>NW_027466448.1:2582500-3822500 GCF_050575085.1 Anarhichas minor
GGCTCTCAAACCAGTGAGTGATACTGTAGATTTATCATGGAACTGACCTTTATTACTGTAGTAAAACACTTGAAATACCTCATTTATATCACTTGCTATTTGACACTTTTATCAGGTATCACCATAACACGAACGCATGGGTGAACCATGTGGGATATAAAACTCTTAACCCTTATGCGGTTAGTGCTGCACTATATGATATATCTATTGGCTTCACACACATTATTACGTTTATATATTACAAGGATTAATAACACGGCAGAAAGGAAAAACAAGGAGCATATTTTCTGTGATATATATCAGATAAATAAATGCTTTTTCTTGTTTATATATATAGATAAATATTCTTCTTCTTGTTTTTCCTTCTTGCAGTATTATTAAGCCGTGTGTGTTATTAAGTACAGCCTCACAGAGCCGCTGTAGAGTCGCTGTACACTCTTAACAAGTCAAATCTTCAAAATCCTGGGAGTAAATTTAAATGACAGTTGGCCAGAATGATCAAAACCCAGGTCCGGTTACCAGAATGAAGATGAAAGGAAACTAAGATGTATAAACCACAGATACACAGTGCATCCTATATATGCTGTCACTGCATATTTATTTCAACACAATACACTATATACAGTTTCAAAATTGCAAATCTTTGAAAAAGAAAAGAGAGAGAAAAGAAGAAGTTGTATGAAAGGTGATGAGCAGCATGACACTGTTCACCTTCTGAACATAAACATTCATGTATTGAGTGTATTGAGATGTCTCAAATCAAACGTATAGCTATAAATGCATAGCACTGTTTACATAACCCATGAACAATAAAGTAATAATTACTTCCAGCAGTTTCATGTGATAAATAGAGGGATATGATATATTTCGTCCTGGAAAGAAAAGCAAAGAAATCTAAACAACGACCAAAAAAAATGAGTCATAAAGTTTTGAATGAATCTTTCAACATGTTTGATGAATTGATACACTGTTACTCAACTTAGCATTGTTTTCTATTTTCCCCAAAGCAATGCAGATCTCAAGATAGGAGGCTGTGAGAAAAACACATTACATCACACGGTCTGAATAAGCTGGAATAGTAGCTCCACTGTAGGCTGGATTGTTCCAAAGACACACAAAATACAGCTTTTTAAAAAAAGTTACACACGACTTTCCCTCTCGCGCTCGCACACTCTCTGGGTCATCGAGTCTATGTGGAAAGGACGCTGACGGACACACTCAGCATCCTCAGGTGACAGACGGTCAAAGCGTTTTTAGTCAGCCTCTTCGTGGCTGTGAGTTCCTGGCATCGGAGATAACGGGTTTAAACGCTTCTGCGTTGTTAGGAAACACCTCTGCCGTGTGTGAAATGTGGGCGCTGTGCATGGCTATGAACATTACAGCTTGCATATAACACTAGTCTTTTGATATGGTGTATAATAAACAAAACAGAAAAACATTCTGCTCAGACTCTGTGATGACAAACCCACATGGAGAGGCACAATTAGTTAGAAAACTGGGATTTTTGATGCTCAAAACACATGGAACTTTTTATATTATTTTTATATTTTGCTCATGTATATAAATATGTCTGCATGTGAGAGAAAGGGGGAGAAAGTTGATGAAAAAATTCTGGATTCGAGAAAAAAGCGACATTCAATAAATATAAGAAAACTCAGGATAGTGTGTGAGGTTTTTAAGAGGGCACATACATTGACAACAACAACAAAACAAACAGTTTTTGTAGTGCGCTTTGGCAGCCTTCAGCCAAAAAAAAGAAAAAATCAATTCCAGTGAAGTTTCAAGGCCTTCTGCCAAAAAGAATTCCAACAAAGCCCAAAGTCATCATCACTCCAGCGGCGTCCATAAAATCTTTACGAGGTGGCATGAATCACAACGTTGTCACCGTTCGTTATGGATCTGCATAGCGCGGCTGGAAATCACTGACAATTAGGGAGTGTGGTGTAACCACTAAAGTAAAACCTTCGACTGTGACGTGTAGAAGCGGGTGCTGCTCAGGGCCCATAAGGTCTTGGCTGTGTCCCTACAGGACAACATTTACATCGAGTCTCACGGTCTGACTCCTAACGTGTTCAGTAGACCATCAACTTTGTGAAAGGGTGGCTGTCAAGACAAATTTGCTTTTTCAAGCTTTCTGTCTACTGGAATCATTAGTTGTTGGGGGGAGTTTTTATATTTTCCTGAAGTGTACAGGACAGAGGCACAGTGCATGAGCTCCTGTCCAACTGCTGCTTACAGATACATATTTTTACGTCCCCTCTTGTCTCCCTTTTGTGCTGGCTGTGATTTATTTTAACTCCACTACCTTCCCAAAAATGTCTCTCTACACAGCTGAGTGTCTTCTCCCATTTCCTTTGATCCAAGGAGACCTGACTGATCCCATCCCAAGCTCAGATACCTCAGAATCTGAGCTTGCCATAAATGTGCTTCAGCAGAAAGACCTGACTGATGATTCAGACGGACTCAGCTCTTTTCGTAATGATACATCAGTGAGATATGTTATATGTGGGTAATAACTCAGGAAACAGTCTTTCAACTCGCGTGATTCTTTTCTTTTGAGAGCGGCTACAGTGATAATATTTTCCCAAGGTGGTCCCGTGTACCGTACCAGACTTTGAATAGGTGAGATTGCTCTTCCAGGCGGCACCGTGGGAGACATTCATCCACAGTTGTCAGCGCGTTGGAAGAAGTTGGCAGAAAATCCACGTGTGACTGGAAAAAAAGGAGCCGTTGATCAAAGGAGGAAGAATCAAGTCTCATGAAAATCCGCTTGCTGTAGAAAAATGTCAGAGTAGTCCTCAGTATGGGAGTAACACATGCTGGTGTGCTATATTAAGGACTAATGATGGAACAAGCTGGTCCCAATCACTGCACATTGTAACCACTTAAATGCTAATGCTAGCTACCAGTAGCATCGAGAGGTTACAGTAGATTACCTTCAGTGAGGATGGTGAAAACAATATCATCTGACTGAAACATGTGATTTCTTAATTGATGAGCTTAAATGATCTGTACATTAGAGCACATGAAAAGGTAGGACTGGTTACTTCTAAAAGTCTGGTTCCAGCTTCTAAAGTGTGAATATTTGCTTTTCTTTCTGATACCAAACTAACTATCTTTGGGGTTTGGACTGTTGGTAACAAACAAGACATGAAAATATGTCAACTTGGGCTTTGGGAAACTGTGATAGATTGTTTTTATTACTTCCTAGTAATTTACAGACCAAACCGATATGATCGATAATGAAAATAATCATCTGCTGACCCCCCCCAGTTACTCAATGCATGTTTACACATAACGTCTGTCTTAGTAGTAAGCATGTCATGTTTTAACTCCACGTAGATTTGTTCAATGATACGTGTAGTTGTAATGGGTTAAAAAATACAAGGACAAGCTGCCTGTTAGCCTGCATGAGATTGTGTCACTGGTTAAACTATTTCTGTTCAACTATATCATGTTAGTTTATGTTATTTTCGTGATTTTTACTAACAGTGGATGTTGCCAAGTGTTAACTCGGGACTGGCCAATAGAGACGTGTCTTACATTTTACGAAGCAAAACTTTCGGGCTCGCAAACAAAACTTTTGGCTTCACATAAAAAAAAAAATTCAATCACAAATTGATTTGACTTCCTTTTGCTCTCAAACCTATTCTCTTTGAAACTAAAGACACAAAGTAACTCCATATACTTCAACCACTTTATAATACACTTTTAAACAAAGCACAGAGAAGAGACTTCACTCTACTGTATTTGACATGCTTAGCTGAGGGTTTGCATCCTGCAGTCTGTATTCATCGTCTCAGCGGCCTCCTTGTGAGACAGTTTCTTCCAGGTGTAAATGCATTCCAAGCGTTGGTCTTCTTACACTGTGACCTTTTCAGCCGGTAGTGGAGAATGAGTCCCTCCTAACAGAGGTCTGTCCGTACATGTGGTGCTCTGTGATCCACACAGATGGCTTACTGATACACTAGTTTGATTATTTGGCATTTGTGGCTCATTGAAAACAGATTTTTGAGGATCTCAGACTATAAATGACATTCATATCCCTGTGATTATATATTATATTTCCATTATTACACAAATCAGCCGGTATTTGCTTTTCCACTGTAGAGCTTTAACATGAAACTGGGAGCCTGAGTTAATCAAAGGAATTGCTTGAGATTTTGGGAAATTATCTTATTTGCTTTTGTGCCAAACATCTGAAATGTTCCCAGAGTGGTATCAATCTTTTCATTTAACTCTATGCAAGAAAGTGAAAAGCTTATTTCCATGCTGAGATACGACTTTATATATCTCTAAGAAGGAACGACAGCAGGATCTGCCAGTCAAACTTAAAGAGTGCTTACGTGGTTCTTCTGGATCTTTCTAAAAGTTGGATTTTATATTTAAATGTTTCATCTCTCTGCTGAATGCAGTTTTTGAAGATTTACTGTAGCTGATTTCTCCACCGTACAGTTTTTCTCAATACTTGAATTCATTAAGTAGAGGAAAAGAGAGAGAGCCAACACAGAGTTCAACACGAAGTCACTTTATCATGTTTGGGGGCAGGTGGAGCAAATCTAGCTGGGAGGAGAGGACAGAGGAGTGGGGTGGGAGTCCGCTAAGTGTCTCCAAATAATGACATCCATGTTTGATCCAAAAGTAGGCAGCTCAAATGAAGCCACACATCAAATTAAAAAAAATCTGGAAAAAAGAGGAAGTCCCAGAGGGTCTTGAAAGCACACAGCACTTAACCAGCGCCAACAATTTGCAGAATATTTAATGCTCCCACTGTCTCCTCTGGTACCGAGTCACTTCTGACACAGAGAGTGAACCAGAAGTTGATCATTATGATAATGGGAGTCGGTGCATCTCTAACTGCATCGGGATAACTTATCCTCCTCTGCAGCCGCTGCTTTGACAATGTGTTCTGCAAGTGGGGTTGAAAGTGTTCTACACGTGGGTGTTCCTTAAAATGACTGTTATCCACGGGATCACTGCCAATTCAGCACTGTTTTTACGGTCACCTCTTACCCAGCATGTGGACATTTTAAATGCTAATCAGTGTCAGTTTCTGTATATCCAATATTCCCTACTGTCTGTTTCCTCCTCTAACTCCTGCGCTAACATCAGAGACACGCTGCAGAAAAGCAAAAAAGAAGCATTAGGAGATCTGGAAAATGAATGACAACAAAATGACATTACACCAAACATTTTTTGACAGCCCAGAGGACTGTTTTGGGGGCAAAGTGTCAGCACATCCTGATCCTGGGAAGGTCACAACTCCAGCCTTGATTGGCAGTCTGTCTAAAACACACTCCATCCTACGCGGAAAGTCCTCCTCACACAGATATCCATAATCCTTCAATACAGGTCATCAAACTTGTCAGGAGTTGACATTTCTCAATCACAGATGGGTCTGGGATACTTGTATATCTCTTTAAATGTTTCTCAGTAACACAAATACTTCCCCACTCATTTCCTTAGTCCCGTCTGTCTGCATGTGCTATTTGGTTTAGCAGAGGTGTTCCTTTAGTAACAGTCCAAAACCGAGTTCCCTGCTGTCTTCTTTGTCTCTCCTCCTCCTCACCACCAGGTCAGCTAGTACACCTGATCATCCGTGTTCATGCAGTAAAGGTTCATCATTATCTGTGACCTGCCGCAGACCCGCCCTACCCAAGTTTAGTGAATTCTGAGTCCGGTTCTTCTCTGCTGCAGCCCAGAGTGGCGGTCCTCGGGGACTGGACCTTGCCGATTTCCTCAAGGGCGCTGGCCAGAGAGTCCAGGTCCCCCGAGTCCTGGTGCTGGGCTTCCCACAGGCTCAGAATCACTGATGATGGGCTCTCCTGACATGCAAAGTAGCAGAGGTTCCTACAGACCAGGGGAAATAGAATACTACATTAGAGTAGATCACGTGGAAAGGAGTAATTGCTGAGAACAAATGAAAGTGCCGGTTAATGGTGGCTCAGCAGTGATTGCCTTGCACTAATTATGATAAGACGGCCAGTGCAAAGACATTTTTAAAGGCGTAGTCCAGTGATTTATTATCGCACTTTCATACACTTGGGTGACTCATAACAGAATGAGCTAATTTAAAGCGTCAGAGGCCGAAATATCCTGACTTTTACCCTCTAGTGTCGGTCAAACGCCAAGAAACACTGGATCCTACATTTCCCATGAGACAACTCAGGAGAGTCTTCCATTAGACCGCTTCACTTGTTCCAGACTCCACATCCTGAGTTTATACGGCCTGATGACATCACTATGACATCATCAGGGTGTAGAAGATAGTTCCCTTTTTTAAACGTAATTTCTGAATTTCCAGCTCAAAAGATTATTATTTTTTTAAATAAAAATGTTAATGTCTGACTGTACAGACATCTGTATAGTCAGTCCGTAATTGTCGGCTACGATTAAGTAAACTGGTTTGACTTCAGGTCAACAACAGTTTGGATGCAGTGATATTCAGTGAACACATGGTTTAAAGCAGCGTTTCCTTTGCATTGATTCTCCTCCCGCTTGCTGTTATAACGCCCATCCAACAGAGTGCACTGTTTCATTACGATGGGATTTCCTTCGTTGCCTCCTACCCTCTTTTCCTCTTCATCCCACTTTCTCTCCGATGTTCCCCCAATATTCAGAGAAAGAATGACAAAAATCAGCTTAACTACGCGGAGACATCCCCGTTACACGCTTATTGGTGTGTTCGACTGGGCCCGTCTAAAACCCTTTCCTGTTCCTCAGTCACAGATGTTTGTTTTCAGCCTCGGTTTAAGTGAAATTCCTTAATCACGTAGTTTCTGTCACAGTTTCTTAGTTAACTTTTCCCTCTCATGTTTCTCCAACTGGCAAGCGAGAGAGATTACTCATTTCCAGTATGTTTTTCTTCCCTCAGCTGCCTGATGGAGCTGACTGCACAGATCTAATCTTCCTCTTGAAGATCATCTTATTGACTTCTCTTCTGAAGCACAAATAGAGATCAACCCATTCCAAACAACTGAAATCCTCCACAGCCTACGCAAATACTGACCTGGCACAACCTCCGGGAAGTAGAGGAGGAGATCTCATGCAGAGATGCTGCTAATGATGAGCGCTAACATGAACCCATTTTCCTGTCAGCGGTCACAGACCTTCCTTCTTCTTTCTGCAAAAACACGGCATCTTATCTCCAGTTGTTCTGACTGTGCTAAAGTTGGCCCTTACACCCCCCCCACCCACCCCCCCTCCCTGTCTCCCTCTTCATCTCTTTCAATCTCTGTGTGCATGTGTTTCCAGATCTATAATGAAATCAGCAGCGTGGCGTGTTACTGAAGGCTGGTTGGTGATGGAAGATTAGGGCTGACACGGTGCCTAAATTCCAGATTAAAAATAGTATTCAAAGTGGGAACAGTTTACACAGAGGAGAGACCAGTGAATGCAGCATTTCATCATTCTGCAACAACACCTGGACTAAAACCTACCGGCTGATTTGTATCGGAGCTGCGGTGACTCATCGAAAGGTAAATGACAACTGCATGCAATAAAGAATGATGATGACAATGCAGGTTTCTGCAAGTCGGACACCCTCTGATACCTGTCTATGTGGAGCTTTTGAGCCAAGAGCTGCCAGTCCTTCCCCTTGGCGTTAGCGGTGTCAAAGGTGGCGCTGATCCGCTGACGGATGGATGGGGGGATTTTAAAGGCCCTTGACCCTGTCTGAGAGGTGATGGTACAGTCTGACTGAGTGAAAAAGGGAACCACTCCCTTTTCATTCTGCCAGCGAGGAGAAAAAAAAAAGGAAAGAAGAGAGGTGTCAGGGTGATATTCATACCACGGCTGAAATTCTCAATATGAACACAAGGACAAGGACTTAGCAAGACAATTTGCAATCTATACATGAAACGCTCCCTGAGAGGCTCATTAAGCAAGCCCTTAAATCAAATCAAGAGTCATCCAGTGTAATAAAAGAAGCTATTAACAAGCCCGCTTGACCGCCCCGCGCGCCGAGGACACGCCGTCCGTTTTTTTCCGCAAGCGCCACTCACCTCCACCACCGACGTGTAGACCTGGAGTATCTGCTCCTCGCCTTTGACCTGTCGGATGCCGATCTTGCAGGAGAGCTGCGACGAGGAGTGGCTGTATCGCTCCAACGAGAAGGCACACTGCAGGGGACGCTGGTTACTGGCCCACACCTGAGAAAAGGAGAACTCCTGCAGAGCGGGGACGGAGGGACGGACGGACGGGCAGGGAGCACAAGGAAAGGGTTAACACAGTGGAACAAACTCATTAAATCAAAATACATTAGTTCTTTGAGTCCTGCTTTGTCACCCACTTTGCCGTTTACGTGATTAATTAAGACCAAATGAGTGGCCTCTTTAGCCAATCAATGAAGTTACCTAATCAAGCAGTTTACCCGTCAGACAGAACACCGACAGGCATTTAGAGCCCGAGGGATGAAAATGTATCCCGCTAACATCTGAGAGAGCCGGAGTCATTAGTGCAAAAATGTCATAAATTATACATTATACACAAACTGACTGTTGCCTGGGAGAAATAATCAAGTTAGAGCCAAAACTACGATTAATCAATTAAATGTCAACAATGAAATTAATCGCAAAGTATGTTGATATTTGATGAAATGGTTTGACTAATAAAACAATTTAAAAAAGATTCTAGGTTTTCTAAATGTTGTGGACAAGTAACTTTGTATTACTTTTGCATTATAACCAACAGTGTGGCTATCCGAACATGCAATCATTAGGTCAATAAATATTACAGACATAAGCTCCCATCATTTGCCTAAATAGTCTACGTAAATACATAAAATAATCCTGTGAAGATTGTCTAAATAAGCGTACAGCCCATAGCATTAACTTCAGACTCCCCAAGCCATATTTACCTCCTTATTGGTGTGTTGTGTTTTCTTTCCTAAATTATTATAATATGCCTTGAATATTCTCGTAAGCAGCAATCTGTTAGATCAGGAACTGTAATGTGATTATGGAATTAGGACAGAGATGCCTTGATTTACCCAGCTTGCACTACATTTCCCCCGAATAGTGGCAGCTGAAAAACCAAAAAGTATCAGAGCTTCGGAGTAAATGGAATCGAAAAAGTCAATTTCGACTTCCATTACTAACTACTGTGTGACCCAGACAGTGGCGCAGTGAGAACAGGTCAAAAACAGTGTTTTATGGATGAATCATCCTCTCTTCAGATCCATCAGACAGGAGGGCGGCTACTTGTAAAAGCCTCCTTCAGACGACAGTGGTGTCTGAATGAAAGCCTACGGCCCATCTTCCCTGTAGGACCCTCACATAGTGCATAGTGGCTCTTCTCTCTCCAAGACCACCTTGTTGGTATTCTGGATGCGCTATGGTGGGCTAATCCTGCTAGTAGGATCTCACTGGTGGGATAAACATCACAGGCAGAGCACAACATGCGGCATGTAAGACCCCTAAGATAACTAGGAGACGTGTGTGCGTGTGCCTGGCAGTCATAATTAATTTTGTAAATTTGTGTGTGTGTGTGTGTGTGTGTGGGGAGGGGATATCTAGCATTAGTGAGCTCCTGCTGTGCCCTTGCTGCAGTCCTTTTGCTTTGATGTGAACGAGCAAGAAAAAGGGGGAAACTGGTCGACAGTTCTGATGGAGGAACAGAGGAAGCTGAGGAGATGAAGGTGCACAGCTTCTCTCTGTGACCCTGATACAGCAGAGCTAGCTTTACATCGGAAGTGCACGTACAGGAAAACCTGATCGCTTATTAATTTCCTCTTAAACTGAATCACACAAACTCAAAGTTGGGATGACATATTTTTTTCAAAAAACTGACATTTCCAGGTTTTAGCAGTACTTTATAAACTGCCTACCTGGCAGGTGGTGAAAGGCTTGATGCTCCAGAGTAACTGTGGGACGTCCTGGATGGACACCTGGAGGCTGAAAGTGTTCCCCCGGAACAGCATCATTTTCGGCTCCTCCAGCAGCCGCCCGCCCCTGCTGCGCTCGCCAACTGCCACCTCCTGATAAGGAAAAGCGTGGGTTGTTTTTTTTTCGGGGGTGGGGCGGGAGTTAGGGGAGTGGAGAAAAAAAAAAGGTAGATATCTCATATGGTTGATAGAGTCTGTGCACCAAGCCAGGACTCAGGTAGAGCACACAGCTTTTCAAGTAGAACAAAAAATGTTCTATTGACACACACAGACGGTTTATGGAGTGAAAAGCTGAATAATAACAAAAGACAAATATAAACGTAGTTGATTAATCAAATCAATAGTCAACTACTTTGACAATCAATTCATCGTTTTAATTTCTTAAACAAAAATAAGATAGATAGAAGATAGAGCTCTTATTTATGCAATTGCAGTACAAAGCGGGAAAGAGTGCAAATACAATGAGTGTGCTTAAAACTAAATATAAATTGAGTTATTCGACAAATACACTTGGCATGATTTTGTGTTTCTGCAGTGGGGGCCTGAGACAGTTTGGGCTCCTGGGTCTGAACCTAATCGCCCCGTTCAGTAAGGGGCAGTGAGTCCGGTATGCAAGGTGCTTTTCCTCTCACTCACACAGCTCAGAGACAGAGAAGGGGAATGCAAAGCATACTGGCTGACTTCAACCTGATCAATTCCTGCTTCAGGCTCACAGGGGAAATTAATTGTCCTATGAAGCACAAACAAAGGCCAACAAAAAAAAAAATAAGAACAAATAACCATGTCTGACTGATGGAGAGGTGGGCTGGACTGCCTCTTGGCCCCTACATTTAATTAATCTTTGATCGCATGCAATTCTACATCTTGAATGAAGCCAAAAGTAAAAGTAAGTTTGGTGGCTATACAGGACGACTACCAGCACTACTTTAGAAGTAGTTAAGCTGTATGTGAGTGTTTAATTAAGATAGGATGCTTGAACAGAAAGATGCATGTTTGCGGAAAGGGCAAACTTCCCTCAAAGCACCGTTCACCAGCACGGCGACTAACCGGCGCTGCGTTCGCAAAAGCGTCTCATTTAAACGTGTTCAAATACTCGTCGCGTGAAACGCAATGTTGAAACACCTTTAATTAACAGAGAGCAAATTAAATTACGCAAAGAAAGGGCAGAGAAGCAACCTTGGAGCATCTGTTGTCTTTGTAATTAAAAGTCCCTCTTTGTCTGCTAGTCATCAAGCATCTCCCAGTGGCAGTGTTACTGAGCAGGCAGATCTTCAGTGAAGCACAAAAACAACAACCCAGACAGCAACTCTCCCAGGCAAAACCACCAAACCAGTGCAATTTAAATTTGTAAATCAAATATTTATACGTTATAGTAGAATTCTGCCATACTTTTGCCACACTAGAGGACTGAAGCATCTCGAGAATTATTAAAAGGATTGCCATGAAGTTCTGAAGGTACATCAATTCAGCCTCAGCTGTACTTTGTTTGTGGTGCTAAATGGCAAACGTCAGCACGCTAACACCTTAGGCTACGACGGTGTCAACAGTAAATGCATTGTGACATTAGCATTCAGCTTAAAGCACCACTGTGCCTATGTACAACCTTACAGAGGCCTGGCACACAGAGTAGGACTTTCCTTTCTTTTTGTTTTGTTCTCCTGTCGTGTACAACAGAGTGCTTCATCAAAGCCTTCTTTCACCTAAACAAACATCTCTCTGTTTTATCCATGGTTGAGGCATATTCATGCCAGACTGAATTATTGTAACGTTTCCTGGTCAGCCACTAGCAAGAATCTGAACAGAACCTTTGACCATATTCCATAAGTTTTAGCTTTCCCCTTCATGATTCTGACGACGCCCAACATTGTAAATGGACACGCCCCTTCCTACCTGTCTGATCTCCTTAAACCTTATACTCCAATCAGGACTCTGCGCTCTCAGAATACAGGACTCATATCTGCATAAAACCCTCTTCCTCTGGAATAATCTGTTTAAATCCAAACTCAAAAACTCGTCTTTTTTGCCTTAAACCTTCAATTAGTTGCTTACTCTTTTATGTTTGTTTGGGGAGTTTTTCCTCATCAATTCTAAGCAAATAACTTTCTCATTACATTGAATCATCCCCGGTTCTTCCTCGTTTCCTTCTACATCCTCCCTCTCCCCTCGTACCTGAAAAGCATGGGGCGTGTCGTCCACACAGTAGACCCTGAGGGTGAAGCCCAGGGAGTTGCTGGTATCTGGACTACCGAACACAGCCAGCCTCAGACGCTTGGCCGCATCCTGGTTCAGCAGCTCGCCTACCAGTGCGTAGCGACCCGGATGCTGCAACAGCACGTGGCACCTCTGGGTCTCCAGCAGACAGTAGCAGGACGTGCTCTCCTCGTCCACACACATCACTTCCTTTGGAGGGAGGATCAGGAGAGACCAGGTTTAGTTCTGATGCATTAAACACATATTCGAGCCATTAATAGTTCATTTGAGGGTTAGTCATGAGAAAAGCTCAATAAGGCAATGCTGTCTCCCTGAAGGGCTTTTTGAGGATCCAGCACCCACCTTTATACAGTGGGGCTGAGAATACTGATTCATGATGATTAACATTTCAATTACTGCCAAGAATTTGTTTGCAGGCTTTAACTTAACCATCAAAGAGAAAGAATGAACACCAGGCATTCAGCCAGTGGTATGTGAGCAACACCGAGGGCAGAAACATGGCCCTACACGGTCCCACGCTGATGATGAACGCCTTGCTTAAATGGCACAAACGTGCGACACCGATGAACACACTCAATGTGCCGCTCTTGGTGGTAATAAACGTTTATTCCTCAATGGGGCGATACCAGAGCTGTAAACGGCGTCTCTACTCCGTATTACAAATATTGTAAAGTCTGTTCATCGGTTGCAAAAAAGCGGAGATGGCGACAGCCGTGTTCCAAGATGGCGACGGACAAATCGCTGAACTCGAGGCTACAAAACGGCAGTCCACAAACCAATGGGTGTCGTCACTTCTTATGTACATTCAACGAGTGGAACGTGTGCTGATGTACTTAAAGCACATAGAGAAGAAAAAAATAAAACCACGCGTCCAAATAAACAGGTGACAAAATGTCATAAATAAACAATAAATGCTGAGATAGAGCTACGTCAAACTGGTCAGCCGTGATTCTGAGCAGAAGGAGTCAGCTTTCACTTGTTTCACGTTACAGACAGCGTTACAGTTTTCAAACGACACATCCCCAGAATGCAACGACGTCTGAAATTGATCTTACGTAGCTCGAAGCGTCTGCGTACTTGCTGGGATGTTTCTGCCCCAATCATTGCAAAGATGGTTGATCTATAATTCCATCTATTATCTATGAAGTTGTTACCATGTAGAACAATACACAAAGAGAATATAAATAGCAACAATGTTATGTAGCAGACCATGAGAGCAGCCGTTTACAATCAAGAGGTGCCCGAGTTGTTTAAGGATATTATTAAGACACTGCACAGACTATAAACTGGAAGCCTTCCCTCATACACTCAGACTCAGAATCAGGAACTGTGCAGAACTGAACGTCGGCCAAATGAATAACGACACATCAACTAAACAGATGGGGATACAGCAACACTGACAAAACGGATTAGCAGGGTGCAGTTGTATCCGATGGCCAATTGCTCCTCATCTTGTGCTCAATCCTCCCTAAATCACCTCTGAAACATCACCGTGACCCACAGGTCCCCTCTGCATATGGCCCGGCTGAGCCATATTAAGCAATGTAGGGTAATTTAGTGGCCCACAGCTTCCTAAACCTGCCCCATTAGCGCTGCAGCAGACATGAAGGATCTCCACTACATAGCTCATCCCCGCCAGGCAGCTGGGGAGAAATGATGGAGTCAAAACTCTGGTGGTTAAAGTGCAAGCTTTAATGGGAATGGCACTGAGAGGCAGCGAGGGAGAAGGGGGGAGAGAGACAGACGGAGGGGGAGAGAGACCTCCGTCTCCCATTATATTACTAATTCCAGAGATTAGGTTTTGAGTAAGCACCCTTCCTGAGATAAAGGGCTCATTATTTCACAGTGACAGAGACGGGTCACGCCGTTACATTTTCTTGGAGAACATCTCCCCTTCTGTCTCTGAACCTGTCTACGTCTGTCTCTTCCTCTCTCTCTCTCTCTCTCATAGTCTCTCCTCTCCGATGGCATATAGCTACCATCAGTGACGGCTCTTTTGATAGCTCCCTTTTGTGCAACACGTCTGCTGGCAAATTACGTCTGTGTAAATGTCACCGGGAGTGAAAGGACCCTGCCGGGGAGCCAGAGCTTACAGGCCCTCCGAGGTCACGCAAACCCGGTGGGTCTCGGGGGGGTCACCCTGCCTCGATGAGGTCCGCGAAGCTTTTTGATGAGGTTAGTTAAACATTAAAAGAGCATCTTATATATATACGTGTGTACTCTACCGAGGCGGTAGGAAATGGATGGAGGACTGAAGTCTGAACAAGTCTCTGCAAGACTGTGAAGCAGCTCTACAGGACAGAGTTGAAGGACTTTTCAGAGGTGTTATTTTACTGAAAGTGATGTGAGAAAAATAAATCACAGCAGCAATCACACGATGCTGTATTTAGAGCTATGGACTCTTAAATATTTCAAAAAAGCTCACTTGCCAGTTTTTTATCTGTTTTTGACCTCACGCTGAAGTATCAGACTGAACTAGGTTCATACACTTTTTAGCAGTTTAAATATATATATATGTATATATATTCTATTTTCAATACAGGGGCATATCAGGGGCATATTTTAACTGGAGCTTTTCGTCTTTCAAAGAGTAGCTCTCGTGGATTCTGTTTCAGTCATTTATTCTGTCTCTGGCTACGACTGACTCACTCCCTCACTGTTGCCAGGAAGTAGTTATTTGTTGCCATTTGATACATAATGGTTTATTATATTTGATTAGGAAGAAAATCATCATTTTGAAGCAGCTAGACGTATTTGGCGGATTGTATTTTCTGTTTTTCACAGGACTCCAAATCTAAATCAGTCACAGTCGCGGTGGTACCGGCGAGTATAATAATTGTTTTCACAAGAATAATTGAGACGATAAATACACCCTTGTGGCTTTATCTACTATTTCTCTTTATAATAAATAACAAAAGACAAACAGATATACAGAATGTGCGGTATGTACACACATTATCGTAATGTAATTGGTGCCTGTTGCGTTATATTTTATGAACAGCTGAAATGCAGAATTCACAGACTCGTGAAAGAGGAATGCTTTGAAACACCATCATCATTATACTGGGGGAAAAATAAATGAATGTTTCAATGACTAACAGCCGCCATTTGCATTTGGTCTGACATTTCTTTTGGATGTATGACAGCATGAGGTAGAGCTTGAAAGGCTGGATTTTTATACAGAATGACGAATCTGAGCTGGCAACCCTGAAATGGGCTCCCTGCTTGCATGACTACGCTACAGGATGAACATTTTCATCAAAGTAAGTGGCAGCAGCTTTATCAGATCGCTTTTGATATTCTGGCCGCTGGTGAAAGTTGTGTGTTCGCACTTGTTAACATTCTGCACTGATGTTACAGCAGAGAACTTGGACCCGATAACAACAGCTGAAGTTTAATAGAAAATCGCTCACCTCCCACTTGTTGTCCTGCATTTGTCTCTTTAGCCGGATGGTCCAATTATCGGCAGCAACCTCCGCACAATGGGCCACGGTCATGGCTATGGGACAGGACAGGTCGAGGCCCGGTGGGCCATACGTGACCGCGGGGCTCAAGAAGATCTCTGGCCCGTCCTCGGACACAGTACTGCACACACAGAGGGAAAGTGGAGGCACAGATTAAAATGACAGATATCATGAAACCACAATCATTTATGAGGAAAAAAAAAGCTAATTTATATTTCTCTGAATTTAAAAACACCAAAAAGGGTTTTAAGACGGTATGAATATGAAGACAACAAACATCACAGCGAATGAATCACTGCTTAAACAAGCATTCAGCTAGCAGGGTGCAGGACCTCTTGCCTATGAACAAAGTAAACTCAAATCCTTGGACACGCATAATGAATCAATCCCTGACTAGCTGACACACAGACACACAGATAGAGGAAGATTAAAGCACCAAGACTAATGGACAGTGGGGCTAGGGAGGACAGGCTTTAGCACACAGCGTGTAAGCTTTGTGGGTCGATGGAGCTTATGAAGCCTGCTCTGGCCGGCCCGGTGACAGATTAGCTGGGCCAAGCTGCTCTTGGCCAGGGGCCCAATCTTGGCTGGAAGCCCTGAAGACTGAGAGCAATCAATGGGACCACCATCAGTCATGCAGCTGGCCCGGCTCGACACCTCGCATATACGGGACACGATGCTGCTGCTGTTGTCACTGGGGCAGCGTGGATATTTCTCAACATCATTAATGCTACTGCAGCGGGGACACAGTCTGACATGCAGGCACAGATGCATCACGGATGTATAAAGTGCGTGTGTGGACACAAATACAGGAAACACCAACAGAGTGAGAAGTATCATTTTTATGGGTCACACTTCTCATGTTGACACATAAACACAGTTCCACTGTGTATGACCGAGCATAGAGCTGTGTCTCAACACCATTCTAATTCCAATTTATCTCCCTATAGTCACGTTGATTTGATTTACTTTCCTGTTCTATTTATTATAGTTATCTTTTTAAATCTTCAAACTCAGAAAACACCATTTCTAGCTCCCACGCAGTGTTGTTGAGTTTTTTTTTGGGCTCCAGCTATTTGAACAGTTTGTGGTGCAGAGAATTGTGGGAAACTTTGTCATTATAATGTTACCAATCAAAATAATTAAGAGTTCAAGATCTGCCGTCTAAAAATAATATCACGCATCCAGACAGCACCGTGGCCCTGCAGCTGCACTTTTGTGTTAATCAGCCTCGGGCTCAGAGGAAACCAAGGGTACCTGCTGCTGAGACTATGATAATTAGCCAGATTGCCTGCGAGCACAGATTAAAGATGGATATTTAGCGTCTCTGATTGTGGTTATGAGAACAAAGAAGAATCTCTCCAGGATGATGGTTAAAGTTTAGATAATAGACCGCGGCTATTAGTTAAGTCTTGACTCATATGTGCAGAACACGCCTCTTTCACTCTTTCACACAAAAGCATCCAGCGTGACATTCATTGCTTCACTGTTTGTTTTGTCCCACAGTTACAAATAACATTTTGACAACGCCTCATTAGTGTTTGACAGTCGGCCTTTCAGGCTCTCACTGAAGTATGAAGTCAGGCTTTAAAAACATTACGAACAAAAAACTAAGTTGGAATCTTATGAAGTTAATATTTATACTTAAAGGGTCAGTTCACCAAAATAAAAACAAGAACAATAGGCCATTGTGGTGTCATGGGAAATAATGGGTTTCAGAACGCAGTGTTGACGTTGTCGCTTTCTGTGTGAAAGGCCCTTAAAATGCACTAAAAGCTATGTAAAGAACGGAGGGCGTCTTCATTCTCTGCTCAGGTAAACATAATTCCACTCTATCTTAACATTGCAAATAGCTGTTTGCTGCTATATTCATGCTCTGAATGTCGAATAGAGAACCTTTAGGTGGAGTATCTGGCTTCAAGAGGCTTTTGTAAAGTATTCAAACTAAATAAAGTTGGTCAACTCGGTTGATACTAACAGGGCGGTACATATAGCATGACTTCAAAAGCAGCCACCAAAATATTAAAAGGAAGCAAAGTTTGAGGCACTAGTAATTGGTGCTTCCCTGCAAAGTATGATTAAAAAAAGAAATGAAGCTGATACTGCTGAAACTTGTGTCATCCTATCAGGCATTTTTATTTTTGTTTGTCGCACACTATGATTCTGTCCTTGGACTACCCACTGCCCCCCCCGCTGAGCTGGAGAAGATCACACACACAGAACAACCTCGTAAAGCCCAGAGGACGAACGAATGAACGAGAGCTCTCGCAAACACCTGAAACCGAGCCAGAGCTGATCGATTCACATTCTTTGCGGAGGAAAGCATCTCCTTATGCAGATGGCCGAGTTTGAATGGGAAGAAAGGATCCAATTTCTCCCCCGGACTCTGCGGCTGTCAGAAGATAGGCTTTGAGTGACAGCTCAGCGGTGCGCGGCTCCCGCGGCTTCTTAAACGGCAGCCAGAGAAGTAAACAGCATCAGGCTTATCAGAGCAGAGCAGCAGCCCGGAGGGCAGCAGCTTGGCTGAATTGGGGAGACTCGGAGGCAGGGGAGTGTATAACCGGCCCGCTAACCGAGCTCCGAGCCACAACCTAGAAGTGACCTCCGATCTGTATCTTTACCTAGATGACCCTCGGCCACGTAATGGGCGGGTGGAGGTGTGCTGAGATTTCATATGCCAATAAATGTCACTTTTGATTCTCCCTCAGACGCAGAAATCAAATTTCTTTCAGAGGCACAGGCGGTTAGCCGTGTTGTTACGGCAATATCTCCCTAGCGGGGCTTTTCACACAGACACGCTGACACATTGATACTGTCTGCCATAAATCAAGAACACGTCCAAAAGCTGACTTCTGGTTGTCAGATACCCTTTGAGGCGCTGAAGTCAAAGGTATTACACCCCTTTTCTTCAAACGCTTCTTATCTATCACGCCATTTTCTACTCAAGTAATAGCTTTGTGGAAAATCTCGACGTCAACGTTACAGAAATAGAATCCCGCTGGCAGGCAACAGCCAAATGCCTTGTCAGTATCACCATGACTTTACGGAGTTCGCGATATTCACCTCTCCAACCAGTCACGACAGAGGAGCGATATTGTCACAGGTGCCTCTTAAAAAAACACAAAACAGGCTAGAGCAGAGTCATGGAGTGTATCCGTCTCTGCCGAGACAGTTGCTTAAGGCAGCGATGCAATCTGTTCGCAGCTGCCGATGTATTCGCGACACATCGTGTCCTCCCCTGTAGTGACTGCGAGATGAGCAAAGGACCCCATGCTGGGCGGGTGCATGTCTGTATGTGTACTGTACACGGGCCCGCGCATTCTCCGTGTGAAAGGATCAGCGTGTGTGTGTGTCTGTCTGTTTGTGGTGCATGTTTGTCAAAGGGGGGTGGAGACGGCGTGTCGGGGAGAAGAGGGATGTGAGATGCGGCGTGACGGGTTGGAAGATTAAAAGAGAGCGGCCTACGAAGCAGACTGCGCCGCCTCAGTGAGAGTCCCTCACCTGCTGTCCTCCTGGTTGATGATCATGTACGTTTCCCAGGTAGTGTCTTCTGCGATCCCCCCGTGAGGCACCAACAGACTTATACCTGCAGAGAAGCAGGCATGCAAAAACTGATCAACCCACAGCCAGACATGCACACACACACACACACACACACACACACACACACACACACACACACACACACACACACACACACACACACACACACACACACACACACACACACACACACGCACACACACACACACAGCAGCCCGGCTGTCGGGCGTCTTTCCTAAAGGTGACAGCCAGAGAGGTGATGGCACCAGGAAAAGGTGATGGAAGCAAGTCCCGAAGGCCTTGTGAATCAATGCTGCCAGCAGTCTCTTTGTCACAAACACACACCTACACGGTCCGTTTCTCAGATACACACACACACACGTACACAATATTGTACTGTATGATAAACAATTACTGCCAATCTACACTGCAGTTTAAAGGCCCTCGGGGGACAGGATGATGAATGTAGGCCACGAAAAAGAGCGGCCCGAATAATGTGGTAGACGGAGCATCACGGGCTTACATCACATGCGCTCGTTAACATTATCTTCATAGCGTACAGTGTGTTCTTTAAAATGCTAAAGCCGAAAATGCTTTTTAAATGAATTCATCCATTGAAACCCAAACAATTTGGGATTTACTAGGTCGAGAAAAACCTTCCATACGCTGAGAAATGTTGAAGGGTTTGTCAGGACGCAGAGGTCGGTTTCTTACTTCATCACTTCAGTAAAGAGTATATTCATGTTCATGTTACTTGGCCGATCAAAGACATTTCCACATATTCGCTGCAGGCCAATGCTGACAAGGTCAAACAGCATGGAAATTGAATATAACATTCCCTGTATCAGCTTTGCTCTAGTTTCGAAATGTGGTAAGTTATAGATTTCAGCTTCTCTGTGATTTCTAGTTTTACGTCGAATGAATTTCAGTTCGCACACAGGAACGTATCGAATTAAGATTTGCCCGCAGTGGGCTCACCTGTGTTCGGTACCACCAGTTTGCCTCCAGCGTGACCAAACACCGCGGTTGCTCTGTGGAGAGGCCTGCTGGGAGTCAGAGAGACTTGTGGAGTGAAGAGGTTTTTGCCTCTTCGGCCCAGCGTCGTCCCGACTGCGACCCCTCTGTAGTCTGGAGCCAGGCCCCTTGGAAATGTCTGCGGGTGGGACATGACGTGGTACTCTGCCCTTTCTGCCACCCCTAGAGACACAAGGACATAACAGGGACTTTGTTGCAGTTATACAAACTCAGATCATAAACATTAGACCAATTATACAACGTCAACTCAGAGGAGTTAAACGGTCTTCTCTCTAACTTAGTTTGATCAAAAGGGAAATGAAAGTCAATAACTTACTGAAAACACTAAGTGCATACAGCACAAACATCCATTAAGTTCAGAGAATGGAGTGACTTTAACTGGAGTAAATACTCTAAGCTGGATGAACTCAAAGCCAAAACTTGAGGAATTAAGTTAAACTCAAAATTCGATTAAAGTTTGTTGCATTGAAATTTTTGACTTTTCTAAACTTTTTATTTTTATTTTTACAGTTGATATTTCAGCAAGCAGAACAGATGGCTGCCGGAGACGAGAAGGCTGCTTATTGTGTACCTTTGTCTCTGTCAAGGACCCGTTTAGAGCGGCAAATCTGTATCACTGTAAACTCGATGTGCCGTGCAAGAACGGAAGGCTTGACAGGCGTTGCAACAGTAAACTGAGGAGGACGCGGCTTAACGAATGGTCAATTCGCGATGCCCTTCAAGGGGATGACCATTTCTCTTTGTATGGCGGCTGTCTTAGAGATTGCCTCGAAGCAGGTTCAAAGCAAGATGGATTATCCTTCTGACTGCAACAGCAGAACTCTATACTGCTCTGCAATTCTTGCCTTTCCAAAAGTAGTTGACCACCACATGCTTTCAAAACACTTCTATTCTCTGACCTTTGGCTTTGAGATCAGGCAACGGGTCGAGGAGGGAGCGCTCGGCCATCAGCTCCTTGTCAATGGAGTCCTGAAAGCACATGGGGCTGGTGTAGGTACGCGACACTGTCAGATCGGGCTGCATGGATGAATTAATAAGCAGGGGGTTCGCTGCAAAAAACACAAAAGAGAAAACGCATATTACCGTCAATAATTACACATCTTCAAAGGTGCCGTGAGAAGGATTTTACGACTTATAGCGACGAGGCTGCAGTTTGCAACCAACTACATTTGTCACGGCACTTCGTTTTCATCCACCTCTGACTTTGGCGATAACATCAACACCTTGCAAACAGGTGTGGCAAACACCTTATTGTGCCAATGTCTAAATTAAATGTGACAACTGCACATATCAACACCCGGGGTCTGTCTGAAATATCACCACTGAATTTTATTACAGATTCATTAAGAGTTTATTATATTAATAGTTACAGTTTTCTTCACATTTACAGTACATTTCCAACCCCAGGGGGTGCAGGCGGAGGTGAGGGTGTTGCTATGCTACAGCCAGTGCACTGCATCACTGAACCAGTCACACGCTGTGGCCATTTGTTTGTATGCATGTTCATCTTTCTTTGAAAATGTAGTCTCTTAGTTGTGCTTTAATGTGGGAAACATTGGCCCTGGTTACACTTGTCTTTTCAATGCGACTTTTGTGATCGGATGCGCCAGATGGGAACTCTGTTCCGCTTGTGGCACCCTGCCGGATGAATATATGTTGTGGTCATAAAAACCACCTCAGCACGCGGTCCGGCTGATCGGATCCCAATGCAAGCGAGATCCGATCTCGGCGCGTACGGACTTGGCAGTTAATGCGTCCTGGCGTGATCGGATGACAAAAGTCGCATTGAAGAGACAAGTGTAACCACCGCATTTCGTGCTGCCGTCTAGGCCAGGACTCCCTTGGAAAAGAGATAAACAAATAAATCCCAATGGGACAATTTATCGTGAATAAATAACGGTTAAACTCAATTTTAAGTAAAGAAAATGAACGTTGTACCGATATAAAATCACTGTACCTCGTTGATCAATTAGGAAACACGGAGAGAAACAAAGACAAGCTATTATAGATAAGATGAATCTGTTTATTGTGAGGTGAAATACGTTGGTGATGAACGACTTGTTGACAGCTGTTTCAGCGAGCATGAAATGACGACGGAATATATATACGGTTAAGTAAACAGCGTGGATTCTCTTAATGAGCAGAGAAACGCTCATTGCCGATTTATTTTGTTGGGAATTGGGTGAGCTGCTGTCGGAGTGACTCATGATCGAGGACGTGATTGCGAGAGAGCGGTGAAATGAAATCGCTGTGTAACTTCTGTAGCGGTGTGTACTGAAGCAGGCTGCAGCATAGAGGAGGGGGAGAGGGCGTGTTGGATTTTTATGGGGCTTCGGCTGATTTTTTTGCCCCCTCCATCAAGCAGAACAGGGACCGAGATTAAAGCTTTCCCCGGCTCCTGCTGTGTTATCAAAGCGAACTTTATTATGCCCTGCTGAGAGCTGTGGCTGAGGCGACCCATAATGCCAGCCTTGTAAAAATATGCCTCAATCTGTTGGGCAAAAACACACCACGCTCCAGAGCTTCTGGAAACACGGGGCCACAAATGCTGCATTCGGGAGCCGGGTGAAACAACAATAAAAAAAAAAATCAAGCACTAGTAAATTACATTTTTAATTTTGAATCATGAATAAGTAATTGAAGTTTTGTTGTATGCAAGAAAATGCCAAAAACAACCAATAATGCCACAAACTGACTCAATACCCCGATGATACACCTCTTGTTTAATATTTAAGAGTTACATTTTTTAAATGGTTTAGAGCCCAAAGTGTGCTTATTACCCTGCGTTTCCAGGGAACGTTTGTTGCTTTAGGTATACTGATGTTTGAAATAAAGCAATAAATGCACGTTGTGCTTCATAGATTCAGCAGCATACTGTATGCTATTGGACATTTACTGCACTACAGCACAGACAGTAAGAATCTCCAGAAGGCTCAAACATAAAACATAAAAACATAAAAATTAAATCCAGTCATTTTGGGCCATAAAGCATTTTAATAATTGATGTAGTTATCTTAACTTACAAGGAAATATATGCATAATTCATGCATATATATACAAATGAATGCAAATAAACAAAAGACGGTATGGCTTGCATGCATGTTTGGTATTTTACATTACATGAAATGTCATTAATATGTGAGCACATTTACAGTAGAGGAGCAGAACCACATCTTGTATCTCCTGGTCTCCGCGTGTTGAAGTGTGGGCGTTTGCTGTATATTTCTTTTCATCTGGAGACAAGCTGAACAATGAGACCTGGTCTCCCTTCTGCTTCTGCATTCGTGCGTAGTTCTTACGTTTGGAGGAGACTGACACTTCATTTATATTATAATGCCATCTCACTGTAACACCAGGAGAAACTGCAGACCTAATTTCAATTTCGACGGATTTTCAGGCTCCTTTGAATCATCACACTAATTAGAATAGCATGATTGCAGACAGAAAGCCACTTTTCATTTTGTTGTTTTATGAAGATCAAATCAACCACGTCCTCATATTCTTGACTTCGATCACCAGACTGACATATTAATAACACAGTCAATACACAAAAAAGGTAGATGGATAAAGAATTGAATAACTTAAGCAAAGACACTTAATGCTGCATTTTCATGGCGAATGCAATCCAAATGGGGCGGTCCGTGGAATGGTGTCATTTAACTAGATGGTTGGCGATTCAATCCCCGTTTAACCCCAAGTTGCTCCGCTGCTAACGGGTTAGATGCAGAGGTTCATGTGTGTATCTGGACAGATGTGGCTACTTTCATTTGGATTGCTGCGCTGCTGAAAGAGCTGCGTGCTCTTAAAGAGGAACGGCGGACTGTTATCTTTCATCAAACTGTTTTAAAGTTAAAGTTTTGCCATTTTTATTGGAAGCAGGACCGCTTTTTTTGTGCTTGAGCCTGTTTGGTCATTTCCAGAATCCAAATGAACCCACTTGTGTCAAGGTGGATGTAGCGCCGCAGCTGGGCTTATATTTATGCAAATTAGGTGGTGGAGAGCGATTTCAGTACCTGTTTTTAACTGCTCTTTAACAACCTCTTGTTGCAAAGTCAAGTGCAAAGAATCCCTTTTTAACTTTAGATGGTGAAGAGGCTCTTCAAAATCACATACACTCCTTTCATGTATGTTGAGCTATTTTATTTTTCTAATAAAGATAAAAACATTTTTTTTTCAATGCAAATTAAAACACAGAGCTTGTGCTGAGCAAAATAACTTAACCAAAGTCATCATCCACAGCTGTCAGGCCTTATTAAATACCTGCGGCTATCATACAGCGGCAGGAGTGACAGGTGTTAACATGCAAGCGAGCCGTAAAGTGTTTATATTGAAACGTATCAACTCTCCTCTCTAATTTACGGGGGTGTGCCGAGCGTGATTATGCACGAGTCAAACAGCGTGCATATGCTAATGAATAAATCAAATCAGCCAACATGGCACCAGCTAATTATCCACACAACTTAATATGCTGCATATTCGGAATGTATGCAGTGAAATATCAAAGATATCCTCCTCAGGATACGTTGCAACCTCCATCAGATTATTAGTGGGGAATTATTACAGGAAGCATCAAGGAACGTCCATTAAATATCGCATCATTATGTTAGCAGTGGTTTAAATAACGGAGGGTGGATGGGAAAGATGGGAAAAGAATCGAGAAAAGAACACGCGTCGATGTATCGTTATCGAGGCATTGGGCTGGAAGTCGTTGTATAATACGCTTCATACAATCGTGCCAAAACACAAAGGTAAACACAGCGAGCTGTCTGGATGCCGAGGTACTGTTTGTCTAAATCCTACACACTGCTCCTTTAAACTAGACGTTTTCTTATTTACCTTTACCGTTGAAATATATAATTAGAACATCTCCACTTAATTAAAACCTACTTACTTAATTCTGTCTGCAGCATTGTGCTGAAAGAACACAACCATAAATCAAGCAAGCCGGACCGATATGCGTGCTGCCAAACATCACTGGTGCCGGCTTTCCATCGTTTTCCCCTCTCTCTTCATCGCCCCCCCCCCCCGTCACCCCGAAACCTCCGCCTACGGTCGGAAGCAATGTGCGCCGAGGGATTTAGCATGGCAAGGCACAACTTTGGGTGTAAATTGGATCTGCAAGACACTCAGTGGCTCACCTTGATGAGAGGTCTTGAAGCTGAAGGACTGGAAGCCCCCGGTGAGGGCGGAGGAGTCGATGACGTCGACACCGTACTCACTCTGGCTCCTTCGGTAGAGAGTGACGGCGATGATCAGCAGCACCACTGTCACCACCCCCGCAGCAAGGCCCGAGTACAAGGCCACGTCACTGCTGCTCTCCACACCTTGGAAAAGTAAGAGAGAGAGAGAGAGAGAGAGAAGCAGATTTTTGAGACTTTTTGCTCTCTAAGTGTGTAACTGTGTGTAATTAGGAAAGCAGGGAGACATTTCCTCCCAGAATAAACTGAAAATCTGTGTTGCTGAGTTACATCAGCTGAGTTGAAGATGCGAGAGTCTTTTCCAGGAGGCAAGTCTACCCTGGTTGAAAACTACTTCAGCACCGTTTCCTCGCCTGCCTTGCTTCCTGATGCACAGCTTCATTGTTCCATCGTGGAGCGTTAAAGCCACTAATGAGGAACCTCGGAAGGAGGGCGATTATAATCAACCCAGCACCTGACTGTCATTTCAAACACTGCTTGGCTCGTGGTGTTGGAGGCGCTCTGCGTTCCACTGGGATACTGTGACAAAACCAATTCATTAAATTAGCTCATCGGCAATGATTACTGTCCCACCAGTGCAGCGGCGTCCGGCTCCTCGAAGAGAAAGAACGAGCGGGAAATAAAGGGGGCTGCTAGCATGTTCTTGAAAGATAATGAGATCTGTGCTGAAAATAGGACATGCTGAGAAATCCTCTAAGTAGCCTGAAGCTCAAATGAGGAGGAATTGACAAAATATGCAAAGCGGCATTAACTGCTACAGTAGCGGGTTAATTGGGGGCTTGGGAAGTTTTGGCAGCGCGGTTGCATTCTTTTTCTGACAAACAAATATACGTAACTGAGTTAAAGGACAAGTAAGGACGAAATGTGCATGCGGCTTTGTAGGTGCAAAGTACGCGGCAGTAATGGCCGTTGCTTGGACTGTTTGTTGACATTTTGCAGATAGAATATGTTTCTGAAAACATTTGAGTGGAGGAATAGGCAATGCAGCAACAGAATCTTGATTCATATTTGATCAGCGGCGTCTAGTTTGACAGATTGATCAGAATTCACGAGCAGTGATTGACAGCGGCGTCAGACACGGCTCGGATCCGATTGGTTGTTTTCCTTCGGGCGCGGTGGAATCTCGAGAATGCCACGAGGGGCCCTAAGGGGAGGCAGAGGAGCCTGATTCTTATACTGATGATGTGTCTCATGTAGCGCTGTCAGGATATAGTGACAAAAAGTTATTTTCGTAACAGTTACACGCTGCAGCTTCAAGTGATATGATCCAACACACAAGCTGTTATTGTAAATGGTGTGAAAATGGTCGCCACGGGTGGAGAAAACACTCACTAAACATTGCTTCGATCAGACATCTGTACTCTACATGACACACAAAAATCACAACATATATGCTATATTGTATTTCCCACTTATTATTCATACATCTTGTATATCTTGTCCGTCAGAACATCTGTATCTGAAATGACTCTCGCCTCTATTCTAAGTGCGGGATAATTCACAATGAGTCATGCGGAGAGTGTCGGTTTTCATAAGCACACCTGTCAGAGTGATTTATCCTTGTTATTCCACGGCTGCTTTCCACACATCAAAATATAAGTATTGTTTCCTATTTCGTGGCAATATGCCCCGTTTGGGCTCGGTTAAAGCACCATTCGGACACATTGCTCTCACTTCCTGCCACAGTATTAGTGTGCGAGGGTCCTCAATAAAAACACTGTGCTGCCACACAAACATGGACTTCGTGTTACTTTACAACTCCCGCTAATATTGGACGATCACGGCTGAAAGAAGCGGCCCAGGTATTACGTAATGTATAAGGAGGATGATGTTGCTGAATATGAAAACAATGAACATCTTCCAGCGAATCAATATCAAGTATTATCCGGTCATTTTCATAAACTAAATTATTCTTCCAGGCCGTGGTTGCAGACAGTGATATCGTTAAAACAACATAACAGTAAGTAATGGACGCCGAGGAGGAACTCACCCTGTGGCTTAGCATCATGGAGCAACTTTCGATCTGCAAAGACAGAGAAACATCAGAATTTGAGAGTTTCTCTTTGACCATTTTGAACGCTAGTCTTCGTTGATTTAATTACTACTTGTGCATGTATCCACGCCTGTGCACGGCGTGTTACGTATGTGGAGTGGATTGAATATGAAGATGGATGAGGCTGCTGGTAATGAGCATGATTATAATGACGACCATGATCTAGCCCACACTGCCAAAAGTTATGAGCAGTAAATCTATAATGACACAGTGCCTGAACATTAATGATGCTGAACTTTTTGTTTTTCTTTCTGATCGCTAAGCAAGCGGGAGGGAGATGGTTGGCGGTGTCACCCACTCTGTGTGCAGAGGCCGCCGGTGCAGTTGTCCGTAGCCAGCGCCACCCCGTCGCACAGCCGTCCTCCGTGTTTGGGCTCCGGAGCCGTACACTCTCTGCTGCGCTGCCTCTCGCAGTCTGAGCTGCACACCGACCACTCGCTCCACTCTCCCCAGCCGCCGTCCACTGAGGGGACCAGACGCAGATGTTTGAGAGCACGAGGATGCACATGAAGAACATAAGGTTGCACATACAAAGATTTGAAGTGCATAAAGCACAGTCGGAGTACGCTGTCATCTCGTCAGCGTGTCAACAAACACACGGGCACAGAACAAAAGAATAAAGAAGATACAGCGGTGAAGCACTGATATGAGAATCAAACACTGAGCATCATTCACAAACAATATATGTAGAAATTCCTCAGAGCATGCGTACGCACAAATGATGAAGCCCTACTGTCCTAGAAAATGTAAACACACACATATTAAATAAATGCCTGGCATATTAAAACTACATTCATTAAAACTAAGGATGCAATAGACAATATCTTGATCCATTGATATACTAATGCATTGCCTAAATGTATTAAATAACTTTGAAATTAGGGAGGTTTCATCCTCATTTATTGAGAAGAATTAAAGTATCCAACTGTAAAGTTGAAGAGTGTCACAGCCCTCGCTTACAATGGAGTATCTGAGAATGTACACATTGAAATGTCACAGTTTTGGTTCTCATTGTTTTTACTGTCGGCAACCTTTTAAGTGCCGTTTTTTAAAAATGTTCTTGTTAATCTGTGTGCATCAACAAGGTTCACACAGAGTTTAACGATTAACTATTTATTCCATCCATAAAAGCAACGTGCACAGCAACATTAAAAAAAAAAAGGTATATTTTTCCTCCCACAATCAGGACGTTGTAATATATATGAAAGCACAATGCAAGAAAGCTGCCATCCACATCTGAGTTGACATCATTCTGTGAAGGAGGCAACAAGTAGAAGCCAATCAGTGTGCAGAATGCGTGTGGGGAGAGAAATCTGGGACGGGCTCTGGGAAAGAGGTAATGTGGCATGCCGATGAGAGGGTACTTCAACATTTCCAAGAGAAGCTCTCGTGCTGGTGTGTTATTGGTGGCACATGTGCCTAAAGTTGCCTCTCCCTGGCCTATAATGACCGACTACTGCCACCGATCTCTAGTGCCATGAGATCGTGCAAATGTAACCAATGTTCAACCGTGAAAATGATTGTGCCTTTTTACCCACAACAACGTCACAGCGTTCTCCATGTTACACCTTATATTTAGAATCTAGAAGGATTCTGATTCACGGACATGTGCACGGAGGTGGCAACAAGATTTGGGCGAAAAGGTAAAAACATTTCTACGCACAAATTAGTGAGTGAGATCCATGAGCAAAGAGTTGATGCATTTAATAGTTCTCTAACTTTATGGGAAGACACTTCCAAGGTAACAGCTGCACTACTAACTTCACGAAAACATTCTTCCACCTCGGGGTGCCAGAAATGTTGAGCCGCCTCGCTGACTTGGAGCACAAAGACACTCTGCTTATGCCACACTCCATCAAGCCTCCTTTCCACCTCCAAACACTCTCAAGGTTTCCTTCTTCCTGCTAATCTAAACGCAAATGCACCCTGTTTATGTTCAAACTCAGATGAATCCTTCAGAAGGAGGCAGGAGATAATGTTTGGAGGAGTGCACATGGCTTCCACTGATAACTTTCTTTTTTTCTTCTTAAACCTGATGAGCATTTCCCTTTATGCTGATGCTGTGGTTGAAATCATAAATTTAGGCTTGTCTCGAAAAAAACAGTCGGGCAGAGGAGATTACACGGAAGTTTTGATAACTGGAACTGCTGCTCTGCTCTTTCTCTCACTTCCTAAGCTTCTGCTGTTTGTTTGCTTCTCTCCATTTCCCGTAACATTTCCTCTTCATTTGCTGATTTGTTTTAAAAAAAAAAAAAGGTCCACTGCATTAGATTTCAGATACAAACAACTGTCATTATCAGCCGCAGAGACGTGCAATGCATTCCAGGTGAAATGTAGCCGGTTGAAAGGAGACGTCCACTAACTGCAAAGTGTCCCTCAAGCTTTTAGACTGATTTCCTAGCTTCAAGAACAACACTGTTCTCTGTTAATTGCAGGTATTAAAATCAACTTAGAGAGGCATTAAACGCTCCTGAGTAATCAGCCACAGACACCATTTACATGCCTCGACGTTTTGTTACATTTACTGTATACTTGTTGGGTTGTGCATGTGTGGGGCAGAGAGATACGTCTCCACACTGATGCATTCAAGGACATGCTGACATTCCTAGAGTTTGGCTGCCGAACAGTCTTTAAGAATACACTTATTTGCTTACTTGTCAAGACTTATGAAGCTCGAGCCAGCAGACGATTAACTACGAGCAGATCTAAAGCTCAGCTTTGAACATGTTACATCTCAACTCTGCACGACGGCCGAGGTCTAAATTCAACACATTGGGGTTTTATGGGGGTTTGTGCGCCGATGTTTTCTTTGGTCAAGCTCAGAAATGTTGATGACAAAATTCCAGAAAGTGACTGCGTTCCTCAGATAAATAGTTCCGGCACAGAACTCCCTGTAAAACTACAAGAAATGTTTCTGTACAAATGAAACAAATAGGATTCTAGGTTTCAAGGTTGCTCTTAAATTACAATACTGGATTGCGCAATAAGCTGCAGTGTAGCCAGCTCCACAAACAGAAAGTATATTAAAAAAGTAAAATGTTCTAAATTGGAAATCAATAAAATTGGCAATAAGTAGAATAAAGCAGCACTAAATGAAGAAATAAAAACATTAGTCATTCTGTATTATTGTTGATAATTTATAGAAACATTCTGAATTTTAGACATTGTATATTGTTGCTCCTTATTGCATTGTTTATATATATTTATTTATCTTCTTTTACCCACAGGTATGTACATAATAACATAAATGTATGCACATTAATGTTTATGTTTAGTCTCGATCAGCTTTGTTGTCAGTCCTTGTTTTTAAGCTGTATCTCTATTTCTGTGTACTTTATGTACAATGAGAGAGTTAAATTCCTAGTAAATGTGTACTACTACGTGGCCAATACATGTACAGTATATGTATAAGTATATACACAAAAAAAACATGTATATGTGCAATATCGCTGTAAGTTATAGCGCAAAGACTCGACAAGAGAGACAGAATCAGTGCAATGTATCAAACAAGATGTAACATTTTAATGTGTGAACTTTAGTGCTGGTCAGTAGATTTTGTTACCTTTGGACGGAGCCATGCTAGCTGTTTACCCCTGTTTCCAGTCAGTATGCTAAGCTAAGCTAAGCGGCTGCTGGCTATAGCTACGAGCAGATATAAGAGTGATAATTATCAATATTTTTCCAAAAATGCCGCACTATTCCTTTGATGCAAGAAACAATGAATCTCACGATGTATCTCATGCATGCAATGCTTTCAAGCACCCTAAATCTCAGAATGTCCTTACATGCACAAACACTAACAGCATGAAGACCACGTCCTTGTGCTCACCTGGACACAGTGTGTTGCAGGTGCTCTTCTGTACCGACATGCCCTCACAGAAGGCTCCCCCATTGAGAGGAGCCGGATTTGTGCAGGTGCGAGAGCGTTTCTGCAGACCGCGACCGCAACGCACGTTACAGGGAGACCAGTCCGTCCACGACGACCAGCCACCGTTCACTGTTTGTGCCGAAGGATGAAAGGAAAGGGATGAGCAGATTCTACCATAATGAAAACTGGCCCGCAGTCTGTGTTGTATTTTCTGCATCACAGGGCTTCACTCAAAAGTGACAATGAACGACTCATCCGGGAAGAAAAACCTGAGGTGTCTTTACAGAGATGATCAATGGTGTCGTCCCTTCTGTCTACTTTTTCCTTTGATTTGTTGCATAAAATAATGCGGGATGACGGGAAGAAATGCTCGTATTCCACCATTGTACATCTGTCAGAGGCTATTGGGAGTAGACAAACCTGTCTAGACTTCATTAGCGTTAAGGAAATGAATGATTGATGGGACTCAACAACGGGGTGTCAGAAAGAATTAGATGAATTCCTACAGCAGCTAAATGTCTCCCTGCAAAAAATTAAAATAACCGGATGACAGGTCAGCGAAATGAGCACAGAAACACTCCAATTAACGAGGTATTCCTCCGGTGTGAAATAAAGGGACACTATTATGACATTATAATTTCACTTATTCTCCTTTTGTCTCTGCAGAGCTCTCTGCGGGCTTTAAAAGCAGCTGGAAACAGTGTCTGCCCTTCTTGTAAAACAAAATGATTGTAAATATTGTCCCCGTGTCTTCGTGTTTTTACACATGAGAGATCACTTGCCCATTAGCTGCTCATTAGACCCGTGTGGAAAAAAAAGACTGCTCGCTGTGGTTGACCGGTGATTTTGATATTAATGACTTTGGGGAATTCAGAGGTGCCAAATTGACAGCCTCCTTCTGGAGGGAAAAGTGATATTTGGATAGTGACAAGACACCTGTTTGACATTGTTTTTATCACCTGTACTGCAAACCCTAAAGAAAGCCATCGTGCGTATTTGGCTGAGACAGAATCAAATCTTCAACACGTTGTCTCTGGAGAATCACGTCTTACCGTAGACCATGACAGTGGCGGTGGCGCTGCGTCTCTTGGCCACGATGTTGCTGGCAACGCAGGTATAGTTTCCGGAATCAGAGAGTCGGGCTTCGGAGACGATCAGATTGTGGTCGCTCCTCGAATCGCCTTCAGAGTTTAGAGGTTCTTCATTTTTCAGCCATTCCACCTGAAAAGAGTATTTGACATAAAGATATTTGAAGATGTGACAGATGAAATAATGTGATCAGTGCTAAAACGTTTCCGTGGTGTAACAGAATACATTTGTTTTATTACAGTGTAAGGTTATGATGACTTGCTGATACATGCAGAGGTGAGTGTGTGTAGCTTTGAGCTGCTCTCTTCCCATCATCATCACAGACACGATCTGAGGAAAGTGTGTCATTCCTTAACACTGAATATAACTTCTTTAGATCTCCCACAGTACCAGTTCATGTTTACTTGTGCATTTTAGTGAATATGTTTGATGTCTCTTTTATTTAGGAGGGGACAATGCACATCAATTAACATGAGCCATCATGTAAATGTTTCAGACTTAGCCATACAGGCTATTTCTCCATCTGCAGTCCCTGATTGATGGCATGAAATAAAGCATACAGGAGCACATAAGCACATCGAATGCTACAGGAATGAGCCCTAAAACCTGGAGATGGGGAGTCGTTCCTTTTCCAATGTGAGGGTCCAAGGACAGATGATGCTGCATGCTGCACAGATTGTAAAGCCCACTGAAGCAAATGATTTTGGGCTGTACGTATCAAATTAATTGAAAGTGGATTGAATTTGATTTAAAATGTGTATCCGTGACTTTAAGCCATTTCAACTGTTTATTCATAACTACGCCCAAACTCTTAATCGCTACTTTTAACTATAATACGTCCAAACTGTTACATTGCAATAACTATTTCAACCATTTATCCGAGACTTTAGGCTGTTTACAGAGAATGGGAGGGCTCTATTCAGTAGCATACATTCAATTAAATACACAATTTTAGGAAAGCGAGAGATTATAAACTACTTAAAGCTAAATATACTCCTTTCTAGGGGTTTTCCAAGGACAATACCACGAAATGTGTCGTGTGAAATATTATTCCCTGTGACATTTCTTTGCTATAGATTATCACTACATTTATTCAGACAGGTCCGATTGTAAGGTTAGAGGTTTGTCGTAAAGGCACAACGCGGATGACATCCACACGCAGCAGGTAGGTCACATCTTCTACTTTTCCTCCAATTCAGTGTCCATGTCGTGAGTGAAAGTAATAAGGAATTACAAAATAAAGGACGCTCTGTTGATACTACTCTGCTTGCATGACTGGTCCTGTAAATTGCTATTAATGTGCCACCGGCTTGAGCTTTTCATTGAGAGAGATGAGCTGGGGCGCGAGGGAGTGGGGTTTGATTTATGGCAGTGTATTTGAGGATTAAAAACTCCGCCCCACTGGGAGCGCTGTGTATTTGTGCATGGGGTCGCACTCCAGTGCGTGCGTGTGCGCGCTTGTGGAGAGTGTCTATTTGCTGGGGGAATACAACAACAGCCAACAAACTCACAGATTGCTTTGCTCTTTCGAAACACCCTGGATGAAAAAAATTGAGCTGGGAAATCAATAAATCACGAGTCATGTTGTCACAAACGTTTTTTTCTCCTTTTGATGGCCGAAGAAGTCTTTCATCATGCGCCTTTAATTTAACTCTTTTCATCATCTGGCTCCACAGCCTTCAAGACGAACAAAGCAACCGCACTGGTGGGCTGCGTCAGTCATTCTATCAACCCCGGCCTTTGTGTTCTTTGCCTTTCACTATTTCACACCTTAAATGTCTAATCAACCTCTGTGTCGCCGTCCACGCCGTACGGAATTCTGCACAGCTGCCGCCATTAATCTACTCAGCAGTCTGTTTCAACCTGTCATGGTGGAAAAATAGTACATTTCTATTTCAATCATAAATAAAATCATGCTTTTAGGTAATTTAAAGAATTATTTCAGACACACTCTTATCTATCCATCTATACAAATATAGAGTAAAGTGTGGTACACCGTTGTTCTTCCTGCCTTCTGTATTTCACTGCGGGCCTGTCTAGTATCTGGGAAGTAGGGAATTAACCTTGACAAGTGGGAGGTTTGTGCTTTATCACCTACTCTGCAAATGCTGCAGCCTCTTTCACGAAAAGATGACAGAGGTGAGCTCTGTTATTTTTATTTTTTTTGTACCAGGGTCACGTTATACACTGTCTGCGTATAGTCCGCAGTATTCAAAAAGACTCTCCCTAAAAGGCATCTCTGGTGTCACAGAGAGGCGACGTAAAGGCTTTTTAAAAACAGGGCTGACCCTAAAAGCAGGACTCAGCAGCTCCACTCTTATATTGCTTATATTTTCATATCTTCACTCTGAATAAGATGCAAACTATTTCCAATTATAGCGTGCGTGGGAAAAAAGGACACACTAATTAAACTGGGATGGAGCTATTGGCCACCAACCACTTGATAAGAGGAACTTATATAATTATGGAAGTTTAGTGTCGTAAGGTCAGTTGTGCCAATACAAGCACCGAGCACAAACTGCTATCTCTACTTTGGACATTATGTTCAAATTACTTGAAAATACATTTTCATTTATTTCAGGAAAAAACACAAAACTATCAAACTACTTTCCTCCAGGCGGCTTTAAACTACTGTTTGAGAAATACGCTGAGGATTCACTGAATGGAGAATTAACCCCCAGCCCTTTGTTCTCTCCCTACACGTACTCAGATGAGACGCATATTTATAGAGCAGTGTCAAAATTGTTCTCGACAGGTACCGAGATTTAACCATTATGTTGCGTGATTTAAATATATTTCAACATTTAGTGGATAATATGTCACCTCAGGAAACACCGAGTAAAAATAAATGCATCGCCTACAGCGAGGAATTAAGAGACGTGCTCCACTGTATTACATTATGAACGTTTCTCTCAATGACAAATCTCATTTTCTATCACGATGGAGGAAGTAAAAAAACGACGAGTTGGATAAATGTCCGGCTACGGTCTATTTTGCATCATTAATCAGTTTATTGAAGCAATGCAGAGACGTGACAATGACCCACAAAGGCGATGTCTTTGGTGTGCTTTCATTTCCGTTATAAGTGAGCAAGCTAATGGTGGTGGACAAAATAACAGGGACACTAATACAGTACAATCAATGCATTACTTTAGTGCAGTTATTACAAGATATCCGACAACAGAAACTGAACTTTATGAGTTTCTTTATGGTATTTTTATTGCAGATGAGTTGTATTCGATGATATTGTAGGTGTAGGGTTGTCCGCCTCCCCTACGGTAAAGAAACACTATCAAAGCTGCATTCTCCAGGTACCGTATATAAACAGTATATATGTTTAATACAGGTGTGTAGGTAGATGGTCTGTCTGCTAGTACTTCCTCTAAAGGTGGCCTCTGTGACAAGCCTGCTTCCTCTGGTGCGGTTTTGTGTCTCACTGTAAACCTTGGCTCAGGCCCTGATACTATATTGACAATCTCTCTTTTAACATTACGTCACCATTTGTGCCACTTGCTTACCATCATTGCAACTAGGGCAATATGGAGAAAATCAAAAATCTGTATATTTTTGACCAAATACCTTGATATCAAATATTGCAACAGTATTGTTGGGTTAATATTAGTCTTCAGTAATGTGGATATAATGACTAACTGGGTAAAGGGAAATACTAGAGCAGCTAGAACAGTCTCGTAAGTTCATCACTTTACTGTAATGTGGCGTTTAAAAACAGGAAAAGACTTATCACGATATACAAAATCTAATCTAGTCTCATATCACAATATCAATAATGAATATATGGCCTAGCCCTAATTGCTACCACTGTAAATTATAAGAGTGTAGTGAGGACACAAGTGCAGTAAGAGACCAGAGACTGGCCAACAGGGTTTTTCTAACCACTTGCGAAGAAAAACAACAACAAAGAAGCAGGTGAAGGCAGTGATTAAACCAGGAAGCTATTGGCTGGAAGTTCCCGCTGGCAGAAGCCTTCCCACTGCTATGAAGCGAAACAGAGCAGCGCTCTATTGCTGCTACCAGATGCAGGATCAGCACCTTGGAGAGCGCCGCTGCACACAGACCTGACAGTAAAGTGTCTGGAACACGGTGGAGAGCCCTCTGACACGACTGACTCTGCCACTCTATTTGCAAAATAAGATTGGAGGATGCATGGGGACCAGAGTGTTTGGCTCATCCCTTCCTGCATGAGTGTGTTCTCATCAGTGGTGGACTGTAACTAAGTACATTTACATACAATTTTGAGGTACTTATATGGAACATTTTGTGCTACTTTCAGTATATTTATGCCGCTACATTTATTTGACAGCTTTAGTGGCTAGATTCTTTACAGATTCAGGTTATTAATACAAAATGTAATGTACTCATGAATGACCATTGTGTTATCGTGGATAAAGGTACCCAGCAGCATATTAAATGTTCTCTATAAAAACATTCAGAGCATACAAGCAAACAAGTATTAACTATGTCACTTTGTTAACTAGGCAGGATACTAGTAGTAAAGTCTACAAATTAAACAGCGTACCGTGCAGTCGGGTAGCTGATTCTTCCACATCTCTGAAAACATCTGATTACTGCAATGTTTACAGAAACAGAGAGACAGAGGACGGCTGCGCTGTGGACTTCTGGGACTCTTGTGTCACCAGAGTCTGTTCAGTTGCACAAACACGCAGTGTTTAAGTCGCCCGTCTGCCAGAAACCTCGCAACCACACTTAAAAAGACAACAACTTTCTATTCAATCCTTTTTCAGTTGGTATCGATAACAAGTGAGCCGTGTTTGTGTGCTGAAGTATCGATGACTGCGGTATTGACCTGCCCTTCACTAAGGATCACTCACTCGCCCTCTCTGCAGTACTGTTGAAGTGTTTGAGATGCTACGTGTTTGTGGCACTCGTGTGTCCCTGTTCCCAATATTTATGCATCTATAGAAGGATGAAGGGCTTTGGCTGCCACCACTCCAAAAGAGATATTTGGGGGCTTTTTTAGACTGCCTTATATCACATTAGAGACACTCAAGTTTATGGAGAGATACTATTTTTGAATTAGAAGAACGATTTGTCTAAAGACGTGGAAAGCTCATTCTAAATAGCCCATAACGAAACTAAAAGTATATGCATCAATATATCTTCAGTGTCGTATCTTTAGTGCAACTAATGACAACATAAACTACCGAAAAACACTCGTAAAGTACCTCGAAATTGTTCTAAAGTATGGTAATTCAGTTAATGTATGTGCATGATCGTGAAACTATAAAAGCATTTGTCTAAGTGTTGTCAAAGAGGAAGTCGACCGGTGGAACAGCCTCAGCTGCCGTCTTCTTCAGTGTAACTGACCACATTCTTGTCCCTCTCGTCTCTCTGTGATCGTAGAATACATGCAAAGTCTCTTTGGTGATGAGGGTTCATTTCCCGGGTCCCTTATCTCAGGGAATTCTTACGCTGCAGCAAATTAAAATAATCGTCTTGTACTCCGGTTGGTTTTTTCTGTCCCATGTTTTTGCTTTGATTTATCCATCTCGCTCTGCCCCTCCTTCACTCAGTGTTCGCTGTAGGAAGAGTATAAACCCAGAGTGCGATTTGCATTCTGCGTCGGTCCTGGAGTCTCTCCTTCGGGGTAAAGCGATAGAGAGATGCACATGCTGATGAGAAGGCAGGGACAGGACGGACTCAAATGAGCCTGATAAGCCACTGCCTGGGGAGGACAGGGAACGGATTTGCTTAATTGGCAAATTTGTTCCACTTAGATAGCAGCAACCAGTGTTGAACTGCACCACACCTAACCCAGCCGACCGGGCCTTGCGGGTGTCAGCTGGTGGCGAGGTAACGTGGTGTCAAGGTCACCGCGTTGGTCGTTAAACAGCGAACGGGAAGCTGATAAAAAGTGATCCGCACCGTGTCCCTCTGAAAGTTTTCACTCTAACTTTTGTCTAGTTTAGCAGCGGATCATTTCCAGCCAGCGCAGAGAGAGAGAGAGAGCAAAATGAAATAAACTCAAGATATATTGAAAGCAGCATCAAATGGTCAGCAGGGGGTCCGTGCACCATGCAGCAGAGGATCGTTTTCCTGATAGCTCCCAGCTGCTTGAATGAGACGGCCAACAGGCCTGGAGCAATCGGTGTTTACGTGCCGAGAGGTATCGTCTCAAACTTGACACATACAAAAAAAATAAAAGTATGTCCAGTTCAAGTTCCTCCCTGCATCAGGCCTAAACACTCAATTATTCTGAAAGCAGATGCAATGCCTTACATTTACAATCAATTTAAATGTGAAGTGAAAGCGACATGAAGACGATCACAAAGCATCGCGGTAGGTTTTTGTTCCATCTGATTCAATTAGGGTTGAGTTTCATTAACGAGCGCCCTCCTCCTCTCTCTTCCCCCTCGTGCCCGCACCCTCTCCGCCTTCCCTCAGTCCATGTGTGGCCTTTTTTTTTTTCTCAATGCAACAATGACTTTCATGAAATCACATTAAACAAATGAGCCCTCCGAATCTGACAGCAGCATATTCTCGAGGCGGGGGTGGCTAAACCCTTGTTGTGTCCTTGGTTTATCTCCACACCGTCTCTGGAAATGTTATGTTCATCACTGAATAATTACATTTTAAGTACTTCAAATGACTTTGGATGAGAGGCTTGATGATTAATTACACTTGGTATAGAATACTTGGGCGGTTAATCTGCGGCTAATGATTGTAAAACAGTTTTTTTTCTAAAGTTATTGGAGATCTTTTTTTTTTTTAGTGTCCACCACTAAACTTTTACACTTACAAAAGGCAGCCTCCCTTTCCTCGTTTAGAGCCAGACTAAACATCTATTTGCTTACATGTTATCCTGAGCAGGCTGTATAATAAAGGTTTGACAGTTTTGAATAAAAGAATCACCTTCCTGGTTGTGCCAAATAACCCCTAAATGACTTACTTCATACACTTGAGGACTGAAAGCAGACCGTGTCGTTCCAGAGTCACGCCTCAGTTAATATGTACAACACCTAAATGTACTATAAATGAGTTTTAATGAGTTTTGGACGTTTCAAACTTGTCCCAAACGGGTTGGTTGTGTTTTCAGCTCCTGCACTTAATCAGTCATTAGTCATTTAAAAAAATAAATATTAATGTTCCATAGTGATGTGTATTGTCGCTTTGTGAGGCTATAAAATCCTGAGTAATAAATAAAAAAATTGCAATTTTCTGTGACAGTTATGTTCCCTGATGGTGGCCTAATTGTTTTCTTAGAGCAACATTAATTATGCAGTCATTATTATGGCCGTGATCTTTATCCTCAGGGGATTTAGACTTCAGCACAGACTTTTTTTTATTGTTTTCAAGTCGAACTGAACTTTGAAAGTTTTGTATAAGGACATAAAGTATACAGGACAACACTGTGGTTATTATGCACATTCTACAACAGAGAATACAACTGTCTTTTTAACTTATTTGTGGAAACTGTGTTCAGGCCTGCGGGTGGGTGTTTATAGTATTTGCTACACTCTGTGAGATTTTAATGCTTTGTTCTATCAAATGAAATATGTTTCTAAACACTTCTCATTCATTTTGATGCTTTTACGCGTCTTAAAAAAGGCGGTTGTTAACAAGTGGCTAAATGAGACTACAAAACATCATCAAACCGAACACCAGTCGGGCTTTCGCTTAGTGGTGCTAATCGTGGTGTGGTGTGTTTGTAGCTTCTTATTCGTTTTGTATTTAAGCTTCATATGAATATATATCCAGCTCCCTTCTAGTAATCATTTTTCTTTTTCCTCAAAGAAACTGAAATTAAAATTCCCTTTTGCCAAGATGAAGAAGTCGATATATATATATATATATATATATATGTATGTATATATATATATATATGTATCCAGAACATACATTTTGACAAAATAAGTCAAAACAAACACTGAGCTTTTATGTATATATAAAGTATATATCGACTCCTTCATCTTGGCAAAAGGGAATTTTAATTTCAGTTTGGCTGATTATGAGATAATCCTGCCCTAAACAGAGCCACTAATGTAATGGCTTCAACATCACAGTGCACATAATCTGTTTTGTAAACTGCTCCCCGTCTATAAAAAGTGGAGCCAAGTGAAGAGATTTGGCCTTCTCGACTCTTGTCACCAATAAACTGCAGCAGACTTAAGCTGTTTGACGATGATACATTCTCTGTGGTCTGACGAACAGCGTGCACAGATTATTGCCTCTGTCGCTGCTGGGACAGATAATATGGCATTCTCTGATTTTCATTAACATCCTACACAGCAGCCTAGCAAACCCCCGCGTGGCTTAGTTACAGCGAGATGTGGATAAAGCCCCCCCCCCCCCCCCCCCCCTCTCACTCTTAGTGTTGCTTCTGAGAACATGGAGAGAGCGGCGACATAAGGGGATTTCAAGCCGTAAAGTCGTCTGTACGGCGTTTATGTCTTAAAACAGCGTGCAGAGTCGGAACTCGTTTCATCTGCATCAGGTCAACTCAGCAATTATTGCAACCGTTGTATTAATCTCCATCAGGGTGCGTTTGCAGCAAAATGAAACAGTCAAATAAATGTCAAGACCAAAATAAATATGGCTATTCAAAATATGCCTTTCAACAGAACACACTGCACCATGACCTCAATTCCTTAAACTCAAACTGTGGCTGAGCAACAGCTTCTCTCTCTCTCTGAGCCAAATTTCACAGTGCTGGTTGCAATAAAGGCTTCAACCTCTCAGCAGTGTCTAAAGTCACCAAAAAAGAAAAGAAGAGAACAGCCACATCCCCAACTTTTGATGTGAGTGGTGCAAGTCACACTAGAGGGAGCTGGATTTAGTCCCTGCATTATTTACTATTACCATTCTCTTTGTTAGCCGGTCACATTAATGAATGCATGAGGAGTTGCCTATTTGATGACCACAATGCAATGGGGAGAATCGAGGTACATCGATGCTCCATTTGTGAGAGCTGAATCATTCATCGCACACCACACACACACACACACACACACACACACACACACACACACACACACACAGTTGTGTGCTGTGGAGGGAGTCCATGGTCATCTTTAAGGAGTCTTAAAGCCGTCATCTACATTTCTTTGTGTGAACATTTTAATAATATGGAAATACAGAAACTACAGTGCAGCCAGCTGGAGAAAATGTGTGCTATACATTTCAGGTACATGTTCACACACTAGTACTGACTTTCATCTTGAATATACGATGAACAGTTTTCACTTCACGAAAGTTTATTTTGACATTTTAGTCGTCTAGAATTGTCTTGTTTAGCGTTTAGCTTCTGGTTTGACAAAAAAAAGATGTCTGCCACTAAAAACGGACAAAGGTCAAAACTGTAGTCCGCAAATCACTGACGTCACGTTGACGACGCGCACTTTTTATATCCATGGTTTATATCTATGGTTTATACATTAGTCTGATATGACACTGTGATTTGGGATGTTTTCAGTGTATTTGTTTAAACAGAAATAACAATACAACCAGTGAAAAGCAAAGATATAACTCTCAGTCAAAGGGTATTTTTACTTTAGATGTTTGCGTGTCATGAAACCTTGTGACGCAGCATCACATTCTACCTCGCTACGGATTCTGCAGCAAAAAACTCTTTCAATTTAGGTAAGAAACTAAACGTGTGTTACTTTTACTGCAAATGTGTTTGTTCCATGCGTGAAGTTAAGATTAATGGCAGGAAAACAGGATTATGCAGAATGTCTCCCACAATCAGTTGGGATTAAGTGAGCTAGCTGGCTAACTCTGATAGGGTGTTTATGTATGCGTTTGACTTATTTCACTGTACAGTAATCTAGTAACTCCAAGGCCTTAGTGCTCTTCATAAAAGAGTCAAAACAAAACAGTCCTCATAAACCACATAACCACGAAACAATAAGCAAATACTGTATATAAAAAGATATACTAATTTATCAGTGCAAGCTCATGCAGAGCGACACATGGTGCTGGAAACACATAACGCCTCCATAGTGCGGCTTAATATTGTAACACAGTCTTGCAATAAATCAAACCTCAGTGAACTGTTAGAACACAGTCTTTGTGACAGAAAGTTGTTGATTAGTGTTGAAGTCCATCGTGTTTTATTGAGACTGTTGTTAGTGGTTACATTTTCTTCTAACAGTCTGTCCTTGTGTCGGGGAAAGGGTGTGAATAAAGAATAAGAAACACCTGTTGAATTAGTAATAATCTTTAGTCTGTCCTATCGATTAAAGAAATATGTTTAGTATTGTTGCCCTGCCGAAATGTCTCCGATGTCAAATATAGAAAAGTCTGCTGAATGTAATTCTGTTTGACTTGTAAAACAATTTAACAATCTATGTTTCTCAAGATCATAATTAAAGATGTAAAACACGAGTCCCTTTTAAACCCCTTTTGTCCGAATCAGTTGAAAGGGACATTAAACAGACTTTCCCCTGTCAGCTCCCCTTCACAATGTCCGTGTACTGTCTAATTGAGCCCATGTGTGAACAGAGCCCTTCATTGTCCAGAGAACTAATGGCCTATTGATGATGTTTTTATCGCCACTGTCGCAAAACCAACCGACGTCTGAGGGTGAAGAAGACGGCTCATTCACACGGAGACGCCAACGAAAACGTCCAACTGGAGAGACGGCGTGATTCGGGAATTTCTGTCGGTAAGCGCCGACGCTGGAAGTTAAAGGAACTGCAAGAGGCCAAATTACGAATGGGCCACGTGACCGCGGTGAAATCCGCGTCATTTCCTGCCTCCCGCACGCTCTACCCAGTAAACAGGCCCCACCCATCGCCTAAACTATATTATACTATATAAGTATGTCCAGTAGGTGAGAACGCGTGTTGTGTGCTATACGTGTGTGTGAAAGGGCAACTTACGGTTTTATTGCTGTTAACAAACATCACCGATGTAAACAAAGCTTTAACTATTAGCATGATAATAAATAGTAATGTATTAGTCAGTGTATGTAAAGACCCGTCAATCCCTTTGGGAATAATAGCAGGGGTTCCAGTCGCTATATGCTTTGAAATGTGCTGGTAGGGCTGTCACTTTGTTTGCCAATGGATCACGGACTGTGCCTTTAAGTAAATGCAAAGCTGCAGATGCTTGGGCACACACAGGCTTTGATATTGACATATATGCCTGCTGAGCCTTCACATGAAGGCGCGCGACATCAGAGCGCGGCACAACACTCACCACTCAACAGGACCGTCCGCAAGAGCCTCATTTTATATTCATAGTAAAAATTAAAATGCCTTTGACGGGCTCTCTCTTTCAGACACACACACACACACAAACACACAGAGGAGGGAGAGAGGGGAACGAGAGTGGGAGTGAAATGAATACATGACATCTAAATAAGTCATAGCCGTACAGCCTTTTACCAGAGAACACAGCAAACAGAGAACATGGCGATGCACATGGATGGACAGATATTACTCCCTGTATATGAATAATCTCGCCCCTTGAACAGAGCGAGTGTGAGGAAATAAACAAATGGGATCTCCAGCTCATCAACTGCAAGCTCTGGCTTCCACTAAACTGCAGAGATGTGCAGATGCCGGAGAGCAACACAACATTGTACCATGAATACAGAGTTACACTGCGAGGAAAACCAGACGGATGACTGCTCCTCTCCAGGCAACACAGGAGAAAATGTTACTTGTTTGAAGTGCAAGAAGCCCTCACCTCAGCCACAGGCACTCCCTCTGGGGGACGACAGTGCAACACTATCATGCCATTCAAAGGCATCTCGGTGCCTTGGGGGTCCTGCTCAAAGTTCTTCCTCAGGTCTGGGGAAGAGAATAAACAACCAGTGTTAAAGAACACCTGCAACAACACGGAGGAAGTGTGTTTTCACGTGTGACCTTGTTCCGCTCGCATGCAACTTTAAGAGATGATGGCGACTACAGAATCACGCCACCGGTTTTGAAGAATAACCTTTTCATGGATGATATAAGGTCGTTCTGGTATCAAAGTGACGTGATGCTTACACGCGATGCGGACAGTTGCCTTGCGGCTCTTGGAGGTTCCCAGGTGACTCCAGGCCACGCACAGGCACCAGTAGTCCTCCGGGCCGTGGAAGTCCTCCACCTGCTGACGCGACACGTTGATCATCACCTCGCGGATCTTCAGCCCTGCAGAGAAGAAGAAGAAGACCGCGTGGATTAGCATCGTATCACAGGGCTGATCAATGAATGAGATGAAGGTTTGCAGGGGGACAGAGTGATGATTAAAATCTGAATATGATAAGATTATCAGCAGGAAACAGATCTACCATTTGCCAGGAGGAGGAGAAAATGCTACTCAAGAAAAAAAAAAGAAAAGTAATTTCAAGGATCGTACTTGGACAACAGTTTTAGCCGTACGGTATACTTGTATCTGGTATGTATCACTAGGGAATATTCAGATCTACGTCATTAGCGGTCTTTCGATAAATGCTTGTTAAAACTTCAGTCTTGCCGAACAGATGGCCGGCGATGCAAAACGCTGGTTGGAGGGGAGATTGTTAGTGAGCCCTAATATCCTCTTTCAGTCTCTGTAAAACATAATCCATTTACACACAAGTGACACTAAATGCTATCCAGTGGAGGCATTAAGTGAGAGGAGGAACACATCAGCCTGTTATTGTTTTAAGGGAGAGCGTGAGCACTCTGTCTTTATTTCCTCTGAAAAACATTCAAAGAGCTATAATCTAATAGAGAAAAGCAAAACAATGCAATTAAATACTTCATCTGAACACCGACACTTTCTATGACGATGGAATCATCTATTTCTGCAGCAGAGCTGTGACTTGATGTCACACCGGCCCTTCGTTATTATCTGCATATTGTCTGGGATCCAGCTCCTAATGAGCGCGTGTGAGACGAGCATTTCTCGGAGACAGCTGATGGGAATTTAAAAGCCTGGTATTTCAATTATGCCAGACTCTGAACAAAAGATGACAGGCTCGGACCATTAATGCATCATCGGGTGGCTCTATTGAGCATCTAGGTAATTGCTGCTTTCAACCAACATATGATATCCTAAAACCTCAGTCAGCCAACCCTAATTGATGTATTAATATATGCATAAATGAACACATACATCATGAAATGAATACAGTTGTGAACAGCTCATTTAAGTGTCTAGTCTCCAAAGAGTGCACAGAGGGGGAATGGGAAGTCACAATAACAAATACCCAACCTCTCAAAGAAATATTAGTAACATTTGCGTTCTATGTTTAAGTATCTACGACAAAAACAGTTTAAAAAAAATACATTGACGAGCAAATAAGGAAAGAAAACCTCGGTGTGTAAAGGCTCTGAAACTCACAAAAATGTGTCCGATTCATATTACATATGGATCAAAGAAAATATATAACTTATGATATTTCATGGCTAAAATGCTTCTTGAGCAAATTCAACAAATACAAACAGAGGAGCAAGTGGTGTAACTGTTTGCAGTGCAGCCCAACAAACTCACGTTGTCTCGTCTTGTTGGTGTATTTTTGATTAACGGTCGTATTCAGCACCGACCTCACCTGCGACTGCAACCGTGTGTTTTTTGCCGGTTGAATACTTTTAATGTGCTCGCAGCAGCAGATCACGTGTGTTTTGCATTAGAAGTGTCTCAGAGCTCTGGTACCGTCGTTGGAAAGTGGACAGTATAGCGACGTCAGTGAGATAACATGCTGCGTCTTATTCATGTGTACGTTGGCAGTTTGAATCCTGTGCGGGGATGGCGGACTCCGCCTCTAACAATGAAATATATAGAGAGGTTGTTACAGACATTGAATGGCTATTGACAACCACAAATAGTATCAAAAGGATTATAATAAATAATATGAATTTAAATAATAATTCCTTCTTATTAATAGATTTAAATCTTCTACTTTTTAAACCTTATTTTCCAAAGGCAGGAGATCAATAAAGGTTGTACTTTACACTGATTTCTAGTACAGCTAACAAGTCATGCCTCACAACACATCTCACAGCAGCTGTTCAAAAATCACTGTAAAGCTCAGCCTCTTGTGGCTTATTGCTTAATTACGCGGCTCTACACTTAGAGGAGTTGTCTCTCCACAGGCTTTCGCCGTCATGCCGAACATTGCAAACAGCTCAGACAGGGGCTGGGATTAAATGGAAACTAATAATACAAAATGAAAGGTTATCAAAGGGAGCCTAATGAAGTACTGTAAAACAGAAATGTTCTCTGAAGACACTGTAATCCTCTGCAGTGACTGACTGATATTACACACACACACTCCATCTACTCCTCCTTTCCACCGCTACAAATTAGAGCCTTAATCAACATGCCTGATTAAGTGAGAGTGGGGAAAATAAAAACACAAGATTTCACTCGAGAGGCGGTGCAATTGGAGTGATTGTTGTGAATAGGAACCGCTTCAGCAGTTGGCAAAAGCATGCAAAGCAGCGTGACTCTGCATGATGCAGATTTCCACAAAATATAAACAGCGAGATTCATCCACAGTTTTAACCAGATTAGTTGTACAGTGCAGGATGAGGCTCGACGGATGTTACACAGCTGTTGTTTTTAACATATGATCAGATATGTTGAAGCCTGGCACCGTGTGCAACTTAAAGCCAAAGCACCGTTTCAAAAGAGCGGCTTTTAGGACTTTTTCTTCAATAGCTTTTCAGAGACACTTCAAACATCACTCCCCTGGGTATCCTTCTGTTATCCAACAAACAAAGAAAGAGAGAGAAATCATGAAATATGACGATGCATTTAGGACTTGCACGGCTATCTCCTAATATATTTCAGATAACATTTCCACCCGCAACATTTCCCGGACTTTTATTCGAGACTCGGGTTGAAATACAGATAATGTTTTATTGTTTAATTAAATAAGATACATGATGAATTGTTATGTTGTTTTGTATATTCTGTTAACAGCTGTTCATATATACGTATGAGGAGTATAAATAGTGTGACAGAAACCGACACAGATAGCAGCTTGGCTTTACACCTACTGTGCAGTGATGGTGCTTCACTGATGGTTTAATTTCCTCTTCTGCAGCTCAATGACGGCATTTTAGCCGACTTAATGGTGACATTATTCAATGGAAGCGCAGCGGTTGAGTTTGACTTCAGAAAGACTCATTAGCTTAATTAATATTAACAGAACATGCATTTCTATCTCAGATCAGTGGGTAAATAAATGGAAAACTGGTCTGGTCTGTGTGTAGAGTCTAAAATATGTAAATTTAGAATTGAAAATTCTTAAGAAATAGGTAACCTCGCATCCAAATTTCAAAAAGTGCTTTTTGACAAGCAATTTCCCTGCTGGATTGTGACAAAAGCTCAGTGAGGAGACTAGGGAATGGGTTTCGTTATGTGGTCTCTTGATTCTCACAATCAGACCTCCTCATCTTTATTAATGATCAAGAAAACAGAAGAAACTAATGCATAAACAACAGTCTGCTGCTCCGGATGCAGCGTTTTATGCTGAAAGCAAAAAAACAACTGACTCATAGAGGCTGGAGTCAGATTTGACTCCAAAAGCTCTTTTTGTCTGGCACACAGTGCACACAGAACATCACTCAAGAAAAATGAAATAAGAAAACAAAAAGCGATAACGTCTGTGTCATATTACACTGCAGCAGTGACATAAAATAGAAAGCAAAAACCTACAAATAACAAACATTCCGACACAAATGCATGGAATACCACCAATACATACAAAGCCACGCTGACGGGCGGGGGGTTGTTGGTGTGAGTGAGGGCCATGGTGCTCCTGCTGAAGGCGAGATTAACAAAGAGAGAAATCAGAAAGACACTCGGACTCCCGGGTCCCCTCACATTAGGCAGGCATCAAAGAGCTCAGTCGCTTTCCCAGAGCAGCCTGGAATGACACTCCGTTTGAGATATTATCCAATAACTGCTCGGTCATGTCGATGACACGCGGCCACTTCTCCGCGAATACAAACAACCGTTCAGCTCCCTTCCACGAGCATGTCCCTATAGCCACCTGTTTTCTTTGTTGCCTCTCTTTCCTTCATGCTCTTGCCAGTGGCTCCTGACAGAGCACCACAAAGCCCTGACAATGGCCCTCAAGGTGGAGCAGCTTTCACATGCCCCTTTAATCATGTCCTTTAATATGTCTCTAACGTAGCCTCTATAAAGGCGTCAGGAAGAGATATACCAGTGCCGACGCTCACTTATCCCTCTCTCTTTCTCTTGTCTGTCTTTTGGTCTGTCTGGCACGGGTCCCTGTGGTGTGATTTCTCCCCGCTTTGGCCCATTGTTCTGCCTTGGCGGAGTCTGTGAAAAGGGCCCGATGGGAGCCAGGCGGTGCCAGCTACAAGTGGCTCCGGATCCAAGCAGCTCGGGAGAACCCGATTGGTCCGGCTGGGCTCGACCGAGGGCCGGATGTCTCCGTGGTTCTCCGTTCGAGTGGGGATTTTACAGAACTCTGTTTGTTTGTCTTAGGGATCCTCGCGAGGCAGCTGTGTACATAGCGGGTGACACGACGTGGGCTGTGGGCTGAGGGTGGACGGGTATAGCTTCGGGAGCGCGTCCGTCTGATGCGAACGCAGCTTTGGGGAAATGCTTGTGTGATGTGACATGGCGGCGTGCGGGGGCTGTGAGGGCTGGCTGAGGGCCAGACACAGACGAACCCTGCTAGACAAGCGGAACATGCTCCCAGCAACATCTTCAGTCTGGTCCCAGCCGTGTGTGTGTGTGTGTGTGTGTGTGTGTCATACTTAATCCCGGAACCAAAGGGACGCATTACTCCGTGCATAAAAAAATCATGATAATTCAGCCATTAAAATGCTGCGAGTCCTTATTTGTGTCATTCCCAGAGTCGCCTTGTTTATGTTTATTCAAAAAAAATCTGCATGTCTGCTTATTAGGAGCCAGTTTTACATAAACAAGTAGTTTTCACTCTGTGGGCCCACTTCATTTGTTCCACTTCCATTTCCTTGACTAATACGTGGTGACACAGAGACTCCGAGGGGTCTCACTTTCCCTAACCAGTCGCCACCTTTCTCCCTTTGTCCTGAGTTGATGCCTGGCTGATGGTATCTCTCAGCCGGCCGGGATCATAATACACAAACAGTGGAGTCAGTCCTTCACAGAGCATCAACAGGAAGAGATATCTATACTTCCTCCATTCAAACGCTTTCCCTCAATCACTATCTCTTCATCACTGAATCTGCAGGAGCTGCTGTCCCCTCCTTCTCGAGACAGCCAACGCGGTATCCATTTTCAGGCTCTCTTTCACTCTCCCATCGCCCTCTCCACTTTCCAACGTCCTCTCTCTTTCCCTTATCCTCTCCTTCTCTTATCTCTCCATCAGGGTATCATGCTTTCAGCCGAAGTCTATAGGCACAGATATCCCCTCTGTTCCACCTTCCTCTCTGCTCTTCTTTCACCCCGTCCTTCAATAATCTCCTGACTTCTATCACTCATCTCCATCTCTTCCCCCTCTTTTCAACAGAGGCAGAAGTAAAGTTGTCTTCTGTGATAGGTCAACGTGTGCAGTTTGCTGTGTTTTGTTTACAGCGACTGCCCTTCTTTTATTTTGTCTTTGTACTTTCAGCCTATTCCCCCACTGATAACAGAAACGGACTGATTTACTGTCAATAAAGACCGGATACAGCTTCCTAAAATCGTTCGAAGGACTTTATAGATGCAAGCTGTTTTCCTGAAGGGAGGTTGGGTAGCGATGATTACATGGAATATCCAGCTGAGCCTTGTCTGCCTGCAGTTTATCAAAAGGCTTAACCATTGCAGAGGGATAAGGAAATAAACACTGCAGCAATAACTGTGCTGATCATTGTGCCTTCATCTTGACAAAATCCCAACTTTGGGTTTAAAGATTATCTTCGTACTGAATATGAAGAAGGCACACAAGGAAATACATGGTTTCAGATCAGCGACATAACAATGTAGTTAAATATTTAGGATGTTACATTTTCTGTGTGATAATTGAGCACCTTTCATTCTCTCTTTCTCTCCCACAGTGCATTTCTCTTTGTCTCAGGGTGCAGTTTCAGGCATTGTCTCGCATTAGCCCGGACAACTCTTCACAGCCACAGGAAGTGCCTCACAATATCGGAGTATGGACTTGAATATGCTCTCTACAGACAGATCTCTCCATTTGTGTTTATGTGGGGTTGGCCATTACTGTCACTTCAGATCAGTCTCCTGTTTCATGGTTCACGTTAGGCCAGTTACCTTTAGTGCTGCAGCGGAAGCACACAAACATTAACGACAGATTTTGACGCTCGTAAAGCCAGAAACTATGTTTGCTCAACATCATAACATCCACTCTGGATGGGTGAAACACTCCCTCGCGTGTGCACAATACAGATTTACTCTTTTTCTCAAACAGTTATGCGTACCCATAGGGAAACCTGTAAACACCGCGAGGAACGCTCAGCATTTCTTCTAAAAATCTGAATCGGAAAATATCTTCATGTATTCAGACTGATAAGATTCTGGAAATTCAATTCCACTTACTGACTGAAATTCCCACTCTGACTCAGCAGATGTGGACTGCAGCAATGAGCCTCCCACTGGCCGACTGTTACATTCTGCTTCCCTCTGTCCTCTCTGTAGGTCTGTTTTCAGTAAAATACAACAATGACAGGCAGCTGATCTGTCAAACAGCAACCTACACTCTGAAGATAGACAATGTTAGAAAAATAAACATTGGTGCTTTGTAGTCTTCATCACAGATCTCATTCTCCCCAGTTTTGTTCAAGCAGTGAACTCTCACTGGGCCTAATTATCCACCAGAACGGCTGGTGATAGAAAACACAAAGTTTTTCATACAATACAAAGTACTAAAAGGGCCAAAATCACCCAAATCAATACTTTTTCCTATTAAAACCTGCTAAGGCACTATCATGTAAGGGAGAGACAAGTGTCATGATGGTTGAGGTTTACGCATGATTAATTATTCATATTTTATTGTCACTGAATGATTCGCCAGACATCGAGCATTTCTTTTTACTGTTCTGTTAATAATTAAAGCACATGAAAACCACTTGTCCACTGAAAACCGTGTATTTCCAAATGAGGTCATTTGTTTTTGATAAACTGAAAACAATTTTGTTTTACTGCATTATCTGAAAAATTGCATTGTCAAAAAAACTTAAGGATGTTCTTCTTAGCTAGTGACAAGTTGTGTTAACTTTTCAGTGCTTGTCAACATACATTTGGGTATCTGGAGTATCTACCAACCCACAAACTGTGAAATAAAACAACCCAGTCAGTTTTTTTTGTGGGCTGTCGAGATCTGAAAACATGTGAAACACAACAAACCATTCAGATTTGACTCACCTTCCTATGTCACATGCATGCTCATTAGAATATACAACATACCAGATATATATATATATATATTGATCTGCTCACCCATAACGGAGACAGCATCTCATGGTGTATCACGAAACAGTTTCTAGTTTGTTGAGATAGTCAGGCTGTAAAAGCCCGCCCACTCATCCACTCAGATTGAATTTCATCAAGAAGACAATACAGAAGGCCAAAGAACATGTTTTTTCTCCAAAAGAATAAGAAACAACACTTGCTGATCCACAGACAAGTGCTGCAATACTTGGACGTGGCCATGACAGTTGTCCATTTCAGCATTATGTCTTGACTAAGTGCAGTTATAGAGGAAACCGAGCCAAAGGTGGTTACGGTAAATTATACCGCTCGGCTGTTTTGTCACATATTAGCATTAGCAGAGCAGCCATTCACTGTGTTGTGTCTATATTAGGGAAAAATATTTGGGAAAGCATCTACCAACCGCCTGATTTTCATAGCAAGTGCAAAGACTTCCAGAAGCAGCACTTTGACACGTTGGTGTTTTCCTGTTTGGTATTTTCATACCCCGAGTGTTCGGCACGAAGGTGCGAGAGGAGGAGAGGCACACACCGACAGTAGTTTCATTCAAGTGAGGCAGCACAGAGCAAGGTGTTGGTATTTTGGTGAAAGCTGGATCATTTATGTGGTAAGAATAGACATCCTAACGTCGGGTTTGTTTTTCTTTTGGGTGGTGCAGCCTCACACGGCTGAAAGTTTGGTGATTCTGACAACAAGCACATGCTAAACCCTTCGGAGGAAATGCGCAACGATTCCAAGAACAATGCTAATAATGTAACCGTTGTAATTAAACAATCCCAAGCAAGTAGATGTGATTTCAGAAAAAGGAACAGGTGCTTTCTACTGAAAATATGAAAGCCGTCTCCTTCAGTTGCTGTAATTAAATCCCTGCTAAGCATCGGAAGGCGGCAGGACAGATATGTGTGATAAATATGCATCCTACAATTTGAGAAGTTGCCCACTCGGTCGAGGCACTGCACACATTGATCCACTGGGTTTACATTATGTCCCGAGCAAACAACACCAGGCTCCTGCAGACTTCCACCAAGACTCCCGTACACATCAAACTGGTCGGTTTGGTTTGTGATAGTTAATGCACTGGACACAAACATTGATGCAATTATCACTCATTCCCTCTCATGGAAAAACGCTGCATTTCCATCTGGCGATATTCCCACGCACCGTGGCCTCCTTTTTTGTCAGGCCAAAAATGGCATCTCATTTGAAGTCCTGAAATGCATTTATAGCTGTGTTATGATGTGACAGAAAAAAACCGAGCTTAAAACTTGTATATTATTTATTTCTGTAGTTAGTATACAAATTGAATTGAAGCTTAGAACAAAGTGTGTGTAGGTTAAGCACAGCGGGTCACTAGAAAATTGGAAAATGTCTCTGGAAACACATGACGTGTCTCTGACTCACTTTCAATGTCTCCATAATTCCTCATTAAATGCTGCACCATCATCGTCTGTTGTTGTGCCTTATTATATTCACGTCTACAAACTCTGCATCATTCAGACATTCTTTTTCTACTCCTCTCCTTTAAGTGGGCTGTTTTCAAAATGCCACAGCTGTTCAAAAGGTACGAGACCAGTAATGAGAATGGCTGAGAGAAGTTTAATGGTATCACCACAGCCTTCCGTCTGCTTTAGCTCCTACCTAACTGTTTCAGAGTTTTTCATTAACGCACCAAGCGCCTGTAACTCCACAATATCTTTCAAGTGTCTTTTAGTAATAATGGCCACATAATCTGTTTATTTAAAGGGAAAGTGTGTCGTGTTGGGAAATACACTGATTTGGTTATTACCACTTTGGTCTCTGTACGCTAAATGTGAAGCTAATGCCAGCTTAGCTTAGCACAAAGACTGGAAACAGGGAAACAGCTAGCCTGGCTCTGTCCAAACGTAACAGAAAGCAGAGCTTTTCAGCTCACAGTCACCGCTAAACACCGTTAGCACTTTGATCTTCTTGCACTGTTAACCCTGTTAGCACAGTTAGCTGCGTGGCGCCGTCTCAGCCATCTCCATGTTGAGAGGCAATAGAAATCTTCCTAACCTCATATTTGGCACATTTTTAAGTAGGTATTGTGTTTAAGATGTTCACCATCTTAGCTTAGTATGTTAGCACGCTAACATCTATCAATTAGCTCCACAGTGGAGAATGATGGGGATTTTTTTTGATGAACCAAAGACAAATTAAAATGTGGATCTGATGATGGGGCTCTCTCCCTCCATGTGTGTTGTAATCAACACCTCTATTAACACCAATTTATAGACCACTAACTTCCTGGAGTCTCTGCCAGTTGCCAGAAAAGTTCTGGCCAAAATATGTTGTGTCTTTGTGCTTAGCTGTGTTAGCTGTTAGCTTCACATTTAGTCCGCAGAGATGCGAGCGGTAGGCCAATGATTGTCTCATCTAAGTCTTGGCCAAAAATCGAATAAGCGTATTTACCAAACTTTTCCTTCAACACCTGGCAAACACTTTCTGGATCGCCAGTACTCATAACTGATTCATGCATCCAACGAGACGAAGACTATGATATTCAGTAAATTATCAATAATAGAGTCAGTCGTCACGATGTAATCTGTACAACAAAGGAAGCGTCTTTCAAACCACATTACTCAAAGAAAAACCTAATAAACAACATAAGACAATGCATCTAATGAGCTCAAACTGATGGTGGCAACAAAGAGAGAGAAGCGGTTTTGATGTCCAACATTCAGTGTCTTCTTTTATCTCACAAAACATTCCTTTATTGATGGATGCAATATATTTCAGGTTGACAGCAAGCCCAGTTAATGGCTTGAATAGCACAACAATGTTATTATTCATAATAAGTGCATAATGATAATAAATGAGCATTCATTACAGCCTACACAATTTCCTGCAGTGATACATGACATTGGCGTCTGGTTTAAATCTTCAGAAGACAAGAAATGATGTTATTGTGATTATTCCATGAACTCCTGGCCTATGGAGAATGTATACATTGCAGACATGGCAGTGGAGTTGTCATAAACAGATGAGCTCTTTTGTCTCCGGGCAGAAAGCAGGTTTTTTTCACTGCTAACCTTCACGGTGAGCATCTCAGTTCCAGCAGGAAATACATGAACTACAAGTCGAAAAAAGACAGTTCTTTCAAAACCTGACAGTGCTGTATTGGTTGCTGTCTCAGAGAAGTGGTGAGAGTTAAGTTACATGCTCTGTGGCATCCTGCACTAAATAAAAGCTGTCTGTCCAGAACAGCCAGCTGTCAAGTGCACAAGGTTGTATTTGCTGTGATTATTAAAAACATCTTTAAAGTCTAACACATAATAAGGCTTAAACTTAATATGGGTCAGACACAGTGTGCATTTACTGACTGTGCACTCATTTCTTTTAGTTCTATTTAAGGTCTTTCATGCGATACATCTCTACATTTCAAGGACTTTCAGGAAACTAAGTAGCCCGTATTTGACATTTTGGGAAAGAACTCGCATTTTCTTCTGCTCTAATTCTTAAGAAGTCACAAGACAGTTACGGCTCACACATTGTCATGGAAACTTTAGCAGTTAGGATTAGCTCGCAGAGAAGATGAGTTGCAGGTATGAAATATTTAGGCATTACATAGTGTTGAAAATATCTTTTTACTCTGCTACACATCTTGCGGATCGAGAAACACAACACGATTCATCCAGTCAGAACAGACCGTGTATTGTGCCATTTTTTTTTGTGTTTTTCTCCTGCTTAGGGCAACAGCAGTCGAAGCTATTCACAGAAGCTGTAATGGATATTTTCTTCTTTCCGTTTCCACATTTATTTTCCTTGTCTGTCGCTCTGTCTCCTGGAAGGCGATCAGAGCTGAGACTGAATCTGAGAAAAACAACACAACATGAAGCTAAAATACAGTACATCTCCCATAGCCGAGTTAGCTGCCTCTGGACAGACACGGCCTGTGTCCTCTGCCTCAAAGCCCCCTGGTCAAACAACGTTAGGGCACGTGTTGTTGAGTCTGTCTGCATTTAATTCACAGCTTACTGCTCCCTGCTCGCTGCCGAACCCAGGGGTCATTCTAGTCCGACTGTAATAGCTTGTAGGCTACCGAGATACAGTTGTATCTCCTACAGATGAAGCAGGATGGACAGCCAGAGGTGCTGAGGCGGGGTGTTCATTTTCTCAACATGTAGCATGTTTGCCCACCTTCGCCTGTGTATACAGCCCAATACGGTTCAGAAACACTCACTGAATCCTCTGTATCTCACACCTGGGAATACGAAAGCATGTCCACACAGCAAAGCCACACATCATCCTACAGAGCAGGGCATCCTCCTAGGGGTTACAACCAGAGCACACAAGAGTATATTGTAACACTATAGATGCATTTAAGCTTAGATATGTTTACGTTCAAGTGCTAAGAGGAAAAAAAAAGCAAGGACATTTAAAAGAAATGACCAAAGGCAATGGAGAGTGAGTGAATGAATGCATGGAGGTGAATAAAGTAAAATAAAAGGAAAGACAAGTTGTCATTGCTCTCCATAAGAATGACTGTTATGTACAATCAATAAGCAAACCAGACTAACAGTCTACAGTCATACTAGCGGCTCTGTGAGGCTGTGCTCAGGCACAGCAGTGCTTTGAGCTACATGCTAACATCAACATGCAAACTAGGGCTGCACCAAGTTGTTGTTTTATTTATTCATTAATCACATTTTCAATTCGTTGATTTTTGTAATGAGTAATTTATTGATTATTCTTAAGAATATTTTTTTTTAATTCCTAATTAATATAACAATTAAAAATACAGATTTACTCTAATAAATAAAAACAATTCTAATTCATATTTCTATATTTTATTAAATCATCTGCTCTCAAACCAGAGACCCTATTTGTCGGAGGGCTGATCACAAAAGTACTGTGACACACAGTATCATTGTATCAGTGTATGTCAGAGCAACCTTTTCCCTGAACTGGAGAACAGTATTTTTACTTAAATACTTGACTTAAAATCTATAATGGGGCCTCCGGCCACGGCTGTCGCCGGCATACAAATGTGCAAGTCAGGGGATAACCAAGTCACAAGGATTGTTCCTCTTGGGGGAAATTAATGAAACCATGACTTTTTGTATGAAATCCCAATTATTCTTGAGATATTTCAGTCTGGACCAAAGTGTTGGAGCGATTGACATGGCCAAGACACATGCTGTCGGAAAAAGGAAATGAATCTAGACAAGCAGATGGCTTAAATACCGACTGTATGCCAATGTGTGAATACTGAGGAGATATGTGTTATTCCTCTTCGTGCCGGTGTCTGAGAAAAAGTAGGTAATTCTGAAAAGTGAGAACATTGAGCTGCTAAACCCAAGTGGTAGCCATCTTTTTTTCCCAACCTGTAGCATAATTAATGGGACTTTAGTATTCTGTTTGCCAGATATGCTAAAAGAAGATGAAAGAATGCAATTAGAAATGACATGAATTATTGGTTTTACTGATTCCTAAAAGTCTAATACAATTCCACTAAAAAGTGGACAGTTTTACATCATTCTTGTTCCGCAAAGCCATAAAAGCACGGCCGGTATTACTACCGGCTGTTCCATTTTCCATTTTCGTTTTAAAGACCATCGCAAATTACCTGAAAAAAACGAATCAACATGTAATGGAGAAACAAGGGACTTTGGTCCTAAAAATGATGCCAGGTTTGAAAGGACATCTCCGCTGTGCACAAATGATGCGCTCAGCAATGATAACATTACCATTTGAGGCTAGTTACGGCTTTCAGAGGGAGGCTGTTGGAGTGTGGGCTGTAAAAGATGGCCAGGTCTAGTGTTGGAAACAATCTAATGATATTGGCATTAATTAAGGGACATTTTGTTCTCCACTTTCTTTTTCATTCCAATAAAGTAGCTGTAACAGTTTCTAGATATTCTCATGTCATGCCAGAGAGCATCTACTTCATGTACTTTTGTAGTTTATCTTCGTGTATACTGAGGCACTAAACTTCTCCATCCAATTTCAATTTGCCCCATCCTGTGTCTGATTACACTGCTGAGCACCGAGATGATCAGCGACAAGACCAAATATCTGCTTAATGAACACTGAACCCTGGTGAGAAGTCTTGCCGACTGACTCTGCACTGTGACGGTAGAAAACAAAAGCCCCGACTGAAGCATCTGCCTATAAAGTATAGACTTAGTGCTCCACACTGCATTCACGACATTGCTCCACCAGGTTTAATTAAGTTTGTGTTTAATCAAGATGTGTGCAGACTGAATTATTCAAACGGCCTTAAACTGTACCTGCACAGCAAAAAAGCATGATGTCAGTATAAACCAAAATGCCACATGGAGAATTTTGCTGACCTGGGATCAGTAAAACAAAAACATAAACTTATAGGTTAAGGTATTGCAATGAGTTGTGGTCATGCCAAATGCATCCGCCAAAAACGCTAAATCCTACCAGGTATATTTGTCTAATTACTAGTCAAAATATGTCATATGAGACAATCACATAAAACATTTACATATAATACAATAAATGGCTGAAATAAGCAAAAAAACATTAAATTACTGAAACTCATTTGATCCATTTTTATAATAAAAGAGTAAAAACTGTATTGCATGAGGATCAAGTCATGAGTTCATGCAGGCAGTTTCTACTAGTCACTCCACAAATATCACAACTATATATATTTTTTTTTGTGCCTTCATTAAATTGTAACTTTGCCAGAGTTTCCTGTCTTTCAGCGACATTGTCACCTCAGCTTTGAACACTGGTGCTATCGCAACAGTAGACGTGTTGATTGACAGCAAGCAGCCCTGAGAATAGCATTCACACAACCTACTGAGAACTTTAACAGGATAACAAATTCAGTAAATGTTGAGTTACGCTCATGCATGGAAACAACTCAGTAGTCTGGCCAATGCTGCCTTTTTGGAACAGACATTTTCTTACAAAATACATCCAACAAGGTTGTTTTTTTGTCAATTTTGAAATCTATTTCTTTGCTGCTTTTACAATTTTCAGCAAAGGTCAAGGTTACAATGATCATGAATGAAACACCCTTATTCCACCTGCACTCTGTTTTGTTGCCTCATCCAGCAGCTGGTGGATGGGGCCTTGACAGATCTTTCTCCTTTATGAGATACCAGCACAGGTGGACTTTTAAGATGCTCTCCTTTTTCGACTTTTATTCTCTTTCTCAGTCCTTTCCCATCTCTAGTTCTCCTTCCCCATGTCTCTCCCAGAGGGAACAGATATGAATGGTGATAAGGAGCCAGATGGGAGCCGCGCTATGAATCCAGACTAGAGGCAGTTAAAATTTAGAGGTCCATTGTTACCTCTGGAGGGAGATATTGATTGGTGCTGTGTGTTAAGTGAAGCATCAACACTGTGGCACTAATAGCAGCCGAGGCAGGCTCATAAATATTTAGCCTTCATCCTGACCTTTTTCAGCAAGTTATAATCTACTTAAATGATGGTCATCTCATGTTCAGTGCAGAACTAGGCCTAATTATACTAGTGTAGTTAATATTTTTGTTTTGTTCCTCTCACCTGGATACTTTATAGGACCATAATAAAACGAGTATATTTCAAAAGTTTAAAAATCAGACGAGCACCTTCACTATCCCGATGTTTAGAACCAAACTTTTCACAATGTGTACTTGAGAATAAGTCAATTTAAGAAGAAAAGAAAGCATAATTCAGTGTTTGTATTTTTTTTGTATACCCAGGGGCTTTAGAGAAAAATAGGACATTTGTCTTTTGTGGTTTGAATTCGAAGTTAAAACAACAACAACTGAATTTCAGCGAGTTGCATCAGTAAAAGACACCCTTCAGAGTTCAGAGTCAAATCCTGAAATTGAACAAGTAGGTGTCGTTCATGGTCGAGAAGTTGTCAATTCAGTTTGGATCAAATGCGGCACACAGTCTGCACTAAAACAGTGAGGAAAATACATTTGCAGGGTTGGACACGGCCGCAGGCATTGTCATAAAGCCCCATTTGCAAAGTTCATCCCTAAGACTTTCGTCCTTGCTATCAGAAATGTGAATGCCATCCTCGTAACTTAAAGTGACAGGGAGAAGGCTTGCAGGAAGGAAATAGAGTTTAAGTAGCGTCAAGAGTTCTGTCTGTCCACAACATGTTTGTCTGTAAACACAGGCGTTTGTTAAATCAGTGTTTGCTGTACCTGTCCCCAGGTCGGTGTGCTCCTGAGACATGTGCTGGCTCTGGTGGACCCATTCGCCGTTGCACTTGAAGAAGATCTGAAGAGCGGGCCGAGCTTGACACCGGAGCTTGATGGGGTTGCTCTTGACGATGTAAGCATCAACGGGCTCCTCCAGGAAGTGGGGAAGTGTCCCGGACTGGCCATGCTGCGGGGCTTCACCTCGGGGACCTGAACAGTAAAATGAGAAATTCAAATGAGACTCCAACGGAATGACGTCTGGACAAAATGGAATCGAAAAGTGTAAATCATTAATAGAACCCTCTCAGATTTTTCCCTGCCAACTAACCCTGCAGTGGAATGTTGTTTTCGACACACACACACAAACAGCTCAAAGCTAGCTCACTCTCCGACTTCCCCTAGCTTCCACCATCCCTCACCCTCTCGCTTCTCCCCTGCAACCAGACCTCAACGAGCAGCCATTACTCCTCACAGCGACGTCTGCCTCGGAAACAAATTGTTTTGGAGCACAACGTGAGAAATATCACAACAGAACATCAGCCCGTCCGCACAGTCCATTCTCCGCCGCAGCATTACAATACAATCATTTATAGAAAGCACACCGAGTGTTTAATATTTTAAGAACATAGACAATGCTACAGTTTGCAGAAAGCTAGGCTACACTAAGACATTTATGATGAAAACAAAAATGACCATTCTTATTTATCTTTTAAGGGAAGATACTGCAAATGAATGGGGTAAAAAAAAAATATATAAAACATACTCCCCAGTTGATTACTTACATTAGGATTATTATTATTTGTTGTACACGTTTTCTGAAATGTTGTTTAAACATGCAAATGAGGCCTCATCTTACTAAATATGTCCATTTCATACCAGAAATCTGAACATGGGATGAAGCCAAAACGATATTAATATTTGCCATCTTTTGGGGAATAAATTGCTCTTTATGACTATGAATGACATAAAAACAAACCCCTCAGTAAATACTTTCAGCATATAGATAGGAAGGAAACTGGAAAGTTTGGTGTATGTAAGAGCTACTGAAGAGCTATTATCATATAGTATAGAGACACTGCAGGTGAAGAGAGTAACACTCGTAGATATTACCGTGAAACCTCCCCAGTTGATTCTCACATTAAGACAATTGTTTTTTGCAATACACTTTATGTAAAGTATGTAAATGAGGTGTTATCTAATGCTTACTTTTGGTGAATTTAGGAGAAATCTACAGACACAAATAGACAAAGTAGTAAAATAAACACCGAAATGTATTTTATAAAAGTTTTCTTTCCACTATTCTGAAAGAAGATCATCATTATGTTTTTGAGGAGTGGGGTGATTGAGCTCCTCTGGGATTTGAGAGGCATTTGTTAAGTGGTATGTCAACTGCACTGTTGGCTCAATATATGTTGTGTTTTTCTCCTGATTGGTAACAAATACCAACAGTAGAATTACAGTTTGGTAGGATCGGGAGAAATCCTGATTTTAGTTTTCGGGGGGAAGACTCTCTGGAGTACAACTGGCTGAGCTGTACGACAAGACCAGAAACAAGTAGCACTTTTTTTTATAGCAATGCAACCCGAATATAGCGATGTGAGTGGAAGTACTTTTTGACAACCACTGTGTAATGGAGAGCTGTGGCCCTGCACGATTACAACATGTAAAAGCAGACATCCTTTTACTAGAAACACAACAATGACTGGAATACACATCTAATTGAAAGTGAACAAGATAGAGACGTCCTTATGTTGATCGGACAGATCCACAGTCATCTCGTAGAGACTTCTTTGATCTCTCAGATGTGTTCACTAAAGGCCGTTAATTCAGTTGGAGAATTCACAGACACACTGGCAACACATTTACTGCCTTCTTCCGCTTTCCGGTGCGTTTGAGTCAGCGCACGTTCTTTGCTACTTCTAAGTGTAATTACACTCAGACTAATCCCCTAGTTTGCCGGAACCTCTTTCATGCAACTGTGAAGGGTTTAGTGAGGCAAACCGTCCCGGGTCCGCCGCTCCCGATCCCAACTGCACACTGTGACGTTTCTCCACAGCGATGGGTGTACGTCCTGAAAACCCCATCAGGATTAGAGAACCCACTCTCTCTTTCTCTCTGCGGCTAATCTAATCCTCCTACCTTTCCTGCCGGATGTCTCCTGATCGAGAGGAATAGATAAAAGACTGTGTGTGATTCCCTGGCTGTGAAAATCACGGCGCCAGCTCAGTGTTCCTCTCTCTCTCTCTCCTCCCTCCCTCCCCCCCAGTGCGACACATTCACGTTCTCTCCCTCGTTCCTGGAACTGAGGCTGAACAAAGAGACATGCTTTTAATTTCAAAATGACTAGCCCCGGGCAAGCTTTTCTTGTACAACGGTGCTCCAATTTGTTTTTGCGCGCCGAGCATTGACACGGTGTGTTTGTGTTTGGATGGATGCAGAACACAGACGTGAGTGCGCATCCAGGCGGTGATAGATGGGAACATGAATACACAAACACACTGCTGTCAAACAAAGCCACAGACCTCCAAGTAATGACTCATTTGTTAATAGATCAGGTATTATACTAATGCGTGCCAACATGACAGTTTAAAGCCACGGCGGATAATGCCTCAAACATCCACAGGAGCAAGGTTTAGCGCAGCTTTTGCCGGTTTTATTTCAGAGTTGGTTCGTTCACTTTGAATTTTTTATGCAGCAGGTGGGATAGTATTGCAGCAGACTGATTAGGCGAGACACAAGGAACGACAGTCTGGTGTGACTTAACCTCAGGCTGGCGGTGAGACACGCAAGCACTTAGCCGTCTCTGGGACCAGGGTAACATTGTCTTTGCTCTTGAAACGCCTGAATGTAGATCCTGAGGTGCAACACCAATCGGTGACTGTTGGACGCCCCTTCCGGCTCTGCCACCCTGCAGCGAGTACACATATGGAAGTGAGATAACTGTTATCATGTGAGATGTGGCTGAAACCAAGCGGCCTGCAGAGCGCGGTGCCCGTTGATGGTGCTGTGGGGGAGTTCTGTTTGTCCGTTCCAATGTCCTCTGCTCATTTACATCTGGGGCTGTTATCGCTTCGTCTGCACGCTCCCGGGGAAAAAAAGGCCGAAGGACCAATTTCTCTCCTCGATGAGCTCCGCCGCTGTCATTCAGCAGACCGATCTTCCCCTGCGCTTCACAGTTTTCACAGTGATCTACAACCAATGCCTCAGCCCGGCAATAACACACAAGGGGCTTGGATACATCTAGCCCAGTTTGAGAGGGAAACAAGACATCACTGTCAAAGGCTTGAGTGATGGCTCTATCAGTCTCTCTCTCTCTCTCTCTCTCTCTCTCGAACACAAACAAACTTCCGTCCTGGAAATGCACACGCAGTCTGCTAATACCGCGTTAGCTGCGATGCAACCTGTGAGGGGAACTCACTTTTTTTTTCCATTTCCTCAAGTACAGCAAACGCTCCATTTCCTCGCATGCAAAATTGAGAGTAACGGGTAAGTGTGGTCTCTTCTGTCAGTTCAATGTATTCATAGCTTTTAGTGGAAACCTAAAAGAAATGAGGGGGAAAGAGCCCCTCGCCGACTGAACTAATTTAGTAAAGCCTTTGGGTAATAGCACAGGCTGTTTCACACGGAGAAAGATGATTGCTGCTCCAGCACACTCCGGCGTGATTTGGAGAGACTGAAGGCGAGCAGCCAGGTTGATGTTTGCCAAACTCTGCTCCACTTTCAGCACACTGCAACCTCACATCCTGGCAGACGAACTCCTGTCCCGTTTCCATCTCAAACACCAGCTGATCTGATCCTATCCAACCCTAGGAAACACTGGGTCCCAACGGGGCACGCGTCCAAAGGGGTGAGTACACCAGAGTGTGTATAATGAACCCCATGACATCAACTTTGCCTTCCTTTCCGATCTTGGAGCTCAGACTCAAGATCATGGCCAGCTGACTGAGATCAGCCAGCTACGCAACAAGCCACCATCGTAAAAACAAGGAAAGGCTGCTGGATCTTACAAGCCACCAAGCTGTAAAGAGCGCCACATACTTCCACTGCGTTAAAACAGTGTGCAACAAACAAGAACTTGTCATTCATCTGCTGGTTCCACCTCCAGAGCATTTTAACAGCAGCTCACCCAGCAACACGCAACCACCAATGAAACTCTACCAGAATCGACAAATTGCAAACAATTCCTGCGATGCAGAACTGATTGCGCTGGAGTAGGGTGGGGGAGGGGGGGGGGGGTCCTCTTTGTTTAAAAGGCTGTTGCCTTCTGAACCCGAACCCCCTGCCTCCGCATGCACTTCACAGGAAGTCATTGTAAATACCTCTTTAACAAACAAAAGCCCTTGTATGCACGCGGCGCTGAACAAAAGCTCAATCCGATCGTCCTTTTGACAATTTGTACAAAACAATTAGTCCCGGGTTAATATGGGTCGCTGTCGTTCACGCGAGGCCTCGTTCGCAACTGCAGCTCCGTGTCACTCCCCTAACAGGGTCGTCATGTTTCAACAACAAATGGCTTGTTGTACTGGTGTTACAGCTGAGATTTAACACCAATTTAGTTTCCTGTATTTGGTCTGATTTTGAAACGTTTCTTAGCAAATAGTCTGACTGTTGCCATCTGCTTGTATCCACACTAACACTAACCGACAGCAGGTAGAGATGACACCATCGTTTCCTTCCTTACACTGATAGCAATACCTGAACTTTACGGATGCACAAGAGGTTTCAACCACAAGTGTGCAGCACTAGTTTGCGCATGTGCAGTACGGATCGGGCAGGATGTACGGATGAGGTTGCGAGGGACGCTCGTTTAGCATAAATTAGCTTATGAATTATATGATTACATGATATGGGATCGGAGCATAGACACCGATACCAGATCCAGTATTTTAGGCTGTACTGGTGGCTTTGTGGATACTAGTATGATACATTCACATCAAACATATTTGCTTCAGTTTAAAAGAGTTATTTATTTACTTATTTGTGTTTGTTTTCCATTTCACTCGCTCTTCATGAATAATGTTCATTGAACCATATTGAAGTCATAAACCCACTGTCATAAAGGCACACGTGTGATCTCTGTGTTCAGACCAACAACAAATGTATCTCCTGCTAATACAGTATGTGAATAACCAGCATAAACATGGAGAAATGAGGAGACAGTGTGTGTCAGCGTGAAAGAAAGAGAGGGAAAGTCAGAGGGTGGGAGAGAATATATTGCTTTAATAAAATGCAACATTGCCTTAAATGTGTTATCCAATAATCACTGGCTTGGAGCCTAAAACATTTCTCATTTCCAGTATTAATCTTACATACGAGACACTGCTCCTTTAGTATCCTAGAAATGCAGCCGTTTTAAAATAATAACAACTAACAGCTATCGTGCATCACGAGCTCTATTTAAATTAGCCCGAGAAGTTTAAAGTAATGGAAAGAACCGGAGCAGAAGCACAGGAAAGTTCTCCAACTGCTTTAACTCACTCGACAGCATTCAGTATTAATAAGCGGGAAGCAGCTGCCTAGCCATGAATTAACAAACAAATCTACTAATTAATTCTAAGTTTGTTAATTAAGAGCCAGTGGCATAAATGTTTGTTAATTACTTCACCATGTTGACATTTCAGTAACAGGTTTGAGAAATAAGGTTAGTTGGTGAACGTGTGGGGGGGGGGGCTGCGTTCTGCGGATTTCTGTCGTCGCTTTTGTGTAAACACTGACTTTCGGGCTAATGTGTCTGTGTAAATACATGAATAAATACAGCTTGGCAATGGTCAGCGCTGCATTAATTATATATATGCCTGGTGTGAGGGGCCTTCATACGGTATAGGCACTATTGACACAGATCCGTGCAGCAGATGGACGGCCTAGATTGTGGATCAGAGGTGAAGCTAGCGGAGGAGATGGGGGCGGGGGGGAGACTGGTGAAGCAGATGATAGGTGGGTGTTGAGATAGTGAGAGGCACTGGGGGAGCATCTGTTCGGATCAGCCCTGTGCACGGCAGGAAGACCAAGAAAAAGTGTTCAGCGTTCTCAGGAAGTGCGTGTAAACCAAAAAATAAAAGGATCTTCTTAGCCAACTTTTGCCCACTGAAGTATCCCCGCCTCCACACACACACACACACACACACACACACACACACACACACACACACACACACACACACACACACACACACTTCCTCGCTGTCTGCAGAGATTTGTGAATGACAGACTCACCACAGGGGAAATGGAGAGAGGCAAAGATGGGATTTCTTGATCTTCCTTTCGCAAACAGCAAATGGAGCGAGAAAGGCGGCAACACGTGAAAGGCTGATTGCGTTCGGTGCTTCGCAGACACCACCCACTATTCAACCACATCAGAACACATCAACCAAGGACTAGAGGTGGCCCCCTGACAAGCTGACAGCTAATGTACTGCTTGGCAACCGTGTTATGCGCAACAGCTGGATGCACACGGACTGCACTGTCCAACCTTTCATGTTGTTCCAAACTACAGGCCAGATCCTGTAACAGACAGATTTTATATCATTATTTAAAGTCACGTCCCTTTTTCCCTTCCGGGCTCTTCTCCTCCCTGTCCCCAGGCCAGTCTCACAGTGACTTCTGTCAGACTGCAGAAATGCCTGGAGCTCTGAATCCACTCTCTAACTTGTAATTTCATAGCAACGGGAGTCACAGGCAATGCATTTCTGCTCTGCCTCTCCGACTCTTAAAAAAGATAGCAGCACGGCCTCGACAGAAAGAGATGCCAGAGCGCTTTGTTCAAAAATTTATGCGAGCCTCTCATCTGGCATCTCAGGACACACGTGCACTCGGATGGTGTTTGTGTGCCACTACTGAAGCCCTCCCTGGCAGAGACAGTTTTCCTTACACACATGCCAGATGTTGTCTAATCAAAACACGGCCAGACAAATGTTGACTCGTTGCTCCGACCGACTGGTTTCCTCTCAGACGACCACATTTTGTAGACTTCATTTTCCCCTGTGTTGATTCAAAGGAAGTTTGTTCATACGAGGCAGGGAAAAGAAAGAGCCTAAAAAAAGGTTTGGGTCAGCAAAGCTGCTCAGGTACAACCAAGCTCTTATCTGTTGAACAGCAGCCCCACTGCAGCAGCGGGGGGGGTTAGGAGCCCTGTTTAAGGACACCTGGATGGTGGAAAATACAGGATTAAGCGCTACTCATACACTTTCCCATCAAGGTTGATCCTGTACGTCTGTGTGGAGGGGTGCAGTAGGTGTTTGTGAGTGTGTGATGTCACTTTAGCATTAGCGGAATGGAGATGATAAGACGGAATGTCAAAAGCATGAAAAATAGCAACACGGAGTCGCAGATAAGTCGCTCGCCTTCTGACATTCTATTTGGTTCTGTTGTATATGTCGGTGTGTTAACAGTAATGCTACCAGATTTTGTGCAAAATGGCCGCCTGCAAATTTGACAGGTTGAGAGAGGAGAGAAGAGCCGAGTCAATCAGGGTGTTTTTTTCCCCCCGAGTTCCGTCCCTCAGGCAGAATACAGGGCTATCGCCTTGGTGGAATGCTGAGAGGAAGACTACAGCACTCCCATGTCCTGTGCCGAAATATATAATCTAATCATTGTTTTTATTCACATTCAATATTCTCCTAATATTAAATATTAAAGATAAAGAGCATTGCTCTTTGTGGTTAAAATGCAAACATGATCTATATGTCATCTCGCACTGTACGGTACAATATGCGTCTTAAGGGGGTGAAAACATTATTTTTTATGTGACATCCAATATAGACATTTCGGTGTTTATTTTACTACTTTGTCTATTTGCGTGTATAGATTTCTCCTAAAATTCACAACAGTTAATTACATGAATAGATGATCCCTCATTTGCATATTTAAACACAACATTTCAGAAAACTCTTTTTTCGTAATGTAAGTAAACAAGCGGGGAAGTTTCATGGTGATATGTATTAGTTACATTTTATCCGTAGCACAATGTGTGGAATTTTACAATACATATCTTCAAAGACTGTTTACTTTTTTCTCAAACTTTCCAGTTTCATTCCTTTCTATATCCTGAAGGTTTCTACAGAGGAGTGTGTTCATATATGATTTATAACCCGATTTAAAAAGCATTTTATTCCTAAAAACATAGCGAAAAAAAAGATTTATTTTATGGCTGGTGACAGTATTATCTGATTTATATCTGAGATATCCCAAATTCCCTGGATAAAAACATTTGACTCTAATACGTCAACAAAATAAAACAAGCATTTTGAACCTGGCTTGATTCAATGTCCTGGAAATATAAGATAATGCCTCATTTGCATATTAAAACATAACATTTTAGAAAGACTTGTAATACAAAATATAATTATCCTAATGTACGTAATCAACTAGGGAAGTTCCAGTGTTAACTATAGTGGTAGCACATTATTAATCCAGAGGTTTACGCAGCAACTCTTATAATGCACAGAACAATACGTGGTGTCATCATTTGCTAGACTAATATGGATGCATTCTATACACATACATGTGCAAACGCAGCAAATACTGTAGGTTTTGATGTTATGACTTCTTAATTCTTCTGTTTCACAAAAGCACAGCAGGAATATATTTTGTTGTCAAAACACTATCTTTTAGGAAGTAAGCATGCGTGTGCACAAAAACGAGTGTGTGTGTGCACAAAATAGAGCATGTGTGTGTGTGTGTGTGTGTGGACAGTTTGTGTGCATCTATGTGAATGTGTGTCACCCACAAACACCAAGGTGTATATATATATTTGTGTGTCTTCATCGGTGTTGTGACAGCTTGCCAGCCTGGTTTTGGCAGGCGGGAGATAGTGCTTCCCTCAGCTCTCCCAGTAATCAAAGAGTAAACATGCTGAAGCAAAAGTGGGTTACCTGGATGTCAAACTGACAACAAAAAAAAAAAATCTCTGTCCCGAAAGAAACATTTCTCGATAGGATTTAGCTCACACTAATATTATAGGGGAAACAAACTCATCTAAATACATGCCGCGCACATTTACATATACAGTATATTCCTTACATGTTCAGCATGTCAAAAGAATTCACTAGACTAGTCTTCTTCCTCGACCAAAGAAACAAGGTGTGTAAACTAAAAATATGACAAATAAGCTTTAGAGTCCTGCATATGAGTGCAGAGAGCAAAGATTATCCTAGAGAATCCACTCAGACTTGTCACTCGGCTTTTCATAAATTATAATGACTGGGCCTCAATGATGGACAGTACAAATAGAAATAGACGTTTAGAAAACAGTTATGTGACAGTTTTAGTTTAATATTTGAACTCTGCGTACACTGAACTCACCAAACAATAACAGAGGCATCATTGTTTGGTGTGCTATAAATGTCACCTGACCTCCCATCGTGATATTTGCAGATGTTTATTTTCCAGGCTCTAAGCAGAATAATATGGACTCATTGATATCAGCCTCACTTGCTGACTGGTCACTTTTCTACAGCTGTATCGGAGCTTTGCGTCGCTGTTCATGCAAACCAAACATGTCCTACTTTGTGCTGAAAACACATTTGCAAAACACGACATGTTTGTGTATTTTATGACTCCTTATTGGTTTGAAATATTCCAGGAAGTGATGGAACTACCAACGCAGCAAGCTGACCAACTCAAGTCCTGGCTGCTCACAATGAGAACGGGACATCCGGGCATATGCACCGGCTCAAATGCCTTTTAAATGGTGTGCAAACTCCGCCTACTCTGCGTGGTAATGGTGCGGACCCCGTCTCACTCCTCCTGCCGAAACCTAACCAACCCAGCCAAAGGAGGCTTCGTGCACGAGCCAACCAGAGGCAGAGTAGGGCGGGTCATGACTTTGCCGTCCTGGGACTTATTTTTGAGGACTGTTAAAAAGCACGACAGTACATCTCAAATGGAATTAAAACTTTGAAGGAGACTTTGATTTACAAGTTCTATAGTCTCACATACATTCATACAGGGATATTCCTCCTCAAAGGAGACATCTGGAAACTTTCCCGTACCCAAATAAACCTCATGGTAAGCTATTATCAATAATAAAACTACCCTCCAGTCTACAGCCCGGCATTCAAATCAGCTTAATCACCGCCACCGTTGGAGGAGAGTGGGTGTGATATCTGGGAGACTACGAGATGATTTGATTGTTTTCACCTTATCGCATGAACAATCAAGTCAGTTTTTGAGTAATGATGCAGATATGGAGTGGGTTTATTAACATGTTATATGCAGCACCATTATTACCTCATCTATCAGCGTTCATTCTCTGGTTCTCCTCTGGTGTCGTTTAAAAAGCAGGCCGCTGACTGACAGTGATGGCGGACAAAAGGAGATAATTGCTTACTTACTCTTTCCCATATAGCCTTTGATCCATTTTGTCTTTTGTGACAGTGAAGAGACAGCGACATAATTAAAGGCATTGTGTGGGATATACAATCTCGGCGGCCATCGCACTGCCAACGTGACAGCTCACTCTAATGTGAGTGTTCTTTTTTAAGGGGGCTCAATAAATAAGTAAAACCCTAGAAAACAATCCTCTCTCACTATTTTTTCCTCCCACTTCTTCTTGAGAGCTTTAACACAGACCACAAATAAGAGTGGGACTCTATTATTGAAGGATTTTACGAACACATTACTGCTGTGTGGCCATATGTGAGAAAAGGTTTAGTGACAAACTTTATTTTACACCTTATCGGTTGCAGTTTTGTCATCTTATTAAATGTTTGGCAGGGTAAAAATGAGACTCAATAATAATAAAAAAAAGTTAATATCCTGCAAATGACTAAGTGCACAGCTTCTGTATTAATATCATTAATCATCTGTCAATATGCACAAGGGTATGGAGGGTTCTCCTTCCTTCTTGTTATCGGTTTCACATTTAGTTCTTTTGAAAATGTGTCCAAATTGCAGCACAACAAAGTGGCAAGTTTTCTCGAAGACTTTTGCCTCAAGTTTGATGGCTTGACAACATTTAACAACAGCACAAATGGCTGCTGACACAGAGTGGTGGTATTGGTAAAAGACGGCCGTAAATAACAAAGAAAGTGCATGACTTGGCTGTGTACCAGCAATACAAACTACTGATGTGTGTTGTTTCAGATCAGTAAAGTGTCACTTCACAGCTGAGGCTCAGCAGCCTTTGGGCAAAACAATTCCGATTTACTTCAATGCATTGGGTTCAGTATCATCTAACATATCAGGAAATGTGTCGACCACACCTTTAGATTGCCTCATTTACAGTATTTGCCTTCTAAATGGATTTAAAGAACACGCGTCTTTGTGCTGAAGAAATGGTAATTCAACTTGAAACGTGTTGCATCTCAGTACAGCAGGACTGCATTAAAACACATAAATTACTCACTATAATTAAGCCATAATAGCCCACTGCCTAGTATTTGTGATGAATTATGCATGCAGGACGTAAAGAAGAAGCTTTAGACTCCTGATAAATCAAATGTATTGCCTGCTTTTACCGTTGCCATTTCCCTGAGCACTACATTCACATTTGTTATGTTACAGGGCGCTCCGCCGGCTTCACACATGAAGATCAGTTTAACCCATAGACTGTATGTAAGGAGTGAGCATAGTCGACAGTGATGTCAGACACTTTGGTTTTGAAGCCTTGAAGTTGCCATTTTGGCCATCACCATCTTGGTTTTTCACAAAAAGACTTGACACGAGAGGGTGGAGCTCAGTACAACCCAACGCTGAATAAGAGATTGTATGGCGACCAAAATGTTATAATCAACTTGTATGAACTGAAAACACTCTGTGAAAGTGAAAGTTCTCAGATGACAACATCACAAGGGAGCCACGCCATGAAGCATACCCTGCTTTAAAGTCAGTTTGACTCTAAATGGACCACAACTTACTAAATGAACATCATGCTGAATCGAAGAAGACTTGAAACTAGAGATTGAGACCATAAACTCATGTTTACAATGTAGTGAGAAGTAGAGTCTCTTTCTCATAGACTTCTATACAATTGTACTTCTTTTTGCAACGACAGGAGTCGCCCCCTGATGGCCATTAGAGAGAATGCAAGTTTAAGGCACTTCTACATTGGCTTCACCTTTCAGACCCAGAGGTTGCTGCCTGGTTTAATAAGAAGTGTCACAAGTCTTTTAATATAGGTGCAGAATCTTGTCTGTGCTTCTGGAGGATTTTATTCAGTCTGAACAAGACTAAGAGGCTCAACTAGTGGCTCTGTAAAGCTTTACTAATGCTGACGTCAGCATGCTAACAATGGACTCTGGCGCTGGAGAAATGTCAGGGGTCACAAAAAGTCACTTGGCTTCGTCCTCTGGGGACGATAAATGTCTTCACAAAATGTTCAATGTGAGTCCATCCTATAGTTGAGATGCCGTGGTCAAAAAAATAACCCAAGTGACATGGACAGGGTTATCTCAGCACAGGCTGGAAGACTTCAATGCTTGAGTTTAAACATTGGAAAGACCGTGTTTACAGGCAGGGAGGGTCTAATGACAGACGATGTAGGACAAAGCGTGACCAATCCCTGGGGCTACAAGTCAGAAAATATTAGCCTTGTCTCTCACAAGTCCCCTAACGTTACAGAAGTGCAATACTAAATTATTTTCATTGGAGTTAATTCCCTATTCTATTTTAGCAAACTGTCCATCAAAGATTGGGTGACTGATGCGTGGGCCCACTGAGCCACTTTGCCGCAATCAAACCTGAAGCCTTTATGTCAAAACATTATTCAGAATGAATTGTGCAGCATCGAACGTATCGTTGTTCAACCCGTGACCCTCTGTGATTATATTCCACAGTTTGACTCTCAGTTTAAGAGCTCTCTGAGGCTTCAAGTTCAGGTTTAAGGCTTCACGAAAGCCTTGAACATTTTCAAAGGCTTATCTATCATTTGAAAACGCTCCACAATACGAGAAGGTGTTAATTTACGCCAACATCAGTCTGACTCGTTCAGCTTTGCTTTCCTTTTTCCCTCCGGGGAACTAAGAAGACTCGGCTGATCAGATAGTCCACGCAATCCCCCACTACCCAGCACTGACTGAATAAATGGTAAAACTGATTAATAAAAAGACAGAAGAATCAATGACACTATAGTTTGACTCTAGTGCCAAAGGAAAAAGTGGGTTGGCCAAGAGCCCATCAGGAAAGCAGTCAGCGGTCTCTTGACATATAAAATTCATGACAATCAAACACCTGCACAGTGCTTTTCCGTGTCTCCAAGCATCCTTGCATATATCAAAAGGGAAAAAATCTCTAATGGCCCCTGAAAAATGCAAGAAAGTGGGTAACTTTATCCTGCTCTTCTCTCACCGAGCACTATTCTCTCACCTCGTCTCTGATTTTCTTTAGTGAGCAAGGGCAAGTGGTTCAAAGCAGCGCATCGGAGCCCGGTCTGCCCTGCATTTTATGTCCCAGTGGAGGTCTTCAAACATTACCTTTAACCGCCCCAGTAATGCAACCGGAGTGGATGGCGAATATGTGATCCAGCCAAAAAGCTCCGGAGTAAATGGAATGTGATCAAGATGACATGAATAATAAACAAGGGAAGACTGTTGAGGTAAAGGTTGTATTCAAATCAGATAGCGTATACATCTAGTAGATTGCTATCTAACGAGCTCATCCAGTGAGGGACGGATGTACAGTACAGAGTATGATTTCTGCAAAGCAAAGCGGATTAAAGTCATTGCTTCAATGTGTAATACATTACTAATGAACATACCATTTTACTCCTTAATAACTTAAGAGTCCCAGTGTGATGTACCACGTTCCTAATGAATCTTTAAAGAAACAGGAAAAAAAAGCAGCAAAACAACAAGAACTGAGATCTTTTAAGGCTGAATACTCCCATTAGTCATGCTTCGATGGACGCGGCGAAAGTATGTCAACAGAATCTCTTCGCTGTTGTCACACAAATGACGCTTCACTTCAAATTACCGAGCAAATGAGCAAGTGAGCAGGCGAGCGGGGCATGCTCAGCACCTTGTGGCAAATCATCTGCACAGTGTCCCAGATTCCAGCTTATGTAACCTGATTATTTGTGCACACCGTACAAATATTCATGACAAACACAAAAAATAAATACATTTTTAAAAAAAAAGGAAGAAAAGAAGGCACATTAATTGCTCAGTGTCTCAGGTATTGCTACCTATGCTTCGTAAAAGTTTGCTATCTCAGCAACAACGTGAGAAGTGCCAGAGAGAGAATGCTGAGTAAAGCTAGTGAAGAGACTGTAGCTGCCATGAAGATGGGGGGTGGGGGGGTCCATGGGGCTATTATGAGAATAGAGTCTACTACACAGCCTCACACTAAAGGCCATTTTCTTCCTCATTAGAAATCTTATCGGACTTTAATTAACAGGTTAAGACCAATATAAACCTGCTGCTAGAGCCCACCATCAGAGGCAATAACGCCTTAATTAGAAGACCGTGACGACCTGGAGCTTCAGCCCCTCAGTCAAAACCACCCCGCCTCACTCTCAGGACGACCCCCCCACACGTGTGGAGCTGTGTGAATGTGCAGCAGCATGCAGCATGCAGCTGGATCCGAGATGTATCATGGATGTGCTCTTCCCCTCAATAAATCAATGTGTAAGCAATGTTTGAATGATGCCGTGAAAGCTTGCAAATCCTAGCTGATCACAGATATCGCCTATTTCGCAATTTTGAAGCGTGACTAATTTGTAAAGGAGGCAGCGAGGACGCAGTTAAAGAAGCTTGTGGCCTTAGTTCTCAGTTTTGGTTGATTTTGCTTTCGACAGATGCATTTGCGAACAGTGACATCAATCCAATTGTAATGGTTTGTGTTGTCTATTATTTCATTTTCTGTTGGCTTTGCTGAGGTTTACTGCCGCATTTTGGTCTCGGGTGCTCCGATCGATCGGCCACTGATTGTTATCAGCTGATATTTGCTCTAAATAGTTGGATCTGTGGTGTCTATGAAGTCCGATCAGCAGCGATGATCTGAGAGATGATCTGAGAGATGAGGCATCGATTCTGTGAGAGCGACACGGTTAAACCGAGCATACATACAAACACACAGGGAGCCTATTTCGCGCGCACCCACACACACACACACACACACACACACACACACACACACACACACACACACACACACACACACACACACACACACACACACACACACACACACACACACACACACACACACACACACACACACCTGTGCATTCTGAACAGCTCAACTGGTCAGTCTGATTCCAGGCTGTAGGCATCCTATAATATAATATAGAGTGACTATAGGCTACAAATAATACAGGAGAGCACTTGAAGTATAGGTAAATATCAAACACACCGCTGTAACCCTTCAGCTGGAATATTATAGGCCTACTATCAAAGATGCATAGTCCAAATATAATCATATAACAATACAATCACAACTGATTGTGACTGACAGTATAGCATTCTTAAAATAAATAAATAATACTGGCACTTATTTTTTTCCACTTCAAGAACAGGATTTGATAAGAAATGGCGTATAAGGGATCTTGATTAAATGTGGCAGTGGCTATCTACAGGAAAATGGAAGCCTGTGATGATCACAACAACTAAAATTACCATTGTTTTGATTGTCCCAGACGATCCACCAAACGGCACCCCGAGGTGCAACAGCGGAGTCACGGGAGGTCAAGGTGAGGCTGCCACTGAATCTTAAAAACGCGGGAGGGAGGTCAACGGTGCGTCGACCTGTGTGCTACCGGTCGATGCAGCTTGTCTAGCGTGCATGCGTGTGCCTCTGTGCATATGCATGTGCGCCTATGCATAATGTGCCGTCAAACAGGAGAGGTGAAGAATAACTGTGACCTGGTGTATTGAGTGGAGTCACTGAGACTCGTCTGTGTGTCCATGTAGTAAGCTAAAGTGTGCCTGCTTTGTCCGAGCACGTTTCTCCGTTAATGAATGTATTCACCAAACACCCAGGATTACGGCTAATCCCGAACATCGACTGATCCCACAATGCAATGGGAGCGGGCTAAATGTCAAAAAATTATCATTTGAATGAAATGTGATTCATGGACAAATTCCTTTTTTAATTAAAGATTATTTAGTGACATTTATGCGCCTGTACAGCACACCGTGCAGGACCGGGAAAGACCAGCAATGGAGTGACGCAGCGTGGCTGACCTCGGGATCAATATCAATTCCCCCCCCCCCGCTATACATAATCCACATGCTTTATTAAAATCTATCAAACCGATTGAAAAACACATTCCTCACACAGTTAACCACCCCTGCCTCATATGACAGCAATTAGAATATTCATTAGATAAAAATCTCTTTGGCCCGATCGATGGTCCTCAAGCCAAAAGGGATCTCTGTTGAGATCTGAGTCAAAATCCATTGGATGCAAAGGATCCAATTGCATGAGCTTAGCGACTCCTCCAACCCCAGTACCAATCAATAGACCAGACCTTCTGGTGGATTTAGCTGCTTGTTAGCAGGCCTGAAACAGCTGTCTTACCCTCTGTCTTGTGATGCCCCCCCCCCCCCCCCCCCCGCCCCCACACCCCAATTCTATTTCGTCCAGTGTTGCAGCCCACTTTTAGGTTCATTGTGTGCTTATCAGCCCAGTGTGCTCAGGTGAGTGAACACAGCCCCACATCCACTTAGGCTTTTCAATCTCACTGTGACACGGTCAAATCAGGAGAGTGGCAGTGCACAAGATTAAATCGATGGCTGGCCAGTTGACTGCTTGACGCAGCGTTCTCTTCCAGACCATTTTCTTGGCTACGCCATCTATCACTCGCGACCCCGAGCGGTCCTCATCTTTTGTCTCCATTCCCCGTCTTCTCCGTTTCTGGAATAATGGGATGACACCGTCCTCGACGGTGCCCGGCCTCAGGAGATGCGACGCACCCCCAGCTATCGTGGAGTTCATAATATCTGTGTACTAAGTGATTCCTCTGCTGAAGGTGGTGGAGGGATGACAAACAGAGGTGAGATAGCAACACAGTCAGCGCTACAAAAAAATAAAAAAATCTAATTCACAGTTTTCCTCAAAGGTCAGCCCAGCGGACCAGGTCCAAACATCTATCAGATAAATCGGCTTTAGGGCGCCGGCAATCCACTTACCAACTGCACCTTCTGCCTGCTGCCCTGCCAGTTAAGTGACTAAATTGTGCTTCAGTTGAAACAGACGGGGCACACGGCAGATCTGTTGAAGTTCTCTTGAAGTTCAAGCCTTTGAAATATTCAAAAGGGTGGCATGTAATATGGATGGGTAGATGCATGTCACAAGCCTGGGGTAATAGCATGCGTAGGTTTGAATGATTGACTGGTTTCATAGATCACCTACGTGTGTTCTCTCGGCTCTGTCGGGGTAGAAAATGCCTTAAATACCATACAAAATAAATCAGCAGTAGCTCCTCAACCATTAGGCTGATGTGCATATTTTTAGTCTCCTTTGAAATACAAGAAGTTAAGGAAGATGAATCTATTGTAAGTTCACCTATTTCTATTATCATTCCAGAGTAGATGGAGATGCAATCTTTTCTTTTTTGTATTTTCTAGCCAAGTACATAATCTTAATTCTCAAAGGCAATTTCATTTATGATACAATTCTCAAGATGAACTCTGGCGGTCTCCATGTTGTGGCCCTGTTTACTGTTTACAGTGTATAGTCATGTTACAAATAACATAAATCTCCCTGAAATAGCAATAAACGCAATGAATATTCATCAATATTCATATATGACTGAAGGGCCTCATGCTATACAGGCAGATAGCTGGAGAATTGAAGGGGCCCACAGTGCTCTATGAGATACCCACAGATCTGTCCACGTAAGCTGAATAGAATATGAGGCTTGTTGGTGTAATTGCTTCGATTCAGCTACCAGGGGGCCTCAAACATCCGAGCTCCCGACAGTGCAAGTCAGCCTCGTTTGACTAAGATGGCTGCCAACTGCACACTGTGAGGCTCACTGTGACTTCCCAGCAGCCCCGGCTTTACTGTAGAACCACAAGTAACTGAAATCTGCTGCTTTTTTTGGTGAAAATAAGAAATGCCACGGTGAAAACATTTTGACAAGAACACAGATTTGTGTCAGTGTGTCAGAAGTCAGGGGTCGCTGCTTTGGTTGCCTGTTAACAGCGGACGCTTTGTGTTTCGAGTCAGGGTGCGCTGAGGTGCATTAGAAAGCGAGGATTTATTTAGTTTACAGTGATAACAAACATGTTATCCTAGACTGCTGATCTTTTGAACACAACCAGCTCTTATATTTGTACGACTTTATTGTTAAAATAATTCGCAATAAGACGTCTTTTTTGATAACATACGGTTGGTTTGCGGATTCTGAAAACAGTATAACATGCATAACTTCTCTAAAAAAGACTTCCACAGCAACTTTTTGTAACAAGGCCACAGGGGTGAACCTGGTACTGGGTCTGTGGTGGTTTACAGGTGTCAGCAGTTTGCACACCTTCAACAAGCATCCCCTATCTCATTGATGTCAAAGTAAAGAAACCCATAAGAAGCAGAGCCCAGCTCCTCCTGTTGATATGGGACTCGTATACCTTAGACAGCCTGGGAACACTGCACCCTTGTTGCAGCAAAGCGAAGGCTAAATGTTGGAAATTGCTACTGTTTAGCTGTCGGCTGCTTCTGTCTAATGGGAAACAGCTGAACAGCTGTTCAATGGCATGTTCTTGAAATCCTGAAATCAGCAAAATGAGAATGCTGACTTTTTAACTGACATCATTTAAAAAAATGTCTTAGAGACCTATATGGCGGTGTTTCCGATTGGATAGCGGAGCAGATTTGCAATATACAGTGCGATGTTCCTACCCTGAGCAGTCTGCACACACTGTATATTTAATTTATGTTGCAAAAGCCTGAGGGAAACTATTCTTTCTCATGTATCTACAACACGGTTGCAAATAGAGACAGAAATTAAGCATCTCCTGTTCGGAAACGAAGGGCTGACCAATAAGAACAAGACAGCATCTTGCCAGAGCAACTGCCTTTTTCCTAGTGACCCCACACCACTATGGACAGTAACACCACCAATTATATCTACAACCAGAGGCCATTAATACTGCAGCACTGATACATCATTTACGAGAGGTTGTTATTTGTATGTGAAACCATATTCAGGAGTATTCGCTCCAGAGTTAAAGTCACAGTTACACACCACTTCCAAGAGAGTTTTTCTACAGCCCTCATTAACAAATATCAACATCTGGTAATGACTACAACCCACACACGCACACACACACACACACACAAGCCTGTCATTAATGGGGACCCTTCACCAAAGCAAACCAAGCGAGAACCTGTCACATGTCCATGTTTCCACACACTCCTCAAACACAGCAATTAGGAGCGTTGAGCTGAGTGTCACTTCTGTTGCCTCATTGACCTTTCTCTGGCTCTGCTGGTCGTTCTGCTCTGCAATATCTTCATTAGCACAACCTGACCGTGGAGTGTGTGTGTGTGTGTGTGTGTGTGTGTGTTGGAGCAGGGCCGCAGTGTATACTGATGCCCAGCTGATGTTGTCTGTTGAATGCAGTGACAGTTGAGACGCTAAGAAATAATCACTATCGAGGTGTCTGTTTGCATGTCTGTGTTGCCTGAAGACATATGAGCTGTGGACAAACGGACCAAATCCGGATTTTACTTCTCGGTAGCTAACCTCTTGCCCACAAAGAGCCTTAACTATGAAACAGCGTATCTTGTCTGGCTGCGATGTTTCCCTGTCTCAGACATGTGCTCCTAGTCATGCAGGGAACCGCTGCGAGCCCGCATACCTGTGATTCAGTTCATTTGTTCCTGACAGAGGAAGAAAGAAAGATATATTACAGATTTTTAGTTCTGCTCCGTGTTGTGTTTACGCTGACTTTTTAGCGTGTAGCCAAATGGCTCATTGATAGAACAGCTTTGGCGCCTGTCATCCTGCATTACAACCTCTAAATGGATCCACGAGGGGAAATACAATGCAGGTGTTATTTATCTACCCTCAGAGTGTGAGTTTTAACTCGTCTTTTCAAAATAAAACTTCGGTCTTTACGGGAAGTTAGGTTTAGGGTACAAATTGACTTAGTTAGGTTTAGGAAAACAGCGTGGTTGATGTTTAACTCGACTGACTGACGAGCGAGTGACAAACCAGTCACGTGACTAGCGACTCCCGTGAGTCATGGGACTAAAGACGGTTAACGATTCACGTGGCCAACGACTGACGTGACAAAGTGTCAATGCTTACTTGTAGTTACACACGGTATACACATTGATTTGTTACATGTTGATAGGAAAGCTAGCATTTAGGTCAAGAACTGGTGTTGCCTTACACATAAATTGTTTTTTATAAACACTCCTATTGGATCAGTATTCGGAATCAGCCGATACCCAAAGCTCAGGAATCTGTATCGGGACTGTTAGAAGAGTCATTTTAAATTGCTACATTTTTGGCGAATAGCACAGTGTTAATTATTGCTTTAAATATAGAGTTATTGCTGCCACTGAATAAATGTATTGGCCACAGATGGCAGCTCTGTGGTATTTGTGTTAGGAATGATATGATGGGGGAAAATAAATGACCCTCTCCTGCTCTGCCCGAAAAATACACAATCCTCACCCAATTCTGACCCTCGCTCCCCCGCACATCGCTTTCATGAAGCCACGACAGAAACACAGAAAACTGTCCTGGATATAAATGTGTTACTTTGTTTCTGCTCACTCCCGCTGAAACAAAATGATGTATGCAGGGAAACCAGTGTCACTGCAATACACCGCAGATGTAGAGTCGGTGTGTGTGTGTGTGTCACGCCTCTATTTGTTGGCCCCTGACGATGCTGTGACAGTCGGCAGAATAAGAGAGTGTTTTATGGCATCTCATTGAGACACCCTTGACGGTGACACCTCCTCTATACTATTCCTGTCGCCGGCTCCTTAGCTCTCTTCCCCCCTTTCACTGCTTTTGAGCACTATTTCTTTCTCGCCCTCTCCAGCTCATACTAAATCATCCCCCCCATTTTTTTTCCACCGTCCCTCATCTTCTCCTATCCATCTTTCCCAATCATCTTCTTCCATATTGCTCTCTGTCCTCACAAATCTTCCACTCCACCCATCCGAGCGCTTCCTCTGTCCGCCATCTCCCTCCCTTGTAACCCTCTCCCCCCCCTTCACCCCTCCTTCACCCCCCTCCCTTGCCGTTCTCTCTCTCTTTCCATCGGAGCACTTGGTACAGTAATGGTGCACTCTGCCACCATGTTCATTTCGGCATCATCCCCAGAGTGGCTCTGTTTATATCAGAATATCAGAAATACATTTTCTAAAAAGCTGTAAGGAAAGAAATAAAAAATACAGGCACTTTTTAGGACGAGTAAGGCTTTATTCATCTCGTCTGTCTGGCTTTTGCATTTAGACAGCAGATACATGCGCGAAACAATCTGTGCTGGGAATACCACTGATCAAGGGAATGAAAAAAGAAGAAGCTGTTTTTATGTTAATCTTCTGCGAGCGCGAGGTAACAAAACAAAACTAATCACATTAATTTAAATGAACACACGGGATTACGGTTGTTTTTAAAAAGGGTGATGAAACAAATAACCTAATGAACAGAGGGGAGATTCATTTGCGAGGTAACAAGCCATCAAGACAATTTTCTCGTGTTTCCACCAGCGAGTTCTGCTCGTATTCTTTACACACAGCAATGGCTTTGGAGTCTGTCCACTTATTGATTAGCATGGAGACTCGAGGCGGTGGCTGCCTGTATGGCTTGTCTGACTATAGTGTAATTAAAGCTGAGGCAAAGGATGTGTAGCACGGACAATTCTGGCTACTCTGCTTAGAGAAAGCTATTTGAGGAATCACAATGCCCCAGCTCGACGGGATCAAACCGGGCCTTTGGATGTGCAAGTGGAAATTTGAGCAGCTTTAACGCTCTAATGCGACATTCAGTGTGAATGAGGGGAAACAGGTTTTTTAAAAATAAGCAATATTCAAGGAACATTAAGCAGTGCTGTAAAAAATGAGTTTTAAAAAATAAGGAAATTAGATTTGATGCCCTCCTCGAGTCCCTTTTTGCTTTAAAAAACGTATGATGAAGTTTTTAAGAGCATCTGTTTCAGTTCAGAGAGTGAGGCAACCTAAATCAACAGCCCACTGAATCCAGTTGAAGCTACTGGAGTGTGTGTGTGTGTGTGTGTGTGTGTGTGTGTGTGTGTGTTTCATGGCTGGCTCCAGATTCTCTTTCCTCCTCAAAAGCCTGCGAAGAGAGTCAAAGTGTGGTGGGATGCAGAATAAAATCCCTCTTACGGATCATGACTATCAAGGAGCAGTGCATGCAGGATTTAGATATATTTTGCTGGCTTAAAAAAAAAAAAAAAAAATCACAGCAAGAGGAATGTAGCTGCTATCACGAGTGCGGGTGAATGTTGCGAGTAATGGCGATTGGAAAATGAGCGGGCCAGTGCGACCCTTCCTTCTGTTACACTACATTACCCCTGACGGCATCCGAGGGTGATTCACTCAGGAACTCTGGGACGGGACGCGCTGTGGTGGGCAGATGTCATCCACTGTTAGAAGTACACCGGAACAAATGCACAACAAGCACACACACACACACACACACACACACACACACACACACACACACACACACACACACAGTACAGCTGTTGCACACGCACGCACTAGATGCACACTTGCATACGTAGGCTTTTCTCATGGGCCATTTCATTCAGTTGATCTTGTGACATGCCGATGATCTCCATTTTGTCATTTAAAATTGTAATTGCCCTGAGTAGCCTGAACGCTGTCAGAGAGGGGGGGAGAGGAGGGGGGGGAGGGGGGGGAGGAAGACAGGCGGACCATTGGAGGGAGAGAATGATAGAAAAGTCAGAGGTGGGAGAAACGGACAAATTAAAGATAGTGTGAGTCGATGCGACTCTGTCAGTCCCGATACCGATGCCTGGACTTTGGGTATCGGCCGATATAGTACCGATCCGATACCAGTGTTTAATTAATAATGATGTTAATGAATGTGTGGAAGTTATCATCAGCTCATGTGTAAAGCAGCACCAGGCTTGAATTCAACATTGCTCTCTTAACTTTGTAAAACAAAATGTACCAAATAAACACACATGGAGATATAAATGTACGGGTAAACAGCTGTTTGAGTCAAAATCGTGCCGATAGCCAACATCTGTATCGGTACTTGTGCATCTCTATAAATGAAGAGGAAAAAGATGAGAGCAGCTCAGAGATAGAAGGGAGGAAGAAATGCGTCGCTCCTTCTATTCTTTTTATTTCTAACAACAACAACAAAAAGAACGGTAATGCTCCACTTTTCTTCCCAAGAGGTGGATTATATCTCAGATTGTCATCTTCTCCACCTACCCCTCGATCATTGGGTGATGAAGCACACGTAATTATTCCCTGGCTCTCTGGGCTGTAATTACAAGCCTCAAGAACAAAAAAAAACACTTCAAGTCCATCGGTTTCCCTTCATCCTGACTCTCGTCGGAGGCTGTGACACCGGCCTAATCTTCTCCTGTGGGAGGCTCGCTGTTTGTCCACGCTACGGGTCAAATGTGTCACTTCATATTTATATCGACGGTCTCAATACTTTGTCCTGTTAAGTGCTTTTCATACAGACGCATATGCGGGCTACACTTAAACTGGCTGCACGCTTTAATTAACACAGTACTGCTGCGAGAGCCCAGCCCTCCCCCCCGCCCCCGTCTCACAGAAAGAGCAGTACTTACCGTCACAGGTCACGCATTATTATATCGGTATTAGTCTTGTAGCAGCAGGCAGAAACCATACTTCAGTTTAATGACTTGTGTTTGTTCTGAGGGTGGGAGAACACCCCACTCCCCTCACAGATAATATAATGGAAATTAATTTATGCATATATTTAATCTCTAAGCATCTAAGCAGGTCCGCTTATTGGTTCCCCACAGTTTGAAAAGTGCTGGTTGAGCGTGACGTAAAAATTCAACCTGAGAAAAAAAAAAGTCTCATGATAATGATATTTTCAAAAATATTTACGATAATTACGGCGAAGATGAGTCAAATAAATTGTATAAATTGAACCGTTAAGATATGAGGATATGCTGAATGTGCACATGCGAGATCACTACGGCCTGCAGCAGCAGTACAATTCATTGATCATCAAGTTTTATGAAAGTTTATTCAAACACAAGCCACGACTCCACTCCACTGTCTGTTTGCTGTTACAAATAATCAGATACTGTGTTCAGACTTATTGAATACTTTCAACTCTATAAAAACATTCTTCACTGTTCCAGATCTGTTATTTATGAGATTATTTATCTTCCAGCTAACTCATACGGGGCAGCTGCATCTTTTTCTGGTGCATTAAAGTAAAGTTTTGCCACAACTTTCCTCGCAGTGTGAAAACCATCTGCACCATTTTTTCGCCCGATTTACAGAGGGAGAGAATCTTCCATGCAAAACTAACAACTAGCAAATTGCCTGACCTTACAACTCCAGGGGATTGCATCAACCTCTGTTAACATGTCCACTCCTCCTCGGTACATCTTGCAAACACTCGCTGAAGAGACACGCAAGCCTGTTGCTTGATGAATAAACTGCATGTGTTTGGGGCAGAACCTAAAAAAACAGGTGGGCGAGTCTTCTTAAATCTGTCCCTCTGTGTCATATAATATCTTCTTGGATTGTGCACATTCCCTAATTTCAAACTGTACAGTGCATCAAAACTGTACGTCTTGGACAGATGAGTCTGCTGCCACATGTCTGAATGTATTTTTGCACATTTTAAGGCTTTTTTAGGGCTTAATTTGTCATTTAATCCCTCCGTTTAAAGAGTGTTTCTCTAAATGCAAGAACAGATTTAGGTACGGTATGATTTAGGTATTCCAGTTATGTGAAGCGCTGTGAAGTCGTCTGACTGCGCTCCATCTGATCTGCAAAGGTGTTTTATTCCTCGCACATAAAAACTTTTGATCCATGTGTCATACATGTGCATCCGTCTGTATCTATGCGTGTGTAGCACAACAGCAGATCATTACTGATCACAGATTGTGGAAAATGAACCTAACTAACTAATATGAAATAAACATATGCACATGAAATGAAATAGGGGGAATATATCATGACTTCTTTCATCTTGTTTTATATGACACAAATTCTTTCAACCGGTGATTGTCTTTCTATTGAAATCGTTTTGTGAGGCTCATTACTTCCGCGGTTATTTCTCCATCTCCGTTTTCTCGATGGTGGGAAATCCCTGGTGGGCGAATCTTGTTTGCGCTGAATAAAAAAGCGAGGAAGACGCAGTCGAATTGCCTATAGAAGCAGAAAGACGGTTGAGTCTTAAGTGTCTCCCCGGTGATCAATTACGTTGGATCCAAATCAATACGTGAGCAGGAAAAATACATCTATGAGTCTTTTGAGGGACGCGTTTGAAAGATTGTGAATGACGGGTAACGATTAAATATTGAACTGAAGTGTGCTACGGTTTGCCAATCTGAAATAAATGAAGAAGCTTCTCCTGCCTGACACGGTAGCAAAAGGGGCTCCCGTTTACCAGAACCGTGTTTCAGAATGTGGTTAAAGGCTATATTGATATTCATAGCATATTGACATTTGAATAATAATGTCAATAACATTGTCAGATCATTATGTTTATTAGTGTTCGACCACATCGAGCACTCACGAATGGAGACTTAACTGAATTATAGGCCACCCATTAACATTCCCACTGTCGCAGTTAGTTCAGACTGCAATCAGTGGAGGAATGTAGGCCGTCATGCACTGGAGGGAAAGTACAAGACAAAGGGATTTTTAGGAAACATTTATGCAAATGTATGCACAATTTTCTAATTTTGCCACAAAGTGAATTCCTGATGCGCGCTGTATGTGTCGATACGGTTTGTCAAGAAGACGGGTGACAGTTTCGATTGCTCGGAATTGTCACATATAATTTCTGTGAGTGTGACAGTGCGTCCCATCGCCTATAAATATCTGATAGCAGATTGCAAGGTTACAACCTGAACTTTCAATTATTTTCAGTTTGATTGCATAATTAGTTCCACAATGCAACAGGGGCATTGATCCTAGTGCTGAAGTATACGATCAAGGTCCTGCCTTGAAAATGTTTTCATTAATATCACAGAGAAACTATACTCTCATTTCAAAATGAACACTGAATCACACCCGACGAACACATTCCACAGTCTACTAGTTTTCAGCATCAGATCGCAGTTGAACGCTCATTTCATTTTGATCCACACTGCCGCTGCAGTCGTGATCAACAGTAGCACATTTCTTACGTGCAATCAGATCCAATTAACAGCTTGAGGCTGCAGACAAACGCACTTAACAAGGCCAACATTGTGGAGAGGCTAATCAGTATTTCTCAGATACCAAAGGTAGAAGCCGAACAGCCTACGGTGAAGAAAAAACAATCACACAGAACAGGAGTAGTAGGCAGGAAGTGTCCGACACGTTGCTTTGATTACAGTTCAGACTACACACCTCGTATACTGCCATTGATATTGTTGCATCCTACTGCTTTTGGCATGAAAGTCCAAAATGCGAGGAGTTGCACTTTCCTTTAAAAGGCAACAAGTTATGAATTGCAAGCACTGCAAGGACCTGCAGCAGCAACAATAGCAGCTATGCCAAAGATAAGGAACAATGTCTGGCTCCCAGGCTGTGTGCTGCGAGCCAATCACCGATCAAAAGCTTTAGGGTGGAATTAGATGTCAATGCTAAAAATTAGGGATATAGAATTTAGAAATGATTCTCCAAGTTTAGCATCGCTGGGCTTCAACCCAAAGAGCCTGCATGTGTCTGAATGAAGTGATAATAAAGTGACTCCCAAAACGACACATATGACTGTTGGAGAGGACCAGCAACAGGCTCACGTTGTGAAACGGTTGCAGTTTTCTAAACATGTGGTTAATGTGAATTTAAACATTTGAATTAGAAAAATATCCTGGTTTCGGTTGAAATAGGTACGTTTGTTACGTATTTAGGTTACATCCGTAAGTCAAGTATGTCACATATGTGACATATAAGTACGCTACTTAAGTTAAAATAAGTCGTGTTTTGGGACCTATGTTTTATTGGCCCATCCATCAACCCGACCTGGTCGCTCTTTAGACTACGTCACCTGACTTCCTCCTTTGCTCCCCTCAAAATCACTACGTCCACTAGATTGCTGTTGCCCGCGCAGATGAGCTATATGGACGTTTTTTGGGGGAAGTCTGGTTTTTGTTTTACACAGATTTGATTTTTCCTATCCATCCTGATGACATACAACTTAAAACATAAGTCCTTTGCTTTTTCCTGTATTTTAAAGATATTTGTTCTCTAGACACACTGGACTTGGTGTTGTATATATATTGTATTACATTTGAAGCACATTGGCTTTACTTGTTATGAAATGTGTTGTATAAATGAAAATGCACTTTGGGTGATTTTGTTCCATCTGGGAGACGTTAAATGTTGGGTTTGGATTCATTCACGCTTGACTAACTTCTGGACACAATGCATCTGGTCAAATAAATAACCCACAATGCATCAAGGCATCTTTGGTGGATGTACACTCTGTTTATTTATGCGGTTAACCCTGATAGCTGTCTTAACACCAAAGACACGTGCAAATACCAAAGAACGTGTGATGTTGTTTGCTACCACTTCACACATCGCTGTAAACGTCTTGCTGTATAAATGTCTGTACTGCCCTTCACATCTCTTTTGTTTTTAGCAGGCTGTAATTCACATGCAGTACATGTTGCTTTGAATTAAACAAAAAGCAAAGACACAGCTGAGACTGCATCATTTACACCTTTGCAAAAACACAAAGCTGTGTGTCGTTTTTGAAGTCTGTTTATGACGGAATTTCAAATCACTTCCAGTACTTCCCAAACGACCTGGGGGAGCGGCACGTTGAAAGAGAGGTGCAGAATAATTCTGTTAGAAAAGTGAGCAGCAGCTTGCTCACTGTTCACACAGTCTGAGCTTGGCCGTCGACCTCCTCTCTCCACCAGCCCGGCGGCTCAGAGGCCCCCCAACCAGAGCCCGGCTGTGGCCAGATTGTCGGGACCAAAGTATCACGGGAGGCCAACAGGCAAATCTCACAAGTGGCAGAGGTGACATCTGTAAAGTGTCATAATGAGATCTTTTAGTGTGCCAATGAGGTCCCAGAGAAGCTCAGTGAGTGATGCCCACAGCTGGTCATTATCTGTTCCAGTCGCTGCAGAATCATAAACAGCTCTTCAAAAAATAAAAAAAAGGCCCTCAAATCTCAGTCAGGTAGTCCTCGGCTGTGTCCGGGCTAACGCTTGATGGAACTCCCATTTATTCATCTTAAGGACTTGGCTACTTCAAGGCCTACGGTGTGACTACTGCTTGAGAGGACGTGTGCTTTATTTACAAGGACTTTTACGATGTACTTGGTAATGCCGCTGCTGATCCAGCCGGTGACCTGACACGGCTGTACAGACACAGCCTTGAGGTCCGTATATAAAAGGCAGCCAGCATATCTGTATCATTACAGATCGCAGCTCCTCTCTGCATGCACCTATATGGTCATCTGTCATGAGGAGTGACTTTATCTCTCAGGTGCCAAGGATAACAACGCCAGGGAGCCATCGCATGGTGACCCACGGGTTAATGGCGGGAGGGCTGATGAGGGCAAAGACACAAACAATATGAGGAAAAAATAAGTGTCAGTGTGTGCGTATGAGAGAGAGACACAGAGAGAAAAGAAGTGAGGAAGCGAGTGACAGAGTGATGGAGGAAATACTATTAAAGGTAATGAATGTCACTCTGTCATTCCTGCTGTATGATTCAGGTGCCTTTGCCAATTATCCTGACAGCCAGAGGTCTGGTCGCTCTCTCCTTCCCACTGGGGGGAAAGCTCCGCTCCAGTGCCAAGCGCTGGCCTTGTTATTGGACTCACCAGGGACAATGGCTCCAGCCAGAGATCATCACTTTCTAGATAAAGAGCTGCAGCTTCTGCACACCTATAAGAGCGGAGATCAAGGCAGCGCCTGATGGTGGACAGTGACTTTGATGCTCCCCCCACTTGTGCAGACCCCCGGTGTTTACAGACACGAGGAAGGACAAATAGAGGAGTCCTCTTTCACCACTCGCGGACAAAGTTTTCTAAATAATGAACTGAATAAGGCCGTAACTCCCAACACATTTTACTCCGCATTGTGGGGATAAATTGAGAGATAATTAAAACATGATCAATCCCCTCTAATTTAGGGAAATATTTCATCAACACAGCGTAGCGTGCTAATTGCACACAAAATATCCATAAACGTCTGGCCTCCCAACAATTAAAATGGAGGTAAATTAATACACCTATACACCAAAACACTGATGAATATTCTGAGCCTCGGGCCCGGAAAATAAATAAATGATTAAGGTTTCACAACACTTCCCAGAATTAATCTCGAGAGTGCTTTTTCACCTAAAACATGCAATAAATTGGACTCCTAATGATGCGTGGAGGAGGTGGACAGCATATGGAAAGTAGTGTTTACACACAATACAGACATAAGCTCTGAGGAAGAGAGAACGGAGTTGGGTAATTGTTTCTTATTGCATAATCGTATTTACTCAAGATCGCCAAAGGGCGACCGGATCTCCGACAGTGGATGGCGGCTTGGCTCCACGCATGTGAACCGCGGATTAATTACACTTTGTAACGTTAATCATCACAGTGTAAAATAAAGTTTTACTGACGATCGTTATCAATATTGAGTAAGATATGCGATCATGGACATCAGTTCATACGGTCTCTGATAATGTTACGTTGTAATCAACCACACCGTGTTTAATAAATCGACAGGAGGAGAGCTAGTAACGTTAGCAGCACCGCTAACGGCCAACGAACGAAGGTCCCGTTCACTTACATTACGATGCCTTCAGGCTCTGCTCGGTGGAAATTAGTATCGGGCGAAGGTAAATTATAACGTTATCGTGATGTGTTCACGCGATCTTGTAAAATGTAGCGTCGGAGAGAAAGAAAGTGACACATAAATAGATATTACAGATGAACAATGACCTGTTTACACAAGCTCTGAGCGGCTTATAATACATCATCAAAACTACTAATGACAAGATTTGAATCAATAAAAATGCTATCTCAGGTTTCTTAATCATTTGAATTGTCAGGAGCCTTTTAGATCAACTGCTATAATCAAACAACAAAGGAATCTGTATCTGCCAATGTGGATCATCAATGATCGGCTATTTGTATCTAAAAACTATATTTGAGCCCTTTTTTTATTTTTTGCTGATTCGATCCATGATCCGAACCGTGAGCTTTATGATCCGTTGCGCCACTAGATACGGTTTACAGCTCTGCATTTTAGCTGCTTAAAGCAAATGTTAATGTTAGCTCCATAGACTGAAAGGATGAGCAACGTCACACACCTCTGAATGCTGCAGGTCTCCATCCAGAGCTTTACGACGAAGAGCTTAAAACAACCGTGTGATTAACTGAGAGACTTCGTCGCCTGAATTCACCAGCTACCAAGCGACCTGCTACCCGTCTCAAACTAATGTGAGGCAATCACCAAGATCGTTTATGTCAACTAAAGTCTCTTTTTAAACAGCTATTTTATGAGGACCGCCTTAGACTGTCAGTGTTTGAGGTCTACATACAGAAGTATCTCACAAGATTTGATCAGATATAATAAAGCTGTGGCTTGTTGCCGAGGTGTTCCAAGGGCTCTCTCTTATTTTAATCTGTCAGTCAGAAGAAAAGAACCCGAAGTAGTTTTCACTAGACAAATCCACCAGTTTAGCTCACATTTATTAAAGGTATCATATTTGTGCTTTAGTTGGCATTACTGAATATTATTTTCATTCAAAAGTGGTGTTTAATTAATCATAAAAGCTTCATTGTCCAGTTATGGTAATATAGGACTGACGACCGCTAACGATACAGTTGACAGCTATGCACTTAATCTGCTTTAGCTAATGTTAATGTCCAATCAATGTGATTAAGTGTCCTTATAATCTCTCTATTAGCACAAATGAGGCTTTTTTGTCTTTTTCTTTGTGTGCAGAAAATGCCAGAGATTTATGGATCATTTGAAGCTTGCAAAGAAGCATTGGAGATTTATAGTCCATGTATTTACTTATTCAGCGGCATTTGTTCTAGTGTTCAAGCCCAGCTCAAAATCTGGTACAGAAGGCTGGGGAAAGCAGGGAGCATGTAGAGAGAGAGGCTCGGCTTTCCCTGCCTTCGTTCTGGACGCTTTCAACTTAGTTTGCAGATAAAGTCACAGCTTTGATCTTCAAACAGTCTGTTTGAGATGGAACTGGATCCCTTGGTTATCATCACCACACAAGAGCTGGAAGTTTGATATATTTTCTATTTTTCCTAATCGTTCATATTTTTTTAAAATTTGTCAGTCCCAGTGTTGTGCAAAACCAGGAGGGCTCAATAATTCACTACACAAACCTCATTTGAGGGCAAAAGTCCTTTGTAATATGAATATATCTTTACTTTAATAATGAAAACTAACTAGACAAATATACAGGAAGCTTACCTCTGGGTGTATGAGAGCATAATGACATTGGCCTTTATTATGTAGCCTTTTAAATTATTGATGTGTAACTCTAAAAAACGTGACTTATATGGGCGAACGGTAACCAAGTCCGGATGCTAATTAGTCTGAAAAGCACACATCCAGAGCAAACAAGAGGCTAAGGAAAATTAGCATTTAAATCATTTTTTATTGCTAATGGATAAATCAGAAATCCTCCTGATGCGACTCTGTGATGTGCTGCCATTCTGCAAGGGGCTTGATGAGACGCGAGGCGGCTGTGTCAGCCAGGCCGGCTGTTGATCCCCACTGTGTCCATCTGTGTGACCGTCCTGCAGCGATCCATATGGGGCCCGCTGACAGCAGAAAGGGGGTCACAGCATGTGGCCTAAACATGTGGTCAACGGATAAATGAGGACGCACTGCATGTAAAGGAAACCAATGAACAAAAGCCCCGAGCTGAGAATGTGTTGCTATTCTATTTCTAATAATATTTAAAATTAATTATTAATATACTTTTCAGGTTTTTAGACTGTTGGTCGGACAAAAAAAAGACACTATTTTTCACTTTTCTATAGATTAAACCATCAATCAAAAAAAAGAAGATTAATCAATAGGAATAGTTGCAGCGCCAATATAGACATTTTTAGAGTGACATGAACGCGTCCACAGAGACTTGTTCTGGTAAAGTCCAATCTGTCTTGGAGGCATTTCATGCTCTGAATACCAATGGGAAGTAAACATTTAGCATATACTTTAAATTTACCAAGCCCGATGATGTATTCTTAGCGATGCAATATTTTTCTGCTCTTTAATATACCCCCCCCCCCCCCGCCAAAAAAAGAAATCCCTCCATATTGCTCAAAGCATCAATGCCTGGTAGATCTGGTGAAGGCTGTCCTCCAGAGGTCTCATCTCTGACATCTCTACTGTACCCTTTTGTTGCGTTGCCTTCGGTCTCCGGGTTCTCGCTCCAATTCTTACATTCATAACAAGCAGTGAGTGAGGACAGTGAGTGAGGACAGTGAGTGAGGACAGTGAGTGAGGACAGTTCACGGCGTCATTAGGAAGCTCGCGTCCCCACAGCCAACAGAACTCATAAATGGATCATAGCCTTCGGCTCGGCACTGTACACGCTCTTGAAAATATTTCCTTCTCACAGCGACAAAACTTCCACCGTAATCAGCTGTTACTTTGACTCGTTTGTATCTTTGAGGTCAGTAAATATCAGCGGACTCTATCGATGGATTCCTGTAATCTCTCCTGCCTGAACTCAGATGTCCAATTGAAGTGTTTCACAAGGGGAGTGTCTTCAGAGAGCCAATATGTCTGAGGGTTGTTTTGCATGCTGCCTTATCCTTATTTCTGTCTCTATTATCTGAATAGTGTATATTAGCTGAAGATAGCATTATTTCAGAAGAGACATAAACAAACAAGAAGAAACTAGTTTGGCTTTCAATGGAATCGTGTCGTGACGATATCGTATCTCGAGATATCGTGGTACACGTTGTCTACATTGATAAAAACAAGCACATACTCACGACAATTTCTCAAACATTTGATTATTTTGCACTGTACCTTTCCACCTGTATTAGAAGACCAGCACTTCAGTCCAGTACAAGATAGGAATCACTACAGAACCAACCAGGAAATAAACCCACAAAACTGTCAGAAGTGCTCCTTCTGTCTTTGAGTGCAAAGTAATTGAATAAAAGCCTGGTCAAACAAGACGCACAGCGAGGGTACTTTACAGCTTTTTAAAAGAAAATCCAAAAAGAAAGAGGGTAAAAGCAGAAGCTAAAATATAGAGATGGAATTCATAGAAATAGACAGTACAATCACCACTTTTGCTTGATTACCCCTGTTGATTCCTGTCTTTTCTAGTTTGGCTTTTCCAACACTGTGCCGACGCCAGAATTAGCGTTTGTCCGCTGAGCTTTCTCACTAGATTGCTGGCCAGCAGGAGGAGACTTAACGCCGGTGGAAATGTTGCTGTTTTAGGGGGCTGGGTGGCCTAGCAACGAGTTTGAGTTGTGTACTCTGGCAGCAGGTTTTCCGCGCGGCTCTGCCAAGTCTATCTGGATTCAGCCCCACCGCTGTCCAGAGTAATCATTTCTCCCCAGAGTCGCCTCTGATGCTCGCCACGTCGCTTGCCATACAAAAAGCGCGCGACGTGCCCGGAGATACGTGTGAAATCGGCTTTATGTAGGTGAAAGACAGTATTTGGAAGTCAGCTAATCTGTGTGTGTGTGTGTGTGTGTGTGTGTGTGTTTGTTTTTGATGAGTGAACAAAGCCATTCAAACGTTTGGCCCACTGTGCAGCACTTCATCTCAATTTATAGAAGCAATTAGGACGTTTTTGTTTCTCCTCTTTTATGTAACCACCAGAGTTTAAAAAGGAGTGGAAATTATGCCCGGCAAAATTAATAGCATAAATGCTCTAGCGGCTGTGATCAAGTGTCTTATTAGGCTGTACTTAATTAGCTAAGTGTGACTTTTCTTTTATGCTCAAAGAGAGATATGAGCTGCTTTCAATCTGGAGATGCACAACTTGTACAGTGCACAGTGACCCAACTTCATTTCTCTCTGGGGTAAAAACAAATAGAGCTCACAGACACCAATTCCTTTCAATACTGTACTCATGTATTCTCATCCTGGGTCTGCATACAGCAGTGCCCATGAACGAAGGCACGTCCATTATCTAAAGACAGGAGATGAGTGCGCTCACAGGTAAACCACCCAAGCAGTTAAAGCAGAGATAACATTTAAAAAAATGCATTTTTTACAATTCATTTCTAATTTTTTCACATCAAAATCCAATACATTTCTCACAAAAAGCTGGTTCCAACCAATTTCGAGCAGTAATATGACATCCATCCTTCAATCAATCTGCAACTTTTAGCGACAAGGAGTGGAGCTGCTTTTCTCTGTAGCTCCGTACACTACACTATACATTCTTAAGCCCGCCCACTTTTTCAAGCAGTCCAATCAAATGCGAAAGCATCTGATTTGAACCCCTTATTGTAGCTGTAAACCGCTCAAATATTCTGCATCACTGGGGAATACTCACAGCAAAGAAGCTAGAGACGCTCAAACTTCTGTTTTCCTGGGATTTTAGAAAATGCAAATAACATTGACCCAGCAGAGAGCACAGTGTAAACACACTGTCAGTCATTTTCCTCCCTCTTCCTCCCTTTTCTCTCCACCCCTCAGGCTATTTCCTATCACGGGAGGAAACGGGGAGTTCCTGTATGCAAACGAGAGTGCAGCGAGGAGAGTATCTGCCGCTCCTTCACAGGCTCACTCCCATTACCTCATGCATCATTGAAGAGAAGGAGTACATATGAAAAAAGAAAGAAGAAGAGGAGTCAAAGAGCAAGCCACTACTGAGTACCTCCTGTTGTCCGTACTGGTGTTTTTTTTTTTTGCCAAACTTGACAGAACGCTGGGTTGGCGGGGTTGCATGCTGGCAGGATCTCTCTCTCCTTCTCTCTCTCTCTCTCTCCCTCTCTGAACTGAGGCCAGGGTTCTCCTGGGCCTGCTCTATTGTGCCGGAGGAAAATTGCCAATCCGGGCTGCTCTGATTGAACACTGAAAGCAGGAGTTTTATAAAGGAGCTGATTTGCTATTCATTACCTCTCACTCACTCGCTTTCTTTCTCCCACACTCTTCCGCTTTCCACTGGCACACTGTGCCACACTCCAACTTCCTTTTCTTGGTGTTTTTCTCCAGCTCTCTTTATACTGTGTTCACCCTTTCCTTCTCTGCTGATCCCCCCCCCTCCCTTTGGAGACTCCCATGGTTAGGGTAGGATAATGTGGCTTTCTCCATTTTTCCAGCACTGCATGTGTGAAATCACTGTGTGCTAGTCTGTCGATACGGCAAATAGTGTAATTACCTCCCGGTTTACCGAAGGATTAACGCACACCTGCCTAGATTATCGAGTGAAGGCTGGCTTTGGAATATGCAGGCCCTCGGTCAGGGCTGAATGTGACAAAGGAAATGAAGCAGCAATGGCACGGATAAATAAATGAATAGTACACAGGCGAAGAACAAACAGCGCCTCCTCGCCGCTTTGTTTGACTGACATTACCTCGAATAGCTGGGGCGTTAAAGACATTTCATATTCTCTGCCAAGATTAAGATCAGTTCTTGTGATCATTGATCCGACTGATCCTTGAATTGAAAGTTATATATTCTTTCCCCCCCCTCTAGTGTAGAGCAAGGCCACGTTCTCGCCAGGTATTCTCCAGGTACTCCGCAGGGTGTTCCCCGCTTATCGGACAGTGCACTCCGGTTTAGGCCAAGCATGAAAAAAGGATAAGTGACAATGAAAAATCGATAGACGGATGAACAAGATATAGCCCAAGCAGTAAATCTCAGATTACTGTGGTATCAAGTCATACCTCACAGCGAACATGCTCCTCAAAACACAAACAATTCAGAAATATTATGCTCTTTTGATAGTTCTTTCGTGGAAGGGATTTGGTGATTAACAGGATTCAGTAACAATGGGAAACTTACCAGACAAGAGAAATATATAAATGTCAAGTTTATGTAATGTTTGCATTAAGGCTTAATCACATCGGGAAACCAATCTGTGCATCTTCATGAAATATTTGTTCCTAGAGGCTCTCTCACGCACTGCAATGAGGATACACAGGGATCGTTATTTAATGAACCACTGTAGCTGGTGAGCTAACCGCTAACATGCTAGCCAGCCACTAGCTTTAGTTAGCTCTCCGAGCGTCTTTCTAATTTCTAGATTCTTAAGGCCCAGACGCACCAAACCCGACATCAAAGAGCTGGTGACTGACTGTTGCGTCGCCTCACGTCTCCTTTGTCTTAGCCAAAAGGGTGCACTTGAACACACCACATGTATGCCTTTAAATGCTGGTGTGCCACGGCCTTTACAAATTATGGAGTGCACTATATCCAAGCAACTGTGTTTTTATCATCATGTGTTCTGACAAATCCCTGTTGCTATGTTGAAGTTGAATGCCTGTATGTGCAGTTCTCCCTGGAACTGCCCTGTCCATGTTGCAATAAGGCTTTTCCCCCTCACTATTTGATCTCCCTTGTCCACATAAATGCTGCTGGAGATTCATTCAGACTGATGGATTGACTTTCAACTTGCCATCTCAGGTTTGTCATCCCTCCTCGGTAAAGCCTCAGGGCCCAAGTCCCTTTGAACAGTGTCCAAAGCACTGAGAGCCTCTGTAACATGTGTCCATATGAAGCCAAACAGATAGAGGCACAGTCAGAGGCAAGATGAATGTCTCGGTTTATTTTCTCCACTTTCCACTGAAGTAAGGGGCTTTGTTTTGGCTTCTCGGCGGGAAGGAATGTGGCGTTTAGGTTGCGGTGATGAGGAGGGAAACATGACAGCGGTATACATCCTCTCCTCCTCCATCACAAGCCAAGTAGCTCAGTTAAGACCCGAGACCCAGAACTCTTTCACGGCAGTGAATTTATAAACACCACACACTATTTTTATTTGTTTGCAACAGATTTATTAATAGTGCAATGAAGATAGCTTTTAATTAGCGCTAAGATGGGAACAAGAAGAGTGGGCACATTTCACTTGTTGCCATTTTTGTTAGGGACCAAAGAAGAAGATTGAATATGGCAACCTTTGAGTATTATGGAAATTTCTTCATAAACCCGTTTTGCGAAATGATATTCGTGACTTATTTCTCTGACTCAAACATAATCTTTGATGCAAAGGTTTCACATATGAACACTAAGAGTCCATTAAAGGCACAAACTGGGGCTACTTCTTATCCAGTGCTCCTGCGACACACTCCTGACTCATGTGGCCTTTCGAGTACAAACTACACCGGGTACACTGATCATTTCTCAAACTTAACTCCCCGTCAGAATGTATGTACGCATTTGTTTTGCACAACTTGCAATCATGTTACTCATCGTAGGATTATTCCTTTTGACACTGAGGCACAGTGAGGTTCGGTGTAACATCTCTGCCATAAAGATGCAGCTCTAAACTAAAAATAGTGGCTCATGTTAACATGCACTTCTCTCTTAGACTACCTTTCCTCAATTCCCTGGATAACATATGTAGCTTAGAAAGAGCTCGTCAGAGGTATGAAAAATCCTCAAGCTGTAAACCGTACTTCTTCGAAAGGCGAAGATATAACTGCAGAAGTTAGAGCTCAGCCTCTCTCTGGCATTATTAAAACGGTCATTGTCCTATGGGGTCTTATTACTGACCAGACCATAGTTCCCTTCCTAAATTTCAGCATTAATCACTCCCAGCCATGAGCAGACTGAAACCATAATTCAGGCTGGGAATTTGACTCCATCCCGGGCCACCCTGTCCACGCAAACCACTCGCTTTGTGTAGGCCGACCTTATTTGTCGATGTCACACTTTTTCTCACATTGTGTTTGTTAGATCACAGCGCATGTTCAGCCACCTGTGTCCACAGTTCTATTTTCTTGTGTGCACACATTCAGTGGAATTGAACATAAGCTTGAACAATCTAAAGTATAATAGAAACGTTTCTTCACCCGTGTCCGTAAAGCAAACAGCACAGATTGTGATTGTGTGTGTGTGTGTGTACACCAACACACACTGAGACAATTAGATTTTTAAAATCTCTCCTCACATCTGGTTGCTGCTCTTTTTCAACCCCTGTCGGGAAAAAAACAACGGCACAGCGAGCGCAGAGTGGTTTAACCGCTGACCGTGCGTGGGCGTGTGACCTGACAACGAGTGGATGAGCGCCGCGTCTTTTGTGTGGATTCTGTGAGGTTCATCGCCTCGTTCCCGTTTGCTATGTCATCGCTGGTGAAGTTGACTGTTCACTCTATGCAAAAACAACCCTTCAGAGCTCCCGGCGGGCTGTCAACCAGTCCTCCCATTGTAGGATCTTGAAGATGCAGTATTTTCTAAATATGTTGCACATCATTTATTCATCTACTCCCACAAGAATGTAACTGCTACTGTTCATTTTCTCCTCTAATCCTCCCCAAACCCCCTCGGAAAGGTCATTTCCAGGCGGAAACAACATTTCTCCAAGAGGTATTTGATTCAGTCCAAATATCTCATCTGTCCTCCCAATCCCATTAATTAGGGCTCCGTTAAAGCCTACTTTTACAACATTATTGATCAAAGTGTTGAATGAACTGCTTCCAGCCGCCGATGATGGAAAGTCCTTTGTTCCTTTACACCTCGGTACTACATTTGATACTGTCGACCACTATGTTCTGCTGAAACGTCTTGAACTGTGGGTTATATTCATGGTTGAGTGGTTTTATTTGCGTCTGGTAATTTATGGTAATTATATCCACCGGTAATTTGAGTTTCTCCAGAGTTTGTCCGGTGGGGTACAGAGAGGTTCTCTGAGAGTCTTTCCATTGATACGCTGCCCCCGAGGCAGGATATTTGTAGTCAAGGCATCAGATGTCATTGTCATGCAAATGACACACCGCTACTTCTCTGCGTTGATATAAATGACACGAGAGCGGATTGACAAAAAAAACCTTTTCAGACTTAAAAACTGCCTCGGATGTGTATTTCTTACTGACAAACCTGATGTCATGATTCTAGGTCCTGATATTGCGAGTGAGCAAAATGTTTGAGCTCATTATCCCCTGATGTCACCTTTCATCTCCTCTGAGAGGATGACAAGGTGAGTACTGGTTCATGACAGCGCTGTGAGAACGGAGAGAGAGTGATGACTGATGGTGAGGGAGTCGTCTCTGTTAGGACCCTTATTGAGAAACTTATACCTCCCCCCACTTCCTTATATCTCACCTTAAACTCATCTTTTTAATCTTGCCACCTTGTTACATTCATTGGGTTGCTTGTTTGCCATCTAATGTAGCATTTTCCTTACTTGCTTTAAAAGCTTAATAAAGATAAATTAACTTAATGGGTAGCAACTGTGACGAACTTTATCTTTCAGTTAGCGAATATCGCAAGTGTGCCCCTTTCATTGTCTGGACACTTTGTTCTTTGCATTGTGGAAAGCAAAGGTGAACATATTTAATAGCATAATTGGCTGAAAACCTTTCAGAATCTACGCAGCAATTCTAACAATTACATCCACATTCAGTCCACTCATACACAATGTCACATCATGTGTGGGTGATATAATTACCTCTCCGGGTCCGAGAGCCTACTTAAGGATAGCGTAACCTTTGTGGATTTGTAAAAAATAAAAAAATAAAAATAAAAAAAGCAGATGAAGTGCAGTGATCTAATATTGCAAGACCTTTAGCCGGTCATCAAGCATTAATTGCCCCTTTCTTTCGATTTCAGTAAATCAACAGAAAAGAAATGGTGGCAAAGGGAAACCCACACAGCTGATACGCTGTGTCTGGATCTGTACTCCATGTGTGTACTTGTGGCTGTGAAATGAAATACCTAAGATGAAATTGATATCATACGAAATCTCTGGAAAAGCAGGAAAGGTAAATTACGATGCCCAGAAGGCCTCCTGCTCCCATTCCCCGAGTATGACACGCATCACAGATCCATTGAATTAAAATTCAATAAGATCTGGGCTGTTTCCCAAACCGTTTTGCGCCACTGAGCTGTGATATCACCCCTAGTCTCCACTCAAATCCTGGGACCATTCTCTCGCTGCTATTCCAACCAATCAAAACAGCTGGAAATTCATTTGTTGATTTTCAATATGAAGAACTCAGAACTGATTAACGACTTGAACAATTTATTTTTTCTAAAATATCTACACTAATTTCTGCAGCCGACACAGCACATGTTTAGGGAATTATAATGAAAAGTATTTAATGAACATTCCGTTAAATAAACAGCATCAAGAGGTGCGGGTATGGAAAGCCTTTTGATATTCAGAGCTTTGTATTCCGCCTCGTCTCCTGGTCTTTAGCCCACACTCACATCATTTTAAATGGGATGCAGTGAATGACTTTGTTCCAGGCTCTCATTATGCAGGCAGCAGAGATATGCACTCTTTGTCCCATGAAAACTATTAGATTAATTAATGGGCGAACATATTTCCCTCTCCCTCTCCATCCTCGCAATGAGCTTTCTATGTCCATTCTCTGCTCAGTGAACTGATTCATTCTCTCCATCATGACAGGCCTTTACTCCTTTTTACAAAATAAGACCCGCAGCTGATTCTGATTGACTTGATAGATTTGTACAATTAAAATGCTGGCAGCTTAATGAGGGCCAGCTATAATCAAAAAGGGGGAAATGAAAAGGTAAAACTAAAAAGAAAGACAGAAAAAAGGGCCAACTTTTCAAACCATCTTTTGCCTCCGAGACATTTCACTCAAAGAAGTGCTCGTCAGTTTTTTTTTTTGTGCCAGATATCATCCGGTGAGCAATTACAGAGAATGTACAGCGAACGATGCATCATCCGTTCCTGCATGCTGACGGTCGGTGAAAAACAGGAGTGTTTACCGAGTAGGGGTGCCATTTACCATGGTAAATATGTGCGTCCCGGGCCAGTGAAGGGCTGATGGTTCTGCAGCGGCGTGACATCTGATTTACGGCTGTATGCGGGGAGAGGGCTGATCAAGGCCACCTCTATCACTCAACCAGATAATCTCTGCACCGGGGAAAAACAAATGATGGTTGCTAGCCAGCCTCAATAGCCTGTCTCACATCTTCATCCTGTTCATTTACTGCGGAGCTGCTCTCGCTCTCCTCTTTTAGAGTTTTTCCCCGCATTATTGCATTCTTTTACAGAGTGATAAAATATTCATTTATACTAAGCATTGGAGCAATTCCTGGCTTTAAACCAGCTCTAATTATGTTTCAACTGCTATTGAAGAACAGTGTGAATGTGTGTGTGTGTGTGTGTGTGTGTGTGTGTGTGTGTGTGTGTGCCTATATGGAGGTTATCAGTGCTGTTTTGTGCTTATTTCTAGAAGGATGTTTAAATTGTGCCACAGAGACACAGGTGTCAAAGAAGGTGAGACAGTGATTTAAGTGAAGGCGTCTCGAAAAAGCAGAAAACATGAGGCGGTCAAGAATAGTTCCCCGGGGCAATTTATAGGCTTCTGTTGTGGTTGGAAATTGAGAATAGAGGAGGAAATTGCTAGCCAGTGGGGCCCGGACCGACGATAAGTAGGAGCCACACATTCTGTTCATACGCAGAAGAAAGCATGCACATACTGCCGCCAAGCCAGGGTATACAGAGACTAATATTCTGGGTGGATCAGGGAGGGATTGGACAAAGCCATTCGCTAACCCGGGCCGCTGAATGTCCTTTCTCAAACATAGAGCAGGTTGGTGGCTTTGATATTCATAAGGCGGTTAAAAGCAGGTTGGAAAGTCAGATGGGATCTGCGATATATGACAGAGGTGGGACGTGAGGTTGGCAAACGGCGTGCCGCTGGCATTTTGTTTTGTGAAAAAAAGAGGGAAAGGGCAAGGAAGCGAGGACATCGAGGGAGGAAGTGGTGTTTATTCTATATATCGTTACGGGCATGCACGGAACACGTGCGTGCACATTTTACTGACTCACGCGCTGCGAAAAAGTCAAAGTCGCTTTGTGTCGTCCTGCGAATCGTACATAAAGCAGGCGAGAAAACACGGGGCTCCCTTAATCAAGCCGTCACATAACATACTCATTACATCCTGCATACTGAGAGCGCTTGTGTTTGCAGGGGGCTTTCTTCATAGGACGTAATGAGTCTGGCATGAGAGAAAAATAGAACATCACAGGGAAAATAAAACTGAAACTGAGAAAAGGGGACAGAGTGAGTAAGGCAGAGAGAGAGAGAGAGAGAGAGAGAGAGAAAGACTCCCATGTTGCCTGCTGGCAGGGGTTTTCATGTAATCTGAGCAACCATGGGGGCAGAAAGAAACTTTGATCACAAATATTTTACACAGTCCATTTAAAGCTCAGAGTCTGCTGTGTGAGAGCGTGTGTGTGTGTGTGTGTGTGTGTGTGTAATGTGGAGGACATAAGCAGGTCACACAGACACATGCCTCATTCCACTTGCAGCAGACCCAAAGGATTAATTTAACGAGCTGTCGGACGCTTGTCCTATGTGGCCCTTGTTAAGACCATCATGCAGAATCTCCATTTGACTGCTGCCTGCCGTGACTAATTGACTTATTTTGCGGGCCTAAGCAGTACTGAAAGCTCTCATATTTCATATTTATCTCTTTTTTGGAGTCAGGAAGTCAGGAAACTTCAGTGAGAGCAGGGCGATGCATCCTCCCTTGAATACCAGAGAGCCAGAAGGGGGTGGAAACCTCCGAAAGCGCTCCGACCACGCAAGACGACCAGAGGGGCACTCGGCGAGTGCAGATGTCTGCCGAGGACGTCCCTAATCTCACGATGTCAACGAAAGGGAAAAATAACCCGCGTATCCGTCACATGATTCGGATCTGCAAAAAACATTTGATGGGTTCATGCGTGGCTCGTTCCACAACCGTTCACCACATTTCATAAAGTTTTTCAATAATCCTGCTGACAAACAGACCGAACTGAAAACATAACCTCCTTGGCGAAAGGTAGTAAACCACATGTTCGGTTTGTCTTCATTTTGTTTTTTATTCCCAAGAAATAGAAAACAAATACACTCACTACATTATGTTTTTCGCCACTCATACTGTATATCTGATCTGATCCCACCAGTCATAATCCATCCTGACAGATATGTCTTCATCCCCTTCTTTTTTATCTCCTTGTACATTGTATTTTATCAAGATTAAACAGGTTTCAAGCATGCTGCTTCCAGCCCAGAAGCAGTAATAACTGCATCAATCAGGCTTTGCCTTTACCCTGCACTGTACTAACTCCCAGACAAATTGACTTGCTTGTTTTTCTACTGTCATCGCAGCGCAAATATCAGCCGCTGTGCTATATGCATCCGGGCTGAGAGGCTCGAGACGTACAAAGCTTCCCATCGCACAAAGTCAGGCTTTTAAAAGCCATCTTATTGACATAAATGCAGTTCCATTTGTCTGCTACATCGGAAAAGGTTGTAATAAACAAAAAAGCTGCACTCACTTTTAACTTCATTTGGGTGGGAAACGTCAGCTACTCGTCTTTGTTAGCGAGTGAAAAAAGGAGTCAATCAGTGGTGCCGTCCGCTCTCATCCACATTAAAACACTCACTCATCACCTCCTGGGCCACACCATCTACAAGTGCAGAGAAAAGGCCCACGGCTGCTGTACACCGTCGCGCCGCTCTGCAGCTTCGTGCAGGGATGGGCCGCTACGTTTGTGTTAGCTGGTGGCGATGGGATCTAAGACCGTCTTTTATGAGATCAGTATTGTGTCTGAGAACATAAAATCTGACAAGTAAATGGACATTTCCTATTGCTTTAATAGAGCCGTGATGTAAAAAACACACGCACAGAAACATAAATGGTATCTCGCTCTCACACACACCAAAACCCTTCCTTCTGCTCTGCCCCTTCTCTCTAGTTATGGATGTAGTGATGGACTGACAGTCTAATTGGACAGAAGCCATGCTGCACTCCCTATAGTGTACAGCCAGATGCGGTCCAGATGCGAGGCGAGTGAAACAGTATCGGCGGAGGGCAAGAGAGCTATCTGCACACCCACTCACACAGTGAACCGGCTTTAAGAGGATGGGAACAGGAAGAGGATGCCAAAGAGTGGGATGGAGAGGTGATCATGGGGGTCTGAGGTGGACTACGAAGGTTGGAGAATAGAGAAAATGTAGATGAGAAGAGCGGCCAGTGACACAAGATTGGCTGAAGAAGAAAAGCTATAGAGAGGAAAAGAAAAGAAAACTTTGAACAGAGTGAGGGGAGGATTTTTATGGTGGAGGATAATGAAGGAGAGGTGATGTGAGCGTTCAAGCTGCATTCCTTATGGACATTTAAAAAAAGGTTCGACTGCAGTTATGCTCCACCGTGGACGTCCAGACAATTGTGAATTATTCCAATACAGTCGGTTATGTCAAAGAAAAATCAATTGTTCCTGCGAGTCGTCCCTAGCACACAATAAAATACTGATCTTTTGTTGCTGTTGTTTTTTTCCCCCTTCAGTTTATCTGGTGTGTGTGTGTGTGTGTGTGTGTGTGTGAGAGACATGCTTTCTTGTGCCTCAGCACTGAACGGTGCCAGCGACAGAATTCGACAGAAAGTGAATGAGCTTTTATTTGCAGTGTTACTACGGCGTGCTCCCGAGGGACAGGACTACAGTCGGCGCTGAAGGTATTTTCTTTGTCTTTAAGGAGCCGTTTGTGTGCGAGCTCCGCTCTGTTCTTCTCAGGCAGACGGACAGCTCCTGCAGCAAAACCAACCGTGCAACAGTCCTCCAGCACAGCGCTGTTGTTTTGGTGCAGCCGGCTGCCAGGCTTTGCTACTTATTGTTCCAGCATCCTGTGCTAAAAAAAAAAACGCCAATGCGAGTAAAAGGAAGAAGAAGGCAGTGACATGACGGTTGCATTACTCCCCTGGACTGTGGCTATAACCAAAAGTACCACACCGAGGTCCATCCACTGCCTCGTGAGTGTTTGAGAGTTCTGATACCCAAACCTGCAAGTACAGTTAATAAAATAAAAATAAAAATTCATTTATATATATATACTGTAGAATATTCCTCTGACTCCAATACTGAACTGGATCTGGAGGAATTCATTTTTACTGCTTCACAGAAATGATGAAGAAATTCCATCCTCAAATCATCATCACATCAAACAAAGCGGATCAAAGCGCAAAGACGGAGCTAAAAGCGATTAAACTCTGTGATGAACCAGGTGGATATGTAGGCACCAACTGGTGTGATCAAACAAAAAACTATACCTCATCCCAGCCGGTCATTCCTCTCAGCCCACCCTCATCCATAATTCAGGTGTATGTGTCCAGTTTAAAAGGGAGGGGGTGTGTGTGTGTGGTTATGTTTGGTAGTCCCACAGAAACAGGTGTACAACATGATTACACATTCATGCCTCAGGTTAGCCACAGGGCCTACAGCTGTGTGTTTTTAAATACCTGTTATTGATTTGTTGTTTTATGTCATAAAAAGGTGCCGTATAAATTAAGCGTATTATTATACCACCATATTGAGTGGTTTTACCAGTTTATTCTGTATTTTTGAAATGAGATCATCAGTAGAAGTTTTTTGTTCAGTCTTCTATTCTTTATTTATCCTCTAACATTGTATCAACTTCTTGCTGTTTTATATCTCACCATCATTCATGTTGCAAGATACTGCATGGGCTATTTTCTATCAAGACTCTCCACAACAATGCGACAGCCGCAGCTTGGGATTGGATCTGTTTGACTAAGTATCTGCGTTTCAATCATTTCACCGCGCGTCCTTGTCACGATCTCCTACTGGCTCAGTTGTGTCGGCCCTCCGTCGGCTCCTTCCCTTCAAGTGTTTTTGCCATCTGTTTGAGAGCGTAGCTGTCAACCAAATGCGAGCCACTCTTTGTCGCATTTTTACCTCTCTTCCTCCCGCTTTGAGCACTCTTCTCCCCTCCTCGTCCGCCGCCTTTAAAGTCGCAGAGTGTGACAACTACAGCTCCTGTGATTGCGGCGTGTGTCCCCCCGGACTGAAGCAGACGCTACCTTTGCCCCGGGAGGGGAAGCTCATTTAGGCTCTTCACTCATGAGGGAACAGTGGTCTGTCCTATTTATGTGTGTGTGTGTGTGTGTGTGTGTGTGTGTGTGTGTGTGTATGTGTGTGCCTTTGTCTGCGTGCATATGATGGATGAGCTGTACAGACAGTTAAAAGCAAGGAAACATTAGCCCCGACAGATTATACGCAGGTGGAATACCCGTCACTTTCACTCCTGTTGGCACCCTGCTCATGAGTAAAAGAACATGTCAATTTGAAGACTCGGCGTGTACGAGCGAGAGACGTAGAGGGACTAGAAAGACGGAGACTAGAAAGAGACTAGCAAAGGCTGGTAAAGGATTGCACTCTCCAGCATGTTGACAGTGAAGCTGACAGTTCATTAATCCAACCAAATCCCTCCAAAGTTACTCAAGTGTGGATTCTATTTTCAAATTTCCCATTAGTTCCTCTTTGTGGATTAAGCACTGCAGTTCACGAGTGAGTGCCCAGCCCCGGCCCCGGCCCAGCACATATAATTGGCTTGTAATGGATTTGGGGTCGTCTTTGCATCAGTGATACGGACAGATCCGAGGCAAAACGCCTGCTTTCCAGTCTATCCTCGCGCACACACAGCCCATGTCGAGGCCTCTGGTTTTGTATAATTCCTTTATTCGCCGCACATTGTCATTTCTATTTCTGTGTGGGTTGTCGCGGCATTCCACCGCTCGAGGACTGTGGCGGGGGGGGGAACGTGACACGGCTGGAGATGAAACATGTCAGGTGTCATGCAGCCTTAAGGCCCCTGTCACCGCCAAGACCCCTGATTCACATTCTGAAACACCACCGCCATCACTAACCCTCTGCTTCTCTCTTCCTCTCTCCTCCCATCTTTCTCTCTTCATTTTCATTTTGTCCTTGATCCCCCTTCATCATTTCCCCCGCTTCAACATTAAGATTCATGCACCAATGCATATAAGACCATAAACTGAAATGCAGAACTACAGCGTATGAATAGGGCGACTCGCCGTGCACCTCAAAATGTCTATGATCATAAATTACTATGCTATAGTCCACGAGCTGGTGGGTGACATTGACAGTTTCTGTTAAGCTGTATTAAATAGGTTACGTTGGGTGTGTTGGGTGTTGAATAGTGACAGAAAATAACTACATTCAGAATCAGTTCATTATTCTCAGACCATAATGTAAGGTGACAAAAGATATCTCATTATCAAATGTCATTATATCATAACCTTATCTTATATATTCAGGAGAGTATTGGCATATTTACCAATGAGGAAACAAGGTGACTATATCGACTTTGATTTGTGTCGTCTTCAAAGTTTAATTGGCTACAAATCATTTTTGAAATATAGCAACGTTTTGAAGGCTGAGACTATTATTTTAGATTAATCAACTGCACCATTTGTTAGTGAGGGAGATAATCAAAGTCAAGAAAGCCTCTCAAATGTAAACAGATCCATGCATACTTGCATCCAATTGATTCAGATTAAGTGCATCACATAGGAAATCAATGTGATTATCATGCAAACTTTATAATATCCGTCAAAACAGAGCTGCACCAATAGTTTGACCAAGCAATAGGTCAGTCAGTCAGAGACCAAGAGAGTTATCTTCACCGGCAGCAGCTTGCGGTTAGACTGGTCATCGTGATAGAAGCGGTATATGGGAATTAGTGCTGCCTCCTCCAGTCAATCCTCAGCTGGTAATCTCGCTAAAGCTTCGGCCCCGGCTTCCAGCCTCCAGCACATGATAGTTTAGACGATGACATCACTATCCAGGGACTTCACAAAGCGGCTGATGATGTGCTCCAGAACGGTTGTGGGATACGAAAGGCGACGATAGCGACTCAGCCTTACCCCGGCAAAGAAGGTTGGACATATTGGGGTGGGTGGGTGGGGGTGTGGGGGGTCACACTGACTGGCAAAACTTCATACTTGAGTCCGTGCTTCAGACCTCGGACCAGAACCCCCCTCCTGCATCTATTCTTATTTATTCCCAATGCAATCACATCCAGCTGGTATGCAAGATGGAGTTGACCACAGGGACCTTACTATATTTGTTCTAGATTTTAGGGATATTAATAGTTAACCAGAAATAACAATGTTGACCGATTAATGCAATCAGTTGAACAGTTAAGGTGGGCTCACCTTAAGTGCACCTGAGACGGAATTGTTTCTAACTTCTGAGCTAACTTCCAGCCAATCGAGACACAAGAACTTGGTTCGGGTCTTGAGGAGTTGTAACATTTATTCACCGACATATAAACTTGACAAACACTGCACTGCCCCGTTCACAGCTAGGAAGTTATTGCTAACGTCATACGCGGTGCTGTGCTTGCAGTACAGTGGCGGAGACCCTGACCCTGTATGCCAGGCGGACACACAGCTGGCAGCCTCGTAGCCTCGCTGACTAATTGATGCAGTGCTGACTTGTTGCCTGTTCTGAGCATGCACTGCAGATGGAGGCGAATGATGGATCTAACCTGTTTGTGCATCGCTTTTCGGTATCGGCTGGTTAGGCACTTCAACCACAGCATCCCTGCATGCAAGGCACTAATCTTGCCAGTTAGCGGTTAATGATCGGTTAATAAGGTCATCTGTGAGAAAAATAGATTCAAAATGAGCATCCCTAATACGTTTAGAAGGTAGTGAAAGTAGGTAGAAGAGGAAGAAGAAGAATACTGCAGGAGAGGAGATATGGAAGTAGGAATGTATACGGGTTTAAGTATTTCCTCTTCTGGAAACAAGATACAAATAATCTATGAGAAGCCTATAGTGTGTGATTTAATATAAGACCACAATAACTTACATTGTGTAATTGAATTGAATCGTTATTGCTCAGTGAGGTTGGTTAGTTTGCTGGCTGGAACAGACTAAAGGCATTGGAGTAAACACACACACACACACATGCACCTTACTCCTTATTATAGTGACACGCATGCACAGCAGTGTAATGGAGGTGCAATTCAAGCTAACAAGGTTGGAGTCTGCCATCTCACAGTCTGATGATCCCAAGCCAATTATCACATCCCAATGAGCAGGTCGGCTAAGGATGCATGCTTACATTCATTTAGGAAGAACCAAATGGGTATGCGCCTTTTGTGCATAACAGACGTGTGCATGCGTGTGTGTGTGTGTGTAATTTCCCATGCTTATAAACATAGTGATAGAGATACAGGCTACAGACAGGAGTGAAATAATAAACTGTGCTGCAGTGTGAAATGTGTTTATTTGCATGTCGAAGAAAAAGTGATGGGGGAATATCTTTATGCAGAGACCGTTATGCTGTAGATAACACGCGTGTGATAGAAGCCTGCCAGAAGGCTTTTAAATGACATTTGTTGACGGCTGACTTTGCCTGCACTGTGCATCCCGGTGGGTATAATTGCTCTCGTTGAGCATCCAGTTAGGGGTAGTATGTAATTAAGATTGGTTTACCATGATTAACAGCTAGAAGTAGATTTGTTGTCCATGTATGCCAACCCTTAAATAACATAATAATACACTGTTGGTTTTTATTGGTTGTATTCACTCTGCGATGTTGAGTGTAAATGTATTCCCCATGTTAGCTCGGCAAAAAACATTAAAGCAGCAAATGGGCAATATTCATCGCATCATGTCTCTGCTATTTGCTTTCAAAGTTCTTTTTAATGTTTTGTCATTTTCTAAAGTTTGTGCTCGTCTTCCCATACAACAACAAATGCACTTAAGTCTTTATTATGGAAATGATTTATTGGTCTTGGATGCACAGAGCACTTTGAAGCTACGCAAGGGGACAAAATAAACATCCTTCAATGAGATGCACACTCGTGATAGAGATCTATGCAGATTACGTGTCTAACAAAATACAGATAAACAAATTCCAACCTTCAAAGTCGTGGAAGTCAATGAAAAAGCTGTTAACAACCCTTGAATAAGTCTACTATGTGGTTCTCTGTTCTGTACATTGAGTTAAGTGTTTTGTTTTTGATTAGAGAACAGACTGATGATTGGTGGAGTGCCAACGCTGGGCTAAGCAGTTTTACAACGTGCCCAATATGTGTCGTGAGGTAGCATCTTCTCCACTTTCATGTACTTCAAATATATCTCATCCTTTAAATGAAACCTGTATACTTGCAAGCTGCCAGGTGTCATTGGACGTTTGTAGTTGGATGTTCATCATGTGACGCAAAATCAATTATGCACATATTCTCACATTCCCATGTTGTACAGTAAACATGCTGCCCTGGTCACAAGACTGATGGACCATCTGGTTTGTGTTCACACGTAGAAACAGTATGTCCCGTCCAATAAACCAGAACGGTTCTATCCTTGTATTTTCAGGAGAAACCTTGCCCCCCCCCCCCCCCCCCCCTTCACTTTATGCTCACCACCACTTGCTCCCATCTGTCTTCCTACTGCACTCTCATCCACAGCTATTGGCTGGAATGGGTGTGGTAGTGGGCTGAATGAACTTCTGGTTCCAAAAACCCAAGATGGCGACGGCCAAAACGCTGAACCCTAATTTGTAGTCCACAAACCAGTGGGTGACATCACTGTGACTAAGTCCACTTCTTATATACGGTCTATGGTTTGCTGGTTGGAGGATTATGAACTGTGGGTTCATCAGAACTTCTTTTTGTTGAAAAACAGAAACCTAACGAGGTTCCTGAGGGTCACTGATTCTACAGCTTTTTAGCTTCTTCAGCGCATTGTTTTGGTTTTTATTGTTGTTCAGATATTATTTCTCTGCAATTTCACAACAAGCTTCTCTGATTTAAACAGCCATTTCATTTAACGTTGTTATCAAACATATTGATTAATGCAGGTTGACAAACCCACATTGCCTAAGGCCTAAAGTATGCGTTAAGCCAGTAACATACCGTGGAGAACAGGAGAGCGCTTTTTACCAAGTATAAAGAAAAACGAACTACAGAAACCAATACAACCCGAGGGATCCCAGCTCCTCGCCACTGACGGCAATCGAATCAGATCTGGTCAGAGCCGCGGATTTTAATGATGTGGTGAACGCCTTTGCCCAGAGACAGTGAGGTAAAACACACATGTTTCAAGGTCAGACCGCTCCATTACCAGGTGAATGTTTACCGCTTGTTTAATGGGAGCTACTCAGATGGGGGGGGGGGGGTATTTTAATGAGCATGCATGTGACATAGGAAGGGGAGCCACATCTGAATGGCTTGTTGAATCACATAAAAAAAAACTGACTGGGTTGCCTTATTTCCCAGTTTGTGTTTTGGTAGATACTCCGGATACCCAAATGTATGGAGACAAGCACTGAAAAAGTGAGTTTTTCTTGCTATGTCACCTTTAATCTATTACTCTGTCTAGCTTTTGCCTTTGTAGCTTAGTTTTTGTATCCCATATAGCTTTATTCCCCTAACCGAGGTCCTATACTTCAAAGTCTCAATGCCCCCTATGTATTTAAACACAGACGGATACATCAGTGCTGAAGAATTACTACTGGGTCGAAATTTCAGTGTGTCAAAATAGATGAAACTCAAGACTTCAGCCCTGTCTTGCAAACAGCATCATTTAACATTACCTGAAATGACCCTTTACAAACAAACAACAGATCAATGTAGCCGTGTTCAGAAAATCTATTACGTGCATCATTCATTTTTTGCACGTTTCATTTTAGGTAACCTTTCTGTATAACTCCTACACATCTTTGGTCAAGAAGATGTAAATTAGGGCCAGAAGGTAGTAGCCAGAAGCAAAGGGGAATACATTGGATCATTCTGACTGTATGTGGGCCTGTATTGATAAAGGTCGATAGGATAAAAAATGTATCCTGAAGAAATATATCTAAGCCAAGTGTCAATATCTCCCTCCGTTTGAGATTACCTGATGTGCTCATTAACATTAACCCAAAGTCAAATGTTAAGTACAATTATTTAATTTCTTTATAATTGGATTGGTCCTGGCTAATTGAGGGCTGCTCTACGGGAAGATAAGGTAGATTGTTTAACATCATTATTTCTCATTACTTTCGGGAGTTTTTTGACTGAACATATATTGCACATGCAAAGCTCATTTATAGTTTTGACAAAAAGGTTTTCATGGCTTCTGAATGCATCATTAAGCAGTGTATTTATTTTGACCCCTGACAATAATTTATTTTCTAATTTTGATGTTGTACACATTCAACAAAAGCTATACCGTGTAACACTTTAGCACTAAATACGTTTAGTTTGTTCTGTTCAAGTTGTGCCGGAGAGATTGAATTCCGTTCACGTCTTCTTTTGTCAATATTGCAGCCTGTTCTTACTCTTGCCTTGAATTCAACTGCGAAAGCAACATAAAATACTTTAGAAAACACTTAACATAACTTACCACGGACTGAAATAAGCCAATTTATAAAAGAAATATGTACATCACCGCTAAACATTTAGTTTCTATGAGAAGCTGTAGTTTGCTGGGCAAGGAGCCATTTCTATTTGCCGTTTTTAGCCTCAGCAGAAGTAGACCAACAGTCTGTCATGGTCCACTGTTCCATTTGCATGTTTATTAATCCATAAGTATACGTGTTAGTTTGTGTGAGAGCGTGCTTGTGAGGCCGGGCCAGAGCCGGGCCAGGCAGAACTGTGGCATTTTGTTAATCCTGGCTCCTCTCCCCTTCCTCTTATTGACCCATCAGTGAGTCCATGCAGACTGGCCCTCACTCCCTCACAATACATAATGGCTCTTTCTGGAAACTCAAGAGTATTAGGCATCTCTACTGAACTGTAATTACACCACTAATGTGCCAATTTCCAACACATTCTTCTAATGTATTCATTGTTGTGGTCGAATTGTGTTCTGGCCAGAAAATAAAGGTTCTTGAGAAAATACAGCTTTTTGTTGGTCTTCTATTTATTCCCCTTGCAATTTTAACCTCAATCAAATAAAAACACTAAGGAGGACATCAGAGTGATGTGTCTATGTGTCTATAAAAACACCCCTTGGAGGGCCCTGCCGTTGATATTTTTAATTTTTCAAAAATTAATGATATTCCCTCTGTGGCTGCACATCCACCATTACTCTCTGAGAGTGGCTCAAGTGATGCAGCGTTTCTATGTCTTTGATCAGCCTTTGAAGACAAATTTCTTGCGGGTGTTTGACACGTGTACGAAAAAATGGTTACACCTACAAGTGATGAACAATTCAAAAAATATATATATTTGTGTTACTTTAACCAAACGAGCCTATAATGAGGTGCGAACCGTCTCTCTGAATCCTTAATTACTGCTCGCACAGACTGATTTTCAATGGCATCAATTTAGATTCCACTACGTTCACCAGCTCGCCGGTCCCAGTGGTGCAGCTCATACAGTCCTCCCAACCAGCAGCAGTTGTGAATGAGGAAGTGGCAAAATGACGAATGGCCCATTAGCTAGCAAGTACATTAAACCAACATTAGCCAGCACTGTCCGCACCCCCAACCTAAACACATTCATGGTAACATTTACAGTTAGCATTCTTACTTTCCATCATTAATCAAATGTGTGGGATTGTCGCTTCTTATTCTTTCTTCCATTTCCGCACCTATCCCTTGCGTTGTCCCATTCCTGCTCCTTAATTCACCTCCTTCTCAAACTTTACCTCCACTTTCTCCTCCATTCTTTGTAATGGTCTTCTGCCATTTTGACTTTTATCACCTCTTTTTTTCGGTTGTCCCGTTCTTCTTCCCCTCACAAAAGAGCAGAGGGGATCTTTAAAGAGTAAACGAGGGAGACTCTTGTCCTCAGTGCAGGTTTTTTGCAGCGGTTATTACCATATGATTATTAGTGATGGACAATTGGCCTCAAAGATGTTTCATTATGAAAGAGCTCGCTGGGATCTCATTAGCACTCTCGGTATAAGGGCCGCTGCTCGAGCTCAGGGGAATTACATTCCGATCACCGGGGCTAGAGTTAACAAGGCCACATTAAAGGAATGTCAAGGTGCAACAGTCAAAAAGAGACAAATTGATAACCTCCAAGAGTGTCAGAGGTGCTCTGTTCATATAAATAAATAATAAGAACTGCGTTGGATCCAAAGGCTATTACATTAATTTACAGTGTAGCCTTGTTTACCTGCACAATCATTGTTGGCGAGGATTGCAGCCCCCCCGACGCTGCAGGCATTTGTTTTTCTTTCAGTCTGACAGGAGCATCCATCAAAAAATGTAATTTCATTTCTTTTCAGCTGTTGATAAAGTTGCTGACTAGTGCCAGTCCTCCCCGTAAGATCAATAGCTGTTTATACAAATAACATTGGAAAGCACAATCCACCCGCCGCGTTGCTGGCTGGAGGTGACTCTCTCCAAGGGCGGCTGCAGCAATTTACCGAAGCGGCCCCGTCGTCGGCTGTTTTTGGTTCTGTGCTGTGGATACACTTAAATTAACCACACAACGCTTGAAGAACCGCACAAGTGTTTGTACGGGCCGACGGCAGAGTTTATTACAGACACCGACTCCATAATTGGATGCAGTAATTGTTAACGCGTCACCCTTGTAGAATTAAAAGGACCTTTAGGTTGCAACCCAACAATTTGTCATGCTTTTACACGACACGCGATACAGCGCGCCCGAGGAACTGAGATATGTTCAAGGCTTATTGAACATAGTTTTAAAAATACGCTCTGTTCACTGTGTGTCACGTGTGAGAATCATCCAAATAGGTTAATTACTTCTGGCAGGGCAACATTTTAAGCTGCAACACCCCACTTATTCTTAATGCTGCACTAAAGTAGTAAATGACAGACACATCCTCTACTGAGGGAAAATACAATTTCTGAAACCCAATTTTGAAGACTTTGTCTCATCTTTTGTTCTGAATGAAGTCACCTTAATCCCTGCTCTTTGGAAGGTGCTATAATTACCGCGGTTAGGCTGCATTATCCAAAACAGTTTGAAGAGACAAACGGAACATAAAAGAACAACTGGTTCCAACACGAGAGGGAGAGACATAAAACAAACAGCAACAACAAAAAGAGGGGAGTGAAGGGAGTCGGCAAGTAAACCAGTGAGGTGAAAGTGATGGCGAACAAAGGGAGAACAAAAAGAAACATGAGCGAACAAAAGTCATGATAGGGTTTCAAGTTACTATAGGATTTATTCTAGCTGCACTATCAAAGCTCCTCTACATTAGAGCAGATGTGTGTCTTTGAACAGAGGTGGAGTTTAACACACCTGAGAACACAAGCAACCACTGAAGTGAGACCGTGGCCTTGTCTGGGTGCAGGATGAGAGTTTATTTTATTTTTTTTACTTTCAAGCTAGTGAGCGGTGTATTAGTGTGCATGACTCCACTATAGTGTTTTAACTCTTTGTCAGTGTCATCTACTGATCTCTTACAGTGATCTGTGAATCCCGTCTATAGCACCTATTGATAATATCACAGTCATGAATGTATTCATCTAGTTCTGGAACGTTTCACTGTCAAAGACTTTAATGCTAATAGAGACACTCGACAGCACGTAATGTGTCCTAAAAACAGCCGGCTCTCTGCCTCATTTAAGGCGTCTCGTACGCCCACGTGCTGTTGGGTTTGTGTAAAATGATAAGACTTCAGCTTGCTGTAATAGATCTTTTTGGCTTCTTGAGGGCAGCGGCAACAATTATCACCACCGTTGAAGTTGATATGATGAACTTGCTAGCAAACAATTGCTTATTTGCTCAGTCCAACATTCAGTCTTTTTTAGCTCAGTTTTTGGTCTCCACCAACACCTGAGGGAACTATCTGGATCTTTAGCTGCTAAATACTCAATTCTGTTCACCAGGTAGTCGCTAACTGTGTCCGTCTGCTGTTTGGTGCTGAGCAGGTGGTGTACAGTGGCTTTTTAGAGCTTCCAGAAACCTGCTGAATACATAATAATGGTTTGAAAATATTGATTAAAGATGATTCAAACAATTGTTAGCAGAGGCAACGGCCATGCTGTATATTAGTGTTGTCATGATACCAAAATGATGACTGATGCCATACCTGCCTCGATATCTTGATATCGATACTGAAACTACTTCCACTACTTATATATGGTCTATGGTTGCCTTACTTAGCACTTTAGTGCGTCGGCTTTGTTGACAAGCCTTGGGCCGTCAGCAAGAGCACTTGTATTTGCAACATGCGTAATAAGACAAAAAAAAACTGTTGGTGCGCGCACACACACACACACACACACACACACACACACACACACAAACACTGAACCGCTTTCACACGTTGACACAACTCATAAATACAGCTCTTATTAAAAAACAACATAATTTTTAAGGTACCGGTACTAATTAAATTGGGTATTGTATGGTTTTAAATGGCAGGGTATTACAACATCTTTGGTCAACACTGCTCTATATATGCAATCTAATCATGAACACGACGATTGAGTCTATAGCCTGGGAGAATATTGCATTCTGATGAGTTTGGGGAAATCCAATAATCCTATTGTGCATGCAGTATACAGTATGTACAAACTAAGTTATGAACTGCACGTTTTTATCGTATCATTGGACTTGTGAATGAAATTGGCTTGTGTTTCTACAGGCGTACAACATTGACTTGGTGTCCAAATAATCTACAAAGAAAAAATAGAGAGAGAGAAAAGGAAATCAGCCAAGCAGTCACAGTGAATGCTTTCATAAGTGCATGATGAATCACATCCTTTATGCCGATTCAAATGCTTGGAAGTTGAGAAGAACACTGAGAAACACAACATTGAACTAATTTATTACAGATTTTCATTATTGATTCATCATTTAAGTAATTTATCAAGCAAAAATGCCTCTCTTTTATAATGTGAATTGAATATGTTTCAGGTTTGGACCTTTGGTGGGACAAAAGAGCCAAGTTCACTATTTCATATTTCTTTAATGATGAAGTGAATGATCACAGCCTCTTATCGCAGCCCCAGCGGTGTATACTGTATGTTCACTTTGCTCGTACGGACAGTAAAGAAACATTTTAATAATTTCACAGCTCCTGCACGTTTCAAAAGAGCGGTTTCAGTGCTGCGTTTGGAAGCTCTACTATTCAGCAGAGTGGTTTGGCATTCCTCTACTAAACCTCCCACACGTTTCTCTCTGAAATGTTTTCCAGTTCAGCGGATAGAAAACAATTCCACCTGCATGAGAACTGCATGCCCCCTCTCCCACCTTTCCCACAGCACCACCTCGTCTTCCTCCCCCTCCTTTCTCATTTTCACAGCTCAAGCACATCCGCAGGCTGCCCGAGACACAACCCTGGGTTTTGCGGCTCTCCGCTCAATATTTCCTCATCAGAAGGAAGTGGCAAGACCAACAGGATAGAGGAGAGAGCGCAACGCCAGGCCGGCAGACATCACCGCCCGGCTGGTTGATGCGCTGCGGGCCGCATCTCCAGCGCTGAGCTGAAAGACCTCCGCTACACAGCAGTTCACATAAGCAGTTTAAGTGTGTTTGCCCACGACCTGACTCCTGCAGCACTCCGGCAGGAATGTGATTAATTAATAGCATTGATTGAGTAGTGATTCTCTGCACGCTCCCAAGGTCACAATTGCACACTTGACAGATAGGAATTGGCATGCGATGCACATCTGAAGTACTGGAGGTTCTCAGCTGACTCAATAGACTGTAAGGGCGAGGCGGTGTGGTGGAAACACGGAGCGCATGTGAGAGGTAGACAACGAGAGCAGAGAGGAACATCGTCATGAGGAGAGAACACGCATTCCTTTAAGTCGGGTATTTTGGGCACCGTTGCAGATAAAGATCAGGCTAATATTATTTATATTATACAATTTGTCGAACAAGATTCCAGTCACGGCGTCGTAGTCGTGATGTCGACCCACAACCAACGGTTCAGGTAAACTTCTACTAGAACATATAATGGGCAAACAGCTGACAAAGTATTGTTCCGAGTAAGTTATGAATAAAGTACAGAAACATTGCGTCCAATAGTCCACCTTCTCCTCGCTCTGTCACGCTCACTCCCCCATACAGAGAGCGCTGTGGCCATGAGTTCACAGTCCGCACCTGCATTGATTGATTTCTTTAGTTTCCGGTCATGCACATAATGTGCCCAACCTTCATGGGTTCATAAGGCACCAACAAATACAGCTGCAGTGGACACACAACTCATTAAGTTTCGTTCAATTACAAAATTACCGGTTCCTTCACCGCTCGCTCTTAAAACAAAACATTCTGCCTGCTCTGCCTGGCAAATATAATCTGCTACAAATAAAAAGGTTCCTTTCCTCAAGCACAACTCATGTTTTTAAGTTCTCATCCAGCCAAAAGAAGCCAACATAAATGGAAGTCGTTCTACTAAAGAGCACATCCCCGCCATGTTTGTATTCACTAAAGAAAGTGGATCACTTCATTCAAAATTGAGGATTTCAGTGCGAGGACACCATAAAATACGACAACGGAAAATTGAAGCTGAAACGTGAATAGAAGCAAAGAATGTACAGAAGTCGGCACAGCCCTGGTAAACACAGACGACCAACAGGAAGACACATTATGTACTCGCAAGAAAAAGTAAAAACGCATGTTAACTACAGATTACACAGCTACAGTTTTAACAGCTGCTATAATTACTACAGTAATCAGTTCACCTAACAAGTGAGCCAGCACCCTCACATTCCAACACGGGTCTTTCAGCGAGAACTCGTACACCATTCATAAAACATTAAGGCGGCTTTTATTTATTTAATTATTGAACGCGCTCCCTCTCACAAGAAAAGGGATATGAAGCCTCGAGGAATGTTGGGAGCAGTTTCAAGCTTTGCTGAGGACTATAAAAGATAGAAGAGCAGATGGGGGGGGAGAAGATAGTAAAACTCCAATGACAACTCGAGACAATTCTTTCGTCTGCTCCTCTGCTCCCGACGCATTTCCGCATTCCTCTCCAAAACCAAAGTACTGTGGTCTGTAGGGTATTGAATGTGCAATACTAAATTGGACCTGATTTTAACCCCCATTTGTCATCTAAATGTTATAACAGCACCACTCATTTTCTCCTAAAACATGTTCTTGTGCTCGCTTCATTTCAATATCAAAGCAAACTTCTAAATTGGGATTCATATTTTCATAATTTGCTAAAGTGCTTGAAAGAAATATTCTGAACTACAGCGATGAAGATTATTCAAGCCCACTGCTTTTTCTATAATTCATACCGCACTGCAACAATTAATTTGAAGCTCTTCATGATGACTCCTATATGAGGGCTGTCATTAACTTTGCTTTCCATCTCAACTACCACTGATAGCAGGAGTGACCCGAGGTGATGCATGTGATAATTGTATAGGCTGCAGTGCGTGTGTGTGTGTGTGTGTGTGTGTGTGTGTGTGTGTGTGTGTGTCAGAGAGGTCCAGTCAGGGAGATGGCGGCCCACTTTCAGTAACTGATGAGGGTGGGAAAATAGAACGCTTGATTACCCCCGACACCACTCGCACGGCGCTCCCGCCAATGAAGGTTATTTGGCCTCTTTACACGAGTGGTCAAGTAGAGAAGGACACGATTATGATCTGCTTCTGAAGTCTTTGCCTTACCTCACCTTTGATTAATATATTTGGTCAGGCGTCATGTTTCAATGAGCCCCTGCGACCTCCATCCCGTCGGCCTCATCAAAACCTACATCATCGTTAGCATCAGGGTCACCAAAAGCTTTAATCATCATCAGTCAGTCATTAATATTGTCTGTCAGAGCTGGGCAATATATATATATATATTTATATATATGATATTAAAACGTCTATCCTTTTTATGGTGCCAATATCGTTTATATTGTGATGTGACTCACACAACTGTTAGCGGATAAATTAAATAGTCGATGAAGAAGCCGTGCACACCCACAGATAACATTGAAAATAATTAAATGTATATTAATGCTCAGCCTGGTGTCCTAACAATTATGTTTCCCTACAACAAAACTGCATTGTGAATTACTTTTAAAGGGAAACCGGTTAAGTTTGCTTTTGAAATAAGTGTACTAAACAAGTAGCTCTGTTGCCTCGACCCACTGAAGTAGTTTTGGAGTGTTTTTGTTTTTAACCGCGTGTTTCAAACAGTTTCCCGCAAATGCATTTCCCTGGAAGCGTAATAGAGAGTGCAGTTTAGCTGTATGGGAACGACGTTTTGGAATGTTTTTTTTTGTCAACTGTTAAATTAACATAGGAACGTACAGTTACCATGTGGTTATGTCATGCAGACCTGTTTATTGGCTTACCAGAAATGTTACGTCGTGATTCATATCGTCGAGATGTGAAATTACCGGGACAAAAGATTTAGGCCAAATCCCCCGGCCCTCGTCACCGTCATCATTATCCACAGATCTAAATGCCAATTGCCTTTTAACATCCCTCACCTTACTTCTCGGAATCACACAGGAAAACATACTGTAAATCTTGCAACTACAATTTTTCACTCTCACTGTTTTACTATTCAAACAAGCGTGCCGGAGACGCAGTGAAGGCCGAGGCAGCCCTGAACAAAACCCTCCCTAGAGGACAGAGTACTGATGGGTTTTCTACTGTGTAATGAATAAAAATAAATAAAAAAAACACACACAGAGTGCTACAGCTGTCCCCAGGCCAGTAAAAACCCTCGAAGAATCCCTACATCCTCCCCTCCCTCCACACCGCCGCCATCTCCAACTCTGGGAAAAAAAAAAAAAAAGGCGAGGGAGTCGCACATACGTTTTAGAACTAACAACACCTGTCCAAGTCTGTGGCCATTACAATGCATCAACCAAATGAAATCCACTGTAATTGGAAACATTGCCTTTGTTCTCTGAAGTGTAAAAGGCTCCTGCCAAAGACGAGTCAACAAACAATATGCAAACACAAATATACAGTGCAGCGCCCTGACCCGCGGTAAACGTACACACACACACACACACACACACTACAGACAGAGGGGCGTACACACAGCGAGAAAGAACCCTTCCACCCCTGTCTTCTGAGGTAATGAGGAATAGGTTGGACTCTATTTTTTGGGGCCTTAAGCTCTAACTGCCGCATGCTCTTTGATACCAAAATGTAATTACCTTTTGAAGCTCTGCCTCCCTCCTTTTCTACTGAAGGATGTGAGAGAAACAGACGCAAATGTGTGTTTCATGTGTTTTCTTTCTGTACCGACACTCCAATTACCAAGAAACTTTGTATAAAAACCTCAAACACCTGAGCTCTAATTCCTCTCTCACAGAACAGACTTTCCTTTTTCGCCGCCTTCCCTCCGAAAAAAACCTTCTGATATCTAAAATCTCTCTTCAACTTAAGATGTCACTCAAACTCCATTAATGTGATAACACTTCGTACCACTTTAGCTTCAGAAAAAGTGACAGATTTCCTCTGTGCTTTTTTTGTTTTGTTCCCAGAGTCTGCAGCTACAGAAGCCACAAAGAAGTCTCTACCCGTAAACTCAGCGAGGTGTTCAGCGCATGTTGTTTGTCGTCTTTTAACACGCTCATGGTGTTCCTCTGAAAGTTGCGGTGAAAAACATCCAAACTTTTCTGAATAAATTTGACAAATAACTATTCTGATTTGCAATCGTCCTGTTGCGAGTTGGTAATTGTTCTCCGTTACACAAGCTGCAGCAAAGGGTTGTGTCTGAATCCGGCCCTCCTGCAGCAGGTAGGGTGATCTGCTTGCTGAGGTTGTTACGGTGGGTCTGTGTGAATAATTTATGCACACTGTGTTTAATATCCACTAACAAGACGACCACTGAATATCAAGGTTTAGCCTCTCCATTAAAAAAAAAAGCTTTTCTGCATCAGATTGGCTGCATCGATGCTCCTCGAGGTCTTTCTACTGAATTTAGCCAGTGGTGATATCCATTCCTCTTCAATTGCACCGCTTCTCACGCTGCTTTTTGTTTGCAGAAGTTAACCAAAAACAAAAGACCTAAATCTTTTTTTCTTTTCCTGGATGGAAAGCTATCTGTACTTTTTGTCTTGTTTTTGCACAGACATACATTAACGCGTTATCCAAGTTTTCAAAAAAGCACAAATGGTTGCAGATGTAGCATTATCTTGAGGCCAGATGATGTCAACAACTACTACTGGATGCATTGCTATGATATTTAGCAAAGAAAACATGCATGTTCTCCAAAGGATGAAGCCTAATCGACTTTGGTGATCTCCTTAAATGTAATCTCGAGCCACCCTGAGGAGGATTGTATTTTGCAAATTTCCTCGACATCTATTGGATGGATTGTTGTGTAATTATTATCAGGATGAAATAATAAAATTTCTTCTGATCAAATACTTGGAAAACCATGACATTCACATCAGTCTTTATGTTTAGTGCCAATGCGCAGAAGTTAGCATGCTAACACTCTGAAGTAAGATGATAAACACGGTCAACATTATACCTGCTAAACATCAGCATGTTAGCATTGTCATTGTGAGAATGTTAGCATGCTGACTTTAGCATTCAGCTCCGAGCACAGCCGTGCCCAAGAACAGCCTCACAGAATGCTGCCAGAAGAGCTTCCAGCCATGCTAGCAGCTCTCGTTCCTTCTTTTAAAAAGAAAAGTTATTTAAAGTAGTTTCAAAATGCAACACTCAGACTTTCGTTCAACTCTTGAGTTGAAGCCAAAGTAAACTAAATCATTTAAACTTTGCAACATTTAAAATGCTGAAGTGCAAGTGGTATTGGGATAGCATCTGCACCGGTTCAAACGTGTGACCGACGTGGGCGAATGAATTTATTTAAAAGTAGGTTTCATGCCGATACGCATCAGAGACGGACTTGTAGATGGAAGAGTCGGTGATCGTGATGATGAAAGGCCACAACACCCACACACACAGGCATGAGGATAACGAGACAGAATTAGGAAGGAGGCATGCACATAATGCCAAGAACACGTCTCTGTAAAGTGATATCAAGTTTGTGATGTTTACTGGGTCCGAGGAACGGTTCAACGTCGAGGGTTAAGTTGATACAAAACAGGATAATTGGCTTGACATTTAAGATGTAGCTGACAGCAGAAAGTTTGCAGTGGTGTTAAAAATAAGTTTTAAGTCTTAGGTTTTCTGACAGTAAATAGACTGGATAGAAATATTCTAATAAGCACAGCAACACAACCGGGAAAAATCGAAAAACAGAGACCGAAGCAGTTATTACCAGCGCATTGAGATGGAGTTCAACAGCGTAACAGATACACTGTGACATGTTAGAATTAAATTAGATTCAATGGGTTGAAGATCAGAGGACTTAAGATGGGCTCTTCTGGTTGGCAGTTGGTAAAGCATTTGCAGGGAAATGATGTCAGCAAAATCCATGGTCTGTGTTTTATTGGGAACACTCGAGGCTAATACGGACGAGATCAGTGAAATATGAAATGAATGCAGTATTTCCTCATCATAAAGTGCGCCCGCTCCGATCAGCATTTCATCAGAACATGAAGGTTGTTCCACGTAAGCTTGGTAAGGAGCCACATAGAGGCGATGGTTTAAAGCGCAGCATCCACTGTGTAACGAGGAAAGATAAGCACATTTGACCGAATGAGGTTTTTGACCGACTGAGTTTTTTTTGTTGAGTGGAAAATAATTACTGCAAGGCCAGTGTTTTCCAAGGCTTTCTTGTTGCCGTAATTAATCACTTAAATAAAGTCGGAGAGATTTGTCGGAGCAGAACAAATGGTTGCACAACCGGGTTATTGAATTTTCATTCCATTTTAGGACTTGGCATTTCCCTTATTCTGATAAACTGTAATTACAGCGTATTCCAGTCCGTCTACCAGAACAGAACAACATCCAACAGTTAAGTATCTGATTGCCGCTGTCCTGTCATTTGAGGTTGAAGCTGAATCTGATGGCCAGCCTGTGTTCGAACCCAAGTGAATCCAGATTTTTTTTCCACTCACACTAACTTCTCTCCAACAATAAATTGTATTTTCTGATGAGTAAAGGGAATAGTGCTGAGGTAGACTGTTGTTCCACAACCTCAGCACTGCTTCAATACCATTTCTACTATTCAGTAATATAATTATAACTTATAAATGATGTTACTGAAGTTACTTTTGTGCACTGAATGAAGGAGTGAGTTTCATTTCTCACTTCACAAGGTTTGCAACAGCGTGTGCAAAGTGTTCTTGTAACATATTGTAATATATTCTTATATTGGTAGCAGGTGTAGTCTCATCTCCTGCTCCACAGCTCAATGACAATCTCGATCAGAACGTGAATACGTCACAACGTCTCCGTTAAACAGATTACCTGGGTCCCTTGTCGGTCAAGTGCCAATAAGGAGTGTTTCCATGGTGAATGTCAAACAAATTAGAGTGCGTCACTTCCTTCTCAGCCAGTTCTTTACACATCACAGGAAGAGGTTTTTTTTTGTTTTTCCTTTTGCTCAACAGTCTCCACAATAAACATCACAAATGGAACGATGATGCTAAAAACAACTCAGGAAACGCAGCCTAGCCTCATTATATCTCAGTGTTAAGGAAGAAGTATGAGAATGAATTAGCTCCAAGTTGTCATTAAGTTAATTGTTATCCAGGCACAGAAGTTCTTTCAAACAAACAATGTCGTTACCAGGATTGAAAACATGTGCCGCAGAGTTATATAATGGAACGGTATTGCTCTACACACAAACTCACCTCTGTTACTTCTTTAGAAGACTGCTAATACAAGGTCACTTGATGTCCAGATGCAACTTTGTGTGGTGGTGTTTTAAGATTCATCTATAATCTATGGTAATCTTTAGACTCTATCTAGTTTTAGGTACCGTTCAGCTTGTCGTCTAAGCGTTGGTGTAGTGCAGGGCATACGCTGGTATACGGTATATAGCTACTTATCTTTCAGTCAGCCACCCACCTCTAAATCCACTCTGATGCGCAGCTACACTATAGCAGACATTGTTAAACCATACCTGTACGCAACCATCACACATGCCAACATAGCTCCACAGGGTTTGAAGCTGCTATTTGAATCATTTAAGGTTGTAATGACTATGGCTGTTCATAAAACTAAGCAATAAAAAAAATGTGTTTATTCGATTTTAAACAAAATCTACAAACAAAAATATTTTCAATAGGACCTTTAAATTGATACAAATTATTTTACAAATAACTAAACAAACGTTTAATGATGGCATTAAAGAACATGCCGTTTTAAAACTAAGCGAAACTAATTTCTCCAACTATTAAATCGAATAGCAAATGCAGCTTCTGCTGTTGCATACCTTGTATTATTTCTAAACTACGGTTGTATCACTTAATGTATGAGCAGGACACGCATATTAACTTCTTTTCACATCACAGATGATGTCTAAGACACTAAAACATTAAAACATGAGTTCCAATGTTTGCCATTTATAGTAGTTTAATGTGGGGCTGCAGGACTGTACTGAATATATTTCTCGTAATCATAGGTAAGATGTCTGTAGGAAACAAAGCATGTGTAATAATGGCGAGTATTGTAAATTCATAATTTCAGCAAGTTGTGCAGAACTCAAACCGTTCAATGCCAATACAAGAATAAAGATATTATACACAAAACAAATGTGTTGCACGAGAGAGCTGGCAGAGACACCTTTAACACCGTCTCCTTGAACAGAATGTAACAAACCTAAAATACATTTTCTGGTCTACTGCACAATCCTAATTTCCTGTACTGTCTGTTAATATATTGTATTAATCCTTGCAGCTAAGGTCTTGTAAAACAATTCATTCATTTGTAGTAATATAAAGAATATAATTAGGATATAGCAAAACAAATGAGGTACTGCTTTTGCAGATGTAATTTTTTAAAGAATAAAAGAACTCATAATTGGGAGCCTACTATTGGGAATAGTAGATTTATATATTCAGAGCCGATGGTGCAGTTACTCACTATGACTTCTCTCACTTTATCTATTGCTCGAGCTCACCGAGACTTAGTATGCTGTCCAATTTTATGATGGGGAAACATAATTAAACTCTCATTCAGCATGTTTTAAATGCCACGGGACTACTCGTAGAACCAGAATATTAATGAACATAAATAAAAGTGAGAATCCACTGTTCAGGTACAGAAAGTGACGGCGGAACTACTTCAATTCCCCAGTTTCCCAATTCCACAGAGCTACTGACAGAGAGCTTTGAAAAGTTGCCCATTCACACTTCATCTCGTCTCCCCCCGACAGACAAGTTCCTGTAACAACTGTAACCACTAAACAAGACTTCAAACTAGAAGAATTAGTTGCTCTGTGGTGTAGGTGTTGAGCACAGACATGTACGAAGCCGCTCTTTGCTCTCTGCGGTTGCTCAAATGCCAGGGATGAAAACAACAGCGCTCAAATTAAGACAAAGTGCAGAGCTGCCTAGAGAGGAGAGCTGACAACTTTGACACTGGTGTTTTTAAAAAAAGAACAGCTCGAGAGAAGCAGGCGGAGAGAAGAAGCAGAGAGGTGTAGAGGGCTGGGAGTGAAATGCCTCCAGGACAGAGCCCTTACTCATCTTCGCAAAAGTAAGACAAAAAGTGCGGGAGGAGGAACGCTGGAGAGAGACGAGCTGAAGAGGGCACCTCGTGGTCTCCCACACCCATCAGCTGGCAGTGGGAAGCGGGGTTGCGGGTGGTTAGTCAAGGGGGACTTGCAAGCACGGGTGAGATCGATGCGTGCCCTTAACGCGGATCAGAGCTTGACAACTCCCCTCGGCGTTGGCATTTCTGAGTGAACAGCAATTTCCCACCTCCACACCAGTGAATAACATCAAAAAGTAATGGAACTAGAAGGCTTTTGTTGTAAATGAGGATCTGAAGACGATAATTTTACAAAAGCTAAGAAACGCCTACTGTATTTGGTGTTCGGGGATTTAGCTGGTGAGACATAATGATATAAAAGAAAACGCTCAATAAACACATTAAAAACATTACAATACTTTTTTTGGCTTCCGTCAGTTGCACTTATGCAATTTGTTATCAGAAAATAATATCTATGCAGTGCAGCATCAAAACAAAATAGCACTTATTTCAACAATAATACCATTTACTGTTATTCCAGTGGAGGACAATGAGATTCACCCAAAAGTACATTTCAAAACCCTCACAGTCACTCCGTGTCGTAACTTCAGTCCAAAAATCGAATGTTTTAATATCACCAACAATAAAACACACAAGGAGAGATTTAGAGAGACGAGCCTTTCTTTTCTCTTCCCATCCACACGTCCAAGGCCACACTTGGCGTGAGAGACTGTAATGGCTCACATATCGATGGCCTTCGCCTGTGACCAAAGGAAATCATTCACTCTGCAAACCATTGGACCCTCCCACCAGTGTCCCGACGTGGGAGGTAAATGTGCTGAAGTCAATGGAAAGTTTTCTGAGAATTGACCACGATCGGTGCAATGACAAACACGGAACACGATGCCATCTGTCAGAAGCATTCGATTATGAAACGAGCCCCGAGCGCAGCGACATTCATTTCTTCTCTACCTGATGACATTTACAAACGTCGTGTGTCTTGCTATGAATGCAGGTTTTAGAAACCTAATGGATTTTGTATTGTGGTTTGTGAATATGGAAAAGGTAATGGATTTTCATGACAACCTGCACAGACCATCATTTTTAATATTATATTTTCCAGTCTGCAGTCGGTTTATTAAGAAACCCGGTAGACAAGGGAAAAATAATCCTTACATATTAGCATTGCTGCTGAGTAATTCATGTCTATTCAATCTTAAAGTAAGAACAAATACATGCTTCATTTTTCTTTTACCTTCTGAATATGTACAACTTTAACCTTAACCATAGCTTGAGGAAGTCACAAACTAGCATCACCAATAATACAAATGTTATACTTTAGGGCTGACAACTTATCAGGAAAATATCTGCTAAATTTAAAAAATAAATGCTGGGCATTATTTTAACTGTTGTAATGTGGATGGACAGAACATACTTGCCTGTCTATATGGTAAAGGTTGACAGAATCCAGTGCATCTTGTGCGAAGAAAACATGCCAGGTGGTATTTTAGGCCCAATTACCCACATGTTTGGGACAAGTGACCTTTCTGCGCTGGTGTACCCGTCTGAATGGCCAGGTAGCAACAGCTACCAGCCATCAAAAAGGGTTTATTTAAGTGTTTATTCTTAGCCTTTCCCCAAAGGTTAGGCTGAGCGCCCACACTCACGACGCATCAGCTTTCTAATGTGTGTCACAGACAAACAGAGGCCCCACAATGAAATAAAGGGAGCGCAGATGGCTGATGAGCTAGATTCATAATTTCATCATTCTCTTTATCTCGGATAAAATATTAGCGGTGCTGTCATCCATGACATAGTTAGGATCCCACTTTGCTTCAGCTCTATTCCAAATGAGACTTTATGGCAGCGTTTAATTCGGTGGTGGTTCGTCAGGGTTTCAGAGGCAATTACCCAGCAATGGGACACTTGTCCTAATATCTGAACCATGCTACTTTTCATTAAATAGCATATGGCCTCCTGTGGCCGGTTAAATACGCTGATATGGAACGACCGAGACGGTCGCACTGCAGTAGAGACGCACCGATACCGATATCAGATATCGCTCCGATACTGACTCAAGTATTGGTTGACAAGACATTGCCTTACACACAAAAGAATGATTCCAGTCACTTCCACACAGTGAGTCCCGCTTATTAATTAAACACTGGTGTCAGACGGCACCCAGGGCCCAGGTATCGGCATCGGGACTGAAAACATGTCCACTCTGTGCTTCCCTTTACTGCAGGGACATTCCTTCCACTCTTAGCGCGATGCGGACTGTTTTGTGACAGTGATTGCTTGGTTCAGTGTATGCAGAATCTTGGAGAAAACATTAAATAAGCTGGTTAGACATCAGTTCATCCACCAGCTGCGGCTCAATAGTCCATACTGCAATGCAGCTCAGACTTAACGACAAGAAGAACTCACTGTTTTGTTCTTACCATCACTCACACTGCACGTGCAGGGAACGGTTTGACGCAACAATTGTTGGGATATTACTACTGTACCTTAAATATAACAGCTCACATGTGTTTTATGAATTAGACAAGTTGAAAGTGATGGTGTGTCTAGCCTGCCATAATATGCAAGAAAAAGAGGCAATCTCAAGCTGTCGAGATCAAAAGTTATTTGTTCATCCCCTCGAGAACAAAACTGGATGGGTGAACAAAACATCAGACTTCGTCGCTCTACAACATCAGTGGCTGCCTTTACTCCCGACATAACTTCTATGTTATCTTGCATGTGCAACATGACATCCTTTGATATACGTACTTTGTTCTTTTTTTTGTTTTTAAATATGCCAACTGCAATTTCATAAAGTTTTTCTACAGTTGCATTATAAGCTTCAGATACACGCACCTCGGAGCACGGCTCCAAAAGCATTGACAGCTATGGTTAAAAATGGTTTTGTTAATATACTGCAGTGACCTCCCTACTGGACTCGTCTAAAATGATCCGATCTTGAAAAGGAGTGGACCAGTATCGGATCAGCACTTGAGGTCGGAATATTTAGTGAGTTTATTTATCGGTGTCAGGGGAGAAGTAAGACTGGAGTCAACCAGAGAAAATATAAATCGAATGAAATTCTACCTACTCTCCAACCAATTGATTAGTCAACAGGAAACAAAAAAAAAGAAAGAAAAACTGCACAATTGACTAAACCGAGGGGGGACGCGCCTCGATTATGTTATAAACAGAAATATTTATGTTTATTAGAACTAACATATTAGAAATATGCAGATTCTGGTACGTCTAACAAGAGGTGACGTGTGGGTCAGGGTTATTTTAATATCCGTTACACTCAGCCGACCCGATATGAGAGCCAATCGATCCCGACCTCCGCAAACTGCCAACTTTATGCATTATAGAAGCACAACTGTCAGGACCGAGAGACGAGAACTGAGACACCGAGCGCTGCGGCGCTCTCTGGAGTTCTCCCTCTCTCCCCCGCCTACAGTAGAGGGGCGTTCGAGGATAAATAACTGTTAGAATTAAGTTGTTCTTTATTGTTGAATAGCAGCAAAAACAAATGACCCTCCGTTAAAAAAAAAGAATGTAAAAAGAAGTGCTTTTCTTCAATCAACACCAGCGAGCATATTGAACAACCAATCAACCAACCGACCAGAGAGCGTCAGCCCTAAAGAGAAGAAGTCGGAATCATGACACTTGCCCAATCCAAAGCAACGGCAGTTAAAAGCCTATAGCTTATATTTAGTCTGATAGAACTTCATTTCCTTTACTTAATTAAACCATTTGAATTACAAGGTGAAAACGTCTCAACAACAATATACAGCATTTCTTTTTTTCGGCTTGAAAAGGGATTATAAAATGTGCCCTAAATGTCTGAGTATTAGGTCCATGTCCACAAACAGCAGGCCTGGGTCTGAAATCCCACACGCCGCTCTTTAGCACTCCATTCAGGTTTCACTTTCTCTGCTGTGCACAAGGCCTTTTGCACTTGGGTGTTGGCCATCAATCGCGACTGGGGAGAGAGCCCTCTTGATCAAAGCCAGACACCTCGACTGAGCCCTCATTTTTTTTTGCATGAATGAGGAGGTTTACTGGGGCAAGAGGCACAGACATTTGAGATTGCGGATGTGCCGTAAGGGCACCAGACTCCCACCGACCCAGCCCTCATTTTAGAAACACTGGCAAAAGGTTAATGCTCGGCTACCTGCTGAGAAGAGGGAAGGAGGAGAAAGAAAGAGCAGGGGGATCAAAGCTTTTAGCCATGAATTTCTGTGAATTTGAAATTCATATACTGTATGTCAGGAAAATGATTTCTGATACAACAGGACTGGATCAGGCCGAATATTGTGAGGTACACGTCTCATAATCATCTCATGAATGCCTGAACAGTCATTAGAACATTCTTTACTCTTTCAGAAACCCAAATGAAACCGTAGTTCCTTTATTAAGCCACTTATGCAATATATTGTTAATTCTAGTCTGAAATTGAATCAAAAACCATTTATTAACTACGCAGCTTTGGGATCAGGGTATATTACAAGACCAGCCGAGCAATCTGGGCCTCTTTTTTTATATATTTAAGATATATGTTTTTACTATAAACACTCTTGTGTGCTGCTTATGCCACGGTCCATTAAATTCATTCATTTTAGAAAAGAGGTGAATGTTCTTGGAGGTCCTGCTCCGTATCAGAAATGTTTGTGATGTAGTAAACATTACAGAAACTTCAACAAAAATGTCAAATTTGGATTGAAGACCCAGAGCAATTAGTCTGGATAGGTCAGTAAGGTGAATGTCTCCTTCCTCCAAGGATAGTCCATGGTCTTTAGGCTGTCCTATCCAGAAGTGTCATGTTGAGGCCGGCGCTGTCTCTCTTTCCCTCAGGACTCGGTCATCCCTAACCTGCCCACTTGTCGCCCCTGTTCTGTTTTCCCACCCTGACAGCCTTCAGATTCAGCCACCTGCTAGCACACCTGTTCCTTGCCTCCTTATTAGGTTCCCTATTAGCTATTGCTGCTATATTTTCCTGGCAGTATATGCCGTTTGCCTGTTTTCTGCTGCCCGCCTACTAGGCTGACTGTAGGCGTGTAACAAGTTGTCATTTTCTTACTAAAAATCATTATCAGTGACCACGGCAGAGTGTATCAACCCACATGGCAGGCGGTCCAGAGGCGTTAGCAGGAACCACGACAGAGAGTCCGTTTCATCTTGTAAAACTTTATATATAAAAGACCTCTTTTTTAACATAGGTTACCAAGTGCAACCAATGAGATACATTTCTATTTTCCTAAATACAAAAACCTGAAACCCATTTCTAAGGGGGAGAGGAGGTTGTGCGCCAATTATCGGGGTATCACACTGCTCAGCCTCCCAAGGAAAGTTTATTTTAAGGTGCTGGAATGGACGCTTCAGCAGATTGTCGAACCTCCATGAGGAGGAATGTGGATTCCGTCCTGGCCTCGGAACAGTGGACCCCGCTCTTTACAAGCTCTTGTGTTTTGTGGACTTGGACGACCATGTCCGTTTGGGGGCGTACTGTGGGAGTATGGAGTACCGGGGTCGTTGCTGCGAGCCATCTGGTCCTTGAATAACCCAAAGTGAGAGCTGTGTTGGTATATTCAGCACAAAGTCAAGAATGTAGCGTGTGCGTTGACGTGCCCTCATTCCACTGAAAGAAGGTGGGAACTAGAATACGAGAGTGTGACAAAGGATTTTGTTTGTTCCGTTAACGGAGTAGCTCCCTCATTCCTGGAAAAAAAAAAACCTGTCAAAGCACAGGCTCTGCCAAAGGAGGTGTGGCCAATGATGAAAAAGAATGACTAATGACTGCCTTGCCTCTGCTCTATGCTGCTTGTAATTAACGTCATATTGCATGAGCAAAGCCCTGTCCTCAATCGAGGAGGTGAAATGAGGAAAGATCCAGTCGGTTCGGAAACAGATTGATCCACCGTATTCGCCGGTTATCACCGGCTACAGTTCAAAGCTGGTCGAGGAGGACTAAGAAACGAGCTTCGCCGTTTGATTTGCAAGCGCTGCTCGCCCTCGGCCTGGTTTGAAGAATGACAAGAAATTTTCAGTTTAACATCGGTTACTGCCACCTGTTCCGAACAACATCTGCATAAGCTGCGGAGAGAACAAGGGAGATGCAGAGAGAACAAGGGAGATGCAGAGAGAACAAGGGAGATGCAGAGAGAACAAGGGAGATGCAGAGAGAACGAGGACGTTCCAGGCAAGACCTCACTAATTTATGAGGTGCTACATCAATTATTTTCCTTCTAAATAAAATAGTTTTTTGGGTTATGTACCATTTTATCGCCCTGGCATCACTTCGTGTTATGATTAATGTTTTGGCAGTTGTATCGTTGAAAAAGACAACGGTAAATATTTTATCACATGTTTAATTATAGGCACAATATGTTCTTGTACAGTCTGTTCACTTGATAACTTAGAGCACTTCTTCACAGGTGGGATGAGACCAAATACAGTGGGACATGTTCTACAACATGCATTCTTTACAGATTATTAAGTAAAGCCAGTTATTACAGTTCCGAATGAATGCTCAATGTTCCACTGTTGGACATATTATAAAGACATACAAAAATAATTCTCATTCTAATTTGTCTAGTACCTTTTTACTCTAAAACGTTAAATCACTTTTAAAAAGCTTATAACATCTACTCCTTCTCTGTCATTAGAAAATATAGATTTTGCATTTTCAGTTCATGTGCAATGGAGGATCCAGATTCCCGCCCCACTGTGTCTGTCTCTCGCTCTAGAGTAGCGGCTGGGGGTCGGCAATGCACTCGGATGCGTTATCACACACCTGAGTAGCAGTAGTATAAAACGGTTAATGAAAAAGGTGTTCTGAGAAAGCGTGAGTCACTGCTACCACGAGAGGTCCTCGAGGATGCAGCCATCACTGGCCACCCAAAATATTATGCAGTTTGCTGCAGCAGAATGCGAGATGAGCCGTGGACAGACAGTCTGACTCACAGTCACACATGCGACCGAACACCCCAGACCTACGCCTGGCAGAGGTAATAAAGATGAACTAAAGAAAGACAGCAAGTCTATTGAAGGGAACTTCAACCGGTTTGTCAAAAACTGTTCCGAATGTGGCTCTGAGCAGACCTTTCTCACAGCCTTTGTACTGCCTTGCAGGAAAAGCACGAGTCTAAGTGATAACATGAATGATGGCTCCGTTCCATGAAAGTGTGCCAATAAACCGTGGAAGAGAGCCAGCGTGCACAATACAAGGACCCTGGATCTGTACACCTTAGCCTCTTTACAGTGACATGATGATGATGAGCTATCTCTCTCTCTCTCTCTCTCTCTCTCTCTTTTCCTTTGGGTGTTAGTGTTGTCGTTTCATCCCCTTTAATATCATACCTGACCAGCACAGACCCACCTGACTTGTCTAGTGATGAGCCGTCTGCTGCCACAGCTGCTTTGCATTACCTCGTCGGTAGTGAAGGCTACCTTCCTCGTTAATAAGATCGGTGAAGCGGCCTCAACACTGTTGCGGTTGTTAGTCGCCTATTACCAAACCAAGCTAATCCCCTATTTTTTATGTTCACTGCCTTCCATCTTAACAATCCTCCTTTGTTTAAATGTAATTTCGGGGTAAAAAAAGTGTATTCTTAACAGGCTTATATAGACTGTTCTAAAGACAGAACTCTCACAGTAGTTGTGCAGGTGACCTTACATGTATAAAGCCTATTCTCCTTTCATTGTGCCGAGCTTGTTAGAGGGCTCTGACTGTATACAAAGCACTAGTGAACCTACCCAGAACGACAATACATCTATTCCATGATATCAAAGTAGCGTTGGGCTATATGGAGAAAATTAAATATCACAATATTTTTAACCAAATACCTTAATATTGATATTGTGATATTAACCATTGGTGCTTTTACAAATAGTATTTACACAATGGGATTCTTGATAAATAATCATCAATAATGTGAATATAATGACTAAGTGAGTTGAGCAAAATAATAGAACAGCTAGAACAGTCTGGTTAGTTTAGAAAGTCACATCACTTTACTGTAATGTAATCTTTAAAATCAGGTAAAAGGCAACCCGTGCCATATTACAATATCCAAAATCTGACACGATAACTAGTCTCATACCACGAAATCAGTAAAAGATCTATATCGCCCAGCCCCATATCAAAGTGCTCAGATCTCAGGACAAGGACACACTAAGTCAAAGAAATCTTTGTGCGTCTTTGAATAACGAATCTGTAACTTTTATTTGGAAAGTCTCCTCACTAGAAAAATGAAAGCATTGGCCATTTGTACAAATGCCTAAAACTAATTATGTTTACATCTACCCGACTATAGTGACCTAATTCATGAGAATAATGCTCTCTCAGTACCAAAGGAATAAGTAACATTAATTTGCCTCAACTTGTCTTATGACACAAGTAGATGAGAAAATACCTCTACTTTGAACAGCCAGGTTGTTGTTCAACCTATTTTCTACTACAGGTATGAGAAGTTGTGGATTCCAAACACTTATTTATGAAAGAAAAATGACATATAGCCAGATGCACCCAATTTTGTTACTGTATGTGGTTGAGCTAGAATATTGTTGGGCCGCGTGTCTCCAGTTCTCTGCTCAACGCTATAGTCTCAGACATTGTAGAAAGTAGAGACAAAGCCGTGAGCGCGCCCAAACACCAGGCCTCCTGCCACAACAACACACCCGTCTCAGGCCATTACCACTTTAATCATGTGGAGCACATAATAAAATGCAGCTCTGATGCACCATTGTGAAGTAGATGAGCAATATCATATCACAAGTGGTGGATGAGTTAATGAGGGTACGACAGAACCAGAGATGTGGAGGAGAGATACTTTATACGTACGAGGATTGAGAGTCAATGGCAAACAAATAGCCTGGTTTCCACTTGACAATTGGATGTGCTGACTTTGTAATGTATGCGCACTGTAAAGAAAACTCGCTGACTCAGAAAACCAGCACTGCACAGGTGCACACATGCCCGATAAACACTAACATTTGCTGCATCTTGCATTTACGCGATAGTGGTAAACATTACTTTGTAGCAGATGCAAAGCATCCGGTGAGCAAAGGATCAAATGGCTATTTTTACACGTGAGACTAACCTTTGAAGAGACGAATGAAGGCAGGAGACATAAACTGAGAGGAATTGGTGACTATATGCGATGGAAAGACCATAAAGATTCCGAACAGATGGAGACTAATCAATAGCACCGACAACCACAATTAGATCACATGAGATTTATTGGCCTCCATAGAGTACACCCAATCAAATGCACACACACACACACACACACACACAGAGAGAAAACAGTTGTGACAGGTACAGACACAGCTTAGCACAACTTAACTTGCATAAATTATACATTTCATTGAATGTAAGGCATAACATTAAGAAAGCCTCTGCACTATATTATATATTTTATATTCTGCAATAGTTCAGCACCCAGAACAAGGAAGCCTTGTAAAATGTGCATTTCTGTCATTTCCTCTTTCAGACTCAGGAGCTGCTTGTCATAATCTCGGTAGGTGAAAGGAGTAAGGTAGACAGCTACTCCTGCCACTTGACTAAATAGCGTTGTAATATAGTCGATATTTAACAGTACAATGGACACCCATACCCACCATGGTGAAAAGAGACGGGTGGAAATAATATGAAACGAGGCATGGATGTCAAAGCAGTGCTTCTCTCAACCACAATTAAACCCGAGCTTCCAAATGTAGAATATTATATAATGTATTACACGATAAGCACAAGCAGCAGATGATTAGACAGTAATACGCATTGGGCCATGAAGTGCTTCTGGGCCAAATGCTTGTGCTATTTTGTCTTGATGGTATACTGGCCGGCATGATCACGGCACAATCGCACATGTAGGTTTGTGTAAAGTGGCTGAAATTGAAGAAAGAAACGGTGAACATTGTTATTTTTAAGACTCGTCTGTAAAATCCCAAGTTGTACATTTTAAGAAGAAAGAATCCGAGTGAAAGTCCTGAAATCAACAGATCAGGGCCATGGTCCACCCTCAGGGGAGCATGAAATGTGTGTAAAAAAAATCTTGACAGTTGTTTGAGATTGTGTTGCGCTGGAACAAAGTGTTGGAAAGAGAGACCAAATGGACTAATATTGCTATCTAAGACAGGCATGATCTTTCAATCGACAAAACAATTGACAAAAATAAAAATTCGTTGTTTTCTGTTATGAAAGAGAACCCTGTCTTTTGTACTCTTATCTGTGTTACAGTTGTCAAGAAAGAATGAGTGCCCCGAGCCCTTCTTGTGCTTCAAATATGAGTCATAGAAAAGCAAATCGGACATCAGCAGCAGGAACAAAAACAAACCACTACAGACATTTTGAAATTGGTCAGAAGAAGATTCTTTAGCAGTCATCCAGCAGAATGTAATGCAGCCGCCCAAGTCGGCACTTATAATGTAGAACAGCACACGCACCAAACGGAACCTACCAGTAATTCAAAGTCGAGTGCGTTTGAAGAGCTTGGTAAATGATATCTATGGCTATTGATTAAATTGAAGCCCTTCACATTACATTATGGACTCCACCCCATCTGAGAGTGAACAGAATCCCTATACGAGATGGGTCATGACATCATTGGTTTCTGTTCCGTGTTGAGAGAGTTCTCCATTAGCCCTGAAAAACAAACCTGCTGCAGCTGTAGGTTATCATACACCTTGTAGGTCAGCCGAGAGGAAGCCGAATGTGAGCGGTATATTCCCTCAGTATGTGAGGGCTACAACAAACACTGTATTCAACAGACAACAAAGACATGGACAGGACCAGGCCCGACAAAGGAAAAGCAGCACAGACAGTGTACTTAAAGCTCAAAAAGATGGCGATTTCGGTAATCTTTTGCAAAGGTCAAGAGCCGGCAGTGGTCTGTCTGGCGCTTACCTGTCTGGCCATACAAAACAAGTTTGTTCAGCATTGACATCAGTTTATTTCATTGTCATATGAACAAAAACAAGGAAAGTTTTGAACATGCAAGAGCATTTTCCCCCCCCCATTCTTGCTTTTTTTTTTGATTGTTGGCATTCGTTTGCTGGGACCAGGAAGGACCTGTTTTAACGACTGACTATGGATCAGGACCACTCCAGCCTGGAGGCTATTAGGGGAGCGAGCAGTTCATGCTCCGGCCCTGCCGTTCCTTAATTGGTCCCCTCAGAAGCCCGGCGCACACAAACCTTACAATCGCCCTGGAAGATTGTGCTGAAGAGAAAAGAGAATCGCTGTGTGCAAGCCGCTTGGCATCGATTACCTCACTCTATCACTTCAGTTTCTTTTTCACGTTGTTTTGTTTTTTTTCACCTACAGATTAGAATCAGCTGGGCTGATCTTTGAGCAAACCATACAAGTCGAGATAAAGAGGAGTAGACCGAGGAGAAAATGGCTGGAACAAATGGGAGATGACTCAGGACTGCCTACTGGGTAATTGGGTTTTATCCTCTCATTTTATCAGGCCTTGTTTTGGATTACAGCTATACAACACACACACACACACACACATGAAAATGAGAACGATACCTTGACATTAGCAGATCTCAAGATAACTGATTAGGAGTGGGAGAATGAGACCCGTGCTGCAGTCTAATTACAGTAGTTGCACAAAAGAAAAGCTAATAAAGAAAAGAAACGCGGAGCTTTTCACTCTCACCACATCTGGTATCAAGGTATTGGACACGGTCAGGAAACACAACGCACACAAAAATGTCAACACGAGATACTGCGGCACAACAGCTTGTCTTTTCCGTTTTCACATTCCAATTCAAGGCAGGCTCATTTCAACCTGACATTTCAATACAACACGACACACCCCTACACTACAATTCAGGGCTTTGAATATGGATCTTGTCAGTACATGTGTACAGTACATGACAACTGATCCTCCGCCAAGTCCAGCCCCTCGAACGCAGACTGGCCAATCATAGCGTAGCATCGACAAATAACCGACCGTGCTCCACAGACTCTAAAGCAATCGTTAGAGATGTTTGAGGCTGGTTTTGTGATTTGGAGCTGAAGTCACGGTTAAACGTTGTGCAATTGTGATATTTGTTACCTGGAGAGGTTGGAAGGAGATATAAGTCTCTAAAACGTTACGTTTCTAACTAGCGTTAGAACGAGCTACTAAAGGTCTACACATGCTGTTTATGCTTTTTATTGTTGTAACAGTGAATGAAGACCTACTCGGCTTCACGGGAACACTGATGTTCCTTCACTTCATTGTCTTCTGTCTCGATCAGCAGGTGATGTGACTTTAACGCTGTGATCTGTAGCTTTAGCTTCCATCTTTTTAGCCTGTTTTTAATGCTGAATCAGTTTGATAACCTGGATTTATCCTTCAGGGGCATATTGTAGACCTTTCTGTCTGCTTCTCTCTGAAATAGCTTTTTCAGTTTTGTCCCCAAAAATGTATATTTTTTCAGTTAGTGACAGTGTGTGCTCCATGGTAGCTCAGCGTGACACAGTAGCAGCGGGGGGCGGGGCTTAACGTCAATTGCACCCTCTAATACGCAATGGTTCACACCCACTTCTATCGTGACTTTGTACTAAAGCCATAAAAAGCATTAAAAAGTTTAATTGAACACAGATCACTAGGTTAAAGAGGACATGACAGGACGTGACAATGTTAACCCTTTCATTCACTTAATATACATTTATTCATAGCTTTTTCCAGTAACCTGTTTAAAATCCACCCTGTCATTAAGAGATATATATACTGTAATTTCATCATGCCCAAGTCTCACGTCTCCAACCAACTGGTACAGGAAATGTGGTAAATTCCCGCAGCTTGTCAAACGAGCGCTGCAGTTTAAATATGGAACCAGCATGACGTCTGCCAACCCTAAGCTATGTCGTAGAGTCGTTTCAGAATAAACTACATGCCCCATGTTGACTGCAATAAGGAACATATCACCCAGTGCGACAGCACGGCTGATTTAATGTGTTTTTAATAGTTTCTGTATACCAGTGGAGCTCTATAGCGCTTTGAGGCTTACGGTCAGCTATTCATACTGTGGTTACACAGAAATACCGGCTTGGATAAATTCATTGTTGGTTTTGGTGTCTTCAGAGAAATTGTTGATGAGAAAAATGACCAGCTTTTATTGCTAAATAAAACACACTTGTACATATATGGGCTATAAAATTATAAAGTAGATAATGTAGCAGCATCTACCGTCGGTCCAAACCAGCTAAGATGAAATGAAGCAGAAATAGGCAACGCCATTTATTGATTGGGCCGTCTGTGAGGTGAAACAAAAGCAGTCTTTAAATGAATGTAGCCACATGGATGCACAGGATAGATGTTATCTATCTTAATGACAAAGGAGAGTCCTTGGCTGAAGGGGAACCTCATCAAAGTTACACATGCATAACCTTGCAAAGGTGCTCAGAGAGCAGAAGAAAACACACAACCTTACGAATGGATGAACATTTAAATTCAACTGTTCCAGTCACTAACCAGTGTCAATACGGCGAAAGGGATTCAGAACAGCTCAGGGAGAATGTAAATAAAATGGGATGTTTGTTAACATTCTGTTTTAAAAATGCTTAATTCATTCTCATTTATATGTAAATCAGCAGTGCAAAAAGAATTTTTTTGGTTTCTTGTTCAAATTCATTATTAAGGAAATGTGACCAACCAGCAGGCAAAGACTGCAGGAGATTATGGAGCTACAATGCACCAAGAGGACTGTGGACAAAAGCAATATGGAATGACTCACACTAGCTTTTATCCACAATCATTTAGAAAAAGAAAAAGAAAAAAATACGATTCTTCAGCCAAACATACTTCAGGAAATAAGAACTGCATTATAGTGTGAAAAGAACACTTGCGTTGTGAACCCTGGTCTGGGTTAATGGTCCGGGTTGAAGGGGGGGCTGGGGTTGTGAAGCTGGAGCATTAGAAAGAAGCTCTGCAGTTCTTAATACTTAAGAGTGACATTTTAGGGAGGTAAAAAAACAGCTGAGCAGTGTTGGCTGTGAGGGGCTGTGAGGGTCTACCAGGGGACGGAGGGAGGCCTGCAGAGGGGGCACTACAGCAGACAAACTGGGAAATGAGCTGCACAGAATGTTCAGTGAACTTTCAACTTCTGATTATTGAAGACACTGGCTGTTTTTTTAAAAATAAATCCTGCTCTTCAACGCCAAATAAAAAACACAAAAGGAGACAGTTCAGGTGAACAGTCGGAGAGAATAGGTGCAGTGAGTCACAGTGGGGCTTTTAACAGCTCCTCTAAACACAGGTGGGCTTGTGGTCCCATGGAGTTTACTCTGCAAGAGGTTTGTTGTTCTTACCAAAGCTCTCTGAGGTCAGACGGCAGATTCAGAGCCTACAGCACGGTGAACGCATGTATTCTAGACATGTCGCTGGCGGTGCACAAGGTCAGTCAACTAAATTAATATAAATACACCCAATAAATAAATAATGATATTTACTTATGAGGTGGATGATCAACATGCATTTTATACCCATAGGGGTATAAACCCATGGGGTTTACCCATAATATTTTTTCAGCTTCATTAACCTCCGTGTTCATTTATTCAATTTTACTTTTGAAAAACATGCAGTGTAGGATTTGGCGACATCTAGCGCCAATGTTGCAGATTGCAACCAAATGAAAGTTCTCCCGTGTGCCAAGCGTTTACGGTGGACCAGTCCAGAGCCAGTGTTTGGTGAGTCAGTTCTAGGCTACGGTAGAAACATGGTTAGATTTGAACACATCTTGATCACATTATAATTTACCATCGCCTAATACTAATATTTTCTGAATAGAGCATGAACCCATCATAATGCAACTCAATGCAAATGTGCATGTACATTTACAATTGTTTATAAAGAGAAACTGATGAAAATTCAAATCCGATTATTTACTTTTTTGTTATTACACACTGTTTTAAGCATTTATAACATATAATAATGACAAATACTTGCCTGATTTTGAAAGTTACATTTCTCCTGAAAAAAGGAGCAAAATAATAAGGACATTGTCTAACACATTTATTGAAGAAAAAAGACAAAAAAGACCAGGCGGACCTTCATAACTACAGTGTTTATAGGGTTATGGTTTGCCGACGGCTCCGTTGTTTAGCCAAGCAGGACTGCGCTGCCCACCGGCTGCTAACAGCTAACATTAGCTCTCCTCCTGCAGATTTCAACACTTCATTTGTTGTTCACAATGTGGCCTTATCAACTGTCTGGTTCCCTCTCCGATTTTACACGCCGTTAGTCTCGAGTGAACAAGTACTGTCGAAGCACTGCTTCTGAAAAACACAGGCGGCATCTTCAAACACCAACAGAGTTCCACTTTGTTTTATTTCTAGAATGACAGAGCTTGGTTGGTTTTACAACACACTGTCACACATGACTACAGAGAGGTATTATGTAGACTTCATACAGCACGAGGGAATCTTAAACCCCATCCTGCAATTCTGACACTCACAAAAGCACCAGATAGCCGTTGAGAACAGACAGGGCTCCATAAAATAAGACCAGGCATGGAGCTCTTTTTCCCCCTGCAGCTTGGGGTGTCATCTGAATTGTTTTTAGTAAAAAGGGAGAGGGAGAGCGAACCTCACTTGGATTCACCAAAGGAGGTCTAGATGTAAGGAATGTGTACAAACAACCCAAACAGCTACGCACCCATTAACCAGCAGCACAGCGTTCCAGAGACAGAAACAGGACACAGACTAAACAAAAGCCAGAGCATTAAATGAGATCACAGTCCGTCTTAAATGACAACAATTTCCTCAAACCATTAGAGATGGCCAATGTCAAAGCTAACATGGTTGAGGACTACAGCATACACGGCCATGACGGCATGCGTTTCTTGAAGTATACAGTGTATTTCCAATAAGTTTCATATCAACATTGTCACGTACAAAGGTCTGTGTTGAATACAAAAAACAACAACAAAACATTGATTCTGGCTGATGTGTTCTTTTTGATCTACTTTCATTTTTCCCCCTCACTCGACATCAAAACTGGTGCTTGAACATGTTCACTTCAGCACGTCAACACACTGCAGCACGCACACCAACACACACGAGCAACCACTGAACCACTACTTTAATCCAAAAGTCATTAAATATGCATTTGCTTTTGATTACTCTTGAAATTAATTCATCAGGGAGAACAGTGACAGGTGCTCGCTGAAACTGACAAACTGCTGTGGCAGTTACTGATAACATGAGACACTTAGGTATTCTGCACTGTGACCCTGCTGTTTTTTCTCTCCCTCTCTCTCCCTCTCTCTCCGTCTCCCTCTGTTTTTTGCTTCAAACATTCCCGGCTCCCTCTCTTCTGCCTCTCCACGCTCCAGCTCTCCTTTCTCCTTCAGTCAGGTGAGGTGAGAAATGATACCAGAACCGAAAACATTCGTCACAGCAGCAATCCACAGAAACTAAATTACATGGAGGGGGATTGCCAGGGAGGAGTGGACAACAAGAAAGGATGAGGGGACGGGATATTTATAAAATTAAAAGTGCTTTAGTGGAACGAAAACTGCTACCTATACTGTAGGTACAAACTGGGAAGAGAGAGGTGTGGGGGGGATGTTTGGCATTGAAGTGAATGGCATATGGCGTGAATCTTGCCTTTGTGGCAACGCCCTTGAGTTAGCCAGTGAGGCATTGAATGGTGAATTGTGGATGAGCAGTTATCTCCAAGGCTTCCCCTTTCAGTGTTATTAGAAAACACATGACAGCAACGCTAGCTCTTATCGAACAGAATGCGTCAAGGCCGCCGGAGACGAGGCCAAGAGGCAGATCTGCAGGAGGCGGCTGAAATGGCAACATTTGACACCCTGTCATTCTCTCGGCATTCGGGCCATCAGATACCACGCAGCGAATCCACAGCGCATGCATTTAGTATGCATGCAACATGTATAAGTTATGACGAAAGAAACATCACTGTATTGTATGCAACTATGAATATATGATGGCGATGCCACGGGCTGATCCTCAGAGTCGGGCATGCTTCAGTGAACTCCTTTCATTACTGTACTCCACATTTCACTATATGCACTGGTGTGTATGACAACCAGATTTACAAATACACAGACTCATAGGAGCTTCTCATTTTTAGCCGGTACTGGCAGCAGGTCAGCCAAAGGTCATTTGTGAGGGACATCCTTGCGGCAACCTCCAATCCTGAATCCAAAGCAAAAAGCCAAACTAGAGGCTTCGAAACCGTAGTCCACAAACCAATTGCAAATAGGTCTTTTGTAGTTCAGGAACAAAACAACTTCTCTAAAAAAATACTGACTCCAAACAATAGAGAAACAGAAAACAATAACTGTCTCATAACGTAGAAAGATTCTACAATACAACAAAGAAAAAACCTTGACTGCAAAGCGGAGAAATCTGCACAAAACCACAATGGAATTAAGCAGGAAATATGACGTTACATCGACAGATATATCATGAAACCATTGTTTTTATTGGCGTAAACAAAAGGATTCTGTTCCAATCAATCGTACCTCTCATGGGAATAGGATGTGCAAAAGCTCGTCTATTGACCAGATTCCAAAGTCTCTATATCCCATAGACCAGAAAACAATAGCTATCAGATTACTACAGTAGCTCTGTCCAACACAGACTGGCAGACGCTTTTTCAGCGTAATGTCTACTTCCAAGCCAAATGTCTTTTATTTGCAAAACATTCCCAATCCTTTCCCCCATCTTTCATTTTCCAACTTTCTGCTTCAACTGTAGACAATAGAGCCTACCATTGTGTGTCTGCTGGTGAGCTTAGATCCCTCTGAATGTGGAGAGGAACTGATGGAAGAGGGGGGGGGGGGGGGTTGGTGAGCTGGATGGAGAAAATGGGTTCCCTTTGAATAATGCAATAGCAAAACTGGGCAATGTGACCACCATGCGATCTCCTACTGAATAGGAACAACTGTGGATACCAGCCCATCTGTGCTCGAGAAATTCATCTCCTGCGAAATGTCAGTTAAATCAAAGCTGATGCTTGGAAAAGAGTCTGGCAGTCGTTTTTTTGGGATAAATAAAACATGGCAGAGATGACTCCATTGCCCTTTATTCCACTCTCTCACTCGATCTGGAGTTTGTTCACTTACGCCACGCTGGAGCCGGGATGTTTTTAAGCAGCAGGAGGTACATTGGCTGCAGTGACAAGCCTCAGCCACGCCGGGCTTTTCAAATTTGATTAAATTAAAAGAAACTTTATGTTACTACATTTTAATGTATTTGTGTATTTCGTGAACATCTCACAGTGATGCTGTGTTGTTGACTATCATGTTGTTTTTTTCTCCCCCCAGATCTATGCGTGACATTCTGGTTGCAGGAAGGTTAGAGTGGCAGTTATGCTACCTAACCTACTGTAGCATGATGGAAGGTCAATCAGACGTCCGTCAGCGGCTTTGCGTGTGGAGAGAGAGCGGTGGTTCGCTCCAGGCTTAACAGTGTTGTCATGTCAGTGTCACGGCATTGACTTCACCCCGATAACCTCACAAAGGCCATCGGGCAGAGACGTTCCGATACCGTCTTGTTGCTTTCCAATACTTGAACTCGGCAGATACCAATGATGAATCTAGAAAGGCATAAATAACAATTCCCTTCCTAATTTCTTAAAGTGCAGCCACAATTTCTGAGAGAAAGAGCGAGACGGCTCTCTCGTTAGCTACTACCGCCATCGAGTTTGGACGCAGGGTTCTGATGATGGAAGCAGCTAACGAGTGAGCCGTCTCGCTTCCTTCTCATCTCTGTTGAGTGCTGCACACATACCGCTCGAGCTGGATGTACTGATCCGGTAGCGAGTGACAGGTGTTGTTGCTCCTGTGTAGCGTACTCACGTACCCGATCCGGCATTTTAGGCTGCAATTCCAATACTGGGCAGTCTATCCAATTACCGACAACAATATCTTGAAAACATATCACCACTGTAGTACGATAGACTAGCATCGCTCCTTTGCTTTTTCATCATCTATTTGGGCGACTACCTCCTTCTACTACCTCCTCCTTTCCTTATTGGCCAAAAACCAGCTACATGACCATCGTTCAGTGCTCTCCAACTTTCCCATACGGTCTGCGTCACTGAGCCTCAACTCAAGCCAAGAATCATTTGTCACTTTTCAATCAGGAATGCCAAACATTCCTTTGCTACAGCTTCTAAGAATTGTGAGGATTTGCTGCTTTGTCTTATGCGACAGTATTTATTGAATATCTCCATGTTTTAGTCTTGGTTTGACCACCCAAGGAAATCAATATCACTTTGGGTTTCATGAAATTGTGATGATATTCCACTGAACCATCAATTAAATCGAGAGAGCAATCTGCATATTAATTGATAGTAAAAATAATTGTGTGTTGCAGCCATAATCTTCTAAACGAGAGGGACATGCTTCATGTCTGTGATGTCTCTGTCCAAGCTCTCAAAATCCACACATCAAGTGTCACATTGTTTTGAGGTTGGCTTCAGTTGAAATGTGACAATTGAGCATTTTCCTGATACCATGACTTGCCCTACAAAGAAATTAATTTAGAAACACATGGCTTACGAAGCGGCGGCCCTTCACACAGATGACTCACATGTGACACACTCCACACACACACACACACACACACACACATCAACATATCCAAGCTGTGGGGCACCAGCTCACCCTTTCACTGCCAACACTGCTGCTGCTTCACTGGTCACACGCACAGCAAGCGCCTCCGTTGCGTTGGGTGCTGCCACTCAACATCTGTGGAGCCCCGTCTCCTCCCTGAACCCACCTGTGGGCGGTGCTTCTAGCTTTTCTCCTTTGGGGGCGAGCGTGTTCTCGTCACTTCGTGTTCTCTCAGTTTAAATCGACAGCTCGCAGGTGAGTGAGAGGCTCCCGTCCTTACAAGGCATGAAGAATAAATCAGGATCCCGAATAATTACCGCACATGAATTTAAACATCCGTGTGTGTGTGTGTGTGTGTGTGGCTGGATCACTCAATCCTTTTTGTCAACCATGCTCCATAACTTAGCTCTTCCTGTATGTTTTACATTATTTAGTCCATTTTTTATGGAGTCTGCCTTTTCCTCATGTCATTTCTGCATAAAGTATTTGACTGTTGACATCCATATTATTGCACAACATAAATATTGATTCCACAGCCTGGCAGAAAGCCATCGCAGACGTCAGTTTACGACAACATGTATATCTATGCGGCTTATGAAAACTACACTGTGCACGCACATTTCACTTTCTTGCACTCACAACGTTATTGTTCCTTTTTCTGCCAAGCATAGGTCACTCCTATCAAATATCATGCATCATTTTACATGGAAATGTAGGCACTGTGGAAATGCTGCTCATGTAATGTACAGTCAGTTTTCAAAAGGTCATATTTAATGCCTCTTACTTTTTTCTTTAAAAATGACAAAAATCCTCCTGATCTCTACATGCAAAGTTGCCCTGAAGATACATATGCATAATCTAATATTTATGCTATGCAAATTTCAAAAGTTGAAGCTAATTTCAGAACTTGGGATGCAAAAATGAAAACCTTGGGGCTAGTTAGCTAATTGACTTGCAAATGCATCTTTGTTTCACTGCCATGTGAGTGAAAATGGATGTCAATAGGTCAGGACAGATTCAGCAGAAGCAAAAGGGAAAAAGATTTCATGATGACCAAATAGGAAACATGTTTTAAACAATGCATAACAGCTCGGTCTCCTCTCAGGCCCACCTCACCTACTCATCAGATAAACAAATCACCAATGTGTGCATTAAAAACACTCATGATGAAAGTGGTAGTTGGGTATCCGACAACTTGTATACCCACTGGATGATATTTTTTGCACACGGCTGGGGAATTAAAAACAAAAAAAGGCAATCACAACATTCAAGATGCAAGTATAAACATTTAACGACTATATGTATATTGTACATAGTCGTTAAATGTTTATACTTGCATCTGTTCTACTTTTTTGTTGTCCTTGTTTTATTTTTTCTTGTTTATTTGTAAACTTGTGTATGTACGTTGAGAGCAAAGTGAAATTCCTTGTACGCGTACACGCATACATGGCCAATAAAGCTGATTGTGAACCAAATACCATGTAGACGTTTCAGAAGTGACCACACAAGCCCTCAGTCATCTCCATTTAAATCTTGGGAATACGCTGCATTATGACTGAGACGACATAGCTTAGCTTAAAGAAGGGAGACCATGTTCTTCAATGCCACTGATATCTCCTCTACAGGAAACCTCTCAATGAACCAGTTCATATAGTTAGTTAATGAGACCCTCCATCCTCAGCATGTGTTTGCTTCTGCAGCCAAAGAAATTATAATTAAATGTGTCAAAAAAAAAAAAAGGATGTCAAACTTGTCACAGAGATGAATAGTGAAACATTAGTGGCACAGCGGGCTATGGTTACGATATGGAATGATACCATCTCCCTTTGCATTACAGTGGGAACGTGGCAAAAGGGCAGCAGAGCGGATATGATCGGAGCTCTCGACGTTATCTGAGCAAAAACGTCTGTGATTTGCTTAATCTCAGCGCGACACACGAAACTCTGCACAGTTTTAACTTAACCTAAAAACAAAACATTACTCAAGTGCTGCAAAGCCAAATCAAAACTTGTCAGAATTTGAATGCATGCTTAAAAACAATGTCTGGGCTTCTTTGAATACGCACACACACACACACACACACACACACACACACATTGTTGGAATATCACTTTTCAGAACCCAAACACACTAAAAACCACAGCTCTCTGTCGAGGCTCACACGGCTTTTTCTCTCTCGAGTTTATTCTCAAAGACCTCCCCCATGGGATACAAACATTCAGCTCAAAGAGAGTGTCTGTGCTGCGCTTACCTCTCGCTAACGTGGCCGGGACTCGCGAGCCGAGGAGCACGAGGATGCCAAAACTCAGGTAGCATCCTCCCGAAAACTGTCCCATCACTGCTCTGCGTGTCTCCCTCCCCGTCGGGTCTGGGGGCACCGGACTCGGGTCTCCAGCATTTGTCGTCTGCTGGTCAGGTGCCTCCACACGCGCGGTCCCGCGCCCCGACGGACGCCACCACCCCCCCCCTCACCACCTCCGGTCCAGGTGTTTGGCACGTTAGTGTCCGCCACTGAGAGCCGTCAACCTCGCGGAATCGCAGTGCGGAAGGAAGCGATGGAAAGTGGCGCAGAGCTTTCAGAGCAGTCCGCACTCTGCCGCGCGAGGAGAGGGGAATAATTAGACAGGGCGCGCGCGAGCCAACTGCTTTTGGGTTTTTGGAAGGGAGAGAGAGAGAGAGCGCGAGAGAGTGAGATGGGTCTCGTCCAAACCCCTGTGGACCTGTTGAGGAATTACAAAGGTGTGTGTGTGTGTGTGTGTGTGTATGTGCGCACGTGCCTCGTTTGTGCGATAAACAACAGCTTTCAATTATCTCCCTCCCCGTTGTTGTTTTTTCCCAGCTACACCCCGAGCCTGTTTTCTAGACTGCAATGTGGTCCTTGAAATCGGCACCACTGCGTTGGAGCTCTCGCCAGTGGCGTTGTCTGGAAAATTACCTTTTCACTAATGAATGCCCATGTTCAGCCTATGAGCATATGGCCATGTGATTGGTGTCCAATTGCCAATTAAGCGGGGAGAAGCTCATTTAAGTCAGGCTACCTCTCTCCGAATGTCCCCTTTTCAGATGATTTCAATCACATTTGGTCTCTTTATTGGAGTGATCAGCCTGGAGAGGTACATAAGCAGAGGTGGACGAGATATTTAGATCATTTTCTTGAGTAAAAAGTGCATTTTCAAGTAATTACAGCATTGATATTCAGAGAAGACGTTTAGGATGTAAATATAACATTTTGGATCATTATTACTGAAGCATATAAACATCCTTGTAATTATAGGGACGGCAGGGGGTGGAAGAAATGTTCGTCTTGAATTTTAAAAAGTAACATAATTAGCTAAATTTATTTGAAGTATTAAAGTACCTACTATGCAGGCAAATTGGCTTCTGTCACATTGTGTTGTTACATCTTATAGGACAATTATTATTGATGCACATAAACAGCACATTTACATGGTGGCTGAGGTGAAGATTGTATTTGACAGACTATTAAGAGTGTTCAATTTGCTGTTAATAATGCATTGTTTTTGTTATTCTAATCATGGTGTCACAGTTGATATATATTCAGGCAACTGAGGGGGGAAGACTCAAACACGGACAAACACACACGAGGCCAGCAGGTGTGTAGGAAAGGAAATGTACCGGAGGCGATGATCAGGAACAGGCTTACAAGCTGGCAACGAGATGGCAGCCCAAACAGTCAGACGAATCCAAGAGGGCACGACTGGTGAACAGCAACAGGTGGCTGTGCACAACACTGACAGTCTGGCACTGACATGGGGAGAGGAGGCTGGTATAAGTTCTGTCAGGGCGATTGGAGAAATGAGACAAAGGTGGACGCATGGGAGTCAGGTGAATGGGACATCTGGTGGACAGGTAGAGAATGGCAGTGGTTGCAAAGCATCATGGAAATACAAAGCTAGAATGTGACTGACAGGTGGGACAGAGAGGCAGAGGTTGTAATGATAGGTTTACTTTTAATCTGAATTTGTAAAAACGGTCAAATAAATGTAACAGCGTAAAAAGTACAACGTTTCCCTCTGAAAAGTTTAAAGGGAAATACCCAGAAGAAAAGGCTCAACATTTTAACTTCCAGATTACATTCGGACATTTCTGTATTAAAAGTGAATACATGTTCTGCAAGTGTATGTTTGAATATGCAAACAAGGCCTTATCTTATCAATGTGCTGATGTAAACATTTCCAGAATAACAAACTGAACATTGGATAAAGCCAGCTTCAAATGTCTTGTTTAGTGTTTTTGTTGACGTATTAGAGTCCAAGGTTTTTACAGAGGAGGTTTTGGATGTCTCTTTTTATCACTCCATAAATCAGAAACTACGGTCCACAGCCATAAAAGGAATAAATATTGTCCAAATCAATCTGTGAATGCTGAAGTTTGGTGTGTGCAACTGCTACAGAAGTGGCTCAGAGGAAGAGAAGAAACTCATTTTGAGAATGCATGTAAAACTAACCAATAAACTAAAAGATACCACCACTAAACCTCCCCAGGTGATTACTGACAACGAGTTTTATGATATGTTGTGTTTAATTATGCAAATGTGGCATTTTATTATACTACCTTTTCGTGAATTTAAGAGAAATCTACACAAATAGACAAAGTGTCGTGAATTAAACAGCTAAATGTGTATTATGGATGTTTTCTTTCCATTAGTCTGAAAAAAAGGCATGTTATGAAAGCAAAAAGCCCCATATTGATCAGTGCATGAAAAGCAACGTTTTTGCCTGCGTCCCCCCCCCCCCTACCTAAACGGGGTACTTAGGCACAGTAATTGAGTATATGTACTAACGCTGTAAATGGTTGCGTAGTGCAATGCATGACATTTTATAAACTAATCATATCTTTTGAAAGATCATTTTTATCTGAAAGGTAACTTGTGGAGTAAAAAAGTACAATATTTCCATCAGAAATGTGCTGCAGTGAAAGTAACATTAATACTCCAGGAAAGTACCTCAAAGTCGTCCGTATTGAGCTGCTGTACTGAGAATATAGTGATGAGTCGCTGTTTTATCAACTGCCATTGAAATGTATTGAGATAACATAGCCTTCCAATAACAATATAATATTTACTTCCCCTGAATCGTTTCCACGCTCGCTTATCAGCAGTAAATGTTCGGATGTGCTGTCCTGTTCGGAATGTGTGTCTGTTCGTTTTTTATGTAAATCACTGCAGTTTGACCTTCTCTGACATAATTACCCTATTGACCAGACATTCAGTGGTTCATTTCCCACAGTTGTTGCCAGGGTTCATCCCGTCAGGCAAGGTTAACTACTTGATAATATTTCTAAAGGGAGCCATATACTGTGCATTAACTATTTTTGAGGGCCTCAAGGCTATTGAGTTTACCCGACAGACCGTGAACAATAGCAAGCCACTGAAAGTGCTCTTCTTTATTGTATGCCTGTTTTATTATTTTGGAAACATCAAGATCGTCAGCTTGAGACATTCACTTTGCTACAGTACACCGTATCTAACGCTTCCATGTCTTGAACTGATGGATTGCTACCTTGGGGGGGTCTGTGGCTCAGTGGTGAGAGCGGGTTGTCCTTGAAACACAATGGTGGCAGTTCGATCCCCGGCTCCCACTGTCTGCATGCTGAGGTGTCCTTGAGCAACACGCTGAAGTTGCATTTCATGTAGGCATATGAGTATAGACGGCATAAAAACACTCAATAATGTGTGTGTATGTGATGATAAGCCTGGGCTGATGATTGACAGCGAAAGGAAACCGACTAGATGCCCCTAGTTTGTCTCGTATTGTGTTGTATTTCCCCTAAAATGCTCAGGGAAGTGTTCAACTGCTCCATTGTGGGAAATAACGCTGAGATGCATATTAGTGGAGGACGACTACAACGGCAGCTTTTCTCACAGGACCAGAAAACATTGGCTGTGGAATAGAGCAGTTTGAGTGTAGCAGCCCAAAACAATAAAAAGCTCATCACAAAATAAATAAATAAACAAATACCCTTTTCCACGGGGACGAGATAAAAGCATGTTTTCAGCTTTTAAAGATGTATTTGCTCCATCCAGCGTACAAAGCAGACAGGGCCAAACGCTCATACTTTACTTTAGTGTTTTTTTGTTGTTGTTATTTTTAAATCCAGACTTCTTAATTTCTCAAAAAGATGTCTTTGGTTTATCGTGTCACAATTTAATGCCGGAGTTGATGGTATCTTGGTGTTAACTTTTAAACACTCCTTATGGAAATGTGTAACCTCAACATTGTACAGTTCTTCAAAATTGTATGTGCAGAAAAAAAACCACTTCATGGCCTTATTTGACAAGAAGGATAAAGGAAGCATGGTTTGCGACTTCTCATAAATAAAGACGATGCAGGGAAATTTCCTGCAAATACATGTGAATTTAAATAAACAGACATGCTTACTTCCAGATAAGATTCTATAAAGCAAAACACTCCGCAGTATTTGTTGCTGCCTTGCTTCACCTATCTGATGGAGGGTGTTGCATACATTCTCTGGTGGCAGTGTGCAAAGAACAAACAGTTTCTTGCTTTCACCACATAAAGTATTTAAAAGAACGAGGCAGAAACTTCACGGCCACCAAGCTGCAGCAGCATCGGCTCACAACAGCAATGAGTGACACAAGCACTAATAATCCACCTTATTGTCTTTGGTATATCGAATTTGGTGTGAATCATGGAGCTCCTTTTGTTTTCGTCAGTGTGTATCGCCAGTGTGTGTACGCTTGCAGGGCCTCCACTGAAGAACAGTGACTGTCACTCATTCCTCAGTCAGTCGAATCCAGAAAGCTCTGCCGATGAGAGTGATATTGGTTTTTAATCCATGCAATGTTTTGTTGACTTTGCACGTCGTTCGCAGCATCACACTCACGCTTCCCAATCACAGTGGTCCACAAAGTGTGTGTGTAGCAAGTGGAAGTTATTGGTACATTGTTGAGTGTTTGGCCACTAGTGGCACTGATTACATTTTCAAAAGTTTGATTATTTTATTCTATTTTATTATTATCTCACTGTATCTTCAGGTGTCACAGATATGCGATCTACAAAAAGACTTTTCATTAACCATAGTTTATGCATGTTCAGATATTGCAGACAGTGAGAATAAAAAACATGATGTCGAGGTTTTGCTTACTTGTCCAGCATATATATTCTTGTTTGGCGACACATCCTGTACAGCTGTATGTGTATGAACAAGATGGGGATTTTTATTTTTTGCAGACTTAAGGGTGAAAGCTGTTGTTTGTAACGTGTTGTAAAAACCGAGGCGAGAGTCAATGTAAGAGAAGAGAAGAGGAAAAGACAACTGCTTTGTCAAGCTTTCGTGAGGTAGGAAATGCATTTCACATGTTTCTTTGGGGCTTAAGGATACATACTGTGTTGGCGAGTAATGTTGAATACAAATTATGATAAAAACTCCTCAAGGTACCTTTGAGTGCATCAGTTCAGAGATGATAGACAGTTACTCATCCACCCTCCCTTACAGCTAACGTGGAGTTTAATCCAGCAACCCCCCCCCAGCCCAAAGTACCCGGGGCTCTGCAATCTTGCAACGCTTATTCATTATACCACATGTGTGTGTTGATACTGAAATAATTGGCCTCACTTTTCAATCCACCATTGTTCTTTGTTTTTTTTTTAAAGGGCGATGAGGATGTGAATAGCCAAAAGGTGCAACTATAGTACAAAAGTGTGAGAAAGTGTGAGTCAACACGACCAGCAGACGTCCTTGAGCATGCAGCCATCACTGGCCACCCAAAATATTATGCAGTTTGCTGCAGCAGAATGCGACATTAGCCGTGGACAGACACAGAGGGGCACGTTCACTGGCGCGCACACACACCGCCAATCGTATGATCCTCCTGTCGAAGATAATAACAAACACTACAATTCCTATCAAAATACACAAGTTATATTTTGAAATAATAATAAAGTAGGGCATATGATTTATTTTCTAGGTTTCTGGAGATCAACTAGAGATGCAAAGATGCAATAATCGATTCAAACATCAGATTGTCGGCTTGATCTCCATGCGTCACGGTCGCACACACGCAGGCAGTAGCGCATGCTCACAGTACAAGCTTGTTTGCGCGTCAACAAGCGGTGGTAATTCCGTGATCCGAGGCGAGGGCTGATCGCCTCCAGTGCCGTTGTGAAAGGGAGCTGCATTAGGAGGGATGCATTAGCAGTAGATGTGGTAAGGAGCTGGTCAATAACATCTTTTCATCTCTTATAAAAGCAGTTCTCCTCCCGCCAGGGCGTAATGACAGTCATGTAATGGAAAAGAGAGAGTCAACACCATGGTGCCCCCTGAGAGGCAAATCATGTTCTTGTGTAGGAGGTCCAGAGAAACCCCATATATAAATATGTGACGCCATAAATGTGAATATATGGATCTACAACACCCCATATACTCCTTTTGAGGCTACATTCACATTGAAATGCTGACTGAAAGGACTGATCCCCAGAATAATAACATGGGAAGATTCGACTGTATTATCTGTTGCACGTACTTTGTTTAATGTACTAACTGAATACAGCTGCATTCAAGTATTTATGTGGCTTTTTATACGGTCAATACAAAATTTGTCTTTTGTCAATATTGGGAATCTACGCTGACAAACATACTGACAGCTCTGTATAATCCTTTTTACGTGCCTAAATAGTGTAATTAGTTATTTATAAACTGAAATAACTGAAAGACTTCACTGATGTCCTTTTTAGGACTTGTGGCTTTCATGTACACCGCATCATCGCAGTAATTGGTTATCTCCCCCTGAAAGACTTTTGCTCTTTGTCATAGAAGAAGAAAGAACCATATGTCAGTCTACGAGCGATTGTCCTGTTCGGACTGATTACCTCATCTGAGACGTTTTGATAAATTGTGTTTTTCATTAAAACGATTGATCCAAGTTCAGTTGGTCGGGCTCATTGAAGACGGGCTGTTCAGAACAAGAGACACCTTTATAAAACAGGCCTTCGACGACCAGCTGAAAGAAAACCCAAAGATGTCACATGGGTATTGAACCTACAACCTCCAGGTTTATGACTGGTTTCTCAGCTAGCTGAGCTATCAGGAGACAGCTCACTCAGTTTTATGAAAACCTGGATAAGGGCTTGTTCAGGTTTCTGAGAGCACGATGTTTTTTTACTGACGTAAAATACTCTTTGTCCCCTGTGGGGGACAACAAGGCCACAATGAGCTTCCTCCATTGTTCGCTATCCTTGTCAACATGTTCACATCCACCTCTCAGCCGAAGTCAGGTTAATCTCGACTAGTTCGTCAGTCACAGTTCTGTGCCAGGTCATGTTTGGTCTTCAAGCTTTTCTTTTGGTCTGAAACACATGACTCAGCCATCTCAGATGCCTCTGCCTCATTTCAAGGATGTTGTTCTTGCTTTTGTTTTGTTTCATATGTAATTCCAAGGCTGTGATGTTGGCCAGAGGATGCCACGTAACCTTCACAGACATCCATTGTGTTCCATAACTGGGATACTTGTGTGCGTGTTTCTCATCCATCTCCACAACACTGCCTCCTCCACTGTACAAAGCCGTCATGTTATATTACTGTCGCTGTAGAATAACTGCTTATTACCTCTTGAGATCACAATGGCGGCGCTCTGTTTGGCCTTGCCAGAGAGCCTAGACTTGAGTGTAGGTGGCAGCAGGTATTGAAGAGTTTCTAGATGATGGTTGCCAAATGCTGTGGGACACTGCTTTTTGAGGAGATGTTGCACTGAGGTGTACTTCAATCATTCTAGCAAACACTTCCAACAATGACAAGGCCCATAAAATATCTTTTCAGATCCAATGTTGACACGGTGTGGAGACCCTGTCTAGCACAAACTGGCACAAGCTTGGTCATGTTGGGAACGGATCTCTCTTAGGCACAAAACCCCAAAAGCAGAAGCATATAGCAAACAGAGCATTAGTTATTAAATGTGACAGCCTTAAACGAAACATTGCTTTAACTCTTTTTCTAAAACAAGGTATTGCAACAGCTAGTGTAAAAATGCTGTACTGACAAAACAGCTCTGACTCTTCTGTTTATGCTAAAGGGTGAGTACAGTAGGGAGAGAGAGAACAGTCCTATTTTGATGAGGCAAACACACAGAGCACAGCAGGTTATCTGTGACCGTGGTGTCCTTATAAACACAAGGCGATGATGCTGAAGACGTGATAGAAACATTTAACCAACATGTCCTTGCTTCTCCCCGTGGTGTTCGACTGGCCTTCGGACAAAAATAATAGATAGAAAATTACACCGAGGCATTGTGTGGGAGGTTTTGCTTTTCTTGTGTGCCAAATAAACGGCTCAGTCTAATAGAGATTATACAACATCCATGGCTGAACAAAAGATTCACTTATTCACTGTTTCTCCGAACTCATGGTGAAAACACAGGCGCAAGAGGTGAAGCAGCAAAACACTACCATCAAACATGACTCATTGTTTTCTATTTCGCTGCATGGCGATGTCTATTTTTTTTAGCAAGTTGCGAAAGTGGATGTTTTGTCCGTCAGTTCGGCATGGCAGACAGACACACTGTTGCTTTGGAGAGGAAGCCAGTCAGAGGTGCAAAACAGAGCGGTAGCTTTGTGAGCAAAACACAGTGTCATAGTTTCCATCCAAAATTAAACTCAAATCTTAAAGCAAATTGATTAAAGCTACTGATTGTGTTGTCAGTTCTCCCAACATTGTAACCTTTCCTCTCTTTTTTTTGGTAATATAGGCTCTGTAACTCTGCTACTTGCCACAGTTATATTACCAAAAGCGAAATAGTTGCCATGAAAGTACCTGTTGCGTTTTTCAGGTAAGCGGGTGTGCTTTGTGCTACCGGGTTAGCTTGCTGAGCAGCGGCTCTCTCACTCGTTCTTTGGGTCAGTGGATGAGTGCTCACTGGCCATTTGTCGGCCCAAATATAGCGGTTGCCGGCGCTGCATTGGCTCATGTGTACGAAAATAGTCCCTCACAATGGCGTTGTAAGAACTACAATAGCTCCTAGTTGTTGTGGTATGGACACAATACAAATTCGGTTCTTAGAAGTATGAAAAAGTTCCTCCAGTCTGAAAATGTCTGATGTGGACCATTGTTAAGCATACTGAAAATAATCCTGGAAACAAAGCTAGCTTCCTGCGCTGTGTTGTTCGTGCATATGTCTGCTCAAATCAGAGAAAAGCCAGAAGCAGCTTGCTTTTCTGTCTTTTATTTGATTGAATAAAATCAATCAAATAAAAAAAAAAAAAATGCATTCTTGCACAGTAAACGAGTATCTAGAAAATGTCACTTTCAATGTCTGAGAGACATGTGCACAAGAAGCAGAGGTCCATGAGACTGAGTGTGTGTGGCTGTGTGTGGTATTGGAACCAGAACACACTTTGTACAAGGAGCCCATCGCCCTCGAGCAATGGGCTCCAGCCTGAGAGAGCCATCCCAGTGACAGGACTTGGGGTCCATGGAGCTAATCACACCCCTGGGACATGTTCTCAGGCAACAGTTTTTGTTGTTGGTACTTGGGGATTCTCTACACATAAGGACAAAGAGGGATAGTCTGAAGGTCTTTCTCTACCCCTGCTCATCGTCCACCTTCGTCTGGGTGCTGACTGCAGGAATTCATGTGCTGGCATGTGTGAGTAGATTAAGTTAACAGCTCTTACTTGCAAATAGTCTCACATCTCTGAACTGATTCACTAACAAATACTGAAAGCAAAGGCCCCATGAAAGCAATGTTTATACTGATCAATTGAATTCATCGCTGAAAAATCCATACTGCTGGATTCTAATTAAAGGAATAATCGCTTTGAATGAGATAAAAGTTTACAGAAGGTTTTTTTGAATGCAGTGTTTTTGCTGTTTCACATAACAACATCATCGCTATTCAACACCAAAGAAGCAGCCCCCTGGGACGTGCTCTCAGGCAACACTTTCTGTTGTTGATGCTCGGAGACAGAGAGGAATGCAGTCGGTCTGAAGGTCGTCGTCTTCCCTGCTCATTGGCTATTTTTGAACGCTGGGTGAAGCGGAACATAAATGCTAATATACAGCACTTTTGGCATGAGCACGTCTAGATTGTGGCTTTGCATTATATAACGTTCAAGGTAATTGGATGTCTGATTCAAATACAGAGCTGAGAGGAGAAGAAAAAGGCAACACATGTTTCTAAGTAATCGCATGATAATGTGATGAAGATATGTATTGTTATTTTGAATTACAGAAGTATCGATACAGACTAAAGGACTGAATGTAACCAAAAAACTCATTTTAACCACGGATGCTGAATCATCATGCATCAACTCCTGTCATTTGTGAGTGCTCTGTTATAAATGACAGCGTTTCTAGACGTGTATTACGTGGGATGCTTTTAATAAATGTATTTAATGTGAGGAGAATTAATATTAGGTGGTTTTAGATGCTAAGCACCTCATGGATCAATCACGCTGTAATCCCCAGACATATTCATTCATTTATTCCACTTCTAACATCAATAAATCCTCTGTCATGGTATATTTAATGCTAGATTTTGATATTGATACAGGCTATATATATATTTATATCTTTTTTGTTGTCAAACAGGTATGTCTGTGTTTGGTTAACCCAGTGAATTACCTGACAAGATGCAAATTAATCTCAAAATACCATACAGCAGTCATACTCGTTCATTTTTAATTATTACAGGTCTAATACAGAGACATTAAAGGGATAGCTTCCTGGATAAAAAACACTCCAATCAATTTTCCACCGGCTTTGTATCGTTGCGGTGTGGGTGGTATGTGTGCAAGGGTTGAGCGTGGAAAAACCACCCACATCGAAACGATACAAAGCCAGCTGAAAATCTGCAACGCTTCTCTTTAATTGTGTGTTCTTGTTTCACTTGCAAAAGAAAAAGCACAAAAAGTGCACATAGGTTATGATCAGGACCTCTTCACCCAGCTGAGAGATCACACTCCTAAGACCAGAGAAAAACATACCGTGTGTGCAATAATGTTACTTCCCCCTCCACTCGAGTCAGTCTGCAGCGATGTACCACTCCTTGTGTTTTATGGAAATCAAATGCCATAAATTGACTAACAGGGCTCCCCGAAAGCCTCTCCAGTAATCTTGCCCTGAAGCTTCTGACATTCACGCAAAGGTGAAGACAAACCGTCTTTGGTGATTGGTGCAATATCGCCCTAGAGGTTAGAGCAACTGCCAATCAGAGGTGTTGCGATACAGCTAGGATTCTGATCCAGAATGATTCTGTTGAGTGTGCTGGAACCAGAAGAAGAAAAACGGCTACAAGCGGCTACATCCAGTATGAGAATGAACACATGCATCATCTATTTAAAGCATATTCTGTATTTTATTTCATCGTCTTCACTATGAAAGTCTTTTGACATTTCTAAATTCATTATATATCAATGCAAGTGGAAGATGCTGCAGAAAATACCCAAATAAGTGAGGTTAATAATGCAGGATAAGAGTAAAATACCTGACATATATAATATACATTCTTGAACTTTACTTGTGTTTTCTTGCTTGTGGCAAATGAAAGATTTAAAATCTTCTGTGTTCCTGAACTCCTTCTACTCATACCAACCATTCTAATTAAATGTTGTTTTACATTCTTTTTACGTCGATGATTTAAAGAATTGAGCTCTTAACGTGTGTATGAATACAAACACGCATACATGGCACAGGCACTGAGTGAAGAGCCTCATTCATGGACTATCTACTTAATAATATACTCTTCCTAATGTACTTCAGTCTTGACATATTTGGGTAGCTGCGCGTTTGTTCGTCGAAGCGTTATAAAAGTAAACAGTGTGTAGCAATATAAAGAAACATCAAACTGGGCTCACTGCCAACCGCGCCACTGGCAGTGTACATCTGAAAACAGCATAAAGATTTCGCAGAACAAAGTTCAGATGATGCATCACATCCTCTGAGACTAATTATCTGTTTTTTTGCCTTCTTACCCACGCAACTCTCAATTTCCCCTCCTTTCAAAGCTAAACACAGTAAATTGTGTCAGGAGATGAGTCGGTTATTATGTGAGGCGAACTTTTGGTGTTTTGAAATGTAATATTTAAGAAATGTTGACTGTAAATCTACAAAGAAAAGCACGGCCTCTGTGTTGAAACATTTCTGCTCACCACATTTATTTCTATATGATGAAAGAAATATCTCTCACCTCTCGAGGTTGGATTGTGTGTTACCATGGTTTTTGTGCTGCAATCAATAGCTATGATGAAAGAAAAGTAAATTGTGGATTTAATAATGGATGCTGCATGTCTATGTCGGCTCCTCTCCTGACTCCACCACACGTTTGCTCACTGATGATAATTTAACTTGAGGTTTTTTTCTTTGAACACATGCATATTTCTGGGGTGGCAATCTGAATCACTTTACTAGCGATAGCTTTTTCATTACTCAACACATTGTTTGAGGATCTGCTCTCTTGCTCCCCCGCCCACACACACACACACACACACACACACACACTGAACCCCAGTAAAACTGCACCGCCTGCTACATTTACGCCCCATTAGTGACCTTGTCATGAATGTTAACATTTCAAAGGTACAAAAAGGCTTACACATGAACAGTATTTAAGAGGCACTCCTGAATCAAAGTTGTACAAAAATAAGACAAGTATGCAAGGTCTTAAATCAGCGCTCGACAGCTCAGGTGTTTTGCTTGTCTGCCTCTTTGATTTGTACCTCTGGGAGACGGAATGACACCCTTTACCTTCCTTCCGCCGTCGACCTTGAGCGGGAAAACCAGAGGAGGGAATGGGATTGGCTCAAGCCCAAACTTGAATAGTCATCTGTCTTCCCCAATCAGTGAGCCTTTCTCCATTAAAAGAAAGGGCAGAGCACCGAGTGAAGACACACAGGGGTGAAACGCAGGTGTCGGAGTAAAACAGAAGAGAAGCCGAAAAAAACTCTTAACGCGAAGCCTCCCCCCTTGTTGGATACAACATCCCTGGAGAGATGAATGTAAAGGCCTGAACACATGTTGAGACATGAGGTAAAGGTTGTAGCCGTCAGTGAGTGAGAGAAAGAAGTATTTTAATAAAACAGACTGAGGCTGATGAAGAAACATGCAGATTAGAGCGTTAATAGCATTTTGAGCCCAAATTCAAAATGCTCATTTATCTATTCTATCCGGGGACATCAACACAGAACAAAATGCACCACATAGAACAGATGTGGGGTTGAATCCCCTGCGGTCCTGGTAATTCTGGTTCAGTGCTAATGGGCCTATATTTTGAGGGAAATAGCTGCAGGGTTCATGCGCAACACACCTCATGGATCCATGGGCTCACTCGCTTGTTTTTTTTGTTTTTTTGCTCATCTGTTGATTTTCCTGGTGACAGTTAGCTTATCTGACCCCCAGTGGCCATGAGGAGGCATGGTTCATCGATGACACCAAATCTAATTATTCACATGCCTCCTCTGCCATGATAATGAGCTGCTCAGGGGTCTTCGGTGTGTCCTTGTTATAAATCAAAAATCAGAAAAAGAAGGATTAAGACGTAAAAAGAATGATGTTAAAAAAGTCTTGTGTCTTTTCTGGCCTGACGTGAGCTCTTGTTATACTGAATTATCCCATTTGTTTTCCTAATGTATAATAATCAACATCAATTTCTGCACATTTTTGATCCACATGCTTCCAGCTGAGCTGTATGTTTAATTCATGCAGATCACTCAAAAGCCTTTTATTTTTTTGGACTACAGCTGGTTATACAGAGACAATGACGCAACATTTCCTCAGCAGACTGGAAACATGCAAAACAAAAGGCTCCGCGCGTATGAAAGCTTCATCAAAGTGTGAAGCGTCAGACCCAATTAGCAGCTGAATGATGCAGGTGACACATTGTCTCTGATTTCACCGGGCCGCTTTGCCGTTAATAGAAAGAAATAAGAAGTAGACGAGTGACATTCAATGGAAAACTTCACAGCTTGAGCCCTTGAACAGAAACACAGTAGAATAAAATTACTTCAGATAAATAATATTCATAAGTCTCCCTCCCTGCTCTTTGTGTGCTCATATATTAATAGCAAATGGCTGCCTTGTCTATAAGAAACCAACAATATCTATTTGGAATGCTTTTGATATTTACCAAAACATGTACAAACAATGAAGCAGTCTTCAAAACAAATCAATCTGCCTCATCTGGAATAACTAGTTCCTCCTTCACTGTCAAGATGGGAAAGTTTGCAGAAATTTCTCCAGTTCCCAACTTCCTGGAAACAGACCAACCAGTAGGAGTCGCTAGTGCTTCAACAAAAGTCTAATCCTTCAATTTATTTTTCACAAATCAGGTAAATTTAACTACAGTTTGATAATGACATAGTAATAAAGTGTAACCTCATTATTGCCCTGTTATTACCATGTTATTGATAGATTTTCTGTCCTATTGAGATGTTATTTCCAAGTAATAGTCTCAAGTGTATGCTCTGCTATCACCCTAATAAAAAAGCTAATATTACCAGCATATGCTGACTGTTATTACCAAGATATAACAAGGTAATTATTTGTCTAGTTCCAAGGAATTACGCCTGTTGTTCCCAGGGAATTTACAAAGATAGTTATCTTTATTTCTAAATGTGTGTGTAAAGAATTCATAATATAGAAAAAAAAAACTATAGTATTTGAAACGTTATTTTAATGACCAGTTATGTTTGAATATCAGCACGCCAATCACGACACATCATCAGATGAAACAAACGTGTTTTGCCACTATTAGCTAGCTAACTTTCCCTCGAATGCAGCGGCACAAAATGAGTCGCCTTTTAAAAGGTTAAAATGATGTGGGACACAACCCTGCGCCAGTAAAAGCTTGATAGCATGTGGTGAGGAAATTAAATGCTGAATACATTACATTTGGATTCATAATGGCAGGCAGTGATGGGCGAGGGTAAGCAGAATATTTATTTTGGTCATTACAGCTGACAGAGGCATAACATATTTACAGCCCATACAGGTCATTCTTTCTCCTTTTTTTTCTTCATGTTTTTGTTTTCTAATTTCTTTGGAAAGGTGGTCCATGGAACTTTCTAACAGTCAGAAGTGGGTTACAAAAGGTTAGGAATCCCTTGTCCGACCGTGACAGACCAGACTAACATATTCAACTAAACAACCCCTCTGCCCCCGATCTCTCTCTGCTACGAGGGGAGGGAGAGCGGGGTGGCAGGTTAGCAAGGGGGATGCATTTTGGTCATTTTGCTAACAAGGGGGATGACATCCCTCCTCAAATCGCCTACCGTACTATTTATCTGTTCATCCCTCACCGACACCATCATAACTTTAAATACAAGTTATCACCCTCGATAAAACAACCCTTTCTTTATCCCCGACATTTGTAATCAGTCACTGTAACAAGAGCTCTGAGGAAAAGCCTTTATAACAGCAAAGTAAACGTGAACAAAGCAATCTGGTAATGTTGGTGTCAAGTCCCCTCCTTATTAAGAAATAATACAGCACACACAACAACCTTGAGAGAGCCTAACAAAAACACTCGGCCGGAGTGATGGATGAACTTGATTGCAGAGGAAGTGCACAGTATAAATGCATCCCCCACAGCTTGAAGTTATTTGCTCTAGCATTCGCTCGGTTATTCAGTCAGTCAGTAGGGGAGCCGAGGCTTAAATCAATCCATTAGATCCATCCATCATCTCAGTATCTCAGTATCTCAGTGGGAGACAAACACTGATGGATCTGCTCACATCGACTGGCGTTCCACCTTAAAAATGGGGCTTCCTCCTGTGTCTCCCGCGTGCTCCAGAGTGCAGGTTGTACAGTGAGGGAAGGGAAAAGAGAGCGTACTTGGGTTTAACTGTCTGTTCACGTCCTCCTGACACGATAAGGCGCTGCCGTGAATGTTAAAGAATGTATTTGAAAGAGGAAATACAAGATTGACACTTGTAGCAGTAAATGCCCTAATCACTCATCACGTTTCGTTGACTAGTTGACAGCGAGCATGTGACTGATCCTGTTCTAGTTCTTCCTTGAAGTGAGAACCTTCAGCCAGCATTAAAAAGACAGTATGATCGTTGAATGAACGCTTATTGAGTTGTTGAATGCATTAAATATCTATGACATGTATTTATCATTTGGTGTGCCATGTGTCAACGTTTTTTGAGGGAATTCAAATGATGGTCAAACCTCGATATGACAGAAATCTTTTACATTTTAATTTTCAGCATCTTATAATGATAATTAGAGAGAAAGGTTGAGCCAATCCTTAAAGAACAAACAGAAAAATATAAACACGTAACCAAGTAACTCCTCATAAGCAGCAGCTTTATTTCTTCTTTTTCAAACAAATACAACTGTTGACATCATTAAAAAAGTGTGTTTGACACAGAGATGGGGAGATAAAAGCAGCCGACGACAGGCATGTATAGAATGAAACAATGGGATGACAATGTGAGCAACGAGTCGGTGATATTCTGAGCAGCCAATCAAGACTGTAAAAAATGTTTGTCTCAGAGCTGTTAGTCACACCTGCTAGAAGACGATTTCAGCTCAGAAACAGACCTCCTGTTCATCCTTCCAACACAACGGGAGGGGGTTGCCTAATTAGCTCGTGTTTGTGGTTAAGTTATACTTAACTGAAATAACCTCAAATATTAAACAGCTGTGGGAACTCAAATGGACGGTCTGAAATATATTGTGCTTTGTAATATCTTGGCATCTCATGCTGCGTTCCAGACAACTCGCAACTCGAACATTTTCCGACCTCCAACTGGAAAAAAGTAAAATGGAACGCCACTCAAGTGCCTACCCGTGAACTTGGGGAAAATCCATCTACGTTAACTTCACAAAGAAGCAGCTATCTGACGTCACACAACAATGGAAGCAGTTCATAGGAAAAAGAGGAAATAAGAACACACCGTGATTGAATTATTCATCCATATTTACTTCCCAAACAAATTAATTCCATATGATATTTGTATACATGGACTAGGCAGGGTGCTGTACAACATGACGAGACTGAAAACATCGTCACACTGCAAAATGTCTTTGCCTATATCGGTGAGGAGCTCCAAAGCATATACTTGCAGTATACTGGAGACGGATGACCTCGTCCAATCAAGCATTTGTGGACATGCTGTAAGGAGGGGCCGGGAGAGGAACCAACGCTCCTGTGAATACTGAACCACCTGCTCCACCATGTGAGATACTGTCAGCACTCAGCTCGGATGCTAATCGGATATTGTAACTGCTAACTAACCTTTAAAACCTCTGCTTCATTCTCCCATCTAAAGGTCGGATGTAAGCATCGACTATTTATATTCAGAATTATCGGTGTGTGCAAGAAGAATAAGGTGAGGAAACTTAAATGTAATCTGATGTGAACTACTTTATCTGGTATCCCATACGGGTTCCCCCCCCCCCCCCCCTCCATCTTCTTTACATAGATTTGTTTCACTTGTTCACCAGCAGCAGATAAAATATGTGACCTTTTCGCTGCTCACTAGCATGCAGAGCGGGGTGGCCATTAGAAAAGTAGTTGCAGACCAGCGATAACACAGCTGTTACCAGTAGATGATGTGAGCTGAGCCAGAGGAGGATAAGGATCAGTCAGCAACGAGGCCGCCGCCTATTGCCGCTACGTTTCTGACTCTCAGCGGTCTCTCTTGGGCAGCAGCTGCAGTGGAGAAATGGATTCACTCTCAACTGACATGTGACACTGCAAAGCCATTCTGCTACCAGAGGAGGCGCACCATGGACCCCATTTACCACATGAAACATGATTCTCAGGACATTTTTTAATCAAACGAATATGATAACATTTTGTCAATAAATTGATACAACTTCATTTGATATATATTAATAAATGAAAAGCATAGCAGCCAATAGCAGATAAGACAAATCTGACAAATACTACAAAATGAAAACATGTTTATTTAAATATATAACTATAAAAATATCCTGTCACATTTTCCTTTTCATTTGACTTCAGAGGGCCAAACTGGTTGAGTCAGATCAGGCCTGAGAGCATTAATCATCCAGACATGCCATGACTAATGTTGCTGTGTTGAAGAATGCAGCATGCCACCACAACACTGCACACCTCTGTGTTTCAGACAGTACAGCCCTTTGTGTGGTTGAGGAAACAGAATATGATTTTGAGGATTGCCAAATTGTGCAGCAATGCCTCTCACCTGTTACGGGAAAGTCTGTGACCGCGTATTGTTGTTTTTGTTGAACAAGATGACAAGCCAAGGTTGCAGAGGATGGATACATTCCATTGCCTTTGAGACAAACAAAAACAAAAATCAATACATCTCGCACATACATAAAACTGTAGACCTATTATTGTAATGTATGGGTGTTAAGAAGCACAACACAGTTGCCGAGTAGCAATATTCATAATGTTGTAGACGTGGCAGATATAATTCAAATAAATGACTTCATCAAAAAGGTGGTAGAGTATACACACATCAAACAAGCTTCAGCAAAGTAATGGCTGAAACATAATGATAGATGATGAAATAAGATATACAATTAATAATTAATATAAGATATCTCAACAGCCAGCACGATGAGCGCTTGCCTATATCTGCAGTAGCAGTTTCCTCACTTTGTGTTTTTCAGTAAAAACAGTAACATCCATTGACAGCTGAGACATATCGACGTGCATGACGTGCATCCATGTATGACATGCTGTTAGGAGGAGCTGGGGAATGAACAATGGGCTTCACCTTAAAGGTGCTAAATTCTAAATTCAGAGCATTAATGTAACAGCAAACAACTGTTGGCAATGTGAAGATATAGAATGAAGTCACACTCTCTGTGTGTGTGTTGAAATGCATGCTTCTCTGTGCTTTGTTTACGTGCCTGGTCTGGTCGCGTGTGCGTATTAGTGCACGTGAGTCCCAGTGTGTGTGCCCGCTAGTCGCCGCCGCGCTGCGCTCATACCACGGTTCCCGCTGATAAAGCCCTCCCGATCCACGGCTTTTGTCGTGGAAGCGTATCGGGGGAGAGAGAAACAACAAAGGTCCCTTGCCAGACAAGTTTCAGAGATATTGGGCTTCTTGGTCAGCGTGTAAACAACCAAAGCAACATCCCAACTGTGGTTGGTAATTCTAAAAGCATGGGGAATTGCCTACTTAAATTCCAGGATAAGCAGCTGAGTTGATTTTCTCATCCATGCCAGCAGGGTGGAGCTTCAGGTGGACATCTGCTGCACCTGTTGTTATGGCTGCCCAGAACCGCCGGAAGTTCCAGCAGCCATTGGCCATCTTGGGGATGTGTTGCTGAATAGAAAAGAACCGCTTTACAAGTTATTTACGACTTTAAAGTTATTTCTGCATTCCTTGACTTTGACTTTGGATCAGTTACAACTTCCTGGGCGTGGAAGAGATTTGTATTTTGTAGACAATGTCGTGCAATAGTTAGTGCACGTGTAAAGCTGCTTGCCGTTGGGGACAGTTACAGGTTTTAAAGACTTTGATTCTAACCCCAAAACAGTCCTTGGTGCAGAGTCTGTAGCGTCTCTAATCACCCCCAGTGCTCCCTGCCTACCTTCTGTCATCAGACAAACTTGGCAGGTTTCAGGGAAGTGAGGAATGCAGAGCTCAAAGGACCGGAGCGTTCTCCGGTGAAACATCTGTTGAGATGGTTTGGAGCAATACTTTGTGTCAGATCATGTCACTGGCAATTACTGTAAATTGCATCAGTGTACTTCCGTGCAACGGTTGATATAAACTAGATCACGGCTGTGGTTGCCGGTAAAGGCAGTAAACATGATAGGCTGCTGATGGGTGATGCCACAGAATTTCCGACAGCAGAACTGTTTTAATCATTAACCTGTGAAGCTCTGGCTGCCCGGGGCTGATCCCTCGGAAAAAAAAAAGAATCAGAATTAGCTCCTCGACCATTCGGCTTATATGCATATTTCTCGTCTCATTTTGAATGATAGAATCCATTGTAAGTCATAAAAGCTCTATTACCATTCTGGACATAATGGATATAGAATAAAGGAAAATAATAGGATTTTTATCCTCGCCTCGTATAAAATCTAAATTTCAGAGGTAATATAACCGCTGGAATCTAGACCAATGGACAATTGATTCAACCGAATGTCTTTTCCTACTCCTTGACTTCAACTGTAACTAAAAATATGATGAAAATACACCAAAATACAACATCCAATCAAAGTTTTTGTCTTTCGCGTCCTGAATTGTATATTACCAAAGATTTAAAACGTTAATCTGCCAACGATTACAATTTAAACTGGATATTTGCTGTGCCACAAAGGAAAACTTGACAGGCATAGTAAAAGTAATAAAGGGGGCAGGGCTTAGGCCGTCGAGTTTAAGGGTGTATATGTATATGTAATGTTACTTATGAATAACTAAATACAGAAATTCATCATTGGAGCTTGAGCGATTTAAAGCCAATCCATTTGTGTCAGCGACAAGATGACCTCAATAACCAGGTTACTCCTCGTGTGTTATGAAAATCACACTTGCAGTCTTAATGGATACTTGAGCGCGGCTGGCAATTATTAGAAATGTATCGCACAAGCTTCATTACAGACACTTCATTAACTGCACATACTGTGCAGATCTATAGACATACCTTCCATTGAATTATTCCAGCACCATGGAGAGAGACAGACTTTATATGTATATAACTTGCTTTCATATGTAAAGATTGTTCCGTAGCAATTTCCCTCCCATTGTAACAGTGCCACTTCCTCTCATCTTCTCATTATGCCGTAACTCCATCAACGAGGCTTTTATCAGTGCTTCAGCAGCACAGGTTTCCCTGCTGCTATGACCTCCCAGTTTCCTTGTTCCACAGCACTGCATTAACCAATCCAGTTTGCCACTGCGCCTGAATTGGTTTAATTAAATCCAGGGGCCTTAACACAGTCATGAATTTCAAAGAGTGCAGGGATGCATGAACACATAAGCCAAAAAACCTACACCAGCTCGGTCCTGCCAACTAAACGTTTGATCTTCAATAGATGATATTCATGTGTTGCACACCACAGGTCCTAAAACTGAATCTCATATTCTTTAATATTCCTATTCATAAGCATGCATATTAATCATATAATTTAAATCACGGGAACTGATTTGTCTCTAATGGACTGTACAACACATCTTCATCAGCTTTCTTGATTCCTTTTCTCCTCTCAGGTGCTTAAGCTGACATGAGACTGTGTAATTAATTCACCCCGTGTACAGACGACAAGGCAATCAGTCAATGTGAAAGAAGGAAAGATTAATTCAGGCTTTTTATATTGATGACTGCCGGCTGAATATTATGTACATTAATGAAATTGTTCATAAGCACTGAGAGAGCTACAATATGATAAATGGCCGTTTCATAATGCCCATCTATAAGGCATTAAATACCGACGCTTGGGCAATGGTCCTCTGCGTCTTGAAAGCAACGCACACGGCACCCTTTTAGAGTATTTATGAGACACAACAGGCTTTCAAACACCAATGTAAACCCATCCATGTCAGTATTACACGCTCAGAGCAACGGATGTAGCGTAAACAGCAAGAAAGGCCACTATGATGGAGAGGGGGCGGTGGTGGATGGATCAAACAAACACAGGACTTTCACCCAGGGCACCAGTGTTAGCGTAACATATGTACTTATTTTGATCTTCATTTCAAGCTTAACCTGGTAGTTTTGTTGCCTAAACCTAACCGCGACGTTGTTACAAACTTTCTGCGTCAAGACACTAGAAACTTCTGCACTGCGTCTGCCCAAGCAGCAAAATATGACAAATAGGGATGAGAGCACATTGTTATTTCTCTTATGCTGGTCTTCAAAACACCAGGGAGGAGTATGTACTTTATGCACACTGTATTGAAACCTAAGCCTCACTTAATGCTGGAGTGCAAGTCGCTGTGTGTTTCCTGTGTAATCCTCTGTAAGCATTTCCTGGATCCTTAGGAAATTGCACACCTCCCTATTCTGAATTGTTGGGAGGGAAGAAGGAAAGGGAAAGAAAGAGAAACGGAGTGAATTACTGCCGAGCTGATGCTTAGTGATGCCTAACACTAATTACATTTTTGCTGCTGTTTTAATGGAGTTTACATAAAGTCTTGTGGCAACCATGTGGGGAGAAGAGGTACCTTGTTTTCATTAGATAGATCGTTGATGCAGAAAGCACCTACAGTATTTTTGTTTACAAAAATCTGTGTATTTTGCTGTATGTGGGCAAAAATCATTGGCTATGTCTGCTTGTAATGTCAATGCAAAGCCGCTGCTGGTGACATTCTCAGAATACCAGGGCCAGAATGAACGAGCACAGTGCGATGTATTGCTTTTCCACTGCGATGAACATTAACACTTTTATGAAGACCCTTTGCTCTGCAGGATGCCAGAGTGCATATTGGGGGGGGGGGGGGGGGGGGGGGGGGGGGGGGGGCGGGAGTGAGAAGCAGCTGAGATAAGGTTGATGTGTGTAATCTTCATCAAGAACTCATATGTTCTTATTTACTTCATCTTCATACGACAACGATTGACAACCTGTGTTGAAAGCCAAGACCACACTCCCTGGAATGGCCTGTCCAACACTTACAACATTTATGATCAAATACCTGCAAAAGGAATGACATTCCCATCAGCCTCAGCTGTAATGTGTCGTGATATTTCATGAATGTTAGCATGCTAACGTGTTAAACCGAGACAGTGAAAGTGATAAACATTATACATGCTGACGTTTTGTCATGTGTGTGGCTAGCCTTGCCTCCTAAAAATTAAGTTCCCATACAAGGAAACTGCCTTGTGAATAACGCCTCAAGGGAAAAGCATTTTGTTCGGTTATGACGTATCACAAATAAGGCTTTAGCTGAGTGTGTCATCAAAATGTAAGTTAATTTACATTTTAAAACTTACATCAGGAACACAGAGCTGATCTCCTCTTCATCTATTGTTATGCCTTCATGGAATTAGATTTTTCCCAGTTCTATTCCTGCTTGCACATACCTTCGTTTCATGTCTACTATAATGAATAGAAGTTTAATCGTCTTTCTGCATTAGCCATCATGCTGGTTATCCATACGTTATACATTAATGAAGGTTACGGCACCGCTGGGAGTGTGAGAGTAAGACCTTGTTGGCAGAGCAGAGCGGAATTCTTGCATTTCCACAACCCTTGACTCGAGCCTTGCATTTTTCATAAGCTGATACATATGTAGTATTCTAGTAAACTTCAGTCATGTAGATATTCATCTGTTGAAATATTCAACTATGGACATTTGATACATCTTTGAATGGCCTTGATGTTATTAATAGTTTTCTTTTTTGTCTCTACCAGAGGTGCTACATTTCATTTCACAAGATGTCAACGCAAAATGTAAATGGTAGCTACTTTATGTAGCTAAAGAAGCAATATTTAATTAACTAGTTTTGGATGTGTTCGGTCATGTCATTACCACAGATGTGTTGGATGCTATTGCTGCAAAACTTCACCTGTGGGATTTGGGCTTGAGTTTTTGCATTTTTGTGTGTGTGAGTTAATAATAACTTTTGGTAGAGCTGCTGTGACTCGGTGTCAGCTGGGATTTGGTAGATCTGAACTGTAAATCAGCCAATATCTGTCTGTTCATCACCTGAAATCACTTAAAAGTCTTCTGGTGTCAGTTAAATATATTGCTACACTCGATACCTAAAAACATATCAGTAGTACAAAGTGACACGGAGCCAAGAAGGAAGCAGACAAAGTCATTCCAGTTCTCCTCCTCTCGCAGTTCATAACAATCTATAATCTGTGACCGTTCTGATTAGACTTGGACTTATTATTATCACATAGAGCAGTATGTTACTTTCCAGAGTCAAAGCTTAGCGAGTCCCTGGGGATTTTTCTATTTACTGATCCTATCAGTAACAAGCCCTCGCAGAGCCAAGCCCCAGTGACCATGTTTATTAATAGACAGTCGACTCAACTACAAGCCAATGAACTGCAATTCCCTCAATATGTGACGGCAATTGCCAAATTGGGCTGAAAGAGAATGTGGATTGACCAGACTGCATATTCTTTTGCTCTAATTTTATTTGTCATGCACACACACAAACACACACAAACACACACACACACACACACACACACAAACATCTCTCGGCTAAAACCTTAATCACTGTTTTATTCAAGAAATGTATACAGAAGAAATGTAAAACACACATGAAGTGTATATATATATATATATATATATTAATCCTGCACTGCATGCGTCCACCCGACGATATGTGCATCTTGTTTTGATGTGTACACAGCATAATGTTGATGTTAGTCATTAATAAAAAATGGCACCATCTGCTCTGTGCCAGTGCTCCATGCAGGATGTGTCTACTCCAGTGCTGTTATGATGGACAGCTATTCAATAATCCACCTCAGAATAGGAGCATGGAGGCCGGCAGCAGAAGGGGCTTTCTCCTGCCGCGAGCTGCACAGTGACACATTATGCTCCCGCAAGATGTTGGCTGACCCTCAAATAATCAATAGTATCATAGAGGCAGGCCTCTAACATCCACTTCTGGTCTGCTCGGTATAACTTAGACTCCAATTAATCAACACAGCGGTTAATTGATTAGCCGCGATATGCTAAACAGACTGCCTGTGCTGTGGCAGTTGTTTAGAAAGGGATTTAGGGGTGGGATTCATTTGGGGAATTGACTGAATTCAAGTGCAGCTATCAGCATGTATCTCTCCATCAGTGTAGGCATCCCCGCAGTAAATCTCTTGAAATGAGCTAACAACTAGTGGCCTTCATCAGGATACATGTGTTTACCTCAACCTCAAAACAAAAACTCACAAAATCATATAAAAGGAATCATTTGTATCCAGGGATACGAAATCAGCATCTTTTCTTACAGATTATAGTGAGAGAGGAAAGACAGGCTCGGTGTATACTTTCAATGCATTTTGCTTTTGGTTGCAAAAGCAGGCAGTGGGTTTATACCTCTTGTACTGCTGTGTATGAAATAGACTCAATTTCGAGCCCGTTTCTCCATCAGTGGCCGTCTATGACATGTGGGCATTTATTTTAGGCATAATTTGTGGTTGCATGTTATTTTGGGATTAAATCATATCTTTTGCATGTTGTGAAATGTTTCCCTTAGAGTAAAGTGTATACTTGCATTACTTATGCAGGTCATATTGAGGCAATAGGATTAAATTGAGACCGTTTCAGAAAAGTTCCTCACAGTAACTTTAACTGTGTATTCATAATGAGATTATAATACTGCTGTCAAAGTCTATGACGGATTGTGTGTGATACAGGAAGACACTGACAAACATTCAATAGTAACCGAAGTGTTGCATGTGTCATTTAAGCTACTAAGGACTAATGCTTCCTCAGTGTACGGGGTGACTATTACAAGAAGCGTCAATACAGAGGCATCGCATAAAGTGCATTTAATGTTCACATCATCACCGTCTCCATGTCAGACAGGGGAGAGGAGAGGGAGACTACTTTTTGTGCTCCCCCTAGTCTGTATTCCTCCCTCCTGTCTTTATTTCAGGCTAATGGCACATGGAGGTTAAGGACCATTAGTCTGCTCCCTGGACTATAGCTGCACCTATTATAGTGCTACAGCATAGCTTTCTTCAATGGGCCAACTCTACTTTATCACTGCTTACCCGAGACCTTTCCCAGAAGGTCAGGCTTTTCTAATGACTCGTGACTTGAGTCATGAGGAGGAGAGGAAAAGTGAACGGGGAAAATTGCCTGTAGAGAGAGACGGAAGAGACAGAGCAAGAATGAAAAGCAAGGACGGGAAGGAAAAATTAAGAGAGGGCGAGCAAGAGGTTAGTGATGGTGGAGAAGGACGTATCACAGGCGCAATAATGGGTCCACACTGATGGATAACTTGGGTTTTTTATTTAATCAGGGAGGCATCAAGGAAACCATTTGGAATAGTCCTTAATATGAATTTCGGCTTCACATCCAGATTTCTTTGATTACAAAACTGACTCAATTTTGGTGATCAAACAACGACTGAACTTTGTGCATTTGTTCTCAACTGAGGGGAATAAGAGTAACGAGTTGCAATATTTTGTGAAATTAATAAATAATATTGAAAAAGTATATATTTTTTAATTAAGTTCCAATTATCGGTATGTAACTAAATGCACAAAGATCTACTGACATTGTTTCCTTTGAGTTGCAATATTTTGTGAAATTTATCTTCAAAATTGGAAAAGAATTATTATTGGTTTGTAAGATGTGCTATTGACTATTTTTCCATCATTAACTGATGGAAAGGAAACCTGAGTACCATTTGCAGCTCAGCACTTTGATACTATAAAATGAATTTTCGTAGTTTGCTCAGCGTGGAAATCCATCACCTTGATTAAAATTGTCTGACCTGTCATTCTGTCACATTCCTCTTCAATGACCCTCACTAGTTAATTGCCGAGGAATACAAAAAGAAATGTGCAGAAATGTTTCGTGCGATTTCTATTTTCAAACTGACCTACTTCCTACTTTCCCCAGGTGTTCTGCCTCTGCAGTGAGAGGTGGACAAAGGGCGATTCTTACAATTTTGCAATTAAGTGAGGACTTCACAGTGGAATTATAATTGCTGGAAATAGGAACATACAAAAGTATTCATCTTGGAAAGAGTCTTTAAAGCCTTACATTTCAGAACTACATTAAACTCATATTTGCCAGTCTCAGTTTACGGAAGACCTCGTGTTAAGATACATCAGAGTCTGCTCTCTTTCTACTCCACTGACCAGCGGTTGAATATATTTAGGAACATTCCACGGCGTGTTCTGGATGCAGCTGTGTCAAGTCCCAATTTGATGTCTAATGAAGTGATTTCACAGCATCCGGTCCAACTGTAAAAACAGCATGGTTTGCTTTTAATTGTCAGCAAGTAAGCATGACTAACCAACACTGTATTTTAAAGGTTGTTCGTTCTTGTAAAAAATCGAATGACATATTGAACGGGTGGAGAGTCATTTTCATGATGACATACATTAATATGAATGTAATATTGTAGTGTCCACCTCCGGTTCGGATTGTATTGAAGTCTATGAGAAAATGACTCTCCTTCTCTCTTGATTTATTACCTCAGTAAACATTGTGAACATGAGTTTATAGTCTCAATCTCTAGTTTCAAGTCTTCTTCTATACAGCATGATGTTCATTGCGTAAATTCTGTTCCCATTATGGGTAAAATAGACCTTAAAGCAGGGTGTGAGTCAGAGCGGGGCTACCTTGAGATTGACAGGTTGCTACCGCTACCAGAGCGAGCTTCTCTGTGCTTTGTCGACGTAGCCGGGCCGTTGGCTGCCGTCTCGACCCAAAGCATTGTCAGTGAAGCGTGGAGCCCACCCTCCGGTTCCCCCGCAGGTAAACACAGTTAGCTGTGTCAGCGCTGTTGCTGTTGTTTGCACTGCTTGTGCTCAGCCGTGCCCGTTTTCAGAGCTGTGTGGAGGATATCCTTCAATCATTGTAATGCTCTGAATTTGGAATTTGGAATTTGATATGATAATAATCCTGCGTTAATTTCCAAATTCACACTGTTTGCCGCTCGTCGAGTCAAAGTGTCCCAAAGAAATGGCATATGTCTTAAAATCTTCTATACTTTTTGAAAGTTTTGAAAATAAATGAAAACTCAAATGAATTGTGGATGGAACTGATTTGATGGGCTTGACTCAGAGGAGGTTTAGAGTAGAACTGCAGGTCTTTTGTGATGAAAGAGAAGGTTATTCAGGGGCAGACCCAGCACACAGTGGAGGAAATACATATCCCGTCTGGCCTGGGAACACCTCAGGGTCTCCTTGGAAGTGCTGGAGGACGTGGCTGCTCGCTGCCACCACGACACAGATAAGCAGTGAAAAATGAAGTAAAAAAAAATAGAATATCTGTTACACACAAAAAGTATGAGTAATGCCAACCGGCTTTCTGGGTGAGCTTATCAGCCATAAGGCATTGGACCACAATGTCTTATTACCTTCACATTTGGGCATACCACGCACAAATGGTTGAACAAATGGAAGACAGATAAGCAAAGGAAAGGTATTCGGTAAAAGATACACAGCGTCATCGTAGGAATAATACTTTCACAGGTACAGACCGCAGTGACTTGATAATGTCAGCCAGTGATTGGAAAGTAATTGCTTTCTAATGAATTTCAGTTTTCTCCTGAATATCATGTATTGCCTCTCTGTATAAGATAGCCTGTCCATGTGAAGACTTCCTCTCGTGGAAATAATGGAAAAGTCACATATTATATATAAGGGGGGGGGGGGGGGGGGCATTGCTGTGTGCTCCAAGCAAATTAAAATAAAATGGTGTCATTATGGTGTTTTAACAGGTTGAGAATATTGTATCAGGTGCCAGTCAGGAAAAAGAATGCCAAAGTTAAGGAAAAGTTAAAACTTGTCCATCGTTTAATTAAGGAGCAGTCAAACATTTTGGGTAATAATTATCTAACTGAGCCAGTCTTGCTGTTTCCTGTTGTTATGCTAAGCTAAGCTAACCAGCTAAGATTCATATTCACCCCACAGACTTCATTGCATCGTGACTCATTTCGGACCGGTCCTGCGGGATTGTAGGGAGTTCTGTATCCACCAGGAGCACGGCAGCGAAGAAGTTATTTTGTTGGTCCAATTCTGGAATTGTTTATTTCTTTTCCTTCCCTCAGCCAGAGGCCGATGCAACGCACCCATTGCTCCACAATCCAGAAACTGATACGAAAAACAATCCTGCAAAGTCTGAATACACGGGAGGTGCACTGGTGCCTTAAACTACAAAATAAAACCACCAGCTCATGAAAGCATCAAATTGAAATATAAAACTCAATCGGGAAATGTTGGGAAAGCAATAGCACAACATGGATGTTCACAGCAAAGGAACTCATATTTGAAATACTGATAACAACGAATAATGTTTTTTCTCTTCAAGGAAACCAAGGACAAGGACTTTTTCCCCCAATGCATGCATGCACAATGACAGAAATAACTAAAGTTTGGAAGGAAACTATGCAGCCTCATATCACCCTGTCCGTCCTTGCGGAGTGATGTTTGCGCTAACAAAGATGCTGCTAAATGGATTTGTGTGTGTGTGTGTGTGTGTGCAAATGCATGTACCGACACACATCACTTCGTGCAATGCTTTGGCAGAAAGCTGATTAAAGAGTGAATGAGGAAGTTGCTTTCTACCCCACAGTGGACCAACAATGTGCAGGATTAATCAGGCCCGGCTCCTATCCATGCAGGTTAATTAGGGTTAAATGATAATTAGGACACCATTAAAAAGGCAAACAACCACAGAGGACCCTTAATCCATGCAATGCTGTGCACCGCAGCGCGTAGGTTTATTTGTTTGTGGACGGGTGTGCGTGTGTGTGTGTGTGTAGGCCAAAGGTGTTTTTGGGCATCCAGTCTGTATACTGTATTCACAGGGATGACTTTGTGGGAATTGTGTATGAATAAGACATCTGTTTTAATGTGTGTGTTTTCTTTTTTTTAACACACATTTCCTCCTCTGTGGAGGCAGCACCTGGAACCTTACTTTGAACCTCACTGATGAAATGTTGTTCTTTGTCACTTTGCAGAGATGAAGGTCATGTCACACAGTGTAATTCTTACAAAATTATTAAAAATGCATTCAAATCAAATCCAAGGTTAAAACATCTCAGCTATGGTCCAAGGTTGCGTAGAAAAACAACATCCATATATAACATCCACGCCACATCATATTAACCGCCATATGTACTGAACCGCTCCCAAAAAAGCTCCCCATAGTGAAAATAGAATTATGACTAACACCCAGAATGCCTTGCACCTGCCTCTAATGGGATGTAAATGTGTCAGGCTTGACCTGGAACATCCTCTGTGTCCCTACTCAGGTACAATAATTTGCTCCCATTTTGTGACACCAGGATGTTGCAGTGACAAATTAGAATTGATTGGAGCCTTGGCTAAAATGTCTCAGGACGTGACCCCTGAGCTCAAAAGCATTTTCCGTATTAGTATTCTGCACCTCACTGCTTCTACCTGGCAGCTCAGATTTTACAGCATGAATACAATCGATCTGCATTACTGTGTCGTTTCACTGTTTTTTCGTTCATCTCACTATATTGCAATTAATTGCATTTTTATTTTCTATTATTATTGTTATTACTAGTATCAGTATTACTCAGTGGCAAGCACTGCGTCTCAGGTTTAAACCTTCACATCGATCTTAGTGCAGAGGGACAGTTCTCTCAGCTATTCCTCAGCCATATTAAAGTGATAAATATCATAATGCAACCCAGTAACTTGTATAATGACTTCAATAAAAGACAAGTTTTCCATTTTGTGCTGACGGTGTGATGATTTAAAAGACTTGCAGCCCTCAAATTCCTTTTGTTGGTATTCAAATCTATTCTAGCTTCCATTCATTCATCCTTTGCACTTAATGATGGATATCGCCATTACGCAGCCTGTGGCCCTGACGGGGTTAGTAGTGGAGGTCTGTAATCCTCTTTATAGGGTGCCCACATCTCTAGGGCTGGCACTGAACTCTTTCTCTCTGCAGCACCCAGATGTAAACTAGGTAAATTTATCAGCACAAAACACCCTCAGCATGCCTGGGCGAAGGCGGGAGCTTAGCACTGATAGTATGGCCATACAGTAGCAGTGGGCATTTTATTCTATCTTGTTTTTATTTCATTTCTCTCTTGGAACGGTATATCTGGGGGCCTCCTGTGATCTGACTGCAGCCTGACTGAGTTATTCCTGAGCTGCGATAAGGGCTTGGATAAGCATAATGACGTTTGGAGGTGTGAAGTCTGTGCTCCCTTTGAATGGCGATGGTGATTCTCTCCCCACACCTCTGTGCGTATTTAGAGCCCAGACTATGGCTCGGAATTTCAATGGAGGTTCTGATTCACAGACAGGTTTTTCCTGTGTGTGTGTCGGTGCTGGAGTGTGCGCGTGTGTGTGACCTGCATTCTCTCCCGGTATTACCGCCCAGCAGATCCAGCTCCCTCCTGATGAGTGTCGAGCAGTGAGTGTGTCATTCCTCGCTGGAGTTGAGGGGTCACTCTTTTTATCTGCTTACCCACTCAGCTGTTTCAGCACTTTTTTTGTATTTGTGTGTACTTTACCAACATACATAGCAACAAGGGATGGTAATGTCTGTCGGTTGATCAGTCCACTACTTTGGACCGGACTGAAATGTCTGAACAACTATTAGATGGCTTGCCATGACCTTTAGTACAGATATCCTTGTCCCCAGAGGATGAACCCGGCTGAATTCAGTAATCCCCTGACTTTTCCTTTCGTGCCACCATGAGGTTGACATTTTTGGGCCTCTAGTGAGATATTGCAATAACGACAGGATAGAGAGCCATGACATTTGGTGCAGATACCCATGGTCCCCAGAGGATGAACCCTAAGGGGTTTGGTGATCCCCTGGATTTTCATCTAGTGACATCATCAGAACTGTCCATTTTTTTTTTTTTGTCCAATACTTTGGTTTATGACCAAATACTTGTAGAACTAATGATATTCCTTTCACTCGCATCTATTATTTGTAGTAGAATAATCTTTTGCTGAAACTGTAGAGTACATTTTCCCTAACTAGATATTGATGTATGTAGTCTATATTCTAGTTGGTAACTTATTCATAGGCATGAGCTATGTAGTGTAGTTCATCCCTTATTTTGGACTTCTGATGAGAATAATGGATTTCTGACAAAACAAAAGTGTTGATTATTGCTAGCCTTATCCTTGAACAGAGAAGTATTTGTTTGAGCACTACAGGTTTGAGCTGAGGTTTGTTATTGTGTCTCCTAGGAGAGCGTTGCACCTCTAAAAAGTCCTGTTGCAGCTTGTCAACCCTCGAGCCACATGTAGAAGAAAAAAACTTAAAGTAAATGAAACATCTGGAAGAAATGAAGAAAAGAAACTAAAGCAATTGCCGAGATGAAGTGCAAAGAAAAACACAATTACCGGGGGAGGAGGGCTTGAGAACAGCTGAGTGATGTGCATGAGTGAGGACGTTTGGTCCGTCTGCATTGAGGTTGAACCACTTAAAACAGATTACAGCAACATGAGAAATATTGAACTTCTATTTAACAGCAAGGACTGTGTCTCTGGCATTCAACACTGATAATATAATTGTCAATTCCACTTTAGAAGCAAAATCATGTTAAATGGTCCTCGAGCCATTATGCAATTTGACGTACTGCTTGTCAAGCTTGTAACATAAAAGTGTTTGTGTGCCACTTGGCATTCTGTGGTTTTCACAGTAAGGGTCACTGAATGGATGTTATTTTTTATTTATTATGTTCAGAAACCTTTTTTTTATTTTAATTTAATTTATTAACTTTTTCATATTGCATTTGATTGACATTAACCTTTTACACACTGACATGCTAATTGTGTAACAATATCAATGACCTGCTGGTTGTCTGTCTGCTCACAATGTTAAATAAAGACAGATAGAAAAATAAGCAAGGATCGCTGACATTTGGGGTGGGTTGGGCACTCGATGACAATATATAATTACCACAGCACTGTAGGTGGCAGATATTGCATATAAAGCAGCAGAAATGTGGAGTTAAAGGTGTGTTTGCAGATGTGTGTTACAGGGGAGGAAATCAGAGTAAAACCTAAAAAACACAGAATGCAAACATTAAAACAGTGTATTGTAGTGCTTGTGTTTAACGTTGTGAGTATTTTCAAAAGCAGTATCAGTTATTCAATAAAGGATTCACATAAAGGTTATTGCATCTGCTTAGTTTCATTTTATTTGATGTGTTTCTACCATGAGACACACCTTTTATGGTATGAATATTATTAGGATTTGTTTCATTTTAACATTTGATCCCTCAGGGTATGCATATATATGGATATTAATTTCACTGTGCTGCGGCGATACCATTTAACAATATATGAAAGATGTAATCTCTTAGATGGTCTCGGTTGGACCTTTGGTCAGCCGTCATTCATTCCCCTCTACATTCTGTGTTACATGGCTCGGCAAGTTAATTGGAGTCAGGCGAGGTTCAAAAGGTGGCTGAAACAGCACTGTAGCATCTGACACCGGCTGCCCTCGGTGGATCGTGTTGCTCTGCCTTCTCGGGGAAGCACACATAAAATTCTCTTCCATCACACGCAGAAAATGTCAACTTCTTTCAAAGTTTAATATAATGCAAGATCCACTTCTGAATCTCACATGTATTACTGTGCTTAGCGAGGTGTTACAGTTTTGCTGGTGTGGATTAGATTCTTCCTCCACTGTTGTCCAAACTTCCTATGACTTTTTTTTGTTTTTGTTTGTTTTTGAACGGATTGCCATCCTCCCTTTCGAAGGATAAAGCGTTCCAGCGTTTTCAGGCTTTTCACTAAATTAGACCGCAGGTCAATCTGGTTGCGTTTGCTGTCTGAATTGCTCTCCTTTGATTCAGCTCATTCAGAGCATCCACTCAGAGTGCACTGAATGCCCCGACGTATTGATTGAATTAGACAAAGAAGTCTCATGAGGAGAGAAATAGACAGAATGCAATCATATTCCCATTAGTGCCAGGCTGGATGAGAGAGGAACGTGCTGGCCTTTTCTTCCAGCCTTCCTTTTTCAACATTAATTACAGTTCATTTCACACATTCTGTTTTTTCACTCTACCCACTTTCCTACGCTCCACACCATATTCAGCCCCTGCTCGTCAGCTTGGTTTCCCCCACCATAAATCAAACATCGCAGAGTTTGTTTTCACTGAGCCATTGAAGACGATACGGAAAGAAAAACATTGTTTCCTTGAGCTCTTACGTACGACGGAGAGATTTGTGTCCTTTTATTCTGCCAATGGCAGCTGGAGCTTTTGTCTCAGAGCAATTGTCTGACTGCGTTTTCTTCACTGTCACACACCCTTTTGATTTTCACTTCAGCTTCTTCACACGTGCATCTCATATTCCAAATGTTGCAGCACAACGCTTCGGCTTGTCGGTTTTTACCTCGATGGAGTGCTGATGTACTTAAGGTTCATCTAGCTTAGAGGGACGAGGTGGAAACCAGCTGAAATAGGGATAGTATGGGAAACTAGAAAGATGGAAGCCTGAATGCTGCAACAGTTACTCCAGGTAACTTTGGCAGTTGGATTCCATTAGTTAAAGGGGAGCTTCACCCATTTTCACATCAAAGTCTGTTTACGGGTCTTATGGAGCACTACTGCATATGGGAAAAGTCATGCAAAGCCTTTAGCTGATCCAGAGGGAGCTGCATGAAACTTGATCAATTTGAAATGAAAAAAAAAAAGTGGGTTGTGGAGTTAGAAAGAAGTGAGCTTACCAAACCACTGTAGCCCGCTCTTCATCTCTGCTTGAGGCTGGCAGCTGGAGGCTACATTAGCTGCTTATGGCAAGATGTACCAGGGGGAGTTTTCATTAGAAACAACCCCTGTGAGATTTTACTTTTCTTAAACAGCAGCGACAAGTTCCAATTAGCCTACGGTCAATGCCAACATGAAGTGTAACCATAGCACAAGTAGAGAAGAGTCAAAATGGGACAGAGTATGTTTTGCCAATTACACAACAATATCTATGTTGGCTAACATAGGCTGTATCCAGACTAATGGATGAATCCACAAAGGATGGATTGTGGCCGCTGATAGCACCATGAATTGGGCATCATTTGCGACTGCTATCTGCCCAGTCCAATGCGCTAATGATATCACAACTCGAGCACGCCCGTAAAGTTTTGCTACCTGAAAAACATCAATTGGCAATCAAGATGAAACCATTATTCTTTAACTACCGGTGGCTTAGCATTGCAGGTGAAGGAAGAGCTGATGGATGTATGGCAGGGCTGCTGTTGTTTGAAGATATCGTTCAGCGATCTATCATTGGTCATTTCTGAGGAGGCAGGGTCCATGTCGGATTGTAGGGAGAGAGCTGTCAAATCACCATCGTACCGTAACTCTTACTGTAAATGGACTCCTTGGGTCTTTAGAGACCCGACACCGTTTTACACTCCATCTAATTTGTTAATTTCCTTCAATGAGGCCTTCAACTCCTGTGCCTCTTTTCTCATGTCAAAATGGTGATATTGTAAATACTGGTAATAAATACACATCCCTGGACCTTTGACGCTTGCCACTCAATGCAAAGCAAGAAGCAGATTTTGTCCTTTCTTCCCACAGAATAGAGTAAGTCACAGATGAATTGCAATATGCTTACATGTCAAATGTTACATGTGACACCAAGCCAGACACTCTAGCTTTCTTCAAAAGCTTCAGAGATCATTAATACGCAGGAAGCAGCCATTTGTGTGACTGTGATGGCTGGATGTTAATCTCATGTTTAGGGAATGAGTATCTTCTCCCTGACAGTTTGCAAACACCCGTCTCCTGAATGAGCCATTCACCTGTTGTTATGGTACTTTAACGAGCATGCGAACCGGACTTTATAACCCCACCACAGATACTAGAGGAAGCTAAACCCCTTCAAAATAGATGTAGTGTGTGTTTTTTTCCTGTTCTTCTGGGTTTACCGTTATTATCATCGCCATGAGGCTTTCCATCTCGGGAATGAAACATCTGCTGTTTGGGCTTTTTGTTCAGCTGACAATTATCCATGCAAAGATGTTGTGTACAAATATTTTTCATACTAATCCTCCTCCCCATCATCACACATTTATCATTTCTGGGAGTCTATTGGCACAATATTTCAGTGCGCTGCCAAAAATGTCAGTAATATAATGCATGTTTGAGTCTGATGGTTTTCTTTTGAGTGAACTATTTGGCACGCTCCCACTACTTAAACAGCTCTGATGTTTCCTGCGATACTTTTTTTTTATGGCAAACAACACTATGATTTGCAGCAGACTTCAATGACTGAGAGATCCATAACAGTAAACTAAGACTGCCATATGCAAAGAAGGACAGACCTGCGGTTACATCATTAGTTTGTGTGACTCCCAGAGTGAGAAAAAAAACCCCATTAATCTGCAATATGCATTCTATTTCCATTTCATTGTGTGCAAACAGATGCCACTGGTGTTTTCAGGGTGTAATGTGTTGCAAAACAGAAACAAGCATTTTAATGCAGCGGTGTATTTTGCTGTTCAAGATGTGTCAAACATTCCCCAACACATCGCACAAAAATAGCAACAACCAACCTCTTTCCGGTGATATTCTGCTATTTTGACATGAAGAAGAAAACTGTTGCTTGAGCTGTTGATGAGAAGAGAATTACTTTTCTTTTGTCAATTCCTCCGTTCTTTGAGAAGAGCGTGACTTTCCTTAATGAACACAGCTTAGGCCTGACACAGCATGGTAGCAGCGAGCAGATGCTCTTTGAAGACGTTTTTTACTTAAGAGCTTGCATCACTGTCTTGCCCACAGCAGGGATGGTTGGTAACAGAAAACGTGGGCTAGCATGTTCCAGTGTTCCATAAGGTAAAGTTGTGACGAGAGGATTACTCTCTGGAGAACTTACAAAGAAACTCAGAAGCCCATCTAAACTTGTCTCAGGTTGTTGTACCGCACAGATCATTTGTGTGTCTACACATTATTCTACACACACTCTTGAATTACCTACGGTACGAGTATGGCTGGGTAACGTTTAGAAGACTCCGTGGCCACCAATACCATTACTAAGACGTGTATTCGGCCCATTGTAGGAAAAAAAACAGAAAAATTACGGAGCCGAGGGGGGTAACACTGGTGGACTCAGTGGGGGGCTTGGGGGTACCCCCACGTTTGTGCAGCTGGTGCGCTTTTTTTTTTCTTAGACAGCAGAGTCCACTACTGGGGGGTAATATTCAGAGAAAAAACTCCAAGATTAAAGTTGAAAATGTATTTGAAAAAAATTCTCTGTGATTAATGTGGCAAATTTGGCAAATTTACTAGAAAAAAGAAATAGTGCAAAACCTTGGTGATGCCAGCCACTGTCTGAATATTGTTCAGACAGTGGTGTTTTTGTGGTAAGGGTGTGTTTTTGTATTGTGGCTTTGTGGAAAATCTCTGTGAATTGGTCATCGGTCCTCAGCCCATCGACTCGCCTCAGGCCGCCATCAACAACAAAGCACGCAGCTGCCAAGTCCAGGTCCAGCAATTGATGTTTCCAGGAATACTGGTGTTGCAATTTCCAGAGGAAGAATTCCAAATGAAACAGCATTTTTGGCTCACACCTCCTCAGATCCTTCAGGTATTGCATGGCATCAGGAAGGACCTTTCTGATTGTATTCGAGGTATTTTCCCTGCAGCTCCGCTGCATTTGAGAATCAGCTACAGCAAAGCCAAGTCCAATGCCTTTCTTCTAAATTCATCCCACCTGATCAAGTGAGATTCACTGCTGCGGTGCTCCTTTATTCTGGCTTCAGCCTGCCTCGACATGTTTAACCCCACAGACTTACATGCAGACCTGCTCTTATACATTGTCATCCATAAGAAAATGGGAGTGGTACATGGCACCATTCTGAGGAGACGACTCTAACCGGGGTTTTCATTTTTTTTTTTTTGAGAATTTAACAAAGGCCTCAGTGTAATTGATATTGTTGTTCTGAACATGGGCTGGATCTGTTGGATTTGGTAACCGTAGCAAAAGAATCTGCATTCTGTCGACTCTGGTGAACTCTGATGTTGCTGCCTCTCTCTTCATGTCTTCCCTCTCAATCTCAATATCCTCCCTTCTTGTCTCCATGTCTTCCCTTTCTGTCTGGGTCCTTTCTTTCACCCTAAAATACAACTACAGCGAATGTCGTGAAATGGTAAATGGACTGTACTTGTGTAGCTCTTTTCTAGTCTTTCCGACCACTCAAAGCATTTTCACATTACATGTCATCATTCACCCATTCACACACTGATGGAAGGGGCTACCATGCCACTTGCCCATCAGGACTAACTAACATTCACACACCGTAGGCGCAGCCACGGGAGCAATTTGGGGTTAAGTATCTTGCCCACATCGACATGCGACTAGTGGAGCCGGGGATCGAACCGCCGATCCTCTGATTGAAGGACGACCCCAGTCGTAAAAGTCTTGTTAATATGTTATTGATGAAAATTGATCAAATAATAGAGGCATTATAACAGTTTTTGCGGTTTCTTATGCACTAACAGCGAATGCTTACACAAAAGCATCAAAACCTTCATTTTTGTAGCCATAAATCAAAGGCGCCAGTGCAACACTTCTTGCAAAAACACGACACACAGTTTCTTGTATTAGACGCCATTCAAGAAATCTCTTGCAATCACTGGGAAAACACTTATTTTCAAAATGCAAAACATATCTGAAATTGGCATTGCTGACACGCACACATAAAAACACTTGCGCGCTAATTGAACACAAAATCCGTCTGATCCTTAGCACTACAAATAGGCATCAGGTAGACTAACCTTTTTGTCAGAACTTTGCAAACATGGAGGCAGGGAGGGAGAGACGAAGTACCGTAACATTTTGCATTGATTACCGCACTGCAATTCCACCTTTCTTTGTGTTTTTCTTGTTGTTGTAAAAAGCTGCATTGGCATAACAATACATCGGTTTGTTGTTGCAGCCTTGAAAGAGGAATTCAAATGGCGCATGTGTGCATCATTTTGCTGCAAAGATGCCACTTTGAAAATGGATTGTTAGGTTTTGATTGCAGAGATTCAGTGTGACATTAAAGTGAGATGTTTATCTCCAAGTGTTGCGTCTTATTGTCCATGTCGTGATTGGCTTGCAGGTCGAGTTTTGATACAATGAGCCAACTTCCTCAACACAATGTGTAAGCAATCGCAGCTAAACTGTATCATTGTGCTCAAGGCAAGGTCTATCTTTCTCCTCATCGCACTATCAATGTGCAAGCTCAGCGGACAGTTCGGATGATGCAGCTGTCTCCGAAAGAAACCTTTTAATGTAACTCAGCGTAAGTTCCATGATGTACCTTGAAGAAAACCATTGTCCACAGCATCTATCTTTCTCTGTATCCCACTCTCACTGGCATGGCCCTTTTATAGTAACTCTGTCGAACTGGGCCATTACCACCCTGTCTGACACATCAGACAAGTCCATATAGTATGCTCTCCTTCACTCTCTGGTCTGGAGCCTTGTGGTTGCGTCATATCTTGAATTGAATCACTGGAATCTGAATTAAGAACACCATTGTTCACAGCATTTCCCATTTAAAATAGCTTGGACATGGCATAACAAGAACCTTATATACCTTATCCTTTGTTTTGATTACCTTGGAATGGAGGATGGCACAGGGCGTACGTTTTAAATCACATTTAATTATAAATCTTGTCATTCTAATGAAATGTTCACTGTTGAAGTGGCCGTGGCTCTTTATCTTCCTTTGAACATCTGTGAAGTTAAAAACGGTTTGCTTGTAACAGCTAAACTTAAACTAGCGGATGATTTGTTATTTTGCAGTAAGTCTACATTGAATACACTTTTATCACACAAGATACTTTGATGGATCATTTAAAATCTGACAGACCTAAAAGCATCATTGGAGACATTACTGACTTACCTTAAAGATGCCTCGGGTGAAAGGTGGCTCATCTCACCGCACTGTCCCCGACACCGTCGCCTCAGGCAGTGTCGGAGCTGAAAGCTCCATCAAACCCTGATGGGTCGTATAATGTGATTTCTCACAAGGTAAAAGCTTATAATCTATCCGCATGTTGGCTGAGGTCAGCTTAACACAATAGGGCTTTTCGTTTACACCCCTCTCAGTTTAGTCTCAGTAATAGCATCTGAAACTATAATGGAGCCACGTCGGACCGTCTTCAATGCACAGGCATTGACTTTAGGTCTCTCTCTTTGTTTTTAAATGCTGTCTAATGTTATGACATGGCTATGTGATATTTTCCTCAATTCAATTTTAGATTTAGGTTAAAGGACACCAAGAAAATATCCAAAATAAAAGTAATATTAAAAAAAAAGAATGTTTCCAAATCCATACTGAAATTGTGACCTGAGCTAAGTTTGCAAAGTGATGCTTCCAACACATTGTTGTTGTTTTCTATCACCCGCCCCGGGTAACACCTGTGACAGTGACGGCTGACAGTGATGGATTGACGTGGACAGATTAAACACTGGCTGTCAGACGGTCGCTTTCCTCTGCAGAAGAGCATCTATCCAGTGTTCTGCCTTTCTGCCTCCATTGATTCCACAGGTTAGAGAGAATAAACCCTCTAAATGACTTCAGTAAGTGCGGGGACATGTTCAGGCGGCGTTTGATCATTAGAAGGCACACAAAGCTCTGACACACGGAGGCTGAGCAGTGCAGTCAAATGATTTGGATGTCAGAAAGAGGTCGTTCTCGGGCCCCCATGATGTTGGCTAACAGCTGGTCAGCTCTTCAAAGAGAATCATGCACTCGCTTTACCTCTGAAAGTTTCAGTTTGTAAAAGTATTGGAAGAACTCTGGTGGAACAAAATGTAGACTGGACCTGCGTGTGGTGGGCACAAAGTATTTGTGAATTATTCACATTTGTAAATAAGCAGGTTTATAAAATGAAATGTATTAGTTTTTTAATGCAGGACACAGGTAAATGAATGTGTATATAACGCTATGATTTGTTTCTGTCACGGTTGCTCATAAGTTTCATAAATCTTCTTTATCTTTTGAGGCAATTTCCACCGAACCTACTCGACGATGTTGGTGGTGAAGTTTAACATGCCGGCCTGCTGGACAACAAAATCACAATATCCTTCAGAGAAAATCATAACACATAGCTTCAAGGCCTGTGTGGATGTTTGAGATGCCTGCCAAGCAGCGAAACAATATGGCGGGACACTCGGCTAAGCACCGAAATGACACTGAGCCTCGCAAACAGCCAGACATTGTTATATACAGTCGCTTCTGGACAGCTTAAAGACTGTGAAGCAATAAGCATTGTCTGCCAGGAGGCAAAGCTGCTGTGCAAGCGGCAGGCAGACATGTAGATCCTGTTGATCCTTTTAGGCAGCAAAGTGGCTTGACATGTCGTTTGGCTGCCCAGTGCACTGCCCCAGCATGTTACCATTACCAGGTTATGTGAGTTTAAAGTGTGGCTTATTATTATACGTTGAAGAATCAAGGTTTTTTTTAAGGGGGCTTTAGTCAAAATAATTGGATGTATCTCGTACCTTTTAATTTGAAAAATTAAAGGGGGGGGGGGGGGGGGGGGGGGGGGTACGAGGAGCGGCATAAGAGCAGCATGAACGTACAAAAGGCAAAGAGAGAACCAAAAAGAGACAGCAGCAGGATGAAAGGCTGACGATGAAAGTGTGTTACTTTGCTATTGGATAGAGGAGACCAGCTGATATCATGACCGACAGCCCCAAACAATGGCAGCAGGACACTACAGGTGAAGAAAGTATGCGTGAGAATACCAGGATGAATGAAAATTTGACTTCAGGCATTAGCTTACAAAATAATAGTCTTCCTGACTGAACTTTCGCAAGAGCTTTATTCGTATGTGGTAAAACATTAAAAACATAAAAATACACATAAATGTATTCACAAGTCCATTTAATAATAGGTTGCTATAATAGCTTTTCTGTCATATCGAAGTAAATTATTCAGCAACAAAAGCAAAGTGGAAAACCTTTAATAAAACATTGTTTCTGCATATACATCAGATAATAAATCATGCATGATGCCTAATGTAATGTCCTTTAATTGACCGCAAGAGGACTTCTTATACTTCCTAGGATTAAAAAAAAAAGAAAAGAACTGACACAGGTCTGCCCTGCTGTTCCATCATTCCTTTGTAGTTGCAGCCAGGTGTGCGTTAAAATGTGTCAGCAGTGGCACAGAGAGCTGGCTGACTTCTTCTAAAGTGGAAACTCACAGAAGCTGCGTAACCTGCACTGTCATAGCACTCTACTGCCTGCTGCCCTTACAGTACAGTACTTTAAATTCACAGGCCAAATCACTTAAAGAGATGAAAATCTATTGATTCATCCCCCGAGGGCCGAATGAAAAGTATAGGCAAAAAACAGGTAGGAAAGAAAATAAGTAAATAAATAAGAATAAATAAATAATACCTATATTGTGATCTCAACAATAAATAAGTTCATATACATGATAAAATGCTAACGTGCTAAGTACTGAGTACTGCTGAGAGTCTTCCATAAGCGCCGGCTGCCGGCCAATCAGACGACTAAGCCTAGATCCTAATAGAATGGCTGTGATTCGCTGTGCGTGTACATTTTACGACCACTAGGCTACATTTAAAAACAAAGCAAGCATGATGATAGAGAAACAAGTCTCCCCCACATGCTCTATACAAGCGCGTGTGTGTGTGTGTGTGTGTGTGTGTGTGTGTGTGTGTGTGTGTGTGTGTGTGTGTGTGTGTGTGCGCTCAGCTGAGAGTTTGTGTCCTTGCAGTAGAGAGCGGAGAGTCCTGTTCAGTGAATGCCAAATATTAGCAAAATAATTGATGACAAAGCACAAGAAGAGTTGCATTGATTGCACAGACAGGGGACATCCACGGTGTCAATAGATAATTAGAAAATAAACAAGGTCTAATGATTCTTAATTACAAAAGTTCTGATCAGTCAAGAAGAGGCGTGGTTTTGAATATTAATCGTTATTGACAGTGTGGGCTAAAATGCACAATAAGCCTAATTCTCCGTAACAGCATGTTTACAATCAGGTAAGCAATCTCATTAAAAAGGTCAACAAATTTGGCCTTTCGGTCAAAATTTTGTCTCTGGGGGGGAACTTGGATCGGGACCCCTTAGCTCACCTTGGTTCTTACACATTGGCCCACTTAAATTAATATTTCTGTCTACGTGGTTGCTGCGTTCTCCCAGCGTTGGATAGATACACCTCAGCTCTTCGATATATGGGGCCAAATTGTGACCATTAACATAACTGAACATGTGTGGTCATGCATATGACTGGAGAGAAAAAATATACTCTAATGACATTAAAATGTGTTTTTTTTTGTTATTTGGTCAAATAAAACATATGGACTGTATTTGTTAAACCTGCATTGTCTATTTTTTTGGCCACTTGGTGGGAGCAGGAATAAGCTGTTAACAAAACGCTGACGCACACTCGTAACCTTTTATGTCGATATGGCGAACACGTCAAATGTAAGTCCACTCTTTTAGCTCCGTTTCTTGGTCTCTACCAACTCCTGAGGGAGTTATACAGGCTGAGCGTGTAGTGTACAGTAGGTTTGTAGAGCTATGTAGATATTATAAAAATATAGATTACAACAGTTTTAAATAATCGCGTAAATATTGCAATGGATTACAAGTAACTGCCAGTTAACTGTAGTTTCCCTTCCTTCTACTCATACCACAAAACAACAACAACAGAAGAGCTGGAAGCACGAGGGCTTTACCCCATTCTGGATGTTTCCCTTTTTCTGAATGGAGACTGACTGCCATCAGCTTATCATATAAAAGGTCAGTACGCTCTCTGCTCATGAGTATATGCTGCTTTGCATTTCTGAAAGTCGCTATGCAGCAAACATGCACTGATGTGGCATGTTTAAATCGCTATATGAATGGTTTTTTTTCACTGTGCTGACCATAATAATTCACCTACATGATTCTAACATGCCGAACATGCTTTACATGGTACGGCAAAGGCATTGCTTCGGCTATTCTCTGATTGCATTCTGCATGAGTTGCACATCATTGTCTGCATTATACATGCATACTGTAATATGCAGCCTATGGGAGAGTAATGGAAATTAGTTAGGTCACTTACCTGCAGCACATATAGTAAAGTGCTTCTGGGAGGTGTTGTTATACATGGACCATGATTCAACACTAACGTGCCGTAGACACTCATATTCTTCACATTATCCAATTCTATTCAACTCTCTGCGGTCGCTCCTATTAGTTAAAATGATATGTCTACTATATTTGATATGCAGCAATGACGATCAGGGAATATGTGAATGTGCTGCTTACTTATTGTTTTTTATATTAATTAAGGTACAACTACTTTTTTATCCCCTTTCCAGTTGCTTTTGGACTCGCAGTTTTTCACCACTGTCTTGTAAATGAGGTCAACTTTTCATGGGCTAACAAAAACAGCACTGTTTTCAGCTGTAAGAAAGACTCTTCACCCAACCGTCCAATGACAACGGAGGAGGGGTGGATACCACAAAGACCAGCCATCACATTTTACATAAAGGCTAAAAAAGCTGAACAACAATGGAGGATAAATGAATGCACATAAAGCGACGGGTCCGTCCTCTCTCCTATTTGCTTCAGCCTTCCCTTCACCCTGAGCAAGTTCTCTCCTTTTTACTTTTACGGATATTCATTGTGATCATTCCGTATCATCTGCATAATACGAAAATCAGGATATATGAAAACAAAAAACGGCAATAATACCACATACTGCGCTGTTGAGCCACTGCAGGGGACATTCTTTCACTGCGACAGCCCTAGTATCAGTAGCTTCCTCAGCATTTCATTCTTTACTTCCAACTTGCATCAGTAAATAATATGCAGCAGTAAATGTCGCAGCGAGACAAAACCCAAGGTTTATGTTTTTTATCATGTTATAGATGAAACTGCCGGGAACGCTGAACTGCACGCTGCAGGGTGTGCTTACCCACGCGACCACCTGCAGCTTCGTCTCATGTCATGTTGCCTTTTCATACGCCAGCGGACTAATTTGCCTAATCTTCGCATGTCTTTATATTGCTATGGAACAATGGGCTGAAAGGACCTTTTTAGTAACTTGAATAGTACAGTGGGCATCCCCTTTACCAGCCTGTGCTCGGTCATTATTTACCCTTGTGGACAGGTGCATTTTCATATTTCTCTGAAATTCCATTAGAGTGTGACTGCAGCATATATAGACCTGGCTGATTGGTGGTATTACCAGATACCTGTATGTTTTACATTCTGAGTGCCACACTTATATGACAGTAGGAACACTGATCAGCTCCATTCGGGGATGTAAGCTTCACACTGATGTTATGCTAATGCAGTGCCTCTCCTGACTGTGTCCACACACACTGAGCACCTTCTAGCCGTAAATTTTCATACAATCCCCCGATAACGGAAAGTAATTTTATTCAGGCGAAGCGCTAGAGGACACCATGCATAATCACGTCAATGTAAATAACATACCTGTTCATTGTCTCTTCTAACTCATCCCCATAAACATGCAGCGCCACCCACTCCTGAAACACGGTAAACGTTGTCTTACAAAGAGCAATATATTATCTTTTCTGTCCACTGAACGCAACTTAATGCATTATGAATCCAGCGAAGGGATATTAAATATAAATCAGCATTAGTGTTACATTTTAAAGTGCAAAAACAAGATAAACCCTGCCCTCACTGTGGGTGGTGGTGGAAGGTCAATAACGGGGAGACAAACAACTGTAATCAGTACGACCGAAGCATCACTGGGGTAACCAGAGTGAGCATCGCTGTGATTTGTGTTTTAAAAATCAATTTATCTCGCGCGCATGAGGCTCCAGCTAAACAAACCCAGCATTGTAGTAGAACTGACAGCCTGCTGGTTGGGACATGCTGTGTCTTATATGTCCTGTTGGAGGACAGTGTGCTTCGCTGATTATTTTTGTGAGTGAGCCTGCCTGCTCAATAATATATATCACTCTTCCATGACAATTAGCTATTGTTTTCACCGTGTGTGTGTGTGTGTGTGTGTGTGTGTGTGTGTGTGTGTGTGTCTATCCTCATGACAAAATGTGGACCTAGTACACCCGCTGTAGCAGGGACTACCTCAGAGGCGGCTTTTGACCGCGTCACAACCGTACAAGATGCAGTCACAGAATTATACAAATGTGTAGTTCAGATCAAAATGAAGGCGATACATTACACTTTACATTACACTCTGGCCCGATTTGGCGTCACAAAGCTTTACAGGTGTATAGTTTGATCAAAGTGAAGTTGTCTGAGCAAGGGCACTGGGCTGGGAGTAGGGGGGGTCAGAAGTGGGGAAGGCCCCCGGACCAATTAAGGCGTACTGGCTTGTGACTTCACTGAAGTTCTACCAGGGGGGGATATCATTTTGCTTTGGTTGTTGAAAATCTAAATTACTCATTTTAGGAAAATATTCATATGCCCCTTATTCCAGAACACAAGATAAACAAAAAGCAGCAGTCTCACGAGAGAGCACAGTGCGAAAACAGTGGTCAGGAAAACAATCTCAGATAAATCGCTTCATCTCTAAATAAATCAGTATTTGAATAAATATGTTAATTGGGATTATTATGGAGGTCGTTCTCTGCATTGTTCCAAAACAGCAAGTCAGTCCGATTTTAACTAACCTCTACGATAAACCATCAACGCTCTCTCCTCTGGCCATTCCCATCGCACTAATACGCTGAGCCAAGCACGAGATGTGAACAGCCTAATTGCGGTGCACTCCGAGATAATGATAACACTTGCATTAGCCTGCTTGAACAAATGCAAGTGCGCACACACACACACACACACACACACACACACACACACACACACACACACACACACTGAATGGCTGAATGTTACAGCAAGGTGAAACATCTTTGGGTAAACACTTCTTTGGGCTTTATTCCTGCTTTCCTCGTAGATTAAAACTGACAAGGTAATTTTATAACTGAATGTTCAACACTTTAATCGTGTAAAATCAAAGAAATTAGTTGCAAGGTCAAGCTCAACCTTCATCACCACCAGCCCCAATGTTCTCCACAGATAACCATGACGTGCACGGGCGGATTATTTGAAATTGGATGCTTATTTCCAGCCCTCTCTGTGTTCATATAATCTGTTGCCTCCAAACTCCCATCAACTGCAGTGCACACCGCAGAATATATACATGCGTTCATGTTCACTTTGTGTCGTGTTACTTTGTGGTAATTTGAGCACAGCTTTATTGAGAATTTGTGCTATGTGAGCACAACCTAAACTGTACTGCACTGATTTAGCTTTCCACTTCCACAACACTGTCAGACTCACGATCGATGGACAGTTTAAAAATCGAAATCGATGTAGCGGAATCAGAGATATAGTCTTCCATTATTTCATACATCCCTCTTCCTTGTCAAAACCTGTATTACCCACAATGCTTCTCAACCGCTGACAGTTTGATCAGAGGAAATAGGTTTTGGTAGTAGCAGCTAATGTAGCCCCGAGCTGCTTGTGGTCTTCAGCCTGAACTGATAATGACTCAAGTAAGGTGGAAATATGCCAAGAAGGTTTTGTATGCAGCAGTACACCTGATACAACATAGTGGGGGAAAAAAAAAAACTGACATTTTTGGGGAAAAGCCTGATAATTTGCCCTGACTGGTGTCATCACAGCAATTTAGAAAAGCTAAGACAGCGACTAAGTCTCGAAAGAGTTTAAAGAGTTTCCATTCTGACAACATCTGCTGAAATGAGGTTTGCATTAAGAGAAGGGAGGATCAGAATGCCATGAGTGTGCAATTCCTGACCTCTCTTAAGCACTAAAGAAAGGGCGATGTCCCACTCTGATTGGCCGAGAGGTGAAATGCACCAAGCTGCTCTCAATATTTAATTAGGAGCCGGCCCCCACGCCCTGCGCAACAGGTGATCTGAATTATCCTCTAATCTACTCAGGGGAATTGTAACATTCAGCTAATGCGTACCACACACACTACAAGACGTTTAAAAGACTTTGAAAAGACTAAGAGTCTAAAAACTGCATTTCTTTTGAGAGTATTTCACACCCTGCTCCTGGTGGAAACTTACAAGAAGAAAAACTGTTGAACAATGGAGCGGAAACAGAAGCAGCTTTTGGCCACAGCTGCCCTTGAGTGTGCAGTGACACAAGAAGAGGCATTCTAGTTCACTCCGTAACTCTTAACACTTTCTCCTCCACAGTCCAAGAGAACCGAGACTTTGACCTCCGTGTTTACTGTCTACCTGGTGTTTCACACCCTCTCAGCAACTTTATATCTAAAAAGCAACTAAATTGAGTTAATAACTAGTTTGTACCGAGTACACAACCGAAGTGGGAAACATATTCAAAGATATCATATTGTAATTCATTGCCATGCACACTACTCAGAGTAATCACAGTGAATGGCTCTTCAACCGACAGCTCAGCTCAGTAGGCGTGGAGCCGGCTGGAGGACGCCGCTCGCTGCAGGAGTGCGTTAATATAATATAATATAATATAATACCCTCACCTTTATAGGATGAGCTGGAGACAGTCCAGCCCGTGGACAATGTTTATGTCATTGGTCCTCACTATCTGCATGAGTTAAGACAAAAAACATACGATAATATCAAACCTGTTTGATTTTATCAGAACGTTAAGATGAGAAAAAGACCAAAAGCACAAGTAACTACAATGTAAACTCATTCACGTCATTATGAGACGCTCCGGGAGTGTGATGACGTAGTATGAGGACTGAAACAAAGCAGTAGGATGTTTCAAACAAACACAGGACTTTCAACCGGGTGAGAGGTGCCGGAAGACCTTGTTCTTGTCCCAAAGTGTTGTTGAGTTATGTTTGAGGTTACGTTAGTGATGTTTGTGACGTGCTTTTCAAATTTACTGTTGACTTTTCCTGCTTTGGCTTTCCGATCTGTGGTCAGAAAACACAGGGGAGACACCCTTTGTTTATGCACCGGCTCTGCTATTCTCCAATAGACCTACACTACTCTGACAACATTAAGTGAAGTTGTTTACGTAGTTATTTTATCTTTTCATGATGTTTTTCCTAAACCTAAATTACCTGTTTCGTTGTCTGAATCGTAGTGCAATCAAAGCGAAAAATCTCTTGAAAAGTCGCCAAAGTTTTAAGGCCGGCATAAAATGAATTGGGAAAAGGGAAATGACAGCAAGTACAAACGAATGAAGGACTGCTACACATTGTCATTATTTTGAAAATGCTTTGCATTTAGTGAAACAACAACCCAGTCCAAAAGAATCGACACTCTCCATGCGTATATTATCATATTAGGTACAGTGCAACGTTTCAAGCCCACATTCCACACAGGAATTAGTTAATTTACAGCGAGACATAACGAAATAGCTCTAACAGCTGCTTAAGCACGGCATCTATCAGTATGCATGGTGAAGGATGTTTCCTACTTACGGTGGAGAGCGTTGTGTGCGCCCCACGGTGTACCTGACCGTGTACACGTTCCTCTGTGATGTGGAGTGTCTTCCGCAGCTTGTGCAGGGCTAGTGAAGAGGGATCGGTTCGGGAGAGGGCCTTCGTCATCCCACGTCCCTCAGGATGAAGTCCTTTGCTTGATGAATGTGCACAATTATGTACAGACAGACTTGCATTTTAATTGGGTGTAATTTTAAAGTAGGGCAGGAAACGGAAGAAAAACAACCATCCGTTAGCTACAAGAGTAAATGTGCAACTTTATAGCTTTATTTGTTATGTTTGTCTGCGCTGTGGTGAGGGAAATGCTGCAAGTAAGTCAGTAAGCAGCAGTTCAGCAGCCACAGACACTGTGAGGAAGAGATGGGTGTAAATGTGTTTGGGAGTGGCAGGGAGTCCAAAGGGAGGGATCCAAGGGAGACCCCTAAAAGCTGATGCACAGCCACAGACTCACATTGGATGTCAGACCACAGAGCCGACCTCAAGGTAATCTCATGATAACTGCATCATGGGAAACCAAAGAGACATTTTGGAGAAACCGGCAGGGACCTTTCTGATCCGACATGCGCTCCTCCGCCAGGCCCTGGCAGAGTGCCTGGGAACCTTAATTCTGGTGGTGAGTAAAGAGTGTGTCGCGAGTGAGTGCTGAGTGGATCATTGTGAACAAGGACAATAGACTAAATTGCCAGATGTGTACTCAGTACAAACTAGTTGTTACCTCAATTTAAAATTGAATACATGTTTTTCAGATGTTGTCTGCTACCGTTCAATTAAATGAAATTGAACGGGAATGCAAGCTGTGCTGTTGTGCTATTTAGGAAACGGGGGGGAAATCATTTTACCTTTGGTTACACTCAAAGAAGCATCTGTAATATTTGCATGATTAACATAACAGTTTGCATGCTTATTATTTTATTGTTTTTGTCATACTATGCTATTTTTCACTTAAAATATACAACGACTTTAAACGTATATTTGAACCGTGAGCTAGTTTGGCGTTTTGGTAAACTAAACATCTCCACCACAACAAATAATCGTGACTAATACCTGCGTGTGTAGATGACCCACTTGTTACAAAAAGTAAAACATATATTAAGTCCAGTGCAGAGCATATAGAGATGTAATAAAATGACTGAATCTGTCTGAGAAGATGTCAGATATGTAAAAAGAAAAAAGAGCGTTCATCGTGGAGTAAGTGTATGCCATTTGTGTGATTCAACAATCCAATGAATCCAACCGACAATTAAAGACGTGATAAGGCGAGCAAAGCGCATCGTGAGAAACGGTTCACAGGTTGCAAGATTTTCTCACTAACATCGATATTCTGAAGCTTTCCAGCAGCTTCAACGTGAGGAAAAGAGAAAAAAAGACCTTCTGAAAATTCCCCGGGGGATTCTGTCTCCTCGTCCAACATGTGTGTGTAGAGAAAGAGGTGGAGGGTGTTGTGGTGTCTGGCAAGAGTTTAGCTTTTTGTTGGCACATAATAAATACATTTTTTTTGTTAGGTTCTCCAGGTGTCTTCTGTGAGACTGATTTGATGTTCAAAGGCGACTTTTAAACTAGTGCTAAAAGGTAAAGGAAGCTTAACTGCTGCTCTCCTCTCATTCAATTATTGCTTTCACAGATGTCGATGAAGCAAAGAAACACTGGATAATTCCAGCTATATTCCCTATTACTTTAACACCTTCATTAATTATCTCCTGTTACTTAACACAAAACCATATTATCTTATATCCTTATTCTTTGCTAATGATACAAGACTTCATACAGCAGCTGCAGTCCCCACGGAAAGCTGTTTCGACACTCGAGGTAAGCCACGATACTGTTTTAAATTAAAGCACAATGTTTATTAGTCCGTCAAAACAACCTTCTCACGGTAACCCACGGACAACACAAATATCAGGAAAGGGCGCCGACGGTGAAACGCCGGGCCATTTGTTATTCTGCTGCCCAGCTGTGACTGATCTGTTAATTCCAGGAGACCTTTCACTCCGCTGGCAGCGTGGTCCCCCCCGGTGGTCAGAGCTGGCCCTCCGTGGAGGAAGGCCTGGCGGGGGGAGTCAGATTGTTGTCGGCATCAATAGTGCCACACAAAGGCCATCCGTAACATACACATGACCTATAGGTCAAAGAGACACACCCTGGATACGACCGAAAGCAAGACTCAGCTGACACCTGACCCGGGGTCAGGCCACTGAGCGGCTTTATTTTTCTCTTTGAAGGTGTTCTACTACTTAATCTCACGGTGTGTCTTTTTCAACTTCACTGTATATTTCTAGGTTGGAGCTCAAAAAAAAAAAAAAAGTGGATGGTTTGTAAATTTCTGAAAGGCATAAAAGCTAGATGTGTCCAGCAAATAATTCCAGGCTGTTTGTCTGAAGTGTCGCCCCCCCACTCCTCTATCCAGATGTTCGGTTGTGGTGCAGTAGCACAGCTGGTTCTGAGCAGAGGCTCCCACGGCACGTTCCTCACCGTCAACTTTGCTTTTGGTTTTGCTGCAACACTGGGCATCCTTGTGAGTGGGCAGATCTCAGGTGAGGATATGCTGCAGTGTATTTGAAGGGTTAATGATCCTCTATTTTGATTTACTTATGAGAAACTGTCAGAAAATGTCTTTTAGGCACACAAACATTTCTTACATAGCCCATAAAAACATACAACGCATGTAATGTTTCCTTATTTGGTATAATAACAAAGGCTTTGTGGTCAATCACGTGTTTTGTCACGTTCATTAAATGTGCAAGCCCAGTTTGTGGAGAACAGATCCACCACTTCAATGACTTTTCTATACATTTGAAAGAGGTTAGAAGAAAAGAAAACATAGTTAAAGGGGTTGATTTTGCAACTATCATTATTAATATACATTTATACATACCGGCCAATGCCAACAAAGGGTTGACTGAGCAAAAAGGGAGGAAAACTTTATCTTCATCAAGTAAAATACAGCTACAGTCATTAGCATCACTGTCATTCACAGAGTATTTCCGCAAGACTCTGCTTTTTTTTAAATTCAACTTCCATCAGCATAACAGGGAGTCATTTTTATTGATGGCTTGACAGACACTACATATCAGCAAAGGGTGAACTGGCAGTTATCTGAAACGCAGTATTTACCCCACTGATGTGTTTGCCTGAAGAATGACAGCAATGAGGCAGCAGGGGAAGCAGAACAGGAGGCAGTGGACGGAGGAATGCAAAGTTTAAAAGAGACGCAACAGACAGAAGGAGGGGGGCACTTACCCCTGAACTTGAAAACTAATGTGGTCTGTAATTGAAAGGAAAGTGAGAGAGTCGATCCTCAATCACAGTATCCTCTGTCAAAAGCATGCAGCACTACAAAGGGTTCTGCAGTTCACTCATACTCACTTTCACTCATACTCACTTCTCCAACGCCTTTATAATGAGGCTGTCCCCCTCTAACACACATTGCAGCTGAGAAAATAAGCTCTTATAATTAGATAGTTCCTACCCTGACACGATTAAGGTGTGAAGAGAAGCGAGGCGCCCACACGAGTGTGCCATCAGAGCAGTTATTTCCCCCTTCAAGGTTAGAAAAAAAGGGATACTTTTTCGGAATCTTTCCCTCCAATTTAATTTGTGTCACAGAGACCTTTCTCTGAGATAAAACAGCCTCCATGTGTTTTTGTTTTCCTGGGTTGAGTCACATAGAATCTGATCATAGATGTATGAACATTTTTACATATTTTTCCTCATCTTTAGGTGGTCATCTGAACCCAGCCGTGACCTTCTCGCTGTGTTTACTTGGGAGAGAGCCTTGGAGGAAGTTCCCGCTGTTCTTCTTCTTCCAGACTCTGGGAGCCTTTCTGGGCGCAGCGACTGTCTTCGGCATGTATATTGGTGCGTGAAACTGAAGAGGAAGAATCAGATTAAAACAGATGTTTAACGGGACACATAACTGTACTCCTTAGACAAATCAGGACTGTTGTCTACTCGGTGGTACACTAACTGGTTTGTACATTCTCCCCACCAGATGCATTATGGGACTTTAGCCCTGGGGAGCTGATTGTGGTGGGGACAAATGCCACTGCTGGGATTTTCGCCACATATCCATCCAAACATTTCACCTTGGTTAACGGAATCTTTGATCAGGTAACAGTGATTTTCTTTAAGCATTTCACCTCTACTCAGTGTACAAGGCGGCTGCATCTTAAAAGCAGCACGCTCCCTCTCAGAGGCCATAAACTCCAGCTAAAGTGATTGTACAAGTTGAAGCACAGAGACTATTCTCTGTTGTGTTAGGCAACAGCCTCAATTATATATGTTACAGTAAAATAAGAACACAATCACAGACTTAAATAGATGCTTGAAGTCACAGTGACGCATGTCTGGTGGAGCTGAATAGACCTCGTCTTCCAAGAGACGGCTGATTGAAAAACATGGCTGAGTGACGTTCATTGAAGACAAAGTGTACTGGACATTTCACGGCGTGGGACATGCATGGCTCCACTGCTGGAGCCCCAAACTCTTATTGCTTGGAAATATTACATGGAAATATGGCACTCCAGTAATGGCTTAATAGTAAATCCCAAAACGTCAGCTCCTGTCATCCTCTTTAACCATTTAAGAGCAGCACACGGTCTAATGAGGACAGTGTCACTATCCATTTGATATGATTGTCTAAACTTGGAATCTGTGTGGAACAGCTAGAACAGATGATTAGATCCCGCTCTGTCGGAAGATTCAAATAATTAATGAAGGTACCCTGTGCGTAAAATGACACACTGTGCATCAAAAATCTGGACAATGTAGATACAACGCAAATAATCCTGCTGCTGACGGCTACAGGTGTTTATCTCAAACAGAGCTTTTGTTCCTATAACAGGTGTGAGAAGTTTGCTAGTTTGTCTGAGCAGACAGAAATGCAAGTAAACAATCTATTGACAACACGCAAGGAGCTTCTGCCACCGCAATTTGCTCGTATTATCTGTGCTCTAACAGACGGGAAGACTATCAACTAGCTGTTGACTTTGTCAGTTTACCCTTTCAAGACCCCCCGTTGGCTCTGAAACAGCACTTCCTGCGTGCTGCAATGAAATCTCACAAGAACTGCAGTACATGTGCAGGCCAGGGTGGCCACCAGCCAGCGCTGCCGCTGCAGCGCATCATGTAGGTCATGACATGCCACAGCATATGGGGTCATATTCTATACAATATCGACTGTCAAGTCCAGAGCTGTGATGACGATGCAATCCTGCTAATTGAAGAGAACCCCCTGTGTTTCCCTGAGCTCTCCTTGTGGTGCTTCTATCCAATGATGTCAGGATACTTTAAATGGACAACGGGAGTTATGTGCTGTTTTCTGATGAAAAAGTTGACAAGATTTCACGATTTCACATTTATTTTCCTTCAAGAGAAGTTTCCAGTTTGACAGCTTGCCAACTTCTGCAGAACAAATGCCCTGTGAATATCACAACTTCTTAGAGGTGATTAAACCACACAGGAATCATGAAGCAATTGCATTCACAAGATTGAGTTTTGTGGGATTAAAGCCAGGTCTCCTCGAAATTATGTTCCCATATTTCCACACCCCGTTTTTCAAATATGTTTCGAGGGAAAGTAATTCCTCCTGGATGATGTTACTTTTGACGTAACTTATTATTAACAAATTAGCTTCAAATTAGCACCCAAACCGTGATCTTTAACTAAACCGAAACGTAATTTAGTTTTGAAACACCGAAAGCATAACAAGCAGTTAAAACTCTACAACGTTGATATTTGCGTATCTAGAAATGGTTCAATGATATGCAACCTATGTTTGGTTTAGAAACGTTGAGTTTCAATGCATCCTTGGTTTGCAGAAATGTACAATGCCCACATTTTATTCAGGAAATTCAATTGATTGTTCATGCATCAGCAGGAATATTGTCCTATCAATGAAAATAATGAAGGATCACATGAAATAAATGTAGCAAAAAGCATTAATAGAGCATTCTCCCTGCACTGGTCCTCAGATTATTGGACCAGCTGCATTGATTGCGTGCATCCTGGCCATAGTTGATCCAAACAACAATCCAGTCCCTCGAGGTCTGGAGCCCTTCACTGTTGGCTTCGTGGTGCTGGTCATCGGCCTCTCGATGGGCTTCAACTCTGGCTATGCCGTCAACCCAGCCAGGGACCTGGGGCCGCGCATCTTCACGGCTCTTGCGGGCTGGGGTGGAGAGGTTTTCACGTGAGTATAGCACAGAATTGAACTGCAGGGATATCACGGTGCATCCGCTTTGAACGTTATCAGCCAATAGAATGGGAGTTATCAGTAGTTATCAGCCTCAAAGATATGGGTTAGAAGGCGCCTGTTACACTCTAGTAGGTTCATCAGGCTGTCAACTAGTCACACCTTTGTTCATCTATATACGAATACAAGAAGAAGTCGTGGACCTCTAGTGGCCGTAGTATTTATGACGAGACTAAAGGAGGAGGTCGGGGGGGGGGGTATAAATAGTGACGTAGTCCACATAGAATGGAAGTTGTGTAGATTGGTCAAACAACCACAGGACTTTCACCCAGGAGACTGCTCTTCATGTCATGTTCTATGAGAAACCAAAATTCATGAGTTATTACCATATTTCTGGTATGTAACTTGTGCACTTAACCAATGCCCTGTATGTAAATTATGTAACAAACGTTTTTTTTTAACTCAAACCAAAATCTTTTCCTAAACCTAACCAAGAAGAAACGAAAAGTAGTTTTGTTTTAATTCACATTGTTAACTTTTATATTGACAACGAGGTAAGTGCAGTTCAGCGTGTCTGAAACATCAAACATTTCCACCAAAACGCACAGTAGAAATACAAATGAATACAAATATAAATGTAATTTGCAATGCATTTGATTGCGTTTCTTAATGTGTTTTTCTTTTCTTTTGTGGCTGATATGAACAAAGACATGCAGAATTGCTTTGTGGAGGCAGAATCATACAGCACAAGTGAAACTGGAAATATTGTAGCAATTTAGCATTGTGCTTTTATGAGTGGGAAATCACAAGAAACAATATATTTTTTTAAATCAATATTAAAGTAGCAGAGGCCAAGATGTCCTTAGAAGCCCTATAGATTAAAGCACCAAAAACACTGGACACTACATTTCCCATAATGCCACAGGGGCCACAGAAGACAAGCAGTAGTTCTCCTCCCGATGAGTAAACCAAACTTAATGTGTGAAATCGGTGCACTGCACCTTTAAATATATTTAAATTGGAGTGTCTCTATATTGACATGGTTCACATGCTCTCTGACCCGTAACACTGCATCTCTGTAACTTCTGCTATGCACTCATATTTTATTAAGGCCTGCTACAGTATAGGAGAATTGAATAAAAAATGTAAAATGACAACATGCATTACAGTTTTTTCCCCATTTATTCTCTTCCAGAGCAAACACCTACTGGTTCTTTGTGCCCATCTGTGCACCCTTCTTGGGCGCAGTGGTGGGTGTGCTGATTTACCAGCTCATGGTTGGATACCATTTAGAAGGAGAAGTCAAAGAGACGCAGAAGGAGGAAGAGAAAAGGTTCAAACTTTCCAGTATGACAACCAACGGAGATGCATGAGCACCGCTGAATTTCTTTTTGCGATTATAGTCGCAAAAAGACGACGTCCTTGCCTAACAATTATATCTTTTGCTGTTGAGGAAAACCTTTTTTGTTTTCACGTATCTCTTTAGCTAAAATCAGCTTTGAGATCGCTTAGGCCATCAATCAATAATCATGAAGATATCTAGTCTTATGACATTTTCACATGTAACATATAACAGTGTGATCTTGTCTATTATATCTCTATATACATATATATATATATATATATATATATGTATATAGATATAATAATAAAATATAAATATATTCTGACTTGCAATGAATTTTAGCAATATTTACATCTCCAGTAAGCAACTTCTCATAGGCCCACTGCTGTGTAAAGTCTATACAGATTCACCACTGAGAGGTTCGATATGTGGCGGAAAAATTCCTTATTATCTTTTGATTGTCGACAACAGTTTCTTGGATTTTTCGACTGCCAAGAGCAGCTAAACCACGCAGACATGTGGTCTGTTTTGTCTAGTTCGATATCATTTGTGTTTCTGCTTCCAAACATTTCAGGAAGACCTCCGACAGTTCCACAACTGAAGCTCTGCTGTCACCACTTACCACATTCTGCCATCGATGCATGCAGCAACTTGCCCCTCTCCATCAGAGACTCTGAAGGTCTAAAACACACAGAGGCCTATTTTACACCTGGTGCGAAGCGAGTTTCCGAACTGACGTAGTTGTCATTGTCACGCCATACGCCCACTTTGTTTAAGTAGCTTGCGCTCATCTGTGCGCCCATTGGCGTGTTGGTCTTAAAATTAGGTTTGGTCGGGCACACTGTTGGTGTAAAGTCAAAGGTACAGCATTTTTTTTTTTCTATTTAAAGGGCTCGTTATAGATCGTAAGATAGGCCTTCATAGGTGGGTTAGGGTTAGATTGATGTCATCAAAATTGATGGTCAGCAGCTATTTTTCTCTTTAGTCATTTGTCTGGTATGGATGACGCTGCCATTATCCCATTAAGGCAAGCCCCTAGGGATAACATTTTCTAAAAATAGAAAAAGATTGATCTATATATTTTCAAAGCGTTGCCTTTGAGACTCATGCAAATAGTGACATTTGCTACGTTATAAATTTCCTCCAAACTGTTGCTATGCCCCTTTTGGTTTATAGTGCCTCAGGTGGTTAACACTGCTAGAAATTCGATCTTGGTTTGAAAGGGCACTGAGGGCAAAAAAGGTCAGGAGTATTTGCTCACATTCGCACACATGCACGTGCACTTCTGAAGTTCATATCTTCCACAGACGTCCATCAATGATCAATTACCATCGGAGCAGCAAACGCATATTCTGCATCAAAACATCAGTAATGACATTTTTGGTGTCTGGAAGAGAATATCAATACGTCAGATGTTACAAAGGCTTAAACTTCAGAGACGGGTGTTTGACATTTGGAGTCCCTCTTTGGCATGACCTTTGCAGCAGTTCACCAGACATATCTATTGTCAATCTAAGCATTTGCCTCTGAAATTATAATTAACCTGCTGACTCGCAGAGAACGAGATGCAGAGCAGCAGGATTTTGCTTTTTGTTTTTACAGCTGTCGCCATAGAACTAAATTGAGGTTCAACCGTCTTTTTGGTGAAAAAGTTCCATTACGAATATGGCAGGGTCTGTTGATTTAAAACATTTTTTTAAAAAAGCATAACTTCAGAGGAAATCTGTATTCGCTTTTCATTTCCTATGCATTAAAGTCAGTCTGCTATGGTGCTGAGGTAGAAACATGGCAGAAATGAAAAATGCTATCTATGACCAGAAGAGGAAATCAGCAACATCAACTGCAAGAGTAATACCAAGCTGAGAACCCTCTCCATGGTTGACACATTTGTTTGTTGCCTACCTCAGATCACTGTCAACATGTGCAGGCCACAATATTGATTATAAAAAAAAAACATGTACACATATGGGTAGCAGGTTTTCATTTAAGATTAAACACGAAGAATATGAAATGCCATATTCAGCACATGGCATTTCAATGCAGGCAAAGAAATATGAAGGTTTGAGCCACAGCTCCACCGTGTGGCGAGGTAATGACACTTCAACCCTTTAACCACTGAGTAGTATTGTCAGGAATTCACACAAGTAAAGCATTGGTAGATTAGAGGGCCTGATAATAAAGCACAGCATTTACTCTGCTTGTGTTTTGACCAATGCAGTTCAACATTTCACTAAAACTAAACAGAGTTCCTGGCATGGCTTTCCCAGTGCGTTGACCAAATTCTAATAACCAGAAAGTGCAATTCATGTTCATCTTGTTGCAAAAAAAACATCTATTTACAACTTTTTACTGGAGAATAAAACATGTTACGATCCCAGTAACTGGCTGCACTGGTTGCATACACGGACTAAATGACAGTAAGGAATTAAAAGAAAGGCACATTGTTTTCATGCTCATTTGAATGTCAGTTCCTTGATATACTATCTCCTCCACTGTCTCACATTGCAACAGGGCGGCCAATTTTTCAGTGCATATTTTCAGTCTGCAACAACAAGGTCCTGTAATACTACTCCGCTAAACACGATGCACGCACCAGGAAACCACATGTTGCACGCACCTTATGGGATTACCCTGCTTATCACCTGCTGTGTGGTTTCCTGTTTCCTGTGTCAGACTCACTTTGATGATTCCAATGACTTATTTCGTTATTCAATTGTTTTAGTTCAGAGTGGCAGTGAGTGTAAGACACAGTAAAAATCTCAGACACTATGCATCAATGTGGATGATGAAAATAGGATGAATGAGATGATCAGAAAGGCTGGCTCAGTGATTGGCCTCACCCCGGACTCACTTGAGGTCACTTTAGAAAAGAGAACAAGGGACAAGTTAAGAATGAGTGTGTATTTTGCAGGCCATCCATCGCACTGTGTTTTTAATGGACTCAGAAGCTCACTCAGTGAGCGGCTGAGGATGCCTCAGTGTTCTACTGAACGACTCAGAAGGTCTTTTGTTCTATAGCAGCGGACAGATGTTTTAATGAACACTTTTAGATTCAGTATCTTACTGATGATATTCATGTCTCAAATGTTTAATGGTGTTATTTATTTGTTGTAATGTGTTTTTATGTCTATTGTTGTCTGTATGAGTTTATTTGGTGGCAGATGAGTTTCCCCACTGGGGATTAATACAGTTTTCTAATTTAATCTAATCTAATCTAATCTAATCTAAAATGGTGGACTCCGTGGAAGAAGTCCCGCTTCCTGAAAATGGCTTTTTCTAAGCTAACAAAAATGTAACGATTATTATTTTCCAGTGATTATGCACTGATTAAAACATAGTTCTGAATATTGTATTTCATTTACGCCAATTAGTCCCCCTATATGTAATACGCAGTTCCTTTAAGGCATGTGGTTAGAACAGTGCCTTATGAGGCGCTACACGAACTGAAGGGCAGAAAGTTTGATCACGCATCTGATTATCTTAAAGAACTACAACTAATGAAGACAAAGGAAACAGCAACATTCGTAGCGTCAACATCGATGCTAGCAATGCTGGTTTCACAGGTAGGAAAATATTCAGACTTTAAGGACACATTCCGCTGAATGTAAGCAGAGACCTTTTTACGGAAACTCCACACTTAAATACAAAAAAAAAAGATTTAAAAGGAAGCTTTTAATAACGAATCATATTGGATTAATGAACGTGAAGTTGGATTTGTAGAATATTTACTTATTCAGGTTGCTTGGTATTTGTAAAATATTTTTGCATTTGTTCGAATTGGTTAGTGTTGGTTTGTGGAATTTAAAAATGCACTCTTCAACTCCTTAAAATACTCACAACTCATTAAACACATTTGTAAATCTTGGTATTATTTGTGGGTCCTGAAACATTTCATTTGTAAGCAGTATTAAGATTAATTTCTCTTAGCTATTCTAAAAGATCACCAGTGCCAACACACTCTCTCAACACCTTTTGTTAATATCAGCCGATCAATGTTCCTTTCATAAACCCATGAGACATTGTGTTCTCTGCACAGCACTGTACTGTGTATATTCATTAGTAATCTAACACATGAACACCAATGTCAACATAACATACCAAACACCATTTTTCTATTCCTGTATATGTTGTGGTACACTGGTTTTTCATGTGCTAACAATGCTATTAGAAATACAAAGTGCTGAAAGTTGTCTGTGCCCGAGAGACACACCACTGTGGAGTGTGACTTTGCTTGTTTTTATACCCACCCACACATGCATGCCTGCATTTCAAATTGAAGCCGTTTATTGTGATGTGTCATCTTCATAAAATAGCAAAGAGATTCGACACAATGACAACAGGATTAGTACGTCAAAGAAAAACGAGAAACAGGGGCCACGCCTCAGACAGCTATGTCTGAGAGGAGATAATGTGATACTTCAGATTACTTCATTGGACACATGGAACAACTGATGTAATGCAGTTGCATTTAAAGTCCTTAATGAATTATGAACTTATGTTTTGCTACCGAAACTTTCAAACACATCTTAGCAGATAATATTTTTTTTCCACAACAGCACTTGAAAAGCTTAACTTGAAAAACAAGTTAACCTGTGGTTTGCTGAATCACATTCATATACTATTCGTATACTGTTGTTAAACCTATGATCAAGCGTCATCATGGTGGGGAATGTTAACATCCTCCTCGCTATATGCAAATTCCGTGGATAATGATTAGAAAGGTATTTGTGAGACGTAAACAACAATCAGAGTAGTGGGTGTGACTGGTAAAATCAAAGTTAGTCAAAGGCAACAGAACAAAACCAAAGAAAAGGACATGCAAATAATTGCAGCAGGAGCATGAAAGGTGACAAAGATAGAGCGCTGTAGCAGCAGCCAGGACTTTATAGACTGGTAACAACAGGCCCAGGTGTTCCCAGTTGACCCTAACGATGCCCTGCCACCAGCTATCTGGAAAACATGGCAAATGACGGATTGACAGGGAAGGGCAGGGGGTCGTCACACAATGATTTTTGAAATATAGAAAACAAAACATAAAGTGAAAGCATGACAACCTAAAAACTTCAAACCTTCTATAGTTGCCGCTCTCCGCCTTTGTAAGACAGAAGCACTGGCTTTTAAGACGCCTGCCTGTGAACATCAATAAAGCTGTCCAGATGCTTAATTATCCCATTTCTCTTTCTGTTCATGTGACCAAATCCAAGAATTACCATTCTGAAAACAAACATGTGCTCCAGTCACAGTGCAAAACATCATTTGTCAAACGAGCAGGTCTGCTGAGGGCGAAAGAGGAATCTGGGATGTTTTCTTTTCAATGCGGCTCGTCACGGTTAAGTCGATGAAGGTGAAAGTTTCCTCATTGGAATGTGGTCGATGAATATCATAGTCATCTGAATGCGTGATGAGCAATCTGATGCATGAAAAATAGTATACTTTACATATATATAATGCAAAGTGATTTAATAGAGTGCGTTGAATATTGTAATATAAGACACTGGTTGCAGGACAATGCATAAATCAGCACAAATGGAGAGAGAGAAAAATATTTAAAAGGCTTTTGGGAATAACTTAACTATTTTGAAATCTTATCAAATAATGAAGACAGATGTTTGAATGCAAATAATCCATTAAAAGCATTGCAATGTAAACAGATTCCTTAAAAAACTGAATTGATGTCAAATAAATAAAAATGCAAAAAGTGTTATTTAAAAAAAATGGTTGTATAGCCCTTCAGTAGCCCTTTTATGAAGTTTTAAAATGCATAAAGAAGTTTTCAGATCAGGAAATAACTGGATCATCTGCAAATATAATTTAGCATCATTACCGGGTACTTCTAAAAATAGCTTTCCATCTGCCAGCACCAATTATGGCTTTCTTTGTTTGACAGTTGGAGCAATGAAGGACAAAGGACAGCATCTCACTAACCATAACCAACCTGTTCTCACTCTGGGCTTTTATCCAACATCAATGTGAATCCATTCACGTCTTTATTAGACTCTCAAAGCACAGACGTAGACTTAAGACCCATACGTCTTTTGAGGGAGGGAGGGAGAGCTGGTGAATTGGTCAAACCAAAGCTTTGTGATCCCAACTCGTCCCACTCTGCGCTTGGTCAGGACCCATGCTTCACTTTCTACAACACTAAACCAGCTCATCAAACTATGACACTCCACCTGGTGTCCTTAGTGATGACAGGAGCTTCTGCCCAAGCGGCGACATGAGACGAGTGGGGATGAGATTACGATGTGTTTTAAGTCAGACTTGATAAATAGTGAACCTGTCCTTTAGCTAAAAAGACAAAGGGTGGTGCCCTTTGTCTGTTAGCGGAAAAAAGGCTTTGTTATGTAGTTTAGGTGAGATTGAAGACACAGGTTTTATTTGCTGAGTTTGGGATAATAAATATGATAAAAATGGTTTACAGTCATTGCATCATTTCAGGTCGGTCAAATCAATTTGCTTATTACATGGTCTGTGTTTACTCATTTCAAGTAAGCGGCAGAGTCAGATCGCTACTGCTGCTTCCTTAAATCAACGTGCAATAGACTCAATAGTAACGCAAATTAAACTATAACCAAACTGTTCTTTCAAAAAATAATAATGTCCACTTCCTAAGTTGCTTGATTGATCTGCTTTAGGATGAGATGTCTGTATTTATAATTCTATTTTATCACGGCTGACTTCAATGTTGTGTTTTACATGTTATCCCTGTTAATATAAAGATGAAATAAAGTTCAAAACTTGTCAATGAAATAGAATACAGCAACACTGAGCACCAGTGGAAATGTCACTCAAAATATTCAACAACTACTTGAATATTTATGATCGTGATTTATGCATAAATCACACAGATTTCTGAACTCAATCCAACGGATTTAGACTGTTTGATCTCTTACTACTGTTTATCATGCACTCATAGGCTTAAACATCTGTCACTTTTGTTTTTTATTCTACCAATTTGTGTTTTGTGCCAAACATCTGTTTTTGTGGGTACATCAATGATGATCGTACAGTTTGTGATAATCATACAGCTCTCATATTGCTTCCACAGCCCCACATTTACATGTTGATCCCTTTTCATTTTGATGAAGTACTACTATGGATGGCAATCTTCTAGTTTTGTCTTTTCCGCGCCACACGTGTACAAAATGGCAACTGGCCTATTTTCACTGCAGACCCGTAGACGCGTCATTACAGGGACGGCACTGGTGCAATCAGTAACATTGACGTGTCAGTTCCAGGGCCAACTATTATTCAACGCATCAAGCGCACCTGCTGCTGAACCTGTACCAATTAAAGTAATCTACTGCTTGGCATTGATGGATGAATGTGTGCAGTACACTAATCATATGTTGTGACACTGAAAAATGAAAATGCTTTGAATATTCCTTATCCGAGACAATAGAGTCGTAATAAAAAGGATGTGAAAAGGAAGGTGTTACTCTCTGGGGCGGACCAAAAAAAGTAAACCTGAAGGCTCTCATTCCTTTAGAATACCAATACGTAATGTCTCACAGGAGCCCTGATGGAAGGGGATTAGCTCAGTGAAGAGCAATTTGTTAAAATAACCTTCCGTTTTTTAAAGAATTTAGTTGCGCAACACCTTAAGAACAATTCGGCATTGTGAAAGACCACTTTGCCATGTGTGTCATAAACGCTAACATGAACAGACCTCATTAGTTTCCACCCAGCAATGTGGCTACAGCACAGTACCATGGAGTACAAGTAAGGCCATTGTTATGGCGTATATTTTGTTCTTATTATAAATGCTTCTATTGTTTCTGTTTTTAACATGTAAAGTGTCTTTGAGTGCCTTTTAAAGCGCTATATAAATAAAATGTATTATTATTATTATTATTGTTATACTCTATAGAATTGAAGAGGATGATTCAAGGAAACGTTAAACCGGTTTTTAAGATTCTGTCATAGCTGTCTTATCGAGAAGATGTCAAGATATTGTTCTTCGTGCATTGTCCCTAGCAGAAGTTTGCCGTGTGATTCTGAAACATGTCATCATACAGTCTTCTTCCATTCTTTCCTTTAGCATATTATCAGAACAGAAACTGTGGTGTTCTGCTTGATTGAATCTGTTTATAATTGATACATTTTAAAGCTGCATTAAATCGTGTCTGGCTACTAGTGTGCAGAGAAATCTTAAAACAAACACACAGCAATGAGCCTTTGTCGAGCGAAACGCGTCCTATCTAGATATCCAAACTGGCCATGCATTTGAGGTTCTTTCTGTCAGATATATCTTTAAACTGGACGTTTAATATTCATCTCCAGAACAGCCCCGGGTGGATCTGCTTTCAGATACTCAAATAATAAATACACTCACTGAACATTCCAAGTCACACATGTGACTCTGCCATTTGTGTTGGATTAAAAAGGTGCGTTCTGGGTGTGGTGTTACGATCATGTTTGTTGCCTTATTATTAGATGGGACCGATTGAGACTGTATTGAGAGAGCGGGGACATCATGCAGCACAGGGCCGCTGGTTGGATTTGAACCATGGCCGCAGCCATAAGGACTCAACACATTCTGACACAAACGTGTCAAATAACGCATGGTTGGTCAATAAGCTTAAAATTGTGACGCAGCATTCTTTCAAATGGCCAGCAGGGAGATGTTTCTCCATGTTTACAAACTGAAGTGGAACTTTCTTGTTTTGGTTTAAGCTTGTCTGTCAGACGGTAGGTAAAAAAAACACCTTCAGCCCCACCCTGGCCCTGCTCATGGGGCTGTAGAATGATGCGGGGAATTGGCAGCGATGTGAAAGAGGTAGGAGTCATATTTGAGTCATTATCAATTTGAACAAACTTAATGGAGCATACAGGGAGGGGCCTTGTAAACTGGCTACATTCGACCTACGCCTCCCTGTGCAGTGTGTGCAGTGTGTGCGGATCTTTTTGTGAATCCTTCTTTTCTCTGCTTCAACACTATTTGTGTTTGGTTGGAATCCGTTCCCGTTTTCTCTCTTTAGCTGGCTGACCTCTTTACGTCAGTATCTTACTCTCACTCCTACTAAATATTGGGTCAAATATAGAGAAGTAAATGTGTCGATGCTGTTTCATCGTGTACCTCAACACCGCAGGGTGATTCACAACATAGAATTGCAGGAATCTAGAGCTTCAGAGGATTAACGTCCAACATCAACAACTTTCCCCCATTCAATCTTTCTCCTGATAAACATGTCAGGTTTCTACATTCTTATTGTTGCAAAACAATGAGCTCATGGTTCTATCATATGCTGTGTTCTGATATGGGCAGTGCCACACCCAGAAAAACACCCTAAACCTGAACAATATCGCAGACAAATGTCCTACTGCTGCTGAAACCCAAGAAGTTATACTGAGATGGGAGAGCACAATCATCAATCAACAATAATTATAGTTTCTGTCTCTTCTTATTCATTATCTGAGGCAACACCCTCGTGTGTTTATAATTTAATCAGAATGTGTACCGACAGTGTGGACAGATGGCAATTTATCACCTAGTTGGACTACTTTTTATTTAATTGGGTAATTCAATGTTATAGCCGACTGATGGCCAACATTTCTTTAAAAGAAAAAAAACTTTTTGTTTTATGAATGTTACACAAAAGACTTGGCGATGATGCGATTTTGGGTTTGCCCAATATTGCCAATAAAACAGGACACTGAAGGTTAACGCAATTATATATAAATGGATACCTGAAAACCCACGTAACAATTGGTTGCATTCAAACGGTAAAGACACATCACCCTTACGCAATGCGTCCCCGACCACTTTGTACAATTAGACAGCCATCAAAATCTCACATTTCCTGTTTCCACATTGATAACTACATGGCTAATTATGTTGCCAGTGCTCAACATACATGCTAAAAAAGTATATGTTGAGATTATAATGCAATATTATAATGCACGCAACTTTACAATGCTGAATTGAACACCCACAGTGACACTGCTGTAGTGTTTTCTGTAGTAAAATAATGTATTTATTGTTATTTTAGTTATTCTTATACTCATTTGGTAATGATGAGTAGCGTCTCATGCATTTTAGGGGCTCTGAGTTGTCTTATAGTGGTTGTAAAGCAATAAATATTCATACTTGACTCATTTGAACAAAACTGAGCATTATGAACCCACATATTTCCTCAATCCTGCAAATTTCTGTGGAATAATCCAGCGCACCATTTTTGGAAACGTGCTCGAGAACAGGTTGAACTGGTCTGCCGATAGCAAGTTCAGCAGGAAGACGTTGGAGTAAACACCCCCTCAGCCAGTCACCCACATTGTCACACAGATACTAGGAACAGGTGTGCGACTGACGTGGTGTGACATTACGCACTGGCTGCAGTGATTTCTGCTCTCTTTTACCACAGCGGAGGGAACATCGGGCTGTAAGCTATAATAGCTTGTTATCTGATCATCAGGGCAATGCAATAATATCATCCACGCGTATCCCCTTTAATGGAAACACAGGTGAGGAACAATATTTCAGATAGAATCCAGAATGTATCTGCTCTATGATTTTATTCAATTGATACTTTTGCGAGTATTAGAATAAAGAATTTTGGTGCCAAGATATATATGGCCTTGTATTTTCATTTTCAGGTTGACATGCATTTAATACGCTCTTCTTACTCTTATTCTGCAAAAAAGTATAAATAATTATAAATAATGTCCATATTCACAACATTATATCCACATGTTTAAAAAACATGAACATGACGATACTAATGTAATTATCGTAAATGATTAAAAACAATAACTAAATGAAAGTAAAGATTCTGAACTAAATTAGGAAAAAGCTGTGTTGTATTTTGAATGGGACAGATATTCTAAGTGTGAGCAAACGTGTACTGACAGGTCAGTAATCCCTAACAGTTTTACTTAACAATGGAAACTAAGGAATGAAAGAGGGCATTGATGCCATGTTTGAGTTTTATATTAATGGTGTGTTGTCTCAAGGGACAGGGAGGACTCTACTGTACAAACACGGGGTAACACTTCGATTGATATATGGTCAAAAAACGGGGCGCGTTTATCAATCATCAGTCAAGGTGATGTGACATCGAAACAGTAAGGCATTGTCAACAGAGAATGTTAGGTCGGTGCAAACAGAAGATCATATTTTGTGTTTTGCTTGTGTTCCCAGACACACAGGGAAATGGCACAGGCAGAGATCCTACAGGAGAGAACCAGAAAGCCCGTGGAGGAGATGACAGAGGAACAATTCCTCAAAGACCTCTACACGTTCATGAAGAAGAGAGATACACCCGTCGAGAGAATCCCAAATCTGGGCTTCAAACAAAGTACTTATTATATTGTTCATTTGATCAGATTTTGAGATGCAAGTTGTTGTTGTTTTTCAATGCATTTCACTTGTTTAATGCACCAAACAAAGTCCTCTATTAATTCAACATTACAATGATATGGTATAATGATTATATATTATGTATTTGCCTATGGATATAAATTACTGATTCTAATTTTGATTCTAATAACTCAGATTTTAAATGATTAGTCAAATGATTGTTTCGCTGATTGACGTAAAATCCAAACCTGTTAAAATCGATCAACCATTTAATGAGATAAAAGTAATGTTTTAAAGCAAAAATTACATTTATTCTAGCTAAATTGCTGTTGTTGTAAATTAAATATCTTTGGGTGTACTGACTAAGGACATCACCTTGCACTCAATCACTATATTCTGATATTTTACAGAACAAACAAACCAATTAAGAATATAACCTGCATATTAACTGTTGCAATTCTAAAAGCCCTACATTCTAATAATGACGTGTATTAAGTTTTGTGTATCTTTCCTTCTTTTTTTCAGTTGATCTATATGTGATGTTCAAGATTGTCAAAGACTTCGGTGGCTACCACCAGGTAATCCTATATTTCCAATTGAATTATTATTAGTAGTATTGTTAATATTATCACAGTAAAAGTTTATTAATTTTAAAAATTATTTTCATTTAGTCATTAACTAATACGAATTAATACTCTCTCTAATACTGCTTATAATAGTATTGTTAATTATTAAATCACAACACTAAATTGCCCTGCACTCTTCCAGGTGACTTCCCAGCAGCTGTGGAAACAAGTGTACAACACACTCGGAGGAAACCCTCGAAGCACAAGTGCAGCCACCTGCACCCGCAGACACTACGAGAAGTGAGTCAACCGATGCGTGTGCATCTGTCAGGCTGAGAGTGAGTGGCGTGTTTTCTCAAAGCATTAATCTGATCCACGTTTGATTTGTGCCAGGCTACTGCTGCCATACGAATGCCACCTAACAGGCATATTGGTGAACGTGTTGCCTCGCAATCAGCCGAAGCACTTCCACTTTGCCAACTACAGCAAAGAGCAAGACGACGGGCAGCGGCCACTGAAACGCAAACTGGTATTGATGCCTCTGCACCAGGTTGGTATTATTTATGATTCAGATGCAACTTGAAGTTCAGCTAAGTGTCCGTACTTATTTTAAGCTCAACCATGATGTTTTTCATAAACCTAACTAAGTGGTTTAGTCAAAGCTTTTTCTTTGATAGTGCATTGAACAATACATTAAAGCAAAAGTTTGGCATGCTGGAAAATATGCTTATTCGATAAATATGTAGCTGAAGCCAACATCGGATTAGCCTAGCTTAGCATTAAGACTGAGGATGGGGTGAAACAACTAGGTTCTCAAAGGGAACGGATCTGCGTACCAGCACCTCTGAAGTTGACTAATAACACGATAATCCTGTTTTGTTTAATCCGTACGATTATAAAGATGACAACTTAACTTCCTTTAGTCTCCACTGCTCCCAGTCAAGAAATATTCCAGCACTAACCCCCCTCAAACCAACAACTTGTAGTTTATAAAATGTGGGTTTTGTAAAATGTAATATTATCACTAGTGAGCTTTAGAGGTGCTGGAGGGCAGATTTGGTTATCTTTGGAAGGAGACCTGGCAAGCCATTTTTCGAGTGCCAGTTTTTATGCTAAGCTAAGTGCCTGCTGGTTATAGTTTCATATTTAGCCTACAAAGAGTGGTATCTTCTCATCCTACTCTCGTCTTCATCTAACAAAGAAGGTGAACAAGGATATTTCCTAAATATTCTCAACTATACCTTCAACTACTGACTGACCATTTATCTTTCCAACAGAACCATCACAACCTCCAATCAGACCTACAAGAGACTGTCTTCCCTGTGACGCCCTGCTATGCTCGCCACTTTCACCCCACCCACGCAGTTCTGCCCCCCCATGTCCCTATCCCCTCCTTGGTGTTGACACCATATAGCCCCCCTGCCCCCAAACCCTGGTTGTCTTTCCCTCCATCTCATCTAAACCCAACAGACAGGGCAAAGGAGCCGCTGGAGCAGTTGCGCTACCTAGCAGAACAGTACAAGACCACATCTGGATTGACTGAGCCTGAATCGAAGGAGCCTTTGAACCTCAGCGTCAAAGCATCACGGCGGGAAGCCAACAGCATCCCCGCCTCATCGTTCACCCCAACTTCATCTAGCAAGAGCCCAAAGTTTCTGAACAAACCCTCCCCTCTGTACACTCCTCATCATCCGCAGGTGGTGAGAGATGATGGGTGTGAGACACAAGATGGCGAAGCAGGTGTAGGTGACAAGTCATATTTGCATCTTGTGAAAGCTAGTGAGGCGTATGCCGTCGACTTCAAAGCCATAACTCAAGCAGCCTCAAGCAGCCCGTCATATGACTCTGCTCCGACACTGAGAACAGACGAAGGCGCCACCACAATGCCACAAAAACCCAGCTCTCCAAAAAGAGAAATACACAGTATCTGGGCAAAAGAAGAAAGAGAGGGGAGTCCAGAAGTAAGGGAGGTCAACTTCAGTCACCTTCTGCCCAGCTTCTCTCAGCAGAACGGAGGCAAGATGGAAATTGAGGTACCGCTGTCTGTCTTTCGTAACTGGCTCCAGCAGTGTGGGTCTTCAGCCGCGATGCTTGGCGCGAAGCAGCTACCTACTCTTCCTCCGCGGGAGAACACAGACTTCCTCCCCACCAACCTGACATTTCACATGAATCCCCAACACCAGAGCTCCGCCGAGGACCTGAGGCTGACGCGAAGGAATTTGCCAAGCCCCATACCAACCACCCACACTACTGGTAGACACCACAATGCGAGCCAAAATACTTTCACCACCTACAAGCCTTTGCCTACAGGCGGTATTCTGAAAAGTGCAGCCAGCCAAGATGTCTATCCATTTGAGATTAATAAATCATTAATCTCCAAACCCCTTTATTTCTGGGACACATATGCCAAAGAGACCCAGGCCTCCCCCATCCCAGTGAACATTGACTCTATTCCCTGGACAGTTCAGGAAGACATTGCAGCCTCAACGTCCTATGAAGACACAGTCCCAGGAGGGAAGGGGGGGTCAGACATGGGTCCCTCGGCTGGGCTTATGTTGAATTCCAGCTCCACTTCTCTGTCGCAGCTCACCACCGAGGAAGTGATGAAGCTGAGGAAAATGATCTCGAGCTCCTTGTGAAGATCAGTTCAGATAGTGACACTCCAACACCACTTTAAAGCTTACCCACGTTACATTGCATCTTACTGAAGTTACATAATAGCATTTAGTTGTCTTTATAAGTGTGAAATAAGCAAATATGTATAATCTGATGAATAATTATAATTTCCCATCAGGAGCAGAAAACTGTTTTCTGTACTGAATGTTATATAATACATTACTTTTTTTTATTATGTAAATTAAAATAAATTAAAATATATAAAACTGAAATTTCATGGCTCATTTGTTGATTGTTTGATCCTGTTGTCTTCACGTCACACGAGGTGTTTTTACACACATCCAATCAAACCCCTTTCCCCTTTAAGAGTTACATGATATGGAAGAGGCGTATTAAGTGCAAACGCCATTAATTACTGCACTTGTATGACTTCATAGAAAAGACTAATTACATCTTGCGCAGAGGTAGTGGCCTCAAGCTTTCTTTGGGAGGAGGTTTGCCCGCCTGCGTCATTAAATATGTAAAGGTTACGTGTTCCTTCAATGTCCGGTAAGCAAACAAACAAACACGTTGCTTCCTGTGCGCATTAAAATGCGTGGTAAATATTTTCTTTTCTGTGGGAGGAGAGCATTCGGATGTTCTTTTCTCTCCTTGTTTAATAAACAGGGATAAACTTTGCTTCGAAGCTTTTATATTCAAATCTTAAAATTGTTAACTTTGGTCTTTATAACTATTTCATTAACAAACATTTATAGTAAGAGTAAAAAAAAAACAGATAAACAGTGACGTCAATAGAGGACAATTCAATTGTGCCTTACTAAGCACAGGTGTGACAAACAGCCTATTGTGTTATTTTTATTGCTGTATTGTTATTTTTAATTCAATACGTAATATGGCATCTTCCAGTGTGGAAACTGACACTCCCTTCATTGTATCTATAGACAATGATTATTGCGTGCAATTTTCTCATCACGAGAGTCCTGTTAAAAGGATTAGGACTTAATAGCATTTGATTTGAATGTTAACAAGGAGAGCCATGTTGAACTAGTCACAACTTTACAAGCTTATTCCACTTTGCTAGTTGTTGTGTTTTTCCCTCCCCTGTTTACCTGCTCTTTATCGCTTTAAATATATCACTGAGGTGCCAAAGAGCTAGAAAAAGATTCTAGTGTGAACCTGCTCAGGCAAGTATTTTATATCGTTGTTTCACAGCAGGTTATTGCTTAACTCAGAGGCCTCTTCTGGTGCTACTTGGTTATCAAAAGGAACACTGAGTTACACTTTGCCAAGAGCTTTTTAGTTCTACAAGTCAGAAGAGTTTACTGAGCTTAATAAAGCATCAGGCCTTGATGTATGCCTACAAAGCCCATAGGCCTTTAGCAATATGCAAATATTGTCAAGTAAAAAGGAGAACAGCCATTGGCGTAGTATTCCATTGGAATTCATGCACTTAGAAACTTGAGGTTACTTGAGGTACAGTATGAGAACATTTATTAACATCCTTAGACACCAGACTTACCGACTCAAGTTAAAAATACTATTACTCGCACTGGGAATAATTCTCTGAACATTTCTGCAGCACTTTAGTAATTTGAACCACACAAGACAACTGACCTTAGAACAGTTTTGAACCACAACTGAAATTGTAGCATATAGGACTTCATTTATTGATTTGCTTTTTGGAATCAGTCAATACGGAATACCCCTGATTTACTGAACTATTGGACTGAACCAGAACCGGAGCGCAAGTGTTTGAGTTTTATAAGAGGCGTCTTTGTGTCAGGCGTGGCCGTAAGATGGTCAACCTCCATCGTGAGAAGAGTACATGACTCAGCTGAGAGGCGCAAGCATGCCAAACAGCTTCTGTAGCTTCAATACGCAAGCCTGTTTATTAAAGAAGACAACAGTTTCATTGATCATAGTTGAAAACAAAGTCTTTATAGAGACATGTGCTTCCTGCTTGCCCCTGCATGACTGTTCAATCATCTCAGATTGTTTTGTTCCGAACTGATTAAGGGTCAACAGAATCATTTTTAGGAGACCACTTAGTACGTGTACTGGTCTCTCTTTACATTAACAAAAGACTACAACATCGCTAAACGATGGTACTGCATTTAATATCTGATCCAAACAGTACGTTTGTTCCCTGCAGATTTTGAAATGGCACCATTTTTCATGCCCATGTCCGTTTCCTTGACCGCAAACGAATGATATCAGAACGGTGTCTCACTCCTCCGCTGCCACTGTGGAAGGCTCATCAATAACTGTAGAAAGAGAGAAACACTGGAATCAGTTCCAGTCTGTTTCGGTATATGTAATACAAGCAAAGCAGGTATATCAAAATGTGAATGTGTTTCTCACAGTTTCACACACACGCCTAAATTACCATTCCAGTCTGTACAGACAAGCACACAACACATCGTCAGGTGTGACAGTTGAAATGATGCATATCTGTTAAAACCGCAGTTTGAGCTCTGAGGTTGTCAATCCCTCATCTGGGCAGTGGTTGGTATGAGGATGTTGTACTTTCCCAGAATTTCTTTTGTCTGATCACTTTGACACGGTTGTCAGTATGTACTGGTGAGCTGCCCTGCCTTCTGGGCAGGGGGAAGTGTATCTCACCTTTTACATTTGTTTTTGTGTTTGCTTAATCGTTTGACCAATCACATTGATTTACAACAGTACAGTGCCTAATTAAGTAGCGTTTTTACACCACGGTTTAATTGCTTCATGTAACATGATTAGGCTGCTTGTAATCTCAAAACTGATCATAAACAACTCAATACTTGTACTTGCTTTGTAAAAAATGAACACAACAGTTGTATTATCTCTGCAGGGTACATTTCAAGGCTTGATTAATAATTCATCACTAGTTGCAAATCATTTTTTTTAGATTCAAGGATGTGAGATCCATGATTATGTCAAACTCTATATGCAAACCAGTGACAGTTTTGAGAATCAGCAGTGATTCATCTCCATCAACAGCCAGGCAACCTTACCACCATCTAAGTGGTGTCTAACAACTGCATATACAGTGCGGCAGAGAGAGACGCCTCACTCATTACTAGAATACTGAAGGAAAACACACTCACACACACTCGAGGCACTCAAAGTTACACAAAGCCAGTGGTGTAAAATACGTGTCATCTTCTTAGGTTGTTGCTTAGCATACATCAACTATCAGGATCTCCTGTACAACCAGTTCTCCTGGACATCTTGACCAATCTCTGCACACAAACCACCACACTCCCGAACATCTGTGGCGTCTGACACACAGGTGCATTAAGTGCAGACTTACATTTGTAACTTTGGAGGCTTTGCCATTCTTACAAGTCAAATTGTCTGGAAAGCAGTGAGTGTTTGATGGCATAGCCCCACAATTGTATAAAAGAACCATTATGTGTTTGAGTCATTTATCTTGCTTGGCGGTGATGTTTATTCATGTCATTGCTGACCTCATATGTGCATGAAAGAACACTTTGTGCCCTACGTCATTGTTCATTGTTGCTGTTTTCCATGAGTGAATAAACAAGACATGACAATGTGTAATTACACTTTTTGTAATTATATTTTTTCCCATCTGTTGTAACCTGAGTCAGTAGCATCTCCCGGTGTTGAACTGTTTCCAGTTACAACCTAAGGCCATGTTGGACTGTCACAACAAAGAAGAGATTTAGGGTGTCTCGGTGAAAATTGTGTATTTCATACATCCAGGATAAAGTAAATCATATTCGCAAATTCATGCCGAGGTAAAAATGTGAATGGCAGAGGGAGTGTCTGCTGTGGCAGGAGAGCCTACCTTTCCTTGTAGTAGGAAGAGAGCAAAGTGCGGATCTCAACGGATAAATCCGGCACCACAAGACCCTCTCCGGGAGAGGAAGGTGTTACTGAAAGAGACGAGGAAGAAAGAAAAGTAAATTTTCCATTTTAAAGATATAAAAATATAGGTCAAACGTTTTAAACACCTCCCTTTTTGACTGGAAACATGTTTTTGTTGTTGATGAAGGGAAACTTCTTTTACTTTCTTTCTTGCAGCCTGTCTTAATAAATCAACATTTACCTACGTCGGTTGCTCCGATCTACATGACGTGATGTTTTTGTCAGCAGTTGGTGGCAACAATGCCCTATTCACTCCCAGAGTGTCTGCCTCATTGTGTTAGGTCTTTGTTTTGGGCAACATTATTTATCTTTTGGATCTCGCTATTTACTCAAACCCGCTTGTCTGCTTTTAGGCCTGGCGTCTCTCCAACTTTCTGCAGAAGAGGGCGCAAGGTGTGCAAATAAGGCATTGCATTCCATGTGTCTATTTATTGTTGACACGGAGAGACAGATTTAGTTGGCGATGGCGATCTGATTTATTTATGGATATGTACAGAGTGCAAGTTTTAGCTCATTAGCTTCAACTCGTGGCACATTTTCCCTGCTGTCCGAGGCAGCCATTCGTTTCCTTTCTTTTCCGCGTGATATGGAAATGAATTGTCAGACTAATCGAACTTGCCGTTAACAATGGATCACATGACTGCATGTACGTGAAAGTGACAGATCACAATCACTCAATTCTGCAATTCCTTCCCAGCTCGATGGAACTAATGTATTTCACGTCATTGTGTTTGTGTTAACGCCTGCAACTTTGCTGTTTTGGTTCACTCTCACTGCTTTCATCAGTTTAGTTTTTGGCAACTCCACAAATCCACAGTATACTACCTGCCCAACGCCAAACAGCAGACGGACAAAGTCAGTGACTACCTGGTGAACATAGCGGAGCATTTAGCAGCTTAACAGACAGATATTTCCCCGGTGGGCAAAACAGTATTTAAAGTAATGGGAATATTGGAATTACAATGAAAGATTCCAGAGTCTGCTAATAGATTTCAATACATTAATAAAATGAAAGGAAACAAACAAAGGACTGGAATTGCAGTGTGTCTGTTTGTGTCACACTACCTATTTCATGGTATAGCGATCCCTGCTTCACTGGAATGACTTTCTTGGAGCTCTGCGTTTCAATCTTCATGAGTTGATCACAACACTGCTTCCACTGGCCTGCAACAAATATACATATGCAGTGATTTTCAAAGCATGATAATGGCATCTGTAAAGGCCTGAGGAAGGTCGCTGTACTAAAACAGTTTGCATTCTGGATGTACAAATGATTTCTTTCCAAAGTGAAATGATAAATGCGAGGCGGTCGAACGGTAAACAAAAGATGCTGACAAACAAACAGACCCTTATGTTTTTTTTTCCTGTTTATTTGTAAATTCTGTGTATGTAGGTGGAGAGCAATGTCAAACCGGAGTCAAAATCCTTGTCTGCGTACGCGTACGTGGCCAATAAAGCTGATTCTCATTCTGAAACCATCACACATTCACTAATTATTCACACAATAGTACTTTGACAGACACATTCTCAAACCTGTTCTCTCTGCAACAAGAGGAAATAAAAAAGATTTTAGACTTTAACAGAAAACATAATTGCTTCCTGCAAACACTTCCTTATTGAAGAAGATTTATTCCATATCTTAATACTCTGAAACACACTGAGGCATAAGGAAATAGGTACAGGGGCTCTTGGTTCAGACACTCTGAGACTTGGAGAAACGAGAGAAATGCAATCTTTTTTCTGTGTCTGTGAAGACGTGAAGTAAATGTTAATGTATTCCACAATGTAAAGATTCACGGACAAAGAAAGAATGGGTTGCCGTCAAATTTGCCACATTCACTAAAGAGGTGATAATATGTCACCATTTTGTTTACAGCTTGTTTTCACTTGCCCCAAGTTGCCAAAAAAAAAAAACAGAGCCTTGCAGGTGTTAGATTACTCTTTAGTATGTCTGCCAATCCCTCATCAATCAGGTGATTCATACACGCTGTAGCCACAGTTGGATGGGAAGCCAGCCAGGGATTGCATCAGTTACACGCAGAGCAGCTATAAGACACTGGGAATTATTACAGTATGTAAAGCTGCTGTAGCGTCCAGATCTTTAGCAGTATGTAAACCTTAAGTTGACGCGTGTTTCTGGTCCTTAGCACATAGCTCACACCGACGCCGCTCGTAGATGAAAGCAATACGTGTTTTATTGATCCAATTTCCTTCGTACAAGTCAGTCAATCAACTTCCTTTCTTGCTAAAAGTACGCTGATTACTTGGACATACTATAAGTATCCACAGGTTATCCACAACTTAATCCACTTACATCGTTCCATAACACGTTTCATAACACGTTTCATAACACGGTCGGAAAACTGTGCGGCTCCATACTGCTTCAGATATTACTCACAACTGTCAGTAACTGTCGCAAAGTGACCTTAAAGTGACAGTTATCTGTCACTTACATGTATTTCTTATTATAACAAATTATAACGACATCCTTGTAACATTCAAAGTAGAAACAGATGTGATTAAAGTTAAACATGTAAATACAAGTGAATATTTAGCAGCACATTGAATTTGGCTCTTACATACCGGCCCCTAATTGTTCTCAAGATTTAACATTTGAAACAATTACCTAACTTAAATTAAGAGAGCCATGTACTGTAAAGGAAACATTCTCACAAAATAACGATATAAGAGCCGGAGACAGATAACAGACTCCTCACTGTTGCTCAGTCTTTAGCACTGTTCGTCTTCCAAAAGCAGACACAGCTTTGTAATGGGCCTGTGTAAAACACTAGTCTTCGTCTTTATGCAGACCTGACGAACAAGTCCTTTGTGGTCTGGAAGTGCCTTAATGACCTTCCCCATGACCCAAGAGTTTCTCGGAGCAGAGTCATCCACTAGAAGAATGTCTCCCAGAGTGAAGTTTCTCGATGCTCTTGACCATCTTTGCCGTTCCTGGAGCTGTGGCAAGTATTCCCTGGTCCAACATACAGAATTAGATACCTCCGACTGTAGCTCTTTTCTCAGCAGCTTGTCCATTTTCACAGCGACTGTTGCTGCCGTCAGCTCCATCCGTGGGATGGTAGGTTGCTTTAAAGGAGCCACTCTGGCCTTCCCCATCATGAATGTGCAGTGAACTTGATTTCTCTCGTTCCGCAACAGTAAGTAGCTAGCCGTCCCGAAAGCTTCCTCACTTGCATCCGCAAAGTGGTGCAACTGTGCATATGTAGGATTTCCAAATCCTGGTGGCTTGATGCACCGGTTGACTTTGAAGTCCTTTAGATTGGGAAGTTTTGTCAACCAATCTGTCCACTGTTGTTTGACCTTTTCTGGTAAGTCGTCATCCCAGCTCATTTTCATCTGACTCAGTTCCTGAAGGATTTTCTTTGCTGGCAACACCACTGGTGCGAGAACTCCTAAGGGTTCATAGATTGAACTAACAACTGAAAGGAGGCCTCTTCTGGTAAAAGGACAGTATTTGACAGTAATCTTAAACTGAAAGGTATCTGACTCAACACACCAGTGTGCACCCAGGGCTCTCTCAATTGGGAGTTTGTCTTGTTCGAGATCCAAGTTCTTCACCTCTTTGGCCAACTCACCACCTGGAATTGAGTTTAGGACTTTACGGCTGTTGCTGACCCATTTTGTGAGACGGAAACCTCCCTTGGAACAGATTGCTCTCAGATCCTGACACAGCACAACTGCCTTCTCTTCTGTTGCCACAGACTTGAGACAATCATCCACATAAAAATTCTGAAGCACTGTGTTGGCCACTTCTGGGTCAAACTCTTTCCTATGATCCTCAGCACACTTCCTCAGGGCAAAACTGGCGCAGATAGGTGAAGAAGTAGCGCCAAATATGTGCACCACCATTTTGTGTTCCACCAAACCTTGCGTGAGGTCTCCCCCAGGCCACCACAGGAACCTAAGAAGGTCAGAATCCTCTTCTGCCACCTTGACTTGGTGGAACATCGACTCCACATCTGCCATAAGTGCCACCGGTTCTTGTCTGAATCGTATTATGACACCTACAAGACTGCTGGTTAAGTCTGGTCCCTGTAGAAGTTGTTCGTTCAATGACGTGCCTTGGTATGATGCACCACAGTCGAACACCACCCTTAACTTCTGCTTCACAGGATGGTATACACCATGGTGGGGTATATACCAGACTTTATCCACATTGCATTGAAGCTCCTCGTCTGATAGTTGCACAGCGTAACCTTTTTCCATGAGGTCAGTCATGAAGGCAGTGTACTCTAGTTGATAGCTTGGATTTCTGTTGAACTTCCTCCGTAGGTTAAGTGCTCTCTGCTCGGCAACTTTACGGTTGTTTGGCATGTTGACCATCCGGTTCTTTAGTGGTAGACACAGGCTGTAATGCCCATCCAGAAGCTTTGCTGATCTGGTGACCATATCCATGAAGCAATGATCCTCTCTGGACATCTCGACCTGTTCATCTTTTTCCCTCTCAGGGAAATCCACCTTAAATTGCTGCTGCCACAGATCATCAAGTCTTGTTACTGAGATGCGGTTTGATGAAACCTTGCATTGTTTACCCTGCTGGTGAGCACTACTTTCTCTTAATGGTCCATTTACAGTCCATCCTAGCCTAGTTCTTATGGCATAGGGTCCGCCGTTGACGCTGTTCACAACCTGCCATGGCTCCATGGCCTTGTGGGCATTAGCTCCGATGAGCAGTCCCACGTCTGCATTGATTACAGGAATGCACACGTCTTTAAGATGAGACCATCCTTTCAAATCCTCTTGATGTGGAATGTTCTCTTTGTTTACAGGAATGTTTTTTCTACTTAACGAATTTGGGAGCTCAAAGAAGTTGTCCTCAGACAGATCACTGACTTCTATGCCGGACACCTCATAAGTGTCAACAGGTTTTTCATCACCCATCGTTCTCAGTAAGATGGATGTTCTCCTTCCACTGACTTTAAGTTGGTTCATTAACTTTTCTGTGCAGAAGCAGTCCGTACTTCCTGGATCAAGGAAGGCATACGTTTCCACTGTTTTATTTCCTTTTGTTGTTTTGACTCGGACAGGAACTATTGAGAGTATGCACTCTTCGTCGCCGGCCCCTGTGACTCCACATACTTTATTTCCAGCACATACCATTGCACTAGTGACTGGAAGACCACCACTTCTCTCTGTATTGTCAGTAGCTTTGCTTTCCTGTTCGGTTGCATCGTCTCGTCTTTTCATATGCAGGAGTGTGGGATGTGATAAAGAACACACCTGACAGCAAAGCCTTTCACTGCAGCTCCTGCTCATATGTCCATGCCTTAAACAGCTGAAACACAGTCCTTTGCCACGCAAAAATTCAATTTTTTCTTTGTGTGGCATCCCTCTCATCTTTTTACATGAGTCTATGCTGTGTTGTCCTTTACAAAACATGCATGAGTTTGTTGCTACAATGTCTGAGGGACCCCTTTGCATGCTTGGTTCAAAGTCTTTAACCTTGTGGTCAATGTGCACCGTGCTTGTAGTGAATGTCTTCTTGCTTCTCCAATCCTGTGTCTTTGCCTCTGCATGCACCTTTGTAGCTGATTTAACTGATTGGCTATCCCTTATATCGCCAAATATTGGATGAGTAGCGATTTTGGCTTGTCTACGGATAAAGTCATCAAGGTCTTTAAAGTTGACTTTCCTGTCCTGCCGTTCCTGGATGTCACATGCGATTCCCCTCCATCTTTCTCTCAACTTGTAAGGTAGCTTTGTGACAACAGCTTTCATGTTGGCAGCATTGTTCATTTCTTCCAGGTAGCTAATGTCCATCATGGCATTGCAGCATCCAGTAAGGAAAAGTGAGTAGGCGTTTAAAGACTCACCGTCCTCAGGTTTGATGGGAGCCCAATTTAAGGCTTTATCAATGTAGGCCACAGCAAGTTTGTGCTCATTTCCGAACTGTTCCTTGAGAAGCTGCTTGGCTTTGTTGTATCCTCTCTCAGGATCCATGTGGAGGCAGCTTCTAATTAGCTCTCGGGGCTGACCACTAGTAAACTGCTCCATATAGTAGAGCCTATCCTTGGCATTATTAGTGCGGTCCTCTACTCCATGCTCGAAGGCCCTTATGAACAGATGGTAATCAAGCAGGTCTCCTTTAAAGGTGGGAATGTCCAACGGCGGCAAAGTCGATCCTTTTTGCTGCTTCATCATTAGCTCTGAGATATTAGCTTGCTGCTGCATAACACTGCACAATGTCTCCACAACATTGACACTGATTTCAGCGTTCCTGGGTGGCTGCACTGAACGACCATAATCGCTTGGCTGTGGGTTAGGAAGATGAACTGGACCAGTTTCCACTTGGCTGCGATGCTCGTGCCTTTCTTTTGATGCCAAGTTTTCTCTTACATTGTTTATTCCTGGCGTTGAATGTACTATCGACAGGCGTCCAATGCCAAAATCTTCCAACACTTTAAGCTTAGCATCTGAAGTTGCTAAAGCAATGTTCAACTCCAACTCCTCTCTTTTAGCCTTTAATTCAGCTTCCTGCCTTTCCAATTCTTGTTTTCGTTTTAATGTGGCAACCTTAGCTAGCAATGTAGCTCTCTCCACTTCTGCTTTAAGGCGAATAGATGATGCTGTGGATGACACAGAACTCCCACTTTCTGATCCATGTTTCTTACTCTTTCTACTCCTGGTAGACAGTATTGTGGATATGCTATCCGAGGGCTTGATTTCATCATCACATAGCTTTGCTTGCTCAGCATGTTCATCAAACAACTCTATCCATCTTTCAGTTTTAGCAATGAAAACGTTGGCCTCATGTGCTTTAGGTTCAAACCAACAAAGCTGATCATTCATATATTCCTCCTCAGTAAGGAACTGTTTCAGAGCATAGTTCTTCTCTTCAAAGTCTCTGAGTAACCCCTCGTAGTCAACTCTCAGTTTTCGTTTTATAGTGCTAACATCAGGATCCTCCTCCCGTAATCGCTCTATTTCCCTGGTTTTGCTCGTTAGCTAAGCTAGCTTACTCCGTCTTTGCTGTATTAGCTTATTCCTTGTTTCATCTACAGCCTTCTCTGTCATTATCACTTGCCTTTTCCCTATGACAAACTCTTCTTCTTCCATAATAGCGTTTCAATCAGGTTCCTTTTGCTTCACAGTAATACTGTTAATGCACCTTATCCACGTGAACTTGATTGACAGCTCCTAGAGTTACGCTACCGGCATAACGCTCCACGCTCATCAGTACGAAGCAAGCTAGCTTATTAGCACATGCTTACCGGAGTCCGTCCAAAACTGTAGCCTGGCACCTCGCGTCGTAATTCCCTCTTGTCCTCGATAATCCTTTCTTTTCCGCGAGGAGCAAGTTTTCCGACTAATGTAGCGTCCAGATCTTTAGCAGTATGTAAACCTTAAGTTGACGCGTGTTTCTGGTCCTTAGCACATAGCTCACACCGACGCCGCTCGTAGATGAAAGCAATACGTGTTTTATTGATCCAATTTCCTTCGTACAAGTCAGTCAATCAACTTCCTTTCTTGCTAAAAGTACGCTGATTACTTGGACATACTATAAGTATCCACAGGTTATCCACAACTTAATCCACTTACATCGTTCCATAACACGTTTCATAACACGTTTCATAACACGTTTCATAACACGTTTCATAACACGGTCGGAAAACTGTGCGGCTCCATACTGCTTCAGATATTACTCACAACTGTCAGTAACTGTCGCAAAGTGACCTTAAAGTGACAGTTGTCTGTCACTTACATGTATTTCTTATTATAACAAATTATAACGACATCCTTGTAACATTCAAAGTAGAAACAGATGTGATTAAAGTTAAACATGTAAATACAAGTGAATATTTAGCAGCACATTGAATTTGGCTCTTACAGCTGCTCTTAAACTTAAAATAAAAGAAACGACTGCTACATTGTCTAATGGTGGTGCTTGGTGGTGCGTGCTCATCCACTGTATGACTCAAAAATTGGAAGACTTTGTATTGTCTCAATGCCGTACAACTAGGCAAATTAGTTCTGGCTAGAACATTGTCATTATGTTCGGGCGTCACCATAATCAAAATTGGAAAACCACCACTTCCCTTAATCTTAACTTTAAATATGTATAACTACATTTACTGTCATAGTTCAGAAGATCACACGTCTGGAAGCTTGTAGCTGGCGCCAGCCTAATAGATGAACATTAATACTAATTAACTACTAGACAATTGAGACGTCACTAAGTTCATATCACACTAGTGTGTCACCAAACTCTGTAACTAGACAGACAGATCAATAGATCAATAGTAAATAAAAATGTTCAATTGTCTATAAATAAAAAGAGTGTTACTTTTAGGTCATACTCACAAGAGGAGGAAGTACTGACAAGTAAATACTGACTCAGTCAGACAGCAGACAAATATTTAGTTTGTGACACATTCATAAAATGACATGCCTCATTCACCGATGCCACGAACAAGCCATGAAAGAATGCCGTCTTGCAGGTATCAGCAGGTTGCCGTTAAAATAAGCACGCTAAAGATCCAATCTAACCATTCCGGAGTGAAGACACGTTGCAGTCTTGACTCAAACTCTGCCGTCAGGTGAAGTTTGTTCAGAACGACATTCACGTGTGCTGCCTCGTGTTCATCGCAGTGGAATGGTGTCAGATTGTTATTCCTTCCGTAGAGACAACATATCACTGGTAACATTTAGAAGTTCGTGTTTCACTATGAAAAAGTCATCACGGTGCATCTGAAAGCAATATTTTGACGGAAATGCACGTATTCAGTTGCTTGCTGAGAATTAGATGACGAGACAGATACCACTCTCATGCCTGTCTAATGCTAAATATTAAGCCGCAGTCAGCAGCAAACCAGCTTATCTTAGCATAAAGTCAGGGCGTAGCAAAGCACATTTTAATAACTTCACACCTTTTGCTTGGAACTGAGGTTAGCTACAGTTCAGTTTTGTTAATCAAGGCCTCACTCATGTTATAGACGTGTTGGCTGATGGCCTCGGCCCAGCGCTGCGTGTCTTCAGGTGCTTTCGTGGTTAGCGTATATACATCCTCTCCTTGATGCTGTGTGCTGATATGTATACTCTGGCAAGGGGCCGGATCTCTCTCTGCCACGCACATAACGGTATCCTGACAGAGACAAACAAAACACACTCGTTATAATTCTAAATAAATAATAACTCCTCATAACTGTCATCATCTGATAATCTGGATGGCATTTTCTTTGATGCACATGGTGAAGTACAAAAGGTGTGTTTTTAATTCTACAATTTGCCAACTGCATACTAATAGCTAACTTGTCTATTGACAGTAATTCAACAGCTTTAACTGCCATTTGACTGAAGCCCATAGCATCAGAGTACATTAGAATATGACCCTACAATACGGACTATTTTACTTTTTAGAAACTATCTTAAAATAGTTTTCTCAACCTATGTTAATGCATCAGGAAATAAGGAAATAGAAAGTTCTGCCACACAAATCTGTATTCTTCTTAACCACTGCTACCAAGTTGTAAAACATATTAAACATTTGTACATGGACACAAGTCAAAAAGGAGTACAATGAAAGTACAATGTGTTAACATGAAAACACCCAAGTGAAGTTGAAGTACCTTAAGATTGTAGAAACAGCAGTAAAATACTTCAGTAAATGTACTTGAATACTTTTTACTATACTTAAAAAGTTAACAATATTGAAATAGTCCCCATTACAGCAGGTTTCCTCTCGTTCTTCATTAATTCAGTGCACTCTGTAAGCCTCGGCCTGTTATTGTAATCAACATGGGCAATGGTGTAAATGAATCCATCTTTTTATTCATAAGGCCGTGCTCATTTAGAACAAACCTTTTTAATGGGGATTACTAGTAATGGCTTGTCCTCAGACTCCAGGTCTTCTGGATTCTGGTAGCAGAAAACACTTTGGCCCCTGAGGACGCCGAAGACATTTTCACAGCAATTAAGGTCCTCTCCAAGCTGAAAGAGAGCAGAGAATAATGTGATACGGTGATTACTAAAGTGGATATATTATTAAAAAAAGAACCACAAGGCAGGATAATATATGAAAATAAAGTCACCTTAACCTCGAGCTGGCCACTTATGATTGGATGATTCATGCACAGAGGTTGAGCTACTAGGCGGCAGCACATACTGCCATACAGAGGCACCCAGAATGGATTATCCTCTGGCAAAATAAACAGATTAGGGATTCATCTTCAGGAAGAGAGGAGGAAACAAGAAGAAGAGATGATTTGTAACTCACCTGTTGCTGCTAGAGACAAATCATGCGTCTTGAAACCTTCCTGGACGTGTTGGATTCTCAGTGTTGTGTGAGCCAGCAGGTTATACTTAGGCCCCCTGCAGACAAAAAGCATTGGGCAAAATCAAAGTGACAAAATATGTCCCTATAGTTTGCCTTTCAGGGAGAATTGTCATCCTCACAGTGCTGACAGGTCCGGGGATAAAGGAGGCGACACACTTCCAGGTGTTGCATTTCCTCCACTGGATCCACAAACAGCTGCAGACTCAAACGCAGCGCGGATCTTTTTCCCCGAGGAGCATCCCACTGTGGCCCCCAGACAGCTCACTCTCCTGGGTCCTAGAGCCCCCGGGGAGAACTCCTCGACCGCACAACTGCTGTACAGCTCGACGCGAAGCTGAAACCCTGGACCTACCTCGTTGCTGCTCGTACACAATTATACAAAGACAAACAAAAGCGGCTCTTTAGTGGGATTGGACAGAAACTGAACCTCTTAAAATACAACAAACTGTGACTTACAATATAGTGCCTTCAAAACAAATGTCAGTTAGAGTCCTGTCCACCATCACCAGATCAGTTTCATGTATCTCTGTGCCACACTGAAGCAGGCAGAAAACAGCACAGCGCTGTAGCTCTGCAAGTAGAAGCAGAGAGTAAAAACTGCAACTGATTCTAAAGGTCCTGATACATATTTATTTCCTCTAATGGTATACATTCACGCAGGTCTTTTTCAGTGCACTTTTAGAAACGTTTATATAAATGATATCTGGCATTATGGTGAGATAAACAAAGCTTTATTCATTCACATTTGTGCAATCAGTTCCCTTGACAACAGCATCCCGACTCACCTCCTTTGTTTTTGAAGTACTCTGAGTCTTTCCACATCAGTGGGATTCGCAGGTCTACAGAGTGAATATTATAAAGTAGGTGGTACAAGTACTCCTTTATTAAAAAAAAAAAAAAAAAGAAATTGTGGCAAGATGATTGGTCAACACCCACCTGAAAGGGATATTTTCCCCAAACATGGCAAAACATCGTCAGATGGCCTGCAGTAAAAATAAAAGATCATCAGTTTAACGATCTACACATACCTTACACGCATGCTGCACAGTATCGTATGTACAGCAGCACCTGTGCAATCCAGTACAAATACAGCACAAATGACACAGTCAACACATCGGTGATGCAATCTCAACAAGACTGAACATAGATAACATTTGTATTCTATTGTATCGTATTGCATTTGATTACAATCTTAAGTGTCCACCTACTATTACGTGCATAGTGTGTGCTTGTAAATTCAGTGTGCATATGTGTAATGTTACGTCCACATTAACAATTCATTAATCAGGTAAATCCATACATCTACACTAAGGGTTGTTTTGGAATTTAGGGACTCCAAGGTTTGAAAAGGTGAACTTGTCTGACCTCTAGTGGCGGGTAGGAGGCATGGCAATGTCCACAAACGCTTCTGCTCTGCAATACAACTGCATAACAGTCTTGAATGCCTCTCCACTGACGCTAGAGCTATTATCTGTCTATTTATCCACATATATATATATCATTGCACTCCATCTGACCTGCGTCCCACTCGCTGTAGGATTTGAGCTTTCCTCATCTTCTGCAGTTGGCTGAGCAAGGCCAGAATGCGGGCATTGCAGGTGAGCAGACTCTTGGAGGCCTCCAGGGCCTGCTCTCTCCTGGAACAAGCTGCCAGGAGCTTACTGGCCCCCTCCCGCATCCGCACCTCCCTCTCAATCTGCTTGAGCACCTCCCCGTCCTGCCCGAGATAAGTGGGGGAGAAAAAAGGATTTTCTTTTGACTAAAAAGGCCGGTACTGAGAATTAGCTGACGTCCATGAACATAAGAGTCAAACAGTCAAAGCATGATTGTATTTTCAGTCACGCTGGCCCAGATTGAAATCTCTCAACAGCTATTGGATGGATTGCCATGCAACTTTGTACAGACTTCATGGTCTCCAGAGGATGAAGCCTTATTACTTTAATGATGCCTTGATTTTTCATCTAACACAACCAGCAGGTCTTCATTTAGCCACTGAAACAGCTCAACATCTAGTTGGATTTGTGCTAAATTTTCATGGTTCCCAGACAACGCATCCTAAAGATTGAACCTCTGACTTCTCCTCTAACTTTACCATGTTGTTTTTAGAGAAATATATTGACAACTATTGGATGGATTGGCCATGAACTGTAGTACAAACATTCATGTTTGCCTTTGAATTCATTTTAATCACTTTGCTGATCTCCTGACTTATCTAAATGCCATCATCAGGTCAAAAACCTACCTTTACGACCGAACATCTAAAAAACTAATGACGTTCCCATCGGCCTCAGCTGTACTTTGTGTTGAGTGCATACCTACACGCCATACTGAGATGGTAAAGATTACACATGCTGAACATATTCATGCTGACGTAACCATTTAGCCCAAAGCACCACGGTGCCTGAGGGCAGCCTGGTGGTGGAGCCACTAGCAAGGTGTAGACTGGTTATTGGATGTGTCATAATGTGAGTTATGAGTGTGATTAATAATTCCAATGTCAAGACAATGTTAGACAGCCAGTAACACACATGACTAGTATATCGGGTTGTAGTCACTATTGTCATCCTTGTAACTTTCAAACACCCTTCTGATCCGTCTGGCAACAGGTCTTCAAGCACACTGACCCAGGCCCGTTACATAAGAGCCCAGACCCCATGGGGCGACGGTGTTAAATTAGTGCATCGCATTAATCCCTGGATGTAGTCCAGCTGTCAGAGCCCCAAGACTTAACTCACTTCAGGTGAGCAACGACAAGGCGCATGTTGCTGGAATTTAGTTCCCCACAACAGTCTACAATAGCCCTTTGTCTCAACAGATGCAGTTATTCTTTGATTAGTGGAAAAAAAACAACAGCATGTATGGAGCAGTGGGAAAACTCCAAGCATGTTTCCTAAGGATTTTTTCTTTTTATAGGAGTCTCTTGTTGAGAGTGCCCTTTTATACGCACACGATTAAGAGCCTGTAGAAATAGCCATGTAGATGCGATTAGGCTAGATTTGTTATTAGACATATATACTTATATACAATGTGGTCCTCTGAATGAACGAATCAGAGAGTTGATACACTTCAGGTGATTCTTCTATGGCAACACTTTTTCCCCCCATCATGAATATAATGAGCACAGCCTGAACATGAGCGATACTGTTACCGGTTGGTTAACTGGGCACAGTTTTTGGAGGTTCGCCATACTTTCCCACGCCACATTTGTGAGGTAAAGTACAGCTTTAGGGATCAGAAGGTTGCTGCATAATTCAGTCATGTTTTCTGAGCCTAAGCCATGGTCATAAATTGAGAATTTCCTTTTATCCCAAATAATGACAGAACCTGTAGTTATATTAACTGATTTAGCAAAAACCTTAAATGGTTCATTTGTGCCATATTACAATACCTTTCAAATAGCATAAAGAACATACTGATTGACTTTATGTAGTGTTTCTGTGAAAAATGTAGATGACAAAGTCTGTTAACGAACCACCAATCATTCAAGATGAATAATCTGAAGGCACCACTATGTAAAATAACAATTACCTGTAAAATAAAAAAGGTATATTTGGTACATTTTGCAAATAAAAAAACTAAACGTCTCCCACTTACCTGGGTGTTGTCGCTCATGTTCCTTCTCTGCAGTGCCTCAGAGGTCTGCTGCAGTCTCTGTGCAGTCAGCAGGCAGTTAAGTGAGTGGAGCGACTAATCTCACAGCTGACTGACTGAGTGTTGGAGTGGAGCTGCGGACGGAGCAGTCAGTTACTCAACAGAGAGATCAAAACAGTCTTAAGCCTCACTACAAGAGGTAGCAGTGTGAGGGATTAGAGGCTCAAGCCTTCTATTACGTCAGCCGTATCACATGCATTCATGAATTCCTAAATACAGTGATTCACAAGAACACTATATAATCTACTGAATAGTTACAGCATCTCAAAACACATTCATTAAAAGCAGACAATTATCTCGGCTAAAAAACAACCAACGTTTAATATTCAATACAAGCTAATTGGAGTAAAATAATGTAATGCTACAAAGACATACAACACTAGAGTTTCTATGAATCCGTACCAAAGTGAAAAGTAGTTGCCCATATCATAACTTCATCATTTTGTCCTATTAGACATTTGTGTGAAAATGTTATATTTAGCATATCAATTCTTGAGCTACGGTCAAAAAGTAAGTCTTGAGGCCAGTGACCTTGTCCTCTCACCACCAAAATCTGACCAGTTCATCTTTGAGTCCAGCTGGATGTTTGCGCCACATTTGAAGAAATTCACTCCAGGCGTTCCGGAGTTATCGCGTTCCTAAATATGGATCGGACAGACGGACAAACCACGAGGACACTATCCCTGCAGCCACACGGCCACCGCCGGCACAGACGCACAAAAACCAGCAAAGTGCAGATAAAAGACTGAATCAAGCGGCGGTGGAAGAATACATTTTTATTCAGATCTTACAGAGTTCCATGTTTTACTTTTAATAAACCAATGAAACATTTCAAGAAGAGAACACATGATGTGTTTTGGTTTCAAGTATCAAACATAGTAATATGAATGCTGTGAATCTGTACAAGGACCTCTTTGAACACTGAACTGAACAACACTATCTATATGCAGCACCAGAGAATGTCTCAATGAAAGCTAGCTGATGGAACATTCTCCTGAAATAAAGTGTGACTTCCTCTGCTCTGTATTTGGGGTGCATTTACAAGATATAATGATGCAATGTTAATAAAATAAATTCAGTCGGTTTTCTTAATAAAAGCCAATTTTAAGACGTTGTTTTTTCTCAAATACAAACAAAACTTAGCACAAAAATACATATCGTCGTTTGAATATGTTTTCCTGAGACTGGTGTTGCTGTCGGTATTAAAAAGGAACAGATATGGAAAAGAAAAATATCCAAAAACCCTATTTGCTATTATACAATATTTACATTTTCACAGGTATTTAATAACCAAATAAGGGAATCTGAGGATTTAAACATAGTGAATAAATGCTTCCACGTCTTTGAATCAAGTGATTCACCAGTGTTCTGGTTATTAATGGTGTAACATTGTTTGTTAATAAAATAAAAAAAAAGGCATTTCACTAAATAGAAACTACTAAATATATACAAAGTGCTTGTGAAAGTATAGTCAATATATCTTCCCTTAATTACAACTGAAAGCAACAACAACAAAACAGGCTTTTGGTCACAAATTAACCGACAGACATAACTTAATTTTATAAAAGGCAAGCCACCCGCAGGTTCCCGCTTTCACTCCACCTCTCTGCAGCTTTCATCCCTCTTCCACTTCTGTAAAAATGTCACATAGGAAGTACTGAGACACACTGGTGGGCTCCTCTATAGAGCTGCTCTCCACGGAGTCACTCTGCTGAGAAGCTGAAACCTGCAACAAAGAAGAACAAAGAATCAGCTGTGATCAACTCTATCGTGGGTGAATATGAATTCCACTCGTTCCCTCCTTACCTCGGCTGGACACAGAGACGTGTTAGGAGTTGTGTCTCGGCTGTGCTCAGAGGTCTGTTCGACGTCCACCTCTGTCTGTGTCGGTGAAGTGGTGAAGGACGTCGAGTGGGTGTCTTCTGTCGGCTGTGTCGCATTGCGCGTGGGAGCGACGTCACGTGATGTTGAGGCTACAGGCGCTGGCGTAGATCGTTTTCCAGCTGCACGAGGAGTTCTGAGCTTCGGGCCCTTGGAGGTGCCTTTGCCAGGCGGAGAATCGCTTGCGGGGGCCGTGTTGTTTGTCTCAGACATTATTGGGGGGAAGCCTTTGGCTTTTCTGTCAGGTATTGGAAAATAAAAAGGAATTAACATTTAACAGGGTTCTCACTGATTTCTAGAGATCATTTACCAAGAATTATATTAACCATTGAGGTGAACTAGGGATGTAAATAATGAACCGTTTAATCCTTAACCTACAATAAAGATTTAACCAATTAATGGTTTCAGTTAAACAGTTTAAACAGGAGCAGTGTGTAGGATTTAAACGCATCTAGTGGTAAGGTTGCAGATTACATTGAACTGAGTATTCTTCTGCTCGCCTCTACCTTTCCAAGCAAGTCAGAGAAAATGCGTTGGCCTTCACGTAACGTAAAAAAAAGCGAAAGGCGTGTCCCTTAAAGGAGAACAGCAGAATCATGCTGGTCCAGGTTGGGTGAGCCGGAGCCAAAGTTGTTAATAACTTCGCAGCTAACCTTCACTTTTAGGTGGCAAAACAAGCTAGCAAGCACATCAACCTTAGCAGCTGAACCAACTATGCTAACTTTTTATATATCGCTAACTAATTTAACTACACTGTAAAACATCACAGTCCTATTTTGTTATGTCCATTTACTTCTTCTCTTTAACTCAAAGAGCTCTGACAAGATACATTTAATATGTAAGTTGAAACTAATTTGGAATTTAAATCCTCTTAACTTGAAATGGCAAGTTGTATACACGTGGTTAAGTTATCGTAACATAAAACTGTGACAGTAATGCAGAAATGTGTTTGTTTGACTAGGTAAGTTTTCTTGAACTGATAATGTAAAACAATTCTTTGTTTTAACTCGCTGTGTCAAGTTTAAACAAGTGACAAAATGTTCAATCAACTCTGACAACTTAAAAAACAATGTTGAGACAACTCAAACATTGTAGTTAAATCAACTTAATGAACTTTAATTTCTTAGTTAAATCAAAGGCAATCTTCAAGTTGAGTTAACTTGCATTTTCAAGGCAGCAGGTGAACTGTCATTTGCAAGTTTAACTGACTTGAAATGTTTTACAGTGTACCATTTGACCGTTAATATGATCCTTACATACAGAACATAACTTTCAGGCAGCAATGTAATCCGTTTTGGGGAGCTCTGATAGATATCCTGGTAGTTCATAAAGGAAAAAAACATTGAAATCATTTTCCATGACTTTTCACTGATTGGGAAATTGGTTTCCGGGTTTTCCAGGCTGCGTGGGAACTCTGTTTAACTACAATTGATAGATGAAAACTGGGGGAAGTCTTCACATTTCAATGAAGGATTTCTTTAACCGATTGTTCTCACCTATTCCGACTTCTAGTCACCCGAGTCCGAGTAGTTTGTGCTCCTGAGCTGCTATCCTCAGGGTGGTCCCCACCTGTCAGAGTCTCCTTTTCAACATCTACATGATCACCACTTCCTTTCTGTGGCTCAGTGACAACGTCATCACATGCTTCTGGCTGCAGAGAAGGCCCAGGAAGCTCTGAGTGCTCGGTGGCGAGGGTCTTGCTGGCTTGTTTCCTCTTTGAAGTCTTGGGCTTAACTTGCACTTTGCCTGATTATAGGACAAACGTGTACATGATGAAAAAGAAGTGCTCAATTTGCTGAGAGTGCATGTGATGAGTAAGTATTTATGTCCTGTATACCTCTTCTTCTAGTGCCCAGCGGTCCATCAGGTTTAACAGGAGGAATTTCCGTCTCATCATTATTCTCTAGAGTCTCTGGTAATTTAGATGGATGGACTGTAGTACTCTCTGTTCCACAAACACAAAACAATCAACACTTACCGTTAGTATTATGACATTAATCATTAGTTTACATAAATGACAGTGTAACACAATCACTCTACCATGTGGCTCCACTGGATTCTCCATGATCCAATCCTGTTGTGTCTGAGAAAAACAAAATGTAAATAAAAATGCAGAGCATTCTATCACGTTGCAGCTACACATGGTTTCTTACAGCTTCACTTACCACACGTGCAGCTGGGTCAGGCCCAACATCCTGTACACTGACGAGGCCTGTCTCACCACTCTCCTCCAGGGACGCAGGCCCGGAGAGAGGCCCTTCTCCTGCTGCTGTCGAACTCTCTCCAGGAACGCTGATGAGGAGCGAGAAAAGTTGTAGAATCAGACAAAACAATTTAAAAAAAGATTCACGCATGCATGGACGGCATGACCCTCTGATAAAAGGCAGGCACTGACCTCTGTTGCTCTATTGACGCATCAGTTACAGGAAGATAAGGGAGGGGTTCAGGCACACTGTCCACCGCCTCGCTTAATGGGCAGACTGGGATCTCAGTCAGAGAGAGGATGAAGAACGGTTCATCTGGATCAGAAGGCTCCTGCTGCGACAGCACTGAGATTGAAAGTGAGAGAAGTGTTACGTAAAAACCATGGTGCATATACTTTAAATAACTCATAGGACAAAATCAGCTGAAATATAACTTACTCTCTGGAACTATTGAGAGACTTGGATGGTTTTGGGTCTCGTCTGTATTTGATGTTGATGCATCCTGTCATTGTGAAGGGAGAGAAATGAGACACATTTCAGGATTGTTCCTTAAATTAGATCTTCTCGACTATTATCTCCCACCATTAGTCCAGTTGTCCTCAAGGTGTATGGCGGCATGACAGGTGGGGGTGCTGCATGACCGAGCGGGAATGTGATGAAGAACTAACTGACAGTAATTAACTAAAAAAAAAAAAACATAAATCGCAGTAAATTCATTGAGAGATGATGAGAGACTAGTGTGTATTTTATATCTGAAAATTTCATTCGAAATGAGGAACGACAGAAAATGCTTGAGGAAATACTGCCTTAGCGAAAGATGCCTTATTAACCAGTGCAATGACTGGGTGTACTAGTTGTGTTGGGACTCAACAGCAGGTGTTCCCAAACTCATCAGACGTACCACATAGGAGTGCCTATGCCTTCAACCACTTATCCATTACTTTCATTCGACTGCCTGTAATGTTCTGTTGTTAAAGCTGACTCAATCTTTTCACACACCCACTGGCAACTGCAGAAGTACCACCTGGGGTACAATTACCGATGGTTGGGAATCACTGCCATACAATATAAACACGGTAAAAAAACATATTGCTATATGTTATAAACATGTTGTTACATATCTAGCCATGGCCAACTACTAACGAGCTTAACACAACATCATACATGTAATGCTCACAAGATACACTCCTGAAAATATTTTATAATATCTTACCCGAGTCAAGCAACCCAGCGAGGACCCAGGATCCTTTGGAGAGGAGTTTTGGTTACTGCATTGTTCAATAGCTCCATCTGCTGGGTCTGGGATGTCAGGTCGGAGTTCAGACACAAGTTTGTGGCAAACTGAAGCATCCTCACCTTCTGAGCAAGCACCAAAATCGGTGGAAAAGAAGAACCGTTAGCGATCAACACGGGCACTGTAGGGTCATAGATGGCAGTGATGCTGAAGATCTGCTCAGTATTCTCTGAGGTTAGGGAACTTTCCTTCTAAAAAGGGGTCAAACCTTTTTCTGCTTGTGCTGTATTCTGATCTTGTCGGGGTTGTAGAGGGCGGCTGCGAACCAGTCTGGGTTTGGGTTTAATAAGCCGGCCTCTACGAGTCTGTGGAGCTGTTCTTGAGGGGGAGTCGGTTGGCTCCGACTGATTACCATCAGTGCTTTAAGTGGAAAACACACTCTGTTACAAGAGAAACTAATAACTCTTTAATAATTCATTCAAAACATTAGGCTGTAAACATGACAACAGTATTTACATTGTCTTTTTGAGGACAGAATCAGGACAATATGGTTTAATGTCTTACTTCTGGGCAGCTGTTTGATTCCCTTCAGAACATTGTTGGACTGCATCTGGACTCTGTGCCTCACAGTCATTCTCTGGAAGTGGCTGCTGAGTGCTTTCTTTTGGATCGGCTGTGGACTGTGTATTAGTGGGGAGTGTTGGATCATCTGTTGGTTGGGTATTTGACTCTGTAGCTCTAATGGACATGTCCCGTTTGCGCTCCCATTGTGAGGCAGGTACAGCCTCCACCTTATCATTTGTGCCGTCTAGTGACTTCTCTGACTCTGCAGGTCCTAACTTTGTTGAGCTGAAAGGTTCTGTACGTAATGATGTTGATGGCAAGTGCTGGTCGTCTGTCCCTGTGAGGTCCTGCTCTGTTTGTCCATTGTTGTTGTCCACAGGCTGTTGTGAGGTTAAAGAGGCGTCCATGTGGCACTGTTCTGGGGGTTTACTGATGTCACTTGACTGCAGTTTTGCGCGTGTCGTTCTTGGGGACGATCCTAAATTGGGTTTGACCTTAGAAAAGCGTGGCCTTCTTTGAGGAACATTTTGTTCTGAGCCCTTTGAGTTTGAGTCAAGTCCACGTCCAGCATCCTTTTGCTGCTCAGCTGAAGACATTCCCTCTGTGGTTGTATGAGGAGAGCATAATTCCATTGATGGTTCCGGCACTGAAGCAGTGCTGGTACTTTTAATTTGGCTTGTTTTTTCAGGAGGGGTGGTACTGCAAGTTGGCTGTGCTTCTTCCATTGCTGTTGTGTTATCAGTGGATTCAGGCCTTGAAGTCTGGCTGGAGGGTGTGTCCGCATGCTGCATGGGTGTGACGGGGGCGTTTGTGGTATGAGGTTTAGACCTCGCAGTTCTTGACGTCTGTGGTAAGTTGGGTTTGGGTTGGACTCTTTGTAATCGACGTCTCATAGACTGGGAAGTAGATCCCACTTCACTCTCTTCTCTCTGACTGACGGGTAACTCCTCTACAGCTGTGACACATGGAGCAGGATGGTCGCTGCTCTCCTGGACTGGGGCTGAGTCTATGTTTGACCCTTGTCCAGTCTGGGGTTCTGTGACTGCCGAGTCGGATGTCAACTGTGGATCGTTACAGCTACTCTCAGCTGCCCCAAAATTAGCCATCAGTTTGTCATCTAAGGACTCCAATATGGGCATTGTATCTCTTGTGGCCTGTTCCCTCCTCGGTGTAAACTGGGCTTCGGAAACATTCTGGTTTTCTGAGACACTCTGATGTGATGTTACTGCATCTGATTCTACCTGACCAACAACTTCACCATCTGTCTTTTTCTCCTCAGTTGTAGACAGTTCTTCTGTGGCTGTGAGAGTAGTCCCTAAATCCGATGATGGTATCAAATCTGAAGCAGGACAACGACTTTGATCTGGTTTTTCAGGAGAGGTGAGGCAAGTTGGCTCTGCTTCCACCTCTGCTATTGTTTTTTCATGGAACTTGAGGTTTGGAGCTGTGTTGGAGTCTTTCTCTACGGTATCTTTTGTAGTTTGAGGTTTAGAACGCACAGTTCTTGATGTTTGTGCTAAATTGACTTTGGGTTTGACTTTCTGGAATCGACTCTTCCTCTGGTGAGTAGATCCCACTTCACTCTCTTCTCTCTGACTGACGGGTAGCTCCTCTACAGCTGTGGCACATGGAGCAGGATGGTCGCTGCTCTCCTGGACTGGGGCTGAGTCTATGTTTGACCCTTGTCCAGTCTGGGATTCTGTGACTGCTGGGTCTGATGTCAGCAGATTATTACAGCTTCTCTCAGCTGTGCCAACATTAGACATCAGTGCTTTATCTGTGGACTTAGATGTTGACCTCGTGGCTCTGGTGGCCTGTTCTCGACTGGGTTCAAACTGGGCTTCAGTTAGATTCTGGTTTTCTGAGGCACTCTGATGTGAAGTTGCTGCGTTGGATTCTACCTGACCAACAACTTCACCATCTGTCTTTTTCTCCTCAGTTGTAGACAGTTCTTCTGTGGCTGTGAGAGTAGTCCCTAAATCCGATGATGGTATCAAATCTGAAGCAGGACAACGACTTTGATCTGGTTTTTCAGGAGAGGTGAGGCAAGTTGGCTCTGCTTCAACATCTGCTATTGTTTTTTCATGGAACTTGAGGTTTGGAGCTGTGTTGGAGTCTTTCTCTACGGTATCTTTTGTGGTTTGAGGTTTAGAACGCACAGTTCTTGATATTTGTGCTAAGTTGACTTTGGGTTTCTGGAATCGACTCTTCCTCTGGTGAGTAGATCCCACTTCACTCTCTTCTCTCTGACTGATGGGTAACTCCTCTACAGGTGTGACACATGGAGCAGGATGGTTGCTGCTCTCCTGGACTGGGGCTGAGTCTATGTTTGACCCTTGTCCAGTCTGGGGTTCTGTGACTGCTGTGTCAGATGTTACCTGATTATTACAAATACTTTCAATTGTCCCAACATGAGACATCAGCACTTCATCTGTGGACCCAGATGTTGACCGTGAGTCTCCGGTTGCCTGTTCCAAACTGGGTTCCAACTGGGCTTCAGAGAAGTCGTGACTCTGGTTTTCTGATGCACTCTGATGTGATGTTGCTGCGTGGGATTGTCCTTCACCAACAGACCTCTTCTGACTGCCCGATGGCTCTTCTGTACGTTTGACTTCAATATAAGAAATGTCATCTTTTAACATGTTTTTACTACAATCTGCTATTTTAGGGGTTTCCTCTGCAGACGATAGTGTCTCTGTGGTTTGAGCAAGCTCAGGAGCAACTGTGTGGCTCTTCTCAGCTCTCCTTTCTGTTGATGTCCCTGGTTGGGATTTTGACAGAGCAGTCCTGGAGGCTTGGCCTAGGTTAGGTTTTGGTTTCACCTTGGATGTGCGTCCTTTCTTGGTCTGTGGAGAATTTTTCTTTGAGCTCTCTGGACTTTGCAATTGAGAGGTTGGGTCCATATCAGAACCAGTCCTCTGATCAGTGGATTCAATAACGGAAATGTCATCATTGTCCGTTGTGCTGTTTAGTAGCTCCACAATGGTCACAGTTTCTGATGTTTCTTTTACTCCATGATCAGAAGTTGTAGACATAAGAGGAGCGACGCCGTCTTCCTCAAGTACAGCAGCCTTTGATGCAGTCTCTTCTTCCAGGTGTTGGCTGGTTTCATTCACATCGGCTAAAGTTGTCCCTGCAATTAAACATAATGGCACATTTTAAACTCACTGTAATTTGATCTAAAAAGGAATGCAATCATTTTGGCCTCTGTGTCTCTAACCTGCTTTATGATCTTGAATGTCTATTTGATTCTGTGCTGACTGAGGGAGGGGAGCCAGGTGGCCGATGGTCAACAGGGTTTGAGCGGCCTCATTGTAGCTCTCGGCCTCAGATACTAAAACAAAAAGACCACAAAAAAAAGAATGTATGAGACTTTGAGACCATATAAATATAGATGCCACTGGGAGCTACTCAGAAGATCTCTTTAACATACCTTCTGTGGGGTCTGAAGTAAGGAGGTCGATCACATCCTGGAAGGGAAACAAATATATTGTAAGTCACATAAAAATAACTTCCCCTATAGGCCAAACTAAAACATGTGCTGTATATGGAAAACCTGTATTACAGAAGCCCCAGTTACACTTCTTTGAAATTTTCTGTCTACGTCTTTTGTCAGTTGTTTACATCTGGACACCACAAAGGTTGCTTTGAGCTCATGCATGCAAACAGCATGCAACATTGTCTGAACGAAACAACTGTCTTTTTTTCATTTAAATTAGCTAAGTCACAATACAAGTGTGCGATCAGAACGCAAACCAAATACATGCGCTAAAACTTAAAAGAGGGAGATATTTGAAGAAAATGATCAAGGCACAATGTTGGCCCTTTAGCAGATACAACATGTGGATAGATCACATCAGAGCTTTGACATAATGTTATATTGAATCAGTGTAACTGGGGTTAATGATTTAATTTCCCTTGTACTATGTTTTTCGGCATTACACACTTACAACAAGCAGGTCCAACTGATGGTCACAAGGTTCATCTGTGCCTGTCTCATTTTGTGCCCGCTCGCAAGAGGCATCACGGCACAGTGCATCTTGGGAGATGCCGAACACATCAGGAATATTGGCCAAGATATCAAGCTACGTGTGGGATGGGGGGGGGGGGGGATGGGAGTCAGAGTGGAGGGTTTGAATTATGGAATGAAAAACCATGCACAAAGAAAAACTAATGCGAAAAACACAAAAGATAAATGTAAATGAATGGATGGTGTGCATCTGTGCACGGCATGATAGGAAACAGTTTCACATACCTCCTCCATTGTCTCCTCCACCAATGAAATCACAGGCCGTGGGGAGCGCAGGCCAGCAGGCACAAAGACAGGGGCAGTGCTGTCCTTTCTGGAGCTACATACAGCGGGCTCCTCCTCCTCCACATCTTCTTCTCGCTGCTGTTCCTCCTCATCATCACTGTAGTCTGACTGAGAAGCCCTGAGGGTGACTAGTTTAGGCTTTTTGGACTCTTGGGATGATTGCAGCTTTGATGATCTTCCCCTCTTGGCTGTGCATTTGGGTTTAGGCCTGGCAGCAGAAGCAGCGGACCCCTCGGGTGAGGTAGGAGTTGCTTCAGATGCAGCCTCTTTGGTGGGGTAATTCAAGAGCTTGATGGGTTTAGGCATTCTCCCATACCTATAAAACACAAACACACACTGATGAAGATGAAATGCTCCAATACTAATACATCCAGAGTTTTTTTTTTTGGGGGGGGGGATAGGAATATTTCTGCTGCAGTGTTAAAATCATGTCATGAAAACATGAAATACTGTACCTGGTAGGCCTCGGAGGTTGAACGGTGGTATCCTCTTCTTCAGAGTCATCATTGGCTGACTTCCTCTTCTCAGCTTGACTTAAAGGTGAGGCATCTTTATTTACCTGAAAAGTTTGCATAACTTTCAGTAAGCCAAAGTAATAATGTTGACAAATATCTGATGACTCTAAACTGTGAAAAGAAAGAAATAATAACCTGGTCTTCAGCACCTCCGTCAATTACACTCTCCTCCCCTTTATCTGACGCAGTGTCGTTGGTCTTTGTGGAGGGTGGCGGGGGCTTTTTACCCCACTTCCGGCCCAAAGGCAGCAGTGGTTTTGGGCCTCGGCCTCGGGAGAGTTTAGCTGGCTTGATCTTGGCGTCCTTGGCTTCATTCACACTCTCGGTCTTTTCAGATCTGAATATTACGACAAAAAAGAGAGTTTTAGTGTCAAACGAAGATGCGAAATGTTCTCTCTTTAAAACAGAATTTTTCAAGTTTAATTACATGTCTGATGTTGGACAGTCTTCAGGAAGTGCTGCCTCACTGTCTTCAGGTATGTAGGCCTCATCTGAGTATATAAAAGCAACAAGTATAAATATTACTTTCCCTAGGATCATATGCATTACTTTTCTAGAAGTTATTTAATAACCTGCATTAATAAATCCACCAATTTTCATCCAGAAATGTTTGATAAATTGACTGAATGCTCCTGTACCTTGTTCATTGCTCTTTTCACCTGTTTTGTTTTTCTTGTCATTTGGTTCCTCAGTCAAGGCATCCTCTCTGTTCTTTCTTTTACGTTTCTTCTTAGGCTTCGCGTCGTCAGTTCCTCCCTCATTACAGAGGTCCTCGTTCTCTTTCTCTCCCTCCTCCTCCAAGGCAGCAATTACCTTCTGCTCTTCCTCATCTTCCTCCTCCACAACACTCAGCTTCCTTGCAGCTTTTTTGCCTGCTGAAGGAATTCAAACACACAAGGACTGTTGAACTGAGACGAACTCAAGGTGAGCAGTTGTTAAATCTCTACCTTAGAATAACACGCTATGAAGCAATAACACACAACTCACTGAGTATCACGCATGGAAGGACATAGTTACCTTTTGCCTTTCTCGTGGTCTTCTTGGGTGAGTTCTTCCCAGCCAGTGACTTCAGCTTCTTCCTGGTTTTCTGAACTTCCAGAATCTTCTCTAGTAGCTTCGAAAAATATTCTATGTCCAGTTTGCGCCTCTCTCCTACAAAATAATTGTCAATAAATGTTACGCAGAGATTGCACAAAGAACATCTGTCGCTCACTAATCACTAAATATTATATAAAACTAGCTAAACATATTGTCCTACTGAATACGTACGGAAAGCTTTGTCAACCCTCCAGGAATTCTCTCGCTCTTCTTTTTTAAACTTGTTCTGAAAGTTCAAAATTAATACAGTGAATACAGACAAGCTTTTCATTGTTTTGCTTCTTCATATCATATTCTATGAATACATGTTCATCTGTATTCATCACTAACCTTTATCTCGGATCGAGCTCGGAGAGGAAACAGTTGACAAATCATGGAAAAGTCTGTCCCCACCATGCTAACTGCCAGGAAGAACATGTCCGTCTCTGATGGAACACAGCAAACAACCACGACATTAAAAAACAATATGAAAAAAATGTGTGCTATAAAGATGTCATAGTTCATTGTCTATATGTATTATCCATATGGGTTGAACCTTCACTGGACCAGGGTTTTGTATAGGTCCCCTTCCTGAAGCTCGAGTAAGTTGTAGTGGAGCCGCGCTCAAAGATGGGGTCCCGATCATTGGCTGGATTTGGCCCTTTGGCTCGCAGGACTTCCACCGTCAAGCTGAGACACAGTTTGAGAGGATATGACGATAATGTAGCAACGTTTATATGAAGAGGAAAAAGCACATCTCTGGAGGAAGTTACAGATGTTTCGTAGACACCGTTAGTCAGTTCCTATTAACGTAATAAAACACTAAAGTGGCACATTTCATCTACAATAACCGAGCTACAGGAAGTAGATAAACATGAAAAAGCATTCATTTTTATAGCCCATAGAAGCCCACTGACCTCTCTTCATCAATGATCAGTGAGCCGTCCTCGGCTACTTTGACCTGAGGAACCAACGTGCCGTCGTCATCTTCCTCTTCCTCCCCATCTTCATCCCCCTCCCTCGGGCTTCCTAATTTAGGGAGGACCACAGGTTCCTGCTCTCTCTCTGGTGAACTGCAGGGTTTACATCTGAAAACACCCGGCAGAAGGAAGAGGCTTGGTTTACACGCAACATGATTGTCTCATTACGCACACTTATGATGTCCAATGTCAGTTTTATTAGTACTTGTTTCAATATACAGTTTTTGGTTTGAAGAAAAAACAATCCTTTTCTATACATTTGTATGAATAAGCTTTTAAAGCTTTTAATGGCTCCCGCAGTTATTGAATCATTTTAACTTATTTTTAGAGTTCAAATGACAAAACCATGTTGTATTTAACTGACATAACAATATCATATCTCTTTTTCCCCAATTGTTTGGATATGAATAAGGAAAGTCAGAAAGAATTTAATGCTGTATGATCAATAAAACTATAATGGAATGAGATTTCAGGGATAAACTTACACTTCTTTTCCTGGAGAAGGTGGGACCACAGTCTCATTCTCTTGAGCTGATTCTTCTACACTCGATCTGAAAACAAAAACACAAATTATAGTCACATCAGACAAGAAAAGGAACCACAAAAAAAAAATAATGAATCAATAGAAAACTTAATCTGTGGAGATCAGGATTAAATGTGACACAAGCTTGACTAAGTTGCAGAAGAGACACTTACGTCATGGGGTTGGACTGTGGTAGATAACGGATCAGGTCCCTCATGGTCATTTTGGCAGGATCTAAGGTAAATTCCTTTGCACGTGTTTTTGATTTTTTGAGTTTCTGCAAAATCAAATGATAACACTCTTTTAATGTTGTGACTCTAGAAGATATATCCAACAGTATGTATCTAATCAATGTGTTACTAAAGCAGCAGTACACTGATGAATAATCTGAGCTTACCTTTTCTTTATGCATCTCCTGTCTGAGCAACGCTCTGAGTTTTTGGGCTTTTGCAATCCTCTGCAAGTCTGATGGGTCATTCAGGAGTCTACTCAAGGACAACGCTGGTGCTGAGATAGAAAGCCTGCTCTTAGATGATACTAGGGTCTTGGCTTTTTCTGATAACGCGATAGCTTCTTTGTCTGGCGGAGAAGGGGGGACTTTATCTGGTAGTCTGGAAGGAACTCCTTTGACTTGACTGTCTGACGTGCTTTCTAATTCCTTGCCACTGTCCGCTGGCAGATTTGTTGCCGAGTCAGCTGAAGGTTCTGAACTGTCAGAAGGGATGAGGGTCGGTTTAGGTTGCATTTTGGGCTGCTTGCTCTCTTCTGAAGGCCTCCGTCTCCTTGGGGACTGGAGTCTCTGAGGGGCGACCGTAGTCCCAGTTTGGCTGGACGTAGTTGGCTTGTCAAGGTCTGACACGGGGACTTCAATCGGAGTTTCAGAGACAGCCTTGACGTGGGATTTCTGCGTTCGAGCAACTGTGGATGGGCGGCCTGGGGCCACTTTGGGCTTGATGGAAAACCGCTTCCTTCGTTGGACTGCTGCTGAGGAGCTGGCACCTTCCCCATTTTGGTCATTGCCATCCCTAAACAGTAGTGAGAATAGTTATACATTTGTTATACGTAACACAAGTTGTAATCATGCTATTTAATGCTCGACACTCACCCTGGGGCTGTAGCTTTTTCTGATGGGGTCACAACAGACTGGATGTCTGTCACTGCAGCAGCAGCAGCAGCGCTGCTCTCACCAACGTCTTTGGGGGTCTCACTGGCCTCCTGGTTGGCTGAAGGGGCTTCCTGAGGCGTTTTACCGGCCTTAACGACATTGGGCCGAGCACTAAATCTTGACCGACGAAACATTTCGCCCTGAAAACACACAGGAAGGTGCATCAGTATTAGAACAGGCTCAAAGGGAAATATTATTTACAGCGATATAACCAACGCTACGTGCTTTACATACAACAACTCACACAAGTTAACAGATTTGACTGCATCAATAATTGTTCTTATATCTGCAGAATATTAAATACAGGATAGAAGGCAAACACACAAACCTCCCAGAATGCAGTTTGACAGTAATTACAATTGCATTGGCTCAGTTTCATAACAAGAGTTTCGATGTGCTAAACTCAATCGTATGCTCGGTCCTTTGAATACAAACACATATACAATCACATCAGCACAAACACGTCTCCCTGTTTCATCGTTATCACTTTGTTGGGCAGCATTATAGCAGCATTGCATCAGCACAACAAGCTGTGGAGTCAATGCAGAACAAGTACAATGATGCCAGGCCCTGAAGTACAGTCACAATCAACATTTTGGTTGTGTGACTGTAGTGTAAAATACTTAACATTCTTTGACAGACTGACTTTTTTTTTTGTCCCACTTGCATAATCTTGAGGAGCTGGTAACCGCAGACTCCAGTTTTGATGAGTTTATTCGACAATGACTACTTTAAGTATAACGTTAAGTACTACAACATAGTACTTGATGCACTAAACCATCAGTTATTGCTGTAGCGCTAGCGAGAATACCTTCTTTTGTGAAACTGGCTTTTGTGCAGACCTAAGCTAACGTTATTCTGTCAGCTGACATCAGACACGTTGACACTGGATAAGTCTTAAATCTGGCCGTAAAGAAAAATAATACCACCAGAGGTTAAATTAGCTAATAAGGTGTATTCATACCAATGCAAGACAGAAACAACAATGCGTGAATTATGGTGAAAACAAGTCAAAAAGCGCACTAAGCTGAGCTCAAACTCGCATGACAACACTTGTAGTATCCGTGTCTTCCTGACTCGGACCGTCCTATTGCTAATGTTGTGAGCCTGAGACAAATACATGTATAGTTTAAATACGTCTGCATATGTTGTTTATCTGTTAACGTACCTGTTCAAGAATATGTCGTTTGTTGGGAATAAGCTTTCGTTTATCGACGACGGGTAGCAAGTAGCGGACCCCATGAACACACTAGTCCGCCATGTTTTTCATGACGCGCAATTTCCGTGTGTAATAGGGGCTTGTGGGAAATGTCGTCTGATTGCTGCAAAGCGGTGGATGTGGCAGGACCAAACGTGCGAGCATTGTATTGTATTGTACAGTCTGCAGTAGGCTTTCAAAACAGTGTCTGTAATACTCAGCGAGGTACAAATATTAAGATTTTTTTTTTAAGTAGGCCTAAAAGTAAAAATACACCAATACAAAAAGTAAACCATTCTAAAAACACTAGTACAGAAATATTAGCAATAAAATGTGCTTATTATGTACTTAGTGTATATGTAATATCAATAAGTGTACCTGTGCGTGTGTGTGTGTGTCGATACATATATATATATATATATATAAATGTATATATCCAATTAAAGAAGAGTCCAATTAAACATGTTTTTCTTGTGTAAACAATCCTTCAGTCCTTAAATACGTTGAGCAGGAGTATTAAAGATTAGAGTACTAAAGCACTGCACTTTTAAGATACTTTTATTGGACTAGATTGGTTTCATTTAATGCTGATTTATACTTATGTCCCTGTTTTGTTAGCTCCACAGCTTTTATTTGATGATTGAGTTTGTAGATTAAAATTGTAAATACAAAAGCAATGATGAGCTTATAAATGTGATGCATTGCTACAAATTAAACAACCCATCTGTATATAAAGTAGTATCTCCACCCCAACAAGCAACAAAAGTGATGAGAATGTTGCACATTCATTAATCATATTTCATAGTCATATTTAATGCAATACAATAATTACAACAGCGATAAGAACACACTGAAGGGGCCATTCTCTTGTTTAGTTATTACTTTTGATACTAGAAGTAAATTTAGCTGATGGTACTTTTACTTGTAATATAGCATATTTTTCACTGTTGTATTGGATCTTTTTTAGGTTTCTACACTCCATTAGGTGGCTATTAAACATTTTTAACAATTTGGAGCTTTAGTAATCATAGACATAGCTTATAAAAACATCTATATCTGTTTGACTGTCGAACCTCCAGTGTCTGAAGAAGTAAAATGGACTTGACAAAACCTCGCAGTTTATGATTGAATTATTTTATTTATTAAACACAGACAGCATCAGCAGTGAACGTCTTTGGACGCACCTTCTCTCACACACACCACATTTCTTTCTTCAGCAGATCAGGACATAACATTTACTTCTTAGATCAGCGGTCTTTAGAAATAAGGAAACTACTGATTGGATAGAAAAAACAAACATCAGAGGTGGAAGTGTAAACAAAAGGGTGGGTCAGGGACAAGAGTTAGAAAAGTTCATTTTTTTGGATTGTCTCGCGCACGTCGTAGCAGCTTGTCCCAAAGATGTTATTCCATGTGAAGATCTCCATTTGCTCCATCTTAACTGCGAGGGCAGAGAGAAGAGGAAAAAAAATGATGAAAATGGTGTTCATTCTGTATTGATGACGCAAGTTAAGCAATAATCAAATATGAACATATACTTACTTATGCACAAAGTTAACGATCAAGCAAAGGGATTTCCGAAAGGATCCCCAAAAGCCGCTGTTGAACCAGAAGACTGACCAACTGCAGCAGTCTGCTGTAAGGTTAAGGAAAAAGAAGAAAAATAAATAGGCCACACATTACAAATGATTTCTGACTTCTGATGCTGGATAAGGTTTAATTATGCATCTGTATAAATCTCTTTACCATGGCTGCAGGCGGTGCTCCAAACAGACTGGAATCTGGGGCCCCAAATGCTTGATCAAACATGTCATGATTGAGTCTCTGGGCTGGTGCAGAGTTGTTTGCGATGGGAGCGGAAGAGAAGGCGGCATTGAGGAGGCCGGGGTTAAAGCCCGGAGCTGCAGCGAGAGCAGGCGCTGGTTTAGGAACATCTAAATCGGGCACATTAAGACGGAGGACACAATCAGTGACAAGTCTCACAGTCAAGTACATGTCAAGTTGCAAAATGTTGGTTGGTTTACCGTTAACAGTTTGTGACATTTGATTGATGTCAAAGTCGTCATAATCTGCATTATCCTGAGCCAGGCCCACTTTGCTGTTAAAGTACTGATCGAACGCCCCGGCTTCGCTGCTTCCGGGGGCAGAGTTGGACACTAGCTCCCCTTTCCTCGCTGGGATGGCAGGGGGTTTGGCAATCTGGAAGTCCTTGAACATGTCCTTTCCAGCCTTCTTCTCTCTATCTCCAAGGGGGTCCAAAGCTGTGAAGGCGCTGTTCTCTACCTTCGGAGGTGCCTCCTTAACAGGCGGCCGAGGAGGGGGGCGTGACGGACCATGCTGGTCACCCATTGCAGGGAACAGGCCAGGCTGGAAAGGATTGCTCGTGATGGGCTGACCCCAACCGGGAGCAGCTGGTGGAGGCTGGGCCCAGTTGAGGTGGGGCGGAGACAAAGGCGCGGCACTAAACTGAGGTGGCACCTGCGCACCCCAGGCTGTGGGTGGTATGGGTAGGCCACCAAAGGCAGATGGATGTGGGTAGGCAGATGGATGTGGGTAGGCGGGCATTGGCCCTGGAGCGGTCACTCCTGGCATAGTGAACATTGAAGGCGGAGCCATGGAGGCTCCCCACATGCCTGCAGCGGGGATACCTGTGGTAGCTGGAGGACCCAACTGAAGATTCCCTGAATATAAAGAATAAAGGAATGGGAAAGTTTAAAGGGAATGGAACATAAAGACAAAACGACATTGTAACATACGGATAAGACACAAAGTTCCCCTCCCGTGTATTACCCAGAGCAGCTATGGAGGAGGGAGTGGAGTTCGCAGGTGTACTGTTGAAAAAGTCCCCCGAGGAAGACGACCCTTCAGAGTGAGCCGGAGTAGAAAATAGCTCTGCTCCAAACAGGTCACTTGCTGTGGACTATTCACAGAGAATAGAACATAAATATCATATACACAATATATATACATAAGTATTGTTGCAACTCATCCAGTTTTATAGACGACTCATAAATATTACAGTATGACATTAACATTGACTGATATGCATGCTTTGCCACTTACCAGTGCTTTTATCACTGAAGCGTGAACGTTAGAAAATAGATTTAGAGCAGAGGAGATAAACAGGTACAGTCCATTGTTCAGCAGCACAGTCAAAAGTGTAATTTATTCAAGCCAGTTAGAGAAGCAAGTGACCACCAGTACATGCATGAAGACAGAATGGATCAAACCCTTAAATGCAACTCTAAATTACAGGCCTTGCATCTCATCTTAACCGTCTTGTGGCACATCCCGTCAGACACCAATGCATAACACCCAAACGCTGAGAAAGGGAGATGTTAGCAACCCAAGTATGCTCTGGGAAATGTGCATTAAACCCATGTTCAGGCATCACACATGCAACTCTACAATGCTTCATCTAGCTATGGAATTTCACCTTTGCGCTCCTTCGACCTCGTCCAGCCTTAGAGCTCTGCGGAGGCGGGCTTATGACAACTGAATCCTTGCTATGAGTCACTGGGGGTTGCGGGTGGTGCGTTATGCCATTAGAGAAAGGGGACGTTGTCAAAGGCGAGTCAAAAAACGGGTTTTTGGCTGTCCCAGATTCATTCCCGTCCATCATGGTAATTGTGTTGCCCTGAGTTATTGTGCCCCCTAGTGGCCACTGTCCGTTACTGAGAGCGAGGATCATGGTCTTACTGGATAAGCCATTTATCTGGTCACTGAGGTGTTCGTGGTCTCCATTCGAACCACCGTTAATAATTGTCTTATAAGCGTTGTCAGCAGTGCTGTTTAGGTGATTAGTGGCGGCGATTGAGATCAGTGAATTATCGGGTTCCGACCAAGCGGGCGAGTTAGAAAGGGGGTCATCTCTGAAAGGGTCACTGTCTGGGGTTGGAAAGTAGCCAAATGTCGAGGAAAAAGGATTCTCTGTCTGGGGAGATGCCCTACGGTCAGGGCCACAGGAAGTTACAAAGGAGTTTCCCTTTATGTAATTCTGATTGCTGTCAACTTCAGCGGAAAAGTCCAGCAAGAGAATATCATTAGAGTCCTGGTTAACATGAGAGGGACAGTGGGAGAGAAAAAAAAAAAAAATAAATAGATTTATGAGTCAGTTCTGCAGAAGGAGAAAAACACGCGTTAACAAAATGAATCACATGGTGTGAAAAGACGTTTCAAAGCTGCTACCTGTAGAATATTTAACTCAAAATATCACTGGCATATTAAATTCCATGGTAAAGCAAAGTCTAGAGTCCATATTCCAACTTGACAAATGAAGTTGGTGCTAAATTCTTACTTGCCTTGGACAACAGCAAGTATTTTAACATGCTGAAGTCAGCAATAGCTCGTTGACTTAAGACCCAGCTAGTGAACTGGCCGAGCAACTGATGGTATAACTACCGGTATAAGACTGCAGATGTCAGCAAAGCCAATGAAAATGTCTCTTTCATAGATTCTACTTGTGGCAGCTTTAAAAGGGTTTGACAAACAACAATGAGATTGGTACACAAGAGGCATGAACTCAATTCTTAAAAGATCATTTTTAAGTCTAAAACGTATATTTATAAAAAGCTTATACACTCCCTACAAATAGAATTGTGACCTTTTAAAAATTGAGTTCATACACATGGAATGATCTGGGAGGTGCTGATGTTATTCAGTGAAGCCATTGTTTTATAAATCAGATCTTAGAAACATTACAAGAAGCAGTATGCAGCAAACTATTATTATTTTAGATTTTTCATTAAATTACTATTAAAAAAAAGAAAAAATGGATAAAAGTCTTCTACAGCTTACTACGATTAGCAAGAAGCCTAAAAAGTATACACTCGTAAGTATAATGCTGTAAATACCCAGCTACACATCATTGACTAAACATACTTTTTAGTATATACCACTATGTTTCCCAGATAAAGGGAACATTTTATGGCAGCACACTTACATTTGGAGACTGGATGTCTGGAGGGGTCGACATGTCTCCAAAAAGGTCAAGCTGCTCCACTGGCTGGATGTCAAAAAGAAACAGAAACATACTGTATTTACCCAGCGACTATAAATCAGAGGTGCGTCATTGAATGTAGAGAAAGACTTACTTGAGCAGCTTTTACTTCACCACCCATACCTGGCAGGGCATCGCTCCCATTCTGAAAACAAGCACAAGGTTTAGGGACGAGAGTCAGAGAAACAGTTTGAAGAAAACACAAGCACTTCCAAGTGCTTACCTCAACTACAGTGCTGCCATTTTCCCCCTGGAAACAGAGGCAGACTGTTAATGACTATACTTATTTTCTTAATTCACTGAGGCACGTGTTCATTTCAATGGAATGTCTCAGGATGTGATTCATAAACAGAACACAGAGAGGCAGTGTTGAAATTCAGGAGGCGCACAACAGTGTACACCTCACGTCCCAGATGACCACACCAAAATGCTTTTCTTTCAGGAAAATAAATGTTCTCACTGTCTAACTTCTGAACCACCCACACACACACACACACACACACACTAAAGTCAACTGCTGCTGAACCAGTTACCTTCTGTGAGGCCTCTGCCTCTTTCTTCCTCTGGTTGAAGATGACCTGGAAGAGATCTTTCAGATCAATGACCAGGGGCTCTGCCTGTAAGGGGACAGAGAGACATTGACATAGTTGCCCATTTGTCTCCGCTGTTTAATGCGGTATTTGTGTGAGCTTGTGTGCCCGTTTATTTGCGAGTGTTACCTGTTGTGCCGTCTTGATGGCGAAGAACTGATGCTGCCCTTCTGCTCCGCACACGTATCCAAACGCCCTGTTATCAGTTACATCTCTAGCGATGAAGGAGATCTTACTCACCATATGTTCCTGTTCAATCACCTGAGTTATAAAAGGACAAAAGGCTCTGTTAGCAGGCCAAACACAATCAAATAAACTCCTCAGTGTGATGTGACAGCAATGGAAAGAAATTGCAGAACTCACTCCTGATTTCTCATCAACGATCTTGATGCCCGACATGGAAATGTTGACCCAGATCCTCTGTTTGTGTTTGCCTTGGGACCGAGCAGCTACTGCCATGCCCTGGTGTCAAATGAATAATACATACGGTTCAGTTTTTCTGTCTTTTGTAAGTAAACAAAACATGACCTGTGATTCACAACTAATAGAGTGCTTCAGGAATGAGCACTCTATTGAGCACTCCTGGTTCCCTCGCCTTAAAGTAAATGTTTTTTTTTGTTTAGGTTTGAATGTGGTGTAGTTCTTTTATAGCCTAACGTTTGCTACAGAGCTTCATTTCTGCAATAATCCAAAGGAAAAACTTCATTAGCTTTTTGTCAAGGGAACCAGCGCGATGCTAACTTTCGGGTTGGCCTACAAAAACAAGTCATCCCCGTAACACTCTATATCCGCAAAGGTTTGCGCACAGTGGCGCCCTCTGCAGTGACATGCAGATGATGTAAATGTGTAACCACATAGATGACTTAGTAATTGAAAAACATCAGAGCTACCATCCCCTTAATATTTTCAATGATCTATAAATATAGCAGGGCACAGTCCAACATCCTATGTTGCACCTTAAGTTTCATCATAGAGTCCTGGGACATCTTGTCTCCTCTGGGCTCTTGGACATCATCGATGCCAATCAGCTTGGCCTTGTACCTCACGCCATCCCCTTGAAACCTGCCCAGCAGGTACTCATCAGTCTTCTCCGAGACTGTAAAAAAAAAAAAAAAGAAAAAAAAAAAAGAATCAAGTAAACTATGATTTCTACAAGATGAGACCACAAAAATGTCTGTCTTGATCATAGCATGATCGTCACCTTTCTTCTTCTCTTTCTTGAATGGGACCTTGGATGTGGCTGTCGCAGGGGAGGTGGGAGGGGTGCTGGTCGAGGCTGTAGCTGGGGATGCGACGCTAGGATCGGCAGGGACGGCAGCGCTGTTCTCCACCTCTGCAGACATGGTGTGGAGCGAGCCTCACTGGACAAGTGGACAGTTCGGGGAGTAACGCAGGCAGCAGCACCGTGTTCAGGGGCAGCGAGGTCAACCGAACAGATGACTCAACACACACACATGCTTTTCTTCTTATTTGTCTGGAGCAGAAAAAGTGAAGTGCGTGTGGCAAGAGAGACCTAAAAAAAAAAAAAAAAAAAAAAAGGAGAAGGTGATAAGTTAAAACGCACTCTTTGTGAAACTGCAAACTAAATATTGGACTGTAAAGGGATACAATTAAAATACTTTGTCACCGCTAAAGAGGTTTTGCACGTAGCGGCTGAAAATGAGTTATGCAGACCATAAACAATCAAATATGTTAACAATACACAGTAAACATTTACAACCGCAGGAACACCCTCGAGATGGAGAGGCATAGGAAGACATATGACCCGTAAAACATTAAGAACGAGAATCCAGAAAACACACTTCAAACCTGCTTTACACATGCTGTGTCAGTTGTTCACTCCTGTTAGAGTGAATTATCCAAAAGATAAAGACGGTTCTCCTCACAGTCACCTCTTAACAAAGAAATTGTTCCCCTGGCTTCAAATTTGATATTTATCTCAGGAGGGATTTATCAGATGGACAGACCCTTATAAATGCCATCAAAAACCAGCGTGCTGAGCTAACTACGGCTAGTCCTATTTGCATGTGGTAAATAACATCATCATCGTTTTGTCACGAACACCTCTGCACTTATTGTGCAGGAAACCCAAGGCAATGTCACATGAGGCAGAAACAACGACTCAGCAGCTACCTGCATCTCCTCAACTATGTTAAGTGGAACACACACTCTTGCGTCACCGTTGATCACTTAATGAATCAAACAAACGCGACAAAGTGGTAACAATCACAGCCAGACATTCTGTACAATCAATGCAAACACGGCTGTGTGTGGGACGTACATACCTTTAGGACCAGCACCAGAGGCTACACTGGCTGCACACCGAGGCTGCGAGTACTGTAGGACAGACCAAAGGTTGGAAGTGGGCAAAGGTTGAGCAATTAGCCGCGGTTAATGTTACGTAGCAGAGCACAAGATCTCGTGATGCCCAGCTCAGCAACTACGAAGGGAAATAGGAGCCTTTGGAGTGATCGTTCACCCACAACGATGTCAGGCCCTCTTAAAATGTGTAATCAGGGTCAAATGAGCCTCAAAAAAGGGAACAATCCAAATCCAGTGTTTTCGTCAAAAGAGTGTAAGGATGCACAAAAACAGTGTCCCATCTAAAAGGTGATGTTTATGATGAAATCAATCAGGCAGGTAATCTGTCTGATTGATTAATCAGTTTGCACTTAATGACCTGAAAGTTCCCATCTCTTATCTCATCCTGTATGGCTCTCATTTCCTTTAGATAGATAAATAAAGTATCTATCTAACCTTCTGGTCTTTGAGTGCCAACTGTTACATCTCTATGAAGCACGTCAGACCAGATCAGAGATTGACACACAAGCTTACAGCACACATTTACAGATTCTGTAAATGAAGACTTATTCGGTATAGTTGGATTTTCAATTGAGCAAGTTTTCCTATTCAAGAATGTATTCAAGTTGCGGTTCGAATGACGGTGTTCTCACACAACAGCTGCTGTACTGTGCAGCTGTAAAGCAATACAACCTTCATTTCATCCACCAATACCAGTTTTGAAGTCAAGGAAACAAGCAGGCCACATGACGCCTCGTGCGTTTGGTTCCTCCAGGTGACATTCAAATTCCTGCTACCGCACAGAGACACACACACACACACACATGCTGTTTTAGTTGCCGTGCGAGGAAGTGTAGAAAAACAAGACACATACGCCTAAAGACTTGTTGATGCCATGGGCTGACGCTCCATTTACAAGAGTGTGACACATGATTGCACATGTCCAGTAAACGTGGTGACAGAGTCCCGCTAGCTGGAGGAAAGGCTAATAAAACATAAAAAAGGTGAAATGTCAGCAGTTCACTGCAGATATGAGTTAAAGGATTACATTTTAACAACTTACTTAAACGCTACCAGATGAACGACGAGGAGAAGAGCTTTGTTTTACAGCGTCCACCAGTGTCACGACACAAATAACACATAAGCCACAGAACACAATGGTCATTTCATATTCGTCAGCAGAATAACTGCAGTGCAAGGGCAGAAATGTCACAATCCTGGGCCGTCAGGAAACGTAAACTACTGCACATCTGGAGGAAATCAGGGAATGACTCAGTCTACAAGTGAATGAGATGGTGAAATACCACAGGCCCACTGTGAACACAAAGGCCATGCAAACATTTTCCTACCAAGTTGTCTTGCACTGAAACTGGGCTGTAGATGTATATACAGGGATGAGAGGAGATGCAACATAAAAACACAAACGAAACACAAATGATATATTGTCTCAAGATTAAGAAGATGTTTAACAGCGGTGCAGCAAGAAGAGCGTGTTCTGGAAAGAAAACGTAAGAAGGAGGACAAAAGTGACTCAAATTGTTTGTTGTAATTGAGACGGGAAAGGAAATGAGTTCTTGAAAACATGGAATGAAGTTTTTACCTCCCGCAGAGAAAACCAATGTAGGTTTGATTTAGTCTGAAGAGCAACTCTCACCAACCCACAGCTAGTTATTATCGCCGCTTTCAACTGCGAACTCAAATGCCGACCTGGCTTTAACACGACCTGTAATCCTTCGGTGGAACCTTAATTAACGCACGGATGGAAAACGTTACCAACGCGTGGACGGACGTACCTGTTTGAAAGCGCGCAGTAAGATGTTGATCTCCTGCTGTCGAAAACCGGGACTTTTGTTTCCCCGGGATGCCTCCGCGGCTCCAGCACAACCAAAAAAAAGAAAAGAAAAAAAAAAAGAAATGAGAAAAAGCCAAACACAGCTCTCGGAAAAACGAGCAGGAGTCAGATGTTTTCCGCTAAATGCCGTGGACAGAAAGGAGAGACTGCTGCAAACTCCCTGTTTAACCCTTCACGCGCTGACTGACAGGCATAACTCGCTGCAGACTTTAACTAGAAAGAGGGGGCGGTCTCTTCACGTGGAGGAGAATATCACCATCGCTCATTGTAAAACATTAGGCTTTCATCATCAAGACAGTGGCTTTTGTCACAAATTTAAAGCAGCAATAATACATATTTTGTAGAATAAAAACAGATCAAATGACTTAATGTGTGATGTGAAAGGGGTTGCTTTTTGAACCCACATAATTATCGACCGAGGTCTCAGCTCTATGGAGCTTTGTAGCGTCTTTCAGCTCATTGTTTTGGTTTTAGGGCCTGCAACTGTAGTGCTCCTGTTTTGGTTCGTTATCAGCGCTCTCATGGCTCAGCCACAGCAATCAGCTGTTTTCAACAAAACAGCCCTAAAACATCAACACAAAACATAGCAACCCTGAGTTGGTGGAGACCAATACAGATATAATAGTTAGAAGTTAAGAGTGAATATTGGTGGCCATGAGTGCTAGTGCTGCTCCATCAAGTGTGCTACATCAGCTTAAAGGCGCAGTGTGGAGGATTTGGCGGCTGAGGCGGTGAGGTTGCAGATTGCAACCAATTTAAAATTGCTCCTGTGTGCAAAGCGTGTAAGAGAACTACTGTGGCCGATGCGAAAACATCTACAGTTTGGTTTGTCCATTCTGGGCTACTGTAGAAACATGGAGGACGGCTCTGTGAAGAGTACTGATCCGTATAGATATAAAAGTCTCATTCGAAGGTGACTAAAATATGACGATCAGGTGATTGTACACCAAAGACAACTTTCTTGTTAGTGTTTTGTTCCATTGTTGCCAATAGATCCCCCTAAATGCACACTGTTCCTTTTAAAGGTGATACGTTAATGTTGTCTTTACAGCTTTTTTTCTGCTTCCCCCAAGTGGTCAAAAAATAAATTATTGGAGCTGTAATGTTCCAATATATTGACCTCCCAAATAAGTCCCTGCTCCCAAGCCTTTAGGTAATGTCTAAAAACAGGCACGGCTACAAGCTTTTATTGTTTTTCAAAACAGTTTTAGATGAAATATGAAAGATATGATTTTCATTTGACAGAAAATGACAAAGGCTGAGATGAAGCAAGGATTCCTTGTTGCTCAACAGTTGTGTCAGAAGTTCTTCCTCTGTCGACAAGGTGGATCCCCAGCATTGGATGACTTTCAAATTAAAAAGCACATTCCTATCATCTCAACAGTTTGCACACTCAGCCTCGTATGGTTAAATGTAGAAGGAGTGAGGGGAAAGAAGAGTCCAAACAAGAGAGCAAAGCTCCACTGTTGCTTACACAGCACATTTTTTGGAAGACCAGCAGGCACTACATTTCCTTTGCCATGCACTAGTGTTATTGCAATTACAGTCAACCGATGGCTGAAAATGGGTCATCAACTTCCTCAGTATAAATGTCTATTTTGCTTTTTCAATACCATACAGTGCTTCAGCCGTGTAATGACAGTTTTTATATTTACTCTTCTAAGCACTAAGAGTGCCAGTTGTGATATTCCCAGAAAGAAAATTCTCAAGTCGCACAGGAAGTGTTTTGTTCCATGTGTGCAGAAGCATTAATAGATGTTTGTTTTGGGATAATTAAGTGAAGCACCAGGTTGTTAGTATAAGCAGGGATAGCCACCATTAAAAAGACAAAGAACTTATTTAACAGATAAACAAAGACAGAGAAACAAATTATTGGGAAAGGAAATCAAACATCACATATATACAACATATACTTTAACACTGAGATGTGCACTAAGATGATGTCAATGCCGATGTTTTCCTGATGTGGACTGGCAGGTTTCACTTCTGTAAAAAAATGTTTTTTTCTAGAGAGCCATCAACTAACATGCATTTAATTTATATCAGACAATTTACTTATACGCTGGTCTTGCTCAAGACTTGGTCTTGGTTTAGGTGGTCTTGACTACAACATGGCAGTATGCTATATAATGTTTATTGATTAAGCATCAATGCTGGTGAATACTAATCCACAGCCCATGTTAGAGACACATGAGAGCTCTCTTGATCATAACTATTGGCATGACCAAAGCTATTAGCATGGTCAACCAACCACCACATGTATACATTCAGATGTAACATCTGCACCTATAACTTCAGACCAGATAGTCAAATGTAGTATTTATACTGTATATTTATGTAGTTCTGACACCTCAAAAACTGCAAACAAAAACACATTATTTCACTTGGTGTTAAAGAGACGAAGAGAGAAATTACAGAGAAAGGGACAGAGGAAGGACTTGCTTCCTGCCTGTGTATCCTGTGTTCTGCTGACAGAGGCTGCTTTTTAGGAGATGAGCTCCTCAGAAGCCAGATAACTGACGAGCTGAGAGTCTGTTTTCCCCTTCAGCCACCAACCACTGGAATGATCTTTTTCATAACCTCTTATTAAACATTTAATACCATCAGACTCTTGTTTTGCAGAACGCATGCATCTGTAGTAATGTCGCTGCATCCCATCTGGCATTTGCAATTTATATTGTGCTGATATGCCTTTTATATATTAATGCAGCAATATGCATACACTGTATATAATAAAATCCAGGATAGCAAACGTAACCTTTTCTCGTCAATGACGTGTCTCTCTGGCCCTGCATCACTGTCCGATGACGTTAGGTTAGAATTACGGTTCCCTTTTCTTCTAAATGTGATTCATTGTTTGGATCGTGGCACACCCAATAACAACCACACACTTGCATACAGGAGGACATGTTGGATGCTACTTGTGCTACTCATGTAAAACACTCTGGTGGGAAAAGGAAAAGTATGGGAGTTCGTTTTTTCCAGAAACAGACTACAGATGGCACAAGTCAGCACATACACATTAGAGGGTTTATTTTTGTGATAGAATGCTGACAGAGACGAACTAATGGGAAGTGTCCTTCCCTCAGTATATTACAGGAAGGCCACTATCCAAACATGCAGCATTTAGGGCGTGAATCCTGGAACCGGCTGCCACCACAACCAGAACCTAAGATAGCCACTTATCTCCAGTCCATAATTGAGGTAGTCTTAGATTTTATCCTCTCTGTCCGACTCTGTTCTTTTAACTCCCGACTGCCTTCACTTCTCTCTTCAGTCTAAAAATATAGCATAAATCAGTGCGGCAAGTGGCAATGTAGGAAGCAACGTCATCATATTCTGCCGTGGGTAAATTACAGTAAAGCCGGGCAATAGGCTGTTCCACAAGTGTTTCCACACAGTTTCAATCCCCCCCCCCTCAAAAAAAACAAAAAACAGGAAGTCTTTCTATTCAGGAGAAATATTGGCCAAGCACCTTACCTACCCTCTGGTTTCCTGAGAAAGCTGGGAGGAAACTGCCGAACGTCGTAAAAGTGGTGACCTCAGCACATATTTGTGCCTCTCCAGCGGGCCGTGACCACATAGCCCCGAGACTACCCCAGCTCTGCTTGCAGATACACGGAAAGACACGGGACTGGGCATCAGGGAATAGTCCGAGTGTGTTTATTTAAGTCAGCAGAAAGTACCTATCAGCATGCTGAATACTACAGAATTTAACATCAGTTTTACTATCTCAGATGGATAAAAGCAGATGATTTGTTGCCAAACCTCTGTGTTCATGAATAATGATTCACCTGATCATGGATCATTAGCTAATTTCATCATAATCCCAATTAGTCCACTTTTAAATTCACTGCTGCTTTCATCCGTCTATTCTGACAATTGTTTTGTCATTTATGCACACTGCCCTCCCTCCTTTTGTAGAACAAAGTACTGCAGACTCAGCAGAAGCCACTCGGATCACATGACAGGTCATTAGGTGCAACATTCTAAAGCTTCCTGTGCATTGTGCAATGCTTGTTTTGATATTATTTATTAAAGGAAACAGTGATTGACTTGTCAGAGGAAGAAGTTAGTTAGGTATTTCGAATAAATCGTTATAGTCCCCATGTTAGTGTGTTCAGTTGGCCTGTACATAATCAGTATGTGAACACACCTTAAGACTAGGACACAACATCTGCTCAATGTAGCCATCTTGTGGGCAAAGAGTTGCACTTCAGAGACAGAATCTAATAGCAGTTTAGCTGTAGCCCGTGTGATAGTTGTGCCATTCAGTTTCCCAATCTCAGATGGTGACCTGCATGTACCATGGACGTCAGCCTCTTTCAATATTTGCTCTGCTTTCTGTGGACCTGCCTGAATGATTGCATCATCCTGGAAACACGGAAATTAACAAATGTTCACCCATTAGTACAAGCATTCTTAAAATACAAAAAACTAAGTATAATAAATTACCTTTGACCTTGTGTATAAACGACAGTGTGTACTGGATGCACTAAAAGAAAGGCCAGACTTGAAACAGCAGTATTACGAGTGTTTCACCCAGTGCATGCTGGGATAGTTTCCAGTTTCCAGGAAATATACAAATGACCAAAAACATGTGAACACATTTACAATATTATGTACTGTATTGCAATGACGATGCTTCAATATTTGTTTTATACTTTCAAGTCTTACATCTTGTGGTTCTAAGAGAATGAATCAATAATTAAAATGATTAATAGTTCAAAATATATCATTAACTGAACGAGATGGAATGCTAAAAATTAAAATAAAGATCCACAGAGTGCTGCCATTTTTATTTATTCGTTCAACGTCAATATGATTCCAAATCGGACACCAATTAACACTTGTTCATTTGTTTTTAAGTAGTTTGATAAATTTGTCTGTCTTTCTTTTTAGCAGTAAATATCAACTAAAAACTTTAATATATTTTGCCAAAACTATCTGTTATAGAGTTGTGCACATCTAGCTGAGTGAGAGTTTATTTGTTTTGTTGGCTTTTAGTCAATCACGGTGTATTTCAACCAATGGATAAACGCATAAAAGAACAGTTAACAGTTAAAGTTTGTTGAGAATAAATTAATAATCGTACTTATTATGTTTGTGGAGAGGCTTCGCTCACACAGTGAAGAACAACATATACTGACTGGATGAGTAAGAAGTTTTAATTCAAACAAACACTTTAAACTTTGGTACATGGAGTTTCCGAGCACTGAATCAATATAGCCTCACCTGAAATCCAAACTATTGACTTTGATGATGACAACAACATGCTCCTTTTGCAGTTGAATAATCATTGACAGAGAGGCAGCTTAAAAGACTTAATCAGGACAGACACACAGCACCATTTGTCTCTTCAAAGGTTCATCATGAGGACCAAAGCTGCTCTCCAGCTGGGCTTCTGTGGCCTGTGTCTCACTATGACGCTTCTTGGAAATGGAATGTATGTATTTTGCGTATTTCATTTACACAACAGCAAGGATCTTGTTTTTGTTCACTTACTAAGGATTTTGTGCGTCAAAGAAGTCGCATCACTTAATATGTGTATTTCAGGGGAGAGGTACTTTCTGATCCACCAGCAGTCAACTGTGCTTGGAGCCGCTGGTCAGAGTGGAGCTCTTGTGATAATTGCACAAATATCAGGGTGAGTCCATTAAAACTGTAGTCAGTGACTACAAAACTCAATATTCAACTTAGTCCATTCACAGTACAGTACTGGCTAGAAAACAGAAACAAACCGACTCCAGCTTCTGGTGACATAGCCTCAGCTAAAGTTTAATAACTTAAGGAGCTTTAGCTAACAGGGGAAACACATATTTACTAACTTTTATCCTATTTCATGAAGATGAAAAATCAAAATGTTGATGCTTCAACAACTTAGTAATTGAGAATGTAAAAAACAATGTAAATAAAGCAGCTAAATCGAATCATATTGGATAAAAAAGTGGGAACTTCCGTTACACTATTTGATGTGGTTGAGCTACCTTTAAACCAGATATTTAATTTAATTAAAGATGAATTTATTAAATTCAATTTTAGATTGTTTTTTGTAAGGTCCGTGACAATCGGCCTAAAAGTAATAACATTTAGGTTTTTACAACTGCTATATCTGTTGCACAGTTTGGCAAGGAGACTTAACCGTATAAACTTATTTTCTCAGCTTCAATGTTTCTCTGCCTTTGATGCTCGACAAAGTGTGATTTCATTTGTGATCCTCAGAGGCGTTCTCGAAGTGTGGTCGTGTTTGGCCAGTTTAGGGGTGCGCCCTGCGAAGGATCACTGGGGGAGAGGGAGTCCTGTCGAACGGATGCTCTATGCGATCGACCGCCTCCCCCTTTATGCTCCGACTCAGAGTTCCTGTGCGAGTCAGGTACTTCGGCTTCTTCTGAGACTGCATCCACACTAATACGTTGAAAGGTGTTTTAGCACCGTTATAGAAATTATTTCCATCCATACTAACATGCCTGAAAAATAAATATCACATGACTACGTCCTTCAATCAGAGGATCGGTGGTTCGATCCCCAGCTCCGACTCCGCTAGTCGCATGTCGATGTGTCCTTGAGCAAGACACTTAACCCCAAAATTGCTCCCGTAGCTGTGCCTACGGTGTATGAATGTGACAGAATCTGAATTGTAAGTCACTTTGGATAAAAGCGTCTGCTAAATGACTGTAATGTAATGTTGTCTGTTCTCACACTCGTAACTCTGCCAGATGGCTGGAAGTCCCCGTCGCACTGGAGAACATTTGTGCTTTTGTTCGTTTACAGTTTCTTTGTGAACTTCACAATAGTTGTGCAAAAACAAAATAAGCATTGAAAAGAACAGGAAAGTCCTCTGTGTTGTGTCCATCGCTTTCCTCAAAGACGCAAACCATGACTTCAAATGTTCGCTCCGTAGGATTGATAACGCCGCTGGACACGGCGCTCGCTAATCGTTCCAATAACCGCTTGCTTCCTCCGCATTTTGGCAGTAGTAGCATTATAAAACGCAGAATTTAACTTCACAATAGCTGCTAGTATTTAGATAACAAGGTCAGCAACGCCTGCAATCCGTTATACATGTTGAATTAACCACTAGTAGTCGATCGGTAATCAAGGCTGTTGTTGCTTGTTTGTTTTCTCCCGGCAGCGTGACGAATCAGGAGAGGATACGTCGTGTCTGCTAAGAACCAAATAATTAGCGAATGCAGATGCCTGCGTCATTGTTTTTTTTAAAGTCCCCGTTTCTGCCCGTCCACACTAAAATGCGAAAGTTTTCAAACTACCGCCTCCGTTTTGGGTTTTTTAAAATGCAAACGTAGTAGTGTGGATGTAGCCTTAGTCACCTACAGTACCTCATCAGCTTCACTGCCGTCTGTATGAAGGTTCTTGCATCACGAAGAGATTACATTGCAACGGGGACTATGACTGTGAGGATGGATCAGATGAGGACTGTGATCCTCTTCGTAGACCATGTGGTTCGGATATCCTGGATAACAATGAACAAGGCAGGACAGCAGGATACGGGTGAGTGTGAGTTATTAAAGAGACAAGTCAGTTGGGATCAAAGAGTCAATATATGAAATGGAGGCTTTGTCACAGTGGAGTGCACTGACATCAGCACTGCACATTAGCCCATTCATTGGGACCATACCTGTGACAAATATTACCAACACAAAATGATCTGTTTTGTACTTGAATAATAGTACAAATAATACTATGACATTTTGGGAATTACGCTTAGTCACTCTGTTGCCGAGTTAGATGAGAACATCAACACCACTCTCATGTCTGAAGCTGAAAAAATGAAGCTAGAGTCAGGGGACAATTAGCAAAGATTAGCTTAGCATAAAGACATCCCCCCCCCATAATACTGTCTTAAAAGTGGTCTCTGTCTCTTTGCACCAGAATCAACATCTTGGGTTCAGATCCTCGAATGAACCCCTTCAACAATGATTTCTTCAATGGGAGGTGCACGCGATTGAGGAATCCATACACTTCGAAGACTGACAGGCTTCCCTGGAATGTTGGTGTGCTCAACTATCAGGTCAGCTGAAGCCACTCATCAATTGTATCCCGAGGATGCGTTCACTATGTGTGTGTGTATTTGTGTGCGTGTAAAATGATGAACATACGGTACGTCGGTGAGGATGCAGAAAATTCCGTCTTCTCTTAATGCTCTCCATCTTTCCAGACTCTAGTGGAAGAAACCGCCTCTAGAGAAATCTATGAAGACACACACACCTTCGTGGCAGAAATGCTGAAAGAGATGAGTGTTAAAGTTGATGCCGGACTTTCCTTCAAATTCGGCAAAAGTGAGCCTTCCTTGTCTAAGTCGTCCGACGATTCTTCAAAGATAAATGCAAACGTTGATTACGAGAAGACAACAATGATTAAGAAGGTCTCAGAGTACTCCACCATTAAGGTAAAAAACAACAACATGGTGTTCTTCTCAAATAAACCCAGACCATCTGAATCTGTACTTACTAATTCTCTCCTGCACACTCAGAACAAGAGCTTCATGCGGGTGAAGGGCACAGTACAGCTGAGCATCTACAGGATGCGCTCTCGCGAACTCAAAACGGCCGATGAATTCCTGGAGCACGTCAACTCTTTGCCTCTGCAGTATGAGAAGGGGATTTATTTTGCCTTCCTGGAGGACTACGGAACTCACTACACCAGAAACGGGAAGACCGGCGGCGAATATGAGTTGGTCTATGTTCTCGACCAGGACACCATCAAGGAGAAAAGTATGCGTATGCCCCGGTCTCTTTTCACACTACTTGCTCTGAAGTTGCTCTCATCCTCTGTACCGAATGATTCTTGCAGATCTGACGGACAGAACGGTTCAAGAATGCATCAAAATCGGAATCACAGCAGACTTTGCAGGCACGGCTGAGGCCAACGCGAAGCGTGACGAATGTGATAAAGTGACAAACAAAGTTGAAGGTTTGCTTTCCCTGTTATCATACGATAAGTTTCTAATTTTTCATGCATATTCCTACGAAAGCCAGCAACACATGTCAATTTCCGCTTGTTGCATGCCTTCCGTCTTTTCAAAGTGGACTTCCGTTTTCACAGGAAACAACAGTTAGGTTTAGGCAACACAACTACATCGTCGTTTGGGTTCAAATAACCTCGGAAGTGCCGTTACTGAAGTATGCAAATAAAATAACGTTGACTTCTCGTTTCACATGGGGAACGAACAAAGATCCATCTTTGTTTGTTGTATTTGTTTGTTGTATTTGTTGTAGCTATCCAGCTCCCCTCCCGCCGGCTCTACGGTGCTTTAGCGGCCTTACTACTTCCTCGTTCATGATTACCTGCATAACATACAAAGTTATTTCGTGGGATATCTATGATTTACGGCACATTCTTTTCCGTGGGTTCAGCTACGAATGCTGGATGAGACCAGCCTGAAATATGGAAGATTACATTGAGATAGACTTGCAAAAATCCAATCCAAACCTCTTACACCAAACCTTATCAGTACATTGTGCACAGACCCTGAGATAAGTAGGAATAAGGTTTACAGTAATGTATCAAGTGCGTAAAGTCACTAAACGTTTTTTTCCGTTGCTGCACAGATAGTATTCACGGGAAAGCAGCGGTGGACGAGGTGATGACATCAGTCAAAGGAGGTACGCTGGCAAGTGCTGTTGCTATGCGGGCTAAATTGAATAAGGACGGAGTGATGGACATCGCCACGTATCAGAACTGGGCCCGGACCATTGCGGACAACCCTGCGCTGCTCCACAGTGAGGTAGCTATGACAGATGGATGAAGGCTACATCTTTATCGGTGTCACGCTATGATGACAATGTTTGTAGAGATTGCAAGTGAAATGGTGCATTGTTTGTTTTGGGTTTGTTTTGACAGCCAGAGCCCATCTATATGTTAGTTCCATTGGAAATGCCAGACGCTAACTCCAGGATATCCAACCTGAAGCAGGCCACTGCAGACTACGTGGCAGAGTATAACGTGTGCAAGTGTAAGCCTTGTCAAAACGGAGCCACTCTTGCTCTGCTGGATGGCAATTGTATGTGCCTGTGCCCTCACCTCTATGAAGGCTTGGCCTGCCAGAATAACAAGGCCGAAAAAGCTAACAACCCAGGTAAGAGTAAACAGATACATCAAAACCTGGAGTATCCAAACATACCAACAAGGCCATTCTTATCACTTTAGCTCATTTTTGACAATGTTTTGCAGCCGGTACAATACCTACTGTTAATCAGGAAGGTAACTGGTCCTGCTGGTCTAGCTGGTCCAGCTGTAGCGGAGCGAAACGCACCAGGAGACGCAGCTGTAACACAGATGGGCTCGTGAGAGCTGCGTGCAGAGGAGACCCCAACAGTGAAGAACACTGCTAAGAGGATGCAATACATCTCTGACACACACACACACACACACACACACACACACACACACACACACACACACACACACACCCTTTGTCTGAAAGATATAAATAAAGGATTTAAAGTCATCAATATTTTTGTTTTCACATGTTTGTTAGGAGAACAGAGCCATCTTGAGGTCAGTAATAGATAATGCAGTTTTTTTCATGTGTAGATAGTATTTTTTTTGTTCATTTTTTGTGATTTAAATGGATGAAGTTTGAGTTTACAATATCAATTGTAAATATGTACACATATGGATTTAGCATGAATAAGATCTGTTAAACTTTTAAAAAGTGCACTGCTACAAAACAAGTATCAGACATAAGTTGTATAATTTGAATAAAGATGTGCACCACAGTTCCCTACCTAACCTCACACTAAAACAATTGACATTACCAACATTCATTTTTTTATGTTTTATTCTGCCAAGATCTTACACATTGTATCCTTAGTCAATAGATCAGTCTTACTTCTAGATCGAGAAGAACTTTGACTGCCAACAACACATTCGTTGAGTTAAAATAGTGTTGGCCAAAGTATGTATTAATGGGCTAATAACTCATCTTTAAAGACATGAGCACATTCCAGCTGGCTGTGCTGTGCAAATGAGAACCAGATGAGTAGAAGCAGGGTGGAGAGAGAACTGACAGAACAAGTAGACTTTAAGGTGTTTGACATAAACATGGCATAAAGAGAAACATTATATGTGCGTTGTATTTCTATTTACAGTCCCTGAAACCGTGTTCACACATGAACTCATACATGTTATGATAATCTTCCAACAGGTGTTATTTGGGAGCAGATGGAGTCCATGCTTTTTCATAAAGTGAAACTCTTCAAGTGGAAACAAAAGCAGCACCATAATACATAAAGAAACATCTAATACAACCTGCTTTAAATTAACTGAATCTCTGTGATGGTGACATATGAGGGGGGAAATCATTCAAGTTATTAAAAACAAGTCAAATGACAGCAAGAAATTGAAATGAAGATTAAAATACAGTCTATATTTTACATGTATATGTTGGATTTACATGGAGAGACAAATACCAAATGATAGGCCCTTTGAGATGTCACAGTAGTAAAAGCACAGGTATAAAGGATCAAATGTCTGCTGAGAAAAGAGTCTTTAAAAATCATTACCACTAGTGGATTTTCTTTTACAACGGCCAGAAGGGATAACTGTCATGTTTGCTTAGCTTAGCAGCCTTTGATTACCATGTTTGCTCATGGATTTAGTCATTTAGCGGCAACACTCTGCAGGCATGACTGGAGATCCTCGTGCCAGAGGAGGCCTTGTTAAACAAACAGCAGCACCAGCGTACTGTTACAGCCTTGCACAATATTTAGGAATGTGCACAGACCTGTAAAAAGAGACATTTGCTCATAAATTTATTTTCATTTCTGCTTATTTTAGAGGAAACTGAAGTAAAATTGTTGGCCACTTGTTCTCAATCCTACAGATCTTTATTTAAGCTGTCAAACACTGGACTGATGTTGAGCCCTATATGTTATTAAAACCCTTTACAGTTTTGAATAAAGGAAACAGAGCACATAAGTCCTGGATATAGTTTAGGACTTTGTGAATTTGTTTTTAAAATTACCTGAGCAGCTTTGGATCTCACATTTTTGTTAATTCTCTCAGTACGCTTTCTGTGAATATTGCCTCCTGTCATCACTTAAATAGAGAGGAGTTTAAGTCCAAAAGAGAGTGCGTGTGTGTGTGTGTGTGTGTGTGTGTGTAGTGGGGGGTGATGAATGCATACTTGAGAGGTAACCACTGGGGGTGGTACCCCCTGGCCCTTAGGATGTCAGCATAATGGAGTAAAACTTTGGGACCTTATTGAGCTCCAGGGAGACCCCATTCACTCCGGACAGCAACCCGGCCTCAAGCCATTATCTTAGTCTAAAATGTTTTGTTCTTTCTTCAGCCTTCAACAGAACAGTTAGCACAAAATAATGAACCCCTCTTGGTCGATAGACTGCCCGATCCTCTTTTTACTAATATTTATTCATACTAAAAACTGAGAAGCAATCGTAAATGAAGAAACCCTCCAAAACAGAAACATATGACATTTGCGTGTAATAGGTTATTTGTAAAATATACTTCATTATGTGAAAGATACACATTTGCCATCTCGGAAAATGTGCCGTCTCAAAATCATTGCTTTTTTTTTTTGCAATTAAACATCTGGGGGAAAAACATCTTCATGGCCGACTGCAAAACTTACAGCTCGAAGACATTAAAAACATGATACTTTTCAAAGCTTAAACAGCTCCAGAGAAAAGAAATACCTTGGCAAACAGAGTAGTTCATATTACTTCATAACAACTTAAATCTACAGTTATTCACTCTGCAACGTGGTTCCCAGCTAGAAAATGAATTTGAGGTTGCTTTCAAAACAACCATTGTTGTATCGCCTCATAAACACATAGTCCTCGCTTTCAATGGAGGAGAGGTAAGGGATATTTTTTTTTTTTTTTAACAAAAGCCCTTAGAAGGGTGTGAAAGGAGCCCCCTCGCACTCCTAAACGCCTGGACACAGTTGGAGGTGCCCCCTCCCCACTTCCCTGGGTCACTAAAGGCATTGAAGTTTTAGAGGGCTGCTACGGCAGATTACTCCACACAGCTGTCCCAGCACCGTGGAAATGAAGTTATGCCCCTTGTCAGCTATGTTTTGTCCAGTTTCTCCCTGACCCCCCTCCCCTCCCCTCCCCTCCCCTCCTGTTCTTCTCTCTCACTCCTTTGCACCACTGGTGCTCTTTGGCTGCAGGAGGGAATCAGGGGAGGCAACTAAAGGACAATCCCTCCAGCCACGGCAGATAGAGAGAACCTATCCGATTGGTTGATTAAATATTCCCTCTGTGCATCATTATACGGAGAGGATTGAAATCCCTGACATTCAACCCAGTGCAGCCCCTCTCCCATACCACTCCCTTCCCCCATGAACCCTCAATCATAAATCAACCCCTCCTCCCCCTTTCCCACCTCTCTAAAAGCTCAGGGTGCTGCCTTCCTCAAGTCCACCCCCCCCCCCCCCCCCAAAACCTCCAATTATTGTGGGTCACTGGGGGTTTCTCACTTTGCTTTTTTCGCAAAGTTTGTGTATTTTTAGTTAAAACTGAACTGTAACCCAAGTAAGATGCTTCAACTCTGCGAAAAAGAGAGTTGCAGTTTGAACTTAAGTCGAGAAAACAATCGTACAAGATTGATTCACTTTCTCCAAAGTAAAGAATGAACTGTGGACCTCAGCAGATAAGGTTTCTAAATCACAATTACTTGTTAGATTTGCAGAAACACGACTATGATTTTCAATTCTTTAAGGGACAGTGTGTGGGATTTAGTGCCATCTAGCGGTGAGGTTGCAGATTGCAACCGGCTGAATACCCATCCGCTCACCCCTCCCTCTCCGAGGCTAAGGTAACATGAGCTGTCGAGTGCTAAACCGTGGTGACGACGTGGTACCACGGTTTTACACTCGGTGGATCAAGTTTAAGCAGTTTCACAACTGGCCTACAGTGGCCAGGTAACGTGAAAGGCCCTCTCCAGAGCCATAGTTTTGTTTGTCTGTTCTGGGCTACTGTAGAAACATGGCAGATTGAAGCGATACTACACTATGAAAACAGTTAACAGAATATGATATTCCTTTCGTTCTAATAGATCCCCCTCAATCCTACACAGTATTCCTTTAAGTATCACCGTCTCACCGACTCCATCTCACTTTGGGATCTCATGAATCGGACCTGAGTGCAACTGAATTAGAGGCATGTCTCTTTATTCCATGACTGGCAGTTTGAAAATAGGCTCAACAGGAAAAAGTCAGTTTGGTAGCTGAGCAGTTTTTAAAATATTTTGCAAAGTTCCCCTGGGACTTTAAGAGTAAGGGCGTTGTTGTATTACTACTGCACTAACCAAACTTAAGAACAGTGGAGAATAGGCCCAAGTAAATTCTCCTTCCAAAAACGTTTTAATTAGATGGCCATTCAGTGTTATAGTATACTGATGTATTGGGGAAATTATGATTCACATTACGCCAGTGGCTAATAAAGAGAATACATAAAATCCAGCTAAAGTAAGTATGTTTGCTTTTCCTTAGTGTATCCGAGAGGAGGAGGGGTTCAGGGCGGGACAGAGTGGAGGTCGGCCAAGCAGCAGTTTGAGTTATGATGAGGCAATTTTAATGATGTTCTGGTCCCTGCACCAAAAGCTCTTCTGTTTCGGCATGGGAAAAAACACACAACATTCCTATTTTTCTCTGGTGCCAAAAGTTAATTGAAAACATTTCAGGGCAAAGTATGGTCTGGGGCCCCATATGAAACGCAGCCCTTCACTACAATGATAAAGAAGGCATTACAATTATTAATGGTTGGAGCAGAGGCCTTCCCTCTTAAAGTGACAGTGCCAGGCTTTTGCTTCTCATAACAAAGGCCCTGAAATGCCTTCACCACATCACTTTGTTGGTATTTTTTTAACAATCGCTATCTATTGAAGACTGTTTAAAGCCCAATGATAGCTTGTCTTTCTTCTTTTTTTTTGGATTTAAGTCATTGTATAATCAAGAGTTTCAAACTATATTAATGTTATCCTCATAGCTTCAGAGAGAAGTTATCAAAAGCCACATCTAACTGTCAGAGAACTCTTTTGCATTAATGAATGTATATCAGCTGGAGTTTGACCGAGTAATAAAGCTGAACTTTCTCACATAACTCCTCCGTCTTCCTCTGGGATAGCTGTCTCCTCGTGCTCCTCGTGCTCCCCCACTCCCCGCTCTCCCTGAAAGAGGTGACAGAGTGAATGAAGTGCCCCCACATTGTGCCGCCGCACCATTGTGTATTTTGCATCTCCATAATAGAGGTGCCACTCGACTTCGCTTCCAATCAATGGCCTGGAGGGCCCATCTCTTTTCCTTTAAAAGCAACATGGCTGCCATCAATAGTTTCAAGAGCCATTATCACAAGTGAAGGAGGAGGACACTGGCTTTTTTGTAAGTATAGAGAGCTGACTGTCTCATAACATGAGTCACAGGCATGTAAACAGACGCATGAACCCATCCTATAGTTAGATTACGACATGCTGTCTTCTAAAAAACTGTAAGCACATTTGTGTCGTATAAAAGTACATCTTTCTCAGCAACCACTGTCAAGTAATGTTCTGCATGTTGGAACAACTGTACAGATTAAACATAATTATGGTGAGCCTACTGAGCTTTCCAACTGCTGATTTAGAAAACAAAAAGTCACTTGAAGGTGATTTACAAATAGTTAAAGCAGGTAAACTATTTTTTTATTGTTTTAAGGCCCATAAGTCTACTGAGTAGTACTCGTTCTTAATACTTACATAATGCATCTCATAGTCGATAAAGTAAATACAAAGAATACCCAAAAGAGCTGTGTCTGGAAAGGAATCATTTTGGCAAAGGCATCTAAGTGCAACGTGTTAAAACCAGTGAAACGTTTCTGAAATTGACACACGGCGAATAATTGTGTTAAATGCCTTCTGACCAAAGTAGTAGTAGTAGTAATAATCAGGAAAAACAAGTTTTGGACTTTCTTCAAATTATTTATGTAATCTGAGGTACTTACATTTGACAAAAACAGAACAGAGATTACTGCAGAATCACCAACATTTCTTTGCACTCCTTTAATCGATGTGTAAAGCCTACTATCAAAAAAAAAAGGGATTGAAATTTAAAGACAGAGCCACAAATGAATCATTTTAAAACTGGTCTTTATTTAATGTGCCTGTACATTCAGAGGAGTGTGTTGGGCACTTGATATCTCCACCCACCCGCACGCAGACAGCTTTTATTTTCTCAGAGGGTCTTTTGTGAAGACTTCTAACAAACACACGGGGTGAGGATAAACAAACTGACCGAGCAGATCCTTGGCTCCATTTGTGCTGCAAATCCCCGAGAGGAGGAGGAGTTCACCTTCCTCTCGTCTGTTTGAACAGTTTTACTTTAAACCTTTATGCAAACATCCACGTTTACAAGGTCAAGTGTGTCACTCTGGTATCTGCCCTGGGATTTAGACACATGGCAGTGGCTTACATCAACTTTGGCTTTTAATGAAGGGGTTGTGGGGAAAGTCTCTGTCCAGCTGGTAAAAGAAAACTGCTCAGCTTTCACAGCACGCCTCTGATATGGTCACATCATGGTGAATTGGGCCAGTTTTAAGACTTTTAGGCACTTTCAAACAGTTTCCCTTCCTGTGTGGCCTTAATGCAGTGAAAGAGTGGGACTCATCTATTCATACAGTGCAAATCTTTTATCACTCATAAAGATATATTCTGACAAAAAATAAAATTTTATACAATATACTGTACAATTTATCTTTACATAGCTGTCATACACAAAAAAAATAGGCTCCTTCGGCATTATCAGATGAAATATAACATTTGAGTGATTTACAAACGTGTCCTGAATCATATGAACTTGTGCAGATCAGAAAGTTAAGTGTTGAATTTAAAAGCCCCACATGGTAGTTTAAGGACAAAAAAATGGGTGATTACAACAAAGCAGACAGATTCTAGTGAGTTGATTTTTAATTCCAACAATGAGTCTCTGGCTTTCCAGCAGCCTTTTCAGATAAATTTGGTTAAAACCAAAATGGTGGTCAGGACATTTAGGACAGTCTGACAAGGTGGGGAGTCACTCGAGTTTTCCACATATTGATAATCCTCCTGGTCGAAGTAATCGTCTTCGGAATCGTCCTCGGTGTCCGAGAAGCCGCTTCCCGTGAACCTATCGCTCGAATCCGAGCAGAAAGTTTTCATGCTGACTTTGATGTACTCGCATATGTTCCTCTCCGTGCCGTCGCACTCACAAGTGTCGAGCTGCTGCGCTTTCGGTATGGAGCGCATGTCGGCGATCACTCTGCGGCAGCCGTCCGAGCACCTCTCCCCTCCGAACAGCTTTCGGCAGTGGAATAAGTAATCCCTCATGGCAGAGCTGCACGACTGGTCCATCTCGCACTGCCGCCGGGCCTCGGTGCAGCCCACGGTGCTGGTCCGCGGCAGACACGGCTCGATGGCCTGCTTGGTGGCCCTGCAGACCGGGTCCACGGCGCAGTCGCAGTCCTCCAGACCCGGCCCGCTTTGGGTCATATTGAGCTGAATGAGAGAGGATATGCAGTGGCTGGGACACTCCTTGCGGTTCCCGTTGAGGACAGACGCGCAGGCATAAAGGTACTGGTCGTACGCGTAATGGCACTCCGGCTCTCCGTGGCACTTCAGGATGGCTTTCCAGCAGACCAGCCGACGGCTGTGGTTAGGAGACGCGACACATAGACCGAAGATTAGGATCAACACACCGCTTATCAAAACCGCCGTCCGACCCATCAATATGGCACGACTTGCCATTTCCAGGAAGAATGAATCTTAAAAAAGTTCGACTTCATGTGGGCTTCTGTAGTTCCATCGCGCGGCGTCAAAACAACGTTCCTCCTAGATGGTTTCATATCCTGTCACAGCTGGAGACGCGAAGTCAACGAGGAGCAGCAAAGCGAGCTGGTGAAGGGTGACCATAACAAGACAATCGTGTTAAGGTCAAAAAACAAAAAGTCAGAGTTGCGAGAAAAGTTTTCCAGTTCTGGCCAGTCCCCGTCCGGTTTAGCAGACTTCACGTGCGGTGTGTATCAGACTGTTCAGCACCCGCAAAGACGAGCTAAGGTTTTTCTAAACTTAATCCCAAAACTTCTCCAAAAAAAAAAGTACCGAGATAAATCCTTGTGCTTAAAGTCACTCATCCGCTTCCACCTCCAGCCCGCATCCACTCGAGCTGCAGCAGCTTTGTGATGAAGGCGGTGTGGTGATGGGCTCATTAGCTTTCTGCGACGAGCCGCTCCGATTGGTCCGATAAACTCTTGAGATTCTGTCGTCACACGCGGGCTGTGACGCAAGCAGCTGTTTTTAAATACAAGTTAGAAAAAATAAACTTTCTGCAGTATTACCTTATAAAGAATAAACTAAAACGTAAATGTATTCACCCATTTGTGTTTTATGAGAAAACACAATACAGTTGGTGCTATTATTTGGAGTCCATCTGGAGTTTATAACTGTTGATATGGTGGAAGAAGTACCTAGATCTTTTAGGCTAAAAGTAGAAACACCACAGTGTAAAATTTGACTTAAGTAAAAATACAGAATTATAAGTATCCAAATATACTTAAAGCACCAAAAGTAAAATTAGCCATTATGGCTGTATATAATATTAATGGACTATGTTAGGCTATTGATTCTTTAATGTGTAGACCTACATCATTTTAATTTTGCATCTGGTAAACAAGTCTTATCTTATCTTATATATTTTGTATTGATAATGTGATTATGTTCAATAATGTACAATATAATGTAGTGGGGTGGAAGTATAATGCAGCTGTATTTAAGTATCTTACTTTGTTACTTTCCACCACAGTTTTTCTCGCAGTGATAAAAGGTAGATCAGTTTCTCACACCTGCTTTGAGCGCCGTCGTATCTAATGAGGCACAGCTCCTTTAGAAAACACTGGGATTGTGTTGCCTCCCCGCAGGAGGAGACGACAGCTGTTACAACACATGCAGAAGCTCCCGTCTTACACTTTTACACCATGAAACGTAACAAGCCTTGATTACAGCTGTGACACTGCGTACCCGTGAACACTGCACACATTTGCACACCCCAATAAAGACACGTCAGCTTGGAGGTTGAGTATGGTTTCCAGAGATGGAGGTGGGAAAGCACCAGGGGCCTTCACACGAGAAAGGTAAAGGGGAAAAAAAACACATTTGGCTCTTTTTTACTGCCTATTCTGCGCAAGTGTAAGCAGCGGTGTGAAATCCTAAAGACCCAGTACTTTACCTTTTGGTAAGGGTATTTCCTATTTCCTTACAATAACACTTAACAAGGAAAAAAAGAGTGTGAAGAGTAATAACAACTTCAGCAGTGTAAACAAACACCGAGCATGAAGCCACTCGGAATGAAAACAGAGTGTGTCTGTTGGGGCCTCGAGGCCGACGGAACAGAGCGTCGAAAAGAAAACCACTCAGTCGTTTGGGATAACTCTGTTCGTCTGACCCCCGTCACATCACCACACTATGACCACAAAGATCTGGCAGCTCTCAGGGGGCCCTCAGACCCCCTCGATTCCAATTAGAGAGATTAGACAGGAGTCAAGACAAGTGCAGAAGAGTTTCTTAGCCAAACAACCCCATAACAGCCCCCCTCTGCCACCTCCTCCAGCTGGCATACCAGAGCAACAGGAGGACTGCAGACTCAATTTAGACCGACATCAAAGTGGAGGTTAGAGAAAGCCCAAATGGTGGACTGCTCCAAGGGTCTGCATTAACTACAAAGAGCCTGACATCAGCCCAGACTGCTCAGGCCAAAGATGGCTCTTAACAGAGATAGATATGGGCGGTGTGGACGCGACTATTCAAGTTGTGTTTCTACTTTTGAGTTACTTTTACCCTTTGTAGAGCCACACACACTCCGATGCACAAAGCCTGTCTTTTCAACAACAAAAACTAAAGAACACACCCTGGGCCGCAGTTGCTTTTCACTTTTAAGGAGGAGTTCATAACACAGAGCAGAACCAAAGTCCCATCGGTGTTGGATGGCGGCCAGATGAGAACAACGGCCAGATTGAGTGGAGCCAGTAGCTCTGTATGATGGAGCAGGCAGCTGCTCTCCCCCAAACTGTGCCTCTTAAATTGCTCTTATACATCCTTTAACTTGTACACCAAACTTCTCAGATTGTTTCGAGGGAAATATGCGGCCAGTGTCCTTTGCATTCTTGTCCAAAACTTATTTCAGACGAGTACTTCCGGATATGCATCCTGTAGGCCTACATGCAGTCGTTCACGGCGACTTGCATATAATAGTGTTTCCAGAAGTGGAATGCGGGTTGCCGAGAGTAGATTTGCAAATACTCATGCAGAGACAGACATGCTCTTCAGTTTGTCTCCACTGCTGTCAGAAGTCATTACACACAAGCTGCAATGCCAGAACAATTCACTGAACTTTGTATTCAAGTGCTTTCAAGCCTGTAGAGAGGCAGAGAGAGAGAGAGGGGAGAGAGGGGAGGGAGGGAGGGAGGAAAAGGAGTCAATATTAAAAAGCTGCCAAGTGTTTTTCTGCCTGCATTTTTTCATTTCTCTGTGGTTCATGGAAACTTCTCAGATGTCCGTCTTAGACGTGCTGATATTTTGTCTTCATTCTTTTCACATGAAAGAGAGGAGTTTATATGCTTTTCGCTGAAAACAAGAAAATCACTTGCATGCAGTCATGACATTTGTTTGCAGTAAGTGTCATTTTTAATCAAGTCAACAACACGGCACTGCAGAGATTCTGTTTTCTGGTATGTGCCTGAAAAAATAGACAAGACGGATCAAATCACCTGGATCAAAGTGAGTTTAGCCCCAAACAGCCGCATAATATCGGTATGTCGGTCAACTACCCATGACTGGGTCGTGAGTGTGTATACGTAGACATTCATGATCCTCAGAGGACAAATCGTAGAGCTTTTGGTGATGCTGTGAAGTTTTTGTTTTCGGGGGGGCTCTGCGGTTCAGTGGCATGCAACGTAACCACTCGGCTACCAAGGCGCTCCTTCATTTGTTTTTGTTGTGAAATGTATCAACAACTTTGAATGGATTGACATCAAATTTGGTACTGATATCCATGGTACCCAGAGCATGAATCCTACCGACTTTGGTAATTCCCTGACTTTTAATCTTGCGCCACCAACAGGTCAGGTTTTTCACTTATCAAGTGAATTATCTTCATTGCTACAAAATCTCATACGGACGTTTTTAGTTCCAGAGCAATGCTTTCAAATGACTTCGGTGATCCAGTCCTTTCCATTGTCATTAGCATTTAGTTGAACAGCATCATTTTCTCTCCCAGTGTTGTCATTTGTGTGTTTTTGTGTGTTACTCCCCATACTGTTATCACATGTTCTGAGAATGCATCCCTCTGGGGGAAGCCACGCACTGCAGCAGGCAGGAAAAACATCTGACTCTGAACTCACAAAAGAGAACAGAGCCACAAGTTCAAACATGGGTCACTGGGGCTGTAAAGTAGCCAAGAGCACTCAGAAACTTGGCATCTTCGAAGCCAAAAGATTGTTAGGTGGTGTGATGCGAGGATGAACAGATCAATTGTTTTGTTGGTTTCCCATTAGCAAGGCTTTATAGATTCATTTGACTTGTTTTACAGCAGATTAATACCACGACAGGGAGTAAAGATTACATTACAAAAAGCTTCACGTCAGGGTTGATATTGTTTCACTCAAGGATTGAGCAGGAAAGCAGATGGGGCTGTTAAATAGATTGGATCAGATAGTTAAACTCCAGACAGAGAGGTAGAGGCTGGCTTCGCCATCACAAAGGATGGTATTCGATAGTGAGTGCTGTAGTAGATTGATGACACTTGCAGTAAAATCTGTGCTAGGAGGAACAATGGAAACTCCCCAGGGTTGCTTAGCCCTGCAGTATAGAGACACTTGGTGACAGTGGTCTGGTAATGATAAGATAACAGAGCCATTTCTCTTCAAAGAGGGGAAGAAAATAAAGCCACACAAATTTCCCCGGAGGTAAAGAGGCTATCTGTGTGTAAAAAAAGGAGGAGCTGTTACAGAAGGAAAAGAGAGGGCAGACACGGGTGTTTAGTATTTGTATGAAATCTGACTTCACCTCTCCAAACTCTGGTCACGTTTCTCCTCAAGAGTAAATAGCTCCTCAGAGATAAGAGGCTCCTTCATCGACTCCTGTGAATAAGTTTTAATCAGCGCTATATTATGTTGATGTAAATGAATACAGACAGTTTGATCAGGCAAACTCTCCATGTGACTGTGTAATGACTACTTATGCCAACCACAATGTTAAGTGTTGGGGATTGATGAGAAGATCGATGACGCTTTCATATCTGCAAAAAATGAGGCTACAGCAGACACAACCTTCGGGTCTGCAAAGTGAAGCCAATACAGAAGTGCCTTAAGCTTTCTTTCCTTCTAATCGCCAGCAGGGGGCGACTCTCTGATAGCAAATAGAAGTTTGATTGTATAGAAGTCTATGAGGAAATTACCCTGCTTCTCACTTGATTTATTACCTCAATAAGCATTGTAAACATGAGTTTATGGTCTTAATCGCTTAGTTTTAAGTCTTTGTTAATACAGCATGATTTTTATTTTGTAAATCCTGGTCCCATTTAGAGTCAAATAGACCATAAAGCCGGGTATGCTTTAGGGCGGGGCTACCTTGTAACAGGTCGACACCACGGCGTTGTCTGGTCTGGGAGTTGTCGTGTTTTTGTCTTAGAACTTTAACCCTTTCACAGTGTGTTTTCAGAAAGTTAATTGGAACATTTTGGTCACCTAAAAGCATTAGTTTGTACATTTCAGTTTGCAAAGAAGAAAGATGGCGACAGCCAAAAACCAAGATGCGAAGTCCAAAATGCTGGTCTTGAGGTTTCAAAACCGTAGTTTAAAACCATCGGGTGACGTCACGGAGACGACGTCCACTTCATTTGGACAGTCAATGGGCTACAGCTAGCAGCCTGTTAGCTAAGCTTAGCACAAAGACTGATAAAAGGGGGAAACAGTGAGTTGGGCTCTGTCAAATGGTAACAGAATACCCCTCATAACAAGAGTATTTCTAAAGTTCACTAACACCTTATATTTCACTTGTTCATTGTTATGTTCGGACAAATATAGGGATTTCAATCTGAGATACTTTAGTCTGAGCTAGAAGGGATCATTGTGGGATTATTACTCTGCATGCACGTACGCACACAGTACAGTCCTATAGAGCTGGAGAAGCAGGATACAAGATTGCCAGTCTTTCATTTCCCTGGTGCATTCTGTAACTAAGTCCGTCTGGCATCCCGCTAACGCGGAGTGAATTTTAAGCTCAATCTTTTAGGCGTAGCTGCTGTTTCAAGAGACAGAAAATGAGATGTGACCCAGGCCTTCCCTGACATTTGCCCGAGTAATCACAATGTTTGAGCAGAATTGAAGACGCTGTTTGAAAAGCAAGGGTCATTGGTTCTAGATTATCCTTCTGTCAGCCTCAAACGTATTCTTAGAACTTCAGGCTGGACTCTGGAAGCCTGTGGGCTGATTTGTTACATTTTGGTGAACAATTGCCGATGCAGTTGACAAAGGCGTGTATCATTCTAGATCACTGGAAAAACAGCCCCAGATACACAATAACTGCAGAGTTGTATTACATGGAAAGAGTGACGCTTCCCTCTTGCAAAAACATCCAAACAAATGCAAAGATACCCAAGAGCTTTTATATGTATTTATTTCCATTCATGTGGATGTAGAGGTCTGTAGATTGGTGGTTAGATTCCTTCCATATATAAAACAGTTATTGTTCCTAAACTTTAATAGACACGTATCCTACATGTGGAAAAGACTGGTGGTCAGAGCCCAGATGATGCTGTCACTGTGACAGTAACCACATGCTTTTAATCTAAACACACCACTCTTTGTAAGGCGCAGCACCAGCGGTGGTCTGGTCCAACTGTCCCGATCCTTGACATCACAGAACAAATCAAGATAATCTGAACTTTTCCCCAAATTCCATAGACGAATACCACAAAATAGCCTGGTTGCTAGCCGACTATATTTGACACACATTGAATGAAACAAGAACCAAGACATATTCTGAGCTGATTGATCGCCAGCTATATGCTGAGATGGACACTTGCCCTACAGCAGTAGTTACGAGCATAGGTCTTACATGCATGAGCAGATGAATATTTAATAATAAGTCATATCAAATGTAGAATTGAGAGAAGTTACTGAACCAGCTCAGTGCACTGCAAGCGTTAATGTTGCCTAGTAACATAACTTTGGACAAAACATTTCACTTCTTTGCCATCGGATGGTTTCTCCCATCCAACTTGGTTTCAGTAGAATCAGTTTGTCTTAAACAAGAGTCAAGTGAGAAAAAAAAGCTTCGACTTGACTCACTCGGCTGTCGGTCTGAATTTGGGATTTTTGGATGTGGAAATTTAATAATGCAGTCTTGTGACGTGAATCTACCAAGGAAACTTGGACTGTTACTTCCAAAATAAGAGTATTTTGTGGGGCAGAGGGTGGGCGGCATCGGGGATGCATGAAGTATCAGGTACAAATATGGGCCGTTTCTGGGCGAAGGTTGAGGCAGTATTTGGATTAGCAGTTAGCTCCGGTCAGGGTGGTCTGGGATACAGAGTTTATGTTGAATTTAAACATAGGCTCTCAGAGTCTGCCTACTGTCACTGTGCTGAGAAAAGCCATGCTGATGAGTTAAACAAGAGGTGGGATGGTCTAATGTGTAGTCTGATGGCTGAAGTTATAAAACCTTCTTATGGTATACTTGATCTTGTTTATAGTGGAAGTCTCTGGCTGAATAGATGGATAGATAGATTCATCTTTTGCTGATGAGCTACTGTTGGGGACCTGCGTCGCATGTCTTTCCCAATCTCTGTATCCCCTCATTGCCTTTTAACTCTCCACTGTCTGCTATCTAATAAAGGAATTTATTAGGAGATTAAGGGCCTACACTCGTGCTAGCAACTTTGTGAGACACAATCAAAATGACATGCATAAACCAAAACAGCGAAACGTGTCAGCAATTATATTTCAATAAAATGTAAAGCTCTACAGGCAATGTTTGCTTTGATGGTGGGGTCACCTTTTCTCTACTTTTGTACAGAGTTGTTGAGATATTTCACCAAAAACCACAAATGTCAACGTCATGGTAGCTCTAGAGGAAAAGTCACAGGATCATCACAGAGTAGGCCAATTGATCCTCTGGAGACCATGATTGTCTGAACAAAATTGCATAACAATCCATCCTTTAGTTGTTGAGATATTTCAATCCGGACAGAGCCAGCGAGGCTTAAGAGAACATGCTTATACATAAATTGGAGGATCTATTGTCATTGTGACTTTCCGTCCATCAAGCACCAGCTAAACTGAGATGCGCTGCATGGAGGGGGGGGGGCGGAGGTTGTTGAGTAAGCTGTCAGCTACAGAGACACACCACAGACGCACCGCTATAACGCTCTTCATCAGGGTGTAAAGTAAACAGAGCCTGTCTGGACACGGGCTGGATATCAGACAGACAAGGAAGGGCCATAACAGAAGACAGCAGGTACTGACCTGTCATGGTTAGACAGAAAGAAAAAGACAAGAACAGCTGCAAAGATCTGAATTATTGTTTTATAGTATTTATTCATTTAAATAATCAGTTGGCAAAAGTAGCCATGACAACATGATTTGACTAAATATTCTATCGAAAACTGTTTCAAGCTTCAGTTTTATGATTTTACTTTGTCATTGTTCTGCTTTTGTCTGAGAAAAATGAATAGTTAGACAGGGATGCAGCAGAAGTTAATTCCTAAGACTAGATTCAACAATAATGCTTACAGTGTACCACCTATTTTGAATACTGACCAAGATGTCATCTCATTTTGTCCTTTAACATGAGAGCGCACACACACACACACACACACACACACACACACAGTAGCAAGGGGGAAATAAACAGGCCGGGTTTTGCTGTTCCTGCTAAATCTAAATATTGACTCAGTGACCTACAATCATACACAGTCTGAACAAAATGGAAATAAACAAGTGTGCCTGTAATGTGTAAGTGTTTGTGTGTCTCATGGGCACTGAGGCCCCTTGAATGCAGACACCGACAAACGCACATAAAAAAAGAGGAAGCGGTTAAGTTTAGTGAATACCAGACAACATGGATTCCATCCAACACTCTGGAGCTACATAAATTATTTTATATTTTCTACAAACACAAAGAGGTTATTTTGCAAGCCCCAATCCTTCAGTCTCGGATCAAACATCTGCTATAAATTCACATAATTAAATTTTCGTATGACTCACATGCAATATTCAGGAGGCTTTAGATTGCCAAGATGTCCTCAAGAAATTCCATTATGCTCTCAGAGAAGCTTTTCGCTTCAATGCCAAGTTTCCAAGTGACATCAGCAGCCAGAGATCCACACAACGGTGTTATTATTGGGCTGTAACGTTATTAAAAGCTTATAAAGTTTCATATCAGACTTTCAATCTATTTTTTTTCCCTTTGCTGGAAGCTGCGGTACAAAAAACAACAAATGTGTGATGACTTGGTCGGCCTCGTTGTCCTACGGACCATGAAGACTGCTTTCCTAAATAAGCTTGGTTGAATGAGGTTTTTGTATTAGCATACCGTTTGATCTTTTTGTATGTCTCCGTTTGTCTTCGGACTCATTGGTGGAGTGGCTGAAACATTTCTGGCTCTATTAAGGTGTGCTGCTGATGCCACAAATCATAAGAGGCTAACAAGGAAACAGAGTCTAAGAGAAATGAAAATTGTTAATAATCTTGGACTAAAAGGTTTGAAAAAAAAAAAAAAAAAAAAAACATTATCTAACTTGTATCGTGTTGTTTTTACGCCTTCTTGCAAAAATGAGAGAATTGATACCACTCTCTTATCCGTCTGTTAAATATGAAGCTGGACCCAGCAGGCGGTTAGCTTAGCATAAAGAATGTAAACAGTTAGCCTGGGTCCGTCAAAAAAATGTACCAGTTACTCTGTGGCCAATGGATCAGACTGTGTACTTTGCAGCTTCCAGGTGCGACAGTGGAAACATCCTGTTACCTCAGCCCAAATTGTTCTATCAGGCCTCCAATTTTTCAGCCATTGAAAGAGGCTCAAATAGTTTGAGGCAGATGTGCTGTGGTAACAAAAAAAAAATAACAAAATGGCCAATTTGGATGTGAATAACAGCTGTAAACAATTATTTATTTTTTAATTTATGTCCTTACATAGAGCCATGCTTTACAGGACTTTTGGCAACTCAATGAAGAACACGAGCATCTTGTCATTCACCTTTATTTAAAAAATACAAGGTCTCTACAAATAACACTTACAGCAGAGAGATGGAATTAGCATCGTGTGAGGCAGAGTTATTAGTGAGGTTCCCAGTTCCTTCATCAGTGCAGTTCAGGGAATGAGTAGAAAGCACTAAACAATGAATGTCCAGATTGAGCCTCTTGATTGTGCCGTTAGTCCTGCTTTAGGTTGCTCAGCACAAACCTGCTGAATTTAAAAATAGGATTATACATTATTCCAGACAGTTTGCTAATTGATGGACATTATATATATCCTGGGTAAGGTGGATGCATAACGGAGTTGAATACCTCATTTCTTATGCTTCTTACAGATGGAAAGATACTCCTGCACGTCATCAGGGGATCCCAGGACCACGGGAACTCGCTCGTGGATGTTGGTGGGCTGGATGTCCAGAACATTCATGGTTCCCGTGGTGGCCATGCCTCCTGCCTGCTCTATGATGAAGGCCATGGGGTTGCATTCATACAACAGCCTCAGCTGTCAAGAAGCAGAAATAAGAGTGAGAAGACACGTCACTTATGTGTGGATTTTTGCTGCAACTTGACATATAGATGATGTAAATTACTCCAAAATGAAAAAATTCTGTCCATGTGCATATGCTCCACTTCTCACCTTGCCCTTAGGACTCGTGACATTAGCAGGATATAAAAAGATTCCTCCATACACCAAAGTACGATGAACATCGGCGACCATTGAACCAACATATCGACTGCCATACGGAGCAGAACCATCCTAGAGACACAGCGGGTAATGCAGAATTTATTTTATGAATTTATGAGTCAGTATGTCACCTTATTGTTCAGAATCAAAAATACATTGTATGTTTGTAATAATGGCCACTTATGACCAATTCCACATTAGGTTTAAAGGCAACAGTGACCATACACTCGCGACCATTACCTCTGGGAATTTCTTCTTTTGCAAGTACTCGGTCACGTCCGGATAAAAATGCTTTGCATATCCCTCATTCAAACTGTAGATTTTTCCCTTTTTCTTAATCTTCACGTCTCGATCCACCAAGATGAACTCACCAATTGCCTGAAAGAGAAATGCAAGAAGACAATGAAAAACGTATCAGAATGAAGAAACATATACCAACTGAAATATGGAGCAGAAAGGAATCATAGTAATAAAACAGTTTATATATAAATAATCAGGTAACAGTTTTGATGCCATCTATGACAAAAAACCTTTGTCTTACGGGGTCAAGCATGAAGCAGTCGACTCCTTGACCAGTGGACAGGACCATCATGGTGGCACTGCCATACAGAGCATACCCAGCTGCTACCAGGTTTCTTCCAGGCTGCAGAGCATCCTTCTCACATGGTTCATCCTCTGTGGTCTATGGAGCAGCACAAACAATGTCACATAAACAGAGCGAGGCATTATGGAAACCAATACGACTGTTGTCTCTGCCAAGGATACAGGGCAGGAGGATACAGTACTGGAGGACACTGCAACATATTTATTTATTTTACAAAAACTAATATCTCATCTACAGTAAAATAAAAAAACAATAGTGCCCTGGTAGTGTAAAAAGTATTCAGATCGTTTACTTGAGTAAAAGTAGCCACACAACAATGTAAAGTAATGTATTTTATTGACTCAATGTATATAAATTGCATGATTTGTATGTAAAATCTTAATCAGCAAGGTAATTAGTAACTGTCAGATAACTAACAGGGCTAAAATATGTCTCACTGAGATGTAGTTGATTAGAAGTATAAAATAGCATTAAATGAAAAAGTATATGTTTTTCAAAATTGTACTTAAGTACATGTCAATGGGTAAATGTACTTAATTACATTCCACCCCTTGACCCTACTCTTTAAAATCTACAGATGCTGAGACATATATATTCGTTGCGAACCTTTTTGTAGATGGCGAAAATTGTTCCAATCGAAGCAAGACAGTCGATGTTTGAGGAACCATCCAGTGGATCGAAGCACACTATGTACTTTCCCTGTGTGTTGAGAACAAATACTAACATCAAAATCACAATAATAGCAGATACAAACTTTAGAAAATCTACAGAAAAAGGTACACATATTTGCACAGACATGTATATCAATACATAGTGTAGACAGATGCAAGTACCCGCTTGTCTGGTTCCACAATGATGGCCCTCTCATCTTCCTCTGACACCAGCACACAGGAGCTGAAGGAGGACTTGATCATGTTGATGACCAGGTCATTGGACAGGATGTCCAGTTTCTTCACCTGGTCCCCCGTCACGTTGGTGCTTCCAGCGATGCCATATCTTCCGAGAGAGGAAAGAGGAGCAGACTGAAGTGATCAGAACCGGAATAAAAGCTGTCCATTCTGGTGCAATTTCAAAACACAGTGGAGGACATGTTTTAATCCCATGTAAACTAAGAGAAACACCTCTTAAATGTTTTGTTAAAACCCCTGAGAAAGGTCTGAAAAGCCCATTATCTCCTGGACCTCTGCCCTGGTGGGTCATACACACAACATGTACAGAGTTTACCTTTGGCCGGGGCTGAAGTTAAAACCGCTTACTGAATGTAACTAAAACAAACACTCTACCCAGATATCAATTCCTATTTCAAAACACATTCAAGACCGAAATCTAACAGACTGGATTAGAAACTTGCTAAAAAAATAATGTCAAAATAAAAGCAAATGAAAGTCATCAAATAATAGTAATCTTGATTGATTTATAAATGTCTAATAGGGTGTACACTACAGCTCCGCTCCTCATTAATATGTCTATTGAGAATTGAACAGCCTTTAGATTCAGATGCAGGTTTCCTTCCATTAAACACAGAGAAATACTCACAGGTTAGCGATGCCAGCCTTCCTGACAGCAGTTGAAATGGCTTTGACGGCGGTGCAGATGGAGTTGATCAGGTTGGTCAGCTCACCTGTTCCCTGGGCCTTCCTGCCCTCCTCCAGGACAAACCTGGTGAGGGTCTGCACATTGGTGTCGAAGGCTCCTTTGTCAGACATTTCGTTGTCAGGCGTGGGACTGGGACTGGGACTGGGACCTAATGCCGCGAGTGCAATGGGTGAGCGTGGAACCAAAGTTAACAAAAAGTGGACTCTAGAACTGAGATAGGGGAAGGGACGGGGGTGTGCAACGCTTCCAACCAATCAAAAGGGTCCTTTCACACCGTTGGAGGCTGGTTTGATCACTTCTTTAACTGTGGGTTGAAAAGAGCAAAGTTCAAAGATAGCGGTTTGTTTTAAAGTGACAATGGTCTTAGCTCGATTCAATCTCCTGGTCACCTTGATTAGAGCCTTTGTGTTGTTGTTGTTTTTTCAGTCTGTACGGTTTTGTTTAATAAGGTTCTGCAAAATAGAAGTTGCTAGCATCATTTTGTATGAATAAAAATCGCTTCATTAAGTCAAAATTGAGTGACACTTAAAACAGCACTTAGTCTCAACACAATTGGATCTTGTTGTGTTCATGGTGCAGAAGTGCAGAATCATTGAAAAAGCTTTTAACAGAAGCAATGTTTCATCATCTAGCTTAATTCCCATTTCCTTACAGGACATCAACAAATGCTCAATGCTTATTTTTTAACTTTCATTAGTTTAGTGCCACAAAAATGAACGAGATTTATTAAGCTCATCGTTTATGAAGTCCCCAACATTCATACATTTTCCCTGCAATAACCACCTTTTTGGAACAAAACGAGAGCACAGCTAGTACTAGATATGTCTAACTAGCACTTGTCTGGATACACTAGAACTGCTGTGATAACATTCCTTCCCTGCATGATCCTGAAGAGGTGTAAAGTTCAAATCATGGGACTCGGTGTCCTTGCCGACCCTACCTGATTGTATACAACACCATTCATATGACATATGTTGATGAAAACAGTCATAGACAGAAGCATTCAAAGTGCATGTTGTCTCCGTCTGTGACACAAACATGGAGGTAAGAGGACTACACACGGTGCATTTGACTAACAAAGTAACCTTACATGAAAAGTGCCAGAGACCGGTTTCACAACGGAAAGATGAACTTTGAACTTAACAAGATACCCGGCGTGATAATAGCCTCCACCACGAGGTAGAGTACGATGGTTAATCACAGACCACTCACAGCCTTTTCAGGTTAATGATAACAATGGAGCTGCAAATGCAGAACATCATGTCTCCACTTTGTCCACATGATGTCGCTGTGCAACTTACACGCTGTTGAATATAAATGAAGTCTGGGCAGAGATTCAAGTCTAAAGGAGCAGCAGGCCATTTCCTGCTGGTAACTGCTGTGTCTTAGATCAGTTGCATTGATGCACATTAAAGGCACTCACATCCTTCTTCCCTAAACGTTCAGCACCATGTGCAGGACTGCAGGGTGACCAACTTATTTTTGTCATTTGTAACTACAATTTAATTTGTGGACTACTAGAGTCAAATCATTGCAGAATATTTAAAAGAAGAACATGAATATCATGTCATTTTTTTTGGCTTTAGAAAACTTTAATCGAGTCTCCCAAGAGGGAAAAGTGTATTAAAAAATGTTTAAAATTACTGTACACACCTATACAATGATTATTTTTGCTTAGCCGTTTACAGTAAATATACACTAGGAGTTTGTGTTAATATAATTCATATATTCTAAAAAACATAACACTTGATTTAGGATTATTATTGGTCAAAATATGCATCTTAACCAGCCCTTCTTTGGGTTAGAGGCGTGCAGAAAGTTGTAAGAAAGATGCCTCAGAGACAATAGAGACGAACATAAAATCATGTAGTCATAGAAGAAAGGACATCATCAATATTTTAACGAGGACTGTTCATCACCTGACTGACTCAGGGGCAGCTGCTGTGCATGTTGACAGCTCTCCGCACATGCGCAGTAGCTCTCCCACTGCTGCAAGGTGGGAACTTGTATCGTTTCACAGACAAATAGGAAATAAAAGAGCGAAAAAGGAGAAAAGACAAGCTCGCATTAGCATCAATGTCGAAACAATGCGATTCGACCGTTCCCAACTCATACTTTGAGACTTTTAACTTCATTACCCCATCTTGCTGTTATCTGCTCCTGCACAGGTGAGTGGCAGCCCATCACATTGCAAGCTATAGCTACCGTTAGTTGACGTACGGGTAAAAGCGTGTTGAAAGAAAACCCCCGAAACATTATGTTCACCATCAGAAAGTCAAATAAGAGTTTTGCACCAACATCACATCATAGTTTAAGTTGAACTTCTCTCACCGCGACCACAAGGCGTCAGGCTTAAGCAACACACAGCCTTGCGAACTAAAATGACTAAATCGAGTCAATATTTGTCCTTTTTTTTAAAGAAACATTTTTGCAATAATTTCCTCTTATTTTCCAGGAGCACATACCTGTTGCAGGAGGTTGTGTTGGTGTCATAAGGTGAGGGAAATTATAAGGGGAATGATAATGAGGGCTGTCTGACCACCTGGCTGCAAAATTGGGAAAAGGGGGAAAAACTTTTGGTCTATTCCACAAAACAGGAAAACAGCCTTTCTAGACCCAACCACTCTGTCTTGTGACCCCTTGAAACAAAGCAGTGCCTCCTTGACCTCTTTACTGGAAGCTGTAGGCCAGATGTTCACCAGTTATGGTCATGACCAGTTCAAAGAGTTTCCTTTTTCCATTTATTATTTAAATTGTTTTAGAGTTTTAATTATCTACTAATTTAGAAGAAAAAAAATTGAATTAGAGGAAATTCTGAAAATAAAACATTTGCTGAACCCTTTAGACAATTTGACATTATGATACTGCAACCAATGAAACAGGTATTTTAAAACACTTTGAGTGTCTCAAATAGTGACACAGTGGTGGTCTAAAGCAACCCATTTCTGTGGGTAAAATAAAAAATAACAACAAATAACGAACTTTATCTGTTCGTTCTAATTCTGTTTTCCGAGCATTTTTTTTCTGTCTATTTAACTGCAAAACTTGACTCTGCTTCCCTACAAGGAGTTTTCCCAAGTCCCTCTGTCACATTCATCTGAAAGCAGCAGAAAATAGTACTTTCGGTCACTGTGGCCGACTCTAAAGAGAGCTTGCCAAACTTATTGGAGTTATTGCATGAGGCTTGTTGTCGTGTGTTCACTCAGGCTTCAGATGAAAATATCAGTGTTGAGACAGCTTGAGTCTGATGTTGAATATATATATATATATATTATATATATATATATATATATTGACACCTACATGCAAAATGTTTCATGTTAATGATTCATGTTAAGACAGCAAAGGAGATTGTTGATGTTGAAAGCAATGTATGTTTACATAATTCTTTATATACTGTGACATTCTAGCTCTATTTCCATATTTTATTTTTCTCATACTTTCCTTGTTTGTACAGTAAATGTTCTTTTCTCTGTTGAGTGATGATGCTTTTGCTGCTGAAACAAACTAATCCCTCCTTATCTATCTCATGTAATCTTATTTATACATAAAAACACTACTCGGCTATTCACTTGACTTGCAAGTGTGACCCCTATGAGGAGGGAAAAATATGTACTGAACAAGACACTGACAGAACTGTGTGTGTGTGCTTTGCTCTCCTTCAACCCCCCCTGTGCTGAGAACAGAAGGTGCTGCTTACTGATGAGAAAGTGATACGGCATTGAGATGCGGTGAGTCACTGTTGTGCACTGAGGCTTAGCCCTTTTGCTCACTGTACTTTTTGCAGAATTAACTATAATATGTCATGGCCTGGTATTGCATTTCCTGTATGTAAGCATTGTAAGGTCAGCTGTTATTGATTGCTGGACCTGGGCTGAGAGAGAGAGAGAGAGAGAGAGAGAGAGAGAGAGAACAAGTGATGCAGTAGGACAATACATGAACAGTAAAAGCTAATTATCAAGAAGTGAATTATAGTTGCTACAATGCTCCGTTATTGATACTTTGTGACTCATATTCATGGCTCAAGGCAGCTACACCTTGAGAAATGTGTCAGGTAACTATTACTTTTACTTTCCAAATAACTTAAATGCTAGTTTTTTCTTGATGAAGATTTCGAAACTGGATATGTATTATGTGTAATGCATCAAATATACCTAGCCTTTTAGGGGTTATAATGGAATTTAAAAATGGCAAAGACTGGAATATTTCCATTAAACACGGATTACATTTACAGTTTAAATAAGGTCATTACTGTTACATGAATTACAGTTTTTATTATGCCAAGCATATGACAAATGAAAACGATTTTTGTTGATTTTTGTGTGTTCACTGAATGGCTAAAATACTCGGAAGATGACTGTGGTTGAGAAAACCTGCCAACATTTGGTGAGGCATTTTGAGGGAGAGTTGCATCGTAATTATAGAGTGGGTTGAGTCTATGTAGAGAAACATACCATTTGGAGGGAAGTGACTACTGTCTACACAACTGCTAAATCCTCCTCTGTCCCTCCTCTTCTTGTGGGACAGCCTAAAAGAGTTTATAGTCAAAAACATTTCGAGGTGATGGAAAGGAAGGCTCTAGACCCGAATAGAAACGGTCGCTTATGAGAGCGTAACACTAAGGTAAGGAAAGAAAAAAGAGACTAAGGGCAGAAAGTATATTGCATGAAGCTTTATAAAGCAGAGAGAGATTTAAGTTTAAATTGTATATTGTTGTTTTTGTTTGTGATGGGTTTGCTATTGTACATTTAATGTGTAGTTTTGTAAGTTTCAAGAAAGAGATTTTTTTAACTTGTTTTGTATCACATGCAATAAGGAACATTTTGTATGGTAAAAATGTTATACTCAAAAGTACTAAAATATGGTTTCCCACTGCTGGTCTAACAGGTCAAAACACTGAAGAGTGCGTTCCTAACTATCTGGGGATTGACTACGGTTATCCGTCGGACGTGGACTATCTCAAGAGTGTGAACAATTTCCAACACGGTGCCACCATTAAGCGGCTAAGCCTTAAGAGGAGGCCCAGGGTGGCCGTCAATAATGAGGAGAACGCACAGAGTGGCATTTCATCCAGCCAGTGGCATTCAGCAGAAACCTTGTTATCATCAAGCAGTGATGATACAAGACTACTGGGCATGTCTTCTACAACCAGAGGTCGACCTCCTCTTCCTCCACCACATGGTTCCTCATTGGACAACAAACCCTCCAGGAATGAAGGACCAGCAACCTCTCAGATACCCGATGAGTCAAAGCCTCAGCCTGCTGCAAGATCTCTTGCTTTACAAAGACAAAGCCCCATGGTGGAAAAGACCTCAATGGAGACCCTCAAACACTTGGATCAGGAGGTGACGAGAAAGCCTCTACCTCAGCCCCATCCCCGTCGTCGACTGGCCAGCTTTGGAGGGGTAAGCTCCCATGGGTCGCTCTCCCCCTTCACTGGCCTGGGTGCATATAATCAGAACAACAATGGGAACAAGCCTACTGGCTCAGGAAGTGATGTGCATGTCCACCTTAGCTCGTCCCTGGGCAGTAGAGGCACCACAGGATGCCTCAGGCTGAGTCCACAGAGCTCTGGTAGAACCACCTCAGTTACAAGTCTCGGCCCCACGCACCTTCAGCATGTCCGTGACCAGATGGTGGTAGCTCTGCAGAGGCTGAAGGAGCTGGAGGAGCAGGTCACAATCATACCCATCCTCCAGGTAAAAATCTCAGTCCTTCAGGAGGAAAAGAGGCAACTGGTCTCCCAGCTCAAGAACCATAGTGGCAACGAGGATGTGAATGATGTGATCTGGAAGAGAGCATGTGGCATGGAAAAATCTGGCATTGAGAACAAGGTGAACATGGAGGAAGGACTTGAGGGCATAATGAGTAGTGACTGCACCGACCTCAAGGAGTTCAGGCAACTGACTGAAGAGATGCAGGCATTGGAAAGAACCATCAAGGGCAGGCATTTGCAAGAGTGGCATGGAAAAGACCAAAACCTTCTGCATGACAAGGCTAACAAATCAGTCACAGTTGGAACTGATAAACATATAGATACAGCTTTGTCTAAACCCACAAAAGAAAACAAATATGTGCACACTGATCACGTAGAGATGAAGTCAATTGGAACAGAAGTGTCTGAAGTTAATCTTGGAATTTACACAGAACGGGAAGCAGAGATTGATGCCCAACAACTAATAATTGGTGCCTTGAAGGACAGAATTAGTCACTTAGAAGCCGAGTTGAAAGAATCCGTTCTCCAGACAGAGATGAGCCGTCTAAAAATGGAGCTGCAGGCTGCGGGAGCGAGGAACCGAGCTGATAAAGCCTCCTTTGCTAGACCATCCACTGTGAGCACAGGCACCGAGGCAAGGCCTCACACCACAAGCCAGGGAGTTGGTAATCACACAGAGCTCCGAGATGCCAGCACAGGGGAGGCAACGGAGGTGAAGACTGTTGGAGTATCTTGTTGCAGGCCTGAGCTGAGGGATGTTTGCACAGGACCAGATATACCAATGAGCCACTGGGAGGTCAGGGAGCGAGTGGAGACCATGGAGAAGGGCGTGGGGATCGAAGTCTTAACAAACACACAAGGAGTTGGGATGGAGATAAAGTTATGTGATGCAGAAACCAACACAGAGGTACCAGTGGAGAATCTGTTGTCTCAGAAAAGAAAGACTAAGTATCATTCGGTGGGTTGTGGGGACTGTTCTGTTGATGTGATCATCTATGAGGCAAAGGAAGTAGTTTCTCAAGGTATTGCCACAGACCAAGTCAGAGGCGTGGATCTGGGAATCATGGCTTCACCCCAGACAGCTTCACAGCGTACCAACACTGTATCCAGTTCAGTGTCTCGCTTTACCAACACCAGACATGCCTACAACACAGACTCCAGCACTAATACTGTCCTAAGTACCCAAGACAAGCACACCAACACCACTCAGACTGTTACTAGGACAGTGTCAGTAGGCAACAGGGTCAAAGACGCCAAATGCACCCCAGAGACCCGTACGATTGGTGTAGGAACTACAAATCTGCCGGGAAGTGCCTTAAAACAAACACCAGGGACAGTCAGCAAGGTAACCCGAGACGCTGGCGTTGGATTCACGAACATTAATGAGAATTTCCTGGTTGGGTTGAAAACTCGAAATATGGCCTCTGGACCCTCCCATCTCCCTGACCCCATCAAGACAAGGAGCATCGGTGTAGGGGAGGGGAGGATACGGGATTTGTCAGCTTCATCCAGGACACCTGACCAGACAATCCAGCAATGGTCACAGTCCAAGTGGGACCCCGAGCTGAACCATTACATAGAGAAGATGCATTGGCTCCTTAGGGAGCATGGGGACCTGCTCACAGAAGACCACCACGCTCAGCAGAGGGATGGGTTTGTCCAGCAGCACAGTAGCCGAGGAAGTGCCAGCTCCCAGCCGTCCTGCAAAAACAAAGCTGCAGCACAAGGAGTGACAGAAGTCCACCGTTTAGATTCTCAGGAACGAGGTAACACTGTAGATTTAGTTCATGTTAAAGGTACCCTGTGGAGTTTTATGGAAAATAAGAAGATACATTTTAATGTAGCTTATACACTCAAAGCATTGTGTGTTTACATCCAAGTTTACCTTGACTAGCAGTCTTCTTTTTTAGTTCTTGTGTTGGTACAATGCTTTGTTTATTGGCATTTTACGGCTACTAGTTCTCAGCCAGTGGAATAGCCAATCAACACCATATAGCTTGTTAAGCCTTTGAATTAGGGCTGCCTTCTCTTAGTCATCTAATCAGTCATTTTGGGCTTCGTCAACCAATATCTCTTTAGTGAATTAGACTTTTTTTATACGTTTTTCCTCCTGAATGACTTATTTCCAAAACACATCTCTGGTAAACACAATATTTAAGTGGTGCTTTTTTGTGATTCTTTGGGGAGAACTCAGTTATTTCTGTATTGTGTATTCTGTAACGCCATGCTGTTACTATTCAAAAACGTCACTAATATCTTCTTCCTTTGTCGCAGTCAACAGAGAGTTTCAGTCACCATCTCAACTCTTAGTTGACTCTTCTAAGTGTGACAAAGCAAACCAAAGTATCTGCCAACAAGGCGGCAGTGATTCAGAAGTGAAGAGAATGATACAGATGTTGGAACAACAGACATCCTCAGCAGCTCTGCAAGGTAAACATGTATATGTGTGTGTGTGTGTGTGTGTGTGTGTGTGTGTGTGTGTGTGTGTGTGTGTGTGTGTGTGTGTTCAATGTGTTATGAAGTTCATTTTCATGAGCAATACTGAAAAAAATGTGGTGGGTAAGAATTATGTCTGCGTGAAAGTAAAGTTTAAAAATAATTTACTTCCAGACCGCTACCGTGCCGAGTTTAAACTTGCGTTCGGCTAAGAGGAAGTGGCCGCCTTTGGCTCGGCATGTTGGCTTTCAGAGGGATACACTTGTAATGCTTGGAATGATGTGTGGTTTTGGAGGGCGCCTCGTACCGCATACCAGTTTGGGGATGAGGGTCTAAAATTGAATGGCTTCGTAGGAGGAGCTGGTGTCAGCGAAAGCCTTCTCTTTTTCTCTTCCTGTCTAGATTGACCTCGTGGGTTTCTACATGTTTCTTTAGATGTGTTGTGTTTGAAATAAGTAATATGTTAAGATTGTTGATTGATCTCTTCCAGACAGGTCAACTGACGCCGCTGTGCTGCGGTCTGTAATGAAGAAACAAAATGGTGACCAAGGCTGTCGCAGCAACAGGAAGAGCATGAAGTTTATGAGGGTGACAACAGGGTAATCATCCTATATCTAAACTATTATTTCACAAGAAGACTTTCATATCTTAACATATTCTCAGTGTGTTAACTCCTGTGTTTTGCCCTTAGATTGGACCCCATGTCATCTTACGAGCTCTCTGCCAGTGAGAAGGCCAACTCTGAGGTCGTGGAGAGGAGAGGAAACAAAAAGTCAAAGGAAGCTTCTCAAGATGGAACGCAAGGAAGAAAGGGCAAAGGTGGCGCCAACAAGGGATCTAAAGGTTCTGCAAAATCACAGACACAGAGGTAATGTCGTCCAGGAGGTTTTCAATGTTGACATTTCACAATGTGAGTCAAACTTTTTGAGATTTCCGCTCAGATCTGAACCTGCATTTTATTCCTTTCAGGGGTAACATAAGTGAAACGATGTTTTCTGCCTGTCAAGCCTTAAAGATGCATCTGAGTGATAACACGGCTTTATCCAGCGGGGAATTGGTATGTTTTGTTCATTATATTCAGCATTAGAGCCAATGACGTTCACTGTGTGTGCGTATATGTGTGTGTGTGTGTGTGTGTGTGTGTGTGTGTGTGTGTGTGTGTGTGTGTGTGTGTGTGTGTGTGTGTGTGTGTGTGTGTGTGTGTGTGTGTGTGTGTGTGTGTGCGCGTTAAATGATATGTCACTGAATGGGTGTGGATAAATGCTGAGGCCGGGTGTGTTCAAGTGTGCCATTTAAAAAGAAATGGCTTTGGCAATGGATAGAAAAAGCACAGGAATGTGTCGGCGCTGTAATTTCCTGTGATTGCATTTATCCTGAACTTGAAAACAATGATACTTGTAAGTTATAGATTCACTTCCACAATAAGTTGGTACACAAATAGAGAAAAATAAGTATATTGAGTAGGTAAATCAAAAAAGATTTCCTATTGAGACATTCTCAATTTTTTTATGGATTGTGTGAAGACAGAATCTTAAACCTCTTCCTTTATGATATATTTTTAGACATTTTAATAGTGAGTTGTTGCTTTGAGATGCTCTTTGTGAGTTCTTTCAGTCGCATCTTTGTAATAACAAGATGCTCCTTTGAATTCAAACTCCAAAATTTCTTTCCACGCTGAATTATGGCAATTTGCAAGGCATTTATGAAAGTATACAACAAACACATCAATGTTTTTGTTTCTTCTATTTTTTTTTTTTGTCCCTTGCAGCATGACTGTCTACAAACACTCCAGCAAGAGTGGTTCTCTGTGTCCAGCCACAAGTCAGCTGCTGCTGACCCGATAGGGGATTACTTGTTCACGTTTCGGGTCATTTCACCACAAGTATTGCAGCATGTAGCTAATATGGCCGACGGCAATGGCAACACAGCCCTGCACTACAGTGTGTCTCACTCCAACTTTGGCATTGTCAAGAAACTGCTTGATGCAGGTACAGTAATACTCACAGGGAAACTAGAGGTCTTTATGTATTCAACGTTCTGTCTCTGTGCTCTGGTCCAGTGTCGTCTGTAGACATTGCTATGCTCTGCAATAGCCACTAGGGGGCAAATAGGCTACACTGTGTACTGATTGAGGGAGATACTTTGATCATGTGGTAATGTACAGTCAATTCCACTCTATTGACTAAAAATAAATGAATTTTAGAAATCCACCTTATAAAATCATAGTGGATTGTTTCTCCAGCTGTGCACAGGTCTAAAAGGGATCAAACGTTCAGAAATATAAATTAGGGCCAGGCCATTCAGCGGCTTTAATCAATAATAATTGAACATAGGCAAACATTGAATATGTCTTCTAATGGAGGAGATGTAGTTCCCTTTCTTATTTTTCATCCAAACACTTTGCTACAGCTTTCACAAGTCAAGGCCAGGTGGAATAGAAGCATATAATCAACTAAAAAGTAATGAGCCTGATCCACTGTGTCACAGAAATATTATGTTTGCTATGTTCCCGATGGGAAAAAAAAACATGACCAATGCTGTTTAATGTGTTGCTTGAAATGAAAACTTTGGTCAAATACCTCCTGGTCCTGAAAGGCAAGTTTAACTCCTAAACATCTGTGTGCTCTATATCAGAGAATTAGAAAATAACAATAATCGAACCCCATTTGTAAGAGTAAGTGAAAGTAGTTTGATGCTTCACAGGAGAACCTGCGTGTTTTAGCAGCTCATTCTTATTGTTGCGGAATCAAGCTAGAATACAAACTATGTTTAATGTTAGCTTTCACGTGCACATGCTGTTGAGAATTTATAATAGCACAGCAGCAATGAAGCCACAGTTATATGAGGACATTTTGAGCGAGGCTAAAACTGCTGCTGTGCTAATAAAGCATCGCTTTCGAGAGGTCTAACATTTATCCATGTCAGGGCGATTTAATTTGACATTTTTTACATGGAACATTTTGTTCAGGTATTTCAATGTGAAACTTGCTCGAGTCAGTATAGGTGGAAAGGGGTTTGCCGATAAAGGAAGATTTAAACCTCTTTCTTCCACACATTTTTCTGCTTTCCTCTCATTTGTCTTTTCTTTTCCGGCTAATTGACCTCCATCACTACAGAGGTGTGTAACGTCAATCAACAGAACAAAGCGGGTTACACGCCCATCATGCTGGCTGCACTCGCTGCTGTGGAAATTCCAGAGGACATGAGAGTTGTGGAGCAGCTCTTCACAAAAGGAGACGTCAATGCCAAGGCCACCCAGGTCAGTCTGTTCAAAGGTAATTGTAGTGGGGAGGGGTGTCCCGCTGTTTCTGTATTGTGTCCATATGTGGCTATCGGTACAACTAGAACTGCTTGTTCTCGATTCTTTAATACTATATATTTAGATGTGTTCAATTTCTGTGGTGTGGTAGGTTCTGTGCACATGTGATGTAAAAGTACTAAAAAATGAAATAAAGATATAGGATGTTAGTAATTAATTTATTTGAATTGCCTGCATAGATTTGAATAAAATTGATCACTGTCTTTTTTTTACCCGCAATCAGTCCGAGCAAATTATTAGATCATTACTAGAATTTTTTTTTAGCGCGTGCATATCTTCAATGTGTGATCCGTCGGATTCTGCAAACAAGCTATGATTCTATATGTGAGAAGTTTAAGGATTCTGCATCATTAACCGTATACTTCCTGCATTTGACGCCTGCCGTCCAGGCCGGGCAGACGGCTCTGATGCTGGCTGTGAGTCATGGCAGGATGGACATGGTGCAGGCGCTCCTGGCACAAGGGGCGGAGGTCAATCTCCAGGACGACGAGGGCTCCACGGCGCTGATGTGTTCAAGCGAGCACGGCCACGCCGACATCGTTAGACTGCTGCTGGCACAGCCAGGCTGTGATGCCGGCCTGACTGATAGTGTACGTGAGTCATTGCTGCTTTGTCAATGTGATGGCTTCAAGCTGTGACGCTGAAGCATTTCAACTTTGTTTCACATATAGAATTACGAAAGCAAAGAGTGAACAAGATTTTCCATAAAATATGTCGGGGAAACAAAGGCGCAGAAGTTGCATAATAATTAATAATGTACAGTATGTTTTTTAATCTATCTGAGTTTGTGTGTTTACAGGATGAAAGCACAGCCTTGTCCATTGCTCTGGAGGCAGGACATAATGACATTGCAGTGCTCCTCTATGCACATGCCAACTTCTCCAAAGGACAGACAGGGGTATGCGGGTCAACGTTTTCACATTCACTCAAACTATATGTGCGGGTAGTTCTACAACAACTTTTTTTATTTTGTTTATTTGTCTTAACAGGCAGCTGCTCGTCCCAGCGGCAAGTCTCTCTCCTCTTCTGGTGGCAGAAATCTCTTTGAATGAGGCGATGCCCCAAAACCTGAATGGACGCTTCTTGAATCGTATTTATGTGGCGATTCAGCGTCGAAGCCTTCACATCAAAAGGGGGAGATTTTAACAATGTCAGTTCCAAACTTATAGTTGTCAGACAATTGACTGAATGACTATTCTCTGCATAACACTGCAGTGTGTACTATAGTGTAACTCAACAGGTAATATATGCATGGCAGAATGTTTTATTATTATATTAACATACTATGACTTCAAAGTTTCTTTAATCATTTTTATTGTCTTTGTAAATTATATTAAAATGCAATATTTTAGAACTGCAAAATACAATATGATATATAAAAGTAGCATCAAAATCATTAAGATTTTTGAGTAAAGATGTAAATAATAATTATGATAATTTAATATGATAAATAGTTACAAATAGCCTTGATTCTGTCAATTATTCTGAAAAAAAACATAAAATCCTAAAAGTGTGTGAACTTTATACATCCATATTTTTATTGTAATGTAAAAGAAATAAATGTATTTGTATTTATAAGTTGATACTTTTGCTGTATCTGTACTGCTTCACGAGAATAAGTATGACGCATTATATACAGTTTATTTTAAACATGGTTGATTTCATCATTTTACCCATAAAACTACAGCCACATGCAACTACAAGCAACTGCAGCGCTTCTGTGTCTAACAATCATGGGAGGTGGGGTTGTTGATGACATGTACTGCAAAAAAAATATTTCAACATTTTGGGACGTACACGTCTTTGCTTTCTTGCTTGTTTAACAACATTGATGCAGTTTAGGTCTGTGAAGCATGAGGCTCTGTTTTTGTACAGATCAAATTAATTAGATATATATTGTGTTTTGTTAGTGAGCTTTACTTGTGCTTGTTAGAGGATGTCTTTTGACTTTTGGACAGAGCCAGGCTGTTGCCCCCTGTTTCCAGTCTAAATGCTATACGCTCATTGGCTGCTGGCATCAATCTCCTCTAACTCTCTGCAAGACAGCAAATAGGCCTAGTTCCCAAAATGCCAAACTTCTCATTGAGGTGGTGTCTACGTTATAATATATAGCTTTGACTCTGATGAGAGCTGGAAAGCCGAATGTTTTTTTCTTCTGTGAATAAAGCTTATCATCATTGACTGCAACGCTCCTCTGTCATCATGACTGTATAACGTTCTTTTCAGTTGAATTTGAAACAATCTTTAATAGTTTCTGAACAGTATATTTGTAATAGACATTTAATGTGAGTTATACATTTATTATATCGATTTCTGGGTAAGATTAGACTGTTGGCCGCTGATCAAATGAAGCAAAGACACTTCCAAATAAGTGAGTAAAAACTTTGTTATGGAGCCAGTTTTTCTTCTTTTCATTTTACAGCAGGTTTCAATTTCACCAGGTTTCAGTGGGCGTCTTGGATGAATGTTTTCTCGCATTTCTCGGTCTTAGTGATTCAACCAATTAGGGAAAAAAATGCCTGTTGAAACATCAGTGGGTATTCAACACCTCTATCCCCCATTTTTTGCCTGGCAGATACCAGTTTGATTCCCCCCCCCCCCCCCCCTGATGCCCAGCACTCTGTTCCTCCACAGAAACTACTCACCGCTCTTTTCCTTTCACCTCACTTGGTACCAGTTAGTTTGTTTATTAAAATGTGTTGTTTTTTTGGTATTGTCCATCCTGTCCCCACTGGTTTGACCATTATTTTTTCAGTAAGCTATTATTGACTATTTCATAAGGATAGGGCAGCAAGATACTTTACATTTTAAACTTCTTTTCAAAAGACTGGTTCATTTGTAGTGGGCTTTGTGACCTGACAGTGTAAATCCCAGCCTGATCAAAGTATGTTTGCACTGAATTTCCCCTTTGAGTGAGCTATAAAGAATATATTAAACATTCAGAATGTGCCTTGATACAGTCCAGGCTGTTTGAATTAATATTCCATATAGGACCTATAGCTCGAGAAAAGAGAGTTTGTGGAGCGATGTTGGAATTAAATGTGCAACAGTAATTCAATTCTGCATCAGCCCTCAAACGGAGACTATCACTATACTTAATGTTGTGATATTTTGATTTTGTGATTTTGTTATAAGGTTAAGAAATCATAAACATTAATGAATTTACTCTCTATTTCTTCTTTAAGTATTTGCCAAAACTGTAATCATGAAGATATTTTTGAAGTTAGTGAAACATGCAGTGACTCATTGGCTTGTGTGTCGATCCCTCTGCATTGGTTTTCTGCATGATTTACATTTTGCGTATTTGTAAAGGTTTTGACAGTGGTGCTCGGGTGTACTGCTTGTTACATCGTGTCCCATTAATGAGAGCTTGTGCATGTGTAACTGAGAGCACTCTGAGTCATTTCACAGCAACGGCAATAAAATACAAGGTCCACCATCTAAATTTGCAGTTGCCATGGTAACGATCAGCGGGTTTGAGCCAGTGGTTCTTGGGAACATAATACTGAAATGATATCTCTTATTTCATCCGGGGTAGCTGACCCAGTCACGTTACATTGGCATACTCTGTGAGTAGAAGCTTAGTTACACCTTATTAGGTATTAGAATAGATTTTCATAGAAGCAATCTTCAAAAGAAAAAATGAACATAATAAGGAATACCTTATTTTTGTATGTTCGGGTTCCTGCAGTTAAATAGTGGCCTTATTCCTGTGTTCCAAAACATGTGCCTCTTTAAGATGGAAATACAACACACAATGCATCCTCCTCACCATATCCATTACAGCTTATATGAGCAACAAAATCTGATATTTACCAAAATACCATTAGTTCTCCGCTGAAGGAAAAAGGAGTATTTCAGATATTATTAACAACACATTTTAAATGATGCTGACATTATTTTTGACCGCAAAAAAAGTGGCAACTAAATGCGAAATAGTTGGACCTTTATTCTAGTTACTGGAGGTTATCAAACTAGGCAAAAGTTTTTATTGCATGTTTTTGAAAATGTCACATTATGGAGCTGACATTTTCTCTTCCAATAAATTACGGTGTAAAACCTCCAAAAAAAGTAAGTTACATATTGATGTAAGAATCTATTACAGAATTCATCGAGTCATCAAACAAGATGTTGATGAAATCACGTTGACATTCAACATTGTAGTTGATGAATGGTTTGCTTGATCTTTGTTCAATGTGTTATCAGCTGGTAAATGAAGTTCTGGCATTCTGAAAATACATACAAGCAGAATGTAATGGAGAGTTTTAAGTCTGGAAGAGGCTTCAGAATGAGCTGTAGCAAGTGGGCGCCATAAGATTTACTGTCAGAGTCACTTAAAGGCCACGCAAACACTTTATCCTTTCATGCAGCATCTATACCAAGAGTGATGCTGCCCGACATGAACACACCATTTTTGCCAAAGTGGAAACATTTTTGGTTATTCCACGTTTTTGTCAGGGCTCCTCCCACTGGATCGAAGTGGACGGGGCTTAGTTGGAAAAGTGTGATGTTGCATATTTCCTTGCACCGATCAGGATTTAGCAATGTCTGACTCAAGATGACTCAGGCTCAGGTTTGGTGTTGACTCTTGATACATGATAACCAATGATTTCTTTCCCCCAAACTTTAATTGGGATTTTCTGCCCTGATTAATTAAACTGAAAAAGCCTAAAACAATGTTTTCAGGAGATTTGATATAGAAAGACGCGTGTGTCTAATACAGATGTATTCAAACTGTTTGCTTAAAGCATTTTATGTTGGCATACATACCTTTATGGTACAAGAGTAAGAAACACACTCTGCAATAGTTATGACAAATGGTCCATTTCCAGCTGCCAGAAGATCTGCGTGGCATGACAGCACTACTGTGGATGTCCTGTTCCGCTCATGTGCATCATGAATCCTCTCTGGTTTCCAGTCCGAGCAGCACAAGTCTGCATTAACAAAGGGCAGCGCTCTTCTGGGGGAAGAAAACGAATAGATTTACAGAAACCAGATGTGTTTGAAAATCAGCCCAAACCAAAAACAGTCCACTGTTATTGCTGCAACTGTTACAGCTCAGCAGCTCAGTGTGGCTGAGATGTCTTTCCTTGCTGTCTTGGCACATAAATGAAGTGTAATCTGAGTCAATGTTATTTTCATTAATCACCCTACTGGAATTCTGTGGCTAAACACAAACAAGGGGGAGACATTGGGGGTTGAAGGTAGGGAGGGATACACACACACACACACACACACACACACACGTTTGTTTTTTTCATTGGTCGTTAATGTTGTTAATTTGGTACTGGCCTATTCTTCCATACAAGAATCAGCAGGTGGTCTTGTCTCCTGGACAGTCTGAAGTGGTCTGGAAGTATAACTACTCATCTCACCGGTCAGTCTGGCTGATGCGCACACATCTGGCACAAAGTCTGTGCCAAATGTGTGTGGATGTTGGAGCGTTCGCGCGCCAGAGAAAATGTGCACATGCATGTTTTTAGAGCCATCCACGAGCGTTTGCGCGTCTTGATCAACCACACATGCTACACAGTTTAGTGGCACATCACATAACAACTAGCCTACAGACCCAGTTTTTAAAAGCCATCTGACTTAGTGATATTTTTGGTGAATCTGATGACGTGGGGGGGGGGGGGGGGGACGTGACCCCAGGTCCCTTGTGGCGATTACGCGCTTTGCACCGTGCACCCACTATGAACTGTCCTGCTGCAGGTTGGACTAATATTTCCAAGATCTCCGCAGTAGGCTGGTTGACACCACGTTCCCCATTGGAATGCATTGAAAAATATATAAAAAATAAAACAAAAATGGACCCGATAACTTTGACAGCAGGGTGGGAAGAGAGAGAAAAAAACCCGTCTGGCAGCAGTCGATATTAAAACATGCAGAGGGAGACAAGCTCGGGGCCTTCCAGAGTCAGGAAAAAGACTTCGGAGAGCTGCAGACAGGAGATGGGTATGGCATTTCTATTTCCCCCCAGCCCATTGATTTGTATATGAAAACATAGCGCTTTTATTCTCCCCCCTTCTGGGCTCTGCTTCTGAGTGATCAGCTGATGAAGAGACTAGCGGCTCGCCGCTATGCTGGCTTGCTAATTCTCTCCCCCACAGCTGCAGCCGATCCCGATAGCCAGCCTGCAGATTGCAGTCAGGTAAATATCCTCCTCCATGTCTTTCTTCTCAGACTCAGGATTCAGCCGGGCTACATCGCATGGGAAGAGAGGAAGAGATGGATAAAATGTGTGTGTGTGTGTGTGTGCGGATGTGTGTGTGTGCGTGTGTGCGCGCCTGGGAAAGAGAGCGAGTGTGTGTGTTTGTGAGTGAGAGCAGGGGGGAGAGAGGGGTGTAGGTGTGTGTTGTAACAGATGAGAGGGAATCTTTGCCAGATTAGTCAGGAAAGAGGCAGGCTTGTTAGGAGATCGCACAGGCATGGAGCATCACATGCACACACACACACACTGACACCCGTCCGCTCACACATGTACAGTGCACCAGGCAGCTCTCAGCTGTGTTGTACATCGTCGAGGATTACCCTCCATCCCTCCAGTATATTCCGCTGGAACGATTGCAGCCCCTTAGAGAGAGCAGCGGGGCTTTTAAAGCCTTCATTTGAGCCGAGTGATGATGAACAGGATTTCTTTTGTTACCTCTGTAGTGTTGTTGTCTCCTCTAACTCAATTCTCTGCTATGCATTGTGGGTTCGGATGTTGTGCAAGCATGCGTTGTTTTATGTTAATTATTTTCTTTTTTTGTCACCATCAGTTCTAATTTTGTGAGGCTTGGGTAATTATTATAATTCTGCATGGTGCATGGTCCCTGTGCCTCTGATCAGTGTGTGTGTGAAAATACAATATTTCAGCATGCTTTCATCTTTTGTCCTTGAGAAATACATTTTCTCAAGCGCATGCTTTATTATATGATTTGAATGCTGTTGTGTGTGTGTGCACTGTATGAGCCGTGTGTGATTGATGCATCAATAATATGTTCGGATTGGACAGCATGCTTTCTCATTTTCCTCCCTCTCCTCCCCAGCTGGGCTGCTGCTGTTTGAGCTGCTCTTGCTGCATGCATACTCATGTTTCTGGCCTCTAATTGCCTTTGTGGAAAATACAGTGGTTGCAGCAGTTATTGGAAAAAGGAGCGATGAAATGGTTGAAAATAACTCGGCATGCAGGAGGCGGGCACCCTTCTCGAAACGCCACATCTCATCTTTGTGCAAAATCAGAAAATAATATGGGTTATTATTTCTTGCATTATTAAAATGTTTAAGTTCTGCGCTTCGGTATAACACGGCTTCTTCCAATCTATTCACAATCGTTGTGCATTTTTTTTTAAATGCTGCCTTTCCCTCGATAATCATCTGACATCAAAGCCTCCAGATAAAATAATCTGTCCTAAATTTGCAGAGACAGCACAGCGGTTGAGTCGCTCCAGTTCATGCAAATTCATATGCTATTGTGATGAATAAATAAACACTCTTTCATTTGAATACAAAAAACACACTACAATTCTGAAAGCTTAAGCGCCAGTACTGCTAATAAGCTGGAGACTGTGAGTGTTGAATTGGTTGGGCTTTAGATTTGGCTTCTATAGATTGCTGTCTGAAGTGCTTCAGGTTTCTGTCTCAGTGGTTAATAAATGTTTGTACCAGTTTCCAAGCATGCCAACTGTCACATGAGGAAGAGTTCAGGTGAATGGAAGAGTTTTGAATGGAAGTCGGTCACAGCTCTCCTTCTGTCCTTCCACTCCCCAGTCGTTCTTGTGATTCTGAAGTATAAACTGAACAACACAGGAAGCATGTGACAGGCTCTGTGTGCACGGTGTATACAGTTTACATATTTCTATATCACAATGTGTCATTCGCCTTACTCCGCCGCTTGTTTGAGTTTGTTTGATGCCGCTTCCCTCTTCCTGCAGCCTGAGGCAGGAGAGAACGGTTCCCTGGAGGAGATGGAAGAGGACATCAGTCTGAAGAAGCGTAAAAGTGATCATCATGGGGAGAAAGGACTGCAGGCCGGCCAGGAAACTGGCGAAAAGGTCAAAAGGAAGCGAGGACGCCCACCTGCTGAGAAACTGCCTCCAAACCCACCTGAGCTCACCAGGAAACTGAGCATGCTGGTAGATATGGTTACCAACTACAAGGACGGGTGAGGGCGCTCAATTGTCCGTGGACTGCGTCAGGACACTGTGATGCATGTTTGCAGAATCCAATGCAACTTATTGTTTATAATGATCTCATTAACATGAACATGAAATCATTGTTTCAATATCCCAAAACACTGAAGAAAAGCTTCAGTTTTTTTCATGCTTGTATTCATTTTTCAAGCCGTTTAATCGCACAAAGCCAGTTAAAGTTAGAGTTAAAGTTACCTCAAAATTGTTTTGAGCAAATAGTCTATGTGGTGGAATGTAAGAGTGCACCGTGCTGTTATCAGCTCTGTATGGCTGCACTTAAAGGGGACATATCATGATATGTATAAGATCATCAAGACGACCCTTTCAGCATTTTGTTGTCTGTCAAGATCAGAAAACATGTGATTCAACACGCCATTCAGATTTGGCTCTCAATGTCACATGCAGGCTCATTAGAATACACCGGCCCCTGTGTGAGTATCTTCACCCACGGCTTCAGAGCTACCAGGTGTGCCATGTTTTTCATGTAGCAGAATGGGCTTTTTCTGGAGGTGGGTTTAAAGAGACAGGCGCTAAAGCACAGCGTTGCAGACAGAGGGTGAATGCAGGTATATTCAGACAGGGAGAAAAACATGAAAGCATGTAAACTCTGGTAGAAACCCAATATTAGTATAAACCTGAAAATGAGCATATGTCCCCTTTAGGCACAGTGGTGCTTTGAGCTAAATGCCATGAATGTCAATCATGCTTACATGTTGATCAAACAGTTTCTTGAGAAAATGACATTTTGCGAACTATCACATTGTGCTTCCAGTTTGGGTCGACAGATCAGCAAAGGCTTTGTGCAGCTTCCCTCTAAGAAGGAGGTACCCGAGTACTACGAGCTGATCCGAAAGCCTGTCGACTTCAGAAGGATCAGGGTACGTGTCACCGAACAGCCTCAGAACTCACAGACGGATATCACCGTTATCTTATCTGCTGAGGGAAACTCAAATAAATGGAGATGAAACGGCAACTTTGAATTACCCTCTTTGGATTATAAAAAATAAGTGTCTTCCGAGTTTAACAGGGAACAGTGTGCAGCATTTAGGGGGATCTATTGGCAGAAATGAAATATGATGTGTTTTCTTTAGTGTATTAGGCTCGTTCGAGATGAGCCAGTCCTGCGCAGAATTGTTGACCGGCGCTCGCGGCACAATGCATGCCGGTTAGATTTGTGTCTGACCCACATATCTCTCCTACATTCTTGTCGTGCGGGAGAAGTTTCTGTTAGTTGCAATCTACAACTTCACAGCTAGATGCCGCCAAATCTTACACACTGGTCCTTTAATTATAAACACCAACATTACATTGTGAATTGTACTGTATGCCATTCAGTTCATCCTGACGGATGTGGGTGTCTGAATCAAATGTCACGCAAAACAACAAATGTCAACCTCGTGGTGGTTCTGGAGGAAAGGTCAGGGGATCGCTTAAGTCTTTTTTGTGACTATAACCAAGTCTCGTCCGGAAATCACATTTCGCATCCACATTGTCAAAATCAGTTAAATATAAAATATATAAAATCAGATAACACTAAGCTACACTAGAGAACACTGGCACTCCTCTCTGCAACTCTCACTCACGCTTCCACCGCTGTCATCAGCCAACAAGTCACATGACACAATAACAGACTGAGTCAAGAGAAAGGTCAAGAAAAACGCTTTATTTCTCTGTGGAGTTCCTTCCGTAATGTTTTGAGACAGCTATAATAACAATTTCAGCCTGTCAGTGACGAAAACAAGCCCTTTTAGAGTGAGAAATTGCACCGAGCGATTACATTGCAGCCCGTTTAGCGTCTGCCGTCTGCAGCGTTCTCGGTCAATACTGGACCAGTTAAAAAAATGTTTGCAGTCAAGTTCACACACAAACATGGAAAAATAGGAAAAGTACCAAAGAGACCCTTTAAAGCATGCACTCCACTTTGTGGTCCACTCGAAAACTTCAGACTTGACTTGATGATTAAAAGGTTAATAAAGGAATAGTTCTGTTTTGGGAAACGTGCATTCGCTTTCTGACTGAGAGTTAGAAAATTGGTGGCGCTTTTGTACACAAGAGTGGTACAGGTCTTCTCATCGAACTCTCGGCAAGAAAGAATAAAACATATGTTTGAGAAGAATACCCTCTCTCGGACTGCGTCTCGTTAATTGCTTAATTGATAGCTGATTATTTATTGCTGTGGTCACGTTGAGGTTTTGATACTGACCCTCTCTTTCACAGGAACGTGTGCGTAATCACAAGTACAGAAGTGTGGGGGATCTGGAGAAGGACATCTTCCTCCTGTGTCACAATGCTCAGACCTATAACCTGGAGGGATCTCAGGTGAGCCCCAAGACAACCTTTCACTTCCATCCTTTCAGCGACAATTCATTTATTTTTCAGTCTCTCCATTCTATATTATTGTAGTTGTAAATGGGTTTGGATCTGGATGTCGTGAAGAACATCCTGAGCTGTTTATGTGTGTTTACGTTTACCGCCGCAGATCTATGAGGATTCAATTGTCATCAAGTCTGTTTTCGAGAGCGCGAGACAGCGAATTGACACAGACGAGGAGCAGAAAGAGACGGTCAGCGCCGGTCACAGCGATAATGGCGGCGGAGCTGAAGACCAATTTGTTCCATCAGCAGGTGAGAGTTAAAAAACGGAAAACATCAAGAGGGTTTTTTTTTTTTTACAAGTGACCAAATGAAAGCGATAGTAAGATGATGACACATACTCCGTTTAAAGATATATTTAAAATGATTGTTTGCTGGTTGGTCTAATAACTTGACTTTTGAATGACAGCATGAAAATGAACTTATCATACTCTCTGTTTTTGTATCCAGTGAAACCATTACCAGTCCAGCTAAAAAAGGGGAAGAAGGAGGGTAGAAGCAGAAATACGATGGCCAAGAGGCTCCACAGTGATTTAGACAGTGATGAGGATCTAGAGGACAACACCACAAAAGATGAAGGTTGAACCGAAGGGCCCTCGGTTTTTGGTTTTTTTGTATTCTGGTTCATGTTTATTCTCTACCGCACCCCTTTACATTGGTTTCTTCATTTTCAAAACAAGACCGGAAGGACACCTCAAAGAGAGCCACTTATGGAACAATGCGTCTTGCTTTTAGATGACTCATGCCACTCAAAACGCTTTTTGCTGCACATAGTGCTGTTCTTTTTCCTTTAGCTGTTCTTTTTTTATGATTTCCCTTTTATCTGTGGTTACGTCTGCAAATATGATGTAAAAAAAACTGTTTCCTCTGACTGTTTTTAACCAATATATTTGATTGTCTAAAAATGCCTTCATAGGTCTTGGATCATAATACGTAAATCTCTCCTGAAGCTGGCTCGACGACGAATTGACAAATACCAGTTATTATACTTTTGTGTCTATTTCTGATTCTGGATGGAATACGCTTGGGTCTAATCAAGGGTACTCCCGTCGGACATTTGTATCCCTTGTGCTACAGTATATCCACATAGTGTACAGTTTGTGTGAAAATGAATGAAAAAAATAAAATAAATTTCTTTTCATTTACTCTCTTGGTTGTTGGGGGGTGGGGGGTGGAGTGGGGGGGTGGAGTGGGGGGGGGGATACATCATTGTAAGGACAATCCCTGGAAACATGTATCACTTAAACACTTGCAAAATAAATTTGACCAAAAGTCCCCCTGGTTGGTGATTATTATCATTATTATCAGTGGTAGCAGTAGGAGTCATTGTTTTAGTACTTGCAATAGTCATAAAGTCATGTTCACCCAGAACAGGGAAGTAGTCATGAGAGGATAATAAATTAATCTTGACATTAAAGCAGGAGATACTCTCAGAGTCAGCGTTAAATTGTGTATGATATGTATTTTTGACAGTGTGCCAATAGGTGGTGCAATAGAACTGTCTGATTGTGTCTGTATTAATGTTTGCCACATGTTTTCTTTAAGCACATGAAAAAGAGTCACCTTTTAATTATGTCTTGACCCGTTTCTTTACTTTATGCTCTATGTTAAATGCAGCAATTGATTAGAATATGTTTTTAACACTTGCGGATTAAAGGTCACACTAAACTCTGGGTTGTAACTCAAACACATTTTTCTGTAAAATTATGCACACACAAAAAAATGCAAAGATACAACACCAAATTTAGCCCATTTAGCAATTGAGACATCCTTGCCTTAGCCGTCATTTTAAAGTAAGGTCAGTTTCATCAGCTGTCCATTGTTTTGTTATCCCGTTGTATTTCATGATCTCTGTCAGGGTTAGGGTTAGATGTCATATACGTACAAATATTTTTTAAATACGTCGGTATAATATTAAGGGGAAATGTCATTAAGTCATGCGGTATAGAACAGCGCCTTACGGGGAACCACACAAACTGTGAAGTCCAGAATGTGTGATCATCTCAAATAACTACAATTTGTGAATGCGAAAGGGACAGTTACATCAGAGTGGCGCCATGGTTTGAGATTGTTCCAGCTGTGTGTCGTGGCTCTTTAAATCTCAAAGGTGCCGAAAAGACTGTCGGAAAGGATACACCACTGATCCCCGATTACAGCCCCTTGATCTTAGAGATGTGCTTTTGAATTGAGAAGTCCTTCAAGACTGAACTCTGAGATTGATTTCTGGCCCCATATATGTTTTCCTGCTCACAGTGTCAAGTGTTTCCAGCTCATTGATAGCACGCTGGTGTAATTTCTTTCACAACAAATCCTGACCTGGACATGCAAGTCCATAAAAAGACATGAGCATCCATTAATTGCACATGCTGCTAGAGCCCTTGTCATGTATGCTCATGCACTCAATTGGTAGTTGACATTTGATGATCGTCTCTCATGTCATTGTCACGAGGGCCAGCCACCACTTGAAGGCTTTCAATCCTGGTCAGAGAGGCTACGAGGCACCAATCAAAACCCAAGGGATGTACTTTGAAGTTAGATATGGGTGACATGGAAGCCATCACCAATTCTCTCGATGTAACTTGAAATAAATTACAATAACTTCTGATGCCACCACGATGTCTGGTTGTTACCAAGAAATGGCCAGGCCACAGTTTAACCTGATCTTTCAGTTCACACCAATTAGTGACGACTGGTGGTTCTGTATACAGTGCATTCAGAAACCCTCACTTTTCACATTTTGCAGCCTTATGATGAATTAATTTAAATGAATCCCGCCTCCTCATCAACGTACAGTAAACAGCCTACAATGACAGAGCAGAAAAGGATTTGAGATTCTTCTTTTTTTTTAACAAATTTATTATAAAGAAAAAACTGAAATATCCCATTGACAGGTATTCAGACCATTAACTCGGTACTTAAATCACCATTGACAGTGATTACAGGGTCTTCTTGGGTGTAACAAGCATTATACACCTGGATTTGGGGATTTTCTGCCTTTGTAGCTCTGTGGATGGGGGCCGTCAGTGGACAGCCATTATCCGGTCTCTCCAGAGCTGTTTGATTGGGTTCAAGTCCGGGCTCTGGCTGAGTTATCCCTAGGCCTCGCTTGTCTTGTGCTATGTGCTTAGAGTCATTGTCCTGTTCGAAGGTGAACCTTCGGCCCAGTCTGGGGTCAGTTTGGCTGGGCAGTCAGCGCTTAGAAAAAACCTGGTTGTTCCAAACTTCTTTCATCTAAGAATTATTGAGGCCGCTGTACTCTTGCGGAAGAATTTCTTTGTAGCCGTCCTCCTAATCTGTGCCTCGACACACTCCTGTCTCTAAAGCTCTGCAGGCAGTTCCTTTAACCTCATGTCTTGGCTTTTGTTTATTGTCAACTGTGAGACCTTATACAGACAGGTGTGTGCCTTTCTCCATCATGTCCAATCAGTTGAATTGATCACAGGTGGACTCCAATCAAGGCGTTGACGAATCTCAAAGATGATCCAGAGAATTGGAAGGGGCCTGAGCCAAATTTACCAAAGGGTCTGAATACTTATGATAATCATGTTTCATTTGTTTTCTTTTAAATAAATTTGCTGAACTTTCTAAAATCCTGTTTCCACTTTGTCATTGTTGAGTGTAAACTGAGGAGGGAAAAATAAATGGAACGGATCAAATCTAGCTTATTCATAGCAATTAAGGCCTGGTTTGGTGAGCAAGCTCCTGACAAAAAACATTTGGATCTCTTTTCCTGAGCAGATATTCAATTCAAAATTCAAATACCAGCCGCCTGTTAACTTTGATTCTCCACTGCTTCACACTGTTAAGGTAGCATACGAAGAACTGTTGTGAATATGTTTGATGGCAGCTTCCAACAGTTTTGTATTAATGAGACAGATGTTTGGATTTAGCACCATGGGCTGAAAAAGCTGCAGGGAACCTGAGCTGAGTCTCTGTGGGATTCTCTGTTAATGCAAACCTTTTACTCTTCAGGGAGTCATTTGGTCGGCCTGAATATGAAAAATACATCTTACTGGAGCTTTAAACTGCTCTTGTTTCAGTTGTAAGTGTTTAACTGTTTAACTCTTAAAATGTTTTACAGGTGAACTTTGACTTATTTGTGGTGTACTTCCATACTTAAGTAACGTCATTTCCGTAGTCATTTTAACCCAAACATTTACCTTTTTGTAACATAACTTCTGTAGTTCAGTAACACCATTTTTGTAACATTTTTTGTTAGTTTAACCCAAACCCTGATCTTTCCCCTAACTAAGACATATTGTTGCCTAAACATTGCAGTGGCTTGCACAGATGCACTGATCGCAAGAAAATCGGAAGATACGAAGAGACGTTGCATTTGATGTCACATATGCAAGCAGTTTTTTACACAACATGTTTTTTAAGCCTTGAGCTTGGGGGAAGGTAGCAAGTATTAAATATCCAAAAGGCACAAGTCCAAGTGAAGGCATTGGTGTTTATGTCCAAGTGGATTTGCAATTCTTTTGTCAAATTGCGTCTAAAGTCATCAAATTTGTTGTGTTGCTCGAGTCAATATCTCTAATAATTGGCATAAGTTAGCTTGCTAACATGCTAAACTAAGGTGGTGAACATGATGACCATTATACCTGCTAAGCATCCGCATGTTAGCATTGTCTTTGTGAACATCGTATAGAATGCCGACATTAGCATTTAGCCCAAATCGGTTCTGTCAGATGAGCGTGAGATGTACAAAACATTTAAATGCTTTCTTTACAAATACACAATGAAAAAGAGTCTTTGTTTTCCTCAGTGATAATATTATTTTCTTAATTGGTACCCAGTTGTTCTCTGTATATCTACAGTATATTCCAAAAAAGCTCATGAGAATATCAGGTTACTCATCAACACACCCCAATGTTACAGACCTAATGTACTGTAGAGTCTATCATCTTGTTTTGTCAACGTCTGCAGTGTTCCTCGGGTGGAATAAGAGAACTAAATTAAATCAATTTACAGTAATAATGAAATGCAGAGTGTCAGAAGTAAAAAGCTCCTCACAGATGTTTAGAGATTAACGAAGTGCTTAGTGTGGGGCCGCTAAAAGGCGTGGGCTCTTACAGTAAATTGCTCTGGGAAACAAAGTGGCGCGCATGTCTTCTTGATGACAATCGCACATACAATGACACGTAAACCTAATGGACGAGCAAGGATAGAGATATTGCTGATGGTAGACGCACTAATGGCTTTTGGAGATTAGTGTGCCCAGAAGGTGACTTTAATCTGTTGAGGAGACAATCCATTTTCTCTTTACCCAGAGGACACACATTTAAAAGACAGTACATGGTGGCCTTCGCTAATCACCTTTAGTTGATCACATTTGACCTCATTGCTGTTTCACTGTCAGTCTTGGTGGGAAAATGTCAACACCAACATTTATTTTAGATTTTATGCTTAATTTGCCAGACAAGGTGGGTCGTTTTCTCATCATTTGTATGATGTGCTTTGTCTGCCAGCTATTGTTGAAAAAGATTTCTCTGTCGAAGGAGACTGAACTATTGAGCATCAAGTTTCCAAGTCACTAACCCAGACTGTCAAGAGCACTGACGAGTTGAATTATACATTAAATCTCATCAGCTGCATTCTGTCACAGTACACATATTAGTGAGACAGAACCACAGTATCAAGAGAAGAGGATACTGGATACAGCAGCTTGAGGAATAATCACCAGAATGTAAATTTCCTCTGCCGGTGTTCTCTGCTTCACTGACTACATACAAGTGCACATATAAACTTTGTGATATTTCTGACAGCTGATCTTGTTGGAGACAGTACATTCTGTAGTCTACGGTGGTAACATTTTGATTGGTAGGCGCTATTGACCCAGTGCAGTTGTTTGAGGTGTGCTGCAGAAACTGACATTTTTGTTCTTTCTGGAGGTGTAAATAATTAATTCCAAACGAATTTAGGCGTTCTGAAGGATTGAATGCATGCTGTGTTTGCCAACATGCCGTTTCAAGTGAATCAACCAACTCCCCTGGTGTCTTGATATGTGCATCTAATGAGATTAAATAATGTGAGATGGCAAGACATGACATGCCATGAGGTGACACCAGATAAGATACGATAAAACTACACGACGATGATATTAAATGACATGACGTGAGATATAATGACAGTCAAGTGTCAAGAGTCAATTTTCATAACATCTGATCTTAAAATCACATCCTCTCATCAACAGACTTACGTGATGTTTGCAGTAATATTTACTCCCGTATACTGATAATACATTTAGTCATTCAGTCAAAAATGTAAAAATTGAATGAGAATTTTACGTCCCAATCTCAAAGCTCAGCCCTGGCATTGTTTTAAGGCAGTTTAACTGTATAATCTAAATGTATTTATCCCTTAACATTACATAATGATGTAACATACAACACCATGGTAGTCTAATTCCAAATCATATTTGTACTTCTATGGGTGCACTGTGGCTGCAGAAAAACATGATAAAGGTCCAGGCTCTCCTTCAGGAGCCTGGTGGGCGGAGTTGGTTGGTGAGGGAGATTTAACTCACCTGGTGTGGCTTCAAATGGATTCCACCTTGTTTGGTTTTATTGTATTTAGTTTGCATTTACATTAATTTCCCTTTAAGTTATGCAAAATGAAACATATATCTCATGTGTGGTCTCCCCTCCTTTGTCCAGCCTTGAGCCGGGCTATGAGACTCAAGTCTTTGCTTTATGTTAAGCTCACTGGGATCTTGTATGATTTCTAGAAATATTTCCCAAAAGGACTCCACATACTCCTTGACTTAGAACTATATCTATAATGCATATAACATAGTTCACTCAGGCTCATTATCTTAAGGTGCAACTGAAATTAATTGAAGATCACACTATTATCTTATATGATATGTTTGAAGCCCAATCAGCAGACACAGTCCCAGGTGAATGTGGAACATACTAGCACATTTCCTGTTGGCACAGCTGTTGTACGACATTATTTTAAAACATAAAAAGGTAAATAAAAAAGGTTGTTGGTTTTGGTAATTTCACAGTATTTGTTGACAATAAGAAATATAGACTACATGAAGCCTTACCCATTAAGACAGAGGAGACTAAACCATGAAGGTAAACCAGAAAATACAAAAAAGAGACTTTACAGTAAGCTCGACATTGCTAAATCAATTTTCAAACCGATCCCTAAGTCATGTTTTGGTAATGAAGACAGCCTCAATCGAGGCTCAAATGCAACAAATAACGTGTACACATGTATTTTCTGACACTTTTTCTCTCACACAAGCTTTACTCGTTCTCTGTAGCCTCGCTACTGTGATGTAAGAATAATAATCAACAGCAACAACATTATGTCTTGGAACTGCTCATTTTTATTTTCCATTAGCAAACTGTAAAATGGCTGTTTCCATTTTGCAAACAAGCAGCAAAGAACATTGGCAGTACAATATGTCTAACCATGTTTTTTTTCAAATACAAATATCAAAGGCAAAAAGGGGGGGGGGGGTGTTGAAATCTATTTTACATATTACAAACATATATTCTTGCACGTGTGTATAAAGACAGATAGGTTCACATGTGTGATTTCAGTTTCATCGTCTTCTTTTATATTTCCTTACATCCTTCTTATGGTGATATGAAAGCCTGTCCAGTGCAATCTATCTGGAGACAAGCTAAGAACGAAAAGTAAAAGCACAGTCAATCAAAATAATGATTGATTACACTGCATACGCCTCATGGCTCTATCGTTGAGCTATTCCCCTTTTCGTTCTATCCCTGAGGCTGGTTATTAGGCTGCTCTTAATAGTGTCATTGAGAGTGCTTTCATAACCATCACACATGTTGAACTTGACACAATGTGTTGCTATTTAAAGAATTTGAGTTGTTGGGAGAAACATGGTGAAGACTTCACGAACACAAAGTTATCGAGGGAAGCATGCGCAAGTACCACAGCAGCATACAACAAAGGCACTACTAGTACATGACTGACACCTTCATTAACATAACACACTTCATAACATCATACATATTTAGCAGCAGGTTGTTGGAGGGAGCAAGGCTTGGGCCCTACATGTATATATCATATTGAAAACAGCAAACACGGACTATGGTGTGGCCCAAGGCAGTGTCCTAGGACCTTTGCTGTTCTCAATCTACATGCTGCCACTTTGTTTAACTCATATCTCATATTCATGGACTACTTTATTTCCTTTGTACAAGCCCTGTGAAGAAACAAGTTAAGTATTAAATGCATTATAAAGAAACAAAGGGTGAGTATCCTGTAAACAATTTGATTTGGCTGGCAAAATATATACTCAAATGAACATTTTTAACATTAAAAGCATTTAAAAGCATCTAAAAACAAATTGGCCTTCTTTGTATAATCCCTAGACATGTCCATTTAGTTCTTTCATCAGTAAACTATTTGCACTAAATTTAGAAGTGCACGAGGGAGCGCCGCGACCCCCTTGTGCATGACGCGCAGGCCGCGTTCACGTCATTTCCTGGCGCGCGCGCCGGCTTCACAGCTATGCTGACAACACGTGATGACCCAAATACTAACTGACTGTGTCTCAGCCATTAATGAGTGGATGAGCAAGAACTTCCTACAGCTAAATGAAGATACGACTGAGATCCTCCTAGCTGGCCCAAAAAATGAGACATCTGGCCTTGCAGAGGCAGCGTCATTTTAGATTAATTTTAAAGCTAATTTTAATTAATTGTCCGAAATTGCCCTTTGTCATTTGTGCAATATAGCGAAGGTGAGACCTGTATACAGCAAGATGCAGAGAAGCTCATTCATATTTTGTAGTATTCTGGATTGTATACTGGCCCACCAAAAGCAACCATTGCAATGCTACAAACCATTCAGAATGCTGCGCCAGGGTTTTAATAAAAACTAGAATGAGAGATCATGTAACTCCTGTTTTAAGCAACCTACACTGATTTTAAAGTCCTCCATATAGTTTTTAAGGCACTAAAAGGCCTCATCCCCTTTTATACCACAGACTCTCTATCGTTTTATGATGCTGCTCTTTTAAGTTTTCCCAAGGTTACCACAAAAACCTTTGGGGATGCTACTCTGCCTTTAAATATTAGACTTGCTGACTCAGTGACTAAGTTTTAAATGACAACACAAATGCACAAATTGCCCACAACTAACAACTGTCTGTTTTTAATCTTTTATGATTTTATTATAATTATTTTATCGTAATTTTTAGATGATGGAAACATTCATTTTCTCCCTTCCTCCTTGTGTATGTGTATGGTTTTTAAACTTGTGTTTTTTGTTTTTGTTGCTCTTGCTGCTCGGAAACACAATTTTTTTAAAATTTATTTTAAATAATCATGTTTGCTAGTTTGTAGTCTTCTTTTGCATGCTCCATAGCACCACTTGTGGTCCAAAACTCCACAGGATGCCTTTTGGCACAAAAACACATCATGTACTGTACTGAGAATGACTTAATACAATATTTTACAATCATAATTAATATATATTATATATAAGCACTCGAAGAGAGACTCTAAGATATAAGCTGTTATCCTGCTCCAGTATCAGCATCAGCACTGCTTGATAACATGTTGAGGTAACTATGACACCTGAAAAAAAATTGCATCTGGAGAAAGGGCCCAACCCCCATTATCCAGAAATAACTTCAATTTTATAATGATGCTGTACATTGTTAACACAGATAGTAAATTTGTAACAGGCATGATAATGGCAAAATACCTCACAGCCACTGTAGCTACTGTACAGAACATACTGTATGGTACACATGTAGTGTTGGTTGAGACCTGAAGGTTTTCTAATATTGATTAAAACATCCTATAATTAAGTACAGATCTTATCATCTTATCTGCTCTGCTTTCAGGTGAGGTTCTACTTTGCACACTTCTTCTTTTCCAGATTCCAACTAATACATGCTAATATATGAGTAGCTAGTATGCTAATAATTGTAACTTTTCATCTCTTTGACACGGCACTATTTTAAAAGTTCAAATTTCATTGTGCCTCGCGAGGAAGCAGGGAACAGGAGGGCACAAGGAGGCTTTCCAAAGGAGCCTGCGATCCTCTTCCCCTGCTACTGCTTGTCTCAGCCATCGGTTCAGGGCTATTCCCTCGAGGCACTAGAACATGCACTTGTTTGACTGGAGGACTCTGACACAATTCTCAGCACACTGTCATGCCCTTCACCCTTGTGAGGTGTGCTATTGTATCACCTGCAAAGGGACTTTGTAATTGGAGGTAACACAGTATGATAGGTTTACAGTGTGTGAACAACAAAACCACAATCCAAGCAATCAACACATACGATCCCATGCCACCTTCTGCTGCTGCTTCAATCCTCCAACTGGCCAAACACAAGGTTTATTTTACTGTGAAGCAATCACAAGGAAAACAATGTATTTGTCTCCAAGGTTAGCGCTATACCATTTTCATTCATCAACAATGCAACGACAAAACAGCAAAGCGACAGGCTGCACACCTCTCTTCAGCAATGTAACTAACTTTACTGTGCCCTGTTTTTGTTTAGATACTGGCACTGTGTGCTGCATGAAAACAGATTACTGACTGCTCGAATAAACTAATGTGAATTTGTTTCGCTGCGTTGTAAACAGATACACCAGTTTCTCTCCTGGTGTATTTCAGACAAAGTAGCTGCACAATTTTAATAATGACGATGTATTTCCCCAACGTTAACTTTGATTGTTGCTGATCTCGAATATTTTAGCTTTTAAACCAAAATGACCGGGCTTTTTAACTCTCTTTGATAATCTCGTTCTTTGCTTTATACACCATACTAAACATTCACAATATCTTATGAAAGATTCATGAAGACAAATGTTGCAGACCTTGCAAGTACATTGACTTCACAGATAGCCTGTACATGGAGTTCAATCATGTATGTCTGAGTCTTTTCACTGTCCTTGAAATGCAATACATGATTCTCCAGGAGCCTCAGATCATTTGAAAGTGTCCATGCGCTGTACAGTTTCAGTGTGTCTAAACATGGGACACCTTTTCCAGATCCTCCAGGATCAGGTCCTGCTCTATGATATGACTTCTAGTAGCCAGGCTCCCTTCTTCCTTCAATGAACACTTCCCATTCCCCACTAACACTGACCTGACTCCTGAGCTCTGTCGACTGAGGACAGCAGGCTGGACTGGGAGCACAGCGTTCCCTCGGATCCGAAATGAAAAGGTCCTCTGGCGCCTAATGCCCTCAGAGCACAGCTGGAATTTGAAAGCGGCCTGAAAGCCTCTGCGAAAGTTCTCATTGAAGAACCCATAGATGATGGGGTTGACGCTGCTGTTGAAGAAGGCCAACCAGTGAGCTAAGGGATACACATAGATGTTAATGACACGATACTGGTGCTCTGTCAGGCTGGCGTAGTCGCTCAACATCATCAGCGTCCACAAAGGAAGCCAGGACAAGATGAAGAGCAGAGCCACAATCAGCAGCATCATTATCACCCGATTCTTCTTCTTGGAAATCGATTGACGACCCTCTACGCAAGGTTTGTTGTTGCCACCGCCCTCCTCGGATATGCTTCCAGTACCCCTCGTCTGAGGAACTGCAGTCTTGAAGAGGGTGATGCCGATGCGGGCGTACATGATGACGATAAGGCTGAGAGGAGCGAGGTAGATGTTAGCAAAGAGGACAGTGGTGTAGATTTTACGCATCTCCTGATTGGGCCAATTTTCCCGGCACCAGTAGAACGGGCGGGTGTCGTTGCTGCCACTTACTATTCGCACCCTCTGTTCCTTTGTGACCTGCAGCATGACCCCGGAGGGACACATGATGGATACAGCGAGGACCCATATGATGACAATAATTAGCTTTGAGGTGGCGATGGTCAACTTCTGCTTGAAAGGGTAGACAATGCAGCGGAACCTGACATGAAGGGGATTGGAGGAAATGCATGAGGGAAAATAAGACGTTTGCACATAAAAGCCAGCAATGCTGTTACAGCCCTTACCTGTCAACAGCTATTGCCACCAGAGTGAACACAGATGCTGACACGGATATCCCTTGAACCATGCCGCTTAGCTTACACACTACGCTACCAAATGGCCATCCTGCAGAAAAGAGGAGACAGAAAAAGGGTAAAACCATAAAGAAAATCACACAATAAAAACGTGCCTGCTTGCATAGCCCAGCTTTGATTCAGGCATAATATTAAAGAGAAATCAAGTTGAACTACAACAAAAGAATCCTGACCTGTGATGATGTTGTCCACCAGTGTGGTTGGCATGCAAAAGATGCCAACCAGCAGATCACTGATGGCGAGGTTGAGAATGAACAGGTTGGTGACCGTGCGCATGTTCTTGCTGCGCAGCACGATGAAACAGACCACCCCGTTGCCCACCATGCACACCAGGAAGATGAGCAGGTAGGAGACGGTGAAGACTGCAGCCACAGAGGGCTTGTGGAGGTAGAAATCAACATAGGTGATGTTCTGGTGGGTCAAAGGGTTTTCCAGCCATCTCGAGGAATTGGAAGAGTTCAAGCCCCCCCAAGTGGTGTTGAGATTCTGGGCCATGGTGAGATCTGGATGTGAGAGAGACAGGCAGAGGTATTATACATGGAAAACCGTTTATGTGCTTGGCACATAGTGCATGCGTTTTGGGTTAAATATCCAATATCCATGAACTAAAATAAAGCTGAACACATTCCAGTTGGAGTGCATTCCTGCAGACCAGAAGAAGGAATCAATTGGTAATCACATAAAACAATATAGCCCATCCAGAAATCAATAGTCCAATTCTTGTGTTTTTTGTTTTTATTGTGGGTGGGTTGATTCAGTCAAGTGTATGCTCTCTCACACTCTCTAATAACAACATGCTGACCAAAATGACCAATCTGCTCTGAGAGCAGTGGGAGAGAGTGGCTGATAGCTTGCCAATTGGTTACATCAATCATCCGCATCCAGCAGTCTGGGATGGAATGAGGTTATTATTGACTCTACGAATTTTACACATCTTGATGGATTTGGTAAAACTTTCTGTCTAATGTCCTGCGCAAGATTAAGCTTGTGCCAGAAGGATGACTTGAATTCAATTCTTCAAGTTTGCTGTTCGATGTACTCACTTCATGCAGCTCAACACTGACTGTGCACCTAAAGTAGGCCATGGGTGATTAAGTGATGAATATTTCATTGATGTCATGGGATGAATCAATAATTACCGTTTGAATAAAATATCATAATACATTTTATTTGTGCACACCATAAGTAATTGCATCAGTCTATCGAAGTCTAATTTAATTGTCACACTTAATTGCGTATTTAAAAAAAATGTAACAGTATATATATATATATATAAAATAAATAAATATACTCTTTATATATATATATATATACTGTTACATTTGTTTTAATAGGTAATTAAGTAATAAAAACCTTAGAATTGTCTGACTGTGCCACTGTAAGATTGACGCCTCAACCTAGCAGTCTTCAAAAACGATAACGGAGAATATTTGATTATAGCTCATACAATCATATGCATTGTGCGGCTAATTATACTGTACCATGAGAACTGAATGTAATCATCTAAGTCTGGCAAAAACCTGGAATTCAAACTCTCAGAGAGATCAGAGTGTGTTCACCTGTTTATCAGCAGAGCTTTGGAGAAAATGATAGATTGTTCTCCTTGAAACACTTTGCTCTTGTAGCAATTTAATCGATGACTGACAAGATGTTGGAGCTTGATTCCATAAATACACCAAAAATGCATTCCTGGTTAACTAAGATTAAATTTGCTTATGAGATACAGAGAAATCATCTTAGTTACTTATGGTTATTTGACTTAATATGCTTTCAAAAGACACGTCTGGTGGGGGTTTCCTTCGGTCTTTACGACGCCTCAGTGACAACTGAAGGAAAAAGTTTTTTTATTTTTCTGACAGAAGTCTTTTTTTCTTTTAAATCAATATGTAGTCATAGAGTCTTAATATGGTCACAGTTAACTAACAACAGTAGATCATACAGTATCTGTGGGAAAACTTTCTGGGTAAATTATTTAGGTTAACAAAATAAATAATTTTACAATACACACTTATTTTCTTACCTTACGGGCATTGGTATCTGAGTCGTATTCCTTTCTTCCGTCTGGATGCTGTATCCAGAAATGATATTCATTCAGAGCATAAAGCTGCACACTCTCGTCTCCATGTGAGACCCTGTGCATCTGCTCAGTCCGCCTGCCAGCCAGAGCCTGCTCTAGCGCTTATAGATGACTGGGAGGAGCTGAGCGTCACAGAGGTGAGATGTGCTGGGCGGTGCAGGTGCTGGGAAATGTACATGCCCGGAGGAGTTGTGTGTATTTGAATGCGATAAATACAGTATTGCTGTCATATACAGTATATGCACTATACTGTATATGACAGCAATACTCCTTGTCATTGAGGGGCAGAGGTTGGACATCTGAAGAGACTCAGACTTCTTCTTTTGCATCCGGTAAATAACTGAGGTTGTTGAGGAATATCATTGCTCATCTCAGATCAACCTTCCAGTTGTCAAGCACCAAACCTCCTCAGTGCAGACGGATGATACTTGACTTGAGAAGAAATAGCTGGAAGGGAAGAAACAACAAGGCGACTCATGTGGTTGCCACACAAACGGTTCATTGCTCTGAGTGCTCTCAGAGAAAAAAGCCTTTAATCTAAATTGCTAAATTAGCACAAACACTGTGGGGATTGTCACCTTAGAGAGCAGTGAGGGGGAGGAAATACACTGTCAGCTACAGATTGTGGGAAGTTTGGTGGACTTTAGAAATAGAGCCTTCAGCGTGTCCTGAACTTTGTAATGGCTGCCCAATTAAATTATGATAGTTTGGTTGAAAGCAATACAAAAAAAAGTGTTTTTGTGTGTCAATTAAGTACAAGCAAAATCAATAGGAAGCTCTCTTCTCAACATTCTCCCAGTAACTTTCCCCATGCATATTTTAGGCTCGTGGTTGGTTTGATTAATTAGGCTTGAACATGAATAAGTAGAATTAATCACTGGCGGATTATGCGACAATGGGCCTCAGGGCACAGACATGCAAAATGCCCCACCACCTCTCCTACAGGAGCAAGACGAACAGACTTTAGAGTGGTCTGTCCTCTTTTTGTTGTCGTTTTGTGACTCCTTTGTAATCGTTCTGGTTTTTTTGTACTTCTTTTTTTAGTCATTTTTGTATCTCTTTGTTGTCGTTTTGTGTCACTTTGTAGTCATCAGGCTACAGCGATACTAAACAGGCCTAAGCGCCTACAGCTGCATCAGCAGCTCTCTGACGCTGTGCAAGCTAAATGCTAACATCAGCATTCTAACATCCTCAAAATGCTAACGTGCTGATGTTTATAGGAAGTAATGTTCACCATGTTCACCATCTTTTTGCTCTTTTTCTTCCATGGCTGCCTGCACTCATTCCTCCAGGCTACATTTCTGATTAACCTTCGGTTAAAAAATGCTGATGTCTCATATGTCGCAACCCATTAACACACACATTTCACCTGTCTGACCTCAGCGGTGGTTAGGGTTAAGGTTATATGACGATAACCAGATTTTCAGTCAAGCGTGACATTAGCATTGCCCTGCAGATAACAGACAACTTTCCTCAAATAATGAATCGGGTTGAATCCCATGCCATTCAATAATCTACAAAAATCATGTCTGAGTGCAAGTCTAATTCATCAGAGGACATGTGTTCTGTCCGCTCTTCATCTTAACCTTCTGTCAGCAAGAAGAGAGACACAAAGACTGAATGAATTCCAAAACTCTCAGGAGGATATCAGGGGATTTCAAAACACGCATAATTAGCATTCTCTCCATCTGGTTACTGCAATAATACTAATCATGGAAATGATTGGTATTGTATCACAGCTTATAAACTATAGCCAATAGCAGAAAACATCTAGAACTTGGTGTACGTGAAACAGAAAGCACATACAGTATCTGTCGAGCAAAAATGTGTTTTGCAAATGAATGCATTTGGACAAAGGGCCTAATTGGCTACATTGACGCAAGCACTGCTGCCTCACAGCAGGAAGGTTGTTAGCTTGAACCAGCCATCCAGCTGGAGTGTTTCTCTGTGGAGTTTGCATGTTCTTTAGTAGCCTATCTGTGTGGGTTTCCTTTCTGCAGTCCAAAAACATGCAGCTTTGGTAAACTGGGAACATTTGGTGTGCCTATGTAGCCCTTTTCAGATAGTAAATACATTGCTGGCATCATCGAGCTGTTAAAGGTACATTTTATACTTTTATTCAGACATGAAAAGACATTTACAGTTAAAGCCAGGTGCAGGAGTGTGAGCAGAGTCACTGCTGGTAAACAGCTAAAATATATCTCAGGCTCCATCAGTAATTCATTAAAAAAAACATATTATTGAAAATTATTTTTGCCATAGCTTTAATTAATGATCATTGTGAGCGTGAGAGCCACTCACCTCCACATTTTATTTTTTTATGGAGACCCCAGAAACAGTAAAAACAATGAAAATAATGACCTCAACACAACTTCAGAGTTTAAATAGAATGATAATTACAGGCTTCGTGACTTCACAGAAGTTATTGCAGTGTGGTTTTCTGCTCCGTTTACCTCAAAGATACCACACCTCGTAATTGTAACAATTTTCACACTCTATTTGCTTTGCTTTATTTGGACTGCACATGTATACATATGGCAATGATATTTATTTATGTTTTACTTTTACACTGCAATCATGCGTGAAAAGTCATCATCCTGCCGTCAAACATCCGTCCTGCAACAATTTTCTTTTCACACTCTGCTCCTTGCATGAGAGTTAGAACAGAGCGTTATTAATATAGAGATGTCGTGTAGAATAAGTGTCAGGCAGCAACCAAATGAGCTCATGAATATAGACTGGATGTATTAAGTGTGACAGTGCTAATAACAAATCTGCGATTGCTTCGGCTGCAAGAGAAAGATATTTTATCTATAAAAAGAGAAATCTGACATGTTCTTGTGGAACACCCAGAGGGAAAACACACTAATTGCTCCCTGCGACTTAGAAATGACACAATTTGCAGAGTTACAGACAATCGACGTTATGAACCTTGGAGACCGTGTCATGGGAGGGGATGTACAGGCCGGGTGTGTGTGTGTGTGTGTGTGTGGGTGTGTGTGTGTGGGTGTGTGTGTCACGAGCCAGTCAGTTTATTAGGAGTGTTCCAGGAAGATGCTGCTGAGCAGAACATCTTTTTTTTACCTCTGGCATAAGTTGGTTGTTTCTTCAAACTTACTTAGTTTTCACATCTTCAAATCAGTAGTAGGCCTATCCTTTTTTCTTTTCTTTTTTACATTCACCAAGACAATCAGCTAATCACCACAGAAAAGGAACAAAACAAGCACTCCTGCCTGGAAAGGAAACACCCTCTAGCCCGCAGGCGCAATCACTCCACCTTAACAAGATACATGTGGTTTCTTTTAACTCCAGCCATGTTTTGTGCAAATTGAGCAAAATGTGTTTTTCTGAAATATGTTAATAAATGCAAAAGAGGCATTGTTTTATCAAATACGGGCTTGCATGCTTGCATTACTGGAACAGAAATATTGATAAAGCCAGGTTTAAAATTCTTGTTTTATTTGTTGATAGTCTTTTTTTTCACTGAGGGAATTTTCTTTGTATCACTCAATAAATCAGAAAATATGAACAATATATAAACCTTTTGAATATAGATAGAAATAAAGTAAGGAGGTTTGGTGTGTGTCAGCGCCACTGGAGTGGAGGTTTATGGCTAATTTTGAGAAAATGGCCTTTGAGAGGTATGCATTGTATAACATGCAGTTATTCTGGCTGATTAGACCTCTAATCAAGTTGAAGGTGGGCCGGAGCATTGATGAGAACCCATTAGGTCATAAATCTTCATCTACCAATAAGAAGGATAGAGCTGTGATGTGTCCCGCCCTAACAGGTTCAACAAAGCTAATGAAAGATTCCACTCATCCGTCTCTGCACACCCACACAGCCCTGAGCAGAGGTCCAATCAGACAGATTAACTCAAACACAATGTCTGTTGAGATGTTTGATGTGACGTTAATCATTTGATGCTCTCCTTGCAGAGCTTAAACCACACACAAATACCAACCGTGAAACCTCCAACAATAAATGCAAACATTCTAATAAGGCTCCATTTATACGGAACAACTTTTAGGGTTGCCAGGTTGTGAAGAATCGCTACCCCCCTTACCTGGGCCAAGATCCTTTAATGAACTTATTTACATCAACAGCTGCAGTCTTGTAGTTGACTTGTTACGTTTTATAAACTTTATCGCTGATTAGAAAGCGACTGTTTATGGGATGCCATCCTTTATAAATGCATCATTAGGAAAGGACAAAGGGCACCAAACAAACAACCCAAAAGTTCTTAATGTTGATAACAGATAAATGATTTACCAACTAATAAAATCCATTAGTTACAACTTCTGAAGCATTTATAAAGACTTTATAGATTGGTGAGTGGTACAGCGTAGACAAGCAGACATTGCTGCTTCTGTGATTTTGTGGACAGAAGTGACGGTGTAATGCAGTTTGGTATGAAACCAATGCACATATTTGCACAGTGCATTTAAGATAAATCTACTTTTGTTTATTGGATTTAATACACTTGTCAGAACCTTCTACTGTTGTGCGATGAACGGATGCAGAGGTTCAGGATGTTTTTATGCGAGGTAATCCCCTCCTGAGCTTCGACTCTCACACCATCACGCATCTTCAGTCACTCGGGCAACACATGTAAAATCCAGCGACATTAACCTGAGCGGATGTCAGGGGAAAAAAACATTGATGTTCTCTCCCACACCAGATGAGCCAATACATTCTTCCCCCCTCCTCCTCCTCCTCCTCCTCCTCTTGGCATTGACAAGAACACAGTGACTCATAGTAATGAGCCAATTAGTCTCATTACAAGCCGACATAAGTCCTGTGATCGTGGAAACTATGCGGCCATCCCTTCTCATCTTTGCTGTGAGACTGAGCACGGCTTAGCTCGGAGCTTGAATCCAACCCAGTTCATCCCCCTAAAAAAAACACACACACACAACTATTCAGATCCTCTATAAAGCTCCATTTGAAAACCCATCCTTTGGGAGATGCATGGTACAAAACTCTTAAGACTACAAAGAAAAAAACACAACCACATATTTAAGAATCATTTGAACGTTTATTGTGCTCATTCAAAACACTACTCAATAAAAAGACAGACGGCTGCTTCTTCTTCTTTCAGAGTAACCGATGGTTATTGAGCACATACGATGGTTTGTATAAAATAGGTTCAAAAATATTATATTAATTGTGGAATCAGAAACAGGAAGTCAAAAAGTCAAGATATACAGATCATACAACAGAGTGGAAGACCGTGTGGTTTGGGATTTTTGGTTCAAAGCAACTGTAACAGTCTAGTGCTTCACATCTTGATCATTGATGCGATTGTGAACGCGATAGTTAAAAGCTCTTATTTGCTCTACAAATCAGAAGCAGCGCCGATTGTGCGCGTTCCGTTTCTTCAGTATTTCAAGCGATTGAGATTTATTACACATTCACATTATGCAATAATATCCTAAGTCAGTTCAAGTTATAGTGTGTACTTCAATAAGCAACAGAAGCACGATCAAGCAATATGCATAAGGAAATTTAAGACATCACATTGTCACTAAATGGAATTTAGATTGCGAAAAATGTGGATTTTAAAGTGAAGCCGTTTTTACTTTTACCCTTTAAGCTTTAAAGCAGAGGTTCTTCCAGGACTGGAAGTCACAACAATGCATTGCCTCACAGTGATTGTTTGTTGATTTGCATAAAATAATAAAACACACTACACATAATTTAAAAACAAAAATGTACTCAAGATTGAAAAATGTATTTAAATATGATCACATTTTAAGAGGAAATCTTATCTCAATAGGCTTTTTAGGGTCGAGTTCACAGTCCGGTGTGTGAGAACATTACAGGCAATCAGTTTTTACCCCAACTTCAGTACGTAGAGCATAAAAAAAAAATAATGATTTTTTTGTTTTTGGGATGAAAAATATAATTCTGGTGGAATTACCCTTTAAAACACGGCAGCAAAAAAAAAAAAAAAAAAAAAAAAAAAACAATGCAATCAACATAACCATTTCATACTGACAAACAAAAACACAATATCTTAAGTGTCACAGAGCAAAAAGGAACTCAAAGGAAAGATTCAGAGATCCTATGCAGTGCCAGTGTAAAAAAAAAAATTTAAATCAGTGTTTGATCACAAATAATTGCACAACAGATGTTTAATATATAATGCCTTACACCTACAGAAACATAAGAGGTAGAGCTACGTACATCTACACCTCCCTAAAGCAGGGAGAAGTCAGCCGAGTGGATACAGACCACAGAAAGAATATCTTCAAATTTGCACAAATGGGTAATTTATATGGTAAAGCCATACTTTAGGTTCAAACAGCAAATTCATCTGCCGAGAGTTTAAATATAATAAATATAGAAGGGGGGGGGGGGGGGGGGGGATTCCAGTCTGTATAGTGTTCACCCATTCACTTCCTACACCACTGAAACCATTGGATGTGTTTTATGAATATGCATCCTCAGCTGGACGCTTGATAAATAATTGATATGCCCATAAATACAAAATGAATGTCCGCTCATGCATGTGCACAGATTACCTTCTGTAGCCCTTTTTGTTTGCTACAAGTAACAGAGGATTTGTATGCGTATCCCCTTCACCTCCACATGTAGGTACCTCGACACCGTTTTACTCTTTAGAGTCCAGGAGTTATGATTTAAACTCCACAAGGAACATTTAAAATAGCTACACTACTTTATAAAAACAGTACTATAAGAAGAGAGGCTAGTTTAGTTTGGTGTTATTTGGAATAAATTGATAAAAATAAAATGTTATTGGCATACACATTCATAAGATATTAATTTCCCATAAAAACTGCATGACCTCGAGTAGCCATTTTGTTTTCTGCTGGAACTCAAGAGGATGAAGAATGCAACCGTATCCTGTGTCAGCCCTCATTAAAACTCAGTACCGCCAGTGTTTCAATTTTAAGACAAATACTTCCAGCCCTTTTGATTTAAATCCACACACAGGGAATAATAATAATATATATTGTTTAAAACACAATGTGGTACTATAGTACAAAAAAAAGGATGTTTGCCATCTTGTGCTGGTTCTGCTGCTTCTTTGGTTATTTCATTCACAGATCTGTTTCGGAGCTCTTCCTCCAGAATAAAGCGTTTTCTTCAGAGTCCCTGCCTATTCGAATCTGAGGCGAACCTTTCGTGTATGAACCTCTTTCAAGACTGGAAGAGGAAGACAGAGAGTACTATAATTGTGGCGCTGTATGAGAACAAAAATCAAACAGCATGAATTACGAAGCACTTTGCCTTCACAGAAAGTATAGGAAGCGTACCGCCAGCCTGTACTCACTCACTCGGCCACTGTGGGAGACTCAAAGTAGTGCTCAGCACGACGAATGCGGGTTAAGGAGAGTCTGGGATGGATCTCCTGGGGGGGAGGGAAAGTAAAGAACTTAAAATATATACTTCACAAACACTGAAATGTCCAATGGGTTAGCAGAAGAGATGAGAAAAGGAAGAGAAGGCAAGTGCTGCAAAGCTGCTTTTAGTAATAGATATTTTTCAAACTGGCAGGTTCGAGCAGCATTAACAGATCAATATGCTTTTTTTTTTGACTATTCTTTAAGGTATTACATTTGTTAGCACATGCAAGAAGGCTATAGTTTGAAAGGACAAAATCTGCACATGACGCCTTTAGAAGCAAAGCAATCCCTGGCTTGTACTCACTATGCATAGATTTATCACCCAACATGGGCTGCTGCTCCATCATCTCCATAGAGATTTTTATACTGGGTATATTTTCACTGTAGGGGTAGTCAGACTGTGGGAGGACGGAGGGAGAACATTAACACTTCTGGACTTTAAAAGGTGAGGAACTACAGGTGACTGTTGACGACCACATGACAACAATGGATTTTGGTATCCACATTTAAATATTACTTACAAATTCGATTTCGCTGTCTATGCTCCCCTTCTTCTTGCTTTTCTTTTTCTTCTCGTCCTCTTTCTTCTTCTTGTCTTTCTCCGGGATGACGTCGTCCAGGTAGCTGAGGTCGTGCTGGGAGAACACGTAGTCCATCGCCTTACGGACGGCAACCAACGCCAGGATCTGCGGACAGAGAAATAGTGCGGTTGGCTCTCACGGCCGGATCGAGCGCTGTGTAATTGCGCTCGGCTACACATCACCGATTGCAGCCATTCCTCACCATGATGGGGAAGACTATGGCCGCCACGGTAGACTTGAGGACCCAGAGGAGGGCCAAACACAGGCCCTGGATGAAGGTGAAGAGGTGGATGCGTCTCTGGGGGACGTGCCGCAGGTAGATCAGGTCCGGCTGGTGCTTGGCGGGCATCAGGAGCAGCTGCAGCCGGTCCATGAACTGACGCAAAGCAAAGACACAGAAACAGGTCGTCAGGTCACGAGAATGGACAAGCTGCAGTCAGATGTTGTTAATATTTGCGTAGTATATGCCAGACGCATCTTCTGTTTTACATGAGCTCATTAACCTCTTTCATTTGAGTGAATGACCAGCTTCGACAGACTTTAATGGATATTTGATTTGTTAAGTAACAACTTATTAATGCGTCACAATGTAGTAGTTACTTTTTCCAGAAAAAGCATTGCAATTTTCAAATTCAGTGATTACAGCGCAATACAAAAGAGGACAAACACGCTAGCTAAATCATATTTACATGTTGTGCCTTAGCTGCTAGCTAGCCACCGTTAGCCTTGCTTGCATTTGATTGGTTAGCCTACATTCAGGTAGCTTTGGTTCAGAAATGGAGGCGTGGTTGCCGTCTCTGGTGCTGAGCGAACGCTGACTGAGTAAATACTTCCCAGCCGTAGGCGGGCTGCTTGTTGAACTTGTTCTTGTAGTTTGTTAAGAAATGCAATCACCCTTTCAATTGGTGAAATGTAATGGGTCGCGGCTAACACTGGTTAGCAGGTCAGACTCACTCACCTGGACACCGTTGAGTGACGCAACCCCCATGTAGAGGAACACGCCGTAGAGCACCGGCATGGGAATGAACTGAGGAACACGGAGCACAGTGAAACAAGTTGTTAATATGGAAGATGTGACTGTCTCTAGTTAGGTGAAACACATTCTGAAGACATGAAAAGTTTAAAGAGAGATGCTAAAGATGTTACAGGTAATGAGTGTGTATTGTTAGCATCCTTGCTTGGTTTGAAAATAGCCCACAAGCAGCTTTTCTTAGGTTATTTTTGGTAGTGTGACAAGGCACTTAGCTGCCCATTAGTGCAGGTTTGGCAACTACTTGCACAGTATTACCCATAGAGCTTTAAAGCAGTAAGCTAATGCAGAAATGTGCCAGGCAAACCAGAAGTAGATTCAGCATGACAGATGAAAAGACATTACAAACAGCACATGTCCCAATTTATACGAAAACATCTTTCATCTTTCCCAAATTCCCTTTAGTACAATAGATAACTCTGGAAAGGGAAAATGTATTCACAGGATCACAAGTACAATATCCACAATGTCCACAAGAGGGAGTACCAGCCCCAACAATCAGTAACTTCACTCTTTTCTTTTGTTTTGTTTGGCACTTTCATGTGGGAATGGAAACTTGAGAAGGCATTCAGCTGCAAACTGAGCTTAAGCCCGGATGAGCATGCTTATTTCACATCAAATTACTTCAACTGAGGGAGTTCCTAATGGGATGAATAAAAGACTTGAAATTATTATAAATCTGAGAGTGACTTTGTCCTAAAAGAGGCGGACAGTAATCCTTGTTTTCATGGAAGAATTAAGAACTTGGAGCACTACCTTGAGGATAGGGGCCATGAAGACAGAGAGTCCCGTCAGGAGGAACACAACGATACCGGTGACTCTTTGCTCTCTGGATAAAAACAAAAAAGAGGAAAAACACTAAATTAAATCAGTAAACCTTGCAAGCACGAAAGCATAAAAGGCAGTAGAGCTGAACCAGTGAAAAGCAGTTCATACCATGTTTCTATAACGACAGTTAATCCAAAGATCCAAATTCACTATTGATAGTATTGCATCTATAGTCACATACACACAATAAACTTGTCTTTGTATGAGGAATGTCTCAAACTTTGGTTCTCAGGCTTCAGTTTTGAACAGCACTGTACGCACAAAATGGAGCTTCACTTTCAACAGAAAGTTCTGTTGAAAGTTTCTATCACAATTAACCACATCACATGACTACCTTGATGATGTAATACATAATCTTTCAAAGACTTGCAAAAACTGTCATGTTACCAGATAACACTCTAAAAGTACAATTGAAGTATGTGTATTTGTGCCCCTCCCCCCCTTTTTCTACCCTTGTGTGTTTTTGTCCTCTCCTTCCTGACTGATTAAGTGTGATTGATATTTCTGACCCCCCCTCCCCTTCTTTTATTGTTGGAAAATAATCATGAGTACAGCAGGAGGAAATTAGGCTTTTCCACATTTACAAATGTATTCGGGAAAATTGTGCACGACTCAATTTTGTCTTCTGTGTGCATATAAACTTCTGCTATGGATTGTAACACAGCATTACGACCCATTGTCTTAAAATCTCTGCCTTCTAGCCTTCCTGCTAGGATGCTTTTTCACTTGGGAATCCAAAATAAATGAAGTACCCGTCACTGGCGAAAGCCGACAATACAATAGAGTTATTCAACGACGTCAACACCGTCTCCAGCAGCTGCGTTAACTCACCTGACACCCAGGAATTTGGGCATCTCCCCGGGGGCTGACGTCTGGGTCTCCATTTTCAGAGAGTCGATGTGGGCGATGGAGATGACGGTGGCAGCCACGTACCACGGCAGGCCCATGAAAGAGCAGATAATCATCAGGACGGCTACCCAGAACAGATCCAAGTGGTACCCTGCACCTTTCTGAGAGGAGAGAGAGAGCACAAGAACGAGATTATCACGGTGATTTTTTGCAAGTCAAAACTCAAGTGTCTTATTAATGAGCGTTCATCATCGGCCGCATGCCATACAGTCTGCTTAGAACTCTGATATTAATGGAATTCAAACCATGTGCTGTATTATCACTCCTATATCCATAAGTATACATATCAGCATTGATTAGTTTTGTTAGATTTGTTTGGTATATGATCACTTTAAAACAGGCTGCTGCAATGCAATATGAGAAACAAATGGAGACACATGTTACTCAGGGTTAACAGGGAAATAATGTTATTATGAGGCAAGCAATAGTTACTGTAACCTAATTTCCAATAAGAGTTAAGGGCACTAATCTCGCTAATTTATGACAGTTTATAATCTACACTAATTTAACACATCCCTCTAGCCTCTCCACCACCCCTAAGGACACTGAGGTCTTGTACTCATTTGGAGTTTTAATGAGCTTAACGGGAAGGCGTTTACATTCTACAATATGGGGTTAGTGAGGTGTGGTTCGGTCTCAGCTGCAGGGGAGAGATGGGTGGGAGTGGCTCGTGGTCGTAGTGCCAAGGGTCTAAATCAGCACAGGTGTTATCTGTTGGCTCATTACACCCTTCTTATGCCGTAGCATTGCTGCACCTGAGACAGAGGACAACGTCGGTCGTCCTCTCTCGGATAATTGTACTTTGAGTTTTTCTCCACCGGGCAAGGTAGCGAAGGAGCAAAGAGTAACGAGATTGTTTATGTTGTGAAAGCGTGTGCGTGTGTGTGTGTGTGTGTGTGAGAGCATTAAAAAAGGGAAAGTTGACAGAACTGTGCAAGTCTGTACTGTGCAGTAGAATCCGTAATAACACGGACACCTGTTCCAAATATAATACAGCATAAATTACTCCATTTGACTGTTTTAATGAAGGATTTTACATTACCCAGCAGACATTCTCCATCATTTCAAAGTCTCAACAGCATTTAGACAGTCGTGCATGGAGTTAAAGGAGTTTTCTGCAAACTAACTGTTTTGGAAAAAGAACATTTTGCAATTCTTACACTTCTAAAATCCTGGCTACAACCCTTTGTTTTCTGTACAGTTTTACTCTTGAACAATTCATGCATTTTATCCTAGAATTTTCAAACTGAATAAAACTTTGAGGTGGCACACCAACCTTGAGTTTGTGCTCCTTCCTGTTGACAATCACAGCAGTGATCTGCTGGTCCATAAATATCAGAATGGTGACCAGCAGAGCGGGGAGCGTGGCTGCCAGGTACACCCACCAAGGGTTCCCTCCAAAGGGAGGAATAAACCAGCCCCTCAGTGGACTCGTGGGCTAGACGAGAAAATAAAGAACGGGACTGTTAAAGTGACGGAGACACCCGACTAGTGTGTCTTCATAGTGAACACAGTCTTAAACATGGGTAACATCTTAAATAGAACAGAAGAAAAAAAATAAAATAAATAAAAAACTAATTCCTGGTGATTACTCCATTACACTTTCAGAGAGTCTCATCACTGAAGTGAGCAAAGAGATGACTGGTGCATTGTTGCATGACAGAAATCTGTGTATCAAGACTCTGTGGTTAAACAAAGCCGGCTTTGTACTTGCAACCATACGATCGCCTGTGTTCTCACATCACCTATAATCAAGTTGTTATTTGACTCAGCTGCCCGCTCGTCTACCCCATCATTCCCTTCCTCCGTGTCAAGGCGGGGTGGTCTTAACGCCAACTGAGGAACATTTGAGCACTGCAATATCAGAGACTGAATGTGCCTTAGTTTCATGTATCGCTTAATAGGCAAACTACAAAGACAGCATTATACTAGGATTTTACAGACTTTCAGAGGCTCTCGAGCAGACACGTGGTTCATTATCTGTGTTAGAGGAAACTGCACACGGCTGAAAATAATTCAGTTATTATTCCAAACACAAAATGATATGATGGCTATTTGTTTTTATGTGAATGTACGTTACTTTTCCATTAGTAAGTACTTCCTCCATGTGTAGCGTGTACCTTGAATTCACTTGGCACAATGAGCTTCGGAGTGTTCACTCCGACAAAGGCGTCCACGCCGCAGAAGAGCAAGATGGTCAGGATGATCGCAAAGTCACTGATGAGCTTCCTCACCTAGAAGGAGGAAACATTTACAGCAAGTTTGACTTTTTTTCAGTATGAACTAGCAGCTCAAGTGTTTTTTTTGTGACCTACATCCTGTTAAACTACATGTTTGAAGATAAACACTAATTTGCTGAGTGTGTGCAGCGAGTGCAATGACAGTATATCTGTGAGTAAACACACTTGCTCACTAACTGGTGTCTAATCATTTTGAAACCAATCAACCTGATCCGAAAAATAATGGAAATGGATAATTATGCAAATAAACATTTCTGGTAGACAATATTTCTCGCATGCCTCATGTTTTAAATAATACTTTTCTCATGTTTTTTTATTCTTCGTTCACTGTGGAGGCATGCAAGTTTCCTCACAGAATTCAAGGTGGGTAACGCACATAGAAATGGTCATTTTGTGGGTGAAGTCTTCATTTAGGTAGAGCTTCACACCGCTAACATGGCCCTTGACTCTTGGTCTAGTTGATCGTCATATATTCTGGTTATTTACCAGACAAGCGCTGTTAAATTGGAATAAAATCTAAATTAAGTAGCAATCATTTACGGATCTGAGCTGGAGTGTCATGCCTTCTTTGCCTCAAACACTGTTAAAAGTGAGAAATCTGACCTTCCCACATTGACTCGCACTGACACTGGAGCTTGTCGACGAAACTGAGATTTAAGCACAGGGCCGAAACTCAAAGAAAGGAAGAAAAAGAAGCTGCTACACATCCACGGATGGGTGGCGTCACTCACTGTGGTGGGGAAGAAGCGGCTCGTCTTGAATTTCTTCAGAGCCATGGAGCAGGTGTACGTCCCAAAGAACAAGATGAGGGACATCAGGGTGATGTCAGGGATATAGCCACAGGCCTCTCCGACCAGCTGCCCGTTGAAATCCAGACACTGCTGCTTCGTCAGGGTCGCCCAGGTGGCATTCACTGACTGAAGAGATGAGGACAAAGAGGTTCCTTTAAGCAACAATTCATGGAGAGAAAAGGCAAAACATTTTAAATTCTCGAGGCATGCTGCTAAATGTCACCAATTCAAGGAAACAACATACCAGATCAGTACTGTTTGTAAGCATGGCGACATCAAAAAGGTCTGACGAGTTGCCTAGTAAAGAGAAACAATAATCACCAACATGAGAATACTTCCAACACATACAGTATCACACTTGCCATTTTGCACAAGTGTCAACATCTTTCTCCCAAACAATCCCGTCAAGTCAGATTGATAAGTCAACAGTGGTATCTGCAGGCCGACTCACACGAGGATCATTTGTTATCTCCATTGTAAACACGGCGGAATGAGCTGAAAACTTTGTTTAACACACGAGAGGAACGTCACTGCCAAATACGACTCTTCAGCTTTCACTCTCTGGTATCACTGGTGATACCAAGATTCTGATGGCGCCAAACAATGAGGAGTTTCTAGGCGAAGGATGGTTGGAGTGGCGGTATCAGATACAGCCTATGTTTCTGGATCCAGTGAAACCCCTCCTGTAATCCATCTTTAACGCTGCAATTTCTCTTAAAACGAGGCCGACGTACCAGGCATGCAGCTGCAGTCGTAGAGGGTGATGCGGTTGGGATCGTAAGCGGAGTTAATCAAGTTGTGGTGGGACAGCTTTATCATCTTCTTGAACGCGTCGTAGATGAAGATGAAGCTGATGAGCGCGGAGAAGCCTTCCTCGGTGAATCGCGTGAAGTACTGCACCAGGAAGCTGGCGTCCGTGGCGACCAGCACCAGACAGAATATAGCCGACCACAGGCCGATCCACAGCCGGAACTCAAGGTAGTCCAGCTCGTTGTCTCTGAGGAGGACAGATTTGGCACATGAGGGAGTGGTTAATTGTGTACAAGTGTATCCCTACACCTTCACATTTTATTTCCAAGCAATTATAATTCCTCTGAGAATTCACCGTACTTTCAATCGCCTTCGTCTAACGTGGATTCTGTGATGTTATGGCTTAATTTAAGTATTTTTGTATTAGCTTTGCTCTAGGGCCCTTCAAAATAAAACAACGTTGACACTTGCGACCACAGTTGTCAGGCTTTTCTCTATTTGGAAACGATGCGCCTGTGCTATACGTATCCAACAGCTGTAGACAAGCCAACAGCTGCCACTGACTCAGCAACCGTTGACTTGAGACATGGAAACATTTGGGGGGCACAGAGGCCACAACATTCTTCCCTCACAGTGTAAACTTAAATGAGAGCGAATTATTAATAATGGAACAGAATCAGGGTGGAGTTTGGTAATGCTAGAAGACTTTCTCTCTCTCTCAGTGTGTGTCGGTCAGGGAGGGAAAGAGAAACCACCTTTAATACCCATCAGGTATTGTGAAAATACTTCATTTCAGAATGTCACAGAATAGAATTTCTGTTTTCCCACCCTAAAAACTGCCATTCCAGGAGGTAATGTCTTTAGTACACTTTCTCCTACATTTGTTTTTACAGAAGGGCGTGTGTGTGGTTATTCAGGACAGGAAGTAGACGGCAAAAACGCTTAACAATCAGCTGGCAACAGATTTATAGTACGCTCAAAAATGTTCCAGTCAGTCAGAACAATAAAGCAAAGTTGCCATCCTACTGTAAATTTGAATTACGACAATCTATAAATATCTGCCAGAGTGCTGCAGTTGTTTCTCCAACTCAGTTTCACCCTTCGCTGATATTCTTTCATTTCAAAAGTGCCTGAATGAGTCGGATCGCCAGCTACTCACTTGCTGAAGGTGAAAAGGAGTCTTTCAAACACGAGCACCGGGCCTGTGCTGCTGAGAATGGTGAGGGGCTGACCGGCCAGCAGACAGAACACCGTTCCTGTCAGTGCCGTCCCCAGGAAACTTTCCAACACTCCCTGCACACATGGAAAAAAACACATACCGACTTCACACACACACACACAGCTAATGCAGCATGTTTGGCCAAGAAAATATACAGTAGAGATGAGACAGGGTGTTCATACGCTGAGCATTGCTCCACATTAACAATCGTGGAAAAATACATTGTTCAACAGACGCATTCTTTTTTCAGTATTTAGCTTACGCAGCTGGAAGCTTTGTTTTCCCTGCACACACCACGCATCTGTAAGGCTGGCCCGTCAGGACAGGCCTGTTTAATTCTAGTCGTGTCAGCTGTTCAGACTGAAGCGTCATGCTACGTAGACACAGTAGATGGATGAGTAATCGACAAATTGGCTGTATTTCTGAGGACCTGCGCTGAGAGAGGTCAAGTTAGGGCAGGGATTCCCTCTGCTGTGCTCAGAGTGGAGAAGTGGGAGTGACACAGGATTGAGGACATGGTGGTGGTGGTGGTGGTGGTGGTGGGGGGGGGGGGGGGGGGGGGGTGGTGGGGGGGGGATTGGAAATGCAGCCATGACGAGGCTACAGCGGCTGAGTAATCTGGATCTGTGGATATTTACAGCCCGGGCAAATCCGTGAGGCCGGTGCAATGCAGGACTGCAAGGCTGCAGCTCCTTGCCACGAGAGCGAGCAAAGCCAGGGTCAACCCGATACGCTCAGCTATCAGGGGCGCCGCGATGGATGCAGCAGTTCATGCCTATTATCCAACTCTCCCACATGCAGTCCTGCCAATAGCAGGTACAACAGATGGATGCAGTATGAGCCCTTGAGCTCCAAATTAGCATGGCCTACCAGCTGAAGTGAACTTTTTATTTATGTTGTTCATCGGTATGTGTGTGTGACTTAACACAGAACTGCTCCGTCATCCCAAAACAGATTCAATCGCATACCTTTAGGTGTACATAGGATGCATACAGTGCCTTGCTCTTGTGAGCCATTTTCTACTACTGAGGCGCAATTCTGAGCCTTTACTTCAGAATGTGAAAGGATGAAATAACATGCTGCTTCAATTTAACTCAGTACCTCGTCTTTCTTTTTGTCTCAAGTGTTGTGTTAATATTTACACATGAAGTACAGTTTACTCATCCTGAGTACCACTGGCTCTGTGAAAACAGTTACAAAATGTCTTCTGTGGTTCGGGTGAGAGCCGTTTCAATTTGAGTTTTGAGTCAACGGGTTTATCTTGGCTTGTGCTTAAGACAGAAAACTTTAAAAATAAAGCTTGTGTAACAATCTGAGGGTGTGGGGTTTGAAAGAAATCCAACATTTAGATGTCAGGGAAGGTCTAATGACAGACACTATCCAGCTGCATTATGGGAAATGTAGGATCGAGTTTGACCTGTACTCGGGACAAAAAGTCAGGATACAAAATTCGGGCAATATTACTCTATTACTTTTTCGATGTCATTGCCAATATTACTTTATTTTTATCACTCTTTTTAGAACCTGCCTTTTGTGAGTGCCCCAACTTTATAAAAGGGGAATACTACTTGCTGGAGTACAACCCTTAATTCATTTTTTATAGGTTATGCCCCATTTGACATTTATATTGAAGCATATTGCCTGCATTTGTCGACAACAGAAGTAAAATTAAAAAAAATAAATAAGGGGTCACCTAGACATATCCAGTCAACTACTGTGGTATTTACGCTCAGTAAGAGTCAGTCCAAACTGGAGTAGTTCTATCTAGGTCAGAGTTCATCTTTTAGGCACCAAGTTAAACGTGTTCAAGGAGAACAGGAGACTTGTTTTGTCTGCAGTGAGGAGCTTCCCTCTGTGCACCACCATATCTCTGCAGACACAGACCTTACTCGTGCGTACAACAAAAAACCTTACCTGCATGTTTTCTGTAGCGTCACCCAGTAGGCCTCCAAATGTGATCGCATTGGTGACTGTGCCCAGATAGATGAACAAGATTGTAGACAGAGACTGGATATTTAGTGCGTCCCTGAAGTCGCTGGCAAAAAATGGCAGCTTCCTCTTGACATCCAGGACAAGACCTCCACAAAACCTTAAAGTAGAGGGTGAGCCATTCGAGTTAGTAGGTGCAAGATTGTTTCATAGCATAACTTGGTTTACTTCAGCTACAGGCAGTAAATTACACATCATGTGCATGATGAAAAAAAACAAACTACTTTGGAAATATTTTGGTCATAGTTTACAAAGAAAGGAAACCCTGTTCCAAATGAAGGAAAAAATAAATGTTATACAACAGTGAGGCACTATAACTGTTTAGTCATGTGTGGGATATTTCCTCATTGGCAACTTATTTCCAAGTTATGACTTTTACTTAACGATGCATATCTTCGCTGACATGTCATCGAGATTATAATCAGGGAAATGGCCTCATGTACAAGGATCACGTAGTAACCCGACGGTATGAAAATCAGGGCAACGTTCCACTGCGATTATGATTTTGTCTTTACTTAACTGTCCACCTTGATTTCATTTTGACAGAGTGAAATCCTAATTACTTTCTAGTGCGCTGAAGCTCCTCTCCGACCTCGTGTCCTCCTCCCCCTCCATGTCCCTCATCATGGGGAGTGTCGCCATTCATATGAGGCGCCTCTAATCCGACATACATGTTCTTCCTTTAAAAAAAAAACAGAACAAACAGTCACATTCTGCAAACCTTCAATACACTCCGTCTTTCAGTTCACACAACAAAAAATAATGTGGGGTCAAATACTTTTTTTAACAGTATTTAGGCTATTATGTTAATATGCAACTGAAATCGTAATGTAAAACATTTTTCTTTTAGCAGTAGGCTAATGTGCATGTGAATGCATGAACGGGCCTTGAACCGGGATCCACAGTAACTCCGTATTGTTTTCTAAGACGGATCGTTTTTTCACGGCCTCATATCACGCATTAGATAGATTTGTAATAGATGTATGTGCAGGGACTTCATTCATTTAGGATCAGGTCTTCGGGATTAGAGCGGACCTCTTGTCTGAGGAGGGCAGAGACTTGGGTGGCTCTATCCTGATGTTGGGGTCCCACTCTCCGGGGGGCAGGACGATGACCTCGTCCAGGAACTCCTCGATACCAGCCAGCAGGTCCTGCCTGTCCTTCGCTTTATAGGCAATATCATGGAACACCTGTCAGCAACAAAACACGACCAACCCGTTAGCAATCAGCCAATCCAAAAAACATAAAGTGCAACTACGATGGCTCACTGAAGAACACTGCTTACTCGCTTTTGATTACTGGGACAGAGTGCAGCGTGTCATTAAAATGCAAATATAACATTGACAACTACTAAGAACTCTTTCACAGTAGAAAGAATTAGTCATAGTCCGTGTGCACCCCGGGGCCACATTGGACAAGGAGGTGGAGAGTACAACAGGGCTGACGACTCCAAAACATCTGATAAGCTTGTGACACCGCCGTCACGGGGGAGAGAGAGGGTAAAGTTTAACTTGAGGAAATCCTGGAAAAAACACTTCCTATCCTGCCGCGTCGACATGTGAGATATGCTGGGAAGAGAGGAGGCCTGTGGGAATTTGCGGGCAAGGTGCTCTCAGGGTTAAGAACGTCATGAGTTGTCTGTTAACATTGCTGACAACATGGAGGGGTTAAGTATTTTGGAAAAGCCTGTATTCTATGTGTTTTATTGCGCTTATTCTGCAGACACCAAAACAAATTGGTCTGCCACAACGTCAACGCACGGTTTAACAATAGAAGTAGTTCGAAAACTATTGGATGTCATGAAATTTGGTGGAGACATTCATGTTCCACACAGGTTCTGATCTAACCGAATGTTTTAATTTGTATAAAGAGTGAATGTCGACAGTAGAAGTACAGTGAGAAATGGCAAATTTGCATCGTAGTAAAGTACCTCATCTGACATCAGGGTGGCAATGGCTCTTCCAATTTCATGATAGGACTTGGCTTTACCTTTGGGGCCCAGCAGGACAAAGAGAAATCTAAGCAACAAGTAAACGGGGTGTTAGGGCAGTCAACATTATTCGGTCATGACGTCAATGAAATGTGCGGCTGTCGTGTGTTCTACCTTGTGGGCACGGGGACCTCGGTCAGAGACCCCAGCATGACGGCCTGCTGCAGACGAACAAACGCCACAAAGGGAGTTTCCAGGAAGTCTACCTCTCCAATCAGCACGTTTGACGCCTCTGCATCGCGGGGCAGTTTTTTCATGAACTTATTCTTCAGCTGGACAACAGAGAGAGAGAGCAGGGCAGAGAAAGGAAAGAAAGAAAAAGGTCAGCGAACAAGAGGGCGTCGTGACAAAGAACGCAGGTTATTCGTGGCGAGGTACGGACATGAGAGGGAGATCGTTCACACGAACACTCCCTCCATTTGTCACATGCAGTACAATCAAAGACGGACGTGGCACTTTAAATAATTGTGGTGATTAAAAAGCGATTGTAACAAGACTGGCGTTGTGATTTTACTGGTACAGGTAATGTCCGCCCTTTCCTAGAATTATGTGCTGCGTGGCAGCTTGACTTTATGCCACCTAATGAACAGTGTAGGAAATTGTACACAGTGTTACACAAAACTGACATGCAAAGTACACAAAGAACATACACAGTAAGTTGAGGATGAAAGAAAAACTCTGTTGCAGGAAAGTGATTAACTGCAGCCTTGGTGTTGTGGCAAATGTGGACATGCTCACTGTAGCTGGAGTGTAAATCCAGCTGTTAAAAGTTCAACTGGGCCTTTTGTGCATCTACAGACCACACAGCCAAATCATTACTCGATCGTGAGTCATGGCAGTGAGAGAAACTGCATGTGCGGACAACAGAAACTCACAGGACACAAAGAGGGGAGACAGTGGGCTGTTGTTGCACAGAGCGGACAGAGAGCCAGCGGTCTTATCTATCAGAATGTGAGGCTCACAAGCTCATGCACACACACACACACACACACACACAGAGCCCAAACACATGACCCTGCATAGTGCTGCTTTGTGAATGGAGACCTTAAGTAGCATCTATTATTGTTGCATAATAGTTGCACATCTCAGCGCAACAACACAAAAAGAGACACAAACAGATTACCTGATCCTTCTCTGGTTTGTCAGAGAAGTCACTCAGACTGTTGGAGGTGAGGTTTCTGTGGGCAGTAGTGGGGCTACCTGCAGAGAGGTGAGACACCGTTTGGGATCAAAACAAATTTAAAAAAGAGGCCGGGCGAGACTGCACAGCTTTTCACAGGAGATATTTTTGGCAGAGGAGGAAGACGAGTCCCAGAAAAAAAAAAAAAAAAAAAAAAAAAAAAGGCACAGGGAAAGTACATGAAGAGAGCCAGAAAAGTCAGGACCTAGCTAAATGCGGCGACGCTTAAGCTTTAGGACTAATGCCAGATGGTCATTCATTCAGGCGCTCCAGGGAGAGCAGGGCCGCCATCAGCAGCAACGAGCTTAGGCAAATATTGGCAAATGAGTGAGAATGTAAACTTTGGAACTCCGCCTGATACAGTCCACTTACCGACGACGTAAGAGAACAGAGTCGATGGCATTTTAGCTTTTTCTTGCTAAATAAATATTTAGTTAAGTACATTGTGAGTCAATGAGTGGGGCGATTCCATCTCCGTGCGTCTCTACACTGATTTGCTGGAAATCTCTAGTTTTTACATGTTGCTTTCAGCACGAGCGCCGTGACCTCACTTACAGAGGTATCCCATGCTGGAGCTCCTCGTGACCTCACATGGGCCCTCTGGGTGTTGGGGGTTTAAACGAGACACAGGGTGCTCAGCGGGGTTGCGTGCTATATTACCCCAGAAGCAGGAAGTCGGAGACAGCACAGTCCCAAAGGAGGAAAAAAAAAGGAAAGGAAAACAAGGTTGGGAAGGAAAAGCAGAGAAAAGACAAGAAGGAAAAGATTAGGAAAAGAAATATCTACAACAGCAGTTAGTGTAAGATTTCACATCAGAAATGGGAAAGAGAATTGATTGGGTTAAGAAGGATAAGAAAACAGGGCAGGGGGTGCATTACCATTCTCCTGGTGGTTAAACAGCCTACTCGCACTGGAAACACTCTTGCCGATGTCAGCGAGGGAGCGCAGGTTGGACTTCTTGGTCTGGTGGCGATGCTTCCGCAGCAGCGTGTACGTGACCTTCTCCTTCAGATCCGCCTTCAACTGACCCGCCTCGGTGATCAGCTCTGTTAGAGTGGACATGTTGAGGATCAACATGAGGTCACCCTCAGATTCCTCAACATATATACTGTATATATATATTTATCATTCTGGTCAACCCTCACTTACCGACAACCTGCGGCAGCGTGGAGGCCTCCAGGTCCAGCATGATGGTGCCCTTCTCGATGCACGTTTTGAGCTCCATCAAGCTGTGCAAGGACAGCGTGGCCACATGGGGCTTACTCCAGCGCTCTCCGCCCTCCTCCACCTTCTCCTCAAACTTGATCCATCTGAACAGTGGAGGACGAAAAAAAAAATAAAAAAAAGACAAGTGTTGAGATGTATTCACAGTAGTGGGCTTGCACTGCGGTGTTCGACCTCGCCAGGTGTTCCAATACAACCCATAATACACCAAACTGAAAGTAAAGGTCACTGCACATCATAAATAAATTAAAAAAGTACACAACTGCGACTTTGTTTATGAACTAGTACGGGTGACAAACAGATAGGAGACAAGTTGGGCTCTCTTTTCTTTACTAAACAACCCCACCGTGTTTTGAATTGGTCACACAAGAATAGGAGACGCAGCACAGCGTAGAAATACTAAATAAATCACTAGACTTGAGAAAATACATGGCATGCTGGGATGGCGACAGACGTTTGTACCCCACGTGACTAAATGTGAGACTTTAAATGACTTAGAATGAGCTTAGCCTCGAGGGTAGGACTAAGGACAAGGATTCTTTTTAATAATGACGCCTCACATGTCAGCACTACAAAAGAGACATTCTCCTGAGGCCTGAGGATGGGGTTTCCTCTGGGGATAGAGTATCCCTCTGGCTTTGGTCCGCACGCTTTAAACCAGACGTCTTACTAGGAAAGGAGCCCGGCCACGGAGACACCGTCGACCCCAAGGACTTCATTTATCTTCCCTTTCATGCAACCCCTGCTTCCCCTTCCCAAAAATATTGCACGATTGAGCCTTTCTGCAGCATTACTGTGTATTCATCAGATCCAAAAAAGAACCATGTGACTTCACAGGACTATGTTGAAGCATTAGAATAGGGAAAACAATTAACAGCATCCACTTTTCAATGCCAAAATGTCATGAGCTCCAGAGCCAACTGTAACATTACATCTTGTTCTGGCCATGTGGGAGTTTCTGCCTTTCCCTGGTCTCATAGGGGCAGGTACTACAGATCTCATTCAGATAACAGCAGACTGGGAGTTCACTGGAGTTCGGCCTATTTCCCTACACATACAAAACACGATTGTTCATAAGCGATTGTGAAGCAGGACATTTGTGACTACACTGCCCGTGGCTGTAAATGTTGGGGGTTGACAGGAGCCACGGCTGGCTTAGAAGACATTTCGACTCAGCGGCTCACCTGGCCGTCTCCTTCCACTCCATCTCCTGCCCGTCCACGGCCAGTAGTTCGTCCAGCTCGGTAAAGAGCTGAGGCGGCGGGGGACCATCGTCCTCCTCTCCCAGGATAAACCGGATCCTCTCGGCTGGAGAAACTGCAGGGAGGAGGAGGCGAGTTAGGAACCAGCAAACAGGTCCGTCCTGACTTTTTTTGATGTCCAAGAAACCCAAACTATCGCCACAGATTCCAGCCCCTCAAGGCATGATTCAAAATGCTGTAGCAAGTATCAAGCACCTTCAAAGTGGCTGTGCCATGCAGTCAGATACAAATATGGATAACATCTTTAAACAGTTGTTTATGAAGTAAATCCCTGATGATCTATTTGCTCAGAAACATATCTGCCGTAATCAAACAAAAGATGAACACAAACTTGAGCAGATACGATTTATTCTGGCTTCACGCTGCTATAGTTCTCACCACACTTTAGTTTAATGTCCTCTGAAGAGAAGTGCCTGGAAGTCAAATACTCGCACAGTGCATCTCACTGGCAGAGTAACAGCAATGAATTGTATCGTCTCAAGGAATTATATCAACAATGATCAACTAATTGGGAAAACCAAGGTCCATGGAAACCATGTTATGCTGAGATATAAATATATTCACTATTTGATTAAATGATCTGAGTCATAAGTCTGTAAATAAAAAGGTGTGTTTTGAGCAAACAGGGATGTAAAGTTTTAAAAGGAAGTGCGTGCATCTGGTCATGCATGTCTGTAGAGAAGTTAATACTAAACTTTTTTTTGTTAAACAGCCTCTCTACAGAGCATGACAGACGCCTCTTGACCAACTTGAACCCAGGAAAAAAGCACAGGTATTTAAGCAAGAAGCAAATACTTGATAACACACCCGCATTAGGAAGAACTTTCCCTTTTACTTCCTTCTGAGAAGGAAGTAAAAGATACGTGTCAAAAAAAAAAACCCGACTTGATTGATTGATCATTTGCAGTAAATGCGTAGCCTCCCCGTCAGAAGTTATAGACACAAAGCGGCAGCTATAAAGTCTCCATTATGCAACAATAAGGAGATCCACGATGTTCTGTATATAAAGGGTTGTATATTGTAAGAAGAACTGTGTATTGTTCTTTGTGAAAGTTGTATAAAGTGATGAAACAAAGTAGAAGTAAAGTGGTAAATCACAAGAGGCTATTTATGCAGCTTTCTCTCCAACTACTGGTACCATTCAGGATTCCACAGGTGGATACCTCGACAACGTAACAGTGCCTGTAACCTTTTAATCCTCGCCCAGCATTACCAAGCTTAACTTAGGATGGTTGTTTTTAAAAATGGTACAGTTGGAAACTCCTGCACTGTAGCGAGGAGGTCCAACGTTAAGCTACATGAAGGTCAAGATCAATGTCTTGGAAACGCTGGAAACAGCGTCTCCTCATCTTGTACGTCCGCATTATTGTGTCATCCACCGACAGCCCAAAACACAAAAGATCTTTCAGTCGTCCACATGGCCTTTTCTGCCATCTGGCCGACTTACAGCGGTGGCCTTTTGACGCGACACGACACGGTGTACACAACACCGCTCACCTCTTAAGTCTCACAACCGGTGTTATCAATGAAAACCAAGCCTTTGTTGCGGTTACACACAACTTTTAAGTGGACAGCTCCACGGGCTTTTGCCAGAGTCAACAGGATTATGGGGATTTAGATGGAGGGCAAAACAGCGGAAAAAATGTCCAACAAGCGGAGGGCTCCATATGCACCGTCTAGCAGTGTGTATGTGTTGAACGCTGTTATCTCACACCCTCACCACTACACCTAAGGGCACATGCCAGTCGCTCATAGTGAGTTTGTGCTGGAAGCAGAAGAGTTCACAGGGACAGTGGAAGGATGAAGGCAAGTTAGCAATAAATGGCAAAAATCTAATGTGAAAATCTTTGCAGGAGGGGGGGGGGGGGGGGGGGTCACTGAAGTGATTTTCTGAAGTGATTTACACGACTGTTTACACTTCAGATCTTCTGCAGAGATACAGTTGGATGAGAAAGAAGCCGGAGTCTGTGTCTGTGTGTTAAGGGGGGCACTTATAGTGAACCTCGGCTCAGTTCAAAACCAGTGTCTGTGTTTGGTTCCACTTCTGTCCCCGCCTGCCAGTCTGATTCTATTGATGAACCATCAACACCGGTCGCATTTATAATGAGAGCTGCCATGTTTGAACCATACACAAATAAAAATGCTACAGGGTAGATTGCGGTCATTCATTTAAGACCACGTACATTTTGGAAATGGGTCTTTAAGGAACAGGCTAGACCTGCAACGTCGACTGCTGCTGATATTTAAGTCAGCACAAAATTCTTACCACTGCTGTTCCGACTTTTACGACACTCGTAACGCTTAATTAAGCTGCGAATAGTTGGTTGTTACTGGTCTGACTGGTTCTCCATCACCTTATATGAAGATATTTGTAATAATTGGAAAAGCTTGTTCTCGTGTGGCTGATGCTAAACTGTTCCATGCTCTGAGGCCTCTACATCCTGTTTGTGAGAAGAAAAAAAAAAAAAAAAAAAAACGTACGTGCAACTGAATAATGCTGAGTGAACAATCGTGCCACAACAACAGGCTGCAACAGCTGCTGTATATAAAAGAAGAAACAGGTGTAAATTGCTCATGACAGCCCTGATGACGAATGTACAGTCTCATCTCACAAATACACCTAGAAGCAACCAGTTCTCCCCGAGGGTTGTTTTCCTCCCACAACTGCTGCAGCCAAGCAATTGCACACAAGAGATTCTTTCTCTGCGTCTCTTCCGCTCAACCACTGTCCTCGGTTCGCCCCCAAAAAACTATTTCGGCAGGCATTTCTGTGTACTCGTGTTATCCGCTGCCGTACCAGTTCCCCTTCTCTAAAAAGGGTGTTGCTCAAAACTATGCTCCCACTGCAAAAAGTCACCGTAGGGATTCTGTTCTGCGCTTCCACAGAAAGAGCCTGTTGCATAACCGGAGCTCGTCTGCTAGAAAAGCTAAAGCTTCCTTATGGTGTCTGAACACCACTTTACCAAATCTTATTTGATCACGCTTTATCCATTTCAGGTGAGGTCTGTCACAATAATTAACATATAGACTTATCATACAATATATGGACATGATCTCAAACATTGTTGTACAAGCCAGAGAGTCCATTCTATTTATGTACGTTTTATTTATTTAAGATATTTTAAGCTTTTTTTAACATTCAAAATCCAATGTCTGAACTCACTTAAGAATTAAAAGTGAATTGCTGATTTTAAAAAGGGTGTACTTGCATGTTAAGTCCAACCAAATGCATTCTCATGACAGGCCTTTATCATTACAATTACCAGCTCAAACTCTTGATTCGCATTTGTATACCTTCGTTCAGGTATGTGGTTCTGCCGTCGTCGTCGTCGTCCTCACATGCCCCGCAAATCCCTGCCTATTCCCTCCATCTCAAAAACACATGTAGAGACCTTAATGGTTACCTCCACCAGCAGTAAAGCAGAGAGCAAACACTCTCCCACAATGCCAGTTTCCAGGCTGGGCCATTTGAAGGTGAATTCCAGCTTTGTGGTAATTGTACGTCTTGCTTTTAACCCGATTGTAATGTTGAAGACTTATTTAATTACCCACCCATAAGGTTTGTGTGGTGGCACAGAGCATTCATCGAGGCTTAAAGATAAAACACAGATCCCCGTACAATTATACGGCTCATTTACTGAAAGTTCAATGCTTTCCCATCTCTGTAACCACATTTATAAAAAAATTTAATAAAAAAAGTCTCCTTCTTCCGGAGACATACGAGTTAAAACTGACCTATATCTAAAGACTCTTTCGATATTATAATTCCTCCTGCTCTAGAAAGCGATCTTTGAATTAATGGTTGTATCCTAAGCTTCTATACGAGGAGACATCTGGTGTGTTTTCCTACAGCAGAAGGAAGACTCCCGAGACTGACAACAATAAATGTCCATTTAGCATTCATGTAATGCTTCTGGGAGATCGTGCTTCACCACTTCAGTTCACCGTTATTTGCGATCCTTACTTGTTCCACCTATTACTGTGGTTGTATTAGGATCACTTGTTGTTGCAATCAAGCTTGTGCAACATTGGAATTTTGTTTCTTCTTCTTCTACTTCTTTGTTCCTCATCGACCAGATGTTTTTATGTTCTGAGAATCCCCTCTTCCAAATCCCACAAAGTACAGTGTTAATCATCAAGTGTTAATCATCAAGGTGAGGGATAATACCCCTGCTGTATTTACTTTACACACTTTAAACCAATCCAGTGTCATTTTCAGATTAGTACTCGACGTGTTCTCGGTCCCGCGTTCTACTAATTCTGTTGAGTGGACATTTCTTTTGCATTTCTTTTTTTGCTTTCTTGGCTGCCACCCTGACCTACCTCCTTGAACCTGGCTGCGATTTGCAGAGTGCTGCTGGACCTCACACCCAACACCTCGAGAGGGTTATAACCATTACTAAATATAATCTGCACACTGGCTTGTTGTTATCAGAACTCACTGAGAGGTTTGAGGATGTTTGCAGTGGACTCGTCTGTGTAGTCGCCGTCCGACTTGTATCCCTCAGCTCGTTCTCGCTTCTCCTTGTGGCTGGACTTGCGTCTGTGGCGTCTCCTCCGGTGGTAGCTCTTGGGGACATGCACGCCAATGTACACAGTGTGGTGACCTGCCGCGAACAACAATACAATAGAGAAGGGAATGCAGGTCAGATTACACTCACAATCACAAGGAAATCACAGTGGTGTGAAATGTTTTCTTATCACAAGGCTACTTTGACGCTTTATTTTTTTTAGGGCTTGTGCTGAGGGTTGTTGCTCATTTCTCAATCCGGAAGAGATACAGTCAAATTGTGAAATCAAATAAATGCCAACTACTTCCTACAAAGCAGCTCATACAGGAAATGATGCCTCCAGGAAGTAATCAGAGAAACATCCAGAGAGTGAAAGAGACAACTCTTACAGATTAACCGACAGTCAACCTTGCATTCCATAAAAATGCGTCTTGTAGTGTTTTAATGATATCTTCCCCCACCATCACGTGGTCGGTCTTGCTTCCTCGCAGAAGCCAAAGACCACCTGAGGCGCACACTAAACAACGCACTTCCGCCACATTCCCATGCAGAGGAAGCGACAGGATCTTGCAACTGCACGAACACAAAACGGCTTGACATAATGCCAAAAACTATGACGCGGTTCTCTTTGTGTGCGCCCTGTGAACATCTCAGTAAATGCCCGTGGGCCACTCGTAAATTGTCATGACCGGATTAGAGCACTTGAATAAACATCTTCCTGTTCAAGCTAAAGTGGAAGTTTTTAATCTTAAATGTCATATTCTGTGCCGGTACGACAGGGACAACTACAGTTTTCACCTGCAGACAGTATGTGTGGAAAGACCCGGATGACAGCTAGATATTCATCACTGATCTTACCTTCCACTTCCCCTTCATCGCAGACATGTTTGACAAAGGAAGCTCCTCTGTCCAAGACGGCCTCGTCCTCCACTCTACAAGGCAAACAAAAGAAAAGTTATTGTACATAGATCACCACTCAGGACGGCATGTAAATACACAAGTCAAACAAAACAGTCTGCCACAATTAGTTCTTCACCATCATTGAAACACTGAAATACACTTAATAATTTGAATCATCAAAAAAAAAAACACAATGAATAACAAGGCTTCATGGTCAGTTAACCTGGCAAGCTTTAAAGTGCATCAGCATTTGTGACGTTGTGGTAATCAAATGAGACCAAAATGTCACCTTCCCCTTTACCCACAATGCTGCACACAACATGAGGATGTGCACATTTTTCCTCTTCTTTTCGTCAGTGAGTTGATGTGTAAATTTAAACTGCACGGCACTTTTATCACAGTAAGACTACACCGCATAGTGACAGTCATACCGGACCGTACAGTGCACACGCGAGGCCAGAGACATCTTCTTAGGATACTCGACCTTTCACTTTTCTTTGATCATCAATCGTAAACCTTCCTGGAAGGTTGGAAGGAATGTGGCTCCTCCAGTCGGGCACAGTGTGGACTCTTCCAGGTAATGAAAGGTGGTTTAAGCAAACCCCAACCTCAGGATACCCCTTTTGCCAAAACCGCTACGGAGGGCAACAACTACAAAAAAGTAAAACAACGGAAACCAATTTATCACTGCGCTAGAAATATGCATTGAGGCCTTATCTCAAATGAGCCAATCTATTCCTTCAAACTGTCCAGGGACTCCATAAGCGTGTCAGTGGCTAATTAGGAACTCATCTGCTGTGGCTAATCTGACCAACTGCCTTATGAAAACAGTTTTGTTAAACAACAAAAAGTAAAATTTCAGATGTGCATCAAGCATGTCAATAAACATGTGAACAGTTTCCACTGAGAAATCCCCATCTGGGATGATATAAGTCAAAGAATTGGGAGGATGGGAGCAGTGTACATAAGCCACTAAATAAACAAAGTCAGGAAGGATGCAACTTGTTCCTCCGAGTGCACCGCGAGCTCTTCTGGATGTCCCCTGTGGATATGGTATCTGTCCTTGAGAGAGATACAAGCATAACGCTGATAGCAGACGTCATGTTGATCCACCAGCTCCCGAGATCAAACAAGTGATGAAGAGAAGGAGTGGCCGGACTCTGTGCCAAGTTTACAAGCTGTGCTAGTAGTGATTGGCCTCTGCAGCCTCCTTTTGTAGCTCATTGTTGCTTACAAAAAAAAAAAGAAGAGGTCAAGTTGCCACACGGCATCGTGTAGAGAGCGCCGATGCTATCGCTTAACTTCAGATTTCTGCACATGTTCTGTGCCGATTGTGCTCTTCTTTCTCCTCCAGGACAGAGCGCACAGAAAACACCACCAGCTTCAGGGAGATACTTTTTGTCACTCTGTGTGAAGAACTCCTACTGAAGGGTCAGTTCATCCCAAAGTCTGAGATACATATTTGTCCTTTTATATGTAGGGCTGTTTATAAATCTAGTTTTGGAGATGTCGCTCGTAGAGATGTCTGCCTTCTATACAATACGTCAGCTTGTGGTGCTCAAAAGGACAAAAAAATTAACAGAAATGTCTGAATAATGACCCGGTTACTCAAGATAATTCACAGATCTTATTGTGAGCAGCTTCATGTAGGAACTATATTATTTCAACGACCTATAGCTCCAAAACAAGCCAACTCACACCAAAACAATCTGGAATGGAACAGATAGTGCTATAGGTAGGAGGAAAATATGGGATTTTGGAGTCAACTGTCCCTTTAACCAGTTATCTTAGTACGCCTTAGAATTAAGAATGTGGTCAGTAAACAGAGACATTAATAACTTAATAAACGGCTGGAGCTACTCTAATTTATTCTGCACATACACAGGATCTTTCCAGGAACACAGCTGCAGCATTTACATCTGCAACAGGTAGTCAGCAGCGGTGTGTGTGTGTGTGTGTGTGCGTGCAAGCATGGAGGAGGGGTCATGTAACACAGTGAAAACCGTTGGCCACGCAGGAGAGCAAAAAGGAAGCTCATGTTGCAGGTTTACTGCGAGCTTTAGCCCATGGAGCCACGTTAATCACTCCACGCTGAGGCCTCAGACGGGGAGACCCTCATGATGAGAAACATACCACAGGTGGCGCGCAGACACACAGGATGCAGGAGAAGATTACTGTTTTGAATTGAAAGCTGAATCTAACACACCGGGCGTGTTAAGTGGAACGAAATGTAGGCGAAAGAAGGAGGCGATGTCGGGAGCTTTGAGGGGAAGAAACTTAAATCTGCTCATCGGCATTCGTCAGTAAAGTCTAAATGACTTAATATCAAAGTTAAAAACTCAGGTGGCAGAAAGCATAATGAGGCTAAACGTCTTGTGTTTGTGTATGCAAAATCACAACGCCGATAAAGAGCCTGCGTCTCCTCAGTCACGTCGTAAACAGGAAACCTTCTTGATCTTCTTTTTCATTTCCTGCCATGACTTCCTCTGCCTGCTTAATAAATAATCAAAAGCTGGGTGAGGGTCGGGGCAACCGGCTGCATTGATCTCGCAACTTCTCACTTCGCTCCCGTTCTCGGTGACCTCATGGAGGCTGGATAAACCTGTCGGTGTGTGAGGAGCCGGGGGGATCAGCTGCTCGGGGATCATCCCCATCTCTGACGCAGTGACGCACCCAATCCCACTGGGCAGGTTCACCAGCAGGGTGGGTGGCCCCAGCACAGCCAGTGCACTTGAGGAAAGCACACACACCGTTGTCACAGCGAACAGGTGAGCGATCACTTAGTGATTTCTTATTTTAGGGCTGCAACCAATAACAATTTTCCTGAGCATCTATGTCTATCTTTCCAAGAGTCCAAAGTGATACCTCGAGGTCTTTAGTCTTGCTCTGTCCGACCAACAAAACAAAACTGTCGAACATTTATTAAAAGAAAGAAAGAAAGAAATCTCCACATTGGAGAAGCTGCGATGAGTGTACTTTTATGGAATATTAAAATAAAGGATGTGGCGGTAGTTTATAGATTCACAAATCCCAAAAACTCTCAGTGAGTAGAGGTGACAAAGGACACATGTCTGAACACACCTGTGCTCAGGTGATCGTGGACCCAATTGAACCGTCGTCCACTCCCTGCTTCTCAGGTCTGTCTGGACTTTTGGAATTTCCTGTAAGCAACGAGGAAATGGATTGCCCTTCATTTGGACACAAAGCATCACTCAGCGGAGCACAAAAGAGCATTCATGCCAGGAGCAAGAGTCACCGAACAAATGGATGGGACAAAGTAAAGAGAACATTTCTTCCATTACAAAAGATTTCACAATCTAAACAGTTGACACAGAACAATGAGGAATCCTCTTCTGATGGTAACAGTGTCTGCACCCACCCACATACATCTGCTGCCTTGGTTTCACTTCTTGCTACTCATTTAGTAACACTTAAGAGTACATATTCTGCGGGGGGGGGGGGCAACATATTCTGCTGCAGCTGATGAACTGCAGATGCATGTCAGAAAAAAAAAGGTTCCTGCGTTGTTTCCGTGAAAGGCAATATAACCGTCATGTCTTCATTTGTCGCGTCATTGCGCAACGTAGACACACACACACACACGCTGGCCCCGCGCCGAAAGCAGATTTCTGAGGGGTGTCCGCTCATGGACCACATGGTACGGGAGACGCGCGCACACATACGCAGCTTTAAATCACAAAAGTTGCACCGGAGACAACTCTCCGCGACTTGGCCTGCGCTCCCCGCGTCTCTCTAATTGAGAGCGACAAGGTTCTTGGAAGAATAGATTAGGCCAACAGGTTCACAGCCGCAGCGGTGCGGGAACAGTGGCTTATCCAGCCAAGGGGTGTAACGAGTCTCATTGAAATAATGTAACTCAAGTTACACAATCGATAGCACATTGACGTTTCACTCGAGTTATGGCAGCTGTGGCTAACTAAAGCCAGATGAGCCACTGAAAGATTTACGCACAGGGTCGCCAAATGACTATGGGACATATTAGCTGGTGAATCATACTCACCTGATACCTAATATACACTTTCACACCTGGCCAGGAAATGTCCTGAACGACGCCTATGGACTGAAACGGTACAGTTCCCAACAGTCAGATGTAACAAAGAGCAAAAACTTACTTCTTTTCGGAACTCATGGTGGCAAACTTCGCCTTTAACGCTGATCAGTCCGGGCGTTATTGGAGTAGCTCTTGGAGTCAGCGTTGGGAAATCTTCACCTACTCTAGACGTCGCGCTTTTCACGTGGATAAAAAAAAGAAGTAAGAAAGAAGTCGAGGAGCGCGGAGCTATCTCGCTGGAATGATTTCTCCGACTCTACAAACCGAGTTAAACTTGTAACAAACGCTCCTCATGTCGCGCGGGACCTGTTCAGGTCGTGTCCAGGTGTCATCTTAAAGAGAGAGAGAGGCTCGTGTTGTCTCGCTGCTTCTTGAAAGCGTGCGGAGAGACTCTGTGCGCGCAGCGTGTCTGTTTCCATATTTAAAGAGCCATCCCTCCTCCTGCCGTGACGCCACCGGGGTGTGTGTGTGTGGGGGGGGTGGGGGGGGGGGGGGGTCAGCAAGTTGCTCTGCGTAGCGCACCGAACATTCACAATCAATGTCTATTATTTACTTTGTATCTAATAGAGGCGCATTATAAGTCACCAGATTTATTCAATAATCATCAAAACATTGAAGTTTGAAGCACTTTTTTTGATTTTGAATGTAGGATTTCATGGAATCCCAACAGCTTGGATCACTTCTACAAAGACTACACTTTAAAATCAGTCGCTTTAGAATTCAATACCTTGTGTTGATTTCATACTTTTGTTAGACACACATTTTAAATATGACTCAACTACAGTCAGTGCTGATTTTAAACATTTTTTCAAGTCGAGGGGTTTAACATAGCAACACACGCTGAGAATATATATATATATATATATAAAAGGCATCTATTTCAGGTAATCAAATCCCATTGGAGCTACCAGGTAGAGGAAAGCTCAGCAGTCAAAAAATAGCTGACCGGACAGCTGTTCAGGAGACTGGCGACATCTTCTGGAAGAGTTGGAACACCAGGAGACTAATACTTGATGTGGAAATCAATAATCCCTGGATTTACATTTACAGCAGCTTTCATGGTAAATATTAGACGACCACAAACATTAAACAAGCATTTCAAGTTTATTGTCATTTGCACACAAATCATTATATAAATACACAACAGATGTAAGAAAAAGTTAATACGTTTATTTTTTTAAAATATGCTACAGGTCAGATCATCTGTGATGATTTTACTTTATAGAAAAATAATAGCCACCAATGAGGCATTTCATAGTTATAAAATTCTCTCCATTCAGCGTTTCCTCCTTTGTGAAGCCGATTAGATTTTCCAATCGCAGAGCGATCTTCACAGCGTGCTCAAGAACTCTTTCACCTGAAACAGAACCATAACCGTCACGCTCAGTGACAAACATCGCTCTCAGTTTCTTTTGTTTGCTTCCAACTTGAAAAACAAGTTGCTTTGTGTCGCCTGTGCAGAGGATAGTGTGGGACCACTTCCTGTTAGTGAATATGTAAAGGAGCCCGTAAACGCTACATCAGCAGCTCTTCAGGCCTCGTTTCCGTATGTGAAACCCGAGTGTGTATCTCGGTATCACAGAGATCTCACTGTGCACATGACTTAATCCTCAAAACCTGTTTAAATACTTCAGCCTGTTTATGTTGTTAAAGGTCAGCTGCAACAGGTGAGATTTTATTTTCCCCAAAGACAAACAATGACAACTTCTTCAAAACTGTACAGATAACAGGTCCTGTATTTAAACCTTTACCCAAGTAGAAGTCTGGGTAGATGGTTTATTATAACCTGACTAGTATCATCCTATTTTGGAGGATTTTATTGTTTCTGCTCCTGTGAAGCACTTTGAGCTGCATTTTAAGTTATGAGCGGAACTATAGAAATAAAGATTATTAATAATAATAATAATTTAAAGCCCTGCAGTGTTCCAACAGGATGTTTCCCCTCAAAGTCCTGTTGGAGTATTTGGATGGAGACAAATCCGAAAGCATCATTTGACCATTTCAAACCTTTAACGAGGCTTAACCGTCACTCACCTTCTCAATCATGTCGGCGCTCTTGATTTCATTCCCTTTAAAGTTTTCATTCACGTCTATGGTCAGGACTGGCACGTCACTGAGATACTCAAACTCCATGCTGAGGGCCACAAGCAGCAAGGGAATCACGGTTAGTGAAAAAGGACTTCTTTAAAGTGGTGACGCTTTGTTCATCTTAGTAAAATACATCTTGTACACACAACGGACCAGAGACACAACCCATGTCCCGCCTCATCCATTTCTTTTAAAAACACATAATAATAAATTGCCCAATGCCAGCTGGGATCGGCTCCGCCCCCCCCCGTGACTCTGAGCAGGATAAGCGGTTAAAGATGATGGATGCATGGACATACAAACACGTATTTTGTCCTCTCAGAAATGCATAGTTTCTGATGCCAAAGTGCCATAAAGGTCAGTGTGCATGTGTGGGCTCACGTCATGGTCTTGTGCTGCAGCCAGCTCTCGTGCTTGAAGTGGAGTTTCTCCAGATACTCCAGAGGGATGTCTTGCTCTTCTTCTCTGCCTCTCAGGTGCAACCGCTCCAAACATCTCTACACGTGCACATCAAAAGGGAAATTAGTACGTTGTTTTAATTCTAAGGCGAAAACATCTCCGTTTTCCACAGCAATCACTCTACTCTGATGTGCGAACACTACAGTAAAAGAAGCAGAAGTACCTCCGGTGAAGCTCTGAGGTAGATGATACCGTCCAGCTCCATGTGCTTCCCAAACTGGCTGTGCAGCCAGCTGTGGCAGTCCTGGTAGAGGGACCATTCTGTCTCATTCATGCACTCGCTCTCATAGAGGTTGGCTGCAAAGATGTACCTAGGACATTAAGGACAAGGAGTTTCAACTTAAAACAGAAAAAAAGGACCATATCAGTGTTTAGTAGAAGCTGCACAGTACTCACATTACTGCGGTTATCTTTTAAATATTTATTATTTTAATCTGCATAAAATGATTTTTACACTTGTACGTGTGAACTAGTCTTAAACATATACAAATATTTTCATTTGTAGATATTCTTCCATTTTGTCACTGCTACCTGTCACTGTAGATGGACCGCTCGAAGAACTGCACCGGGTTCTCGGCCTCGCGGAGCTTCCCGTTGGCCGACCTGATCTGAGCTCTCACCCGGCTGACGCAGGCGTAGCTCTGGAACGTGTAGGCCCACCTCTCCGGTTTCTCGTACATCATCTGCAACACGTTCCCTCCACTCCTCTGAGATGTGGTCAGCTCCTGCGGAAGAGGGCGAATTTAAATGTGTGCATGAAGTAAAAAAAACTTCCTATTGGGATGAACACACCTGCAACAATCACAGCTTAGTGTACAGTGCAAGGCCTTGTAAAATCTGGTCATTTATAATTAGCAGTGACTGCATATTTTCAGACATATCAAACTCTTTGATGACATTTAATGAATTCAAATAATGTTTAATGTGTATTTTTTGCTGGAGAGATGACTAAACAAGTAAGTATTCAACATAAATCTAATCAGCTCCAAATTCCTTATGCTATTAGTGCTCGTATTATCTAATACTCCATCTAAACATGTCCTGAAAAGTATGTATACTGAGGAGTGTGAGGGTGAGGCTCGGCCTGCAGCAGTGTGGGAGGTCAGAGATGTTTGACCTGTAATGGCATGCTCATCTGTTCCTCTGGGTGTGTGGCGGTGGTGAGTGACCAGTGCAGATATGTGGACAGAGGGCAGCTGCACTCTAAACACAGACTCCTCCAGTTATCTCTACAGTGCAACGTTGAATCAGTGGTTGTGAGAGGATTGCAGGATAGTGCGGAATAAAAAAAAAACACATCCATCAGACACCATAAAGTGTCTGCATGTGGGCGTCAGCTGGGAGCACTGAATTAGGAAATGTACAGTACCTCAAAGTCACTGCCTTTTGTTTGCACGTTGCACCATCTGGCGATTGGCTCTGGTACCACCTCCCAGTCCCCGCTCTCCTGCTCCAAAAGGCGCACAAAGGTGGACTTGCCCGCCGCTGTGCACCAAGGAATAATGCAGAAAGTTCAGCGTTGAGAGTAAAAAAATGTAGCAACACATAAATCGGGACACGGCCTCTTGGAAGTAAAAGACATGTTTTTAGCTCATTAATAAGTTTATAGATTAAAGCGGGTGTTGCAGCAGCTGCAGGAACTTCCTTGTTGTTTAAAGTTTGGCGCGGGGCGGCAGCAACTGAAGACCGGAAGAGGCGGGGTTTGCACAGCTGTGTTTCCGCCCAGGAAGCAGCTGCTGTCGCTCACGTGTCTCCGGCTCCAGGCTGCTCTGTGTGTGAGTGTTGTTGCTCCCAAGTTAGCGGTGCGTTACCAAACTGTTCAAACACTCAATTGCAAGTAAAAGTCCTGCATTCAATATGGTAAATAAAAGTATATTAGAAGCAACAACATGTACATGTAATGGTCACTAGAACATATGCTAATTACATGTAGTGGAAAAAAGTACAATATTTCCCTCTGAAATGTAGTGAAATAGAAGTATAAAGATATTGAAATACTATACTCAAGTACCTTAGAATTATGAGTAAATGCATTTACGTAAGCCAAAGAACCAATACCACAAATTATAAATACTCTACCACAAGTAAGGTCATGTATTGTAGATGTTACTTCAGTAAAAGTACAAGAGTATCGGCAACAACAAAAGTAAAAGTACTCTTAATCCAGAATTCTCTGCTTCAGACTTGTATTCACATTGCTGCATAAACATTAATGCAGCACTTTAATGTTGTAGTTGGTTGAAGTGGATCTAATTGAAACTGCTTTAAATACTTTGGGTTGGTTTAGTATACAACAATGAATCATACTTTATAAACTAGTATGTACAGATACCTCAAAAAAAGTACAGTACTCCAGTAAATGTACTTGCTTTCCACCGTGACGCTACAAGGTAAACATACAGTTCATTCAAAGAGTCAAGACCACCTTTATTTTCCTTGTAAACAGCATAAATCAATTCAGTAGCATTGAAACCCTCTACCAAGCCATTATATACAAACATGTCATCATCATTACAGTCGAGGAGGAGCACACTGTAGGCAATAGGCTGTGTTACGGCATGAGATGCTTCCAGGATGATTTCTATTACATTTTCAGATATCTGGTGAGCAGTAACATTCATAATAGTTAATTAAGGACGTGGAAAAAGATACTCCACAATAAAAACAAACAAGATTTTAATATCCAAATAGGGCGGGGGAGGGGAAGGGGAAGCAGCCTCTAAAAAGACTCGACGCATTCTTTAAACCAAAAGCAACCACTCCGTGCTCGCTGAAAGAAAATCATCAGGTCTAACCCTCAGTATTTACACGTGTGCGTTGAAGTATTACACCTCGGACAAATTATATATAAAGATATATATAAAATGTTCATCTCACCGGGTTTTCTTTTTAACCAAACCTGAAAGAGAATTCTGTTTCCATCACACAGCAGAATTAACCCACAACAAAGGAAACGTAACATTAGATAAAGTAGGAGCCGGTAACCCTTTTAGTGTTGCGTCAATTATTGCATAGTAAACTACACTTTGAGCTCGGGAAGGGTTCATGCATCTGCTGTTTGAAGCACGGCAACAAACAACTCCAGACCATTAGACAAAATAAAATAAAATAATAATAAAGCAGAAGAAATCTCACTTGTGCCTTGGAGCCAATTTCAGCAATTCGACATTCATTTGGGGGGAAATATGAGGGAGGAAATAAACTATGATCAGTCACATGATACAGCGTCTCACAAAGCACAGTCTATGCAGAATAAACATTCAGGCAAAAGAGGTCAGGGAAATGGTTCAAAGTGCTTTATGGCGAGTGAGATAACGAGGGATGCAGCAGCATAATCCAATTCTAAAAGATGCTTCTATTGTTTTTGTAACTGTGGCGGTTTTGACTTTAAACACAGGTCTCTACTTCTATTAGAGCACATTTATTTACAATTTAAGGTTTTAGATCCCTTGAAGACTTTCCCTAAAAATGTGTTTCCACTTCAAGTTTTGAGGGAAACCACTGGTACACGGGAACAGGTCACTAGAAAATGCTAAAAGTTGAGCTGATTTTGAATCCCTGCTACGACGCGACGATAGCCTAGCCTCACTTCTATGTCCTTTAACACATTCATTTATCATAACCTGCACAGAACACTCGGGAAAGACACTTTCTAACTAAATAAGGAAAAGGTTGGAGAAGAGTGTGGTTTTAAAAACAGAAACAAAAATATCTTTAAACCAGGTTATAGTACAGATAAGAGGGAATTAAGAATCACAGAAAATTTGATGTCAGTGGTATATGGCCTTTATCTTCTTACAGCTCTCACTGTTGATATAGGGCAATTATGAGCCATGCTAGGCACTTAGGATTATTTTGTATTGACAGATGTGGGCTCTTACAGATGTGAAAAGTAACCCAGATCCTTCTATGTAGAATGATGGATAAAATAACTAGCTAGTGTGGTGAAATGGGCTGAAAGGCTGGCTTCACTTCTTGCCATAACACCAACAAAGCCCTAAAGTTACGATACAGCATCTCTGCTTCCACACTCTTCTTAGCAATGGGAATCTAAGAGCGTGAAACCGCCTTGTGTTTTCAGAGATCCAAATGTAAGAGAAAAGAATCTGTGCAGTGAAATAGAAAACTAATGAACATATATGTCTATATTATCCTTAAAGTAAGCCGTGACTGAATACTGGGGCTCTTTCCGTACAGCTAAAACCATTTTGTCCAATATGTTAATCTGTGGTTTGTTCAATTGAGTGTGTAATCCCTGATAGCATTAGTCCTGGTGCCTTAAACCTATCAAGATCCTTCCTTCTTCCTGGCCTTCTTAAAAACATTTCCCCGAATGGAAATATAGTAGATACTGCATACATACAGCCAGGGCGGGGTGGGTATCTGTGCAAAAATAAGAAGACCAAAAAAAACAAGGATTACATCGTCGTTTATCTGTCCTTGGTTGTCAGTTTTTCAATGAGCTCCTGAAGTGGGACCAGCTCTTTCCTGTCAATGAGGTTGAACTCCTGAAAGAGAAAAACAAAAATCACATGACCCGCTGTGTGCAAATTCTTTGCTATTAGACAGTGTAAAATACGTAAAAGTCAATATTCAAATGTCAGGGATTCTATACCTGAACGAAAAAGATGAAGTGTTTGAACGACGTGTTGAGGTGGGCCTCCTCCTGCAGCTGCATCACAGAGTCAAAGTGCTGGTGGTAGATATGAGCGTAGACCCTGAACAGGCGCTTCAGAATGGTCTTCGCCACCGACATAAAGTTTCTCTTAAAGGGGACACCTTGAGGGGCGAGAGAGAAAAGCTGTGATTCACAAAACATGCAACCAAAGACATAGATAGTACGATCACAAAGAGCGAATTACTTAAAGGGGAGTTTATTAATACTTTGTTCTTTTTCTATAATCTATTCCTACAAATCCCAAAAAGCTCAGAGCAATGAAGGCAGATGCAGCTATACGTTGTTCTCTGGATTGCAAATGTCTTTAACGATTTAGGGGAAGTGCAAACGGTAATGAGTGCAACACAGAACCACCTCATGCTAACGCCGCTACCATCTGTGGTTAGGAAACTATGAGGTTGTTACACTGGTTGCACTGCTCCGTACAGCTCCCATGTGCTGTGCAGTCGATTCAGTGGATGTGGGGGTGGGTGTTAGCAGAAGCCCGGTGGAGAGTCGCTTCCTACAGTGTACACAGAGCTACAGTACAACCCAACATCAATTATTCAGAAGAAGCGGGTGACTGACAGGACAAGGAGCTCTTGATTAAAAGCTCCCACCTGGGGCTGGACGTGGCCCACTCTTCACTTCTTCACCAAACTAGACGATTCCAGGATTATCAATCATTTATAGGCTAGAGGCTGGTGTTAGTCCTGACAAAGTCAAACATATTAAAAGGTGTCCTGTGGAGCTTGTGATCTTATGAGGGAGTCCCTGCTTTGTTAAAGATGGTGAGCGACTATGAAATGGATCCCAGTCATAGATCTTGTGATTGTGGAACCTTTAGCCCTTGGCTCCTTCCACTGAGATGTACCAAACAGAGCAGATATTCACTTGTGCTGGCTGCCGTCCAGCTCGATTCAGGCTGCACCCTAGACGGCACAAGCCTCTGCTAGTCGGGAGGTTGAGAACCGTGTTGGTATGCATGTGAAGTCTGCTACGTTGTGAAGGAGAGAAACTTCTGAATATGTTCAGTCACTGGACCGCTGTCACTGTTACACTCCACAGAAAAAGTGTTTGCAGAACTATTGTTTTTCTTATTTAGAGCCGAGCACTAATAGACACCAGAGAGTAACACATCAAACACACACAACGAACAGACGGCTTTGACAGGATGGAGAGAAGGGACACGGGGCATACCGATCTTTGAAGGGAAAAGTGTCTCATCATCGAGCTGGTCCTGCACCCAGGTCATGAGGTAATCAATGTACTTGGGAGCGGAACATTTGATGGGCTTCTTGATGTTGGTTCCATCCGCCCAATGGTACTCATACCTACATGATACGTGGACGACAAACATCAGATCATGAAAACATTCGTGGATTCCATCTCCACTCATTCACCACTGACGTCATTTAATGTAGAACAACGTTCAGAGTCACCAAACACATAATTCTCCTCTGGATCCTTTGAAGAAGCCAATCTAAAGCTCGTGAGCTCAGTCTTCCCTACGAGACACTAGCATGTAAAACACTGACGATCCACTGATCATGGCAGCAGGAGGCCAGAGGACGGTATTTTACATGATCCTGATAACAAGTGGGCTGTGTTTTCCATTAGAATTATGGTCACATTTGCTGCCAAATGGATCCAAGTTATTTTGACAACACCTCTATCCCACACCCTGTTGAGCCTCGGCAGTGCAAAGCTTGTGGGCTGGTTTTGTAACACTTACGGGTGGAAAATTATGAACTTACTTAGGACCCGCAGACATGACTGGACAGCTTCCCTCTGTGCAAAAATCTGTGATGGTGCCATACAGCATGTTGATCTGGTTGAAAAAATCCACAGCTGAAAAAAAAAAAAGAAACTCTATTCAAATCACGTGTACACGAGACCAAATACCTCGTGTGCCAGCACAAACAGCTGGCGTCGAGTTTCCCCAGTCCAAACTGTAAACCAGTGCACACTCCAGTTATCGGGAACAAATGGTGTTATCTCTCATTCCCAGCGGCAGAGCGCCAACTTTGGCTTTCCATCAGTGTGAGAGATCCATTTAGAGTGTTGGCAGCGTTGGTGTTGGTGCTCCATTTGCTAATCTCCCAGAAATAAAAGTACATATTGAACAGCTGATGTGAGATGTCCTGTTTACTCAGTCTCCAATTGAGACATTTTTGTCCAAAGTGTTACGTTATTGACACTGAAGATTTCAGTACGTTCAGCATGGTTCTGGTAAAAAGCTGAAAGCTCTTAATACTGTTTCTGCCACTGAAGTAGTTGAAGTTAGATGTAACCAGGGAGGCAGACCAGCATTAGATACATATTTCAAGGCAATACCCGGCTTATCTACCGTTTAAACACTTTATTGTTTGTGCATTTTACAGTTTTAAAGTAAAACTTCGGATGAATCATGACACACAACCACTGGGAATAACATAAAAACAGGTCCGCCGCTTTGGCCATGCTATCAACTGATCAACACGTTCACTTTGCCATGACAGGTGCCAACGTCATCGTCATTATGACAGACTTCCCGTGGGCGTCGACGACATAGAGATGCAGACACAGCTGCAGCACATCAGAGATGCTTAGGTGATACAGAATAAACATTTACTGCATATCATAACCTCCGCTCTTCCTCTACTGTCACTATCCATTACAAGCAAAATGCCCCAAAAAAAAGAAGCTTAAACGCATGAAGTGAACTGCTTCTTGTGAACAGAGATCATCAGGAAAGTCATATAAACAGCAATTTCATTCTGACTTCCCTTTATTGTGCAAGTTAAAACATCCAACAGCCATTCATTTCCACTTACCTCTTATGAAACTACAACACTGGTATTGCAATGATGTAGCCGAGCCATCTCACCGGCACACTTAACACAGCTGTAAAATGTGTGAACTCGCTGATACACAAGATTCACTGTTAACACCGTGTAAAAATAGAGAAGTAATACAATCACAATCTCTGTTTTCTTGTGCTACAAATGGATCCAAAATGCATCAAAGCCCATAAATCAAAATCAAACGTAAATAACCTCAACACACTTCGAATGACAGCACAAACTAATTTATCGACGCATTCACTCTCTTGTTTTGTGATCTGCATTAAAGTAATGTAAACACTTGATCAAATCACCATTGAAATCCTGATCACTTTACGTTATACTGCAGGAAAAGTACTTTAAATAAAAGGCCAATTCATCTGTTAACACGCCGAGACTCTGAACATCTCAAACCCTAAAGGCACTCTGACACGACAGGAAGTTAAGCTCCTGCTGCTGCTGACCAGCAATTTGTCTCAATTCAGAGGAATGTAAACAAGGCTCTCACAGCACAGACAATCGAGTCTGTTTAACATTCACAGTGGTTCTTCCAGCATGAATGCACACGGCCTTCCGGGGGGAATGCCAAGATCTTACACCCTGATAGCTCACTCTCAAACTGATTCTTGATGTGGACTAATTGCGAGTTCAGGAACACGACTTCTTGAGAAGCATGCAAATTAAAAAAAACAACGAGGAGAGTGACGGATAACGAGATAAAAAGGCGTGCGACGGTGCTGTCCTGCCAGGAAGCTGAATTTAAAAAGGTGTTTTAAGGAAGGGAGAGGGGAAAAAAGGTGAAACTGGCGCTTACTGTTGACTGCGACCCACTCATTTAAGTCTTCACCCTCGGGCAACATGACTGCCATGCGCAGGTTTCCACTTCCCAGTGTAGCCTCTGCATGTTTCAACAGCTCGTACTGGTGAGAACCCTCCGGGATATTCTTCTTGGGCTTGAACGTCTTGGATGAACGGTTTCCACTGTGAGTCACATTTCAAAAGAGGAAGAACAAACAGTGTGACAAACAGGGAGGTAGTCAGATATGATGACAAATCATGCGATCACAGCGCCTCTAAGTGAGGGACTTTTTACTGACAAAAAGTTTTGATCTCCTTAGAAAAGAAAAGAAAAGAGTTGAGCTGTTGTTGACTTGATGTGTTTGCCAGAATCAGAGTGACGGACCAGAACAGTGCGTCTCTCTCTCTGTGTGTGTAATGAGGCCATTTGGGGGAGGTACTGTGTTCACTGGCCCATTAAACAAGAATTTAAGTCATCACAACATGGAAGGTTGCACACTAAAACTGATTCTCCTTTAATTAAAGCATTAACAGCTATTCAAACCAATCTGTATCAAAATCAATACCCTAGATAATTGTATTAAAATATGAAATTAATTATATTTCAATGGGGTAATGTTACAGAGCAGTGGTTAAACCTAAACTCATCTTCTTCCCTTTACCTAAAAATACTCACATCCTCACCAGAGGGCAGTTTAATGTTATCTCTGATTTTATCCACACAAGGGCTTTTTGAGTAGCTAGCTAAATATCAACAACATATTATTGTTCCCTCAAACAAATGGGCCAGAGACTGATTAGTGTCCTGTCACATCGGAGCTGGATTAGCTCGTTTTTAACAAAGTGTTCACACCAGCAAATATTCAGGCCAGCCGGGAATGAGAACCCCTCTATGTTAAAAAATTAGCTCTGGGGGTCAGTATATTATAGCTGAGAGTTTCATGGCAGAACATAATACCTGTATAAATAATCTACAATCGATGCCGACCTTAATTATCATTAAAATCTAGAGGATCACACCAGACATTCGGAGGTTAGTCCAGCAAGTAGTCGTAGCCCGTATCATTATATCGCTAGCTAGCTAGCTGGCTGTGTAACGCTAACCCTATTAATATTTCCCCAAATACAAAGCTACATGGCAAGGCTAAAATAAGCACCCGTGACAGAAATATTACTCACAAAAGAAAACTCATGTTTCCTTCTTGGACTGTAGAAAACAAATCACTCTCTTGGCAAATAGCTAGCAGGCAGACCGAAGGGATTGTTTACTAAAAACTCCCAAGTCTCGCACGTCCTCGGTTCTTTTCGGGCTCCCGTACGCGGTCCTTGAGACGAATCTGAAATAACTATTACTGTGGCGGAACCGACTAACAGCATTTACGTTAGTTAAAGAAAAAAACATGAATGTTATGGACAAGCTGGTCCACTGTGAACTGTTCTGTACGCTGAGAGGCAGCAGCGTACTGAATGTAATGCGAACTTCTTCTTTTTGACGTTCAGGGCAGATCAGACGCGTATCTGTAGTGTGCTGCCACCTAGTGGATGGAAACTATCAGTACTACAATTTCAGTTAAAGATAGATTTAATACGATATTGTACAGGGGAAAAAAAGTTATGCAGCTAGGGAATCTGCTGACTTTGCTGAGTACAATATATATGATACATATATACATTTTTTTTTAATGCCTGACCTTTGTATTAGTCTAATAATCAGACTTAACTGCCATTTATATTATATGTATTGGTTTATTTGATAAGGGACAGTGCACATTAATAAAAACATTGCTGTAAATGCGCCAGAGTTAACCAAGAGGCTCTTTTTCATCTGTAGACATAAGGCAGATGTTACAAAGTTGGAGTACAAAGTTAACCTAAAAACAGAATATAAAATTCAATTTACAAAGTTAAGCAATATTGACCCTTTACAATAAATGCACAAACAATGAAAGAAGTGAGAATATTAATATACTTTATAATATTTTGTTTCTCTTCATACATGGCTTATGATTTCAACTTTCCATATTATTTACATCCAGTCGTGGATGCATGGGAATATTTTATGTAACCATCATTTGGTTAAAAGTTGTCAACCAGTCCTAGTATTACCAATACATATATAAACATTTCAACATTGACTAAAAGTATTACTTTCAAAGCATCCCCTCCAACACTTGTGCCTTAACATGGAGGCATGGGGGCTCCAGATCACACCAAAAGAAGTACCAGGGATGTGTTCTGATATGTCTACCCTCTCTCGTCAGAAGATGGGCTGCATGCCACTCTGTTGAGGGAGCCCTCTACCAGAAAGGTGTGCCATTTCGTGTGCAGTTTTGTGTGTGGTATCCAGCCAGAAATGTGTGGCCTGTCTGAAGTGACCAGCTGTTCAACAGGTCAGATATATGTGAAACATCCAGGAGTGAATGCTGACCTATAGAGGCTGCACTTGTGCATGTTTTTTTTTCATAGCGAAATGCAAACCTTAGCATACTAACATGTTCACAATTAACTGTGATATTTCACAATATAATACAGTATTCAGACGTTTACTGTGAAATTAATGCAAGGTGTGGCTATTACAGCCATGATTACTGCACACCAGAGCCATTTAATGAGAGTCACGTCATCTCCGCTCATTCCAATTAATTCCCTTTTCTTTTACAGCAATGGCGGCTCATGGAGGTCAAGGAAAAGTGGTTAGGAAAAGACGTTAGGAGGTACTTATTTTTTCTTTTCCACCGTACCCTCTCTTTACACGGCTCTGGTAGTACCCACCCCTGGCTGTGAGCGGCAGCAGAGTCTCGTAAGAGCGTCCCATATTAACAGACGAAGAAGAAAGTCACAAGCTAACCTGTCACAACAACCAGCTAGCATAGTAGCTAACATAACCCGAAAAGACAATTTCCCCTGTCAAAATGGAAGTAAATCAAGCGAAACAGGAACACCTACTTGCATTAAAAGGTAGTTAATTTCCTTGCAATAGACGTAATGATCTGATTCCAGACGATGGTTTAGGGGTGAAACAGACTTCTTTCAGTGCACTGTTGTCATTTGTTGTGTCTTTTAGCTGCTAATAGCGCTAGCTAAGACGCTATTAAACTCCTACATTCTATACTATAAAACCAAGAATATTTGTGTGACAGGTTTAGCTTTAAAGAATACTTTTCTTGTTAATTTTTTACCTCAAAACTGAGATTGAATGACGCTGTTAAGCAACAATACAGCAAGAAGTAAACCATATAACCAGCTAGCTATTGCTGTTGTTAGCAAAGATGCTCCACAGCAGCTGACTCAACTTCTGAGCCGTTAAAGGTTGTACATATAGTGTGTATTTTTTAAGATGCAATAAGTAAAAGCCCCCAGATGATGTTGTTACATTTTTGTTGAAAGCTGACAGCTGCTAAAATGTTCCTGTTGACGTCCCTGCTGAGTTCATATCAAATGCCTAATCAGTCAGACTAACCATCCATCCTGTCAGAGACAGACAGACAGACAGACAGATAGATAGACAGATGTATTGCAATACAACAAAGGCTATTTCTGCATTACAGCAAAATTCTACAATAGAATAAAACCTGCCTCTCTGCACATGACAGGCTGATTGCTACCTAGTACTGACATTACTGGCTCTAGGATATGCTCACCGCAATTACTAACCAACTTGTGTGTCCAGTCACTGACCGCTGTCACTTTACTTTTGCAGTGATGCGGTTAACAAAACCGACACTCTTCACAAACCTGCCAGTGACATGTGAAGATCGAGATCTGCCAGGTAAGCCTGAACAGAGTTACTGCTGTTTGTAGGGTTTCCACCACGTACGGACAACAAGGAGGCATTTAGTGTCTCTTTTTTTCTGTATTATTTCATGACATTGTACTTTTAAATGAAGATTGTATGGCTGTGGATCTATTGACTTCGTATTTCTGTGGATTTGCAGACTTTTCAACTTGTTGTGGTGATCACAGCAGTCATAAGAATCCTGTCTCTGTAGTGTCATTGTGTCTTTGTTCTGTGGAACAAGTAGAGTGTAGAATGTTTTAAGATGTAATGTTTTAAGATTGTAAGATGAATGTTTTTAGTTTTAAGAAAGTGTAGAGATTCAGTCACAGTCTTAGCATGACAGAAACAAAGAAATCTATTTTGGAAGCTTCCAAAAATACACATTTTCTATTTTTTTTTTTCACCAATTGCGAGTTTTTACATGCATGTATTGTATAACAACAAGGTAGTTCAAAAGAATCCAAGAGGTTTTTGCCAGACTTCTCGGGCTCAACACTCGCATTCTATTCCAGTGAATTAAATCCACGACTGTGATTGAGAGGCAGCCAGGCTTCAGAACACAAATGAGGAGTTTATGTCAACATTTCATAATCATGTGCACAATGTAAAGCAACATAAGGACTCACACCAGGCTTGAATGGATGTCTTAGTTCTTCTTTTAGTGTCTCTGAGAGCTTTGCTTCTGCTTTTCCTGTTCTCCAAATACAGCTTTCAACCAATAGCTGACATCAGTTGTGGTTGCATTAGGATTTCACAAACACTCTAGACAACAGACGCTTCCATGTTTGAAATATTTACTTGAGGGAACAATGGCGCATATCTTAATGTCATAAAACTAACACGTATGCAGGAAATGAACAAAAAAGTGCATTCATGCTTTTAATTTATTCCTGCAATAATGAGATATGATAATTAATGATGTAATGATGCTAGGTTTGGTTGCCTTTAATGTAGCCTGTCACATTTTTGAGAATTTTCCTAAATTTGTAATTTATTTATTGACAAAGTTCTAGATACTTTTGATTTTAAAACATGTACTCTATCACTGAAAGGTAAACAGACAAAATGTGATGAAAATAGCCGATTTCATATACATTTTGAACTGTATTTAGCCTACTTCTTTAGCATTTCCTTTAGATCCAGTGCACATCTGTATTATATTTGTACGCTCTCAGAACCGTCTCCTGCTGAGCAGTTCAGTGTTTCCCTCTCTGGTGAATTACATGACAGAGAAATGTGAACGCTGCGCTGGTAACTGAACTCCTAACAAACCATGAATCACAATGACACTTCTCAGAAGGATCACTATTTTTACAAGAGTAGCAACGAGCTGACGGCTTATCCTAAAGATCACGAAGATGAATTAGTTGAATTTGACATTAGATACATAAAACCATTTCCCTTATTGCTATCGAGTTCCAGCTTTAAAGGGAGCGTGTCATTCTCAGGTTCATACTTTCTAATAGAAAATGCTTAAATATTCAGAAAACACATTATTTGTCCTCATAATGTTTGTCTACCTGTATACCTGTATTCGCCGTCTGTCTGAAACGCTCCATTTTAGCGCCTGTCTCTTTAAGACCCCTGACGGAAAAAGGGTCGGCTCTGATTGGCTCGCGAGAAAAATATGGCGCACCTTTGCAAAGGTAGTTCTCAAGCCGTGCGTGGAGGTACTAATATGGGGGGCGGTTTATTCTAATGAACCTGCATGTGACAGGAAGGGGAACCAAAGCTGAATGGCTTGTTGAATCCCATGTTTGATCTAATAGAGCTAGATGTGTAGATGAGTAACAGTTATAATATTCATAAAGAAATTAGAACCCAATGAAAACCCTTCTGGTTCAGACTGCTTTTTAACCCGATCTTCAAAGGGCCTGTATTTCTGTCTGTGTGCAGTGAACAGAATACTCAAACACTTCAATAACTCCCAACTGTGTCTACATCTTATATATCTACGCAGTCCACAGACAGACCGGGACTCTGTCAGCTGATGGCAACACACTCAATTCATTGATATTAGTTCCACATTTGCAACAATTTGTATATGAATATGCATTAAACATTGATATCACCTGTGCACACATTAGGTTTGTTGGTTCTATTTCTTCTGTCTTTGCTACAGCTGCTTATTCAATGTTCTAAGTCTTGTGTGAGCTCCAGCTCTCAGTTCTTTGTGTTCTTTCCCTCTACAGGAGATTTGTTTGATCAACTTATGAGGGAGGACCCCTCCACCATCAAAGGAGCAGAGGCGTTAATGCTGGGAGAGATGCTCACATTACCGCAGAACTTTGGGTAATTAACGCTAATCAGCTGTTGGAGAATCAACCAATGAGCGCCGAGTCCTTTTTGTGGAGCAAACTTTTGTTTCAAAGTTTAACGACTTGACTCTTCCTACAGAAATATTTTCCTTGGTGAGACCTTCTCCAGTTACATTAGTGTGCACAACGACAGCAACCAAGTGGTGAAGGACGTTCTTGTGAAGGTGCTGTAAGAGAAGACCTCTCCAACACTCGTTACACCCTTTGCTCTCCTGTTTTACCCACAACTCTCCTCTCGTGTGTGCAGGCCGATCTACAGACCAGCTCACAGAGGCTCAACCTCTCGGCGTCAAACTCTGCAGTAGCAGAACTCAAATCTGAATCCTGCATCGATGACGTTATCCACCACGAAGTCAAAGAAATTGGAACGCACATGTGAGTGTTGTTCCCCACAGTATTTACACTCCCTTCTTTTGTTATTGTGCCGGGAAACTGTCCCAACTGACCAACGCAGGGAAGCAATCTCCACACAGATTAAAAAACTATTCAATGTGTTTATTCTGAATTTCTTTCTTTCTTTCTTTCCGATGTCCAGCTTAGTGTGTGCAGTCAGTTACACCACTCAGTACGGGGAGAAGCTCTATTTTCGGAAGTTCTTCAAATTCCAGGTGAGTCATATTTTGAGCGTTTTCTCATTAGATGACAGTGGTCAGCCCCTGTGAGAGCTTGGAGGAGACCTGAGAAATGTCACAGGTCCACAACACAGCCAACGCAATTACCATCCCAGCTGTGGATCCAGAGTGTTGCAGTCTTCGGCTCTCAGTTCGGGAACCAACAGTAACCCTCTTCCCTTCCCTTTAGCAACATTTGCAACGTTTTACCCTCAGATTCCAATTTCTTTGTCGTTTTCGCAGTGAAATAAATATATTTGTTCTGCCGAATGGAGGTACAGTGTGAGAAAACAACAGCGTTCATTTTGCAATCTATTCTCAATCAGGTTTTGAAGCCGCTGGATGTGAAGACAAAGTTCTACAATGCAGAGGTGAGTCTGCAAATACCATCACCACAATCATACAGACTGTTTGCACGGCCATCTCTTACCACGTCGTTATGCAAAAACAGCTGTATTGGATGACATGCAAGTTGTTACTGTAGCGTACAACATGCTTCATATCATATTTCATTTCATAGTTAGGAGCGTTTCCATATGCTAATAGGGGCAGTTAGTATAAGAATGGTCTCCTGGAAAACCCTTGTACCTCCAGTAATGTCAACTTAGCAGAAACAAAACAACATATTGTTAATCTTTATAGTTTCAAGAGTTGGAGATCAAGCGTTTTCCTCACAGAGGCAACAAGCTTTTTCCTTTTTTTCCCCTCATTTTACCAGTAGCTTTTTATATTAGCCGTGTGCAAATATTCATTATCATCATCTTTGGCATGTAACTTCATTTGTTTATTATGTCTTGTATTTTATTTTCTCCATTAGAGTGACCTCAGTTCTGTGGTAATTGTTCCCTCTGTTCTCATTGCTGAACGTTAGCTTCTCTTCATCCTCTTTGGTGCAGCAGACTGTCTTTCTGGGGCCAATAGAAAGGTGCAAAGTAGAAGAATGGAAAGGAGTACACCAATCATGGAAATCTAGATTGCCAAAGATAAACGAGTGACGTTCCTACGTTGATTTATTTCCCACCTCGACATGAACCTTCCATTGTTTTTCTTTTGCCCTTTCTTTGGACGCTCATGCTTTCTTGCAAACTCATCCTACACAGGGCTTGGACTTTTTAATTGAAGTTTGTGGTGTTAGATTGTGGTGGGCGGGAGTTGCATTGATTATGCAGTTTATCATCAAATGATGAGTATGCACTGTGATTATTCTCAGACGTAACAGACGTGAATTAATGTGCACAGATGCTTTTGAATCTCATTTCTTTAACTTTTGTGTTCCTGGGTTGAAGGAGCGATGCAGCAGGCCAATGAAGTTCTTATTGTCAGTGATTATAAAACCCAGATTACTTCTTGGTTCCAATCATGTACCATTGGGTGAAATATATTTGATTATAAGTCGTAAAATGTGTGGTTTTCAGGGTGTTGGTTGGAATGGCTTTGCATGGAACAAAGATGCTAAGCTCTGTGATTTAACAATAACGGTTCATGGTCAGTTCTTATGTTGTGAATTGCAAGGCATGGACTAATCTCTGCTTCTCTCGCATTGTTTCTTACTGTATAGTAGAGGTTGCACTCCAGCTGTGACAGTTGTGTCGACCACTGAGAGTTACTTTTCTAGAGCATCAACTAGTTGCCTACAGTCCTAGGTTAGCTATTGTTTGAACTATCCAAGTAAATATATATATATATATATATACATATATATATATAGTTATAGTGTGTTTTATTGTAGCATTATTTATTATTGCCGTAAACGTAAGTTACTTTACTTTTAAATGTTAATAACTGATAAACACGTCAGGTTTGGGTATGATTATCACTCATTGGGTGGTGGAATTTAAAGTATTTTCAGAGTTAGGACACATTTGTCATATTTTTAGCTAATATATTCGATAGTATAGTATTTGAATAAGTCATTTGTAAATTTGTTATTTCCACAACAAGCTGATAAACGTGACTGGAGAGCAGAACAGTAATTTATTCAGTATACGTCGCTGAATAAATAAAAACACAACTAGTTGATGTTTGAGAGATCACTTTGAAGGAACTGTGGATCGGTCAAAATCTGTCAGTGTGCAACCCCTACTGTACACTCCGCTGGTCAGCACCTGCACTAACTATGTCCTCGAAGGTACACTGAGCAAACTTCATAGAATCCAACTGATGTGACGTAATGCTTATTCAAGTTTGTCTTCTGAGTCTTATTTGACACGTGTGATCCATTACATGACTCTCACACCGAGTAGAATAAAGGTTATGTTCACATTTCATCTCAAAACATTGCTCTCGTGCTCATATGTGCATTCAGAGGGTTACAGTTGTGTGTGGTCATCCCTCCTGTTCATACCGGCCTGAAGAGGATCCGGCTCCAGTGGAAGTGACGGGGCACAAAAACCACAGTCCTTTTTTAAAGTTCAGATCTGCATATGCATCATATTGGCTTTGGTCAAACTGTAGAAGGCATTTGTTTTAGGGCTGTGGATTTTGTCCCCCGTCTCTTAAAATGTTGTCGGTAAGGTATCGCTTCACGGGCAGTATGGACAGGAGGAAAGTCACAGCAATCAGCAACTCTTGAAACGCTCATATGGCCATGTGAATAGGACCGACATGAACCAATGTGAACCTCCCCTTTAAGGCCCAACCCTTCCTAATACCTAGTGGTGAAGCTGATGTGTTGCTCAGTTCGCCTTGGAGGTTATGTGACTGTGCTAGAATTGTGAGCAAAAGATATTAGTTGGTGACCTCCGGCTTCTCCGCATCCAGACGGATGAAGTGTTCCTGGAGGCTCAGATCCAGAACATCACCACCTCACCGATGTTCATGGAGAAGGTCTCTCTGGAGCCCTCCATGATGTATAACGTCACAGAGCTCAACACGGTCGCGAGCGGAGACGACGGGTAAAAGCACTTTTAGTTCCTCGTTGACGTATTTGCCGTCAGCTTTTTTTTTTCTTCTCATTCGTAACTTTTTTCACTGCCAGAGAGTCCACATTTGGCAAAATGTCCTACCTGCAGCCCATGGACACGCGGCAGTACCTGTACTGCCTCAAGCCAAAGCCGGAGTACGCGGAGAAGGCCGGCGTCATCAAGGGTGTGACGGTGATAGGGAAGCTCGACATCGTATGGAAGACCAATCTCGGGGAGAGAGGGAGGCTGCAGACCAGTCAGCTGCAAAGAATGGTATTAGGATACTTCTCTTAATGTGTGCGACACTGCCGCGGTAAAAGAATCTCTGTTTTTTCCCCCTGATTTCATTTTGTATCTTCCAGGCTCCAGGGTATGGAGACATCAGGCTGTCTTTGGAGATGATTCCTGACACGGTCAACCTTGAAGAACCTTTTGACATTATCTGTAAAATCACCAACTGCAGGTAAAAAAAATCCCCAGTCCAACTTATGATGAAATCGCTGAATTACAGGCATGACCCAGCAACGGTAAACACCTTTTTTGTTGTTGTAGCGAAAGAACCATGGACCTGGTGCTGGAGATGTGTAACACCAGGTCCATCCACTGGTGCGGTGTGTCAGGGCGTCAGCTGGGGAAGCTGAGTCCAGGTGCCTTCCTCTCTCTGCCCCTCATGCTCCTCTCATCCGTCCAGGGTCTGCAGGTAATGATTTAGACTTTTAGAAGAAAAATTAAAAAGCTGTTGATTCATATCCTCGCGCTGTTCTTGCTCACGAATATTCTTCACGTCCTTGTTTCAGAGTATCTCCGGATTGAGACTCACGGACACATTTCTGAAGAGGACGTACGAATACGATGACATCGCGCAAGTGTGTGTGGTCTGCCCTTACACGAGCAATGAGTGCTAGGAATATTATGTCGCTTTTTTTTTTTTTTTTTTCTCGCATTTTAGATATGAATGGACCAACAGTGGAATTCTGCACATAACTCTGACATTTCACTCTTTTTGCAACCTGAGGGGATAACACTGTACATTTTAAAATGAATTGTGAATAATATAAATCACTTTCTTCTGAAAATCATGACGCAAATGTGCATAAATGTTAATGAAATCTCTGGAGTCTTTGATCATCATGGTGTCCATGGTGGGTTTTGTCATTAAAAATGACATACACATACAAATCCTCATTTTATTGTAAAGACTTTATATTGTGTTGTTTAATGGAACTTCTGTCGACTGCACTAAGCATATGTTCCTCAAATAAGCAGGTTGAAGATGCTTCAGCAGCATGGACCCATCTCTCTAATAATTGGTGGCGTTCCCCTTTAAAGTGTGAGTCTGCTAAATTGATTTTATTGGATGTCGGGTAGATCTTGGAATCAAACTGATCCTTACCTGTTATTTAAAGATAGTATTTAACACGAAGGACGTCGCACGTCTTTCATATAATAATGGCAGAAAAGAACAAATCCAAGCATGAGTGTGACAGTTCAATTTCAAGATATTTATTCACAAGTTTTAGACAAAACGTTGTGCTGCCCTAGCATACCTATTTGTTTCCATAAAGCGTCTGATCTCAAATACCAGATTTAAGAGCATGCAAAATGAACAATCTGTATACTCTGTCACGAGTTAATCAACAATTAAATATGCTTAAAGGGGAGATATTTATTTTTTTCTAAAGTGCAATAACAACATAATGCAGGCCGCAAACACTGCTATACAATGACACAGTTGTCTTAATCAAAAGTTGAGCAGTACTCAATGAAAAGCAGTGATGGGAGTATTATAACACGCGTATTCTGTCTACAAAAATAATATTCAACAAGATGCGATATAAATCTGATGTGTTCCGGTTATTGTATCAGAAAAAGCTGAGATGTTCCCTGCAATGCTGTAAAAGTACATTCCTCCCTCACCCTCTTCAGTGCCATGACTAGACACAAGGATCCTTAACTTGAACCATGAAGAGGACAGTATTTTCAGCACGTATAAAACACGATCTCTGCAGAAATGTAAAAGCGCTGAAGAAATAATTTACTCATGTTCCCTCAGTAGGCGGAGTGAGTTCTTGGCTCTTTTTATGATTAGGTGTTTACAATGTGTTTTGCCCTACATGTGTGGGATGCTTCATTTCATGGGCCAGTCTCTAGGCCTTCACCTCTCCGACCCCGGAGTCTTTAGTCACAGTAAAGTGCCTTCGACCCCATCCTTGTCTCTTCATTCCAGCTATGCCGGGGATTTGATTTCAAGAAATGGGTGTAGAGATTGTAATCGCGCCGTATGGTTGCCCTTCCTTGGAAAAAAAAACCGAGGGACTGAAATAAAAAATAATGAATGTTAATGATGCAAATATATTCTTTTTTTTTTTTAATACAACATCAGCTATGGTTTTTGGTTTTAAATAAAATAGAAACACCTGAGGAGATCATGAGTGCTCCTCGGCGCTGCCGCTGAAAGAGCGGCTCCGGATGTGGTTCCTCAGCTGCTCGATGAGCTCTGGGTTCTGCTGCTGGATCTGCTGGGCGAACTGTTGTCCCCTGACGGAGAGATGACAGAACTGTGTTTACAAAAGCTCACACAAAGAAAGATGAGAAAACGCCTGCTGGGGTGAATAGAACAAGAGGGACTGACCCCGAATCAAGTTTCTCCCACTTGATGCAGGAATTGTCGGCAGGAAGTGTTTTTTTTGTCCCTCTTTATATTACCGTACACACCTGATCACTATAAACTTCCCAAAATGTTGAATTACTCCCTTAATATCATATATTTAAACATGTACAGCTCATATGAAACTCTCTATAATCAAGCAGTCATTTTAATCCATTTAATTAAGAGTTGATTGTACTTACGCTTCAATTAAGCTGGAAATGTCTGACAGTCCACCCACTCCTGCTGCTGAACCCCCGACTGCATTGGACATCATTCCTGACATACTGACCGCACAGTGACACGGTGACGGGGAGTCAAAGAATGTTTTAAAACGTACACTTCACTCTTAATGCAGTCAATTCCTTTTAACACTCACAGCTGTTGAACTTGTTGGTTCTGCATCACGCTCGCGGCCTGTAAACACAAATCCGAGCTTTAATCCACTGTGTCTCTCACAAATGTATGAACAGGACAATTCATTTCTGATCACGTTGGCAATTTTGTGAGAAAAACAAAAACAATCATACACATGCTATCTGATTTAGATGTGTATCTTGTGATTTTAGGCATGCTTGCAGGAGCGTTCTTGGCTTGGCAGACGTTCCAATGTGTCAATCGTTTAACGAGTCAGGACTCTCAGGGGCCCGGACACGGCCCTTTCCACTAGACAATAACTCGGGTGACTAACGGGCTAACTGTCACTCATGGGCCTAATTAGGGAAAGTATCTGGTCTAACCTTAGCAGCGACAAAACAAGCATACGACAGCTGTCTGTCAGCAGTAACCTTTATGACACAGCCAGGCTCTTTATGTACGGTGCATACATATACATATATATATATATATATATATATTAGGACTCGTGCCTACCATGCTGATGAAGGCGGGGTTGTTGATTAAACTAGCCATGTCGAATCCCAATCCAGCAGCAATCTGTGGCGCACATTCACAGACAAAGGTCAAAATAGACATTGCTCTGTAATATATGTGAGCTTTAATAGGATATTATATATTAATACATCACATAAAAATAAGGAAAATACAGTTAACAGTTTAACTCACTGGGCTGGTTGCTTCTTTCTGCTTCTGCTCTGCAATCTTCAGGTTGGATTTGTAGGTCTCGTTCTCGGGGTCTAATACCAAAGCTTTCTTGAAGTAGGTAATTGCCTCCGGATACTTGTTCATGGCTGTCAAAGCCAAACTGGAGCCCCACATTGAAAAGGACACACATCATTTTTGACGCACCGTGAAATATTATAGGGCAGATTTCTGTTGAAAAAACCCGACAAAACTCACCCCATCCTGCCATACGCTTTGCTGTAGGTAGGATCGATCCCAATGGCTCTTTCGCAGTCAACAGTTGCCTCTGTGTAATTCGCCAGTTTACTGTGAGCTGCAGCCCTGCAGAGTGTTAAAGTCAGACCCCATGCTTACCTTCATCACTGGCTGACATTAAATGACGTCAACATGGCATCCTGCTGTACCTGTTACAGTAGTACACAGCGTTTCTCAGGTCCAGGTCAATGGCCTTTGTGTAGCACTCCACTGCACATCTGTAGTTCTCCTCCTTCATGTGATTGTTCCCTAAAAATAACATATTGGAATGTTTACAGAGTTTACACATAGAAAGACATAGAAGTAGCTTTTTTATCATCCTAAAATTCTTCATCCTTTTAATCACTGATGAACCTTTGCGTAGTTTCAGATCCTCGGTCAGTGGTCTTCTATCGCTCCCTAAGTCCAGGCTGAAAACTAAAAGGGGCGGAGCTTTTGCGATGCCCAAAGAAATGAGTTCTTTGGTCTGTGTCAGTGTCTTCTTTTAGGTCTCCTCTAAAAACAAGCTTATCCTGATTGTTATCTGAGATGTTTGTTTAGTTTGATTTTAATCCAACAGTCTGAGTATAAGCGCTTCATGGTGCTACAAGGGGTGTTACAGAGGGTACAGGTATCAGACTTAATGAGATTAGAGTTAGAATGAAAGAGTTTTAACATTACCTTCATTCTTGAGTTGCTCTGCTCGTTCGGTGTCTTCTGGAGACGGGGAGGTCTCTGGTATGGTAATGTTGTCATTCTAAGTAAATGCAAAATACAAGAATCATGAAGTGAAATGATCATTCTAAACAAAGCGTTGTTGTTGTGGTGGACATTTTGACCTGACAGAAGGAAAAGCACAGGTGCAACTCATTTATTTAAGGATGATATATAGGCGTGCCAATAACCAATGCCAGTCAGCCAGGCATGCACTGGCTCACCTTAAAGTAAGATATAGTGATAGCAATGTTATCTACAAGTCAAAATGTCTGCCATGAGAACAGTGTATAGTGCTGACTGTGGAGAACGCAACATTCACTGATGCTGTACAAGCTGAGTTAATAAGTTCATAAGAGCCGTACATGATGAGAGAACGTTGAAGCAGGGAACCCGTGGACCGTGCAGTACCCACCTTCAGCAGGGAGTTGAGGAATATCTCCGTCAGAGGCTGTGGCACAGCGAGGTGGCAGTCACTGGAGCTGATCTTAAAGGTTGTCTCCAAACACTGCACGGCGACTGCAGTGACAGGATGACGTCGACGATATGAATTACATTTGTTAGATTTTTAAGGTAGCAGCCAAACAATTGGTCGTGGAGTCAACAGTATTATTATGGTGAGTCAGAGCTTGGCTGCACATTCAGAGTGAGAAATCAAAGTCCTGTTCGAATAGAATGAAACACGCCACCGCACATACTGCACGTCGTACCCTAATCCCTCGTCAATTGTAGTTCTTTTTGAAGATGAAACCTGCTCCTGTTTATTCTCTGTTCATCAGTATAGTGAGATAAGAACATATGCATATTATACTCTGACTCGGACAGAACAAGTGTCCCATATTTGTAAAGTACAAGTGCTCAGTGAGTTGACCTACCTTCGAGGCTCTCCTGCTCGTCAGAATTCAAAGCACCGCAATGTGTTTGATCTCGTAGGAACTGCACAATCGAGAATGCCAGACGCTTCTCCACTGCCATTTTACCTTGAATCTGCTGCACAGGACGTCGTTTGGAGCGAAACAGAAAGGCACCCACACAAAAAAAATGACTGTATTATTCATAGGGTGACACTTTATATAAGGGTGTACAACCCATGCTCAAGTAATACATAACTAATACATGACAACAACAGTGTTATGAGTGGCTATCAAAAAATGATCAAGTCACTATGAGTCTTTTGTGATTAGTTTGCACTTAATGGTTCATCAATAAATACATACATTTATTTACATGTCACCAAACTAGCCGGATTATATCTACAAAGAAAGGGACATGCATTTGGGTGAATGAGAAGAAATCAAAGTGAAGAAAAAACATTTTGGTACTGATTAATATGATTATTATATTTATTCATAACTCTGTTCATCTGCTTCATCAAGACTGCGTGGATGTTCGAACTGTTCGAACTCTGTCAGAAAACTGTGTGTTCGTGTAGGACTCCATTACTCACAGCAAGAAGGTGATCAAGAAAATAGGTTTCCAGAGCATTTAAATTCATGCATTCAACTATCATTAGTCATTATTCATTAATCAAGCACCTGTTTTGTACTCTTATTATAAATGGTTACCATTATTATTTGGGATTATTTATGAGGCATGTGGTTACATGGAGGTTTTCATGGCTTATTAAATTGAAATCAACTATCAACCATCGTCATGGGTAATTAGTTATTATCTATTAATAATCAGGGCTGGACTATCACTCGCACAATGCCCACAAATGGTTTTTGGTTAGTTCAGGAATTTGCACAACATACTGTATATAACTGATGTATTGACCCTGCAGTTTAGCTTATTTGATGGGCTCGTAATATAGTGGAGCTCTGCGCTCACATGGTACCCACTCCAAAGTAAAGTGGTATTAAAACAAATTACCACAACATGGGCTCAACAGCAGATTTCTTTTGCCGAGGGGACCCCCGAACACATTTATTTATTTTTCAGGGACAATGCACACTAATCACCAGTTGCACTGTAAGTGAGCCAGAGTTAGCCAGAGAGGCTAATTTCCATCTGCTGTCCCCGGCCAGATGTTTCAAGGCAGCCTATTAAACCAGCCATGTTATTATTCTATTACATCCAACAAATACTACTAGAAAGGATGCTGGTGTGCATCTGGTTCTTGTTTCCAAGACAACTCACAGGAGGATGAACGCAAAATGATTCTTGTTTATACCAACAAAAAAAGCATATCTCCATTTAAAAGCTGGATGTTGCAATCTGTTATTTTCTCTCTGTCTGACTGACCAAATCAGTTCCACACATGTTTGTATCAGCAGGGGCGAATAAGGCCAGCCCACTGGATTGATATGGAGAGGATGATTTACAGATACAAAACACTTCCTTAAATAACCATCACGTGCTGATGCCTTTCGTGGTTGCGTTCATTTTGGGTCCGGCCACCACAGCCACTCCTCCCTCAGTGTGTGTTGACACACGTAAACGCAGTGATGCAGAAGCTGTGATGTAATACCATAATGGGAGACGATATGTAGATTCACACAGGCATTATAATTAAAATATATATATGCAATGCATTCGAGGAAATACCACCAATGACGCTGGTAGGAGTTTGTCATATATTAAAGCTTGTCTGGAAAAACAAGGCTCGCGCGCTGTGCAGCTCGTGTGATGCTGGCTAAAACCATCACAACCCTCTGTCAACGCGGCTGCAAACCAGGCGCGAGGAGAGGAAAGAAAGGTCGACCTCATATCCCCCCCCCCCCCCCCCCCCCGCTCACCCAACCTTCAAACACCAGCAAGCCAATTTATAAATAACATTGTGTCAAAGGATGCTATGTGTCCCCCCCGCCCACCTACCTGAGCTCTTTTCCAGCTGTCTGGTGCTACGGCGTCATGAGGACTTGTGTCGGATTCGATCTTCCTCTGCGCCTGCGCCTCAAAAGCGGAAATAAGGAGCGTTTTTCCACGATTCTGGGGGAGAGGGGAGACCGCTGCACTCGTCGGACTGAGCCACAGTAAGAGCAGAAGGAAGTGTTGTTGGCTGTTGTGCACGGAAAAAAACCGCATGAAACCGCTGACATGTGCGCGCTGAGAGTTGTAGTCTGCCGAGCGCTTTGCAGGTATGCTTCAGGATGTTTAGTGCAGCTTGTTACATTGAACTATCTTCATTTTATTATTTTCTGTTTGTTTTATTAGCACCTCTTAGTCATAAAAAATATATTGAAATGCTAGCCTCTTGCCCCCACTAAACAAAATAAATCACTGAAATGTTTATACGTTTTGGCAGCGATTTGCCACAGCTGTCTTACAAATTATTACATGCTTTTATGTTCTTGTTTCTAAAGGCTTGCCATGCCATGAAACTCTACACTAAGTGGAAAGAAGGTCACCACTCACTCAGCATGGTAGAAATGCTGGGCACGTCTAAGTGTGCCCTTGAAGAATGTATGCTTACAGTAGTGCCACCTGTTAAATCCAATCTGAGGCTGCAGTACTGTTTTTAAACGTTGAGGTTAACCGGGGGGGTGTCTGATTCTTCACAGCGTCTCCAAACCTCTCCTGAGAATGACCATCCAGAATGGGTACATGATATCTGCCAGAGACTGCTGCCAGGCAGGGAATAAGATAACCGCACTGAGATGGGACCTGACCCCAGATGACATCCGCACCAGGACAGATGGCCTGATAAACAGAGTAAAGGCGGCCTATGATGACATTGGATCTCTACAGATAGAAAATGTGTCCGTTGAAAACACCCTGAAAGCCTTGGCTCACGCCAAGCTGGATTATGCATGTAAGTGTTATAGAAGTCTGGCCATAGTCTGCATTTTTTTCTTGTCAACAAATGCATAAAAAAAAAAAAAAAAGAAAGCCAGAGCACGCATTGAGGATTTTATTATGTCCATTGACTACATTTTCCATCAGCACTGATTGGGCATCCACATAAAAGGTGGGAAACCTTCCCTTTAACTACGGCACCAAATGTGTATTCTTCCACAGCTGAAAATAGTCCCAGACAGACAGTTTGGGTTAAAAGTTGCTAAAAGTCTCCATGTGATTTGTTGTTAATAAATAACTGTTTTAAAAAAAAAACATATCAGGCTATTTTTCCTGCATACATTTCCCAATTTTGCACAAAGTAACATTCATGGGGCCTTCTTGTTTTATTTTTCTGTTCCCGTAGCATCGCTCCATGTTCTTGATTTCCCCCAGTACGTTTGTCCTTCTAAAGAGGTTCGGACAGCGAGCACAGAGGCAGACAAGAAGCTGTCCGAGTTTGACGTGGAGATCAGTATGAGGGAAGATGTGTTCAAGCGAATCACAGCCTTGCAGGTATGCCTTACTATGTCGCAAGGTTGATATGAAAACTGTCAAAAGTTAACCGTTGCCAAATATTATTCCAAGCAGGAGTAGCTGGCCGACATGCATCATAAATACCGTGGAATTAATGAAAGAAGTGTGGTTGTCTGTGTGATTTATTTTTTTTTAACAGAAAAAGCTCCAAGACAACCTTTCACCTGAAGAAAAGCGATTCTTAGACAGACTTGTTACATTAGGCAAGCGGAAAGGACTGCACCTGTCTAAAGATATACAAGAGGTAATCTGATTATGAAAGCTACTTTACTTTTGACCATTTTGATCAATTTTGAAGTCGTAACAAAGGCTAGCCTTTTATTTTGAAGTTTTATTATTGGGCTACTCTTGTGTTTACATTTGGACCACAAACTGTAATTTTACAATAATCATGTTACATCCTAGAAAACGAATGTAATGTTGCTCACTCTTCTTTTTCTTTTCTCTCCCAAGGAAATAAAAATAACCTACAAGCGTATAAGTGAACTCTCCATCGAGTTTAACCAGAATCTGAATGAAGACAATACCTTTCTTGTTTTTTCTGAGCATGAATTGGGTAAGCTTATTCTGCATAAAACTCAGTCTGGTATTATTACATATGCTTTGACGAGTTCACTGATGGTGTTGCCCTCTTCTGTTAAGGTGGGCTAGCTGATAGCTATCTCAATGGACTGGACAAGGCAGCAGATGGGCGGTATATAGTGACACTTGAATATCCCCAGTACTACCCCCTGATGAAGAGGTGTCACATCCCTGAGACCAGGAGGAAGATGGAAACCGCTTTTCACAGCAGGTGTAAAGAGGTAACTGGAGTCTGATAATACATCCGTGTGTCCGACACTTCCCCGAACACAGCGAGATCTGTCTGTTATTAACTCCAGTTGATGCATGTACACCTGCAGCTTTATCTGGAGGAATACTGTTACTTATACTTATGTTACTTATTTCAAGATTCAAGTTGCCTACTTGCACACAAGGATATCAGAGGAAATGATGTATGCACGTAATCCAGCGTTACTGTTTGTAATTTGATCTCATTGATATGAGCTTCACTGTTTACCGTTGACTTTCATACAGCTGTATCAGCTGTAATAAATGACTGCTAATGCAAACCACTCTTACTGCTGCTGGCACATTAAAAGCATTCAACTGGTCAAACAGGAAGTGGCTTTTATTGTGAAGCAGGAAGCGATCTATTTGACCAGGTGGTTAGCGCTGACCGCTTTTTTGCTACAGTGGATCACTTAACTATTGCGGGGAGTAACGGAACAAGGAGGAGCCGCCTCGGTTAGGCTGAAGTGGCCCACAGAATGGTGGGGGGAAAAAAAAGGTCAATTACTGACTGACTTCTTTATTAAAAGAAGTCAGTCTGGATGGAAAATGTCATGAGGTCAAGGAAAGATATGAAGGAGAATTCATGAGGACTTAGGAAAAGACAACCACGGTGCTCAGAGAGTCCGACTGGGAAGGTGGATATTATCTGTATTATCTCCTTTCCTTCTATGGTCCAGGGTGGTCCAGTGTTCCCTATGCTAAAGGAGATAAGAAAGGAAGCATTGAAGCACTTTTCATGAGCATTTTCTCATTATATTATACATTTTATGAGAAAAATTAGATATTGTGTAAAATGTTCATATTGCATACACTAGCTGATGTGTTTATCTTGTTTCTTTTTTTTCCAGGTAAACACAGCAATCCTTGAAGAGTTGATAGAACTGAAATCAAAGGCCGCAGACTTACTTGGTTACACTTGCCATGCGAACTATGTGCTGGAGATTAACATGGCCAAGAATGCAAGCAAAGTGTCTGACTTTCTAGGTATGGCCCCTTTGACATGGTTCCACTCGGACACACACACACACACACACACACACACACACACACGGCCACATACATGCAACGCGTGTGTAATTTGAGATGAAGGAAAAGGGAACTAGAATAACTAGAGGAGAGAAATGCTCCACCTCATGCATGTGGTGAATGCTGCACTACATTCCTCTCATATGTAGTGTACATACAGTAATATGCAGTCGTATATAGAAGTATGGCTAATGATCAAGGTCATATATCACAAAGTGGGAAAAGGTATCGGTATCTTGTTATTTAAGGACAAATCTGTTTAGAAGGGACATAATTGATGATTAAAAAGGGTATAGAAATTAATAGTGGGAGTCATGACTCTGTGCTTTAAGTTGAAACATAAAAAAAAGGACCGACATTTCATTATGAGACAAAACACAGTCTACATATCTGAGCTGTGTGTCTTTGGCTATGAAGACTTCTTTCTCCCCACTCTACAGACACATTCTATGAAACACTGAAGCCCATTGGAATCAAGGAGAGGAAATACATTCTTGCACTGAAGAAGCAGGAGTGCTTGATGAAGGGCTACCTGTTTGACGCACAGATCAATGCCTGGGACTTACCCTACTACATGAATCAAGTGGAGCAGTGCAAGTTTGCTGTGAACAAGGACAAACTGATTGAGTATTTCCCGCTTGACGTGGTGACGGAAGGACTGTTGAGCATCTACCAGGAGCTGCTGGGTCTCACGTACACGGAGGTGGAACGTGCTCATGTGTGGCACGAAAATGTCAAGCTTTATTCAGCCCAGGACACTGAGACAGGAGAGCAGATCGGCCAGTTCTACCTGGACCTGCATCCAAGGTAGAGAACGGGTCACTTTAGGGCTGCAACTAACAATTGTTTTCATTGGTAATTTTTCTATTCTTTGTTTAGATGTCTTGTTTTTTTTTCCGACCAACAGAATCCCAAAGCTTTTTGTAAAGCTGGAACGAAGGAATGTGTTGCATTTTTGCTTGAAGAATTATTTGAATTCATCAAAATTGCTGTTTTTTTTTTTTTCCTTTTATTTTCTGTCAATCAATTAAGTGACGACACTAATGGGAAATGTATGTTTAGATATGCAAATGATGCGTTATCTTATCAAATATGTGATGATTTACATACATTCTCAGAACAGAAATCTGAACTTTGCATACAGCCAGGTTAAACAAAATCTTGTTTCAGTGTGTTGACATATCTGAGTCAAAGGTCTCTCAAAGGAGTTTTTATTTCTCCCAAAATTGGAAAATGTGTCAATATAGATTTAAAAAAAAAAAACTATTTTCACCATGTTTTTAGGAATAAAATGTTGTCTAGCTCAGGTTATGAATTACTTATGAACAAACCCTTCTGTAATAACCTTTAGAATAGAGATGGGAATGAAACTGAACAAAGTTGGATGTATGTAAGTGCTACTGAAGTGGAGATTTGTCTGAGAAAAAACTCCACATTTTGAGAAATCGACCTTTAAAGATATGTATTGTAAGGTGACATACATTTTTCAAAACACTACTGAGAAATGGGGGGAAAGAATGTAACTAATAGATATCGCCTGGAAACTTCCCCAGTTCATTACTTACATTAAGACAATTTTGAAGTTTTGAAAGAACACGTGTCATAGAAGCAAAATGGCCCAAAATTGACTGGTGACAAAAAAATGTTGCCTTGGGTGTCTCCCTTTTAATAGATTCATTAGTTTATCCACCATCAGTCCTTGATCTTTGTAATATATCAGCCTGGCCGTGTGACATTTGCGAGCTTATCTTCCACCAGGGAAGGAAAGTACGGCCATGCCGCCTGCTTCGGGCTCCAGCCCGGCTGCAGAGGACCTGATGGAAAACGCCGGCTTCCGGTGGCGGCTATGGTGGCTAACTTTACCAAGCCCAGAAAAGGTTGTCCATCTCTCCTCCAACACCATGAAGTGGAGACTTACTTTCACGAGTTTGGTCATGTTATGCACGAGCTCTGTTCCAAGGTAGGCCATCAGCAGTTTCATTGTGTTTGCATATTGCGTGTCTGTATATTGATTAGAACGATGGAGCGTGAACTTTTCCTGTGTTCTTGTCAGACCACTTTCTCAGAATTCAGTGGAACCCTGGTGGAGACGGACTTTGTGGAGGTGCCTTCGCAGATGCTTGAGAACTGGGTTTGGGAGAAGGAGCCTCTGAGGAGAATGTCTCGCCACTACAAGGACGGCACCCCGATCCCAGACGATCTGCTCGACAAACTGATCGCATCCAGAGTCGCCAACACCGGTCAGACAAAAAAAACAAAAAAAACATCTAACCATAGAATACATACAGAATTCAAGAGTGCTGACGTGTTTATCCTCTACAGGACTGATGAACCTGCGTCAGGTAGTCCTCGGTAAAGTGGACCAGTCGCTACACACCAGCCGGCGTGCAGACACAGCTGAGGTGTTTGCAAAGCACTACCGGGACATCCTGGGTGTTCCTGCTACACCAGGTTGGTTGTAACATCAGTATTAGTGATGAGAATTGAGAGTATTTATTTAATCCTCTCCCATGAGGGCGGAAAAAAAAATAAAACCTTAATGTTGAAATATAATAATAATTAATTTCCTCTATGAAACACATGCAGAGGACCTTTTTGTGTTTTTTGGAACGTGTTAATAGGTCATAACAAAGACCTTTTTGATGTGATGACAAATAACTTCTTTCTGCAGGTACCAACATGACAGCCAGTTTCAGCCACTTGGTTGGAGGATATGATGCTCAGTACTATAGCTACCTGTGGAGTGAAGTCTACTCCATGGACATCTTCTTCAGTCGTTTTAAAAAGGAAGGTGTTATGAATCCAAAGGTGGGTGTGATTATTATTATACACCATATATATATGTATAAATATACCTATAAACTTGTAAGCATACATCTCATTGTTTTGTGGAAAATGTCTTTTATCAGGTTGGAAAAGAGTACAGAAGGGTGATTCTGGAGGCCGGGGGCTCTGTGGACGGCATGGACATGCTGAAGACCTTCCTCGGACGTGGCCCATGTCAGGATGCCTTCTTTCAGTGCAAAGGACTGATTAAGTCACAGAAAACACAGACGCTGTAATTTCATATGTTCTTTAAGAGTCTTTTTGTCAAAGCAATGTATCATTTTGTATTTCCTGGATGCAAGTCCACATCAGTAGAAAACATGTTACTTTGTTTAAGTCCTTCTACTTGATTTCTACCTGGCGACATTTGTTCAAATGTGCGGTTGATCATGAAGGGTCCTCGTGATAATATGCATTATTTACCTTATTCAGAGCAGACATTTAACTGGTCATAGTGACAAACACACAGGGGGTTCTTATTAAAACATTAAAAAACGACTTTATTCTATTCAAGTGTCCCAGTAAGACGCCAATGAACAATACTGTGACCCTGAGAACCAAGCAGCTGTTTTGTAACTCCCTCTTAAGGATTGAGGGAGACATTACATTTGTATTCATGTTACTAAAAATGTTAATATGTATATATATTTACAGATGTAGTGATTGGAAGCTATGTCAAAGCTACAGAAAGATTTGAAAATGTGAAAAGCACAAAGAGGATCTTAAAAATGTTTTACGGCAAGATGGCTCACAAAGCCTCACTGAGAATGCCGGCAATATGTCTATATTAGTTCCCTCCTTTAAAAGGAATCAGTCTATTGGGAGAAAACATTGTATTTTGGGGAATTAAAATTCCCATGCAAGGAATAGTTCTATCCTATACACCAGGGGGCGCCACGTGATAGCAAATGTTGGTATGTGAGTTTCAACATAAGACAGAAACATGTATGTTATCGTTGGCGTAACGCCTTCTACGCTGTAAAATGACTATTTCTTATTAATTAAAACCATGTACTTATTGCTGCCATGAAGGCTTTGTAAATGATGAAAACGCCTTTTATGTACACATGTAGATTGATTTAATAAAATGTCTTATCTTTGCCCACTTCCAGTCTGTGTGATGAATACCGATCCGTGACCTAATCAGAGGGAAAGGAAATCGATCGAGGGCGATACTGTGAAGTGTTTGTGCGAGATACCGAACGCATCATCTTCTGGGTGGCTCGGTGGAAGCGAGAGAAGGCGACTTCTGGTGGCCAGCCTACTCCTCCATGCAGGCGCAGAGGTCGCAGGGAAGAGAAACCCACCGCTCCATGTTGCTCTCAGACAGCCTCGATGTAGCGTCGGACGACTGCTGAAAAAGCTGCTCGATTGAAAGAGAGAGAAAAAAAAAAGAAATTATGACTGAAAACATCTGGGTGCGGCACACTTTTAGATGAAAAGGTTTCGCTCTGTCGGAGGTCGTTGGCATTTTTTGCCTTTTTGTATTTCCTTGCTGTGAATGTCGTGGACATTTTGGATTTTTTTTTTTTTTTTTAATGCTTTGTGTCATTAAGTGTTAACCAAATTAAGGAGCGTTTTTTTCCCCTGTCGCCGTCGGTTGGTTTGAGTAAAGTAAATACTTTTGATCGTGGGGACGACGACGCTGAACAACTTGAGGACGGTTTGCTGAGGAGGAGAATTGTGCGTAATGGGCCAGCTTCGACTTGCTCTTTAAGGGGGGCAACGTTAGCTCGCTGCTAAACACACTAGCGAACCCATATTGAACTCAAGCAAAGCTGTGCAGCTAATGCCCACTTCCCGACATATATATTTTGGGATAGTAGCACCCTGCCCCACTACCTGGACACCACTGACTGAGACGCTGACTCGACAGTAATCCAGGTAAGGCTCTTTGTTTGCGCAACTTACTGCTGCTGTCTGCGGGGCCCCACACGGCATGCTAGCGTCGATGCTAGCTGCGTAGCGCCGAGGTCCCATTCTGACGCTGTCCCGACTTGAGTCTTGCATTAATTCTGTGCATTCTTTAACATAAATCTTAACGTTAAAGCCTTTTTTTTCCTGCACTGTACCCGTGTTGTTAAGTGTTGTGTCCACATTGAACCTTAACAAGAGATTTCAGCAGCTGTCTGTGTTTTCGGTCAACAGCTGTACGGTACACGGCTGCCCGTTCTCAATGTTGCTTGGCTACCAGTTTATCGATTCTCTAGAATATCCTGTATAACGCAGCCTGGTACAATTGAAAGCCAATAACCTGGGGCTATTGTACTTTTTACTGCCATTCCCAATATCACAATGTAACAGCTGCACTGCAACAACAACAACAGCAGCATCTTTTGTTGCGGAGCATCTTCAGCAGCGCATCGACGGACGAGGGATTAGTCTTCTGTACGGTCAACAAATCGCCGTTTTCGTTTTCTCACCACTTCACTAATCAGATTACCCCCCCCCCCCCCCCCATTTAACTCTAATGTAATTTAATCCTGTTAATATTTGTGGTGGATGCGGAGTTAATCTCTAGGTTTGATTTCGGGGAATCCCTGCAGGTCCATCCATTGACCTCCACTTTATTTATTTATGTAATTTTATTATACTGAATGGTACTCTGGGAATGCTGTCAACATCAACAAACATCAGGAAATCATGGAGTAATTCACGTTCAGGGGGAAATCACAACAAGCCTGCAGGTTATGATGTATATCTGTGGTTGTAACGCACCAATGACAGCTTGCAATGTCGGTTATGGACCAAAACCACTCGGACTGTAAACACAATTAGACATATTTATGCATCCTTGAAAGTGGAGGCCCGCTTTATGTTCCCACAGACAGCATGCAGCATGTTAAGATACAAACTCTGCAGCTGTTTCATACATTAGGTAGATGATTGTTCTCCGGCCTGCTTGCTGAAATACAGAGAATGTTCCTCCTGCGTTAAAACTCTGGCGTTGTCATCTAGTAAAGCAGATCCGGTCTCTGATAAGCCGTCAAAGGCCATCCCCGCTGTTGTATAGTGTAAACAAAGGCCGGGTCGTATCAGCTGACAATGTTGTGGGCCCACAATCTGAGAGCTGGTGGCCAGATGTTTGTAGATGACTATCTTCTGGGCCTCAAGAGTTTGGGGTAAAGTCTTCAATCAGGATAATACAGTTCTTCTGCCCTCCTCTCCTCTGATTATATGCGAGACTGATCTTCAATATTATACACTGCATAAATCACAGAAGCATGCACACAGTCACTCTGCAGTGGTGTGTTGAATTGAATTGATCAAGTTCCTCATATGATCATTTACAACTGACCTTATCTAGACTGGAAGATAAGGCTCGCTCTAACAGAGGCCCTCTACTGCACTGCTCTTTTTCTCACACGAGTGCCAAAATGTTCTTGATACAGTTCGTTGTGCCACTCGGAGATGGAAATAGAACTTCAACAAAAGTGGCGAAGCCATGTTTCCTTATCTTTATTATGCAACAAAAAATGTTGCCCTGGCTCCATAATGGTTAATCCAAAGCCCATAATGCTTTCGTGGGGATGTTTGTTTTCCCCATATCTCTAAATCATTCTTTGAGTCTGAGAAATAACACTCTAGACGGATTAGGCATTGTAATGGTCAACCAGGTTAAAACCATGTTTTCCTGAACAAGCCTCAAACGGCTCTAAACTCAGCCTGGTCTTCCTCTGAGGCAACACTTTTAAAAGCCGAATGAAGTGGTATCTGTATGTCAAAGGTGATGTAATTCCTGTTGAAGAGGGATATTATGAGTGATCATCCTGAACTGTGAGCCAATGGGATATCAGAGTTGGGGCTGTGTGATTTCATAGGACGGTCAGAGGGCGGAATTCCTTTTAAAATTGGTATCAAATTTCCTTTTCTATCCCCGGTGTTTGTGCTGAACGACTGCTGAACGCATTGTGTGCGTTTGACATTTTATATCCGATAGGGAAGCTTTTTTTTTTCTTCTACATCTTCTTTCACAGTGCGGCTTGTGTGACCATATAAGTGCACATTTTCTCTCCCAAGTTCAGCAAGTCTAGCCTTGAATCTACAGTTGTGCTGAAAAAGAAAGCGAAACAATGCTCGAGCAATGTGTCAACAACGAAGCTGTTGACGTGGAATAAAGAACACGTGGGGTTAACACTAAATGCTCATGTGGCATTGTTGACTTGCCGCAGTTGATGGCGTGTAGATAGTGAGGAAACCTGTGAGCCGGTGTACACATGGCACAGTTAAGCTATCGTCGCATGAAATCTCTCCCGAAGCAAACTTACGATAGTCTTGAATGGACGAATGCATTCGTGTTTCTTTGTTGTTCTTGTTCTTTTTTTTAAAAGACGTTTGGCAAGTTGTGTGACTTAGGTTTTGTTGTGTGTAAGCAGCTGTTAGCAGGTGCACACAGAGCGAGCTGTTGCATGTGTTTTATTTTACTTTCAATTATATATTCTATGCTAATGATCCTTACAGAGCTGAAAGAATGAGTCCCTAAAGTCGGTAACTTGAACTATTTTGATCTTGATCCTTGCTGCTGTTTATTGTCATGTGTGATGGTAAATTAAATATCTTTCGGTTTTGGACTGTTGACCAAAACAAGTGGTTTTAACACCCTGGGCCTCAGAAAACTGTGACGTGTATTTTCACTATTTTGTGGCACTTTTATAGCCCAAATGATTCATAAAGATGATCTGCAGAACAGTCGATGGTGTAAATGATCGTTTGGTGCAGGTCTGAAATGGATTTTTTTCCAAGTGAGCATAATAAAGATCACTTACACTCATTGTAAGCTCCTCCATTGACAGAACAATTTGAGGATCTATTGTACCAGTGAATTGTAGCGGGGCGTTTTGTTTTCTATTAACCCCACCTCAACAATAAATCCTCAACATGTGTGGAGCAATGCGTCATCGTGGAGATTGGGGACATGTGTGCTCTACTGGAAACACTGTGACAAACTTATTAGCCCAATTTCAACATAACTCTGATGAAGCCAGTTGGAGGTCCACCCAAGTAATTCATTTCAATTATTTAAAGTTCTTGGCATCGGCGGCTCCTTTGTTGTCATTTCAAACTACCCAGAAACCTCTGCAACAGTGGTGTGGAACTCATTTTAGTTCGTGGGCCACATACAGTTTGATCTTGAGTGGACCAGACTAGTAAAACCATTGCATTATAACCTCTAAATAACAAAATCTCCAAAAAAAACAGATGGCTGTTTCCTCAAACCTGTCCACTCTTTATTTATTTATCTTCTCTGTTCTCGCAAGTTCTTTACATTTTTCGCAATGTTGAGTCTTATAATATTATATTCCCTGAGTACTGAAATGTACTGTGAACACACCAAGTTCGCTGGCCTCCTTTCTTCTGTGAAGAAATATGAACGGGTCCATTTTTCTTGGAAAACCCAACAGTCCATGTCCACTTTACTCCTCAGTAAAGTGGACATGGACAAAGACACTTCCCACGGGCGGCTCCTGCAGGAACAGAAGCTTACGTGGGACAAAGTTGTGTCATGTAGCCTGTACGTAAGCAGGTGGGATCTATAATGGCGTATCTAGCATAGGACCCCCAGTGAACTAGTAGGAATAGTCCTCCAGTGGGCCGGATCGGGCCCTTTTGGCGGGCCGGTCTGGCCCTCGGGCTGTATGTTTGACACCTCTGCTCCACACCGTAATGGTCCATAGAAACGTTATCACCTCATTGCTAAAGATAGTGCCCTGTGCCTGGTGTGGTGAAGGCAACTGGCCCTTTTCTGGTCCATGTAGTGATACCTTCCTGCTTTATAAGTTACCGAGAGGAAAACGGGAGCTCGCCGCTTCCATTCCTGCCGTGTTTCACATCCATTCCAGTTCGGCTACAAGAAAGAGAGGGTTCAACACGGTGGTGGCATTCTAAGCCAACTTCTGTGACAGGCTGGCGCTCTGCACACAGTGTCGGTGTTTGATCTGGCGCGACATCTTTGTTTGCGCTATTAGGTAAAATGCCGTGTTTGTGCATGTGCTCTGACCGGTTTGGGTAGGAGGTGTTTTTTTTCTTTAGAGCCTTGCTGCGGCTTTTCCATGACCCCTCTGAATCTCTGCCGAGGCTGCTGATAGCTGTGCGTTTCCTTGAAGCAGGTGAAAGCATGCAGCCGAGTCCAAAACAATGGATGATGTGATTGCAGGCGGTGACTAGAGTTTTGGTCATGTGTTGAAGCAAGGTCATGAGTTTAGACTGCCACCGGAGGAGGAAGACCATTTTTGGTCAAACCATAGTCATGACCGTGTGGAGCAAAGGAAGAACTGTGAACAAGATGGCAGTGTGCAGGTATTTTTTGTCGTCTTTTCGTGAAGATGTTTGTTTTCCGAGGACCCACTAAGGTTTTCTGTATGTGCCTCCTGATGATTGCATGGGATCACACTCAGCTGCACGGCTAACTTGATCTGGAGCAGGCTATATTCAGACCAGGGATGTCCCGAGCTGATATTTATAATTCATAACAGCGTTGCAGTCGCATTGACCTTCCTCAGGCTGTATAAAAAGCACGGACACACACCTCTCGATACCAAATGTGTCGGCCTTTAAAGAGACTGGTTTGTTCTCACTGTTCTTGAAGGTACATTAAGGGTTTGTTTGGTACTATTTCACTATTTACTTTCTCATGATCCTCAAAAACGAAGCTACTTTTAGAGCGTGATTGATTTCTATTTTATTATATTGTATTTAGTCAACACACTTGTGTTGTGGAGATTTTGATTTACGACCTGGTGAAGGTCTGTGGCAATATTTAAACACCACTTTGTTTTTCATTATGACAAATCAGTCGACGATATAAACCCATGTCTATGGATTTTTTTTTTCTTGGTCTGTTGCCCACTTACTATTAAAGCTGGCTTAACAAATAGCAGGTACATTATCTCCACAACTGTAGATATCAATATTGAATGAATAGTGAGTGCAATGAAGGCCTTTCATACACCAGATGGAGGGGCCATATCGTGCTGTATTTCGACGTGGTATTTGTGGGGAAATGTACATTTGCATAGTATTTGACATGCGGTTCTATCAGTTTTAACATACATCTGTGCATCCAGATTCTCCGTAATGATTTTCCTGCTTCTGTGACCCAGTTAGGAGAACATCTGTCTCTGCCTCATGCCGTCTCGCTGATTACTGATATCCAAACAAGAAGAATGCAGAAGAATTTATGTAATGGAAGAATTTTGAAAGTCTTTTGAATTACCAAAGAGGAAAGAAAAGTAACCCATGCAAGAAGTGGTCTGTTGTAATGTCGGCTACAGATATGCGTAATATCTCTGCTATGGAGCTGCTTTCATACTTGATCGTATGCGCTGAAGGCCGGGCAACGCATCGACTTCAGGCCGCCGACGCACGACAAGTGGCCTGAGCTTAACTCCAACAATACCTCAGCACACCGTAGATACATCTATAACTCATAAAGAAGACGTGTATAATATCCCGGGTCAGTGTGGTCATCCTCACTGTAAGCAGTATTCCTAACAGACTTTATATATCTGATTGGATGCTCAATGTGCAGCCAGTTCAGTGATATGATATCACTGAATAAATGCACTGAGAGTCTTTTATACGGTTTGGGACAGTGATTGAGCTCAGAGCCACCTGGTTCTTCCATATTCATGTTCATTCATGTTCACTGCAGAGGAACATGCAGCCAAGAAAAGGAAGGTATTTTTTTAGGTTAGTCAGTTTTATGGAAATAGTTTGGCTACAAAAAGTACAAGGTTGACCAAAAAGCAGGTCGTTTGTCATCGTCTGGCACAAAAATGACGTTGACATCTGCTTACACGTCCTACAAATGATCCGAATGTCCCTCCAGTGCGGTCCATGATGTGTTTGACCACATATGGACGCGTCCTCTGGCTACCTCCAATTTGCTGACTCATTGTGTTTTGGGTAAAATCACACCTGTGTTCATTTGTAAAAGGATCGCCCAAGCTGCTTTTATTTAGTGCCAAAGGTGAGCAGCTTGCTGTTAGCTTAGCGTTATAACTGAAATGATATCAAACCTGGCTCGTGTTCACAGGCTCTAATTGGTGGGTTTTGGCCCCTAAAGAATCTCCATATTTGGCTTTCAGCGTGCCGTGATTCAAACCGGCTGCACAGGCTGGTCACCACCTTGTTCACTGGCTCCAACACACCACTGCCTGCTTATGACGTCATGTGACCATCAGCACTTTGAGTATAGCTCTGTTTACATGTGTTTATGTCTAGCGCTGGAGTCTCACCCGTTCCCACCTTGCTCCACGAGTATCTCCTTTCAGTGCTGGTGTCTTTAAGCGAACACACCTTTTAACTGCGAGGAACAGTCTTAGTGTTTGACAGCAGTCTGAGACGGAGCCAATCTGATTAGAGTTTATAGTGTTCTACACGGGGAACGGACCGGCCCGGACAAGGAACAGATAAACTGGAATTACTGATACGCAACTGGTCCAGTAATGGAAACTAATGACATTATTACCATAGCACACAAAACAAATGAGCTGTTGTTTGCTCTGCCGATGGCCTCCACCAGTCACACAAAGGTTTGCACGTGAAGTCAACGTGTACCTGTAATGTATTTCAATGAAAGTTAACTCCATATGAGACGTAAATCATGAGCATGGTTATAGTACGGCATAATTATTATCAGTGCATTAGACTGAAGTTAGCCGCTGCTCTGCTGAGACCATGTTGTATGTTTAGATAGCAAGCACGGACGTTATTGTTTCGTAAGCCACAAGAGCGAGCCGAGCACTGCTAAAGGCCATGTCTGATCATTACAGGGCCACTTCTGCTGAATATCTATCAACGTGCACGTGATCAACTCCTGATATCGCCCCATTAATCTGCGGTCAGCTTTTTCCTGCTCCAAACGTCATTATATCGGCCTTTTTCGAAGTCCACTATTGTTCGACGTCTTCTTTATAAGGTTCTACAGAACATACGACGGGCTTAAAATACCTTTTGTTCCTAACCTTTAAAATTGCATGCACCTCGCACCTTCCTCGCCACTTCGGCCAAGACGATATCCAACATCCACCACTTCAAAAGATGTTATGAGACTGTGAACATGATGACTTTTTTTATGTGCTACAATATATATAGTTATTTTCCCCATTAATTAAAAAAAAAAAAAGAGTTTCTCAGTCAATGTATGAGTTGGCAGCTATACGTGTTTATGTATAACTGAGGATCACGTAAAAGAACATAGCCACTGATCACTATTTGTCTGCCAAACATGCACGTATAGTCATTAGCTTGCTTATAAAATCAACGAGAGGTAACCGTTTTCTCATCCTCCATTTTTAACCCCAGTGACGTCGATTAGATGCTGGATGCACCGTCACATTGCCATCAATACAAAATGCAAATCAGCTACGCCTTTTTAGACGTTAATTATTGATTTATAATTCATTGAATTCCTGAAGCAGAAGCACAAGAATGTCATTCTGGAGTCACTTCCTCATTGATGCAGCGTAAACAAGCTGCAGGTGATTTCCTTCTCCCGCCTCCTGTTGTTTCACAGTACGGCTGCAGCAGCGACTCTCTGAATAAAAGTGCAAGTAGCTGCAAAGGAGGCGAAGTCTGTTGGTGTAACTGCAGCGCCCCTTCCCCCACTGCCCACATCCCCAATTTGAAAATTCGTGCACTATTCCAGTGTGTGGCGGAGGGAACTTTTGTTTGGCAAGAGTCAGTATCCCAAATAGATGAGATGAGGATAAAGGCGCCCGAGAGGAAGTGGAGCAGAAACTAATGGGTGTCAGTGCAGTCCAATGTGTTTGCAGCTGATTGAAAGACCCGATGAATAAGTCAAAATTTCTCTTTTGCTCCCCCTCTTTCTCCTGCCTGTTTTTTGATCCCTCCCTCTTCCCTGCTCTGTGGCTCTATTGTGCTCGGTGAGGATGGTGGAGGGATGATCCTATCTTTTGTAGCTGGCTCTGTTTGTCTCAGATCAACTGGCAAAGCTAATACTTCTGCAGACATGCACGGACAATCCTCGGCATTGTGTGGCGCTCTGACCGGAGAAGCGAGATTATGCCGGCTTTCTTTGTGCATTACAACGCATGTTGCTCTAATGCTGGAGCAGTACAGTCTTTAGTAGCAACATGAAAACAGCTGGATCATTATTTTATTCCTAATGTGTGTCTATCCATGCGTGGTGTGTGTCCTCAGGCAGTACTAACTAGGCGGAGCTTCGCTATTTCAGTATCTGCTAAACTTGTTAAATTCCAGCCGCATTCAAGAGCTCTTTGTAGTTCAGGAAGCATTTGCTGACAAATCACATTTTTTTTGTCGAACATACTGAACATTAGCTGCAAAGCCGAGACCCCTAGTGAGCGTAACTTACCATGAAGGGAGAGAACGAGCTTCTTCTGACCTAAATCTGAGTGCTAATTAACGTGCACTATGGAACATGTAAAGAAATATCTTCCAGCAGCTTCATCTAATCCCATTAGCCGGTTTCCATTTTTGGCAGTCGTCCATCACCACTCAAGGGATCAGACAAATGATCAATAAAATATGTATTGCAATCAACGATAGTCTTCTGCAACTTTGGAACTTTTCATATTTATGTCTGGTGATGTTATTGTGCCACTTTACGTCTGTTTTACATTTGAATAATAAAAACAAATTTAAATCTAAAGGCATTTCACAGGACAGTTAATCAGTTGGGCAATGTACGGTATTGTGGTTGTCTATCGTTGTATGTTAGCATGCAATTCACAGCTCTATTCCTCACTAATGAAGGGAAACCTGCCGTAAAACACCATCGAAGGTTGTCAAAGTTGCCATCTATTAAACTCTATTAGCTTTTAATAAGTTATTGCACGATAATTCCACAATGTATTCTGCTAGTTGAGGTGCAAGAGGACTTCATGATTTTCAAACCGGTTTGTTGTTGTTTGTACTGTTTGCTTTATGTGTTGTCTTTTGTCTTTTTTGTCCTTTTTCCTTAGATAAGCAAATTGTCGCGGTTGGATCTATCATCAGTCGTCCACTGGGATCCAGGCGCTTGAGTCCTAAATGACAAGGTATGTAAAGCAGCCCATTAATGTCACGCAGCGTCCTGATATCAGCGATGAGGGGACGGAGGCTAAATCTCTTTATTGTGGCGTTTGTTTTTTTGGATTTAGATTTAATTTTCCTTCTCTTGAAGCAAACGCGTCTGAACCAATTTTGGTCTCACGGAAGTGATGTATGTCGAACATGACTACAACTCTTAACAAGAAACAACAGGAGGGCCCCACCCTGATCTCCCGGAGGCTTGGTGACGTGATACACCTGACAAACTAGCTCTGTGTGCAATCAGCATCCGATTTCATCTTAAATGAGTGAAGAAGAAATACCTCCCGAAGCCTCATAGTTATTTCAGACCGTGCCCCATTGACAAAAGAGTACAATGCGGTTAAAAACTCAATGCCGATTTGATACAAAATGTCGTCCTTTAACCCCCAACAAATGTTGTGTAATAGACCGAAAAATATCTTCAGCAAATTATTGTGGAACAGCAGAGGACAGGGGTTGAGACTGATGTTGCTGTACTGAACTTATAACAGGGTGGTCCTCCAGATAGCACATTCTCTATGGTACTACTGACAGGAACAGGTTTGGCTTTAAAAGCTTGAGTCTTTGTCTGTTTGCTTCCACATTTACTCGTTTGACTACTTGGCTTCTCCTGTAACTCATAGCTGCTCTGTTTGCATAACTTTCGCACTGCTGGAGGCTTTGCATCAACTACACTCGATACTAATCTCTAATTTCCACAATCTTTTTTTATGGATTTATTTTTATTTTTAATAAGCTAACACCAAATTACATGGGCAGAAATCTATTGATGTGCTGCTACATGATGATTACAAGGTTTCACTATGTAAACAGACTTTCAGCACAGTGATCAATACAGTTTAAGGACCGATACAGACCACCATTCATTCACACATTAGCTAGTAGGGATGGGCGGTATACCGGTTTTATCACCGTCACCAGTGTCACATTTGGCGATGTGGATTTTGCAATAAGGCCTTTACTGTGATAGACACACACACACACACACACACACACACACGTTTTGGTTGAGTGAACACGGACATTTTAGGTTAGCGCAGACAAACCAGGACGAAGTAGATTTAACACTCGAACTACGTCACATGTAGGTCTACACACCTCATTTTCATTTGTATTTATAGCCAATAAACACATCTGTTTTTAGAAATATGTCTTTCTTAATATGTTCCCTTACATTGCCACGAGAGTTAATATTAGTAGAATTGTGTTTAAGTGAAGTATGCCTTTTTAATTGTGCGTTGCAGTGATATAATACCATCACCGCAAAAAAAAGAAATCCCCTGCGGTTCACTGGGTTCTCCGGCTTCCTCCCACAGTCCAAAGACATGCGCGTCAGGTTAATTGCTGACTCTAAGTTGCCCGTAGGTGTGAAAGTATTCACCGTCTCACGTAGAATTTCTACTGAACAGCAACCCTCCCCACCCTGCAACCCCGAATAGGATAGGCGGTCACGGTTAATGGAGGGATACAGTGGACGTCATATCGCCCATCACTAGTGCATGGGGCCTAATTTAACAGTTCATTTGATTGTGTGTGACACCAGTTTACAGAGCGCATCTCTCATTGGAAATCCGCTTTTTGTCCACACTATGAAGATGAACTATGTCTTTTTATTTTCATTCTCAGACGAGGACAATTTGTTCCGTGCCGTACTGTTCCTGATTCAACTGTTTATAAGGAGCTGCACTTTTACCTTTCAAGGCCGGTCTCAAAGCGTCCAGGAGCTTTTAGCGTTGGCTGCTGCTTTGGTGTTTTTCTGGAATATTCACAGCACTGCCGTTGCATTCGAGATCTTTCTTTAAAGTTGAGATTCCTCCATTTCTCTCTTTGACATGATATATTTTCAGAGAAAGATGACTTATTTTAAAAACATATTGCTTTCTGCTTTTTCATTGTTTACCGTTTTAAAACGGTATTTAATGAGCAGACTGTATGACTTTAACTAGACATTTGGGGAAATATTCTCCATTTCCATATTCTCCAGCAGGCAAACATGGAAAATGTGGCAGTTGTCTGCATGGATTCATGGCTCTGACCTGAATGTGTCTGACCTGCTTATTGAGACTTGGCAAACAGCATCTCACTCCCTCTGTCTTTCTCGCTCACATGGACAAACAGACAAACGGCTGTGTCTGATGCTAAGTCCTGTATCTCTTTCCACCAGGGAAGCATCATCTTCTGAACCATAGCGATCACTGAGAGAGCTTTTTAAGTAGATATGTTGGTGTATAAAGCGATGTACATGTATGTTAAATCAAATACATTTCAGAAGACCTGTCTATAATTGAGTACCACGCAAAGCGAAAGTAAGATATTCACCTTCACTGTGTGCTGTATAGGTTTTATAATATTTCTTTTTATGTCTGGCTTGCTTTATATCCATTCCTCTGATTTATTCTTTCCATTCTTGGCCATCTGTGCGAGTAGCCTCGATCATGAGCAGATCGCCCTCCAGGTCCTCCCGAGCTCTGTGAGTTGGAAACGAGACGAGCAACGTTGTTCTGTAACACTTGAACACACCGTACATCCATATTTGCACACTTGGTTCACTGTGAACACCGATCGGCTGCCTCTCTCTCATGTCATGGTTCACAATAAACCGAAACGGTAAATAAAGTAACCGTCTAAGTGTCACATGGGAGTGGTTTGAGTGTAGAATGAATGAAGTTCTGCATTAAGGAGACGTAGCCAGACTCTGAACAAATATTGAAGTTTGATTTCTAAAAGCAATGGCGGTCGTGCAAAACGGAGACTTTTTTTTCCCCCTTCCTTTCTGTCATTGTGGATATGTAATTGAAACAGATGGCTGTTGTTAATTTGTGCCGTCTCATGGTTTACTCCGTCCTAATAATATGCAGCATGACTGGAAGACATTCCATTGTTTTTGCAAGTTGCCAAGGAGCTGTTATTGTCTGCTGACGTAGCATTAGTGCGGTGGGTTATGGTCAGTCGTGGGTATTGTTTGCATTAAGATAGTTTGGCAACAGAAACTTGTAAATGCATCAGTTTAACCCTCCAATGTTGCTGTACTGTACCTTTTTTTTAAAGTATCTAAATATTTATTTTCATGTGACATCAAGCCGGCAACTTTTCTACCTTTCTTGATTAGTGTTTAGCTTTAAAGATAACCTGAAAGCTACGACATAGACTCTCCTCCTTTACCCTTATGGTTATTGTGTCATTGTTAATGAGGGCTAATGTCATTGATCAGGTCTCCTCTTTGCAGAAATGAATCTCATGGGCTCATATTTAACTGGATCTCATATTTAATTAAGACCTAACCGGCAGGGGGGATGTTTGGGCCGACTGCTATTTATAACCAGCAGGGCTCTCTCCTCCTTTGCCCTGGTTAGCTTTTAATGAGGAAGGAACTGCTCTCCAATAATCCAGCCTTTCCTCTGAAAGACGTCTGACCTAATTGTATTGATTGAAGTTTTTACTTATTTTTTTTAAATGGTATGGACAAAAATCATAGCTGAAATCATCATTTAGATGTGTTTCAAGCGTTTAAGCTTGGAGCTCATCCAAATGGTTTGCGTGAAGCTAACTATCTGAACAAATCCATGTTCTACGCCTTTTAGAGGAGAGGGGAAAGTGAAGAAACAGTTATGCAAACCCTTCTTGCAGGTCAGCAGTGGACCTGTTCATCTTGTTGCAGCTTGTCACATTGAGTTTTCAGAATAGATGTCTTTGCCGTGGGTTTGTAGCACTCTGTGGGTCCATAAAGAGCTCTCAAACATTGCGACCAGTGTAGAAATGGGAGAGAGAGAGAGAGAGAGAGAGAGAGAGAGAGAGAGAGAGAGAGAGAGAGAGAGAGAGAGAGAGAGAGAGAGAGAGAGAGAGAGAGAGAGAGAGAGAGAGAGAGAGAGAGAGAGAGAGAGAGAGAGAGAGAGAGAGAGAGAGAGAGAGAGAGAGAGAGAGAGAGAGAGAGAGAGAGAGAGAGAGAGAGAGAGAGAGAGAGAGAGAGAGAGAGAGAGAGAGCTTTGCCAACGAAAGCCGCCAGCTCACGGCTGATAAAGCAGCCAGTTCATTCATCACGGCGCCTTTGAAGCACAGACGACTAATATCCGCTATACCTCGTCAATAAACGAGGCCTCTGGCTACACGTGTTTCCTCGGCTTCACACGGAATACCAATCGGCTGAAATGATCCAATTAGCCTTCCTCCACATTCACTTCACAATGCCACACACATTTAAAGGGCTTCTCTGCAACTGTGGCTCAGGAATAAACACATATTTGAACTGTGACTTTACCTGCAGGTAAAAAAAAAAACAAAGACTTTGCAAAGAGAGAGAACCTCAGCTGAACATGTTGTTTCTGGGATGAAAGCGTAACATTATTTTTCCTTCACCTTCTTTGAACCGGCGGTGGAATTGACAGTCAGTGGTGAGCGTGTCTCACAGGATACCCTGTTGTTGCACGTCTCAGCAGAATTGTCGTCAGTCTTCGTGTTGCCAGGAAGTGGCTTTCAGAGACGCAACAAGGTAGTCCGCAGAAGGCTGTGGTTGTAGTTCTGATCATGAAACCGAGCATAATATTTGACCTGCAAATGCTCATTTAGGACTCAATTCACCGTGCCTGCATTAATCTGACGATACAGTGCGGTGCAGAAATGCCAGGGCTGCTCTACATATTTTCGACATAGTGACATTTTACTGTCACCAGTGTGCATGAAAGCTCAGAAGATGAACATGCGTATGAATCACCTCGTAGCGCGGTGGAGAGGACTTAACCTTTTGGAAGTGGACCGCCTTGTGCCTCCTCCGTCCCTCTCCGGGGGATCCATGACTTCTCCATAACCTGAGAGTTGTGAAGACCAGAACAAACGAAGTGGAAACGGGACTGCATCCATTTGCCCAAGGCCCATCTCAAGAAAATAACGTGGGAATTATTCATTAGGGTAATTACGATGAAGTCATCTCAAAGGGAATCGCATGGATTCCGAATATCTGCACCGCGAGCCCGGCTGAGTGTGCAGAAAGTAAAGAGAGAATAAAATGCAAGTTGGTGTCAATTAGATGTGATGGCGAGATGAATTTGGGAATATCACCAGTGTGTTTTAATAGCTTGTGCTACTTTTTTCAATAACATTAATGTTACACATGTCAACGTAAACATTCACCTCAGTACATTATATGTGTATATAGTTGTTTACTGATATTCCAGTTTGTACAGCTGTCATTTTAATTAAGGGAGAAGAGTTTTACGACATAGGTATGTAGCTGTGCGTCATTGTGTGTGTGTGGGAGGACTGCATCCATAAACAGTGTGTTTACGGTCAATGCAGGGTATTGTAGCTGATGGTGAAACAGACGGTGGCTTCACTGAGCACATATTCTCTTCCTCTGTGGATACTGAGAATTAGTTTTTATTTCAAGCATTTCCTCCTGCTCAGCAATATGTTGTACTTCATGATCTGCTCGTTGTGTAACTACAACATTTTAAAATAGATGAATAGCAAAGTCATACTGAAACATATTGTGGTATAAATGGATTTATTTAGGTTGCATGTAAATGTTTGAATAGATCCGAATCTTGTTTTCATGGTGCGTTCAGTCTGTCACAGCCAGTGTGCTCACAGTAGAAAATTGGGCAGATGCTGTAAAAGGGCACTCTGTCTTTGTCACAGATCAGATTACTGACCCTCATTTCACAACCAATTCAAAGAAAACAATCATGGTTTTGTTTTCTGGAGTCACGCAAGACCACTGAGACCTAAGAGCTCTGGTGAGAACCAAAACCAGAGGGAGGGTGAAACTGGAACTTCAGGTTCCACTGAGCTGCATGTCCCCCGCGACGGATCCTGAACAACACGGCCGTCTTTCTATTTCAGCTGTAATACCAGCCGTCGCTTTTTGTCACAATATACATGGATCGCTTCCTGTGTTTAGTTATCAAGCCCTGCTTTGGAGGGGATGCCAGCATGTTAACCACCAGCTGGGGGTGGGCGATATGGGGGAAATATCACGGTTATTGTCAGGCAGGATCTTGTTGTGATTCTTTATTATGTTGGTTTCATTCTCTAATTGAACACTTTCAACATGTATCCGCTACTTTCCCAAAAGTTTTCATTGAAAACTAGATCCTGAATGTGTTAACTGCATGGAAAATTAAAGGTCAAACTGCCTCCAACGTTGCCACACGACCTGTTGCTGATAAACAAAATAGCATTTAAAGCACCGGCGCAGTGCTCACTCCTGCTTAAAGTAGAGATGGGGGCCTAATTGCATTTTGGGAGATTTTTATGTAGCTGCTGCGCTTATCATTGAGCGGCAGCCCTCACCACTATATGTGAAGGAGACTCAGACCTGCAGCTTATAGAACGTGCACGATACTACCGATCTCCCTGTAAAGGCAGATTATGGAGACGTGTCAAACGTTCACGGTCTAAATATCATATCGGACGCCTGCGGTGGTAAAATAAGGAAGAAGACGTGGCTGTGGGTCTGAGCTCTGCTCGTGACTGCTTGGTTTGAGAGTACGGAGGCTGGAGACACACGGCTGTGTGTGTCTTAGTCAGTGGTTCAACTGTTGTCCTCTTAACTCAATATGCCGCTGCATTATTGAGAAGCAGCAGTTCTCCTGTTGTGCCGGTTGCAGTTGGATGTGATGCTGTTAATGAGGCGCCCAGGGGAAAGACCTCACAAGGGACCGTTAGTACTCTGCGCTCCACCACCGCTACACATCTATTTTTTATCAACTGTAATTGAAGTTAGACATTAATAAATATAACTTTAGTAGCTACAGTTTAGGGATAATATAACTACAACACCTGCTTATTCATTCTGCACTGTTGTATGTTTGTATTCACTGAGATGCCAAATCAAATGATCATGCAAGTAAATAAACAAAACATAGTATCTAAACATGGCTGAATATACAGACGTCGTATTGTGTAATACGCCGCTTAAAGATTGTGCAACTTAACGTTTGATGATGTGTTTACCCAGAAAACTGCTACAGCGAGAGTCCTACTGGGATGAAAGTTTTCTTTCTGCACCGGGTTGTGAATAATTTAGCCCATCTCCATGGTAAAGGACATGATCCCACGTGAGAAGAGTTAAAGCTGCATTATAGGAAGCTTGAGAAGGAGCCTGTGGCCCCGCTGGCACTCGGCGCCGCATTGAGGAAGTGACTTGTTTCTTTCCTCTTCCTTCACAGACGGAGGCAGCTCAAGTGTATCCCACGGGCTCTGCATGCTGTTATGTGCTGTTGTTGGGTTTTTTTTCCCCCTCCATTGTTTTTGTTGCTATAATCTCTAATATATTATTTCAGCTGTGGCCCAGCAATCCTGTAACAGTCCACTGCAATCTGGATCAAAAGCTCCTTTCATAAGGCGAGAGCTAGCCCGGACTAATCACATTCTGCCAACCAGACGAGTACTATTCGCTATAAATAACACAAGCTGCTCGCTTCTGTCAAATGCTGCACTTTTGTTTCCGCTTAACACACACACACGCACACACACACAGACACAACAGGGTTCAACAATACCCAACGAGCCCATTTTAAATACATATCCCCTTTTAGTACCTTTTTCATTATTAATATTTCTCGTCTTCTCATAGCTCCACTGGCTGGTTTTGGGCTCTGAACAACACAAAAGACTAAATATTAATTGGAATAGATATTTTTGAAGCAGAGGTGCATTAGAAGCTGCCGGCTATCAATCGTGAGAAGAGACAATTTGTGCGCAAAATCATTTTTGTTCTGCGTCGCTTTGTATTTTCTTGAATAGATGAACCAGCCGTTTCAAAGAGAGATCCGTTTGATAAGTAAGAACTTTGTTCAATGCATCTTTTGTTGAAAACGCATGTTAAATACTTTATGAATGAGACTAAATGAATGCATTTAGTCTCATTCTGATCGTTTCCTCTCAGTTAAACAAACAGAATGTTCGCTAAAGTTTCATATTAGATTCGATATTATAAGCAGGCTGCAGTTATCTGAACAATACAAACACTGTTGAAGGACTCGATGAACCTCCAGGAAACGCATCTCAATCTCCGTCTGTCTCTTTCAGAACTCACTCTCACTTTGCCCACCTGACCACCTTGTGTAGAGCCCTCTGCACAGCTCCTCCTGTAGTTCATCAGTCGATTATCTTTCTACATGGAGGTTTGAGCAGGCTCAGCTGTTTTGTGCATGACTCTGGGGGGGTTCGGAGAGCTGCACTCACCCACCCTTGACCCCGCAGTCTCTATAACAACAGCAATGACCCAGGAGGCACTTAAGTTACCGGGAGAGAGAGGCTGTGACAGAGAAGTGGTTTCCTGGCTCTGACTGGGAGAACAAAGTGGGAATCTGTGCCCGGCCTGCCCTCTGGACTCTCTCATTCACTGTTACACAGAGGGAGCCACAAGGATCGTTGCCAGGCGTCTGAATCACATGTCCCACCGTTCACACATTTAGAAAATGTCTGAATAAATACAGCTTTCTTTTTTAGGCTTTTTCACAATTTCACGGCGGTCGGGCCGAGCTGTTACTAGCACACTGGTTTAAGTAAATGTGCCGCTTAAATAAGTAGGCTAAGAAAGAAAGAGTCTCAGCCAAGAGCTTAACATGTCTGGAAATCTCTACTGCATGTCTTGAACTTTTTTAGAACAAAAGTCAAATGCTCTTGATGGACTAAAGCTGGGTGAGTGAAGGCAGTCATCATTCCAATAACATGTAGGTCAGTGGATAAGCCTATCTATGTTGAAGGCTGTGCGAGTCTCATTAGTGGGCTGCCTTCCAGATTACTCTTGGGGGGGGGGCGCACAGTGCCACAGTTATCCAGCCCATTTCACATTCTCTGTATTCTATAAAATACAGTAAACACAATACTTTCATAGCACAAAAGGGTACAGAAGCATTAAGTAGGTTGGACTAAGATGTTCACCAACAGTGGTGCAGCGTATGGGAGAGCTCTGCAGCTGTGAATACACACTTGCACGTGTGTCGTGCATCATGCAAATGTTCAGAGGCATTATGCATTGTTTAGAAAACAAAGATTTGCATGCCTGCCTGGTATGACAAACCTGATTGGAGTAGCGTCACTTCCTCCTGTAAAGGTTATTTCGGAGGATTGTAGCTGTACCTGAATCACAAGGTTATCATTCAAAGTGTCCTGTTGCTCTCCAGTCAGGCTGGTTTACTTGGTGCGTAGATGACGTTGTGCAAGATAGTTGTGTTCATAAAGAATGAGGCGCACGAGGTTCTGTATGTTTGTTATTGTTAAAAATAAAGCCCCCGAAAAGACCAAAAGAAACTGTTTTAGATCGTCTCACTTCCTCAAACAGCTGGGCTCTGTACTAATAGTTAAAGGGACTATTTCAGCATCGGAGTGAGTACCGCACACTTGGTGCTCTAGTGAGTTTTTATCGACTCACAATAACCAGTGTCCCATGTTCATGGTGATGAAGATGTGTCACCCAAAGCAATAGTGTGAATCATCGATTGGCTCATTTTTGGAAAACAAGGGAGCTCTATGACACGGAGAAAATAAGCTGAATCAGAATAGAGGTTCTCAGACGATGCTTGTTAGTAGGATCACCTCGTTGTTGGTTTGAGTCTTTAGATTTGTTGACAATAAGAAAAATATAGTATCGCCAAATGTATCGTTTAAAACCTGATAACCAATACAATACTGGTTAATGACCAAGAGAACGTAACATCCGTAAGTTACTTCCGTAACACTTCCATTAGTGCTAATTGCAAACGATTGCACGCTGAATGAAGATGGTAAACATAACCGCCAAACATTAGCATTGTCACTGAGAGGAAAGCCTGGCAGAGGCGCCAGTGCGTCTACAGACTCTGAGTCTTTCTCTGCCAACATTACGATTTTCTGGTCATTTAACATTATTAGATGAAGTCATTTAGAAGCCATCCTTAAAGGGAGATTAACTAACCAGCTTTAACATGTTCGCCGCATCCAGTCTCCTCTTCCTTGATGGGCTCTCGCTGCTTTATACGTCTCTCCTCTTAACTTTTCTCATGACACTTTATCTGCTCCTTTTTCTTGCATAACTCTCAATAACCCACCCCTACCCCTCTTTCTTCTCCGTTAACCCACATCACACTCCCTTTTTCTCCCAGTCCTCCCTCTCCTCCCACTCCAGCATGCGTCATCCATATGCTCGGCGCTATGTTTCTCGGGGTGAATGGAGCCAGGCCCTCTGTCATCCCCTCTGGTGATAGACCAGATTACTCTGAGTATTTATACATGAGCTGCCTGCTGCTGTAGCAAAATGTGTGTGGGAGGCTGACGGCCTCTTGGTTGTGCATGCCTCATGGGAGTGTGGGCGTGTGCACACATGCACCCATTTTTAATGAGTTGGGAATGTTGGGATGGCTGACCGGTCCTCCTTTCAGAAAACTTTGGACAGATTTGAAAGTTGTCATAACTAATGCCAAGGTGGGCTATTGGATGAGATGTTCAGTAGCTCTGAATATTGTCTTTGCACTGTCCAGAAAAGGCACCTCTGCGCACACGTCCGATAACAACGGACTGTATTCAGTGAACCAAATGTCAGAGAACATACTGACTTGCATAATTCCTTGTAGCAACCTCTAACGCAAACATGTGGTCACACCCACACAGTCTGCACCAACAGTGTAGGTCGAGGCTATCACAATTTTCCAGCTCAGTTAGACAGTCGGGATACACAGCGAGCGAAGGACTCCGAGATTATGTGCTGCGGCGGCGCTCAGATTAAGACGGGGGGGGGGGGGGGAACAGTCACAGTCACATTCTCCACATGCTCCGAGGAACAAAGCCTCTTTTGACCAGAACACATTCCGTAGTGTATACTGTACTCTGTGAAAACCTCTCGCTATAAAAATCAAACATACATCCCTGTAGCGAGTTGAAAGGACAACCCCCCCCCCTCCCCTCATCCCCTTAGGCTCCCAACACGATTGATAGCTGAAAGGATTTTCTGGCTTTTCTTACGTCTTTATTTTGCAGTAGACAGAGTTTTGGATGAAACCAGTCAAGGACAGGGATTTCCGAAAAAGATGACTGATTCGCGGCGTACTTTATTTTGCATTTCTATCCTCTGCTTTAACCCGAATGAGGATGCAGCACACCCACGATTATGAGCAGCTTCTCCATTCGTCTACCTGCGGAGATTTAATGAAATCAAGTTTTCCCACAAGAAAAACAGAAATGAGAATCAGAAAAAACTTCCAACATGTCGGGCTTCTCTGGGGTGTTATTTCTTTATAGTGGAACCTTTTTGGAAAAACAGGAAGTACATTTCGTATGAGTGTTATTCATTATTTTTCAACCAAATTGTGATGGGCACTCGTTCACTGAGTGGTGTCAGTGATCAGCTGTAATCTATATGCAAATTTCAGAACACATTGGAAGCACAATTCTTTGGAGGGAGTAATAGGATGGAGTGTGTTGAAAGGTCCTCCTACAGAAGTGCCTCTGTGCACTGAAGAGCTTTTACACATACTATTGGAAAGCCATGTTAAAGAGACATTCCAGTTTTTGTCAACCTGGGTGTTCTTCACATATTTCTGTCGATTTATGAAGATTCACTCACCTCCTGCATTGCAGAGATTTGGGAGACGCAGACTTCAGCGAGAACAGAGTCGATCGGGGGAAGGAGCGCCTGCCTCCGACAGCTTTCTAGCAAACTTAAATTTATTAGAAGTCAACCCCTTAAACACAGAAAGTAGCCCCCAGGAAGTCCCTGTACAGGAACTGTTGAAACGAACGGGACGGTGTTGTAGAGTAACGAGCCACAAATCGGTGTCACTAATCCCTCCAAGTATCTCTGCAATAGAGCGTGTATGTGAAATCGTATTATGAGTGATAGACAAAAACAGCAGACTATGACCCAGGTTGACCAACACCGAAATTTCCTTTTTTAAAGAAGGACCTGAGGTTTTTGGGGATGTGTTCACACCAACCGTCTGGCTATTTGATCAGATCCCCTTTTCAAGTATTTGTGTCCGATTATTAAGAGAGATGACACATGCCAACCCTAACCCATCCTGGCCTTCTTGATGTTGTTGACTCTGCAGTCGAATGTTCATGGTTCGGCTCAGCATGTGCGTTTATGTTTACACTGTACTTACAATGTCACACACGTAGGCGAGACTCAAAGCTGAAGTTTAAAAGCGGCCCTAGACGTATGCCGACCGCTCCTCCTCATCCTCTCCTCCCGTTACATGTCTCTCTGTTTCCCCTCTCTAGTGCCTGAGGATGTCCAAGCGGAGCTTGTTTGTTCGCCTGGTGCCATGCCGCTGCTTGCGGGGTGAGGAGGAGGCGGTGACATCGCTGGACTACTCCCACTGCAGCCTGGAGACGGTTCCTAAGGAGATCTTTAGCTTTGAGAAGACCCTGCAGGAACTCTTCCTCGATGCCAACCAGATCGAGGAGCTGCCTAAAGTAAGGCGCTCGCACCGATGTATAGAAACTTTGTGTCTCTCTGTGAACGCCGTCTACAACTGATAAAACCCTTTAACTCCACAGCATTACGCACGAGGACACCAAATGTTGACTTGCTGCGTGCCTAACTAGTTCATGTCTTGTGAAAAGCTTGCATTGTGGACACTTTACGTCATTCATATTCGTTTAGACAACTTTGAGTGACGCAGTTGAACTTTTAAGACAATCAGGACATTTACACATCTAATGTACTGTGTATTCTTGGTCAACCATGTGCTTTTTGATTTAAAAAAAAACAAGACGTTCTCTCTCTCTCTCTCTCTCTCTCTCTCTCTCTCTCTCTCTCTAACAGCAACTGTTTAACTGCCAGTTACTCCACCGACTGAGCATTCCAGATAATGACGTGACGGTGTTGCCGGCAGCCATCGCAAACCTCATCAATCTCAGGGAGCTTGACGTCAGCAAAAACAGTAAGCAAAACCACCTCCCTGTATGCCTTTAGGTTGGAGGTATTTTCTGATTGGCAGCGTTTAACGAGTCACGTAAACCTGCGGCATCAGATCAGGTTTCTGAAACCTGAAAACTGACCACGGCCACGAGTTCAGCGACCTGTGAGGTTCAAATGTCTAACTGTCCTACAACCGACATCGATCAGTGAACAAGAGGAACCTGTTACATAAACGATACCGAGAGATTCTGAGGTAAAATGCCACATCTTGTTTCAATAACCACGTCACCAGACTACGTGGCTCTTACGGGATTGATAAAGGAAGTGGACGAGCCCAGACCTGCAGTATACTAGACACTGTCTTCATAGCGCAAGTAGTATCAGAGACCGAACAGAGCTAGATGAAGCTCCTTAAGGCCGGCCCTCACACAAACGGAGGAAATCTGCACCAGGTGCTCAACTCAAAGCATCTCGTCAGTGGTTTAACAGAGCGGGAAGTGACAACATTTGCAAAGTGCGACATTTACCACCTTTTGAAGATAAACTCTCACGCTGTTGAATACGAGGCAGCGCTTTGTTCTCGATGTCCTTTCAATTCTGCCTGTTTGATGAAAACTTTCCTCCGTCAATGTTACTTATTTAGAAGAAGAAAGGACCGCAGACTAAAGTGTCTGAAGGCGTGACATTACTCTGTTCTAATGCCTCAGCTCATCAGGCGACTGTGCTATTTAAGAAAGAACATGTCAGTAGTTTCCTGACATCCTGTTGCATATTCCCCACAAAGTGTTTTGCTTCAAACATGTCAGTATTTTAACATTAGCATCGCTGTCTGATGTCGTGGATGTTAAGCTCACTGCAGGCTACTGCATGAGACGGTTGATCATCATCACTGTATAGCCTTGAAGATAACAAGAACAGAAAAGGACTAATAGAAATGAATGAGTGCGGAGACAGACTAGCTTAAACAAAGGCTGAAGGATGTGGTGGTGGTTTCATGAACCAGAGTGTGCCGTGTTGACGTTAAAAGTAGCTTAACCTTCTTCACAAAGCACTCTGCGCTAAGTGTTGTGGACACAAAACAAAGTGGGTTGAAATAATCCTTTAGACTGGGTCACGTCCCCATTCGAGCAGTTCACACTCGGCGGATTGTTTCATGAGAACTTGCAGACTATCGCTTCGTCTTCCTGTCCTGCTCTTTCATTATGTCACCTCGAGCGCTCGTCTCTGTGGTTGTTTAGAGAGGAAAGGTGCAGCAGAGACACTCTTAATGTATCTTCAGCGCCCACAATTCAGACAGAGAGGCTTCCTGCTTGTGCTCGCGATCATCACCGTACTCACAATCCACCTGTGTTTGACATTCACAAAGCTTCCCCTGCTAGACGCGAGAAATCCCTCATTTGTTTGGTGTCAGTGGTAATAAAATGTAGATGTTGAATCGTTGGTGAGCGGTTGTTTTGCTGTTTCTCTCCAGGTATCCAGGAGTTTCCGGAAAACATCAAGAATTGCAAAGTCCTAACTATCGTAGAAGCCAGTGTGAATCCCATATCCAAGTGAGTACTGCCCAGCCTGGAGAAACTGCCTTAATTAGCTCCATTTTGGTTCCATGTGGAGTACGTTCTGGCATCGCAGCAGCTTTGAGTGAGTGATGAGATTCCTGTTCCTGTGTGTGTTCTTTGTCAGGCTCCCAGATGGTTTCACCCAGCTCCTGAGTCTGACGCAGCTCTACCTGAACGATGCCTTTCTGGAGTTCTTACCAGCCAGTTTTGGCAGGTCAGTGTGTGCTCACGGATTGGATCCGGATCAACTCAAACACAAACTGTACACTGTGGTGTTAAATGTATGCTTTGTCTATCGAATGACATCGTGAAAACAGAATGAGACGATGTGAAGGGGATGCACGTCGTGATGAACCTACAGAGAATTGTTTAGCTATCCATTGTATAGCTCTCATAGCATCGCACAGGCAGCTGTTTTCATCGAAAAACACCACCTGCTCGGCACCAAACGACAGACAGACATGAATAGCGCGAGTCTTTGGCAGCTAAAGAGACAAAGAGCTAAAGAGACAGATATTTCCCTCAGGAGTTGGTAGAGACCTAAATCTGAGCTAAAAGAGAAGGAGTATTGGACTTACAGTCATCCAGTGATCACCAGAAACTCCACATTAATAATAATGTTGCTAAGTAACTGCTCGAGGTGTAAATAAGCAACCAGCCTGTTCACTAACAACTTAAAAGGTGACGTCAGTGTTGTCTGCACAACTTGTTTCTGCCGCCCCAAACTGCCCAAGAAAACCCGTTTAACAGGCTTTTTGGCTGTGAAATAACGCCTGGGATTTAAAAAAAAACAGACACCTTTCTCTGTTGTATTCTCGTTGTTGTTGTTTTGATTACTTGATTTAGTATAAAGTGTCCAGATTCCGATTCTTAATGATGAGACTTATTCTTTTGTTTTATCTTAAGACATGATTGTTTGATCATACCAGGAGGATCAGTCATGCTCTAATTGTTTGTAGTTTACACAAACGTTAGTGTTGAGCTTTCTGATGACACTAAACATGTGGTGTGAGTTGCTCAACATTTCCTCTCACTGATGCTGCTTTCCTTTTTAAAACACACTTTTCCTCTTGAACGTACTTTTGCTTTCTGTACGATCAGCCTATTTTAGTACTACGTAATTAAGGTAAATAAAGGTTACTACAGTATGAAGATGTTAGATAGTATAATATAAAAAAGTATTGTAGTACTTAACGATGATGTCATTGGCTCTCTACTTGGTTGCAGGTTGACTAAACTACAGATCTTGGAGCTGAGGGAGAACCAGTTAAAGATGTTGCCAAAGTAAGTCTTTTTTTTACTTCACGTTTGCCAAACATCAAACATTTCGTGTTCATTTTATTGACTAAATAGTGGAGCAGTGTCACTGCAAGAGTCATGTCTGTGTCATGACCTGTTTCAAGGTCTTTTTATTTATTTTTACCCTTGCTTCCTCACTGTCTCCTTCCTCTCACAACCTCTGCAATGTGTCTGCTGTGTCCTCCGTTCTTAACCGAAGATTCGCCCCCCCGTACCTCCAACGGTAGCATTGAATGTTACGGCGTTACATAAGGGCCCCCTTTGCTTGGCTGCTTGCTGTGGCAGGTTTTATAATCCTCCACTGAGACAGTGGTGAGGGTTATTTCACCTCTTGAGAAGGTTACCGTGCCGCTGGGAGACGAAATGTCCCACGGATATTCGAGAAAGCTCCAGGTGATTGTGATGGGAAGTTACGCTCTCTTTCTGTCTCCTCTCGTGCGTCACTCGCCGTATCATTTCATTTCATGCCCTTCACAATTTCTGAGAAAAAACCTGTATTTCCCTATTTTCCTTTTTACATCCTTCCTCCATCCGGCCGAGTTTCCTTTGTTATCTCACTCACTTTCCCTTTTCTTATTTGTCACTGACCAACTGACGGGCCAGCTGGTGCATAAAGTGCAGCGCTGCAGCCCGGAGCGGATCCTCTCTGCTCGCCGTGTTTACGTGACAGAGGCCAGACCTGTTAAAGGCTGGAGCCCTGACAAAGGAAAGGACTAATGATCGGGAACGTCGCCAGAGCAACACGCAAGCATTTCAGAGATGTAAACAAATGTGTGCGTGCACAAAGGCGGCGCAGTTGACGTCTTTGCAGAGCTCTCGCATAGAATATGCAGCCTCTTTTCTCCCACCAAGCACATGCATTAACCAAATGATTTCCTGTATTCTAAAGAACGGTGCTGCGTTGCTCACAACTTGGGGCCATAAATGTGTTTTTTTGTTTCTTTTATCACTCTCTAGATGAGCCAGCACAGCTCATTCTTACCCCCTTTCAGCTCACATGGGGGGGGGGGGTCCTCTGGTGTTCTTGCCAGCTTTTGATGGAAGAATGGGATAAAGCTGGCTAATGGCGAAGTACATAAACATGATTGATGCTTTCATATTGCACCAAGTATTAGAAAAATCACCAAGCCGCTTAAATCATCTTTTATAATTTGTGCCGTCTGTCTTACGTTCTCGTTTTATGAGGAGCACCTAGAAAGAAAACAGACTCCAGTCCGCTGTAGAGTCGGTGGGCCTCTGCTCTCTCCATTCCTGTGCCGGGTCTCACTTTAAGGAAACAGTTCATCCCTGTTGTGAAACGGATCATTGTGTCTGTTCCCAAACACAACTCTGTACGTCTCCATTTCATCTCCAGTCACAGTCTCTTGCTTTGGTTTTTTGCGATTCACTCTCAGGAAATGTCAGATTTGAAACCGCTCTTTGTCGTCCTTATCTTGCCTCGGGTTGATATGTGTTTCGCAATTCTTCATCATGCCAGAATTATGCAATTGAAACTATTAACCCGATTGTGTTTTTATGAATAGTTCGGCCCATATAGTATATCAGTTTAAAATATATTTAGTATATTCTGTGGTTGCTACTATACGATGCTGCCGTTTAAAGGTTAAATGCCCTAAAAGGCGTCTTGTCAGTATTTTGTGGAATGGAGTGACACTTGCAAAATAAAACCTTTTTATACGAATATTTCTCCCCTAATTTTCTGTCACTGGCAATCAGCTAAATATAGTGAAGTGCATCAGCAGCAGAACAGTCCTGGTTTTTATCTGCGTGTTTACAGTGTAGCAGAGAATGTGAGACTGTGACCTGAATGTGGAGAGAAAGCTCTGCAGCGAGGCTTAGGGCTCGCATACGTCACATTTTCCATTATTTAAAGCATATTTCTGTCACGCCTGAGCGGTTAACGGTATTTATTTTCTCGCGGCATTATTCAGTGAAAAGAGCAAAGGCAGAGCATGCACGCTGTCCAAAACATAACCTGGAAATTGACAGATTTTCTTTTGGCTTCCTTTTTTTTTATTTTAAAGGTACACATTGCTTATGATCCTGGCTGATTTTTCCCGTTGAGTTTAAGATCTCTCTCCCCTGTCTGTCCCGTGTGTCTACAGAAGCATGCAGAAGCTCACGCAGCTGGAGAGGCTGGACCTGGGGAGTAATGAGTTCACTGAAGTGGTGAGTATCTGTCAGTCGGCCCAGGGCTCTGCACCTTTCTGGCGGTGACCTCACCGCCTCCTTCCTTTAGTCTCTTCCCTTTCCTTCCCCTTCATTTCTGAAATTGAAGCCCTGTTTTTGTATCACTGGAAGACAGCGTTCATTAATACATAATAACCACAGCTGAATGAATAACTGGCCGTGTGATTTATTTTGAGCTTGTTTACGAGTTAAGCTCTTCATCCTGTCACACACACACACACTCTCTTAAACACTCGTATACACACATCCATAACTTTTAACCTCCTTTCTGCTCTTTGCATCTGCAGCCTGAGGTGTTGGAGCAGCTGACTGGAATCAAGGAGCTGTGGATAGACGGGAACAGACTGACGTTCTTACCTGGGGTATAATTTACAGGCAATCCGAGACATATTTTGAGAAGCTGCTGTGCCCCAGAACATCACCTAGAGATTATTCCCCTTGATTTTCAGTCTCTGCGTGTCTGCTTAAATCTGCATCAAAATAAACGGCAGTCAGTTTGCATCAGACTTTGAGCTCTTTGAAAATACAGCAGCGAAGGAGCCGCAGTTTAGAAAAGATTCTCTTGCCTGGTGAACACCAGACAGTTTCCACAGAAAACAATGCAGACTTGTTTTTGGGGGGTTTGCAGATGTCACAATAGTAGTTACAGAAATCTGCAGCTGTGAAGTCATCCTGTCCCTTGAACACAACTCATTTATAACGATGTTGTGATAGTCGGAATGTGTTACATAAGAATGACCAGCTTGTTTGTAACTGGGTCATAATTAAAACATTATTTCGTCTGCATCGGCTGTAATCACAGTCTGGCCTTTTTTATATGCAGTCTGTCAGGAATATAAACCAAAACTGAGTACAGCAACTGTTTTCCTTTAATACAAAATGTGTGTTTTTTACTTTAAATTAAATGTAATAATTCAACAGGCCGTGAGATGATATCGGGTCTGGGATTCTTCTCGCCAAGTTACTTTGCCTCACTGCTGAGGATGTTTTGTGGATTGTTTTAATCCACTGTGTCTCTGTTCCACCAACACAACGGCCTAATCCCTGGATAATAAGATATCAGTGAAGAGTCTGTGTATTTATTGTGTGTCCCCTTTTTTTTTTTTTTATCCAGATGCTGGGGATGCTCAAACAGCTGGTGTACCTGGATGTGTCCAAGAACAACCTGGAGATGGTAGACGAGCAAATCTCCGGCTGTGAGAGTCTGCAGGATCTGCTGCTGTCCAACAACGCCCTCACACAGCTGCCAGGCTCCATCGGTAAAGATTACAGCACACACAGATGTCACATTTGAGGAAATAAAAAGTCAATTATGCATTTCTCATTCCTGTATCCGTTCCTGTGTTCATTGACATTTGTATTATATTATAATATTTATTAAATGAACACAAACTAATGAAAGCAGCATTAGTTTTCGGTCTCTCACATGTATATCCATATATAGATCTTTAAGGATATGATGTTGATATTTTTAATTACTTGCTAATCAGTAATTCACATGTGATTGCTAATTAGATCAGAGGAATCCAGATGCGTAATACCATGCAGTCTGGGTTGATTACTACTAAACTGATTATAGTATTGGTGACAGTATATGAATTAATCCAATTAAGTGATGTAATGGATGCTCCTCTATGTGGTGCAGCAGCAAGTTATGATCAATACCTGCCCTGAGCTGTTGCTTGCATCCCTCTCATCCTCTCTCTGTCTTTTCCTCTTACTATAGGCTCACTGAAGAAACTGACTGCACTGAAGGTGGATGAGAACCAGCTGATCTACTTGCCGGACTCGGTCGGAGGGTGAGTGTAACGGCAATGGCTTTAATATCGGCAGAATAAAACCCTCAGATCAGTGGATTATCGTGCTGTTTTCATCTGCCGTCCCCTGATCGCATAAAAAAGGTCTGTCTGGATGAATCAGATATTCCCATTAAACATAATGTGTGCTGATGCTTTATTTGTTTTGGTCTACTAATGCTGACGATGTTGAGTAACTCGATTACGGCCGTGATTATGAAGTATGAATGATAATAATTGAATGTCATGGTTTCTGAGTCTGCCGTACTGATTCATGGCTTGAGGTTTGCTTCACTGTGGAGCGGTCGATTGTAATCTCAGCCAGATGACCCTTCCACTACACCGCTGATTAAATCAGCCATAGCCGCACTCGGGCTGGTGTTGTCTGCAGCAGACAGATGAAGCCAGCAGTCAGCAGCTGCTGAACATCCTGACGCTGAGTCCCAAAGATAGGGCGTCTTTAATCCGTCCACTCCTACATCCATTAGGGAGACAAATCTACATCGACTGTTACTCCTGCAGCTGTTCAGTGCCGTTCTTCATCCGCTGTTTCCAAGCGGAGAAACACTCTCAATGGTCCCATATGTAGAATGCTTTTCCTTGTGTAGTTTAACACAGACTATGGTTTATCATAATCCCATGCAAGGATTTTATCTTAAGCAAGCTGATTTCTTTTTTCCTGAACTGATTTTATTCAGTCCAGTGTTGTTTGTCCCCGCTTTATATTCAACAGAGAGGGGTCAGATCCTGTGTTTTGGAGTTTGAATGTTCGCAGTAGCTCTCCAGCGAGTTGGACTCGTTTTGCATTCATCTGAATCTCCAGAGTGCATTCAGCAGAAAGCCCCCAGCTGCTCCGCACTTCTGTGTCAGCATGGTCGTTCAGTTTGAAATATTGCTCATTTAGATCATGTCCCATGAAGCCTTTAAGGTGCATCGGTGTTGTAAATGTCTAAAAGTGTTTCACTTTAACCATAACATATTGTGACAGTAGATGGAGTGAATACGAGTTGATCTTAGTTCTTGTTTAAAGGCCATTCCTTGTCTTTGTATATTTGAGGGTTTGGGGATAAATAAATAAATACAATTGTCTTATTACAGAGCAATTAGGAAGCCTTTCACAGTGTCATGCTGCCCAGTAATGACTCCTGGTTTGACAGAATATTTAGTCCTTATTTTACCGTCAAATCTGTAGCGGAATTAAAGGGACACTCCACCGATTTTTACTCATCAAATCCAGTTTACTTGTCATAACAAGTGCTACTCGGCGTGTGAAAAAGGTTCCATAATGTCTTGGAGGGAGAAGGTTTGTTAAAATATCTTTTTTTTTTAACTCGGCATGGACGTGGAGCCTAGCAGAAAAGCTGTGTTACAAACTGGGCAAGTGGAGTTTGAAAGATGTGGGCGTGTACCAGACGGGGAGAGTTTAATAAAAGAAGATGCTATTGAGTGGCGTTATGGATTAGTGGCACTTGACCCGTTACTTTGCACGGCAGCTGGATCCGAGAGATCACATAAACATCCATCTTCTCAGGCTTCAAGTGCTGCGTTTGTGTCCAAACCGTTCAGCCTCCTGCGAGGAGCAACTGGCCGCTAGAGCAGTGGTCTGTGTAACAAACCATCTGGCGCGTCAGCTACTTGACCCATACAAGGAATTACAGGTCGGGATATCTTGGACTCAAATGCTGCGACTTTGATCTTTATTTTTTTTACTCCCAACCCTCTGGAAGTACACGACTAAAATCACTGAAGTTCCACATGATTAAAGGCCTCCTTTCTTCCTCCTCTCTGCATCAGACTGACATCTCTGGATGAGCTGGACTGCAGTTTTAATGAGATCGAAGCCTTGCCCTCTTCCATCGGCCAGTGTGTCAGCATCCGCACCTTTGCTGCAGATCACAACTTCCTCACCCTGCTTCCCCCCGAGGTGAGTGTGAGTGTGAGTGTGAGTGTGAGTGTGAGTGTGAGTGTGAGTGTGAGTGTGTGTGTGTGTGTGTGTGTGTGGAGCTCGTGTTAAATGGTGTGGCAAGCCAGTTTGCTCATCTGTAACAGCTAGATCCTTGTTGGTTCATGGCTCTGGGTTTCCGCCACTTCACAGATGGGCAACTGGAAGAACGCAACTGTGCTGTTCCTACATTCCAACAAGCTGGAGTCTTTGCCTGAGGAAATGGGCGACATGCAGAAGCTCAAAGTCATCAATCTCAGCAACAACAAGTGAGCCAAGACTGACAGTATTCACTCAGAAGAAGCGTCAAGTTTTAGGACAACAGTCATTGTTTTACTCCGTTTATTTTGAATTATTGCAACATAGAAAAAGCTGAAAATTCCAATCATGCTCTGGCCCTTTTCTCTGTTGCAATAAAAAATAAATCTATCTATCTATAGATCTTTATATTGCATTTTGAAAGGCAGTCCTGTAACATCATGATCGATTTAGAGTCTTAATTCTGGTCAGAATGAAAATGGGCTGTTATGGATGCTACGGCCTGATTGAGGTTTTAATCGGGGGGGTTTTCCACTCCTGGCGTCTGCTCTTTGCCAAATACACTGACTCACTTTGGTCACGACCCAAAAACACTGACAGATGGCTTGAGCAACACTTTATAGCGGACCCTCACACGTTAGATTTACCTTCCACAATGAATTTTGAGGTACAGGTGCATCAAGCTGACTGAGTCCCCGTGTGTTTTGTTTGTATTTTGTTCCTCTGCAGGTTGAGGAATCTCCCCTACAGTTTCACTAAACTGAACCAGATGACTGCAATGTGGCTGTCTGAGAATCAGGTAAGTCCACATGTATTGTGTGTATATATCACCAGTATAAGGTTTTTACAAAAGGTGCCACTGAGTTCAGAGCTGTCAGACGTGTGACGTGTTCTATAGATGTCGTAATGGCAGTGGGGTTGCGTGACTCGCCACAGCAGTCGGCTGTAAATGAATCCTGCAAGGTCAAGGTGCTGACAGGAAAACACATCCAAAATTTAGTTAACCACTTCCAGGACATTTGATCTAAACATGTTAAATGCCAGTGCAGGTCAGACAGTGATACCGTAAACTCAATGAATGTAAACCCAATGAGTGTTATACTTGCATCAATACTTACTATATACTAACAGTACGGTAATCGAGACAAGCCAGTCAAAAACCCTGAAGGTGTGGTATGACACAGATCTGAATGACAGACGGATAGTTTGTGCAAACAGCCAGAAGTAAAGCAGATGTGGAGAGATCAAGGTTACCGGACACGTGGTGTCGCTTGAAGTTTGGACGTCTGCCCTGGCTAAGTTGGCCCTCGACAGAACACAAGATAAGCCTATCAGGGATGGAAACGTTTGAGTCTGCTCGGCTCGTGTGTCAGGAAGTGGCTCTGAGTCCCACTTTGTCATAGAAGTGTAGCTTTGTATGGGAAAGGAGTTCTAGAACTTCGAGTATGAAGCTTTGCAGAGGAGTCTTAATGTAATGCAAAGGGATGTTGGAGATGCTGCGGGAGCATTGATCCAGTCTGTTGACTGTCACCGCATTCTAAAATCAATTAATGATTTTTCTCATCCTAGCTGTTCAAATGCCTTTTCCACATACAAATGTTTAAAAACAACGAGACCTATCCAATACATTTTTTTTAGTGAGTTGTGTACTTATATTTTCCCAAATGTTCCCAAAAATGTTCAAACGGTCCGTTTCCTTTGGTGGCAGGTAATGGCAACGTATCCCCATGACATGTGTCAGTGTTGAGGTTTTCTCCCAGAAGCTGTCATAAACTGACTCTTGATCGAGTTTTAAGCCACATATTACAACTTTTTAGCTCTTTGGCGTTTTTAAGTATATATTTTAACCAGATGAAGGGTTTCTATTCATCGGATGGATCTAAAGTCATCAGAAGAACAAGCTGAGCTGAAATGTTAACGATAGCTCCGGGACGTCCTGTGTTTGCTGTACCGCATCAGAAAAACAGCTTTTTGATGTGAAACTGCTTTATTCAGTGTTTTTACTGGTTTTGGTCACCGGGTTCACTTGTTTTGGAGAGGAGGAGACTTCTGCGGATGTTTTCACTTCTGGTAAAAACCTCCTGAAGGTCTGGATCTTAAGTTCTCAGAGAAACAAGCTGAGCCAAACGTAGGGGCAGCTGGGCTCGCAGCCCCTCCAGGACGTCCTTTGTCTGCCCAACAGAGTGAGAGAGGAACTGATTTTTAACGTGCAAATTACCGGATACAGCCAGACAGATACAGGATTTTTAAATCGGTACCAATGTTGATATTTGAGAGTTGAAATGTACCTTTCTGGGGAACAAACTATAGAACGGTGACACTGTTTGAAAACATTTATATAACTCACTTTCTCATCAGCTATAAGCTGAATAATATCACTTGGTATATCAAACCTGGCTGATGTATTGGTGAGACTCTGTTCTTAACAGAAGTGTCTCAGTCAAAGTGAGGTCAGTGGGTTGTTTAGATTAGAGGAAGAAACTCAGGCGTAAAGAACTGTAAGAAATTATTGGTGCAACTTGGGGTTTGTCGCAAGTATGTATGTTGCAGCCCAGTTCACCTCTTGCCATGCCAAAGCGAGGCACAGGGAACACCAGGACGCTGTTGATTACAGATAGCACACTCAAACCTTCTCTTTTTTTGTCTCCCACAGTCTAAGCCCCTGATCCCTCTCCAGAAAGAGGAGGACCCAGAGACGCACAAGACTGTGCTGACCAACTACATGTTCCCCCAGCAAACCAGGACCGAGGAGTGTGAGTACTGTGCACTCAACAAGAGTAATCGTCAAAGAACATAAGAGAGGCATTGAATCCGGTTCAATCTGAGAATGTTTCTTGCCTGTTTAGTTCTTAGTCTACCAAATATTTAAGCTTGTCAATCAGGAAATACCAGATAATCTTAGAAGTCCTAGAACTTGTATGACTAACATGATCGCACGTATTTTCATGCAAAATTCTCACCAGGCACCAGCCATGACTAACATCTACCATCTTTACCGTAGCAGTCTTAAAGATGGCCTGCAAGGGCTCCTATATTCATATTTTATGAGGGACCTTGTTATCTGAGACAAAAGCTGCAGAAGAAACACTCGTCCTCTTCTTCTTGTCGAGCATCTGTTCGTTTGGCTTGGTCTCCTGTTACACCAGACGGCTTGTGCTGACCCTGTTGCATCTTAGCTTTAGAGTAATTAGTGGTTCGAGATCTGCGCGTCTAAACTAAATGGTATTGAATCAGCGGCTCGATTTCTGCGACAATGCCGGTATTGTGGTGCGCCACCAGAAAATGTCGACATACAAGCCCACCGTTGTATGTTCTGTCCTCTGTTTGATATCTCCCAGCTATCTGCTTCATGCCGTTTTCCACAGTTATCTGCTGGGAGCTTTTCCAAAAGAGCTTTATTTGTTTCCTCGTGTCTTTCCTGAGGACCTGGAATAAGTCATGGCCTTCCTGCAATAATTATGTTTTACGAAGGCCACAGACACCAGGTGACTCGTGTTGTCCCCTCTGCATTGACGGACTCTGGTACGGTGTGTTATATTCTAGACAACAGGTCTTGATATGGTCTGCTCTCAACTCTCAGCAAGTTAGTTGTGTACACACACTGAGTATCTATGTGTCGCTCAAGAGCTTTTTAACACAGGAAACCACACGGACTGATTCACATCTTTCACACGTCAAGCTTAAATGACGGCAAGTTCTATTGTACCAAAATAACTTCTTTAAAAACAGGATGTGATATATTTGCACACCGATGTTTTTGGTCAAATTTGTCTAAGATATGTTCCAGTTGATACTTGCAGTAAGTGTCAGAGACTGGCAGATCACCAATGTAAGATGCTACGACACAGATTGATTCATGATAAAGTTAGCGGCAAATCCTGCAAGAAAATCTATCTTTTATTTTTATGTCGGTTTATTATAGTCACAATTCCAAGTAGCATGAATTCTTTATGCATTGAATGGTTCGGTTTGAGTAAGGGGTTAACGTCTAAATTTCAAGTTCCTCCACATCTCCTTCAATTTATTGGCATGCCTCATGTAGACTTTGCGCCATCTTGTGGTCAAAGTCAGACTTGTCTGAGTTAAACATAATGGGGGTGACTGACAAAACTAACGAATCCTCCTCCTCCTGGTGTCTGCCTTTATTTCAGACATCCCCAACTCTGACTCTGAAAGCTTCAACCCAGCTCTCTGGGAGGAGCAGCGCAAGCAGCGAGCTCAGGTGGCCTTCGAGTGTGACGAGGACAAGGACGACAGAGAAACACCCCCGAAGGTTAGTGTCAAACAGTTGTTCACATAAGTGGGAAAAGAATAATAAATGACCACGGTGACATGTTTTACCAAACTGTAAAACCATTGTGCGAGCACAAATATTACTTTTGCACCGGTCTTCACTTGGATGTGGCTGTTGTGGCTAACAGACGCAACATTAGTGCCATTGTATCCATGGGAAATGTGTGCGTTGAATGCACCTCATTCTCCATGTATTTCCCATCCAACACTGATATTTTACCTCCCGCGAGTCCCACTTCTGAAACTGCTACTAGATGATTTTAGCGCTAAGTTTGTGGGTATGTGTCCTGTTCCAGGAGGGAAACCTGAAGCGCTACCCGACACCATACCCAGACGAGCTGAAGAACATGGTGAAGACGGCCCAGTCTGTGGCTCACAGGCTTAAGGAGGACGAGTCGAGTGACGAGTCGGGGAAGGATGCGAAACCTAATGAGAGGAACCACATTGGAGTGCAGGACGTGGGAGTTAAGGTCAGCTTCAGCCAAATGACATGTCTTACATATTACTTATTTTAAATCTTGGTTCCCCTTTAGTTCCTCCTTCACAAATAAATAGAGCATCTGTACTGTTTGTTGTGCAGGTGATAGAGGCTCCCTATCCTAATGGCACGGTGTCAGACATGGAGTCCCAAATATCCACCCACAACACGTTTTCCCACAACCCCTCCGCGACAGAATCAAAAGACACATCGGAGTCTTACAGCGCTCAGAAAGTCCCTCTCAAACCCTCGGGGGGCTCTATGATGAACCATGAGGACACACTGGTAATTATTTAGTCCTCACAATTCCACAAACGACTCAAACAGCAAGCACATTATGAAGTGTTTAACTGAAAAAGGCCGCTTTAAGAATGTTGTTGCTTTTGCCTTCAGGATTCTGACGAGCTGTCTGATGAAGAGGAGGAGATGAAAATTGCAGAGATGAGACCCCCTCTTATTGAGATCTCCATCAACCAGCCTAAAGTAGTGACTTTAACTAAGGACAAAAAAGGTAAAAGTTTTTATGGCGTGACTAAAATACAATATTTAAAGTGACGGTGTTGATGTACAATACGCTAACAGGGATGTTTCTGATTAACAGATGACGCCGACTCTTTGCTGGATGACACAGTGGCCAACAGCAACCAGAACAACAGTAACTGTTCGTCGCCATCACGCATGTCTGACTCGGTGTCTCTGACCACAGACAGCAGTCAGGACAACTCCCTGTGCACCCCTGAGAGAGAGGCAAAGATGCCCTTCCGACCAAAAAGCAGGTTTGTATCATTCCTGAACCTTTTTAACGTAGAGTACAAAGGAGAGTCTTCCTCGTGTTGTTGTTACAAAACCTGACGTCCCTCCTTCTTTGTTTAAGGCAAGAGGATGAGAATATGAACCAGCCTAAAGACAGCACCCCTCTCCTCCATAATGGAAATGGCTCTGAGACGTCCCTCCAGGCCCTTTTGAAAACCCAGCAGACTCCGCCAGATAAAATGGGCGACTACGAACTGTCATTGGAAGCCAGGCTGGCCTTCATTGAGAAGCGATTTAACAACGGCATGGGAGAATCCTACACCAAGTGGGACCAGATCAATATGAACGTGTCCAAGTTGCCAACGGACAACATGGTTCAGCTGGACGAGGTGGACAAAACAAAGAACGGTTCAGTAACCCAGGACTTGGACGGCAAGCAGGGTTTTGGCAACGACAACATGGAGGAGCGTTTTCTGAATGGAAACCAGCAGGCCGGCGACTGCATCAATAGTCTGGGGAACAAAAGCCAAGCGATGAGAGTCGAGGCCGCACATGTGGCCTCGACAGGCGTGACAGCCAGCAGTGACATGTCTCTGTCTCGCAGCACAGAGGAACTGTCTCCAGATAAAAGGTGCCATCCCCCGCAGGTGTCGAAGTCTCACAGTGTCAGCAACATAGAAGCGGGAGGCCTGAAGCTGTACTCCTTCGACGGGGATGATGACTCCTATGACGCGGCGGGAATGACTAGGATGGCAGGGGCCGGCCCGGGGGCTCAGGGCCAGAGCATCGTCCGGAGCAAGTCCGCCAGTCAGTTACTCAACGACCAGACTCTCCAGATCTACCCCGGCTCCTCTGCGTCTTCCTCAGACCTGCTCTCCTCCTCTCAGCCCCCTGCCAGCACCAGCAGATATCCAGTCTCCTCCAGCATGGCCATGGGCATCCCTCCCCCTCAGTACAATATACAGTATGCGAGCAGTGGCATGCCTAAAGAGGGCCTCTGGTCCCAGAGGACACCCATGCCCCCAGAGCACCAAGGTTACCTCCCTCCTCCTCCTCCACACTCACTAGCCAACACCAACTACTCCAACCGTAATCAAGCACCTCCGTACTCTCTACAGCCCCAGCAAAGGGGGACTCCCATGGCTCTCAAACTCTCTGGGGACATGTGGACTAAGGAGAGACTTCATCCTGCTGGAGGCCAGGGTAGAAGCAGCACTCTGCAGAGGCAAAGCAGCACGGCCTCCACAGCCTCCATAACCTCCATGGGCGACCCGAGGCGCATACAGGTGCCTGAAGGGGACTACATGACGTACAGGGACATCCACACCCTCGCTAGGGGGCCGCTGGCAATGAGCCACGCCATGCAGAGGCCCCTGTCAGCCCGCACCTACAGCATCGACGTCCCCGGAGCTTCCCGGCCCGTCAGCTCCAGGCCGCAGCCCCACGAGCTCTCAGAGAGGACCATGTCTGTCAGCGATTTCAACTACCATCAAGGCAGCCCGAGCAAGAGGCCCAACGCCAGGGTGAAGTCTGAGCACTCGCTGCTGGATGGGCCCGGACAGGTGTCGGGAGGAGTTGGGGCAGGAAGGGTGCCGGCTGATTGGAGGGACCAGGTGATGCGGCACATCGAGGCCAAGAAAATGGAAAAGGTAAAAAAAGTCGAAAATAATAATAAAGGTTAACCTATGACGCGTAGATCACACTTAAAAGACCAACAGTATGAACACCAGCATCCTTTCAAGGCAGCACAACAAGGATATACTTTCATATAAAGTCCTGAATTGGCTCGACGCCACTACGGATATGTAGGTGCATTGACGCTTTAATATGGAGTTTACCGAAGCCTACTAACCCAGCTGTATGCACTATATTTCTGATTCACTGCATGCTTGTCTGTATATGCCGTAAACCTTTTTGTTGTGTCTTTTTATGTCATCACTCATTTGGTGGATTGCATGGCCACGGCTCTGGTTGTTCCGTGTCGTCCCTCCGTTCAGAATGCGCTGTCTCGCTCCTATAATTCCAATAACGCTCCGCTGAGCTGGTCTCACTACGGCAGCTGTAGGGATATGCATGCCAGCCAAGGGTCTCTGGTCTTTAGTGCCAGGGACGGACAGCCCTACGGAGCTCTGGGCTTCTGTGTGAGTACTGTGTGAACCTGAAGTTAGCTGCTGCAGCTCATACTGAGCCAGGGCTTCCACTTCCTGCTAGTTTCACATCCTTTAGAAGATAAGCACTTCCTTCTCTTCTCGAAGTTGAGAAGTGATCACCCTTTTTTTTATCGGCAAGTGAAAGTATAATGTCTCTCCTTATGTCTGATTTCTCACGACCACAGACTCTTTCTAGTACACGTGACTGTCTTCTCTGAGTGAACAAATTGATGGATTCTAATTTGTTCTGTAGCTCCTCTTAGTGGTAATGCAGTTTGACTTGTTTAAAAGGGGACTACTTTTTTGTACCATCATCCGCTTTACTGCCCCCATGATAGAATCTGAGAAAGAGAGATCTGAATTGTTGAAGGCTGCTACAAAGTTTTAGCATATTTAGAAATGATTTAAAATCTACTTATAGGTGCATATCTACCACATCTCATTCACTATGTAATGAAGATGTTTCTCTTGTTATTCTGCAAAGGGAGGCTTGTATGTCTCGTGACTTTCAGACTTTCTCTGAATCCAACTGACAACAAAAAGAGTCAGTTTTTATTTTATTGAGCTTTCCCAGACCTTAACTTAAGTTAGAAACCAGATATGTAATATCATGTATGGTACAAATCACCCCCTTTTAAACCTGCCAGGTGCTTTAACATCATAATCATCGTCCCTCCCGGTGTGTGTGTGTTATCTCTCCCACCCTGCCACACACTCACATCCTGTGATTCTAATGCATCTCAGCTACCGTGATTTCTTTTCTCCTTTTTAACTGCACTTTTAAATCTTCATTTTGCTCATTCATCGTCTTCACTTCAACTTTCGGGCACTTCAGAATCACTTCATATCCTCTCGCTTTGTGTGTGTGTGGGGATGAAAACTGTGTTTGCAAAAGGTAAGTGGTCGGAGGTGTTTGACTAAGTGATTAGAAAGTAGATATTAGAATCTGTTGAGGAGGACAAGAAATGGCTTGTGCCTCTAGAGATGTCTCAGAGTGTTTGCGTAACCACTTCCCTACTTATCATTTAAGATTCACTTCATCTCCAGCAAGCTAATATTCAGAATGACGTGCTGTCAAGTAGAAGCACAGTTTATCATCATTTTAATCAGATGTGTCCCTTTCACCTCCTTCTAAAGCAACACATCACTGCCTCATACCATTACCAGACATGAAGAATGTTCCCGTCAGTATCTCATTGGCCGTCTAGTCTATGAACCTTTGTTAATGAGGTTCAGTGGAGTGAGGTTTTGGCACAGTGTTAATGATCATCACTTTCTCCCCTTTCAGGATGATGTGTTTCCCCAAGCGCAGCAGAGCTACACCTTGGATCACCACAGAAAAGTAGGTGTGATGCATACAGACCGTTGGCTGCAGAGCAATGATGAAGTCGTTGTGCTCATCACTGTGCTTTTGTTTCCCAGGTGCCTTTGATCAACGGTCAGATGGGCCCTTCTGTTCGTCCTCAGGTGAACCAGGCGCCCATGGCCCGCCACCCTTCCAGAGAGCAGCTCATTGATTACCTGATGCTCAAAGTCTCCCATCAGCCCCCGGGGCCCCCACGCGTTCCGCAGGACGCACTGCAAGAGGTGAATAATTGGACATTTTGGGGAAAGCGTTTAATTCCTCTCTTGCCGACGTTTGACGTGAAGATCAATAATCATCTTCCCTTGTTTCCAGTATTTATGCTAAGCTAAGCTAACCACCTGCTGGCTGTCGCTTCATATTTAACAGACAAATATGACAAATAATTAACTTTCTTGCCAAGAGTTGAACTATGCCTTTAAGGGACATTTAAGTATTTGAATCTTAGGTCGTAAGAATCTGATTCCTAACCTCCTGCTGGGGATTTTCAAGACTAATGTTGGAAAATTGTGTAATTAACAGCAAACGACTGTGAATTAATGGCTAATGAAAGTCTGTGGGTGTGTTTCAGATCCGTGTGAAAGTGGAGAAGAATCCAGAGCTGGGATTCAGTATATCAGGAGGAGTGGGCGGCCGGGGAAATCCCTTTCGACCAGATGACAATGTAAGTTTATATTTGTCATGGTATCATACTTAAAGGGATAGTTCGGAGAGGAGTACCGGCACAGAAGCAAAGCGATGTACCGCTGTGAGCGGAGGCAGCAGCAAACCGTATTTTAGCCTCCTAGAAGAACACAATATATATAAAGGCATGTACTGTGTTTTAAAGGATTAGCTAACTGAAGGCTGTGCCATCGGTGTGTGAATGGTTAACTAGCCCTGATGGATGGTGGCACCTTCCATGGTAGCCCCTGCCATCCGTGTATGAATGGGTGTGAATGGGGGAGTGACATGTAGTGTAAAGGCGCTTTGACTGGTCAGAAGACTAGAAAGTTGCTAAGTCCATTTACCATTCTGTGCAGTAACTCCAACTGTCTTTCTCCAAACTGGGGGAGTGCCAACCAGCCATCTAATGTACACTGATTATGGATAAGTAGCTCATACAACCCCCCATTTAAATGATCTGAACAATCCCTTTAAAGGACACCTTATAAGGAGGTACTGTACACCCACTTTAGGAAAAGAATCCGTACAATTTAGCGAATCTTAATATATTTCAATAATATATCGTATGTGATTTCAGGGTATATTTGTGACGAGGGTTCAGCCTGAAGGACCGGCATCCATGATTCTTCAGCCAGGAGATAAAATCCTACAGGTACTCTGCTCTCTGTACAAAGTATCACAAAGCTAAACATGTCAATGTTTCTGTGATTAGTTAAATAAATGTTCATTGTGATTTGACTCCATATATTAACCACAATTCTGTCTCTTCTTCCAGGTTAATGGATATAGCTTTGTGAATATTGATCATCTGCATGCAGTGTCCCTCCTGAAGACGTTTCCAAACACTGTGGATATGATTATCATAAGAGAAGCGCAAGCATAGACTCAACTGAAACTGACCCCGAAAGCGGACGAACAGAGAAATCTATGTTGACTCTCATATTTTTATACGCAGAGGAGACTGACCTGTTGGGACTATTTATAGTAGAGATCTTCATAGCCTTGATTAAACGGGGAAAACCACTGAATGTAGTGGATTAAAGTGAGAAGGAGGCGAACCTCTGCAAGTACGAGTCCTCAAAAGGCCATCACTGTGGTATATATATTTTTATACAAAAGAAGCTGAAGATATGACCTGCTCTGATGCAAGTGATTACTGTGGTCTCTGTACAGATCATCTTTCATTTTGTCCAAAACTCATAAATCCTTTATCATAAATAGGGTTTTATTTCTGCGGATCGACATGAATTGACCACTTGGGGACAGAATTCCCTCTCCTCTGTCATCTAATTTGCCTTTTTTTTTTCACTTCTAATTTGAGATGTTGAAACCGTTTTCTGATCTGCCGTGCGATCTTATATGGAGGACAATGTTACGTGCTTTTCATGTGGAGACGAATGTAGATCAAGGAGGTGTTTTGATTTCGATTTTTGAGATTTTTTTTAATTTCTCTTGCAAGATCGAAGAGTTGAGAAGAGGAGATCATCCACCCCTGCTTCCATAAACCTGTGAACACCCTCCAGCGCACACTTCTGTCCCCAGCCCCCCCCCCCCCCCCCCCCCCCCCCAAATGTCCTCACAGCGACTGCTCTGCATATCACCGAACCGGACCACTACCTGCGCTGTGTGGAAACAATCCTTCGTAATGTGAATGAATCACAGCTCGGAGAAATGCACTCTGCACGTGATCATTTCATGAGGATGGAGAAAGGAAATTCAAATATCGGGAGGAAATGGGAGAGGAGAGGTGTAGCATGTGTTTGCTCAGCCTTAATCTGGTTTTGCCAGGCAGAAGATTTAGTTTAAAACTAAAGTTTAACATTTTGCAAAATACGCTTGTATGCTTTCAGGCGGAGTTGAGAAGCCCGAGCAATGAGAGTGGTAGCTGTCGATCTACTGCGATCTTTGTCCTCCCAGAAAGTGAATGCACGCGTTTCCCCCAAAATGTCAGAACTATTCCTTTTTAAGCGGAGAAAGATTTGGCGGGTGTGCTAGTTAACCAAAGCAGGTTTTAGAAATTGTGGACGGAAGACAAAAGCAGGAAGACAACTTAAGAAAGAACAGGTCAACGTTTCACTCGTCTTTTTTTTTTTTTTTTTTTAAGGGCTTCATGTTTCAGGCAGCCGTTGGTGAGACGAGTAATTGCTTTGGTTTCAACATCTGTCAAGTTTTATCTTTTACATGGGAGAAGACCACAGTTTGCCTTTTGTGTCTGTAAAAATGTTTTATCATGCTTTTTACTCATCACTTTGGAGAAGTTTCTCAAGTCATTTCTTTTGTTTTTTTTAGTCTTTGCTGTACAGAGAGTAGAGTCGGGAGAAACAAGTTGTCAAGTGCCATAGACCTTGAACTGTTTGAACAGGAAGCAATATCACACCCTTCTGAGTACATGTGCAGCATATAATGGCTTAAAAGCAATATTTAAAGCCTTTATTTTCATTCAAAAGACATCAGACAGCATTTTTTTAACAACACAATCTTCTAACAGTCACTGATGATTTTACATGATTTTTATATTGTGTAAATAATAATTTTTTCTTGTGATGAAATAGCACAGGAAATATATACGGCAGTGCTTCAAAAAAAAAAACAACAACAAAGATTTCTCTGCATTGTGTAGAAGTGAATGTTTGTGTCACTTTGCCCGAGAGCTTTTTACTGTTTGTTTGCTCAGATTACCATAACTCCTGATTTAAAAGAATCCAGTCGAAGCTGCATCTCAGAACATTCCTAATGTTTGTCAAAGAACTGTCGGACGGAAAAATGCGTTTTTTAAAGACGACGTTGTGTCACTTCAGATTCTCACTTAATACTCATTCACTGGTAAATAACTTCAGTGAGACGTGTTTCCAAAAAAAACATAAATGGAAATGATTCACAAAGTAATGGCCCCATAAATTGCAACAATAGATTTGTAACCACTGAATTATTTGTACAATATATAATTTTGTCCTATAGTGTTTCAGAAAATGGCATTCCTCAACTTGTTTACAGTAGATTGTGTCATCTGCTGTTCCCATATGTAATGACGATTGACCCATATTTTATTCTTGTGGCACTGTCTAACCAAAATAAAAACACTGTGAAAATTAACAAAATTAAAATAGAAATAGTAGTACTGTTTTAATAAGTGAAGCTGTATGCTTAATTTTTAAACTGAATCTAAAATTGGTACATTTTAATTCACAGGGCCAATGACATTAATAATGTGCATTTCCCAAATTTCTCACAGAAATTAGTATTTTACGCAGATGAATTGTTGTTTTTATTATTTGTATTCATTTTGTTGGTGAGTTCAGTTGACTTTCTGAGATTAGGGGGAAACATTTCTGCGGTAACGGTCACTTAATATTCATGAAAAAAAAACGTGCAGTCGGACATTGTAGACAATCTAGAGATTAAACATGCCGCATTCTCTCCACTCATGTGGGTCGGTTTCTTACGCTCCGCTATTGTTCTTATTTATTTAGCAGTCTTCTGTGGTTTTTAGACCTTACTAATCAAATTGTAAATACTCTTCAAAAAAAATTTGAGAAAATAATTAACGGCATTAGTGACTTGCGATTGTAAAACCAGCAATAAATTGCAATGCAGAGGCACTCGTTTTAATGTATAGCTAGTATTTCTAAGGTTGCTCTGGAAATGGCCACAGTGAGATGATGATTGATATGCATTTATCCAACATTCCAGATTTTGTACATAATTACCTGTTTCTGAAGTAACCTGTGGAAAATAAACTAATGCTCTTTAGCAAAAATCCTCCTGTCTTCATTTCATCCTCTGGGTTTCTCTTGTTTTAAACCAGTGCAGCCAACGAAGAACACAGTTCATACCGTATGTGTATCAAGGCTGCGTTGTGTCCAGTATACGAGATGTATACAGTGGTTAAATTAGGGTTATCGCACCAATTATCCCACTATAATGACTTTAAATCATGCTGCTGTAGATAAAAATGGGACTAACCTGAAGGATTACATGTGTTCTGATGGGTGGATAAGGTTGTGCAGACATCCTGCTTGTGGAACAGACTAGGATGATAAAATGTCATCCTGCTTGTTTCTTTAACCCGGTGTGCTGTGTCGTGTCATCATAGGGCTGTTGAAGGCCTCTTACAATCTCCGCACTGCAGGAGGAAGCATTGAGATTCCTGTTGAACCCGTAAATGTCTTCTTGTCTCTCTCTTGAATTTGGGCAAACTGAGACTGGACTGATGAGTGCTGGGAGCATTCTGACCAGAGCATGAGATTAAATTGCCACCTATAGCTGATGAACCTTTTTTTTTTTTTTTAAAGCATGGCAGTAGCTCTGGTGCCACCTTCAGGCCAAACTTCACTTTTTTCTTATAGAAAATTGTGTAAATGTTAATTGTTTGGACTTGTGTGTGTTTTACAATAGGTGTTTCCATAAATCCGTGATGTGTGTGATGATACACTTCACACCATCTTGACCCAGAGCATACATACAAGGTTCAACCAACAATGAAACATGTCAGCGGTTTCATTTGTGTTGTTTTAGATATAAAACAATGAATAGAAAGACCGCAGACATAAATGTGTCTTTCCTGATCCCTGAGTACCATGTGGGGCTTTTTATTTTTTTTATTATTTTCCCGAAAATCCCCAAAAACTGAGCAAAATTTCTCCATTCACTTGAATGGGGTTCCGGTGTGAAGAGAGCTAAAAAAACACTTATTTTTAGAGGACTTTCCCCCCCCCCACCCCATTTCAAATTAAAAGCCCCACAGAATGAATTCTAACTGGAATGCTTGTGATGAAGCCTCTCATTTTACTGTCAAACATGATTCTGTCTCCTCTCCCCCTCTCTCACCCACCCAGTCCCACCCTTTCAAAATAAAAGCCCCACAAATACAAGATTCAATCCAAGAGTATGAATCTAAAATGCAGAAAAGAGAGTAGCACTATCTCAATTGAACCTGAATGACACTACCGGTAACATTGGTGTGTGTATATATTGCGATTTCTTCGGGCAGTAGAAGCCACACTGTCAAAATTTCTTTAGGAATTTTCTAGTTTGAATTGTTATTAATACGCACCTATACACATAGTGAGAAGATCACTTTGTGGTGCATTTTGCAACATATTTCTAAAAACAAGTGACACTAATGATGCATGTATGTTATCTGGAAAACCTCCGCATGATGGCAGTATTGTAACTTCATTCACTTTTTCTTCACTGATATATTTCTGCCAACAGATGGCACCACAGTCTCACTACAAGTATGAAGGCCTCTTTTCTTCTTCCAAACACAATCCTCACATCTCCCCAATGAAGCAAGACAACAGTGTGCGGGCAGAAACTGTAACATTAACTCAGACTGCTGACTGTGTTGAAAGTAAGACAGTATCGTTTTACAGCCGTGACCTCATTTCACATGTTTAATCTGTTGCTCATTATCAGTCAGTGGGATAAGTCTGGGAACAGGAAGGGTGGAAGAGTCTTCCTCTCGCTTCCCGTTACTGTCATACGTCTCTGTGTGATCATAACAATACAGCTGAGAGCTGGACTGAGACTTCTATCCAGTAGATATCATGCATTTTGAACACTGATATGAATTCTCAGTTTAACTGATGTGGAGATATATTAAGAGTTTTGAAAATACTATAAGGTCATTAATGACTGTTGCTTATTGCAACTGCTTGCAACTGATAATTGCATAAAGTGAGCCTATATGTGATAATGGTAAATGCTAAAACACATCTATTTAAAGGTTGCATTTAAACAATCGCCGCCATAAACTGCATGGTCATACCAGATCAAGTAAGCCTGTAGCAGAAAACCCCTGAATGTATTGAATTAATGGTGTCTTTTTTAATTGGTTAAGAATTGACTTCTTTTTTCAAAAGCCTTATAATCTGGCGTGAAAATAGTTTGGAATCTTGGGTATTTTTTGTTCTACTGCTGCTCCGATTGTGACCATTTATAAAAAGAAAAAAACACGTCCCTTGAAAGTTCCTTACCTTTATGGAAGTGCAACACTAAATTGCTGGAATACCCCTTTAATAAACACATTACACCTGACACGAGCACATATTATTTGTCTTGTAGTCCAGACAGGAGCAGTGACTAAATGTGTCTGTTTGCTGTGACAAAAACTGAGACAGCACAAACACACAGGAGATAAGAATAACACACACTGATATAACAGTACCCATACACGTCTGAGATAGACTATGTTTCATACATTAATATCTCAGACATTTCCTGAGTCAGAAATGTCAAAATGTGGTGGTGGAGGAGGTACTTGGATATGTTTCTCATGGTTTAAAAATACGTACGAGTACAAGTCCTGCATTGACTTCTGCTTGAGTTAAAGTGCAGAAGTAAGATTCTATCAACAAAACGGATTATCAAAAGTTGAGTATTAAGCAGATTCATCCCTCTCAGATTGTTGTATTATTATTTATGCAGGACTATTGTATTATTATTATTGATGCATTAATGTATTAGCAGCATTAGCAGCATAGGTGCTACTGTATATTGTTCATGCATTATCTTTAATTTATTATTCAGATATTTTCTTTGTAAATAGTCCCTAAAGCTGTAAAATGTATGTAACGGAGTATAATATTTCCTGCTGAAATCTATAAAGTAGTATGAAAGTAAATTAAAGTACAATACTTGAGTCAATGTAAATACTTTCTACCAATGAAACAATGCGAGTGTTGTTTCTTCTTTGTTTACCAGCAGAGTGACCATACAGCACCAGTGCAGCCTACACCATAAAGTGCAGCAAGTTTATATGTAAATATCATATAAAGCCTGTAATACCACTATAGACTCATTACATACAGGTGGCATTAAACGTATTAGGATAATATGAACATATAACTTATTCATGTTTCTGCTTCAGTCCTGCAGCCCGGTGTGTGTGTGTGTGAGGGGGCGGGGCCAGACGAGCAGCCAGCCAGGCTGCAGAGTGAAGAAACAACTCGGCGACACCTGCAAACAAACTAATAACCGACTTTCACTCCCGCAATGTACAGAGCGGATGAAGCGGAGGCGCACATTAATGCGAAATACGTTTGCGCAAAAGGTGTTTATTAACCGGAGAAGCAAGCAACGGGATAAAAAAAAGTTAATTCAAAGACTTCAAGTCGTGCGATTTGAGTCGAAATCGGACCGAGAGCTGAGAGACGACTGCAGGTAATGGCAAGCCGATTCATCTTCAGTTGAACAACTTCTGCTTGAAATGTATTTTTATGAAACAAAACAAAAACTGTGCTCTGACATTATCGGGATGATTATACTTTTTGGGGCATCTAGTCGTTTTATTTCTTTACAGACGGTCAAATGCTGGTGCGTTCAAAGGTAAAACGAAAAAAGATAAAGACGTGGCGACTTTGACTGCCTGCACTGGGAACCTAATGTTGCAGAATCTGTCATGTCCCTTGTTGTGGTCCTGCACTGATGCATTTACTGACCGTGTTCCACTGCGGGAGTTTCACTTCCCGGTGAAAGCAGTAGAGGTCATGCATTGTTCCCGGAGGATAGGTATGAGTGCTGATAATGCGAATGGTAGTTTTCACTTCTTTGTGTGAGAGTTTATCAGTGGCTTAGCATTGAGGTTGTTTTCCATTATTTCTTATTATAGGGTTGCAGAAAAAGTAGTGTATTGTTCACACTGATTGAGTGAGATACAATCCTTATGTTTAAGGTGGTTTCATATATGACCAGTGGAAGTTTTACACACCTTTTCATCACATGAAGCCACGGTGACACTGCTGAGTGAGTATGATGCCTATTGTGGCATCTGTGTTAGTTTCCATGTAAGCCGAGCACAAAATGATAAAGCAACGTAGCACTTTAAAGTAGTTACCAAAGGGCTGAAAAGCAGAATCACACATTTTTCATACGGCCTATAACTGATTGCATGCGAGAGGAATTACATTATTCAGTCATGCGTCCCCTGAAAAAAATGTCAAGGACAACAGGATCAAGTTGCTCGCGTCTGAACATATTTGCATCACATATAAAGATGTCAGAATGAGTTTCCCCAGATGCTTTGTGACAGCGTTCGTTCTCTTGTTCTGTGTAATCTCTTTTCTCACGCTCTGTTCTGGAGTGCGTGGCCACCAGCCAGGTCAGGTTTCTTAGTCACATTGAACATGTCAGCGGCTGGAGTCACCCCGAGGCCGATGGCTGACACAAAATCTGTGCAGATTAGAACAATTGAACATCTAAATTTGAGACCCCCCCCCCCCTCCCACAAGTACTGTGTCTTATTTTGGTTACCTGATCACATTATGGTTACTTTTGCACATGTATGATTCAAAAGTTGCTATTGAACTCAAGAAGCTCAGATCAAGTAGATCCTTTTAGATGTGTGGATTCAGATTATGTCTTTAAACCTTACATAAACACAAGCGTACCAGAATATTCACGTGTGTTGACGTTATGGGGCGCAACCTGCCAACCTGGGACAATGTTTATTCTACAATATGACACGCAAACCTTCTCTAGTTCCACGTTACAATGGTGAAGCTCCATGGAGATGAGTAGGATGAACAAACAAGAGATAGCCGCCCAGGCCTCTGGCATTGCACTTCTATTGATAAGATGTCCCTTGGACACCATATTACAGTGATAGTGATATCATTGCTAGATATACCCTGTGTCTGACAGTATAATGTGACTTGACCTGTTCTTGATGTTGCTCTGCTCTGTCCTTTAATTTACAGTTTTATTGGCATCAAATAACATAAAGTAATATTGGGTTTAACATAGATTCAGAGGATAGTGCTTCCTGCCATTATAGATTTATTATTTTATTCTAATTTGTGGAATTAGGGGTTGTATTGAGAATATTAGGGGATTAGATCTGAAATGACTAGTTGTTTAACTGATAAGTCGATTGACAGAAAACTATTTTGGTGACTGATTAATCGTTAAAGTACTTCTCTTTTTCCAGTGTGAGGATGTTATGCTTTTCTCTGTTTGAAATTGCTGTAAATGTAATATATATATTTGGATTATGGACGGTTGGTCAGATGATACAACCCATTTCAAGAGCATCATGCTGGGCTGTGAGACCTTATTGGGACCTGAAAGAGGAGAGAACATTATTTAGCAGAAATGATGCAATTTACAGTGTGCAAAAAACCAAACTGTGGTGGCTTTGTCTGAGTGGCACCAGCTCATGCAAATGAGTGTCTAGGCAAAGTGCAGCCTGCTGAGCTGACACCACTGTGCAGCTTGGAAGTCATGCACTATTCACAGCTGAGAGTGAAGTCACAGTGGATCCGGTGTGTGCTGATGATACGATTACCCTGCTGCGTGCTGCCTGAAGAGTCGGACACTGTACTGTAGTTATAGTAGCTTCTTCCATACAGGTTATCTTAGTCACGTAAAGGCTGCTAGCAGAGCATCATAAAGTAGTGTTCACATCTCAATGTGATCACTATTTCAATGAAAACAATGTAATGAGTGGTAGATAAACACTTTGGGTTGTTATTATCCTCACACTGTAGTATAACATGGCTATTTCCTCCCTAGGCATCTGGTGGATGGAGAGACGATGGAGGTGAACAGAACAGAGGTGCCTCTATATGTAAGTGCCTAAATGTTTTGCTCCATGTCTATAAGTGTGTGATGTGTCGGTGGTGTCGTAGAGGGGTCTTGTTGGGTGTGGTTGGGTGAATACCAACCACACGCTTTCCTCAGCGGAATTAGAGCACTCTAGTCTTTCCCTCCTGCCATCCCTTTGCTCTCCCTCAGACCCAACTCTCCCTCATGCGCGGCGGTTGACTGGCAAGCCTTGTGTCACACTTGAAACCCAAGCCAGGAGGGTTTCAGTCCCCGGGGAAGCCAGGCCTTACACAGACCCGCTCACCAAATGGCAAGCCTCTGCATGCATGGCTTCCACTGTGAACTTCGGAGGGAATGTACCATATTTGTTTCTTGTCTTTTTTCCTGTAGGGAGAACACCGACCAGTTTTTAAATTGAATAAATACACATTTTACATTAGGGAGCATGCTGGAGTGCAGGTGTGTTTGACTTATTGTTTTTTTTTGTTTTTGACATAGTAGAGCTCTGTTTCTCTGTGCTACTTTAATTTCTTCCATCTGTCTTCCGTTTCCCGGTCAATCCTCCATATCCGCCATCTCTCTCTCTCTCTCTCTCTCTCACTCTCTCGCTCTCTCTCTCTCTCTCGCCCTTATTCTCCAGTGTGTGAGGAAGCCTGGGTGGGCCAGTCACTGAAGCGTTGCCAGATTTCTGGTAAGCAGAGTGTCTGCTTGTTTTGCTGTGTCACCAATTTTAGAGAGGTGGGGAATCTTTGCCCCCCCCCCCCCCCCCCCCCCCCACTCTCCCATAGAGGCAGATTGAGGACCCGTCTGAAACCCGGGCATGTGAATCATTACGGGCTCTACCGCTTTCGCATGCACCTCTCCATTAAGAGGAAGTGGCGTCTCCACCCTCGAAGGTCACAGCTCAACAGGAGCAAACTCTCGCTGCCGACTGAGATCCGGATTTCAATGCCAGGCTTTGTGTCGGCATAGCCGCAGCACACCGCTGTGCTATAAAGGCTGTTATTGTAACAGCCTTTAGTAATGTGTTATGGTGCACCTTCCACACATACAACACAGTGTCCGTAGCAGATACTGTTCGCTCCAGATCAATGGATAAATGGTTGCATTGAGTTGCAGGCAGAAAGTGTGGCATTTCCTGTGTTTGAGGAGGTGTTATTGAGCTCCAGCACAGGACAAAGTGATTCTGTTTGAGTAAAATTGATCTCCTTCCCAGTACCAAAAAACACATATGCTTCTCAATTTTTAGCCAAACTCAAGTACGCTCTAGATAGAGCTGGGCAATATATCAATCTTATATTGATATTGTGTTATGAGACTAGATGTTTTCTTCAATTTTGAACATCGTAAAATGGCTCAAGTGTTGTTGTCCTGGTTTTAAAGGCTGCATTGCAGTGATGTCATTTTCCTTGCTGTTATTGTTTGCCTTTACCCACTACATCATAAATTGACTTCTCTATCTTAGAATTGTAGCACACTTGACAAAATATATAGTCATGTCTGTTGTAATAATGTCAATCAGTTGTAATCAATATTACAACTGCTAAGCATCAACATGTTGGCGGTTATCCTGAGCATGTTAGCATGTTAACGTTAGCATTTTGCTTAAATCCTAAATTCGGTCTCACAGAGCAGCTAGCAGGCTGTAGAAGCTTCTTTATAGCAGCCATTAACTCAGCACAGCACAGCTGCATGTCAACAAATGGAGATGGATTAGCTACATCCTTGTCGTACCGTGTTTGTTCAGTCGCCCGTATTGGTTTGAGAGAGAAAGTTATCACAGTGCTCTTTGAGCGCAGGTTTCCCTGTGTTATGGTTTATGATTTTGTTTCCCTTTAAGTGCTGTGGTGATTGTGTTTGCCATGCTTTTCACATGTCTAGCAAAACCTCACACTGCCAGTCGTTTATTGACGATCAGCCAGTCAATCGTAAAGGAAGAAAAAAAAAGCTCTTTCACCTTAACTAAAAGCTTTATATGGGCTCTTATTATGGTGGTTTTCTCAATTATTGCAGACCAAAATTAGACTTCCGGGTGCTTCTTGGTATTGTTATGTAACAAGGAGTCCATACTTGGTAGCCCCGTCCTTTGAAAGGAAATGTTTGCAGGACCGCGCCAGCTTTGCTGACAGGCTTTTCTGACATGTAGACTAGTTATTAGTATCTCATTTGCACAGCAGATTAAATCAGAGGTATGTGTCTCAGCTGAGTATGAAACAAAGCCCTGCAGTACAGCTCTAGCTGTCGCCCTCAAGACTCCAATGAGATTCTGGTCCACTGACTTTCTTTTAACTCGGATGTCTACATGTCACTGCGGCACTGTGTGGCTTGCAAAGCCAAACCATTAAGTTATTATGATTTATAGCGACTGTGTGAGGATTTCAGCACACTTCATTTTTCTTCTTAATGAGGCAAAATGTAATTTGTGTTGGTTACCTTTAGCTGAAATACTGTATTGTGAAGAATTGTTGGCATTCAGAACAAAAACAGAAAAACGACTCCGTTCCCGCTGACGTCAGGCTGTCTTCCCGCTCAGGGAACTGACTGTTATTGGAGCTGTTTTTGTTGTTGCAATGGCAGCGATGCTGCTCCCCTGACGTCACCTACGTGTTGCACTCAGGAGATCATAGCAAAGAGCTCTAAAGCTGATGACTACTGGTTTCCTGGAGACCACAGGCAGCAGATCCGATGTTGTTTTTCCCCACTGAATGGACAACAACACGGGGAGATTACACAACCATGTCACTGGTGTAACCTTGGTGTTGGTGGTCTAATAATAACAAATATTAATATGCACCAGTTTTATAATCTCCCCGTGTCGTTGTCCATATTGAGGTAATCTATCAGAGCGCATTTGCCTTTTAGAGTTGTATCAAGCTCCTTTTGCATATGCGATAGACCTCCTCATGTTCCATAATTACCACATTGTGCCTGACCTGAGAACTGCCCATAAAGGAGGCATGAGGTAAAACCACAAGGTGTTGAATATTTCATTGTTACTGGATCAGGTTGTGTCATGATAAAGCCCGGGAGAAAAGGCCATAGATCACATCAGTCTGGGGTCTTATCACCAGCCAAACATCCTCGTACCTCTTCCCCCCCAAGGCACAGGAGATACGGTTAGGATCAAGCAAATTCTGTCTGATCAAATTCTGCTAGTGTGAACCAATATTATCTGAGGCTGCTGCAGATTGTTGGGACTATAAAGTGGGAACTACAGCCTCCTTTGGAGGAGTGAAAACAAGATCAAAAGATAAGCGTTCACATGTGTTTCTGTGTCTTTCATATATAATAATGATACTTGCAGCTGGAGGACAATTTTCCAAAAATAAACAAGTAAAGAGAGAGAATGGATAAATCTCTTTGTTGTCATTGTGATATATCAGAATAGTCCTCGTCAAGTGACATCAAATAGGAGGAATTCGTGTGAGAATGACCTTTGTCCAAATCTTGGACAACCTTTGCAAAAGTTTAATAAAAAATGTTTGCAACCTTGAAAGAAAATTAATGAAATTGTACTTTAAAAATGTATAAAATGCAAAATAACTGGAGATGCCGTGGGTCTAGCTAGCCTGGTGAGAAATCAGGAAGGCTGCACAAACCACAGGCCGACATCTTATCTTTTTGTAAGATGGAAAAACAATCAACGATAACATTAACAGCGCTAAGTGGTGCTACAGCTAACCACTTAGTGCTCACAGCAAGCTGAGAAACTGCAGCTTGAGTCAGGCCTCTATTATCAGTGCAAGCCAACAGCCGGCTCACACAAGAGGTCAGCTCCATCTCTACCTCTGAAACACTATTGACTGGACTCAGATAGCAGCTCTGGAAAGCCCCAACAGTTTCGGGGCAAAACAAATATAAGGGACACTGATATCAGTTTCAAGGCTCAGGCAAAACTGTACCAACTCTATGATTGGTTGGTTAGCCAGGTTCACATCACGATCCTTATGAGGATTATGTAGATACATCTTCCACCTGTAATGCTTTAAGGAAATGCCTTTTGAAAATACCATAATTATGTAGAACTTTATCTGTGTCCTGTTTCAGGCAGCTCGCTATCTAGTTTAAGTCCAAATACCTGTAAAACTACTGATATTCCCATCAGCCTCAGCTGTACTTTGTGTTGCGTTGATTAGCAAATGATAGCATATCAACACACCAAACCAGATATGAACATTATTCCTGCTAAACATCAGCTAATGAGCATTGTCTTTGTGAGTACTTTAGTATGCTGACGTTAGCGTTTAGCTCAAAACAAGTGCCTAAGTGAAGCCCCACAGACTCTTGAGTCTTGTTTACACATATTGATTTGAATTATATTTAATCCATACACAATCTAAGATGTAATGTCAACGCTTCAGTCCCCTGCTTTTAGTTGCTCTCCCTCAAAAATATTATAAGATAAGACTGATGGAGCTGATGGAGGCCCTACAAATACATTTCAACATGATGGATACCTTACTAACAATACGGATGCATAAAGGACGACCCCATAAATCCCAAGATAAACCCCCAAGCTGAGCAGAAGAAAATGGAAGATAAGGATATTGCACAAGCACGGAACTTCAAGTATGCCATCCCTCTTAAACTTGAACGATACACTTTGAGCTAACCCTCTTCACAAGGTCAGCCTCTGGAGGAAATAATAACATTGAGCAGGTGAAGTAAATCTTGTGGTTTCCGTGTTTTGGTAATCTGTGTTTATATAGAGGACAAAAACATTTACTTTGCAGTAGGGATGGGACGATATAGGATTGTATCGCAATAAAAACACTCGCAGTAAGTTTGGGGGGGAATTCTGACGTCTTCAGTGTACTGAACGCATGAAGATAAAGAGTCGTGGGTGTCTTTGGGGTGATTGCAGGTCAAAGCAGAGTTCAGATGAGGGCATTAAAAAAAAAACCAGGTCACTGATGTAACAGAAATAATGAATCCCATTATGAGGATGGATCATGAAGTAGACGCCCAGTAGGGTGCAGCTCACTCTCATCGTGAGATTATCACTCTCTATTATCACTCTCCTTTTTCCTTGTTGCCCCGTTCTACTCCTTCCATCCAATGCAATGTGAACATTGAACTTTGTGATACTGACTAAAGGTAATCGGAACGCGTCAGCAGGGTGATAAGAAAAGACGTTTTCCTTATAGGCTTTTAATCTTGTAGGTACTACGAGTCTTATACGTTGGTTGTTGTGAAAAGGCAATTAAATGGATTTTCTCTTCCTCATCTCAGGGACAGGTGGAGGCCCATGTCGGGCTACAAGCCAACGCTCCTGAAGACGCTGAGTTTTATGTTGTTTTACAAGGTTCTGACCTCACACATGTGACTGCAGCAAAAAGAGGAGATGATGGGCTGACCCTTTGCTTCACAGTTCCTGGTATGTCCTTCAGTCAGCATCTAAAACCACTCCCGTTTCTCTCTTTGCCTGTCTTTGTCTCACCCCCTGCTGTCATGATTTCCTTCCTCTCCCTCAGGTCATGCCCTTGTGGAAGTTGTCTCTGTCACATCCTACTTTTACGCAGAGGGCCAAGTCAAGCCATGCGAGGATGAAACATCTCTTGAATACCTCAGGGACGTTGCCCAGGAGGCGGCAGAGTACCTGAGCGCAAACAGGGACCAGCTTGGCCCCCAGAGCTACCTAGAGGTCCTGAAGAGGTTTTCCACGTGGGCGCAGGCAGCCGACGAGGAGCTCTCCGCTGCAGGTTTAGACGAGGAGGATGTGCGGCTCAGACGAAGTTCAGGTGATGAAGCTGGTCTCAGGCAGCTGGATGAGAAGATCACACAAGCTATGGCCAACATGGATTACCCTCAGCAGTGGAAAAACACTGACAGTCAGCCGAGAGAAGGTAATGAAGTGGGAGTTAAAGTCACACGCTGCAATCTTGTAGGCTTTTATTTGGGTCTGCATATTGTGAATCGTTTAAACTTCAAAAACAAACCAGTCGACTCAAAACAAAGCATATCCAGGAGGTCTATATGTGTGTGGATTCATTTTTCTCTCTTAGAAAAGAGTTTTTAGCCACAAGCCCTCGAGGCCTCATCCACTCACCTCCTCGTCAGTGCTCCGCTACTTCCTGGATCATTTACAGAGGTCAAATATCAGGGATTCCCCTGAGTGTCCTCGTATCTGAGGACTCTCAACTGTTCAACTCCCAAATCACTTCTTTGTTTGTGCTGTTGTTGCTGTAATGCACATCCTGGAGATGTCGCTTCGGGCTGGTTCACCCAAGTCTGCTCTCATTGGAACAGGTTTTGAGATATCCATTCTAGTTTTCGTAGGGACTACTTCTGCAGTAGAAAAGAGCTAAGTGATCATACTGAGGCGCTTGGATTGTCCTCAGCAAAGGGGACACTCTCTGTCTCTGGAAAGACATGTTACACGACACTACACTCTTCCAGGAGTGTGTCAAAAATGACTCGTATTAGAATCAATGGTTTAATAGAAATATATCTTCTTATTATGCTCAAAGTAATTATCAGATGTCGGTGTTCTTGTGTTCAGTAGGTTTAAAACGCAACATAAGATCTGACTGTGTACAACCCAAGTCCTCCATCACATGATGTGCAGGACCAGCCAGCCAGCCAGCCGGCCGGGCAGGGCCGGTGTGCTCCAAAGACGGAGCAATTACTGCCATTATTCCTCTTCAGCCAGATTAGAGTTGTCTCGCAGTCCATTAAATCAACTCCCACAATCCTCCTCTGCACTGCACCCCCCACTCCTTTGCACCGCAGCTGTGTCTGAGTTGTTTCTGGCGTCTGGCCTCAGATATCTTGATTCATGATGTTTCATTATTTCAAAGCAGTGAAATCTCACCTCATTTTCTTTTAGGAAATGAGGGCGAAACACTCTCAGCAGGCCAAAGTAATAGCCTATATATTGCACATGGGTGCATTTTAAGAGATTACATAGCCCATTATGGAAAAGTATATTGCTGACTTCTTTAAAATTCCAGATTGTTTCCTTTAGTATGGGGAGAAAAAGGAAATGACATCCCTCAACAAATGTTGAGGGACTGTTGAAGGCTGCATACAGTCTCAGAGTGTCCTAGACAGCAGTATAGTATATGTACATGGCTTGCAAATGCCCATGCAAAACACTGGCGAGGTGCAAATGCAAAGTAGCTGTTGCTCCCAAGTCCCCCGGCGCACTATTTACTGGCCTATTTGACAATGACATTCTTGTTTGTTGAACTTTTGCACGAAGAGCATGTTCAGTATTCACTCCTCTCAGTCGGTGCGAAACTGGGTCACAATTAACGGCGCCATTGTGGAGGTGACGGAGGGTTTCGGTTCATCACAGGGCTCCAGCAGCAAATTGGAGGGAAAAGAGGAAATAAGAGTTGAATTCTCCTGCACATTGTTCCTGGGTAGGAGAGACCGCGCCATGGCAACACTTAAAGGGAAGATGAAGTACCTCTGGTCCTCTCTACAAACACTGCTTACAAAACAACAAGGGTGTACATGGAGGATTTGTGCTGAGCAAGGGATTGGCAGACATGTGCGAAGCTGTTGCCACCATGTGCTTGCCGCGTGATATGAACCTAGTTAGTGCATGTTAGAGCATCAGGGTTGTTCATACATTACACCCTTATACTTATTGTTTACGCTCCCTGATACTCCACCCTACACGAGGCAAAGAGCAGCAACCGTCTCACAGCAGGTGTTGGTGAAACATCCAGTTTTTCTCGGTGATAATGTTATTGATATACTGCTCACCCTGCGTAACCCTGAGTTCTTCACATACCACAGATACCACACCTTGATAAAGTTGAAGGTTGGAGTAAAAGTTGACTTTACATAAGTTAAGTATAGCATAGCCTGAGAGATACTGGAGTTTTGCAGCTGATGCAGATTATGTTACTGCATTGCCTCTTTCTCCCCTCGTGCACTGTTTAGCTGTAAAATGAGAGAGGTTGTGACCCGGCCGCCATGTTGAAAAAGCAGTCAAGCTAAACTGAACAAACTGATGATGACAGTGACAGTTTGAGCAAAGATGACAAAAAGTTATTTTTTATTGTAGTTACTAACTGTAGCTTTAATTTCAGAATAAAACAGCATTGTGCATGATGTATCTGCCTCCATATCATTCCCTCCTCTGTCTCTTTCTTTAGCTACTGAGCTCCAGCCCAAGGAAACCCTCCTTCACCTTGCAGTGCGCCTGGGTTTGGTCCATCTCTCGCGCTTCTTAATCCACCAACCAAGAGGTCAAAGGGCATTGACCTCACCCAATCAGGAGGGAGACACACCCCTCCAGTTGGCTCAGAAGGACGGACAGCACGCCATGTTTAGGGTGCTGGCAGCGTAAGGCTATGATTTTATCTCTTGTCTTATTTTTGACACATGATGACTAATGAGAGACTTCTAATGATTCATAAGGGAGGCTCCTTTCTGTTCTAATAACCTCAAATCCTATAATCTTTCTTTCCCCTCATCAGTCCTCCAGGTCCAGCAGTAGGCCCTGTTCCAGGTGTGTGGTGTGTGTGGTCCGACAGCTCCTGCATGCTGAGGTTTTGTCCCGCGACGGACTCCCTGACCCTGACTGTGCAGCAGGCACCGGGCCGCTGCCCTCAGGACAGTATCGGGATCCTCCGAGACAGACTGGGAGACGACGGCATCCTCAAACTGGTGAGAACAAACCTGCGGAAACGCCTTTATTTAAAGTCCTTATTGTAATCCCATAAACTACATCAAATAGTGCAGTCTTCGCTGATAAATATTCCCATGCGGCTCTGTGCATGATGTAATGTGTTGTCGCTGTCGAGATAAGGCCGTTTGCACAGGTTTTGTTCGGACTTGTTTAAACAAAAAGCCCTTGACTTCCACACCCTTTAATTTGCAATCAGACATTTTGACAAGAGTTGAGCAAGTAACGGTAAACAAAACACTGCAGCTATTGCAGCTCATGAATCAGAGGGCATGCAGTGTTAGTAGCTTGTGCAGCATGAACTTAGATGATGTTTTGAAATATGTAATCACGTGAGTTATTCTGCAGGGTTTGGCTTTTACAATCAGTATAACCATAAACAGTACAATAGCATACTCTTTTGCTTTTAGCTCGTATTCGGTGATTTCTTTGTATATTTACAGTGTGAATGTGTTCACGTAAGATCTGTTTTTGTTCCAGATCAATGTGCTCAAAGCTGATACTGAGGCAGACAAGAGGGGCAAAGAGGAATTGCTCCCTCGTGATGAAGGTAAGGTGACTTATTAAATTAAACTCTGTGCTGTATGAAGTATTGAATTCATGTTTGCAGTGGCCATTTAGTGCCTTCAGACTAGTGCCTCCATGATCCAGAGAGACACAGGTGAAATCAATCCGGACACCTGTGTTGTCTGTGGTTTCGCCTCGTGTGCAACACGTTAGCAGTCACATCGATGTACCAGCTGTGTGACATGTGCTCCGACAAAAACAAACGTCACACTCGGAGCCAGACAAGCACACATACGCAGTGACATAAGACTGACAGATGCTGAAATCATCGGTCGATATGTTAAACGACCGAAAACTAGCTTGGATAACCAATTAATATTCTAATTCATTTATGAAGCAGCTCTTAAATGCAGATTTAAATAAAAATATTTTTGGATTTTGGACTGTTGTTTCTCTGGGAAATTGTGATGGACATTTTTTTTTTTAACTTTCTTCTTCTTACTATGGAGACTAAATGTTTAAATGATTCATCGAAAATAATGTTTAACAGATTACTCAATGATGAAGTATAATCATTGGTTTTGCCATCACACTGGCCTCTGGCCTGCACAAACAGCTCTCATATGCTGTCTGTGTCTGTGTGCAGCGGTGGAAAATGAACCACCACAGAATCAGTTGAGCAAACATTTGTATGGTCAGACATCCATCACTTACAACTGAAAAAGGAGACTAAGAAAACACTTCCAACATTCACCATAACGGCACACTCTTTCCTTTGCACGTGTGTTTGTTCTTCCTCAGACAGTTCAAGGAAACCTTAGGGGGCAGATCGTTTTTCTCTCTCCTTTGGTAACCACACACACACACACAGAGGGAGACCGTTCCAGATCTCCCATGCTGCCACTGCCTCTTTTATTTTTTTGTTTGTCTCACACACGTACATCGGGTAGCTCTCACTTAACCTGTGACCACTGTTTTTTGTAACCATAGCAGATTTCAGTATTGACTCATTAAAGGGAAGAAGGAAGTATACCTCAGTATTGACCTTAACCCTTCTGCAGCCGTCCATTAATCCTCTCGAAATAACAACCCCACAGCAGGGAGTATGTGCTCTTCCTCTGGACCTGCTGCTTCGCACGAGCACAACATCTCATTGGCAGTCTTCAATTCCTCGATAGTGGAGTCACTTACAGAGGACTCGATGTCGTGCCGTCCACGCGGCGCTTCTTGGGAGGAGACGTGTTAAGTGTGTCATGCGTCAACTTCTGGCTAAATATTTTTATTTTGCACAGGCTCCGAGCTCCAAGTGGAAGAGCTAGTGCTGGTGGACAACGTGAGTATACGTGCAGATATATGTGTGAGTCTGTGGAACAGAGTGCGTTGTGTGCTGTAAATGTTTACAGAAGTTTGTTGCACGCAACTGTGATTTTGATCTGTGTTGTTTTTAAGTAAAAACAACTTGAATGTTCCCAAAAGCCATGTTTCCTCTGTGTGTTTTCTGGTTTGTTTAAAGGTATTTGAAGAACAGCTTGTTCTTTCTTTGGATGATGACGACGATGATGAAGAAGAATACCCATCCTCATTATCTGGTAATTCTTCTCTTCTCTTCGCTTCTTTTCTCTTCTCATTTCTTCTCTTCTTTTCTCTTCTCTTCTCTTCTCCTCTGTTCTCCTCGTCTCTAGTCTTCTCTTCTCTCTCGATTTATCGACCTCAAAGATTTGGCAAACACAAGAGCAACTTATCCGATCCAAAATGCTGTTTCCATTTTAATATCATGGCAATAATACTCTGGCATCTGGTTTCAATTCCTGAATAGTTAGAGTTATATCCAGAAGACTTGATGTTGTGCTGCTACTGCTTTTCCTGGGAGGAAGAGCACAAGAAGGAGGAGTAGGAGTGTGCTCGTGTTTCCTGCATCAACCTCTGTTTGAATATTTTTGTTTTGCACAGGCATGAGCAAGGACCTTAATGTGGCCTAAATAATGAATGGGTAATTCATAAAAAAACAAAACACAAATACATATTTGTGGCTATGCGGAACAACGCATAATTAGTAGGTTGAGAAGCCCCGACTGGAAGCCTTTCTCTTGTGGCGCTGGCACAATATGCAGAGCCCTGTTTTGAGTCACATCATAGGAAATCAATACGCTAACTGCTTCACAGACAGACAGGGATTCACTTCTGTCTCAGGTTGATGAGCAGTTTCCTTTGATTAAACGGATGTATTATCCTCCTGGAGTCTGGCTTCGGGCGGTGCGGGTTGGGTCTCTTTACCCGCTGGCTTCCCCAATGACTCAGTCCAGGAATCTGCCCTGTCACTGGGACAAAGGCAGGAATGGGGTCAGGCGTGTCCCACTCAAACTCTGCCCCCCCCCCGGCCTTGTCGCCTTGCCATCCCCTCCCCCGACTCCCCTGGATCGGACAGTGGAGCTCTGTACAGTACTTGAATTAACAAGCTCGGATGTCGTAGGTTTACAAAAAGCTGACATCTTAGGTGAGCCCCATGCATTAACCTTGAATTCTCTTTAGACGCGTGCATGTGCACACACCGGGTTGTGTAAGCTGAGCTAGCGCAAACACTCGCTGGCTTGTAAAACCTTTTGAGGAGGATGCTCAAAATGTTTCAGGTGTTGCCACGGTTACCGTGAATGCTAATTTCCTGTGTGTCGCCCGTGGAAGAATGAAGAGTCTGTTGTGAACGCTCGAGAGACTGCTGAATGGAGCCCATAAACTCTGTGACCATAAACTGAAGTGTGTGTGTGTGTGTGTGTGTGTGTGTGTATGTGTGTATGATAACGTGAAGTAGTGATGAGTGACAACGCAGGGGCATTGATCCCAATGTTTCACCCTCGAGCAGGACTGCAGATTCTTTTCTATTGCACAAGTCGTCGAGCTCACTGACAGCAGCTCGAGGTCGCTGTGGTGCAAACCTGTCATCCAGAGTTATTGTTTTTTTTCCAGATCTGTTGAAATGATTGCAAGGGTTTCTCTGGTTTATTGTTGGAGATAGTCGGTGTGACAATTAGCCAACTGCTCCTTCAGTCTGTCGTCGTGCTTTAAATTAGGACTAAGGTGTTTGTGTCCTTGTGGAAAGCTTTATACACACTGACAGTTTGATTTGAGCAAATAGGCAGACAAGATAAATACAATGAATTGACATAACAGGTCTGCGTTGTATGTTTGAGCTCCGTGCTAATGTCTTCACTGTGTGAGAGCAGCAGAGAGGAAATGCCTCAGTGATGCCCAGGATTTCCCGAACATTAGTGCAGGCATGGCTGGTCCAGACATCAAAGTCTGAGTGGAAAGTGCTCCGCTAGAGAGCTATGAAAATGGCTTTCCAACGGAGAGGGGCTTTTTTCCACATTGTTATCATAGAAACACCATCCACCAGTGGCACATATAGCTGTGTATATACTGTACACACGTACTTTACTCAGGCACTGTCCTTGAATAAATATTTGCTTCAACTTTTCTTTATGCTGCTTTGTGCAAATACGTTTTAAATGCACTATTTACATTTGAAAGCAGATACTCACTTTACGTTAAAGGTTTTCAATGCAAAACATGTAATCATTTATGATGCATTCTTATGGGAATATCTAGCAATTACATGCGTTAAAAGTAGCTCCACTTTGCCTCTCAAAAACAGCTTTGTTTTTCATGGTGAACAAGGCGTCTCCTGTTTTAAATAAAAGAGAGCAAGACGCTAGTCAATAATGCCAGAAAATAGACAGCCTGCCGCTGAAGTTGATATGTGGAAGTTTCTATGAAAACAAACCTTTAAAGGTCAAATGGGGAGTCGGTATGCAGTGTCATCACATTTTCCTTTCTTTACTCTAAGCCTTCACATTCATGCAATGAAAGATCAATAAATTATGGCACGAATCAATGATTCAGAACAGAAGGCTCACCGACGAAGATATGACTTAACAGTCCAATATAATGACATGTTTGGTCATTTATTATCTCTTCTTTGGCATATTTGCTGGTGTCTTTCTTGTTTAAGTGGTTGTCGATGTGTTTCTGTTGTCTGGTTACGGTAATCCACGTTACTCTGTGAGCTGCTGTCTGTATTCAACCAAACATCTAACTGATGTTGGGATGAATAATGGTGGCTTCTCACTTTGTTCTGTGACAGTAAATCATTCGGCAGGATAAAAACAAATTCCTAATAGACATGTTGCACAGTACTGTAGAGCAGTTGATCCTTACTGGGAAAACAGAGTGGAGAAGTAGAGTATTTGATTGATTATAACCTTTGCTGAAGATTGTACTGTATGTTTATCACAGTAAATGGGCATCCCATGCAGTCCATTGGAGAGGACCAGTTCATCCAGCATGCTACAGACCCTCTGCTCTCCATGATGGACAGCGGCGATCAGACAGTCACACATCACACACAGGTCATACATCACCCTCTCGCTTTAAACTCAGATTTATCATGTCATCTCTTCTGATTTGCTACTTTTAAAAATATGTACTGCTTCTTTTTTGCACTTTTCTTACTCCTGCCGTGTGTTTTTACTGTAGGAGGAAGATGGCGAAATAATGAACATTGTCAGTGGAGTGACCAGGGACAGCACAGGGACGGACAGCGGGCTGTGGGACGCGGTGGACTCAGAAGATCTCCTGCCAGCTACTGGCACACCTCCACCCTACTCAGAGGATTTCTACCTTCCCTCTCTCCCCTGCTCTCCCCCACTCTCACCCGCCGACCAGGCCCTCGCCAGGCTGAACCGCCCCGTGTCCTTTGAGCCGACCAATCACAGAGAAAGTCCGCCCATGGACACTTGTGACCTCAGGTACTAAACACGGTAGAACGTTTTCTCTTGTCTGAACGCAGTGTTTTCCGGTTTCTCTGTGTGTAACTGGTCATGTATTGCTCCAGTCCCAGTTTAGTGGCTCTGGAAGTGGACAGTGAAGAAGACAGCGCTGAGCCAAAGTCTCCACTTTCCCCGCTCTTGTCAGATGTTGAGAAAATTGAAGACAAAATGGAAACCTATCGACCCTCCCCTGACCTCACATGCACTCGCAGTCAATCTGCCTCCTCAGCATGTGAACCCACCACAAAAGTAAAATACTATCTCAGGCTCAGATAATTCCACTTCTCCATATATCACGAGACGTTTGAAGACCTGAAGTTTTTGTATTCACATTTTTTTTCCTAGGAAATGTGTGACCAGGGGATTCGACTGCGTTCGTACTCCTACTCTTCCCCCAAAATCATCTTGCGTCCTGCTCGTTTTTCCCGGGACAACCACACTTCAGATATCAGCCCTGGTCAGTAGCACCGGGACGATTCACCCCCTCACATAGTTAGAAATGTACAGTGGTCTAACACATAACTAACAACGTGTCAATGAACTAACTTCACTTGTTTGGTGTGTCCCTGATGGTTGATGCTAACTTTTTACGTTCTGTTTTTTTCTTAATCCAACTATCAACTAAAGATAGTTTCACTATGAATGTATAAAGTGCGGTCAACTCACAACAAAGGAATGTGCTTAAAGCGATAGTTCATCATTTTGGGAAATACACTTATTTTTGTTGTTGCCAACAGTTAGATGAGAAGATCACCTGCATCTGTTTTCCTCGGATCCAACCCGGTGGCACCGATCACAAGCATTCAGAATAAATATATAGCATGGCCACTCTTCTCATTTACTTATGTAAGTCATATAGAGGCATCAGTATTTGGTTGAGACTGTTTCATAATAAGTTAAAAGTTCCCCACAGAAAGTTTCAATTCGTAAAAAAGTTTAGGTTTTATGGGGTGTGCCGCACTGTTTCTTGGCTCGGAGCAGTGACTCCCTCGAGGTTTGAGCCTGAAAAACCACAAGAGACAGACATGAGAGTGGTCTTCAACTCTTGGTAAGAAAGAAAATATGCATGTTTCCCAAAATGTTAAACTATTACTTTAACAGTTTTCTTCAAATAGAAAAGGATTCTAGATTTGTTTTAGTTTTTTTTTTTCAAATATTCTCAATGAGCCTGCACCACTGCAAGAAATATCAATTCAAGAGCTCTCAGGCCGGAGTTGACTGTACAGTACGTGGTGATAGTTGTGTGAGCAGCCCTCTGTCCACTGTGCCCTGTAGATGGCGTGCTCCACAGTGTCAGCCACAGCCGATCTCTCCTTCAGGCCCTCTCTCTGTCTAAATCTCTGTCTCTTCTCCACCCTGGTAGTAAGTACTGGACACCTGCAGCTGTCACACTGCGCTAAGGCCCAGCATAGCCAGCATGCCGCTGTCAGTGTCGGTGCTTATGTGTGCGGGAGTCAAGGTTATTACTGTAAACTGATTCTCCAACTACTGAAAATTTAAGTTTGACTCAAAAACAGAAACACCTGACTTAGCAGTTCCCCTCAGCTCTTACAGAGATTTGTAACATGTGTTAGCTCTTTGTTTTGGTTTTACGGCCTACCGAATCGTTTCCAAGCGAAGGCAGCTGTTTTCACCCAAAAAAACACAGATAAACCCACTGTATGTTTATGCTGCCTGTCCAGCAGCAGCAGAAAGACAAAGTCAGCAACTAGCTGGGGAACACAGTGGAGCATTTAGAAGCTAAAATGCCAGATATTTACTTTGGTCGAGACCAAAACAGAGCTAAAATGAGAGTGAATGCAATACTTACATTCATCAGGTGGCAACAAAAACATGATTCTGAAGTTATCCTGTGCATGGAGATATCATGACTGCCAGTTGCTTTTATCCAACATCATTTGAAAATACAAAATATTTCCCCTGCTTAACATGAAAGGAACATGTCTTCAGTCATCTTAAATGTAAAATCTGTGAATACTTGAATGCTCCCGCTGAAGTACAAAATCGTGGGAAACTAAAATACGAGTAAACACCAGTTGGAATTAGAAAGGGGATTTGAATCAATAGCTGAAGTAAAAGGTCAATTAGAGTCACCAAAGTGTAATAACCTTGGCGTCGGCATATGTTTGCATGTGTGTGTGTGTGGCTTCCTTAATCATGACGCAGCCTTATTGTAATCAGAATGGCAGTGGGTGTGCAAGAAGAAATCACATTTGCAGTGATGAAATGAAAAGACAGCTGATTGCTTTGCAGCCTGATGATGATGTGGGTCTGAGGGGTCAGCCCTCTGTGTCTGCCTGTGCTTAAGCTTTCATGTGTTTTGTTTTGTCTTGTTTTACGCGTCTGTGCCGATCATCTGTTTCTTTGCTCATCAGTTGGGGTTTTATTCACTCTGTAACAGTCTAAATTTTAAATGTGTTGTTTTGATTGTTGTTGATCAATTAAGTTGTACAACTCCTCCTTCTTTATGTACACAGAGCAAAGAGCCTCCAGTATATCAGAGCAGTCTCATGAAAAAAGGTATTTATGATTTAATTAATATTTACTTGTAAGTCTTATTTGGATTACGTGGCCTTTTGTCTTGTCTTTTCAGTTTAAGCGTGCCTCTGTCCTTTCACTTCGGCCTCACTCATTTGGGCTTTCGCAATTAATTAAAAAGACGTACGTTACATCAAATGTGTAATCCCAGCGCCCGGGAGCAACGTATGTGGATAACCATGACATCCAGGTTGCTTGGTGACAGCGGGCAGTTTGCTGCCGTCTTTCATGAAGCTCTTTTGTTTATTTAAAGCACAGCTGGTTTATTGTGCGTTACAGGTGTTTTGATCCCGTCTGTTTTTGTCCCAGTGACAACAGAGGTAGTGACGTACAGATATCCGTGTGACCCTGAGCTACACACGGCCCTGTTCCTGTAATACACAATGCTCTTTGTTTTTTTTCCATCCATGGCTAAGAGTGTCATCTCTCCCCAGATGTGACCTGCTGCATCGTGGATGTACTGTAGTTTACAATGCTCTGGCAAATTATGGTTTATGATTTGAAAAACGCTGTAAAAAGTGACAGTGCTGCTTTATATGGTCTCTGTCTGCTCTAGGAGATGTGGCACTGATGAAAAAGAGGATTTCCTTTCCTCTTCCTGTTCCACTCTGACTATTTTCACTGATGCCAACTGATATTTCCTTTCCCCTCTTATGTATAAATACCCTTATTGAACTGCCACACTTCAGTAGCTCCCCCTAGTGGAATACACCAGACATAATCAGGACAAAATGATCGTGTAGCACTCAGCATTTCATCCCATTGATTGAGCCCTTTGTGCCTATTTCGTGTGTGAATTGAGCAACCAGATTTGCATCTTTAATCATCAGCATTAAAACGTCAGTGGATGTCCGTGTGTGTGTGCGCTGTTCTTTACAGGGAGATTAGGTTCCGTCAGCGAGCCCAGTCTGCTGATGATGAGGGCAGCATGGAGCTGGCAGAGTCCCTCCAACATCTCACCCTGTCTGAGTTCCTCAAAGAGTATGTGGGGGGTCGAGCCCTGTTCGACTGTTGTAGCGTCCTTTAACCGTCCAGTTCCAACTAACTCTGACCAAGACCGATAGCATGTACGCATCGATTGACAACAACCCACCAACCTCCTCTGCTCCCCTCGTTTCATATCCTCTCCTCATTTCATCTCCTCTCCTCGTTGACTAACCGCTCCTCTCCTTCATGCATCTCCTCTTATCTCGTCTCCTCTCATCACCTTGATTCATCTCCCCTCCTCTCCTCCTTGTTTCATAACCTCTCCTCGCCTCTCATTGTTTCATCTCCTCTCCTTGTCTTGTCTCTTCTCTTCACCTCAACACCTCATCTCTCCTTTCCTATCCTCTCCTCCCATCTACTCTCCTTGTTTCATCTCCTCTCAGTTATATGCGTGTGTACTACAAGCATATAAGAATAAAGACTCATAAGGACCCCCTGCCTGCACCTACACTAACCCATCAGCCTTGCTTTTATTGTCCTGTAGACTCAGCAAGAAGACGACCAGGATGGCGTGACTTTACCAACTAACGCATGTCTGCAAACAAACTGTTTAAGTGTTGTAAGGTACACAACAAGTCCCACTGAGATTGTTTTCATGTTTCTTAAGAATTGAAGAGGAGGAGTTGGATAAGTACAACATCCCGACAAAGGTGGAGTCAGAGAAGTACAAAGTCATCCGCACCTTCAGTTTTCTCAAGAACCGGATGTCCAGTACACGCAACAAGACCAAGGTAAACCCAAACCACACACCTCTGCTGTAACACCCATCAACCGTAAGAACTAGAATAAAAACGATAACCGAACATGAGTTAAACATGCCACATTACACTCTCAGCCTAGTTTATTAGCTTAAGAATACCAGTAATTGTGTGATTAACTGGCTGATTAAATTGTATTATTTATTTTTATGAGTAAGTATATTTAAGTATTCATGCTACTAAACACTATAGAACTTTTGTGAAGGCCAGTATCCCCGATCTAGACTGCTACTACTATGGAATATGTGACTCTATGAGAAACGCAACCAGGAAACGTTTCTGGGAATAACTCGAGGTCAGAGTGACGGTCCAAACACGGGGTCCAACCTCTTTCCCTTTTAATGATTAATCCCCTGTTGTTTAGTCAGCACAGAGCCTGGAAGTGCTCCATGACCTGCATGTGTTGTTTATGCTACGCTCCATTTCCTTGTTGGTGGACTTATAGTTTGTAAAAAGGCGGGGGTTCCTTCCTGGCTCATATATCCGCTTACTTGTGGGAGAGTTCACTCTGCAATTAGAACCTCACTCTGGTTTGTGAAAATATGAACTGAGGCCTGCTTTGCTCAGAGAGCTTAGCTGTAGCGGTCACGTTTAGCCTGTGTGGCCTCTTTGTTGGCGCTCATGTCTCCGGCATGGCTTTCCAAGGGGAAGGGGAAGGACAGAGAGACCAAGGATAGGCCGCAGAATGGACATCGATTCAACACAGGGTCCTGTTTGGGCCCCACCATGTGCGTGGTGTGTGATAAACCGGCATCTGGAAAGGACCTGCTGCATTGCTCCGGTAAGTAATAGCGTCATTTTGAAACTTTATTATTTATTTATTTTACGAAAAAAAGTGCATTTACAAAAACTTCAGAAAAATCTCTCTTTCCCAGTTTGCACTGCAATCGTCCATAAGGGCTGTAAGGAATCTGTCCCCCCATGTTTGAAGGTGATTATCGTTTTTAAATATAAGAATAAAAAACTACTCCTCTCTACTGGAGCCCTGTCCTTGTGTGTGTGTGACCAGCCTCTCTCATTTGTATTACTTAGAAACTTCAGGACAAGTATGCTGTTAGCTTGGTGAAGGACAGGACAGCATCCCTCCCACAGAGTGAGTTCACAACACAAAGGTTCCCAGTCACCAACAATTTTGCTGTCAAGCTCTGGTAGCCATATTGTGCGTGGCATTTCCTGTTTGTTTCATTCTGGGAATGATTATTGTTAATTGCCGCAGATTTCACAGTGAGAGACAGTCCTCCTCAGTGTGTCGTCCCCGTCTCTACCTCTCTGCCTGTCATGAAAGACACTGCGACCCAGCCGTGCCTACTCTCTGGGACGTTCCCAAACAGTGACAGGTCATAGAGCTTTATCACTCACATGATACGAGTTGTGGATATTGGTAAATATTTTGTGGGTTATATTGGTTGTTCATGTTTGTTTTTTTATTTGGGTAACAGTCGGCTCAGTGAGAGTTCAGAGACGGAGTCTGACGCCTGGAAGATCAATGGCCGCTCAGAAGAGCTCCTGGCGACTCCAGTGTCCTCCACCTCCACTGACTCATCCTTCGGAGAAGGTATGATACGATTATTGCTCGTTGTTTTCAGTGTTTATAGATTTCGACGTACTTATAAAGAAGCAGATGGGTTTCTTATTTTAACATTCAATTCATGCTCCCAAATGTTGTTGCCTTTCCAGTTGGAAAACCGATATTTAAACCAGTTTGTATTATCGTTTTTCTTTTGTAAGATTTCCACCCATTTTTTTTACATTTATTAAAAACAAACATAATTGTCTGGAGATAAATTATTCTGCTGGTTACAAATGTGTTTGACGATGTGTGAGTAATTCAAAGTGTCGCAAATTAAATCGATACGACACAGGAATATTCCAAGTAAAAATACTTAAAGTACTATTTAGATGCAGCTTCATCCCATCAAAGGGTGACAAGCTTTTGCATGTTTAAGGAAAAAGACCTTTCCTTCTTGGGAATCCCACATGAATGCAGTGAAAGTGAAAGTGTTTTCCAGTCAGCACAAACACGCAACGTGCATTTGTGGATCAAATGTAACAGGTCAGGTGATCTGGCACACCCATTTTACAATCCGTAAATAAATGCAAAATAAAATATTTATAGTACTAATATTCAAGTTGGGTTGCAGTATTTATTTATAAATGTGTTCAAATTGGTTGCTGATATATTATAGCCAAAATAACTACTATATAACACTAAAAACTAATATATATATTTTTTTTTTTTATGCCTTTATCCTTAAATTACTCACAAATAATTCAACTTTTTTTTAATTTTTGGATCATGAAACATTTGATGACCAGTGTTGAGACAAATTCCCCCCCAATCTAAATAGCCCCAGGGATAAAGAGATACATTGAGATGAGTTGAAGTCAAGTTTCTCTCCAACTGAATCCTGCACTTTTGATTGAAAGTGATTTTGTACCTCTTTCCCTCCGTAGACTGCGTTGATGCGTGTGACATCTCGGCCGATGCTGTGGACTACGAGGCGGAGTCGTGGAGTCTTACCGTGGAGCACAAGTTCTGCAAGAAGCAGGACAAACGAGCTGTCAAGAGGCAGGATGTGATCTATGGTGAGCAGATGCCAGAGTTGTGAAAGAAACCCACTGGAATGTGTCATTTTCTGCCAGTCAGCCATTAATATGATTGAGGAAGCGCTAAAGCTATGCGACGTAATACAACACGTGTTTTCATGTAACACACACATTGAATGTTGACATGTTGAACCTCAGAGCTGATGCAGACCGAGCTCCACCACCTACAGACGCTACACATCATGGCCGAGGTTTTCCGGCGAGGCATGAAGGAGGAAGTGCAGCTCGATCCGGAGGCGTTGGAGCGGGTCTTCCCCTGTCTGGACCAGCTGCTTCTCTCCCACCGCGCCTTCTTTGCCGCCATGAAGGACCGGCGACACAGCTCAGCCCAGCCCCAGGGGCACAGCAACTACCTCATCCAGCGAATAGGAGACGTCCTGCTCCAACAGGTCAGCTGGTCTTCTGGGGCTGCCTCTCTCTTATGTGTGATGGAGGGGAAACCAGCGAGGGTGCGAATCACTCGTGTGTGTGTCTTTTCTCTGCAGTTTTCAGATGAGAATAGTGAGAAGATGAAGCAGGTGTACGGAGAATTCTGCAGCCATCACAACGAAGCGGTCAACTTTTTCAAAGAGCTCCAGCAGCATAACAAGAGATTTCAGATTTTCATTAAGGTACCTTCCTCTTCCAGAGCATCTTTTGTACTTCCTGCTCAACTAATTCTAAAATAAAAGGAAAATTACCCTTCTAATCAGGAAGATGTTGGATAATTGTTTATGTTACTTTTACAAGCAACAAGGTAATAATTATTTGGTGAGACGGAAGGAGATCCCAGAGTGCATCTTGCTGGTAACCCAAAGGATTACAAAGTACCCAGTGCTGCTGGAGAGGATCTTACAATATACTCAAGGTAAGTCATATACCGCCCTCTACTGGCGACATGTTTGTATAGTCAATAACGGCACAATAGACAAGATTTCAGTTTAAAAGTATACATTCAGCCTTCATGTATTTCTCCTTCCCGATCCCTCAGAGGACACGGTGGAGCATGCCGACCTTTCCAAAGCACTGGCTCAGATCCGAGAGGTGATAGCAGCCGTGGACCTGAGCGTCAGCGAATACGAGCGACGCCAGAGGTTACAGGAAGTGTGGAACCGCATTGAGAACCGCAGCGCAGCCAAGCTGAAGAACGGCTATACTTTCCGCAAGCAGGACATGATGGGGCCGGGGCAAACGCTCAAACACCAGGGCCTGCTTCTGTGGAAGACCGCCACCGGTCGACTTAAAGGTGAGGCCGGGGTTTGTTGTGTGATCGATTTGCTGTTTTTGCATGTTTTCTTTCAATGCATGTACAAAATGTGAATAAATGATCAGTTTTGTGACATGTTTTGTTCCGCTTATCCTCACTTCCATAGATGTCCTGGCACTCCTTCTCACAGATGCACTCATCTTCCTGCAAGAAAAAGACCAGAAGTATACATTTGCCGCAGTGGTACGCACACAAAATGATTTTGATCGCTGATAATCTGTGTGTCTATTACGATGTTCCATTACCTGTTCAGTGGTTTTATCTCGGGCCATTATCACATCATGTCAGAAAAAATGTAATTCCCCACTTGTAATGTGCCTCAGGATCAGAAGCCTCCAGTCATCGCGCTGCAGAAGTTAATAGTGCGAGAAGTAGCAAATGAGGAGAGAGGGATGTTTTTGATCAGCGCGTCAGCCGCCGGGCCAGAAATGTACGAGGTCCACACCTCATCCAAAGAGGAGCGAAACACCTGGATGAGGCTCATTAGAGAGGCAGTGGAGAGGTGTGTGTAGGTCTCTGTTTTATGTGTGTGTGTGTGTGTGTGTGTGTGTGTGTGTGGGAGAAGGAGGATATTGAGAAATACAGATTTCACCATTTGCAAAAAGTGTAACCCGCAGTGATTTATTTCTCTGCTCAGCTGTCCGGAGGAAGAAGAAGAATCCACGAGTGAATCTGAAGAGGAGAGGCGAGCTGCCGAGGCTCGTATTCAGAAGATCCATAAGTTACAAGGTATTTTGAAACCTGTGGCATCATTTATTTCTTTTCTTTTCTTTCACGGTCTTGAATATTCTTTACCCCTGAGTTAAACATTTCACAATGCTCCATCTGTGAAACCCGATGACCTTGTGCATCAGAGAGTCTGATGAGCCAGGACCAGCGGATCTGCTCCAGCCTGGAGGAGAAGCTGCAGGTCTACGCGGGGCTCGCCGCTCTGAGTGGGAGGACGGACGCGGCGCTGGTCGAACCGCGGCTGCTCGTCCAGCCGCACTCAGAGGAGCTGCCCCAGGCTACAATGCTGCTCTCTGCCGCTCTGCAAGAGGGTGAGATGTTTTCCATATACTGTACCCTGCAGGAACAAACACAGACAAACAGAACACTGAACAAGAAAGTAAGAAAAATATTGGATATACTTTACAACCTAGCATCAATAACGATTAACATTTAATAAATGGCTTATATGATGTTATTGAAAGCAGATATCAGGACATTTTTGTCTATTAATGTACAGTGTTTGTTAACAGTTATAACAGTATGAAGACATATTTTATATTATTATAACTGTTTTTGAATACTATTGTCTGTCATCAGGCTGTTTAAACAACAGCATCCGCTTATGCCTATCCTCAGTAATAAGTTGCTGACAAATACTTTAATAGAAATTGGAAATTTAAATTAAGTGTGTAAATCAAGAAGTGGGAAATTTCCCGACAGGTTTCATTTAATAAAGAAATGCAGTCTAATAATTTTTAATTTTCAAATTCTTTATGAATTAATATTTCTTCTTACAATTACACATAGGCATATATAAGATTATGATTATTGCAGCCTTTAAATAGATGTTATCTTGTCGAATCTTTTCATTATTGCTTTTTTTTTAGCAATCTCTTGTCAGCATGAAAACATTCAAGGGACAAGACCAGAAAATCTAAAAATTAAAAGCATTTTTTTTGTCCCTGAGAACCTTTTCGTGGGATTTTTAGTTCACAAAATGTTGTCTTTGTTCTTCCAGCCAGAACTCTCAGGCTCATATTAAACAGGTGTGAGGTGTTGGAGCAGCACACTGAGTTTCACACTTTGCTGTTGCTTTTGTTTCCCCAAGCTGAGAACCTGAAAGCCACGCTGTCATCTCAGGCCTGTTCTCCATCGACTCACAGCCCGGACTCTGGCACAGACTCTGTGTTTCCTGTCAGCCCTGCTACGCCTGTACAGCCCCCCTCAGACTCTAAGGCCTCACTCGCAAACCCGGAGGCCAGTGAGGGGAGCTGGACTGAGACCCTTGTGCTTCACGCCCCATCTCTCCTGCAACAACCAGACAGGAATGACATTGACTTCAAGGTACAGCACAGTTTCTGCTATATAAAATGTACGTATCTTATAGCCAGTCTCGTACGACCTCGCGGTATGAATAAAGATTGTGAATTCAATAGGTGTTTTTGAGTTAAATATTGATGCAGAAGTATGATGTAATGTTCATTGTAATTGCGATAGGGGAGGTACAGCTGTATTTCCAGAGGTATTATAGGTCATTATAGTCTTTTACTGCCTGCATCTCAACCTCACCGCTTTCCATTTCCTCACAGATGTGGGCCTCAAGATTGCCAACAGTTGTTTTAATAATTCAGCACAGTCTATTAGAATTACATTTCAGTCTTAATGTGATGAATCATTGATAAGCTCATAATAAAGGAAGAAGTCCATTGTGTTACCAAAGGTATTGCGCCATTAAAAATGGATACGGAGACTTATTCCAATTACCATGCCACAGTTGTGCGACCGTTTGTAGCTTTTTGTGACCTGTGAGGTAAATGACTCCGATAAGAGGGAATCATTCTATTATCCACTGCAGTGTGTGAATTTGACCCTAAACAGTGTGGCAGGACACAATGCGGCCTCAAGGGGGCGCACACGTTGCATGAATGCAACTTCCAATTTTGAAAATATTTCGACTTTCCTGTGAGTAGATTGTAAAGTGTAACTCATTGTTGAGCAGAAAAATGTCTTGTATCAAAATCACAGCGGGCTTGTTAATCTGCATGCTGTGTTGTGATTCTATCCGTTAACAGGTTTCTCAAAGTGTCCAAAGCTTGACCCAGTTACTCTACAGTCTGCAGGTGAGTGCATTATTCAATATACGGCTAACCACCTGCTACTTCTTCTCCCGCTCGCAGTCCTCATCTATATTATTAACCAATCAGAAAGCCAGCAAACGATCAAACCTCTTCTATTTTTTTGCTGAGAACATACTATACGCTTTGTTAGTGCCATGCGCAGTCAAGATAACGGCTTTAATATGCCTGCACACTCCAGCTCCAGCAAACAGAGAACCAACGCTCGGCTGTTTGAAGCCAAAGGTAGCGAGCAACAGGAGCAAGAATCCTACTGATCTTTTTTCTGCTGGGAGACGTACAAGAGTCTTTTGTTTCACTATACACACACACACACACACACACACACACACATTGCTGCTAAGTATAAAATGTAAATTTGTGCAGAGAGGTTGTGTGTGTATTTGCACGAGGAGATGTGTGTGCGCACTCTTGCCCGTCTATGTGAGTTTGAGGTTTTGATTTCAATGATATTTTCGTATTCAAAGTTCTGAATGCATTATTGCATATGAACCTGAAACCCGCAGTTCTACCAGTGGAGGTGGGCTCATTCCACCATGTGAAGTTCTGTTGTCTTAACACATAAAAGGTCAGGGCAGGGTCTGATCAAATCTTTTTCCCATTCAAATCGCCTTCTCATATTACCTGTTGTGAGGATGCACATGTGGTTAAAGTGGCCTTTGCATTTTCATGAAACTCGTCTCTGCTTTCCCATGTCGGTTGCAGGCCACCGTCACCATCCAGGACAGCTGCTATGAGGTCCAGAGGCTCCTCCTCCAAGAGACTGGCCGCCCTTCCCCCCGCGCCCAGCGGTCGCACCTTCCAAGCATCCGGGGCAACACCCTGCAAGAGCAGGAGAAGCAGCGTAACCTGGAGAAGCGGAAGGAGGAGCTGGCGGCGGCCCAGCGGCTCCAGGACCGACTGCGCCAAGAGAAGGAGCGCTGGGAGAGGGAGTGCCAGGCCAGGGAGAGCCAGCAGGGGGAGCAGGAGAGCAGGCTGGAGGAGAGGGAGAGGCAGTGCCACCTGGAGATGGAGAGGCTGAGGCGCGAGAGGGAAGAGTTGGATGAGCAGCTGGAGGAGTACCAGCAGAGCCTGGAGCGGCTCAGGGAGGGCCAGAGGAACGTGGAGAGGGAGCGCGAGCGTCTGGAGAACCAGCAAAAGCTGCTCCAGACCTGGAGGCACAGCCGGCAGAGGAGTCTGCCAACTGTGATTCCTCACATGGTCATCCCTCTAGATGGGCAGCAGGTATGGCAACACAACGCACAACTGTTTCTGCTGTCTATGGATTTTGGAATAACTTCTGATGTTTATTCTGAGGCCTTAATCGAAGGCTCAATAATGCCTCTGACTAAAGCTCTTGACCCTGTCATGAGTGTGAGGTAGATATGCAGTGTTTATGGAGTATTTATTGGCTAAAGCCGTTAATGAGAAGCTTTTCCCAGACAGCTATCAGCCTGAGTTACGCTGGTTCACTCATTTACACACAGCAGCACAATCCCCTCTTGATATACGACCTGCGATAATGAGAGCAATTTCAGCATCATTTGTCTTCGTGCTCCAGCAGCTCCACTCACCAATAAACATCTTAATGATTGATGATAATTAAACCATTGCAAATAAAAGCCCCGACAAAATAATTAAAACCAGCCCAAGAAACCAATCAATCGCGTCTGAAAGGACTTAAATTATCGACACTTTGTTTGAAAAGCACCACAGTGAAATGTCCCCCGCAGCTGGAAGGCACGGAGGATAAAGGGTGCACTGTTCTCCCTGCCCTTTAAGTCTCAATGTACCTCACAAGGACAAGCAGCGGTGGTGAAACTAATATAGCTCGTGCATCCATGTTGAGCCTCTGCCGGGTGCTGCTTTGTGCTGCTCAGTTCAGCAGGTGTGACTGTTCAAAAGACGCACACAGAGAGCACTCGAATGGACAGACAAATGAGCAGGCTGGTTACAATATTCCCTCTCTCCCTCATTCATTTACACACCACCGTGGGCTTTTCTTTTCTTCTTTTTTTCCAGGCTTGATGCAATGAGGCTCTCCTGGCTTTTTTTGCGGACTTATTTATTTCCATTTATCTATTCTAGTCGGCGTGGAGGCTGCATTAACAGCAGCGGTCTGACAAAGGCGTGCGGAAGCAGTGGAGGTCCTAATGTTCTCCTGCTAATGTTTTAGCCAGAAGCGGCAGTTCACAGGGTCAGAGACAGATCGAATGACGCACTCACTCACACACACACACACACACACACACACACACACACACACACACCAGCTCTCAGGTCATTTCTAATTAGCTGTGCTGCCTCTGCTCCGCAGAGGAAAGGAGGCCATGTTGATGTGAAGATGGGACAGGAGAGAGAGGGTATTAGGGGGCTGGAGCTGTAAGAGAGCATTGATACCCTTCACATTTTGTTTTTGTTTTATTTGTTCAGGATTTGAGATATCCTACGCTGAGCGCTTTGCCTCTACACAAATACAATGGTGATTTGTTTGTGAGGCTCAATGCAAAACAAATAAAATAAATTTAGAGCAGCTAAGTGTCTTTTTTAGAAACAGACTCCATTACTCAAGAGAATTTACAGAACACACAGTTAACAGTTTTCATAGCAACCGCTCTCGCTGAATAATAAGTCCCTTCACGTCACAGTTAAATCTGTGTCTATTATCCAGACTTGGGTTTTTTCATATGCTGTGAGCCACACAAGTTAAATTCTATTTGCTTCAGTTGTATTGGGGTGAAAGCAGAAATCTTAGAGACGGATATCTCAAAACCTGGACGAATAAAACCATAATGATCTGTCAAGGTATTATACCAGATGCCTCTCGAGGTAAGTGGGAACATTAATTTAGATTGAGCTGCCCTTTTAAAATACAGTTTTAGAGAAAATGATCTGAAAGGACTATTAGCAGAACCTTTCATTGCAGTTTCACTTATAAAATACATTTCCTGATCCTCCACGTGAATGCATCGGTGCATTTCAAAGGTGCATTGTTAAATGGTTTCATAGGTGTCTCTAATCGTCAACGTCGAGAACATGAGCTTCATCTGAAAGTCTTTTGACGGTGTTCCTGAGTGCAACATGACCGAGATGATGCTCTCTGTTCCCCAGGACTCGGTACCAAGTCAGTCCAGAGACCTCGCCGGTAACGGCTCCGTGTTTGTGAATGAAGCTGCGTTCGCCAGCACCAGCGTCAACAACCGTCACGTCCACCACAAAAGAAATGACCCCATCGCGCACAATTGTCTGAACACCCTGCTGGCAAGATCCAACAGCAGACAGACCCCCGTAGCTAAGACTCCCCACAGTCCACACTCAGACTCCCAGGGATGGATGATGGGGACAGGGTACCTCTACAGCCCCGCAGGCCGGCTGGAGCTGCAGCACACGCCCAGTGGTAAGAAGTTTTACCATCTGTTATAGTGGAGGTTTAAAGCAAAACACAGATCGCTTTTTGCCAAGGGGCTCATTAGGACTCATATTTTTGATTTCTCATGTCTCCTGTTACCTCATACATGTTATGTAGGATGGTTTCATCTGTGTTTTGGTCTTTTTGGTGTTTGGTCATTACTGGCTATGTTTAATATCCTGTATCTTATGCGCTAATGGCGAGACATTTCACAGCTCAAGTGCCTCTTGTATGGGACAGCCGTGTGCGGTTATCCTACCGTCTGCTGCTCTACATGAATGAGAAATCTGCTTCCTGTGAGAATGTAAACAAACCCTCCGCCTGTACGTGAGAGCATACTTGTACACACACTCGCTCTGCTCCCAAGGCTCTGTCCCCGGTGAGGCCTTGTCTGTCCTTCCTCCCAGTTAATCAGTGTCTCCTGACAAAGAAACCGCCCTTCCTCCCCACCACCTCCACCTGCGACGAGCCGGGGGCCCCCCCCCCCCCCCCCCGCCTGCCAAAGGAAGAGAAAATCAATGGTTCCTCTATCTATCGACTGGCAGTGCAGACAACAGCGTGTGAATCACAGTTCACAGGCGATGGCGGCCTGATTGGGACATCGATCTAAAAAAAATAAAAAAATCTTTACAAAACTCATTACAGCATGACTTGTCATCGCATCAAGAGATGGTGGGGGAGGGGTCGCGAGCAGGGAAATGAGAGATGCGGACACATGTTAATCTGCGTTTCGCTCATGAGGTGTCTGCTACATTCTCACGTTCGCATGTCCCCGTTCCTAATCTATTCATGCACAAGCTCATTCTAATATTCGTGGCAGGCGGGGTGGGGGGGGGGGGAATTCAATGTTTCTGGTATTGGTTGCCAGCAATGACAGGCAGCACAACCTCCTCCTCATTGATCCGCTTATTAACCTTTCCTCATTATTGAGCACACACGAGCCCCGGTGAAACCGGAGTCACTTGTTAACAAGCCAGGGGTGTATACATGGCTGCAATCTACAACGCAGGGTGCGTTCCAGCTCGCATCTACCCACAATGCTGCACAACTCCTCGTTGCATCCCACGAGGGCCTGCGACGACATACTCCGAAAGACACTGAATAATATTGGCCAATCTTCACATAACTCCTCATCAGATGTATACCTCTATAAGGAGCCCTTTAGTGTTTCGTATGCAGTCTCAGATTTGAAGACCTCGTCATGCTGGATCACCTGCTGCCTGCTATGTGGAGGAACCTAGTATCTCTTTTTATCGTGGGAAAAGAAGAGGAATCTCTTTCAGATGCAAATTCCCCCATTGTTCCGCCAGTCACATGGAACAAAACATGATCTCACTTCTCATTGTCACCTGAGCATGTGAAGATGTCCTCTCATGCACACACACACACACACACACACAAACACACACCAATACACACCCTTTTTTTTCATTCAGTGCGAGATTTCCATAATTTGTTTCCTGCACAATGTAATCTTGGGGAACCAGTTGGATGGAATTTTCTGAAATGACGCCTCATCTGGTGAGTCGTGTCTGGTTTTTGTTGCTCACCTTTTCACACAAAGGACGAGAGCATCGTGAGAGTCGGCCGAGGGAGAAGAGAGATGAAACTGGCGTCTCTTTACAGTACGTTGATTAATTCACACCTTATATAATATGCTGCGTGATGCACAAACCTGATCCGTGGCTGTCTAACAAAGCGTCGGGATGCACAGCGGTGGTTAAATGATACTATTGATTATTTCTGCTCAATACTGAGATCACAACTAGAATATATTGGCATGAAATGGATCTTCTTGTCCCACCAGAGCAGGGAATTTCTCTCTGTCTCACCAATCAAGACACAGTAAAAGCAATAGACAGAATGTAAATCCTTAGATAGATAGTTCATTATATTGATTGCACAAAAGAATCGCTGATATAGATTATTATTTACCAGACATGTTGTCAAGCGTTGTCCAGAAGGCTTTGACTCAAATCCAGAGTGGAGGCGTCACAGACAAAGTTTTCCTTTGTAAAGCAGTATTTTATACGTAGCATCTACTGATTCTGGCAACCCACAATTATCCGGGTTGTTCTAACAACCCGAGCCAACTGGTTTCTGTTTCTGTTTGCCACAGCTGGCTTACCATACTAGACTGAGATTTTCTCCAAGTGTTCAAGCAGCCCTAACAAATTCGTCTTTTCTTTTTGTTGCTTTCTTTAGATATAGCACACATTTGCTGTCTGTGTTCTAACACATTAATTATGCTAAAATGGCATGACTTCATGGTTAAAGACAGAGATCGAGTGTTTTTGTCATCCGGCTGCACACTGATGTCTCATCTATCAGCGGCCACCAGGCCTATATGGTGGCTAACAGAGCCACTCTAACAGACTCTTATATAATTAATCAAACAGAGACGCTCTCCTACGGGGGACACAATAAGGCAATTTATAGTTCACGCCATCTGTTACCATGACAGCACACCTGCCCGTATGCTAGACAGCACCCACCACGCACACGCATGTAAGAGCACACACATTCTCAACTAGATGCCACCCATGAAAACACTCTTTCAGTTCTCTTTTTTTAATTGAATAATAATGCTATTGATCCACGGAGGGAACGGGGCGTAAAGCCGGGGATATAATATTCAACTTCAGCAGCCCATATGTCTGCCGACTCGAGGGTTTGAATCCTCGTTATATCTGCCTTAAGGCTGCTCTCGCTAACATTTCTGCTCATCCCTCCTCGTTTCCGGTGCCTCGTTTCCTCATCTCTTCTTGTCAACCGTCAAGTGTGAGGAGGCGGGTGTCATCGAATCCCGACCATGACGATGGATTATGTTGACGAAGATAATAATAAAAGTGACACCTCTAAGTAGACGTGTGTGGGGGGGGGGGAGTGATTGATAGCAGGAGGGAGCACGTGAGGCTGAGCCGCAGCAGCTGTGGTTGATCTATATACAGTTAGTGATTACATGAGAGGACCAAACAATTAGACTGAGCTCATTAAACAAGTGGTGCATGTCCCATCCTGGTGATTATGTATCAGCGGGTAGTAAGTGAGTGATCTGGTCAATGGATTACCAGCATCAGTAGCTGTATTTTTTCTACGTATAGAGTATAATAATAGTGTTTTTTTGTGTGCGCTCTCTCAGATCTTAACAGTCACGGCTACATCGCGGAGACCTGGTCGTCAACAGCAGGTGGAGCTGACTCATATCCTGTGCTGCCTCATCCCGGTGACCCTCAGCTGGACCTCAGCGCACTGGTTTCCTTGGAGACTGACAGCGGTGGGGAGGAGGGCAGTGAAGAAACCATTGTGTACCTCTGAATGGTGATACATTTTAGGCTCTTCAGCATCCAACCCAGCACTTCAGACATTCATGAAGCACCAGGACTCTGGATCAAGGGTGACTTCAGAAAGCATTTCTCTCTTTAACATTATTTTGGCATGCTTTTCTTTTATATTTGAAAGATAGTTTTGTGGTCTTTTATGTACGTGTAAAGTTACTGGAAAAAAAGATAAATAAGGTTGTTTCAGATTCAATCGCGTGTGTGATGCGATGTGTCATGCACCTTAGCTCCAGGCACCACTGGGTGTTCAATGTCTCTTTATTTTCATTTGTTTGTGCGTGTTCTTGACCGGGTCCCTGTAGCTACACTTCTCCCCCCCCCCTCTGCTTTATATAGGCAAACGCCTGTCTGTGTCTCTCTCGCGGGGTGATTGTCTTGCCACGGAGCAAACTGCCCCTCTTTCATTTATCCGACCGGCTCTGTTTATGTACAAGTCGAGCGTAACGTGAAGCACAGAACATCAGGATTGGATGATGAGGTGCGACACGGTCAGTCCCACATTTGCCAGACTCGCTGCCTGTTGCCATCATTTATTTCTCTATATCTGAAGCACGTTGTTCTTGTTAAGAGAAATAAGCGCTGATGCGGTTTTAAGAGAGATGTTGCAGCTGTGCCAATATATCAATTTCAGAGTGTGTACATTCAACTGCAAAAGCCTGGGAAAGCATGTTTTAAGCCCAACTGTTCCTGTGACAATTAACAGGAAGTTGTGGTGGAAAAGGATGGAACTCCTGTTGGGTCAAACCATTTTAAATACTCTTGTAATTATTTTACAACAATTCTCATCACAAATTTCTGACCATATTTTTATGTATTTATTGTGTTTTTAGCCAAACTAGCAGCATGGCTCTGGAGATGCTAACTTTATTCAGACATTCATGGTTCCTGGAGGATGAATCCTAATGTTTTGACGTCATGTCCTCTTTGGAATGAATTATATTAACATTGGTGATCCCCAAACTTTTCTCCACACACACACACACACACACATATACAAGCTGTAAAGGGTGGAAGATGTCCTGAAATTACCTTCGTAAGCACCCAGAAAAATAAAGACGGTTGCTTTATTGATACTATCATACTTAACGCTAAACTATTACACTTGAATATTTAGTATATTTACTTATCCCATTTATGTAAAGAGGTCCCTGTGCCAATGCTTTAGGTGTCCCTTGATGGTTTTTACAAGCACTATAAAAGATGTCTAAGTACCGTTGTAGTTTCTTAATGGGACAATAAGGCAGTGGCAGTATTTTTGATGTGATTTTAGTACCATGTATATATGTTTGTGCTATTTATTTATTACAGTACAAAAGAGTTTTACAGTGCTTTGTGACGGGTTGTGTTGTACATATTAGTTTACCTGTGTGAGCAGATGAACAGGTGTGTTTCCGTTCGTTCGTCTTGTGTGCTCAGACCATGTCCTTATTGATAAAAATTACTTTTATTGAACTTGAAATAGTGTTTTTGTTTTTCTTTAGGCTAATAAATGGGGCGAAGTGTAACCTGTAAATACAATAAACAAGCGAGCTGGTTGAAGCACAAACACAATATTCAGCTTGGGTACAAGTATCACTTCAGCTTTTATGGCCCCTGTCTGAGTGCGAAGCGTCTCCAACTGTGTTAACAGACGTGTGTTCAGTTGCCAACAGTGGCAGGTGGTAGACCAGGTGCATGAATGACAATGATTTCCTGTCGGACTGCACCTCTGAATTTGCAATCACAAAATCCATCCAGCTATGGAATGAACGCAGTATTGTCGGGTAGCAACAATCGACCGTGTCACCAATTTTTTTTGGGGGGTTGATTAATTCTTTAAACTTCTGAAAACACTAAGACCTTTACAGGTGTAGAGACTCCCTCTAATCACAGCCTGTCTCTCAAGCAGAAGCTAAAAAATATGCCTCAATTTGGAGCTTCCTGGCTTTCCCTGACAGCAGCAATGTATTTCATATGCTCCACCCGTGTCTCTGTTGCTCTTTCCCTTTCAGACAGAAGAGCAGATGCTTGAGACGAACAGGGTCCCTGCTCTACCTCCAACATGCGCCTTATTATTTCACTGAGGCTCTACAAACCCCCGCTCCATTCCTTATCAGCTGCACTCCCCAGACAGCTTTCTAGCTTATTAGATTTTGCTTTATTAAATGTCATTTGCAGGGACATCCATGCTTTAATTACCACGTATTGTTTTTAATCATTTTACTCAAACTGGATTACCTTATTCTTATTTAACTTCAGTCCAATGAATGAGAGCAGTGGTGGATAGGCCACTCTAATAAACTAGTACCAGCAGATGTCATTTGGACAGTATCGAGTGTCTCTACCATATCTTTCTCTTTTATTAAATCACCCTCTGAACCCTCTACAGGCCACCAACAGGCTTCTTTTTGATGATTTTGTATGACATTGATTGCACGGATTTTGACTGTATATTTCTGAGGAATTTTAATATTAATTGTCACGTAACTTACTTGGTTAAAAGGGCGGTTCACCCCAAATTAAAAAAATACATATTATAGGAAAACAGCAATCACAAATTTACTTATTTTAATCCACGCCACGAGTTTTTACTGAACCTTTTTGTATTTTGATATCATACAAACTGTTTGTGGCATATTACTTTAATGCTTTTCCTCCATCTCAGTCAAATTGCAGCTGATAGAGTTCTTATTAAGTAACCTTGCGTTTACATCCACATTTAAATGATGTGATATATGCAAACAAAGACTATACATTTTCTCCAATATTATTCATACTTTCTTTGTTGTTTCCCTGTGACTTCTTCTTTATATCTTAACATATTGATTTGTAAATACTTAAGGCCCAAAATACCTCTTTGATCTGTTTTACCAAGCCTGCAGGCCTCTCGGGTCATCTGTGACTGCTTTACTTCCAAGGGTTAAAACAAATATAGTGAAGCAGTTGTTTGTCTCTCTGGAACACACCTCTGGGAGATCTGAGGTCTGCTCTAAATCTAACCTCTTCTAAATCAATGTTTTTCTGTTTACGCTCTGAGTTTGGGGCTATTTCCGTACTGTAACCACAATATACCTTCTATTCCTTTGGCTAATATTCTATTTTTATTTGATATCATCTTATATTATTAAGTCTTCATTTATTTTTGTTTGGATTTTCATAGTCTTCTAAATGTTTTAATGCATTTCCATTCCCTATAGAAGCACTTTGCATGCTTTGCCTTTCTCCTTCTGATCTTTCATACTGAAGAGCCATGTGGAGATGTGGTCAGACCTCTGTTTGATCCTCTTTGTACTCCTGGTACCCCCACAGGATCCATGATGCCCATACTTTTTGCTAAGATTACACTCTCTTCCCACACCTCTTTTTAAGCCCTCACCTAATCATCTTTGACGCACTGTGTATGCTTCAGTGAGCAGCAGCCTTCACCATTATATTATGGACCATAGATGAGTATAATCAAAATGTGCTTATGCTTTATGTGCCTCTGGATCTTTCTTTTGTTAAGCTCTGGTAGAAGGAAACCTGTCAAATGCAGCAAACAGCTGTTTGAGGAGGTAATATCTGTGTGTAACAAAGATGGACAGGACGGGCACACTTTACTGAAACACAAGCTTTTCATATGCATGTCATGGAGTGTGCCTGTGTGTGTACGCTTTGTTGTTGTTTGACGGATGTTATGGACATACAGGCACATGCGCTCGTACTATCAGTGTTTCTCTCCCTCCTTCAGTCCGTGTGGACTCAGCAATCAGAAGTAGTTCCTTCCTCATTATACATAAAGAAACCTAGTACTGTATGTGGCCTCTGTCTGTCTCCCCTAGTTGTTTTTTAATGACCGCTGTGGAAGGTAACCAATAACGCCAAAGGAAAAACCGATAAAGTGGAAACATATTATCGCTGAGTCATCTGCCAGGGTGAAACACGCGTTGCTAAAGCCTTTCCCAAGGGGAAGTGTAATGATTTCTGTAGGCACACTGAATAAACCTGCCCGGCCCAAATATAAATAACAGCCATTAAAGCTTATCCTAGTGAGGAATGCTTTTATGGGAAAGCTGAACAATATACAGCATATATACACGGGTTATTAGATTTCTCTGGGGGTGAAATATAGTGAAATGCCAGATACAATATATATAGACTGTTCACAACCGCAGCTGGAGGAGAAAATCTACGACAACTGTAACAACTTACTGTAAATTTGTTTGACTTTTAATACTTTGTTTCTCTAATAGTATATTTGGTGGAGCTAAATATGTCAGTGCAACTTTAACAATCCTTATAACGTGTCTTTGCAGCCTTTGCAAAGAATCCAGAGTTACTTTTGAAATGGCATTTTAAGTGACACACCCTCTGATTGACTTTACTTTTGACCTTGGATTTAATTGGTTTCACTCATCGCGTCCCTTTAAAGTCACCGTCATCTCCTGCAGCTGTTTCAAAGCCAAGTGCAATGCAGTTTACCCCAAAATAAATACTAATTATAGCACTCGGACATCAATGTCGCAGCCACAAAGCAACGGTATGCAGGTCAGATAGGCACCGGAGGCTACAGTCGCAAAGATTAACAATAGTATTGAATAGTTTTCCAGAAATTAGCTACAAAAGAAGATGTATTTATCTTGAAATGGTTGACTTTGGTTGATGCAAGCCATCCATGTTTGTTTCCTACACAGCATTTCCCTATTATGGGAAACCAAGTTGTGTATATCAGAACTTTAGGAAAAACACGTCCGTCAGCTGGTCAGGGTTACGACTTGGATGTTGGTTTTATAAGCTGGAAAATGGCAAATTGTATCCTTCCGTGTGACGTGAACGCAGCATTCATAGGCTTGCCAACATTATTATGGGATCTTTGCAAATTTCTAGTCGCCTATATAAGTATAGGACATAAAAGCTCATTCAGCAGTTTCTTTCCCCTCATTCTTCCTGGACCACCACTGAACACCCGGTAAACACATTTATGATATATGTATAAAGTTATCGTCCGACCTCGAGGGTAATGGTAATAATTATCTAAAATATTAACAGAAATACTGACACGGCACTATTCTGCCACATCTAAGGTTCATCTGAATCTTCTTTCCCAGTTTAAAGTTGGAGGCGTGGAGCGGAGACGGACCAAACACGCATACAGTGTTTTCCCTCACTGTAAAACACAATCGCAGAATCGTTGTGTTTTTGTTACCTTAGAATGAGCCGTTTGTATCTACACATTGAGCGTGTCCTCTCCGCTTGGCACAACGGGACAAGTTTTAGTTGGTTGTCAGCTAAAGTAGCCTCATTATGATCCTATATTTCACTAGGACTACCACTGATCTACACAAAGACTTCCCACACATATTCATCGTCTAACCTATATGGTAATGTTACTAATTATCTTGGAAATTCCCAGAAATACTGACGAGGCACATATCGGCCACATCTGAGGTGCGTCTGAATCTACTTTAACCAGACTGAGGTTGGAGGCGTTGCTCCAGATGGATACGACGCATTACATCCTCATTCTAAAACACGATCACAAGCAAACCCTTTCTCCTATGGGTGAAGAAATATTTCATGTTGATGTTACTGGTTAGGGTGTGTCAAAAATGGTTGAAATTGATAATTCACAGATTTCTAATAGCTTCCAAACATCTCACATAGCCAAACAAATCAGTACAAAAAAAGATCCATATACATCCTCTACTTTTAGTTCTCCTCTTGTCTACACTTGTTTGTGTCTATTTGCGTTGGCTTGCCACGTATGATAATCCCATAAAAAATGTTTTTTCATGATTTGTCTTTTTTGATAATGAGAAAGAAGTTTGAAGATACTGCATGCAGCATCTGTCTTACCACATGTTGGAGGCTTACCTGCCTTGAACGGCGTATCGTTTTTCATAAAGTGTGTTCACCGCCTGCCGTCCTGTCAGCACTGCTCCATTCTGTCTGTCATCAGTGTCATCGGTTGTTCCTGTGATGATGTTGGCACAACAGCATTACAGGAGCATGTGTATGTGTGTTAGCCTGTCGAAGAAAAATGTGTTTAATCATGTGTGTGTGTGTGTGTGGGGGGGGTTTGGTCACGGAAGCATTGCAACATTAGAGCATCATCTGTCTGCGGGCTTTCAAAAGAAATTCACAAAGGAAGAGAAAGAGAGAAAATGTCTTTTCTTCTGATTGTGACTTGACAGAGAGCGGCCATTTTTAAAGGCCTCCTTTAATTGCAGTCTTAGTGGTTTTGCACTGGGGGGGGGAGCGGCCTTCCAGGCGTCCTGATACACACCAAGGGCCCGTACCTGTCAGCACTTGATGAGTGTGTGACATGCAACTGATGCCGTTCGTGAGAGCCCGATGGATGAGCAGTTCACTGTGATCCTGCACCGTGACGGCTTGGATATCCTCAACAATAGGCTCACTCATTAGTTCAACCCACCCACCTGCTTCTCAACGGGACCCTCATTTTCCTTCTTTGTCCTCCTAAATCATACAGGACTGTCAGGTGTCCGTGTGTGGTGTGCGTGCTAGCATGAGACAGTGTAAGTATGGGGTAATGGATAATGGATAGGTTAGGGTGTTGTGAGGGTTTTGAGATACAGGATTAGTTGTAATTTATTGTATAACAACACAGTCTCAGTATGTCAGTACCGAATCCTCTGTCACATTGTAAGATTGTACACGCCATTGATGCTGAAAGATGGGAACACGACGACAACAGTTTCGCCAAACCACATTTTTTTGATGTGAAAGGGCACGTTGAAAATAAACTCACATTGTTGGTCAGATTGCCTTCCTTCGTCAAACTCCCGAATGTTTTAGCTATGTCTCTGTTCCCAAACCTTAGCAATGAACTTGGTAGGTGCAAGGTTATTATGACCAAGATAAATTATGCGAAATAATTATAAAAAATAAGGCCCAGGTTGAATTAAACAGCAGATATCCTTCATGTTTGTTCATCTAAATGCATATGTGTTAGCTTACATGCAGTTTCTTCTGTCCCTTAATGAGTATCCCTGTCTGTTCATCGGACCGAGAGCTCTTTAATGTCTCTCACTCTGCTTCCCTTTGGCGATGTCCTTCCCGACATCAGAGGAAAGCAGCAGTTAACAAGTAGCTGGCCCTCCTGGATGAACACTTGGTCATTAAAACAGGTGAAACCAAGGTCAGTCCACACCTCTGTCCGCCCGTGCACAAAGAGGAAACCGGCATTTGCAGCTTTCAGTCACGGGCACATCTGCTCGACCTCTGTCTTGTGAGTTAGTGATGCTCTCTGTACACCGGATATTTAGGCCAGAGCAGATTTAACAGGTTAGACATCCGTGGCGGAAATGGGTCGTCGTGCATTTCCCTTGATGCACCGTTCAGTTTGACGCTGCTGAAAAGAGACAGAAGTCAGGACGTTCGAGATGTATGCAGAGGTCATCTATTTTTATCAGTCAATAATAAACATGCTGTTTGTATCTCTCGCAGAAACAGTCAAAAATGATATGTACTCCCATCACTGTAACAAATGAGTTTTAGTGATGTCAGTGAACAGTACAGCAATAATAGATAATAAAGAATGTCGTTAAGGGAAGTATTATATTAGGCTACCTGGGGGGTAGTTTCGAGAGGGGTTTAGTGCACCACGTGAGCCCATTACGCGACACAAATTAAACAGCCCCATGTGTTTGTGCGGTCTACAGATGCTCTGGTCTACCTAACTTGCCAGCTAAACGCCGGTGAGGCGTTCGAGGCCTCGCTGCTGTTTGTTGACAGTTAATCTCTGTCCCGGTTGTGGCTGCAGAGCCTCAATCAGCTCGGGATATTTGTAAACTTTGAGGAGCGCAGTGGGACAGAGAGACGGAGCGTACTGACCATCTTGTGTTTTGACAATGAACGCGGAAAGAAGTTGAACTTTCGAGCAGATCGTGGAGGACTTCGCGGTGCTCGAAGCTCACAGAATTGAGGTTCAGACAGGTGAGTCCAACAGCAAACTCGTTGTTGGAGCTAATTCACTTGACAGCGGTGTGGTAGCTTATGTTGCTGCAGCCACTGTTGAGTTTATGTCGCCGATAGACACACCTCTCTGTGTTGTGTCTGCCTTGGTGAAGTTTTGTTCTGCTGTTGATTCCATGAGAAGTGGCAGGTTGTTTCATTTCCACGGTGTCAGTATTTCTTTTGTTATTATTTGTTAGTATTTTTAATGTAATTGCCTGCATTAGTCCTGTTTTTTTGGTTAATTCGAAGGCTACACTGATTAAAGCTGCATGCACTGCAAGGCTGCAAAGTGCCATCTATAAAGGAATAGCATATTGGTGTAGGTTTATGTTAATGAATTTTATTTTGAAATTGCCGAATGACTTCTTTGATTTAATAAGTCTATCATATCGCATCATCATAGTAATATTTTTTCTTTACCATCCTGTCAAATTTCTTAAAATGAACAGTACAGTTATGTACCATATGTGTTACCTAGGTAACACATATGGTGTATTCATATACAAAACGCAACATGCCTGCCCCATGTATGGTTTAGAGTTATGCTGATACACACTTTATGTGCGTCTCATGCTTGGATCATCATGCATCATCTTCAGCCGTGCCACTGTGCCATGCATTACATCAGTGCCAAACAAAAGACTAATAGCAGGGGAGCAAAGTAAGCAATGCATCTCCCTGGTGACGAATGTTAGATTAAAAGCTTCAGAATGGTAAAAGAGCGAGCGGAGAAATCCCTGTCTTTTCATTTTGATTTTCAGCAACAATATCCTGTCACTTGAGGTTAGGCAGCCAATGCTAAACAGATAGCTCGCGTATTATTTGTATTGCAAAGCGAGTGGAATGATGTAATGTTCTGTATTTAGGCAAATGGCTTTCGTTCTACATCTCTCTCTTTCTTGCTGTCTCTCATGCTGAGGATGCCTGAACCGTGTGTGTGAAGACTGAGTTGATTAATTATGTTTGACTTCTTATAGCATGTTGGGGGGGTTTCACACAAGGGGGGGATATGAAAAATATACAGGTGTGTGTGTGTGTGTGTGTGTGTGTGTGTGTGTGTGTGTGTGTGTGTGTGTGTGTGTGTGTGTGTGTGTGTGTGTGTGTGTGTGTGTGTGTGTGTGTGTGTGTGTGTGTGTGTGTGTGTGTGTGTGTGTGTGTGTGTGTGTGTGTGTGTGTGTGTGTGTGTGTGGTCACATTAAGGCTAACAGAGGCCTATCGGATCATTTTGGACATTTTCTCTGATAAATTATTTCGTTTTTTGGCCCTCAATTTACCTTCGCGGTGAAATTAAATAGCCTGTAATTAATGAAGATTACCATCCTGGAAACTCAGCATATAAAATGTGAATTTAAAACTAATTTAAATTTTATATCCTGGTCATCGTGTGGGCAAAGTTTTACATTTGGGACTTGAGCCATTGCTTACAGCAGTAACAGTTAAAAGTCTGTCAGGTGAAATATATTGGACACAAAGATTTCTTCATTTATAGTTCAGCTGCAGTTCAGCTTTAATAATCTCTGAGGAAGTATATGCGTGTAATGCCAGCCGCAGTTCACAGACTCTGGTTGGTCTTGTGAGATGATACTCATTGGGTCTGATATTGACACTGTATGTTTTCGGCCTTTTGATGTCTTTGATGCGATTCCTCCTCCTGAGGAAACTGCTGCTCTTCCTGTTCCACCCCGACAGAAGGGGAAAACTGCTCTGAGCTTGCCTCGATACACACACACACACACACACACACACACACACTGGCAAACACATACACAGTTATATTCATAACTCTGGCAGTTAGGGTATGAGTTAAAAGGATTTGGTCTCATTAAAAGATTTTAGGGGTGGGGGGGGATCAGACTTTATTTGATAGCCTGGGGCTGGGGAGCGGAGTGCTTCAATCACAGAACAATTGCTTCAAAATCGCAGCTTCTTTCTGTATTAGCTTTCCCCTCCCCTCAGCTCAACGAGGCTCCATGTTTGGTTGTTGTTCACACTGCTATCTGTGATTGATCTATCAGTGTTGCGCTGTGAGGCAATGATCAAATGTTTATTTCTTTACGTAAATTAAAAACACATCTCGGAGCTTTGTAGCACAGGAACGAGTATTTTAAATGCATTTATACATTGGCCTGCTAGCAGCAGTTGTACTGACTGACATCAATGATTTAGTTTCATTTTCTAGGGTTGAACAGTATTAAAGTGATTTAAAATACCAAATGTCCTAATGAATACTGGGAAAGGGAACTAGTGTAGTAAGTTGGATGTTTTAGGTCAGTGGAATAATGATCTTGGGTTGGTACCTGTGTTAACAACACACAATGTTCCAATGAGCGAGGCCAATTCGGTTCACGCCTAAAGCTATTAGATGGAAAACGTTGTCCTTAATCAAAACAAAATGTTGTGTTAGAGGCGTGTGATTCATACGCTGGCAAAACCTTCAACAGTAGAGAAAACAAAGAATCAGTTGAGGAAGTGAATGTAGAGTTTACAATGCCTGGCTCTATTTTCCAACAAGTGGGATGCCAAAATACACAGGCAACCTGAGTGTTTGGCTGCAGAAGTAGATTAACAGCTAACAGTATATGAGCAGAACTGTGTGAATCCTTGCTCAGTGTCCCTGTAGACAAACAGTGGGTGGTTCTGTGGGAATTTAGCTAGTGGTTGTTATCAGCTTCACTGAAACCTAAAGAGAGAGAGAGAGAGCAAGCTGGCAATGTTGAATCTGTCATCAATAATTAGTGCTTAATGCAGTCCGTTTACCACTAACCAGTCAAACGGTACTAACTTTTGCACACATACGTAGTCACAGGTATTTATCAGCAGTGATAGAAATAAGACACCCGGGTGGACGCGCTAGTTTTTACTCTTTTTCCGGCGCGATGCAACAAAATAAAATTCATAAAAAATTTGTTAGTCTTTCCACTGATCCAAAAATCCCCAACTCTGTTTTGACTTTAATTTGACAGAGAGATGAATACGTAACGGATATAACAAATAAGTAACCACCTTAACATTGTTTCTGTTTACCAATCCTGAGTACTGGCAATGGGAAAGGAGTCTTTTTCCCATCATTTGGGGGGTTTTCCTGGAAAAAAAAAACGGTCATATGCACACACATTTTGGTGGAAAAAGGTGTGAGGCTCACTTCTGGTTATAATGCATAAATTATCTTATTTTATAATATTATCTTTGCTTGCGTTCTACATAAACTCAGCATCAATTATTTCTAAGAGTGAAAAAAGACAGAGAGGAAGCAAACTAAAAGCTATTTACATCAGAACCACAATCCCCTCACGCTTCTTCCCAATCCACCCACACACAGACAGCATGGAACACGACTAACCCCTGGGCCCCGTGTGAATTTTAATCACAGGAGGGCAAAGCAGTGTAGTGCAAATTCAGACACAATGCCACACTTACCAGCCCGGTGGCAGTTTCAGGGGCCCAATTAGCGTCAGAAAGAGCGGCGGAAGAGTCTCCCATTAGGCCTTCTTTCTGCTAACAAGAGACGTGTGACAAAGGTCAAAGAGCTTGTTGTGGACTCTCTTCGGATAATTAATCAGACTGTTTAAAATGTGTGATACGGTAAAATCTTTTTCTCGATTGGTATCTGTTCCTTGTTTAAAGCATTTTGATGGCAATGAGGTAAGACTCTAAATACATGTGTTTACCACGGGTACGCCTGAAACCCTTTAGCTCCCACATGATGAAAACCCTCCCAGCATGACTCATGGATACGCTTAAGTTAGTGACATTTAATGAGGGGAAAGCATTTAACACTCACTGGATCCCCTTAAAAGTACCATAAAAGACACTTTGATGGACAAAGTTGTGGGCTATTAAAAGTTTTCTTGCATAAGGATTCTCATTCAATAACAAATGGACACAAATGGTCTCAATTGCTATTTTGTTTGTATTCAATACAGCATGATGTTCATTTAGTAAATTAAGGTCCATTTAGAGTAAGATAGACCATAAAGGAGGATATGCTTTAGGGCGTGGCTACCTTATGATTGACAGGTCGCTACCAGGCATTGTCTGGGTGTTGCTCCTGTTTTCGTAGAACTTTAACCCTTTCACAGTGTGTTTTCAGTTCATGAAAGCCTAAAAATGTCTTAATCAGCGTTCGGTTGTACTGAGCTCCACCCACTTGTGTCACTTGATGGCCAAAATGCCAAACTCAAAGGTTCCAAACGGTATTCCACAAACCAATCCACCAACCAACGTGTCGTCTCTCAACTCAAACAACTCAGCTATGCACCAGCATCACTACGCAGTACATGGTAATCCTGTGATTGCATGCCAGGAAGCAGAGACAAGCTGTGCTGTCTGGCGCACAAAAGAGCATCTGCAATTCATTATACAGAAAGAAGGTATGGAAATCCAATCCCAGTTGTGCCTCTCAGGGCGTTTACGCGCGCGTGTGTGTGTGTGTGTACAGTACATACACACTTGGCATATTTCTGCTGTTTGGGGTTGTTAAGAAAAACAACAAACAGACAGTTGTTTGCCAGCACAGAAAAGCATTTCCTGTGTGAGTGCCCTGCGTTCCTGTGGCCCTATTGATGTCTGTTTTTTTTCTGTTTTTTTCTTGTACCCAAGACAAGAGTGTGCAGCACAGTGGTGCAATGAAAACCAAATTTATTCATGAAGAACATAATAATCTTACAGTAGAGAGGAGCGGCTGGAAATGGGAACTATTCCTGAATGGTGATGGGCTGCTGCGTGTCCTCGGTGCCTCCGCGGCTCGGAGGTTGAGACACAGATGGATGCACTCACTCTGAACAGGGTGACTGACAGCTCCCGTCTCTGTCGGCGTTTAATTTACACGCCGGGCTGTCTCGCGCTGATAATCTCAGTGATATAGCTGTAGCGGTGGCGACAGAGGAGAGTGGAGAAGTGTTTAATTGTGATTCATCTGGTGGTCACTCATCAGCTGAGGCTCCACGCTGCCGCAATAAGGGAACAGGCCAGCTGGGTGCTGATAGATCAGAGGTAATGAGTGTGAGAAGTTCATGTGTCATACAAGTCATCAGTCCCTATTGCGCCTCCATTGAGTTGGTGAATCACCTCGTCTCGTGTCGAGGGAGAAGGAAAAGCAACAGATGAAATGCACTCCCATTTAATTTGTGAGCGAGAGCGTACAATGCCTGCGATCTATCAGCTGGTGGAAATGTCTTTCTGAGTCAGGATGTCAGATGGAGCTCAGGAACAACACGAGAGTGAGTCACTGCAAGGGGGGGGGGGGGGCATCACGTCTGGGGAATATCCTCAGTTGTGGCCTTTAACTCTCCAGAGATGTTTACCCCACACTCCTTTAAACTTGGGTTTGCTTCAGACATTTTATTAACATGTGCATCCCCCACACCTGATTCTGACCTATACACGTACACACATGAGATGGAGGAGGAGGTGTTGCTGTGGAGATGGGGGAGTGAATGATAAATCACGTCGGGAGCACACGAGGATGAGAGAGCGCTGCCTCTGATCGATCACCTCTGCTGTCTCATCGCAGCACATTTAATGAGGAAATCTGGACAGACAAGGAACGGAGACGGCAGTCTGTCACCGTGGGCGTCTCTCAATCCATTTCAAAATCAACCATTTAGCAGACACTCTCATTCAGGGCAATCTAGTGCGATGCAAGGAGAACACGATCGGTCTCGCCAAATGCATTTGTTTCTCAAATCAAAGCAGATACACAGAGTCATAATCAAACAATCAGACTTTAGATGGAATTTGATCTGTGTGCCGTGACCGTGCAACATTCTGCTGATGGAGCAGAGTGACCAAGACTGATTAATCTGACCATCTGACCATGACTTGTTAGTGAATTTAGTTCATTGAAGGATAATTCCTTTTTATTCCAAACTTATTTTGGTTCAAATGTAATTTCAGCAACATTTGTACAATGAAGTACGACAGGAGAAGATCAGGCAGGGTATGACAATGAGCTGTTGGCGTCATCACAACCAGCAGGAAAAATGGCCCCGAACCATGAAAGAAATGACTATATTTTTGGTATTCTTAAACAATCTGTCTGTTGTGTTCAGCACCAAGCTCATTGTTTCGTACTGGAGATGTAAATCTTCAAAGACTGATCACAAATGTATTTTTGATTGAGGAAAATAGCTGTGAACTACAGTTCTTTGTAAACCTTACTCGAACAGGAGCAATTTCCAGCTGTGCCATTGGTGCTCTAGTGCAAGATCATTTCCGAGGTCGCCAGATGGTTGTGGAGAAAAGAAAATGAAATAATCTATCAAAAATAAAATATCATATTTCAGGCTGGAGGATGTTTTTTTTTTTTCTTACACATGCACATGAGTTTCTGACGGGTGTTTTCCGATTGGTCAGCGGAAATCCAGTGTCTGGAGCACAGTGGGCAACAACTAGGTGTTTAAAACTAAACAAAATTGTCATCACTAAGAAAGCATTACTTATTTACATTTATCAGTCATAGCAGTCACATCGTGGAGACAGATTTTTCTGGTGGAGAACCACTGCTATAGGGAGTATTTGCGACAGTGTACTGTACAGTATGGGATAAACTGAAAATGAACTACAGAGCCCAATGTTGGAAAAACGGAGGAAAATGCAACTATTTAGCTTATTCATGTATTTAAATTAAACAATTGAGCTCTGTGACGAAGGAAAAAACTATATCAGACTTTGGAAATAAGGACGGATCAATTCCTAACTTCACTTTTTCTGGAATTTGTTTACCAAAAAAAAGTAAAATAAATGCAGAATACCACAATACGCTATTTTGTGATGATGAGCTATATACAGGCTTTACAGTTTTACTATAATAGCTCACATTATGTTCATTTGCAGTCATTTTGGACCCTTGATGGTCACTTTGTGTCTATAGACTTTTTATTCTGTCATTCCAAATTGGGTTTAATTATTTTAATGAGGATGTCAGGGGAGTGGTTTGGCTTTGTGTGACTCCTTTTAAGCCGAGCAAAGGACAATTAGCATTACTGCTGAGGGACAGAAAAAAGCCTTGAGACGGTAAAGACAAGAGGATGTAATGTAATTCAACCTCTGTGCTTTAATAAAGAGCTTTTATCAAAATGGAGGGAGGATGAAGAGTAATAGCATATAATGTAGAACAGTTTTGACAATCTTGGTATAGGTAATAGGATCCCACACACCTGGGGAAAATGAGTTTTGGGGGAGTCATTATTACAAGAGCGGCTCTGTGTTTTTACCTTCATACATGACAGAGATGACATACGAAAGGGGAGCGGTAATTGCATTTTCTCTCCCCCAGTTCATATTACAGGAGAAATATGAGAGGGCTGCTTGTTTGAAGGGTCGTCTGTGGCAGCTTTGACAGCCAATTTAGTCCTGCAGAAACGGAACTGCCCCCTCCAGCACTGGGGGGGGGGGGGGGGGGGGGTCGAGCTGTCACACATGCACAGGCATAGAAAAGACCTCTCTCTTCTTCTTCAACCCCATCACCCGTCCCTTTTCATTTGCTGTAGCCTTGTCTTGATTAGAGGCAATTCAGATTCGAAAATGTGGAACGTATTTTTATGCTTTATAAAAAGCTGCACTCCGCCAGACTGTTATATTGTTTTAAAAAAAGAGTTTCTATTATGAATTTATGAGGATAAAAAAAAAAATCTATGGACCAATCACTGTGGACGAGTGGTTTCATATTTTGGAATTTACTGTTTTTAGAGGTCTTTCTGTTTTTCTTATTCTGCTGAAACTTCTGAAGGGCAACTCAATAAGGGAAAAGGTCTTAAACTTTTAAGGGAAAAGGTCTTAAACTTTTCACAGTTAAAGTATAGTTTGGCTGTCGGCCTTGTTTTTTTATTTTATTTTTTTTAAAGGCCAATATCAAACTTCTATTTTGCTGATGTTTTAGATTGTATTCCTTACACGGTAATACTTTGTTTTTGTGCCATTCTGGCATACATTTTAACCAGACACTTTCTGGGAATTATACATAATGTTTTTTTTTACATGAGAGTTGGATGACAAGATTCAACAATGGGAGCTTGAGCCATGAGTCGATTAGCTTAGCAAACAGTCTGGAATAAGGGGGAAACAGCTAGCCTGGATCACTCCAATGTCAATAATATGCCCACCAATGTCCCTGCAAAGTCCGATTTAGCTCATGGGTGAATAGAGCCCTTCATTTGTAGCATTCACGGCGAGTGGGTGTGTTGAGGATGTTTCTATATCGTGTCTGCAACAAAACCGGAAGACAACAAACATCCGAGGGTTAAGAAGAAGGGACATTTACACCAAGACGCAAACGAGATTCAGGAACTTAGGTCGATAAGGGCCCACGACAAAATCGTCAGACAAATTCAACGAACGTCAAGAGACTCTGTTTTTTATGACCACTCTGTGAGCCGGCTACGTGACTGCGGTGTAATCCGCGTCATTTCTTGCCCACTGCACACTCTACCCAGTAAACAGGTGCCACCCCTCGCCTAACCCAAGCAGACAATTTCCAGTAGGTGAGAACACGGACAATCTCCTGTTGTGTGCTATGTAAAGGTAACTCCTGACAATGTCCGGAACCTGATTCTCCAGACATTGTCCGCAGGTCAAAGGCCCCGATCACATCGACACGCCCCTTAACACATGCACAGTGCAAGAGACAGCGCACACCAGGCACGACGTACCAGAGGAAAACAACGGTTTTGCGGGCGACGCATTTCTATTGGCGTGCCTCGCCGTGATCGGAGCCATATGACAAAACGGCGTGCACCCTAAGCTCCAGCTCTGTGACACTGACGTGAGAGTGATCCCAATCTTCTCATCAAACAGGAGAGCGAAAATAAGCGCATTTCCCAAAATGTCAAACTATCCCTTTAAAAGTTTAAACCAAAGAGACAAATCTTGTCAGTGTTGTTCTCCTGCGTAACCTTTCTCCCACAGCATTGCCCTTCTGGGGATGTTGCATAAATGTATGAGGGATGGGATGGAGACACTTTGCCTCGGCTGGATACAATGATGCATTAAAAGTAGAAGTCACTGATTTAGAGATAAATCCATTTCATTTGCTGAGCCCTGGCAACGCGATGAGATATGGTCATACGTTTATCACGTTGCTGCGCGGCCGAGTGTTTGTGCCCACTTCAGCTGCTGTAAATCAACAAGGAGGTTAGAAAAATCACAGCACAGCATCAGATATCTTCCAGTCCTTCGCTAACCTTCACTCTTCAGTGTGTGTGTGTGTGTGTGTGTGTGTGTGCTCGGCAGAGAGGGTCTTTATCTTCTATGCGTTAATGCTCACTGTGGAGGATGAATATGAAGCTTTGTTGTTTTCAAGATAGTTCACTGCTCATTCTAACCCCATACATCTTCAGTGACTCCTCTCAAGGTGCCTACGCTGGGTAATACGTTAATTAACTGTACTACACACTCACTGCTACAGGTCAGAGGTCAATAAAATCACATGCCGCCGTGTTCTCAAAGGCACCACTCGCTCATTTAGGCTTTTCAAAGCCTGGGCATGTGACTGCAGCTGCATACTTATGTGCAAAGCAGCACACGTTGCTGACACACATTCACTGACATCGATACTGGCACAGCTACACACACACACACACACACACACACACACACACACAAACACAAACAAACGCCCACAGTATACCTGGGTTAGGCTTGCCTGCCTTTTGTTTTTGCATGCTGCACATGAACAATAGTGGCATCAAAACCATCTATGCTCTTTACAAACACAGCTACACAATACACAGGCTGCATTCAAATCCACACGAGTACAAGTCTGAGGTCAGGAGTCAACACACAGGAAGCCAGATTTGGTCTGTATAACAATTGCACTAAGCTCACCGGAGCTCTGCTGATCTGCAACTGATCATGTAAACCCTGTGCTTGAGAAGAGAGCACGGCTTTACTCGATATCAAATAGCAGAACAGCGCCCAGTGATTTACTATAATACTCTCTTTTCTTCTTCAAGTTTTGTAACACCACATCGCTATTGAATAAAACATAAAAGGCTTTCTCATTAAGCCTGCAGGCCAATGCCTCTCAGGAATGTTACACTAGAAACTGGACTGTGTGCTGGTTTACTTTACTAACCTCTGCAGTGCTTTCCATGGTAGGAAATGCTGAAAGGAAAGTCAAACCTGTTGGGCTGGCACACAGATGGTGACTGCAGGCCAGGGCTCTCTGCCCCAAGCAGGAATGTACCTGAGGGAGGTTACGATACTGTAACCCTAGTACGATAAGTACAGACGGAGTCCTCTACCGAATCCTCCGCCATCGTCGACTGAGTGACATCACTTGAGGCAGTTTCTATTACAAGCAGCCATGTAGGTGAACACAGCATGAAATCCCACTTGTGCCCATCTGTTCTAAATATATAGATAACTGGACAGCACAATACAGAGTGTTCATGTCAGCAAGTGCATGCAATGGCTGTGTCGGACATCACTCCCTATATACAGTGCACTACTTTATGCAAACAACCCCGCAATGCAATGATATTCAAAGGCTCTAATAATGCAGGGTTATGATTATACAATATATTTGCATTTCCCTGTTTGAATTTACTGTAACATTTCACTTCATGACAGAATAATATATGTGTCTGAGACATGAAACAAGTTCTCCCTCAGCTATTCGGAGTAGTTTCTCAGCAGGATGTATGACACAAAAGAAAAGCAGTGCTTCACAATGTAACAACCGAGTCAGTGCGTTGTTCAACAGGGTTTGAATCAACCAGCGCAGAGTTGTTGAATTCCTCGCATGTATTAAATCAGGATGGCACAGTGCTGTTACACCCTACAATACACAATACTTCTGCAGCCTCTCTATGCCACACAAAAGAAAGATGTGAATGACAGAAAGGAAGGTAGAGCAGGTAATTAGTTAGCATTCAGCAGAAACAGGTTTTTATCATTGTGAGAGCTTGAATGTGCATTATCTGCTGTGTCAAAAAAAGAAGAAAATGAATTGCATAATGTCACTCTGGCATAGAAAGAAACAAATGCCCCCGTTATTGTTTGGAGAATAAATCCAAAGGCACAAACAGCAGCCGCATATTTAAATGAGCTCCATCAAACAACAATAACCACCCACACGTCTGCACTGTGGCTACAATGACAGACAGAGAGGGAGAGAGAAAATATATGTTTGCTTTGTTTTTTTGAAATTATCTGAAAAAGAAAGCAAAGGACGATGATTTGTGCTGCGTATGAGGGGCTTAGAGGACCAGAGGGAGGTTAAATGGACAAAATGATGCATTCACAAACATCACAGGAGTTTTCAGAGAACCTACAGCTGTGGCTTTTTGAGCGACAAAAATCACTATAGAGCAGAGGTATCGCAGCAGTTGGAGCTATTATCGACATCCACAGCACAGCTTGGAGCATCTCGGACTATCGGTAATGGCAGAGAGGAGAGATTTATCTATTTAATTCTACTGTTGTGTTAGCTCCTGACAACTCTGTTCTGCCATCTGGCCAGAGGTCTCAGGAAGCACAAGAAATTATCCTCTCGTTCTCCTCTGAAGGTTGTTCCACATGCAGCGGTCTGCACCGTGGTTTCTTTTATTTATCATAGTTATCACTGGTTTCGCTAATAAAACAGCTTGCGTGCAGTTCACACAAGGAATATATTTCAAAAAGAGTGCTGTGAAACGAAATAACGTATATAAATTCTCCCAAACCGCTGCATTTACAGCTTTAAGAAATGCTTTAAACAACCAGTTTTCATCCTTTGAGTCTTAATTAGAAATTCAGGTTGCAACTGTGGTGTTACTGCGGTCGTGTGCACTGCATATGCCAGAGGCTAGGCAAATACATTTATGTGGAAAATGTGTATAATATGAAACACAAACCCTTTAATTGATGATGTAATGTTTTTTCTTTACGGTCACGCTCTCTAAAACTGATCTAACCCATGACCTCATTATCAAGATTCCAGCAATAACGGTGGAAGGCGCAGTGAGGCAATTTGCTGCAATATGTATTTTATTTGCTGCTGAATTAATAACAGCACCGGTCCCAATGAGACTGTCACGCTTGCACCAGTGCTGTAGAGTTTGAAATGACGGGTCAAACTCATGATCCCACCAGATCTGACTCACTGAAGTCTGCCAGGAGTCGAGGCTGCATCAGTAAATGAATCATACTCTGAGCTTATTTCACACTTTGGCTTCTCAGAAACTTGCCTGAAATATAGATGGATGACAGCATTTTCCGCAACAGTGGCCACGGCCTACAGTGTCGGGGGAACTTGTGAAATCCAGGGGTCAGAGGTTGAGCTGGTTTTTAATAAGAACACAGAGGGGAGCGTAATGGATTGTCATTCAAAAGGCGAGAGGGGGGAGAGAAGCGAGACCCCAAGATAAGGCAGCTCAGGCGGTGTGACACACAGAGAAAGAGGATAACCTTTTTCAGAGCCGACGTCCAGAGGGGAGCGAAGGAGTCAGCTGGTTCTGAATTGCCTTCCCGCTGTGCAGTATTTATCTCCGTTTATCTCTATTTTTTGTCTGTTGCTTCATTGTCTAGGTTGGTTCAGTCGGCGCAGAGCAGGTCTTTTTCCCCTTTCTTTGTTTGGCAGGCAAGATGAATAAATGCATGCGCTGGAGAAACCTTTCCGCTCAAACGCTAAAGGTTTGTGGCGGCAAGGCTTAAAGGACATCTCACTGCACAAAGGGGCACTGCACGAGGAGTCGGTTTTCTCACAAATTTGCCGTCTTACTGCCTTTGACCTTTAATAACACTAGTCATCTAATTCTGAGCAACAGTGGTATTATTGGTTGTGTTAGGGTAAAAAAGATCTGTGTATATCAGTTTCAGAGTTTTCAGGATGTAATTACCACTTTTATGTTGACGTGAACAAAGTTGGAAACTGCCAATACAACATGCTGTTCTGATTTCTGTTTTGAGTATCTCTCTTCCCATTTCAATCAGCCGTCAGTATCCATTTCCTTCCATTAAAAAAAAAAAGGAAGACACGCCACAGTGTTATAGTTCCGAATGCAGTCGGCGTTAATTAGGGTCTCGCCCTCCTGACCTCCGGGGGTTGTACGTGCGACAGCTATTCATCAGTCTCCCTCCTCACCCCTGTTGCTATGCACTCACATGCTGTTTCCATCCTCCACGCAGGGACTCTTTGTTTAGCCGGAAATGTAATTCATGTCTGGAGGCAGACGGTGGTGCGCTGTGTGGGGGAGAGGCAGCTTATTGGGCCTGATGGATGGAGAGCCACAGGGATGCTGACAGGGCAGCAGCCTTGGTATATACAGTACATAAAAGAACAGATGGACCTCATAGGTCTCACTGTGACAGACTGTTAATAATAATTTGATTATTATCTCTTGTTGCAGTTTCGAAGTTTAGGTGTGTGAGATTTTGGAGACCACATTTAAAAAAAGTTTTTAATATCGATCGTGCTGAATTTATGAAACTGGCCCAGAGGAAGATCAAATCAATATAAGCCGACAAAAAACAACAACAGTATTGCAGCTGTTCAGCACCGCTGCTCAACCCTCACACCATGACTCCAAGAGAACGTCCACTGAACTTCCTTTTTCTTCACTTTTGGAGAAAAGTTTGCTCTTAGTGCACAAAAACTGATATAATAGGTTTCCATGAAGGAGGGCTATATATATACACTTAGTGGCTCTTATTTACATTAAATCCTGTCTATTCTGGCTCAATGCATTAAGCATGCTTGTATTCTGTTTTATGTTTATTCCTATGGTGTGTGTGTGTGTGTGTGTGTGTAGGTTTTGCCCTGTTTGGTATTGTTTTCTTTCACCTGCCCAGGGACTATGGGAATTAGCTAGTAGTTAAATCTGATACAAAACATCTCTTAGAATGAGATTTAATGTGTTTTTCTACATGGACCCTGATGTAAATAGGGTAAACTAAACTAAATGAACTATATTTTTTTTAGTGTTCAACTCTTAATAAATAATACATACAGATGTTTGCAACCTTTTTTTGCTTGTTTATCCATGACTATTTAATGTTATTGAGAGATACAAAGATGTGAAGAATATGTTTTTCATGGGCTTTAAATGATGTTCGTGTGACGATATTTCACTGTGGAAATTGTCTCCCATTTGTCCTCCATCTTTATAGCAGCATGAAGCGGCCTGCAGTTTTACCCTGGGACTATTTTCCGACAAATAGTTTCAAATTTTAAGACGCCCCATGAACTAAAACTAGGAACTAATAATCCCTTTTACACGTTGCTGCTATATTTTAACGGGTTCCTGGACCCGCTCCTGCTTTGGAAAAGGGCAAACAGGCTGCAGGCTACACTCTAAAAGGTCAGAACGTGGAAGAACAACCGTCTTACGCCACGCACCACACCCACATGAACACAAGAGAGACCGCTTCATGACTTTAATTATGCAGCATAGTTTTACACTGTTGATAGGATTATTTGTCTGATCTATCTTATCAACCTTAATCTTACCTAACCCTTTAATCTAATCATTAAACCCAAGCAAAGTTGTCTTTGTTGCCTTCATTTAATTGCCCAACTATACATCAGTTCCCTCCTTTTATCATTCCTTTGTGGCGTCTGTGTGAAAGTAGAAATGACAGATATTTTGGAGAGCTGCTGCAGTGTTTTTGGCATTTCAAACCAAACTTGTGCTGCTCCAGAGGACTGCTAAAGAGGACAGTTACCTTTCAAGTCGAGGTAATTACATTTTTTGACAAACACACCGTCTTCTTGCTAAGCAAGGAGGAAGTCACTGATGTGTCTGTCGATTTGGTTCAAATCAAAGAGTCTTTCATGATGCTCCTGGCTGTGTTTGGGTTTGCTGCTTGTGTCTTTGTGCATTAAAACGAGCGCCTCGTTGACTTGAGCGAAGCTAATAAAGTGACATTCTGTATGAACGCTTACTTTCAAGACTCCGCTGTCTTCTCATTATGAGAACTGCTTCTTATATATGTATATCTATTCCTGTATATGTGCCATCTGTGAGTTGCACAACGTAGAGAATATGAAGTATTTGTGTGTGCTTCTCTGTAATCCTCATGTCAAAAATAAGTACAACACATGAAAACAACAGCAATCTGTGCATCTTGTCAGCGACATACATATCGTCAAGAACAAAACCCACTTATTTGATTTCCAGCCCAGTATCTCGGAATTAGGTTCATACAGTAATTCATGCCTCTCTAGTAACCGTAACAAGTGCTTTTTGGAATAATAGTTCAACAGTTTGGGAAATATGCTTATTTTCTTTATGGCACAGAGTTAGATGAGAAGATTGATACTGTATTACCTTCTCTCAGCCAGCAGACGGTTAGCTTAGCTTAGCACAAAGACTGAAAACAGTCTGGCTCTGTCTACCAGCACCTCTAAAGCTCACTAATTAGCATGCTATAGATCGTTTTTTTTTTAATCCCCACAAAAAACTGAGGAGTAAAAATGTCAGTTAGCCGTTTAACGGTGAGTTATGTACTAGATTCTTTCTTGGGTGGGCCGCAGTGGTTTCCTGGAGTCTGGTTTGGCAACTGCTCCAAGAAATAATCTAAAACAATCCTTTTTTATGTCGATGTCCAATGAGTGCAGAGGATGTTATGGACGGGGATACAATTTACAGTGCTTAGCAAGTGAGAGCACGCAGCGGTATTGCCGACAGGGAACCATCAGAAACTGCAGAGAGCAAAATACTGACTGGTTGTTGTAGTGTCGAAGAGCAGAGCGGGAGCTGCAGTGTGTTTGCGTAGGGAGTGTGTGAGCGTACATGAGAGACCCTTTGCAGCACAGGAGGGTTTAAATTTAGCACGGAAGATATCCAGTGAATACAGTTTGTGTTTGTTCACATATAAAACGCTGCAGCTGAAGACCAGAAGAAGATCTTGTTGTCGGCTGCTGTGTAGAGTGACGAGGGGCAAACCGAGGCGACGTTAGCTGGCGGCAGGAGTTATTTTATTGTTTTTGGCGTTTAAGTATGCACCGTTTTGACATGTATATGTCTATTTCTGTGTGTGTACAAAGAGAGACCGAAAATAAGCCGAGTCAACTTCCTGGTATCAGTACTCATACACGGCCAATCAAGCTACGCTAACCGTCTCCTCTGTAGCCAGTGCTATCAGTTTTTCCTCATCGAACTCTCTGCCAAAAAGCAAATCAGACTATTTCCCAAAATATCAATCTTTTCCTCTAACCATACTGTAGTTGCCAGATATCTTGTCATATGTCCTATGTGTCATATGTCTTTGCATGTGCATGTAGCCACATGTATATTTGTCTTTGCCCTTGAGTGTGCCCGTAAAACTGCCTCACCCTGACCATAACAGCTTACCGTGACCTCGCAGTCTCTTGGCAGCAGGTTGAGTAACTGCTTCATTATGAGTACCAGCAGCAGCGGCTCCCTCAGTGTTACGCACACGGTCCACCCAGGAGTCTAAATCACCTGGGCATATAGGGAAAGCATTTAAGCCGTCTTTAATAATGATTAATACACCTCCACCACAACACAAAATAGGCCTCCAAACACCGTCATCCATCATCAATATGAGACCCCGTCTTCTATACCACTTAAATTACATTCATTAGTGGAGCCAGCGGCACAGAGGCTGCTCGGGAGGTAGCCTGGCCAGTGGTAATTGTTCTTATGTCAATCGGTTATGTGATTGGAAAATAAAACAAAACAAATGAGGAAAAATGAGAGAGGGAGTTGGTTTCACTACAAATGCAGTTAGAAGACACTAATACACTTTCTACAGTAAAGACCCATGTTTCCCAACAAAAGGATGACTCATGAGGGACCCGTTTACGCCATGTTTGAAGACCTGCGATATCGCAAGCTACTCCGTGCCTGGTAATCTGTCATTGACCTTTTTCTAAAGACACATCCGCATTACATTTCCATGTTCAAGCCTGACCTTCAAGTTAATTCTGTATGCACTTTAATTATGCTCTTAACCTCTTCCCAGCTTGGTGTAAAAATCTTTCTCTTGTTTGCTTGCACACTCTTCCAATCACACACACTAATCCATCATTGACCACACAAATATGCCTGTGGCTATATTTTCCCTTGAAGAGGTAAATCAGTTCGTTTTATGTCATTACGGTGTCAAGGCAAGAATGCCACCTGATTTACTTGCAATCAATCTCTCACTACTATGCACACACACTAACACATATGGAAAGACAGCCACATGCACACTATCTTTCTGATCTGCTGCGGTTGAAATGGCACCCAAAACATCAAATCTCAGAAGTATTTGTGTGTAAAATGATGGACGCAAAGAAGAACATTAACATGTTGTATCTCATTTGTTTGATTTGTACACAACCAGAAATGTAAAATTCACAATATGAGATTTCAGGGGAAGTTTCGTAAAGGAAATATTTCTTGACCAACGAGAGACGGGTGCATGTGACTTCCTGAAGCCTTAACATCAAACTGACTTGTTGTTTGGCAGGAAATGGTTCCAGCACGTAATGCCATAACTCCAAAACACTTTACATTTCTGTATTTGTGCGAATTAAACAAACAACGTGTTTTAGTTGTCATATTTTTTAACTTTGGCTGGCTGTTTCCCCCTGCATCTGGTGTTTATGCTCGGCTAAGCTAATCATGTCCTTGCTTTAATTGTTACAGACGTGCGAGTGGTATCAATCGTCTCATCTACTGTAACTCTCTGCAGGAAAGATATCGACTGTTCCTTTAAACAGTTGATATCTAACTGAAGTTAGAGCGACTTTAGCCTCGTACTGTGATGGACTCCCCAGTGAAACTGATTTTTTTGAGGCGTGTGCAGTTAAAAGAGGGATTTATATAAAATCCTTTGCATTTGATTGGACCGCTAAAAGGTGGGCGGGCTTATAATGTAACACCATACGGAGCTACAGGGAACTGTGGCTCCACAGACACTCCTCCCTTGTCGCAAAAAAAATGCATTGATTAATGGATGTCATATTATTAATTAGTATTGTATTACAAAAATACAAATAAATAGATGTTTTGTAAAAAAGGCGCACAATTTAACCGGGGATTTGATCTAAAATGGTTCAAAGTTTTTTTTTTTAAATTTCATCTTAACTTTAAGGTTAGTTTAGTTAGGGTTTAATCAGATCAAGTATTTTGCCAAAAGTGTTCTTGTCCCAACATCTTGAGTCTTAAAATTTTTTATTGTATTTATGTCAGTGTCCATGCACTAAAGAAATATTTACATTTTTAAACATCTTATTTTTGTCCAGACATACCACCAGCCCTGTTCAATCAAAGACAGCCTCTCGTAGCTGTTACGGGAATCACTTTGTGCTGGTTTCACACAGCCGGGATAAATAACACACCCTGGTTCTAAATTCCTTAACTTCATTTTGAAACAAGTTGGAGGCACACGATAATGATCCAGAGCATCTCACAGTCGGAGGCACAAACACCTACAGACTTGCAGAGTGGCTCAAAAGGAAGTGAACACAAAGCTCGCACTTTTTTTTTACGAAAACACCCAGGAGCATCTCTCCAGCTGCTTTTTGATGATGATCTCCTCTTCATTCATCCTTCCTCCACCCTGTGAATTCCTTAGAGGTGTCTGATTGCCACAGCTGTGTGATGCAGTTTGACTTGGGTGGTTCGACACCTCTGTCTAACCAACAAACACTGGCCAACACACACAAACACAACACACTACACTCGCTCTCTTCCCACGACAGAGCACACACACACACACACACACACACACACACACACACACACACACACACACACACACACACAGACCAGAATGCCTCTACGCAGGGGTAAACTGAAAGAAGGGATTCACACAAACAGTGACAGACACTTGTAAGAACATGTGTATAAACATGCCAACGCACACAGACACACACGCTCGCAGTTTGGTCCTCAGGAATGTCTTAGACTTGTGGGATTTGACCAAGTGGCAACCTCTGGTTCTGGTAAGTGAAGCCAATGCAGAAGTGCCTCAAACTTACATTCTTTCTAATGGCCGGCAGGGGGGCCATTAGAAAGAATGCAAAAAGAAGTCTGAATTTATAGACCTCTATGAGGAAATGACCCGACTTCTCACTTGATTTTTTTTACCTCAGTAAACATTGTTAACATGAGTTTATGGTGTCAAGTCTTCTTCAATACAGCATGATGGTCATTTTGGGAATTATTGTCTCATTTAGATTAGAATAGGCGATAAAGCAGGGGTAGGCTTTAGGGCGGGGCTACCTTTTGATAGACAGGTCGCTACCATGGCGTTGTCAAGTCTGGGTCTTAGAACTTCAACTCTTTCATAGTGTGTTCTCAATTCATACAAAATCAATTGTAACATTTTCGTGGCCTACAAATATCTTCAGCATTCGGTTGTACTAACACGATGGCGGCGGCCAAAATACCAAGATGGCGACGGCCAAAATGCCGAATTAAACGCTTCAAAACCGTAGCGCACAAACCAATGGGTGACGTTACTTTGAGGTTTGACACCTCTTTTTTTTGCTTTGATTTGTCTGTCCTTGACGTACAAACAGACACACACAGCTAGACATTTTAAAAGTCTAAATAATACCTTGAACCTAAGTAGAGGTCTCTTTTGGTTTGGTTTTGCTATAGAAATGTATACAAAGTTTACTTTTTGAGATGCTCCCTTGTGTTTGTTCATTTTCACTGACTAATTCAAGACGCAACGTGGTCAGCCCAACTACTCGGGGCATGTTCTGCTTTGTGCCAGGAAACCATAAAAAGTATTTTCATGTACCATTTAACGCAGCTCTCCGTAACGTTGCCTGTTGCTGTGGTCCATAAACGGGCTTCTCTGTCATTAAGACGTGTTCTGTGACATTTTCCGGATGTAAACATGGGAGTGCCTATATTGGAGTGATGAAGACTCTGATCATCTGTCTACCAAGAATGGCTGATGTTTAAGCTGCTGTTGCCATGTGAACAAACATTTGTTTTAGCAAGAAGCTACACGGTTTTGTCTCCTGCAGTTGCTGTGGGGGGAAAAAAACATTTGATCTACGTTAAAAGTCAAAGGAGACAACACACTTATGCTAGTCGGATACACTGATCTGTACACACACATGCGCAGATGTGAATCTGTTATATTTATCATCATTTGATACTGTGGTCTAGCATCTTATTCAGCTTATATCAGCCCTCTGACTTGTCAGCAAAAATGCAGCTGAAAGGAAATATCGATTTAGAAATAAAATGTGGGGGGGAAAGCGTCATTGTGTTTGAATTGCAAATGCCAAGCAACGTTTTACGACTCAATATGCAGAACGAGAGTCTCAATCTATCTTCTACCCTTCTACTCAGAGAGAGAATTAGCTGGAAGGTGGATGAGATAGTAAATAAGAGGGTGCCAGTAATAAGGAATCAACTCAATGCAACTAGTCATTTGACTTATGTGCTTCAACCACTCTGCTTTCCACATATTGACATCTTTGTAGCAAGGTTTGTGATTGCTAGAGATCGCATATGTTTAAAGGCTGCAATGGATCACGTTTTAAACATAATACCCATGGTTTTATGAATATGTGCCATTGGTCTGTGGTCGTGTCCACAATATTGCAGATAGTTTTTGACCTTTCATGGCCACAAAGCTGGCGTTTTCCATCCCCGAGAAGGAATCTTTTTGAAATTGACCCGAGAGCGGATCAGTTTCAAAAACGCTGGTCTCACAGCGTCGCTTCTCAAAAACACTGACTTATGATTGCCAATCTTCACAGACGCTGTCAAATATATCCCCGCGTAGCAGCGACATTAAAAAGCCTATTTTCTATCATATCTTTACGTTCATGCTGTCAGACCGTGACACGTTCATCGATCGAGGGTGCGGTTGTCCAGGAGTTACTGTTAGCCTCGGTTAGCAGGAAGCATTTATGACCCTCAATCAAATTATTATTCAATGCTTGTAGAGGCGTTTGAAAACAGAAAGACAGTGACAGTTACATCTATGTTTCCAGCTATAATAAAATGTGTGATCCCAGAGAGAGTCCGAGGCCAAAGACTGCAGCTTTAATTTATTATAAGGCTGTGTGTCGGATTCAATCCCACTGCCACAATGCTGCTGTTTGCAGAAAAAGAGGTTGACTGTTTGTCTGTTGATATTGTAGTGAGGATGTTGAACTTTAAGAAGTCCATCTGAGGGCCATGCAGTGTGTGCAGAATCGTGTTTCAAATGTATGTGCATTAGTGTGGACATGGCTTACGGGTTGCTGCTCTACAGTGTGAAAAACAACATCCTCAGAGCGAGTTAATCCCTCGCAGAAAACACAAAGCCCTAATTTGGTTTTCTGTGTCTGTTTTCTTGTTATTTCATTGCACCTGAACTGTTTTCATGTCACTGAGCGCAAATACGTTACGCTCTGTTTACTGTCAATCACCTGACATTGAATGAATAGAATGGCAAATAATCCTTCCTGGCAAACAAATAGTAGTTATATGAAATCATATTAGTAAAAAACATTACTCATTATGTGTGTCAGTGTGTCTGAATGTAGTCGCTCCAGTGTTATCGTTCACGTTTCCCCACCATATTAGCTGTAGGCGCGGCACAGATGAGCACATGTGGGAATACGTTGCTCTTCACTGGGTGGGAACTCAAAGTGGAAAAGACAACAAAAATCAAGGATCCCTCTCTGACCTCCCAACAGTGCAGGTCACTTCTAGCAGCTGTTTATTGATGTGAGATTACTGCTGGAGAAATTTGAGCCCATTTTTCCTCAACATAATTTAGAAGCATCACGAACATCCCATATGGAACCAGTATGTGCTAAGGGAAACAAATGTAGGCCTGGTCTTTATCCCACAGTATCCATATACACTAATTATGTCCAGACATACAAGTGTTTCTACTCTTTTTCCATGAATGAAATATTGGTAACATCCTGTGTGCCGGAAAGTAACCTGCGTGTATCTCTATTAGCTGCCATTCCACCGTTGATTGACACTTTTCATATTACTTTGGGAAAAACCCGACCGCACTCTCTTTAGCGTGTCGTGCTGCGCCAGTAAAGTCAAGTATTTTCAAATGATCCCTCAGAAAATCTGTCCGTCTCAGTTCATAATCTTCCCTTAAGCACCGTGGAAATGAGTTGAGGTCCTGTCATTTCCTACTTTCATGTTTCTATAACTGTGACGGGACAGAGGACAAATAAATTATCTCACCACACACATGTCCGACTACTTCTCCGCACTGTTTTTCAAATGTTTTATCTCAGCACACTTCCCACATCTGGATTCACTGCTGTGAACGGGATTGAAACAACTAATGTAGTTTATTAAAGGGAAATAGGAACGGCGTTTGAAGATTGAAGCAAAAACACTTACCTCCTATAGTGTTACAGACTAACATGAAATGTCCAGCAGCAATGCAGCTCGACGCTTAATAATGTTTCGAAGCAAAACTCCATCAGTGCAAATTATTTAGGAGCATGCTTTTATTAAAACAAAGAGCTCTTGCTCCCTCGGGCCAATTACTTTCAGGACTTGCGAGGAGTTTCAAAGTGTTTAATCGCTGCGTTCAGCAAAGGCAATTTATTTGGTGTTGAACGTGATAGTAATTTAGGATGAGTGTATTTTGCAAATAAAACCCAATCATTTAGCAAACACCTGCGGCGGCTTAGAGCCTTCATTTATGATAATGTATATGTCTGTTATTTTAAAGGAGATCTCCACAAATTATACCACGGCCAAGCTCAACGATGGCCAAAAGGTAGTTTAAATAAATGAAGGAATAAATCAGTGTGGTCTTGATATTTAAGGACTATGTGTGTGATGTAAATCCTATTAAAAGTGCGTGTAGATAAGGGGAGTAAATCACAAGTTTCATCACGATAGAATATATCGATTCTTTTGACAATGATAAGGTATTTGCAAAAGTCCCAGTCTGCCTTGATAGGATTTCGATAAAATTCAGGGGCCTGCAATCTATATGGGACAATATGCTGGTCCACCAAGGTGCCTTGGGTCGGCTTAAGTTAACCTTAAGTTAACCTGAGCCAAAGTTGTCGCTAACTTTGGGGCTAACCCCACGCTACCACGGCGTTGTCAGTTCTGGGAGTTGTCCATGTTTTGGTCATATAACTTTAAAGATGGCGACGGCCAAAATGTTGAACTCAAGGCTTCAAATCGGCAGTCCACAAACCAATGGGTAGATTTGTCATGGTGACCACTTCTTATATACAGTCTATGATTGAATGATGAATGCATGAATGCATCGATACAGATTTATCATGACACCCCGAGTGTCGATATTTATGTTTTGGGCATTATGGGTGTATAGTAAGACTGACGTGTTAGGGCAGTTCTCACTATGTAACACCCCAAAGCCAGTGAATCCCTCTGTGTGACACTGGTCTGTATAGGTTTCTCTCAAGCAAAATGCACAAACAAAAGGTCCAGTAAAGATATACATGGTGCAGTTTGTAAGAGAACCAATTATTCATGTAACTTTGGCTTAGATACCATTCATTCGATAATATCTTTATCTAACCATCAGCAGGAGTTTCGTGAGAAAGGTGTGGTGCTTTGCGGTGATTCATAAGGCTATAAATCTCCAGGTTGTGTAACCTTCTTTCAAATATGCTTAGCAGTAGGGAGTGTCACAAATACAAATGTATTGTTCAGATGTGCATAGATAATGCACTATGAACAGATGCCATTTGAGCAGAACAAATATTTGCATGTGTTAATCCTATAGTGACTTCAGGCAAACATTTTTATCTGAACTTAGAAAATAAAATAATGTATTACCCAATTAATTTATGACTTGTATTTTCCCATTTCCACTATTAAGTTCCACACAGATAGACCGTTGAATACCTTTTATTTATTTTATTCAATTTAGAGTATTTCATTTTTTGTTTAAGATGTTTTTTTTGGAGTAGAAATGGCGGAAAATGATTTAAAACAAAAGAAAAAGAATGACACAGATATAACTATGAATACAGCTGTGACATAAACAGGTCCCTACAATACAGCTCCCTTAACAAGCTCCAACAATCAGGAGCCAATTATTTCAATTGGTTCATTTTTGTAATGGTCTTCCTTTATGCTCTGGATGGTCAAATATGTTTGAGCAAGGTAGTTGAAAAAGATTTTTCCCTTTACATCTTAAATAAAGGCACGTCCAACTGGGAAGAGACCCCGGGGAAGACCCAGAACACGCTGGAGAGATTACATCTCCCAGCTGGCCTGGGAACGCCTCGGGATCCCCCAGAATGAGCTGGAACATGTTGCCGGTGAGAGGGAGGTCTGGGTCGGCCTGCTTGCCCTGCTGCCACCGCGACCCGACCCCGGATAAGCGGTGGAAAATGGATGGATGGATCTTAAATAAAGTATATAAGAAAGAGATCAATATCGCAATAAGTTGCCCCTGGGTTTACTGGGGTCACTCGGCTGGCTGCTTCAGGAGCTCTCTGGGTCAGACAGGCCATACCATGCTTGGTGACCCTGGTTCAGATTTGTGTTGTTGCTGGACACACCAACTAAATCCGCAGGTCAAGACACCACACTGCTGCAAGTATGAGTGGGCGGAGGTCCAATTTCATGCAAGTGAAAATTCAATCTTCAGAGCAGAACGGCTCCCAAACCCTGAGAGACGAGATAAGACGGAGGAGAGATCCTGCTCCCAGCTGTAATAAAAGCTGGTTTTGCTGTGTCTTACAAAATACCATTTAGTGTGATATAAGGAGCTGCTTGTGGGCACGACCGGTTCATTATTCATAATTAACAACACACGGCAGCCATTTATGTGAATTTTATACATAATTTTTAGAGTCTGTTTAGTGCTTAAAATGCAGATTTTTCCCTTCAATTGGCTGAATAGTTTTGCTCTTTTTGACCATTTCCAGGCTTCACAGTCCCATATTTACATGTATTAAAATACAGAAGCTGCTCAGGATAATAATGAGCTTCTCGCTGCACACGGAGACTTGCAGTTATTGGTGAGGCAGAGGAAAGTGCTTCTGGGAAACCAACTTATAAAGCAGCCTGTAGTCTCAAGGCTCCTACCGCCATGTTATTTACAATGTCTGCTCCCTGGCGAAAGCAGTTTTACTAAGAGTAGCAGAGCACTATTTCATTTTTAATGGTTACCTTTGGGGTCGGGATTGAGTAGTCTTCACAAAATCATTCGTGGGCATGTTTGTATTGTTTATAGATTTATTTTCTTTTTTTCTGCCTGTCGAGAGTGTGAGCCAGCTCACTGAGATCATCTCTGTACATACTGCATCTAGTTAATGCCTTTTTGAGAACTATCGATTGTTGAGAGCATAATGGTTGCATCACTGAATCAATGCTGACTCTGAACTGTACAAATGAGGCACTGAGATAGTTTAAGAAAAACTAATAAAACACAAACCATTAAACAGTCACTCGGAAAGTAGATGGAGTACGCTATTAGTGGTGTTTCATTTTCAACGCTGGAAGTATGCTCCAAATACAGTAAAAATCCAATTTGCTTTGTTTGCACAAGAAAGGAAAAAGTGGGGTTGCAAATAAAAAAGAGGCGCCATGTTTTGCCTTCAGTCGCCACAATGTGCACAGGCTGGCCAGCCGCACCCCGCCTTAAAGTACATCGTTGGTTGGAAATAGCGTGTAATGGACGGTATGGCTGCAGAGAATATTATTTGCATATGATACTTTTAGCGTAGACATCTTGTTTTGAGGACGAAAGCAATTCTCTGCTGCTACGATAAGCCCAAGTTTCTTCATGAAAGCCATGTTCATGTAGACGCTATTAATGAACAAACCTGGGGTGACATTGAGTGTGCTGGTATTTGCTCATAGCACCTTACACAGTACCGTTATACTGCCAGCTAGTAGTCCGACTATTCTGCTGTAACGTTTTTATAGTGGGGATTAAATAAATTACAATATATTGAGAATGTAAATCTAAGCAACGTAAATGTGTCTTTCAACAAAAAATGAAATCATTCTCAAAGCATAAGAGTTTTCCATGAACATTGCCCCCCTTGCATGATGAAAATGGGTGGTCAGAGGGTTCAGTTATGCAGCAAAGTAGTTATCTTACTCCTGTGTTTGCATTTCTCTCTCAGCGTTTGAAGTGGGTGATGTGCTTTTGGTTGAGGCCCAAAGTCTTGATGGTAATTACCTTGCTCTCTCATGACTCATAATTTCATGCCTCCGGGGGGCCATTACAGAAGCCTCAACATCTAATTCCGCTGAATTAAAGAAAGGGAAAAAAGGCAGCGAAATATGCTGGAAGCACTGCAGCTCATACTTAATGTCAAGAGAAGAAAGAAATAAAATATTTACTTTTGATTGCTTTGGAGGAAAACAAATTATGTGTGCACAATTTAAAACTTTTGCAAATTTGTATATCCTGAGTAGGAAAGTGTCTTCAAATTAGATATGAATGGAATGACTTTAAGTGCTTTTAAAACACTTTTTTTTCACCCACAAAAAAGTGGCATGCAGCCATGTGTACACCTAAACACCTAAAAGTTTGCTGGTGGAGAGTTAGATGAGATGACTGATACCACTCTCCACTATCCACTACCTCCATACAGATATGTGTGGAAGTCCCAGATACCTCGGAAAACCAGACCCCGTCATGTCTGGGTTCATAACGTCATCCGGAGAATTTCACCGAGCTGTATTCACTGTATCTAGCAAGCCACACGTCGGCTGGTTTACTACTGTGGTATGGATCGAAAATAAACAGATTTTGGTGTGATATAATTGCAATAAATTGACAAAAAGGATGCCGAAATAACTACATAATGACAAATACGGGGTACTGTCGTAGAACTCGGTATAGATAGTTATATATTTTTTCTCTCAACTCGTGTATTTGCGTCTGTCCGTGGTCTATGTAATCGTGCTGCACGATCGTGTTTTGTGCTTGGTGTGAACACACAATAAAAGTGTGCTGTCTTTATGTTCTCTGAAACCACAATGGTCTCCGTAGACTGCCATAAAGTGATTGTTTAGTCTGTGTGCTGCAGAGAGATAAAATACAAGAAATGGATGAAGACGCTCACTCTCCGTTTCAGCAGCTCGGAGAGTCAGCAGGAAAGTTTGTTTTCCAAATGTTGAACCATTCGATACATCGACATAAAACATTCATCACCCGAGACAGGGTTATTATCTACGGTATAACAGTAGGCGGGAGAGAATGCAAACAGATAAAATATTTTACAGTATAGTAGGGAATGCAGAACTCCCAAACATCACATCTCTGACCACATGCTGCATGACTCAGAGTGAGTCATTAGCAGAACAGCTCATTGGTTAGACTCTGAGGAGATATTGAGAGTGTTGAATATTGTATCAATTATCTCTGACTGCTTCCACGTCGGTTCAACCCTAGCCTGAACTGTGATATAACCCAGACTGTAAATTCAACCTGTCCTGCTTTAGTAAGAGAGATTTCACAGCTTGACACATTCATGTTGAGACATGACATCATGACATAAGGGGAAATTTTGATGCGGTCATCATGTAAACAGCCCAGTCACCTGGAACAAATGTTGGCATTGGACGTTTTTTGCAAACCACAGTTACATTGAATGTTGTTGACGTTTTTTTTTTTTTCTTAGGTCAGAGCAAGACATAGTCTATGGAGCGGCAGATATTGAAAGTTACGTGGAGTAATACAGCAAGACAGTCCACTAAGGGCAGGTGGGAGGGTCAGTTTATTGGTCAAACAAACACAGGACCTTCACCCAGGAGATCGCTGTTTGTGTCCCGGGTGACAGGTTTAGGTTGTTGCGTTACGTTGTTGCGTTACGTTGTTGCGTTACGTTGTTGCGTTACGTTGTTGCGTTACGTTGTTGCGTTACGTTGTTGCGTTACGTTGTTGCGTTACGTGGTTGCGTTGTTGCGTTGCGTTGTTGCGTTGCGTTGTTGCGTTACGTTGTTGCGTTACATTGTTGCGTTACGTTGATGATGTTACCATTTTAACACAAACCATGTTTTTTTTTACTGACCTTAACCAAGTAGTTTTGTGGCCTAAACCTAACCAGTCGTTTCGCAATGTTAACCACATGGCATTGTGTGTCTGTGTATACTTGCGAGGCTGATATGAAACATGTTTTGGTTCAGAAACTTCAACATTTAACGAATCTCGTGGGTTTACAATGCCAACATTTTTTTCTGGCCACTGGGTTGCATGTAAAATACTTAAAAGACTCATTGTGAGGAAAGGTAGTTTGCTATTTTTCTGTTAAATCAAACAATTACTTAGCTGATAATGTGTGTGTTTACCTGCTGATCTAAACTGCCTGTGTTCTAACTGAAGGTCGACCTCCGTAAATACAAAAACATTACCTTGAAAGGTCAGCTTGCTCTGTGTCTTTTAATATTGGCTGTAATATATTCCTCATGCATATTCATATCTCCAGTAATGACAGGCAGGGGAGAGATTTCATCCTGTGATCAAGGTTGTTCCCAAATGTTGATAATTTCACAGATCAATTAGCAAACTACAGCATAAGGCTCTCTGTTTAGACTCGCTGTGTGCGTGAAATTAATTTCTTTTTACAATCATTTGCTGTGTAATTGTCTGTGTACCTGCGTGTGTGCATTCCTGGTCTTCATTGTTTGAATTTCTGCCTGGACGAGCTTCCCTCAGCCTGGGTTTCCCAGCCCAGTTAAACAAATCTACGAGGGCAGCGTGTCTGACCTGGGTAGACTTTTCTGAAATGACTACATTATGTAAAAGTCATATCAAAAAGTAGTCGTTATTCACTGGCAAGACTAAGCTGCAATATTCATGCAATATCTTTTTTTCTGTCCAAGCCTTCAGAAAGCCTATCTCCTACGAAGAGTTCATGTCCTGTGTCCCGTGTGTGGTTAAGGTTATTTGGTTTTGGTCAAATATTATATTATATATAAGTCAACATTTCCTGTCCAAGCTTCAAGTCAGCGTTGACTTTCTAATATTTAATCAAGACCTAGCTTTAGGGATGGCAGTGTCAGTCGGTTGGTCCGCTGGGGTCCATACTGAAATATCCAACTATTGAATGGATCAATGGTAAAGTTTGTACAGACAATTATGGTTTCTAGACAATGTATGGTAATGATTTGGTCCTCTGACTTTTCCTCGAGCACCACCAAGGTTGACATTTGAGGTTTTAAGTGGATTATCAACATGACTATTAGTTGACAGGAGAGGATACATGAAAACAAATTAAATATATTGACAGTGAACTATTGAAAATATTTAAGAAGGCACATATCGCACGAACATTGTCACGTTTGAAGATACTTTTAATATAGATGTTGTCACATTATATTGGGGGAAAAAAAGGGAATCCGATTTGCATTTAATTTTCTTCCAGATATATTGCTGATGCAAATTAGTTGTAACATTTATTGTAGGACACGGGGTTGCTCGGCCATGAGGGGACTTTCAGCCCAATAATAAATATGAAGTGAACCAGCAGTGGCTGGGTTATCTGTCCGTATACTGTGGAATAGCTGCAGGGGCTCATTTAGTCTAAAATGAACAACCCTTGCAGGGATTGTCTAGTGGACATCAATCGAGGCTCTAATGGTCTCTCTGGGTTCCTCTCTAGTGACAACTCTGACTGGTTTGACAACAGTACTCCCTGAAGACCTAATTAGCCTGACCATTAAGCCCAAAGGATGATTGAGGAAACCGCGGTGCAACAAATATTAGACGTTTTTTGAACTGGCAAAGGAGAAGAAGGTTTGAAGCAGACTTTTAGTAGAAGGAAGTATGAACATGTTATCCTACTGTCAATATTCAGATTTTACCCTAGTTTAATGAATTATCTCGACTGTGTTTTATCATGTTGCCTGTTGTTTCCTTTGCAATGCCAAACTACATTCAGTGTTTTGCATGAAATTGTCCGAATAACCTTTCATAATCCTTGCCATAGGGCAGAACTGTGCATTCTAACAAGAGTGTGTGTGAGTGTGTGTGTGTGTGTGTGTGTGTGTCTGTCAGGAGGTGGAGGGGGAATTCCTTTGAGGCGAACAAGGGGGTGTGGGGGGGGGGGGGGATTCAGGAAAGGAAAAGAAAAGATGTAATCCCCGAAACACGCGAGTGCTTGACATAAACAAACACGCTGGGAGGATTTCAAAGGGACGACTGCTCGCCGGGAATCCTCTCATGTGCTGATTGGAGATAAGGAAGCAAATGCAGTGCAGAGAGGTATGAGCTCATACTGTCTGCCCACACACACACACAGTCCCAGTGCCAGAGCCCTTTCTCTTTCATGTGTTGTCAGGAAAATATTCGGTTGTTTGTTTACCGGCAATATCCCCCCCCTCACAAGCTCGTAAGACTACATCCGCATCGATGCCGAACCAGGAATGTAACCATGTAACGGGGGAATTTCCCCCATGCTTAACTGATAAGCTCAATGGAGCTTGCCTTGTCTTGCATTTGGAAAACATCTGTTGAATTCTTTGGCCATAATGCGAACTGTGTGCAAGTATGCTGAAAATACCTGTGTACATGTCAGCACAGAAAGTGCAGGGGGTGGACACCATCATATGGACACCTGATGCAATGCATTATGGAATCCAACACTGCAGCCCTCAATAAAGGTGTTGTGTTTCCAGTATTTTCTACTGTCGTACACAGGGGAAGTTAACTACATTTTCATTCTTAGTTTTAAATATATAAAAATGGAAGAACAAACATTTCAATCACTATATCAACATCTGACAGCTCGTGGTTGACGTAAAGAAACATTTAATCAGCTGGAATGCTTATATCTTATATAATAGTTCAGTTTGAATTCAATATTGGTCTGAAAATAACATCACACAGTTGACTTCAGCTACTAATTTGTAGCCTTCAGAAGGCAATATGAATAAAATCCTCTATCATGGGATTTTGCTATTTTAAAATGTAGCATAATATTTAAAATCTTCTGGGAAATACAATATTGCCATTAAGCAGTTTTCCCTTAATAATTTGCAACATTGCCTGCAACTCAGAGATTACAGGGATGGCGACCATTCGCATTGCCGGAGTGTTCAGGTCTTGAAAATAAGGACTCTGGTTCAGACTAACGTACCAATTTAGTTTGGAAGACCTGTCACCGCTGCGAGGGAGATGACTCCAGCTTGGTGTCCTGGGTGTTGTTATAGTTGACTGAAAGAAAAAGTCTGCAGTATTTATATAGTGCAGCATGCAGGCAAGTGATGGGCAGTTCATGGAAGGAAAACTTTGACTGCTCACATCACTGTAGTTTTTAGTTCCTTTCTGTACCTTTGTGGGGATGGGCTGGCTGGAAGCGTTTTATCACATCCACAAAGCAGAATCGGCAGCGAGTCGGAGCTGAAGCATAAAATGCTCTCTGATTTGAGCCCCCTGCAAGCCTGAGACCTCCTGATGTTGGAATTCAGCCTTGGGCAGTCAGTCTTGGCTCTTCCAGTTGTCCATTATTTACCACATCACGGTGCACTGGAGAGGAGCATGCAGAGTCAAATGCGTACTCCAAAGAGCTCAAGAACCGAAACCACCAGTTTGGGCAACTTTTAGTCTCTAGAAACACCGACAGAGTGTGCTGTCTTTTCTTGCCATAAGGATTAAAGATTGTCAAAAACTTTTAAAACGTTTTGGTTTTGAAACCCGCAGAAATAAGTTCTGCTTTTGCCACTGGAAATTGTCTGGCAGCTAGCTTACAAAAGAGATTATTCCACAGTACTTCTGACAGTTTTGATAACACTCTGTGACTCACACACATAAACAGGTGTGAAAACACTCAAACCATCATTTTAGGCAGGCATTTAAAAACACTCTTATTTTCACTTGCATGACCTCAGGCTTATTCACTGAATGTTTGAGTGTTTGAAAGTCATCATGTCTGCACCTAATCTACCCAGATGCGTCTTTTACTTTCCGACCTTGAATTACAATTCAAACGTGGAATTGGCTGGAGAAAAAAACAAACTTTTATGTGCAAATGAAAGGTCTAATGTGCAGCAGACCAGATGCAGTCTCTTTGTCAAACTCTTACTCCTTTGATAGGAAGAGTTTTTTTCATCTCGTGCCAACGCCTTGTGACATACTTGTGACATTACTTGTCCTCTGCACCAGTTCTTCCTGCTGTCTGTGTGTTGTCTCGGTTTGGAGGAAGCTTTATCCCACTTTATTCTCTGAACGTTTGTACTCTGCAGGCACAGATGTTATACGGTACTCCGCTTCACGGTTCCTTCCAGCTTGCCTGGCATTTAAAATGTTATGGCCATTTCCATTCTTTCCTCCCAAACCACAGTCATTTATCTTTTTTGTTCCTGTCAGCTGATGTTGCCTGACCTCAATTTTTCCTCCACGCTGGATTCTGTGAGCTGGGATTTTTTACCTGTAGCTTGGATTTACTCAACTGAATTAAGATATTTTTCATACCCTCTTTTCTCATCAGTTCCGATCAGATTGGTCTCATTGGTCACTTTCAGTTATGGGACTACTAGTCTTATTAAATAAGCGAATTGATTCTGAAAAAGCAACCCCAAAACACCAGTGTTATGTCTTTTCAACAAATCGATATTCACTCTGTACATTAATTAAAGATACCTAGATCAAATGTATTATTGTAATAAATATTGCTCTATTGTACTTGCCGTGTTGCCCACGGCTTTCCATTCAAGTGATCAGATCAGACCAGAGTCATATTGTTTACAATAGAAAAAGCTAAGAATGATTGCAGAAAAATCATTACACAATCATCACTAGGCCATTAATCTTCATATCTGCTATTACGCAGGGGGGGGGGGGGACTGTGTTAACGTTGTTGATATTATTGTGAAGTTGATGCTAAAGAATTGCCAAGTCGTCCTATAACCAATACCTAAAGATGGAAATAATATGTCACTTAAAACACGACAAATGGGGCAGATAGAAGTCCATCATGTGGCGGGCATTGATGAACAAAAGAGGGATGTAACTGCATGTGTAGAAATGTGCTTTTGATTCTTATTTAGTGATATAGTATACTTTATGCTGCACATTATGTTGTTATTTATTTATTTGACTCTTGCGTGATGTCAGATGGGTGGTTGGCTCTGAAATAACGACATATTTTGATTTGATAAACAGCTTTGCCTGCATATCTTCTTCTCTATTTGAAAAATTCATGTTTTTTTTGAAAACAGACCTTACCCACGTGAAAAAAAAAATCCAAGAGCCTCCCTCCCCCAGTTTTCAAGAATTTGCCCAAATTCAAAGATACATAGCAAACTAAGCCAAGCAGTTGGACTACATACAGACAGCTGTTGTTTTGACTTGTTTGTAACAATTCTCTATTAGTCATGCTGCGGTTGTGTGAAACACAGCAGCAGTGGATGAGAGACACAGATACGATTGAAATATTGCTTTTCTACATGTTTCTGCTGGTGAACAGGTTTATTGCTAAAGTATTGGCCTATTACTCACGAAGGTTTTATTGCACGTACAGTAACAAGACACAGAGCAGAGGAGATGCTGCAGTGTGACAATAAATTACACCAAAATGTTAAAAGAACTGGTAACGTTGGAGCTTTTCAATACTACGGTCTTTAATAATTTAGCTCGGGTTTCAATGCCCATCCTTATTTCTCGGCTGCTGCCATTTGATTTGATTTGCTGCACATATTTATATATATATATAGAGAGAGAGATAGTTACATTTTCTTTGAGTTGGTTACTGATACTGTAGGCTTGCTGTGTAAATATTTTCCCAACAGTGATTTGTTTTTATAAGGAACATGATACGCTTGATGTTCAGGAACACGTTGGCTTATGAATTGTTTAACCTGAGGTGTTAAATATAATGAGCGTGCTTGTGCATGTCCTCTGAGCGCGTATAGATATTTTCTCCTAAATGTTCTTCTCTGTGTGTGTTTTGATGTTGTCAAGAGCACACCTCTTCCTGTGTATGTGGTGCGGGTTTCGATGTCCCATCAGTCCTTGAACACTGTCCCAATGTCCTGCATGTGAATTGGTCATTTCTCTCCAGGCCCTGACAGCTGGGGGGCAGGCGTATCGCTGCCCGCCCCGGCCAGACAGCTGCTCCTTTCCCTCGTCCTGCCCTCCAACAGTGGAGCCTTGTGCGGCGTCCACCTCTCCTGAATGTCAGCACTCATGTAACTACCTCGCGCTCAAATCACTAGCTCTGTGCGTTTCTCTTCACCGAACCCACTCTGCCCACTCGCTCTCTTTCTCCCAGAGGACCCGTCTGTTTATCTGTCGCACATTTGCACCTCTCCTTTGTTTACGTTTCCCAGCATCTCTGCTTTCCGCAAGACGGCTGGCAGGTTATAAACTTCCCCACTGAGGTGAGAACTTTTGCTGTATAGTAAACATCTTGGCTCATTCCCACATCCACAGACATGAGTCATAATTCATCACCTTTTAGTACAAACTAGAATATCCTTCTCAAAAAACAACAAAAGCAGCCAAAGCGTATCAACTGTTTGCAACACTTAATTTAAAATAAGTGAAGAAACAGCTTACGGCCACTATCATTTAGGTGCACATACTGTACAGTGAGAGCACTTGTTGTATTGACTGGGTGTCATATTCTAACCTCATATTTAGGAATGCAGCCTGTGTGTATTTTTCTTATGAAGGAAAATGTTCTTGTTGGTGAAAATAAGCACCTTGGACGTGGTTGAACTTGTGCTCGGAAGCATGACACCATGTCAAGTCCAGCCGAGGAATGCTAATACGGGAGGCACTAAGTTAGGCTCCCGCATCAAGATATGAAGGATGGGCCGATCCTGTCAGCTTGTCTTCAGCACAGAAGGCTGCAGGAGGATCAGTCACACTCCGCTTGCAACATGACGGGTCTCAGAGGTTAAAGGGCAGCGCTGCGAAGGCTCCGAGTGGAATAAAGATGCAGCAGTGTGGGGGGGGGATGCGGTGATTTATCCGTTAGAATTAATATATAGAACAAAGAAAGAGAAAGGGATGAAAGGAAATCAGGCATAATAGGAACAAATTAATCCCGTCACACTCAAAGTGTTTTTTCAATTATGGCAGCTGATCAATTAATCTATAGTGAAGTCACTGATGAATACACACCTTCATAATGATCTTAATGGCAATCATCACAGAAAATTCAAGGGATGTTCGTCTCTATGCACACTATAACTTGCTGCTGTGAGACGACGCACACGGTAATCCAATTAAACATGCAATGCCAAACATATTTCCCTTAATGCATGAGTATTTCTTTCATCTTTTCATTTTCATTTTTGAATTTCTCATTATTGCGTGTCACAGAAATGTTCACAGGGAAATGTCTCACCGCAGATTATTAGTTTGATTTCACCGATGAAAAAAACCACCAACTGCAATGCAGACCAAACCTACACTCAGGTTTACTTTGCAGTTAGGTGCATATTAAAAGCTTATACATCCAATTTCTCCATCCGGTCCCGGTGATTATTCTTGCCTGAAACCTGCATGTATTTCATCATGTGGATGTTACTTCGACTAGCAAGAGCTACAGACGTTTGCACGACTACTCCAATGCTGCTTTCAATGCACTTTAAATGTTTGTGAATACAATCTGTGACAAAAAGAAAAAAAACATTTATATCAAGTTATTGTAAACTAAAATATTCTTGTTTATTTTCGGGTGCCATTATGACGACCTGGTGTACCTGACTTGATGAAGCGTTAACTTGCACGGCCGTTGGATTCTCGCGACAAAGTTATTAACGGATTGTTTCGTGGTGGTTTACGTTCTAAAAGAAAAATAAATAACCATCAAACACTCAACAGACGATTTACTGTGGATGCAGATGCTCTTCGTTTTATTTTCCTCTTCTGCATTTCATTCATTACATCCAACGTGCATCAGCAAGAACTATGCAGCAGTAAATGTTTTTTTAGCTTTATTTTTTTCTTCAATGTGTGTTTTTGATGAAACTGGCGGGAACACTAAACTGGCCCCTGTTGTCGATTGTGTTTACCCCTGCAACCACCAGCAGCTCTCCTCTCATGTTGCCTTTTCATTCATCAGCAGACTCATTTGCCTAATCTTCGTAGGTCTTTAGACCGCTATGGAAATGCTGACAACAATGGGCTGAAGCAACTTTTTACTTCCTTGAAAAGTAGTCCTGTGACTCTTAAGGAAACTCTCGATGAGGTTCCTGGTAAGAGTAACTTAACCCCCCCCCCCCCCCCCCTTGAATATCTTGTTTTTGCTTAATCACTGACCTTGCTACAATGATGTACATGTGTACTCCAGGACCATGTGACATCACTATTGATTGTGGTTACAGACTTGAAGGATAGTGAAACAAAGCTTTAACACTTTTTCATCTAGCACCGGGTCAACTTTGTTTTTAGTTTGTCCAATACTTTGACTAAATATGACCACATACCTGCAAAACTAATGACATTCCCATCAGCGTGAGCAGTACTTTGTGTTTAGCGCTAATTAGGAAATGTTAGCCTGCTAAAACACTTAACTAAGATGCAAAACATCAGCGTGTTGTCGTGGAATGTAGCTCAAAGCGCCACTGTGCCAATGTAAAGCCTCTCAGAGCCGCCAGCGTGCCTGTAGACAATAATCTGAAAATAATCTGAAACATGTCCAGCAATTAAACACAGTAATACTGCTCCTGAATACTTGATTGGTAAATGATCAAATAAATGCAGTTTTAGTTTTTTTCTGGCACTGCTGTCCCCTTGAACAATATAAGCTCAAGAACTGTACTCTTCCTTCCTTAAGCTCTGTTTTTAAACCAGTGAAAGAACACATCGCATAATTTACATTGCACCTGCCCACACAAACAGCAGAGTGTGAATGAAATGATTCGAGAAGGATGAGCACTCAGAGCCGAGACAATGCTTGTATGTCAGGCCGTGTCTTTAGACCTTGATCTCTCTTAAAGTGCAAATCCTCCCCGGAGGTCATGTGTCTTTCACGCATTTCCTCAATTTTGTCGGCTTTGAATGCCTTTCAAATTAAGATGCCTCATGTGTGTGTGTGTGTGTGTGTGTGTGTGTGGCTGTGGCTGTGGTTGCACACCTTTGTGATACTGTGGTTATTGTTTTGTTCTTTTTGTCTGACAGTTTGGTGATTTATGTGGTGCCAGCACCAACTGGTTGATCCAGCTTTTTCAAATTGCTTATTTAGAGGAAGCGTCTTTAAATGCTGCTTTCACCCTCTTCCACACTTACAACTGGCTTATTCCTTTCATTTGAGCACTGAAACCTTCATGTATAAACCTCTGCATCAGTGTGAAAAAACCCCCGCACAGGTCATCATAATTGCGAGTATGATTTCCAGGACGACAGTGATTCATACAGTTTAACTGCACATCCCCCGCTCTTTAGTCTTCCTTCTTGCACTCGCTTTCTCCCTCTCGCCCTGCAAGGCCCTTCCTCTCGCATGTGAGTTTGGAATGTAAGCGATCACCCTGAGGTTCAAAAGGAAAAGGTCACCCATTTTCATGCGATACTCAATATGCAAATTTCAAGGCAAATACCAGGATCTTGTCGACCTGACGCTGCGGATGGTTTCTTACAGAGAACCAATTGAGAAGCGTCATTCCAAACTATTTGGAAAAGGGCAGGCACTCTGAAAAAATACTTGGCAGGTGATTGGATGAAACATCTTTCAATCTTGATTGACAGAAGAAGCCAGTCAGGAGAAGAGCGGACATATATTTTCCATCAAGGAAAACCCATAGTGTAGTTCTTTGCTTTTCTTTCAATGAAGAAATGCTTTCTAGTTGTGACATAACTGATGCTGTTGCGGCATACGCTAACCTCTTTAGGAGGTCACCTCTCCGCGTCGTCTGGCACACACCGAAGCCACGCCCCTAGCTGCCAGTAGCTCTTTAGAGGATGCTGATTGGTCCGAGCATTGGCTTACCGGACACAAACGCATTACTTGAAGCCTGACAAGATGGATTTTCGTGTGATATGTTATCCCACGATTCTCACGTGATCTTGATACATAGCGAGAATCCAGCTAGCGTGCAAGGTGAGGATCCTGCAGCCAGCTGGCACACAATTAAGTCATTCAGATTCCTCCGTGGGAGTGGTGGAACAAACAGATGATAATTCTTTTGATTTATGAGAACAGGTCTTCTCATATACCAAAGCTAAGAGTTAACGAAGCACATAATGTTCATGTAACTAAAAAAAATCCTCTGTTTTTGTCGGCTAAGATCTAATTTCACTCGTTTTTATTGTTCTGCAGCTGAAGCAGAAAAAAAGATTGTTTGCTTAGTGTTTGCTGTCACTCTTGTTTATGTCCTGGTGAGGAGAATTTCTCTGTTCCCCTGGTCAGTGTAAATCTCAGGTGCAGGGAGGTATGTAGTTGTGTTTATGGAGCTCCCTGCAGAGGAGATTGGGGTAATTACACATCTAAAGCCCCTCATAAAACAACACTCTCTTTGTTCCACCGACGTGGTGCCTGGCTGGGGATGGGGTCATGGAGTGCGTTCAGACAACAACAGTCCAAGGATCGGATTTAAATGTCTATCATTGGATTCAAGTCACACAAACAGAAACACACACAGCATGCGGATGAGTGCACAAACACAGATAAATGTGGAGGTGCAATATGTGTGCACACAGCGGTGGCAATACATTGTATTTCTTTTTCAGAAAAATGACAAATTGAAGTATAAGATGAAGTTCCCTCTCTGCAATTGCTATTCCACAGGGAAATAAAGAGCATCACTAAAAGGGTGGTTGGTTTCAGTGCAGTAAACTTTTCCAATAATGCATAAAATCTTGTTTGCATTCTGCCCTGGAGGTTGTCAGTGGATGGCATTCGAAGAGCAAATGTCAGAGATGGGGGTGTAATCAAAACAGAGCGGTGAAAATATTGAAAAACCCGTGAAAAAACGAATGATTCTAGATAACATTCCCCAAAGACATTCTGTTAAAGGTCAGGCTAATAAACACGTTTTTTTTCACCCATACAAAATACAGTGTTACTGTTTATTGGATGCAAACAGATGCTCCAACTTACATCCTGACTTCAGCTGACTTTCAAGCAGAAGCACAAACTCACATAGAATTGTGACATTACTTAAAGTCTGATAATTAGCTGTTACTATGAGTATTGCTCGACGTTATAGAGACAAAGGTGCAAGTATCACAGGAAGTGACTCACCCCTGTCACTACAAGTGAGCAGGAAATTGGGGCTGGTGCAGTCTTGCAAGTGGGCGACTGTGGCTCAGAAGGTAGAGCGGGTCGTCCCTCAATCAGAAGATTCGATTTGCTTCCTGCAGTCCATGTCGATGTGTCCTTGGGGAAGACACTTAACTCCAAATTGCTCCCGAAGGATGTGCAATCGATGTGTGAATGTGTGTGAATGATTAGTTAGTGATGGGTTAACACCCAGGTAAATGGGTTTACCATTTAGGATGCAGGTAAATGGGTTTACCATTTACCTGGGTGCTAACTTAAAGCTGTTGATTTTGTCCCTGTGGACAAAAGCGGATTTGTTTCCGAGCACCAGTGACAAGCAATAAGAAAAACTATGTAGAAATAGCCAATCTTCTCGCTGATGGTCTTGTTAACTTCAAACAACAGACTGGAGAGAGGTCACTGGACTGGCAGGAGGGCAGAGACCTGTTCTTGGTGAAGTCTCTGAGGTAGAGGAGTGAACAGCGTTATCCAGGCGATATGAACATATTCGGGAAACATACTGGCTCATAGCTCTCCGACAGGGAGGGGATGTTGTGTTAACCAGACTTCATCTGACACAACACCTCCTAAACTATCAAGAGTGAACTGATGCAGCTTTAACGCGCCTTCAGCCTCCATTTTGTCTCCATAAAGTGCAACAAAGAGTGGGTGATGAGCTTTTTCTTTGTGTCAGCAGTCAGCGCTTCATGCCCCAAAAGCTTCACCCCTGGAGAGTGCAGAGTGCAGTCCGTGCACAAGCTCTCCTGGACTGTGTTTTTGCATTCCTTAGTATTGGATTCATACACCAGGACTTTTTTACTGATTGTCTCTGCATCACATACAGTATGCATCAGTGGGTCTGCAGAGGGGCATTCAGTATCAGCATCAGCAAGCAATAATAAAAGCTATTCTCTTCAACAAAAGCATTCGATTTGCAGATAGAGAGATGAAGAGTGCCAGTGAAAATGGGACTCCAATTTTGGTGATTTTCATGTTTTCACTTCAATCGAAGAATCAAGTGCTCCTCTGGGGCTTGAGAAACCTCGAGCACATTTGGTCTTATGAAACCCTTTGAAATCCCACTGGTTGGACTAAAATAAATATGCTCGGTGGTCAAGCTTAAAACAAGACAGCTTTTCTTTACTCTTGAAAAGTTAGAATTTTGGAGAGTTCTCACTCAACAGTGGTGGTATGTGCTATTCCAAGACACATTATGCACAGCAGAAGTGTCATTACACATCACTCCTTTGTCTGAGTTATTGTCAGAACATATTTAGAGGTAGACGTGACATGTGCAGAGAAATGAGATGGAACATGGATTTCTGTCTAATATGCAGAGTTCAGATTACAAAAGTGCTATCAGAAATCAGATATGTGAGGGGGGGGGGAAAAGCAGTCTTGGATATATGTTTCATGGCTGCAGGCGTCCTGTTTCGCCACCCTCCCAGCTGTCGGGGCACGGACTGTTATGACAAGAAACATTGTAGAGTTACGTCAGCTGTCCAACCTCTATACCATCATGGTACTTCTAATGGAAACACGGACATGCCGTCACAATCAACTGCTCCAAGGTCTCAGGTTTTAGGGTCAATGGGTGAAAATGATCCCGGCAGGCTTTATAGAAATGCGAGAGCAAATAAATCAGAGGAGATGGAAATAGCAAAAACAACAAGTAGAAAAACAGTGGTTGCTGATGTGAAAGGAGCGATCTTAGTATTCATTACGCCCCACTTCTGGACAGGTGGCTCTCACAATAAGACCTGCTGAGTGAAGTACTTGTGTGAGATTAATAGTTGCGATAAGGCTGAAATGAGAGACGGAGAGGGGGAGGGAGACGGAATACAGGAGAAAGAGACGCTCTGCGAGAGAGACGGAAGAAAAGGGGTAGACTTTGAGAGGGAAACTCACCTGGCCGCCCGCCAGCGGGATGTCAGCGGCCTCTAGATTAGTGGCTATACATTACCCCAGCCTATTAAAATATTACGCACACTGATTGATGCGGACAGCCTGACTAGAGGGTGGTGACTGTGTGGGCAAATGTGTCTGTCTTCATTTAGGCCCCGCTGCCTCTAAATCCCATTTCTATCGCCAAATGTCCTGCAAACAACATGACTGTGGATTTTCTTGAGGGTTTCTGAGACAGATGTTTACGCGAAGCGCTCGTAAAAACCAGCAAAGAAGAATTTAATCATCGTGTTTCCTCGCCCAACAACGGCTATGACTCTCTTTGTGGCAAATCAATTTGCGAGCACGTCCTCGTTGCTTAATCACCGCGGTTCCTCTTACTGTTAGGAGCTGAAGTCATCGGAGACGCCTGCACTGCAGCACGAATGGCACATGACCATCCTCCCTTGTAATAGACTCTAGGGATGCCCCCCAACCCCCCCGCCTCACACACACACATTTGAACTTGAAAGCTCTGTCGGCCAGATCAGTAAATAATTACAGGCAGCCAGGCAGACAGCGCCGTAATTGAATGTACAGCAAGTTGAGATATGGTGATGGACAGATTCCCATTAACCTAATCCACTCTTCATTGCAGTTCTCCCGAGGGCAAGTTATGTTCAAACACAGCCTAATCCATCTACAGAGTGGTCTGACGCCCCTCGCCGACAAAGTAAACCAGGAGATTGACAGTATCACTCCGAGCAAGTTTACAGTGAGAGCATCCTGCAGCGTGCGCGGTCTGCACCCCGTCCTTGCGGTTTTGTTCTTCGTCCTCGACCACCTGCGCGAGTTGTGTGTCTGCTGAGGCGGTCTGTGCATGTGTGTGTTGCTTCCACTGAGAGAGGCCGAAGGAGGCAGTCCCCTCCATTGAACACCATCTTCAGTGCAGCCTTTCACTCCGAAACACTTTAACGCTCGACTGTTTGAGGAGATGTGCTTGTTTGAACTTGCAACCTTGTCCTGGCGAACCCATTCCAGCTGAGCGACCCCACTCAAGGCTCAGCGGTTCACGGGAAGGAGTGCAACACATAGACGGTCCTGTCACGTCAGCTGTGAAGGCCGTCTCATTTAGCGCTCTGCTGTCGATTGCGTTCTGGAGCCTGTCATGTACGTTGTCTGTATTATAAGCTAGACAGGAAGTTGATTAATGTGAGACGTGACCAATTGGAGAAGAGAGCCTGGCTTCCTTAAAGAACTGCAGGGGATGGACAAAATAGAGTGAACACTTCATGAAAAATTGCTTTGACTTCAAAATAAAACATGAATGAAGAAACGGTGCTACAATAGACAAATGGCAAGATTTGTCAATATCCTGCGTATGTCATATCTCTGTTTTATCTTCAGCAACTGCTGTTTTGAATCAACCTCAAGGCAGTAATTCTACTTTCATCAGTTTCAAGGAGAAAAACAACTGCATTGGTTGTTAAGTCAAACACTCTACATGACAAGGCGGCTGGTGTGGTTTTAGGATCAGTGGCAAGTGAGAAGATGCTTTTGGTTTCAAAACTGTTCTCTTGCTGTGAGAAATCATTCAGAAGTTGTCTAAATGGTGCAAATTTGCAATTTGATATATGCAAGAGGCCAGATAATCTAAAGTGCTAATTGCCAAACATTTTCTTTTATAGCTGACATGCTCCAGATTGACCTTCAGCCTCTGATTTCGGTACCTCAGTGTCTTTTATCATGAGTTGTTATGGTATTCCTCCTGCCCTCTGCAATGGGGTCATCGGGAAGGTTTGTATCTATACATGTGTAAATGTGTGTGGTTAAATATTTAAACATTTGCCGAATGCATCCGTCTGCACACCTTTGTTGAAACCAGCCTGTCTGACACTGTATTCCAGTGTGTCACAATAGTAAGGCGATAGTAGTGAGTCTCTCCGGTTTCCCTGTGGGACCCATTAGAAGCGACAGCATTAAACTTTCGAGCAGACACAACAAAACCTCAACATGGCAAAATACACAGGAATTTGATTAGTTTGCCATGTGTTTTTCCTCTTCCTTATTTCAAAAATAAGGATTGTGCTGAACAGTGTCACTCATTCCTCCCATCTGTAGCTTATCTTATTATGTAGAATAGGAGGTCGGAGTGCGATATTCACAGTGACAGTTACTGAAATCCCTCAATATTAGAGTTAGAGATGTGTGGGAAGTATTGTGAGAAACAGAAGTTGGTGTTTCATATGTGTTTCTGTTTTTATGCATTTCTGTGTGTGAGTGTGTGTGTGTGCGTGCTCGCCTGAAGAACAGATGCTGTTGCCTCAGACTGCCTTGCTTATCCTGTGGGAGTCCTTCATGTTTATTTCATCAGTTCTAGCGCTGCAGAAGTATCACCTCTCCGAGCTCCTAGGACACTGCGCAAGGGTCATATTGTCATGCTGTGTGTTTCCTTGTGGGAACACACACATAAGCATGCACCATTGTGCACAACTGTGAATTAATTAAATGTATACAGACATACAGTTTACGCTCATGTCTGTCAGTGCAGTCGTAGGATGTAGTGATGCTTTTATTAGAAGGTCAGTTGACCCAAATTTCAAGAAGAGATAATATTCGTCTTACCTTAGTAGTGTATTTTTAAAGGTGTCCATCTCTATTAAAGCTCAAAGTGTGAAAAATGATAGTTGACAGCAACAGAAACAATGATTTTTTTTGGGGGGGGGGGGGATTTATGTGAACTGACCCTTTAATAACTGTTCTCACACCAATTTCTACAGCGTGAGTCTGCTAAACCACATGGAACATGTACACTTAAGTCAGTAGGAATCTGTACTGCTCAGTGTAAAATATTATTTTTGGCACAAGTGATGGAAAAGGCCTGCAGGTGTTCTTTCCTGAACGGTGAGACGCCTTTCTTTAATCACTCAAGCTGCGAATCAGGTGGACCTGGGAAGAAAGGGCTCTAAACAAAAACACAAATGAAACCTAAATTCCGAGCATAGCTCAGTCATGTCAGCATGAGTCACCACAACGGGTATGCAGACATTAAAGGCTAGTTAAATCCCTGCACGCCATTCTAGGCATCTGAGCTATACCGGCAGGACTTGCAGAGAAAAAGGGGCACGCTGCCTTTTAAGCTGCAGTGTAAGAAATGTGCTTAATTCTGAATAATGTGTGTCTCATCAGCTTAAATTATAATGTAGGGCCCTAAAGAATGTCCCTGATTGAGACACTGTTGAGGTTTTAGCACAAAGTTAATTCTATACTGCCATTAACAGGAAAGCTTCTCTGCACACACTAGATAACAAAGCGCCGTTTTAAGGACCGTACTGGTGGATTTGCATGTTAAAGCTGTACAACTGACTATTTTATTCATATTATTTATACCTGAAATTTCAATCATCTTTCCTTTTTGTAAGGAAATATAAACCGCTCTTGTGCATTGTATTCCTTTCTTTTTAAAAAGCTTCTTTTAAACATATTTAGTTAGCATTGCTTGCCAACGTTAGCATTGATTCCAACAAGACGGTGCTTGACCAAATACGTAGTCAAACACCAAAGATATATATATAGAAATATGTATCATAATTTCCCTTCTACTTTAATTAAGATTACTTCATCCACTTCTAATTCTCTTTTTCACAGCATCCTGGTTTGTCTTCTGGGGACAACTCGTGAATTACATGCTTTTATGCCGCCTGCTTTGCAAAGCTCAGGTGTTGGAGTGTCCTTGAACACACCAACAAGGAGAGTTTATTTTTTTTGAATGGTCCCTGATTGCAACTGTGGACAAAGAAGGACAACAAAATGTTGACAGTGATAGATTACCTATCGCGAGCAAAGTTCAAGGGACTGCAGACTGAAGAGGATGGTGTGCTCTGCCATTAGTAGCTTGTAAGGTCATTCACTGTCCTTAAGCTGTTTATTTACCTGCGATGGGATGTCCTGTGACCTCTGTCATTTGTCCAGGTAAAGTACATTACTACCTTGTGTTGCTTCATTCAGTCTTAAAATCTCCGAGAGGTTTACCTCTAGAAAGAGAGGACAGGTTATTTCTCTAGAATTAAGGAGACGTTTTTGTAAAATGTTACACCACCTACATAGGTTCCTGTACCATCTTGCCCACTCTGTATATGTCGGCTATGAGACTACATTGCTTCAGCCTGGATTCACTTTAATTATATTTCGTGTTTGAACTGCTTCTGTGAGGCCAGTGTGCATCTGCTCTTTCTGTGTTTACCCAGATAGAGAGGAGATATATATACGGTCAACCATCTGGAGACATCTGCTCCATTTCCAGCCAACGCAATCGGGTCAGGAGAGTCGGCAGTCCACACCTACGGGGCCCCTCGGATAGCATATCAACCAATACTCTTACCTGAGGGACAGATAAGAGGAATTCACACGAATTCAGACGACTCTAATTAGAGGTTGATTTTTTTTTTTTATACCTCTGTGGAATGTGGATGAACTAACCAAGTGTGCTGCTACACGTATACTTTTGGTGACCACAAAAAGAGGTGAGAGGGGGAGACAGAGGCAGGACATGCAGGAGGGAATAAACTTGACAAAGATGAATGTGGGAAGCCTCCATTTATCTCTGATCCCTTCACTTACACGTCCTCACAAAGATAGAGAGAGAAAAAGAGGAGATTTGATTCCCCTGAGCTTGGGTGAGGAAACGTAAGTACACGACCACATTTAAAGCATTTTTAGATGTCAAGACATCAATATGCTGTTTGATGACAACATGTGCATTTGTTTGTTCAAGCACTTAAAATTACCAAATTATGTACAAAGCGTGTGACTTAGACAAAAGGAAAAAACAGTTTTTTCGTTAAACCATGATCATGATCCATCCCTAACCTTAATAACCCAATATTTCTGGCCATCTGGTGAATGTAAGTCCAATATTCACTCTCTCTCTCTGTTTCTGGTCTCTAACAACTCTGAGGGAAACATTTTCCTCTTTAAATGCTAAATGCTTCACTGTGCTTACCAAGTAGCTGTGAACTGGTTTGGTGCTGGTCAGATAGTGTACAGTGGGTTTAGACTGTAAGAAGCTGCTGCGGACATGAAAGCTTTGTCTACAGACCCTTTCTTACTTTCTCTTTATTGCCTGCAACACCTAACACAAATGCCAGGTCCTCTGTACAGCTCTGCTTGTTCACTGAAGGTAGAATGCTTCAGTGAACATTATTGTGTCTCCTTTTAACTACCTCTGTGCTTTAGTATTCAGCCAACACCTCACTCTGGGAAATTGAGAGGATTATGTTCGAGCTTATTGGGTTGAATCAGATTTAACAGGTTGTGTTTCGCTGACACAAAACAACCTTTAAAGATCCAACAGTACCGATAAGGCAGTTTTTACCATCTACATTTTCAATAAGCTTTCATATCTTATCTCCTTCCAAAAAACATTTTTATGTTTTTTTCAACTAAGCTTCTGTTTTCTGACCTCACACTACATTTCACAAACTTTTCAAAAAACATCCCCACCTACAGTTCTCAGCCAAACCGACTTCCCATCAATAAAAGAGTATTTTTGTTGCGCTTCTCCTCTCTCTGTGGGTGTATGAATCTCTAGCAGCGATGGTTTATAGGCGTCAACTGAATGATATGAGGCTGTCTTCTACAGGAGAGGCAGATAAGAGCTTACAGCATTACCCTGCAGAGCAGCGTCCAGCGCTGGCCCCATAAATCACATAATGCTCGTACTAGAGTGTTGACCATGTTGTTTGTGTGTGCTGGTGGGGGTGTGGGTGAATGGGAATGGAGGTTTGGTGCGTGATCACCTGCACTCATATGCTTGATGATACATCACGAGCACGTGACGCTGTTTGTTGACGTTAAATCGATTTTTAGCACGCGGCTTTCTTCATCACAGCAGTAATTGCCTCTGCAACACACACTGAAACACATTGTCGGGAAGCTGCTGAGGAATTAAAACAAAAAAAATGACCTCTTATATGAATGAGCGGGATGAAAGTCTCACCATCTATCATCGCAGATTCCTCCTGAGAAAAACATTTGTGTGGCCAGAGAATCCATAGGACACAGAGGAAGACATTGTCGAACGGGCTGACAGCGTGGCCAGAATGGAAATGAGCTAACCAGCACCGAGGGAGCTCACGAGACTCATCTCTGTCTTTGCCTAAAGATTTGTTAAGCAAAATGTCATTCTGAAAACATGAGAGCAATCTATACTAAGGCCACGTTCAGACCTTCTTTAGCCCTGCATGAAAACATCCAGCTCCCTTACTCATTTTTATGAAGCCAGTCTGATGATGCAGCGGGGCTGCCAGGGGAAAAAAAGTTGTGAAAAAGAAAAAGGCAAGACACTGCAGTAGCCAATTAAATACATGTAAGCCCACATATACAGTAGATTACGTTGTAACATGACAAGCAATTCTCATACTGTTCGTACTTACTCTAAGTAATGCATTGTGATACTTATGTAGCCTGCGTAATCGGCTGCCCACTAAGGAAGTCGAGTGACGTCGCACGAAGAGCGACAAAGTCAGCGTGAGAAGGACTTTCACACGGGAGACTGCTGTTCATGTCGCGAGAGAAGTCAACGTAACTTACTTACTTAACTTAGGCCACCTACGTGAGCTACAACAAACAAAACCTAGTTATTTGACTGAACAAACATACTTATTTGAACCCAAACCGAATCTTAAACCAAGTAGTTTTGTTGCCTGTTGCAGGCTCTGCACTGCAGCGGGTTGCAGGCGCACTGATCACTCCCGTTGCTGGAGAACACACAAAAAAATTAGAAATAACTTTTCTCATTTTTCTCAGCTGGACACGTGAAATCTTGTAGTATTAGTGTGATCTGGCATCTGATAAGCCTTCGAACGTATGAATCTGTTATTCAAACTGGACTTACTGCTCGCCTTTTAAATAGTGTCAATAGTGGCTAACGATAAATGTTGATGAATCATTTAGTAGTGCTTTAAATCGGTAATAATCTATTTAAGTAAAAGATGTGTTTGGGTGGCAGATCTGCTCTGCTCTTACTTTGTCTTTTTCTGTTGGTTAGTAGTAAGGACTCCTCCCGTGGACTGTTTGAACCTCCTTCCATCTGGAAAAACACTTTTATCCAGACGAGAAATATTCATTGCTTATGGTATTTATAACTGACTTGATAGCTTATTGCAAAGTCTGGGTTTTCTGCTTTAAGTCTGCATGTTGTTAGTCTGCAAGAGGCAAGTTTTTCTTTAGATCTATTAGTAGCTAATCCTCTATATACCACTGTAGTTACATCCCCTCCTGCAAACATGGCCTTGTCTTATCTAATCAATGTGTTGTTACCATTTTGGCCCTCTGTTTCTATTCTCCCAAAGCTTAATACAACTGTCTAAAAATGCTTTGTGAAGTCTGATCCAAAGATGTTGTGATTAACTCTTATAACCCTGAGTACGTTTGTGATTTCCAGATGGAAAGGCACTCTAGCAGCTCAAGGATATAGTTCCTATCTGTAACTGTATGAATATGGAGGCGGTATGACGGATGAGAAACAGTGACTCAATCTGTTTTCTCTGGTGGTGACTTTGTAGGTCAAGCCAAGGAGTGGACAAGCCCTCCCACCCCCGTCCTGTCCAATAAGAGTCAGTGACCCCGGTGATTCTTAGAGGCAGACATCATTGTTCATGGTTGTTTTGGTTCCGTCGTCCCTGGCGAAACCACCCAGTGTTGCGGTCCAGCAAGACTGGGTCGCCTCGGCGCTTCGTCATGTTGGATTAAGTCAACGGTCTCCACCCTGGCTGCATGCCAACAGAGGTCAGGCTGGGCGGCCTGCCTATGAAAACACAACCGTCTCCCTTCCTCTCTGTTACTCTAACAAGAAAGAGCACTACAGGGAGAGGAGGTTTAACTAGCATGTGGAGGTTTCAGAGATAAGTATCTCTGAAAGAGGCCCCGCTCAATTCAAGTAGGATTGGCTAACCACTTCTATGTGTGTGTGTGTGTGTGTGTGTGTGTGTGAGTGTGAGTGTGTGTGTGAGTGAATTATGGCTTACCAGAGTGTGTCAAAATTGTTAGAACGGTGTCAGTCTGGGTTAAAGCCATGTGCAATCCCCATCGCCAGCTCCACCCTGTCTTTAAGGAGTGATCTCACCTTCCAGATGGCTCATTGTTTTCACGGTGGCTGTCTCGGTCTCAGTCCCAGCCCAACACACATTTCTATAAAGTTTTGCACAAAGTGTATTCAGCGTGTTTGCACGCTAACAGTTCAACTATAAAGATTAAGACACTCTCATGTAAATGTCTTAATCTGATTAGTTTGTCTGTGTTAAACTAATAGAAGCATAAACCAAATAACAAAGGTAAATTAGTGCTCTGTCATTTTCTTTATCTCAGCCAAAGAGCAAATATGTAGTCTGACTTAACTCTGTGTTTTGATTATGTGCATTTAACAGAGGCGCGTCTGTAGAGGATTTTCATCAAATCTGCTGTCTTGTTACAAATAATAAACTGCTTTTACCGTCTTACCTTTGAAAAAAAAGGATTTATTTTTAATTATTTTCGATTTCCTACGACACACCCTTAATTTCTATCTTGTACATACAGGTTACTGTGGAAATCAGATTGCAGTACTTTAAACCATGTAAACGCCTTCACTATCACCTTGATTTCATCCAGAGATATCGTTCTGTCTCACACTTTATCTCAAAGCAACATTGTTCAAGTGAGGAGATACTCATCTTGAGCTTTTTTTTACAGTGGAACATATGAGCACCAGCTATCTGATTGTCATCTTCCTGCTTGACTTCGCACAGTTTCTTGCAAGAAGAAATATTTTTTCAGACAATCCCTATCTACCTCCAGGAAAGCATTCAGTCATAACCTTTGTCACTTTGCCTCGTTTCCTGTTGTAATCATGCTCCCAATGCCGCTGCGCCTTTAATGGCAATCTGACACAGCAATCATTGCCTTGAAACCTGGAAGTGTAAAGCAAACAAAGCTTGGAATCTGCAACCAAAGATCAGTGTTTCCACAGCGGCAAACCTCACGAGGAGAGTGTCATGCATTTGGTGTGACAGGTAAACACACGCCGTTGCCTGGCAGCCTCGTGATAAGGAGACTGTGTTTGTGAGTGTGGGAGAAAAAGTTCTTATCTGTCCACATTTCCATTACAGGCAAGGTGTGTATGTTGATGTATGTTAATGGAAAAGTCAGACAAACTAGCATAATTAGTGTTCCATAGGAGAGTCCACACTGTGGGCACACATGTACGGACACTGCCAACTGTCTCTACACACGCAAAGAGCGATGTCTATTATCGTCTGCATCCATTAAGCGCTTTAAGCTCTGTCGTGCGGTCAATTTCTAATGAATACTCCGTGTGAGAAACGGAGACAATAAAGAAGAAGTAAATGAGAAGAGGACAGTGTGCAGAGTGCAGTCTGAGGCTTAATGAAAGCAGGGATATGTATAATGTATGTTCCCCTGGCCACGGCCAAAGTCCCCACTCTGGATCATTTTTATGGCGTGATCCTTCTTGGATGCCACCGCTCGGCCAAAGGAGAATTCAACTCAGCAACGCCCATGCTGAGGGATTACGTAGGTTCACTTTCTCCCTCTCTCGCCTCAGATTTCCATCTCTTCTCTATCCCCCACTTTTCACACCATCCCTCCTCTCTCACCTTGTCTTCTCTCCCTCTCTCTCTCTCTCTCTCTCTCTCTCTCTCTCTCTCTCTCTCTCTCTCCACTTTGATTCAGCTCATGTAATCCATTCATCCATGTCTGTACTCTCACAGGGCTTAAACAGAGGGAGCATTGACAGTGTGGTAAGAATGCACAAACATATAGTCTTTCATTAGCCAAAAAGGTCCAAATGTCGACTTCACGTCTTGGGATCTCTGAGCTAATTGGAAGAGAGGAGGGTCCCCAGACGTCACTTTCTTTTCTGCCACTAAAGTATGAAACCAAATAGGCTACTCTTCTTACAGTTAATTTTACCCCTTTTTGTTCAGAATGAGAGGGTAACAGTATCTTCTGTGTAAGAAAGTCTACTATAAGTGAAATATAAAATCCAAGAAAGACATACAAAGAGTGAAATGAAGAAGATAAACATGCAGTTTAGTTATTTCATTTCACTATACTTTTGTGTTTTTGGGAAGGCAAAAGAAAAACACACACATCTTTAAATGCCAAGTCTTTCTCTCATGGCTTATGTGGAGAATCCAAAGACTGATAGTCTGTAGTTGGGCAATCGCCGTTCAGGGGCCTGATTAGGAAGCGTTCCATTGACAAGATTTGGGGGTCCGCTGCTTATATGGAGCCAGGAAAGTGACTTTAGATTTTGGCATTTTAAAAATAAAAGTTGCCATTGTAAACACAAGGCTAGGGTGGGCAATTTATTTTGATGCATTCGTCCTCCAGCAGTCGTTGGGGGAATGGCTTTGGAGGGAGGATACTTTCGTCTTGAGAAAAGAAGATGCGGCACGCTGCTCTTGCTCAGCATCACAATTCATTGATCAGACTAACGATTGGTCCCTGTGGAACTTCTTCTTCTTGTTGGTAAAAATAATTTAAAATACTCTTGATGAAGGTCCAGAGGTGCTGAAACATTAGCACGATCAATAAATTGTGATGCTGTGATGCGAGTGTGCCATATCTTCTTTTCTCAAGACTCAAGCTTTCTTAAGCACCTGCATCTCAGATAGTTGGATGTGAGACTAGGTTGGATACTTTAAGTTGTCTACCGAAGCTTAAAATAATGAATATATAACTTTTTGGCCGTGCACTTATCTTATCTTTTTTTAATATTTATGCATTATGATGGGGTTTTCAATGACACTCTTTCGATCTTTTTTTCTCATGTTAGTCTTTACTCAGTGATGTGGAGGGGATGGGTTTGAAGGAAGGGGGTAAGGAAAGCCTGATTTACATATAATCTGCATACTAAGGAGAGAATGTCACTCTTCCTGAACCGCCATCTGCTCCGAAGCCTCTGGCATGACCACACACCTACGACAAACGCTTCCACAAGTTCACCTGTAACCCCCAAGCTGTGAGTAGTCAGTTTCTCTCTGCCGTTGTTTTTTTCCCAAAGAACCAAGTTTTGGTTATAGTTAACTTTTAACTCATGCTGTTCTGTCATAACAAGTGCTAACATTAGCTAACACGTATTAGTTCATGTTTTCAACTGCAAATTTTATTTTCAACAGCAAATTTTACCTTCAATGACAACATCTAAAGTCACTACTCGCTCCATATACCTGCAGGTATTTGATTTGCATCTGTTTAATCCAAATGCATAATGTAGAACAATGCTTTGTTTGAGGATGTTCTTTCTCTACATAAGTCAGTGTGCTGGATGTGTTTAATTAATGTGCACACAGTCACAGAGGCAGTAATGTATCCCTGTGTGGTTTCAAAATCACGTGTTCTTCCTCTATCTTCTCTCCATTCTCAATCTTGGCATGTGTTAATACGGAGACATAACCTTCTATATGAGCTTAGAGCTCTGTCTATGTGAGACCCACGGTGAATTATTGAAAACGTGCAGCTCACATCTCATATTATGAGTATCTCATAATAGACTTGCAGTGTTTGCAGTATTAATGTTCTTTATTAATATTTAGATTTTAGATAAATATGTCCGACACATGCTTGGACAACGATAAAGCATTATCTAAATGGAATGGCAACAAATGATGACACTTGATGGGAGAGTTTTCAGTTTAGGTTCATACTCTGGAGAGCATTGCATGGCATAATAAAATGTTGATCATCCTTTAAGCTTTGTCTGGAGAAGAGTCTGAACCGAGGTGATGTTCTGTCAGGGGGATGTGGTTGATATATGAAGTGTCACCAGTAGGCCTCGGTCCCTCCAATCAAATCCCTAAAGCCCCAAGCACCGCAAAGGCCCACTAAATCACCTGGCTGTCCTGTCCGCCAACAAAAGAGTGGAGGCGGCAGCGCATCCAGTCTCTGGATCTTCCTGTGCGTACAATGAAATAAACCAGTGAAGTTCACCAAAAAAAATGCAGGCCGTCAGTATACACATGCGCATGGATTAACTTCCAAACTTGATGAGCTTGTTGAGACTTGGAGAGGGCTGCTCTCAATATGTCACGTATATGCAGCTGCAGAGCTGCTGTTATAGTCACTGTCCATGTAGCCTTGGAAGTCAGATTGATGTTGCTGGTTGATCAAACAGTGAGAAACATCTGGACTCCTTGTCCCTGAGAGCAGTTTCCCTCTGGGTTTGACTGTTGTCTGGCCTTAAATAAACATTTGAACCAACCAAAATGAGTCCAACATTGGCAGTTTACAATTTTGCATGTAAGTAGTGACTTCATCTGCAGTGACTGATTGTATTCAGATTATAGATGCAGTTTTAATACTCTCGTGTTCCAGGATTCATCATTTAGCAACAAAAACCCCGGGCTACTGAAATAATATTTGAAAACTTGTATGAAAAATATCAGAGTCAGAATTAAGATCAAGCTGCATGGCAGTTGAATCTCCTTGATGCCTGTGAAACATATTCTTTGAGATACACTTCATTTATTTTTTACATACTAAATTCTTTTGCCTTGTATATTCTGTTACAATGTTGTTGTTTTTATGCAGAAAGGGTTAGCCAAAGCGTCAGCCTATAGTATACGTTAGCCATCTTTGTGTTCACTGTGCCACTAACCAGGGGCTGTTTGTTTATTTGATTACATCCAAACTGGCTGAAACTAGAAAACAACCCGCACCTTCATTTTGTCCTCCCTGCAGCCAGGAGACCACCCCGCAGAGAGTACAGTGGTCAGCACCCAGCAGCTCCAGTAGACGTACACAGCCACTCAAATTCAACCAGCACAAACCACAGCAGATCCGCAGATCCGGTGCTGGGGTGTGCACTTGCTGAATTCGAGCTAACTGCTAACTGGAGGTACGTCACTGAGGGGAGACTGGCGCTACAATGACTCAATATCGGCTCTCGAGGAACAAGTTGTTTTACAAAAAAGTATGGACCGGACCGTGCTTTCCAGTAGATATCTCTGCAGCACAATACATTGACATATTTGGCATTAACTTTACACTCTTTTGATATTGTTAGTTTAACTAACATTCTGGCCAGATCTTACACTTTGCACCTTTAAGATTTAGGTAAACCTTTAGTTACTGTGTCTGTTTGCTCATGCATCTAGAAACATGTAGAGTCACGGACATCTAGAATCAAACTGCTTGGATGTGTGAAAGTCTAGTTCTATTTCTTGACCTGACTCCAACTCTTCTCTCGGGGGACAAAGGGCAGACACAATGTGATCAACTTCTGAGGTTTTGATCCAACGGACCACAACAACAGCTTGGAATAAAGGTTTCAAGCAGTGTAACTTCCAAGACAAGAATGAATCCCACTGTTTATCCTGGGAGAGTTGATGAATTAGCAGCGCTTAATTAGAATGTGCTATCTCAGATGGGCTTAACGAAATGAGAGTGCCAAGACGCAAGAGCTCTCTGTTTCTTTCTCTCTGAAACAAAACCGACTCATTGACTGCGAAGGGTCAGAATTTTATTTTGTTTTGTCCTTTTTAAATTTTTTATAATGTAATGCTGACTCTGTATTTTTTCTCTGTTTAACTCTTCTTGGCATGTTGTTCCCATTTGTACAGGCCTGTTGGGTGGTTGTCAGCAACAAGAATGCAAATTGTGAAACTCTAAATCTTATAAGTGCTGCTTTGTTTCTCTTACCATAAAATAGTTCAACTTAAGTAGCTCTTTTTCTTTTGTTTAATAGCTGCAACAAAAGAGAATTTCCTCCAAGACTTAAATTCTCTAATCCTGGGGAGAACACAACAACACAAAGTAGACACAAGGTGTAGGAAGCTCAAAGTTCCTGCAGGCCTTTGTAAATAATGATAAAACTGTCTCATTACTTCCCTATAGCAAGTATAAACCCACTGATGTGTTCACCACAGACAGAGGCTCCTGCTGCCTGCTGTACAGCAGGTAGGCCTCACCTACTAAGAGGCAAAGGCTCACAGACAAATTGGAAAAAGTTGAAAAACATACCGACTAAAGTCATCCAGTGATTTGAAAGAGATGATACTAATATTTTTCCCTATTTAAATCAAATTTTTTCACATTGTCCATCATCATGCGATATAAATTCTGATGGTGGTGAGGACGCTCAGTCCCAGGAGAAGGTAATATAATTTATAATCTCTTCTCCTTCAATTCTGGGAGAGCTGATGTTGTCAGGATTGCAACTTCAGTGATCGTGGCATTATAATGTTGTGTTTGGATGAATTACCATAATGGTCTCATTTGCAATGATGGATCACATTTGCCAAGGCAGCAGTACTGTAAGTGTCAGCAAGCTGTTTTCTATTTCAAGTATGTTGGAAACAAACTGAGCCTTCCAGCAGGTACTGTAAATCAGACAGTAGTGGCTTTGAGATTTAGATTTTCATGAGCACTAAATGAAAATGATAACTTTAAAACTTATATCTTCATTGTTTTGGCGACAGTCATTTTGGTTTTACTAACACTTCCCTCATCGAGATCTGTGCAGACAATCGGCCCAGTTGGTTTATTATTTAAACGACTTGTTCAAAAGTGAGCACATCCAAAACTATAATCCCTCTTTGCACAAGAAAGACTGTGTGTATGCTAATTCTGCTGCACAAGAAAGTCAATATATGAAAATGAATGGCTGTCAACAGACAGAATGGGTCATAATTTCATGTTTGCCTTGTTTTGATCAGCCACTACAGCGTCAGATGGATGTCTGAGAGCTGTATCAGACAAAAGGACACACCTGGTGCTGATTTCGTTGGAGAAGTTAAGTCTGTAAAATATAAGTGCACACAACATACTGTGAATAATATGTACACAGGCACACAGCCGTACAGTATATGGCTGAAACACAGGGTGATAAGGATTTTCCATTCACGTCTTTGTTTGGCAGGCAGACAGTTGGGGGGGGGGGGGGGGGGTGGACACGCAGGATGGAGGATTTTGGGCTCCAAATGGGAAGATTTTCTTTTCTGCAAGAAACATCACAGCCGGCTCAAAGCAGGAAGCAGAAGTCTTTGTCTAATACTCGCATTATTAGCAGGCCATGGCCGCACACCTTAGGTTTTGTGAACAGGCTGTTTTGAATGTTACCTCTCTGTCTCACATAACTTCCTTTTTTTTTCTCCCCTTCCTCATAACTTTGGCTTGCAGCACTCTTATTTTGGAGAAGTATGTGACCTTATTTCAGGGCTGCCTTGATTCGTTTGATTCAGCTTTACCTGTGCACCTTCAAGCCCAATGTATGAAATGACACCATTCAGAGAAGCAAAACAATCTCTGATTGAACATATATATTTGCAGAAACAGTCACCTACACTTTTCAGCCTCCTGCTCTGAGTTTAATGAAAAAGGTGTTAGCAACTGTTTACGTGTGTGTGTGTGTGTGTGTGTGTGTGTGTGTGTGTGTGTGTGTGTGTGTGTGTGTGTGTGTGTGTGTGTGTGTCGTGGGCTTTGTACTTCCTTATAAGCCTCAGCTCTGGTATGTATTGATACTCAACAGTGTTACAACACCAGTGGATCACAAGCTAATGTGTGAAAATGTCTGTGTGTAGGTGATGTGACAAATTGCTGTGTTTTGACACCGTTTTATACTGGGAATGTTATTGGTGCCATGAAAATTATGATTTCATGAAAGCTTCGCTACGATTTATGAAAAGATTTTTTTCCCTTTGCACACAGACGCTGTTATTCTCAGATAACAGAAAATTGTTTTCCTGCTGAGGTCCCAGAAAGGATTTCCCTACATTTTGAACAAATTATGTGAGGAAACCTAAACTGGGTTAATAGACCAGAGCCGCCCTCGGTCAACAGAGTGTATCAGGAGTTCATGCAAGTCAGGACAAAATATGACCCTCATATCATCTGATACTGTAAACTTTACAGGCCTGTAGTTGTCTTGACGAACGGATTATTCAGAGCTTGTAAATTAAGCAGAGCTGTTGCATTATAATGCTGGAGCAAATGTAGATCATCTTAATGCAGTGGATACAGAGCGCAAACTAAATCCTGGGGCCAAATTAACCCTGATCTTGAACGTACACAGTCTTTATTTGCTGTAGGGTAACTTCACAATGTTTACGCGCTCAGTTTATTCATGGGACCATTAAGGTTTTATCTCATGTATTATTTGTTGTTTTGGTCTCATTGTTTTCCATTTACAAGCTGATTGCATGGTCTGAGTGACAGATAAACCCTAACAGGTGAAAGGCAAGGTTTACAATAACTTATTCATGACTTCACTGTGCGATCGGTCCGTTAACAATTGATTACTTCGGCAGACCGCTGAAGTAAAAGAAAATGCAAGAAGAACTTGTCTGACCCGAGATGGCCCGAATGAGTCTCTGTCTCTTTCTTTCTCTCCCCCACATTGGTTTGATCAATAACACTGACACACACAAACATTGGGGGTCATCCATCAGCTTCACACCAGGTCAGAGACAGAAAGGAGGACATCAAATATTAACGCCCACAACTCCTCCTTCTGCACAACAGAACTCTGACACATACGGTGTAGTGAATAATTGAAACTCTTCAGCGGCTATGCATTTAAAACCGATGATGCACACCCACAGTGGTGGATGGGCAGGTTAGCTAATCAGAGTCTCACTCTGCACCCACTTCCACTTGAGAATCCATCATGACATACAGTAAAAGGGCTAAAATACTGAGCAGAAGTCAGGAATAACTGCTTCTTCCTACCAATGGGGTAATGGATTCACTGATGATTTAAGTACAACTGGTGTTTTAACAGAGATATTGAAGCACAATGGCCCGACACCACATTCCGCCCCATTACAGACACAAAAGGAGAAAGAAGAAACACGTGGTCTAAATACACATGTACTCAACAACCTCAACCATCATGTGACCTTTAAACAACACCAGCCTTACCAGTGGATAATTCAACATGGATAACGTGCTGCTGACCTTGTTGTCTTTGCTAGAAGTATTTTGTGCAACTGAGCAAACAACAGTCTGCTCCGTTTACACCGGCACATGTATGCCCTGTGTATATGAATGGTCATGTGATATGCGTATTCAGGCATGTTAGTATGGACGGAAGTTATTTCTTAAACGGTGCTAAAGCGCTTGTGTGCACAAAGATCGTTTTCGTTTTAGCTCTGTTTTAAAATGAAATGGTGTTAGTGTGGGTTTTGCCTCAATTGGAAAAGCTATTCCAGTGTACCTTCCCCCTGTGTTGTTCCCTCAAGTCCCCCAAATGGGCGCTAACAAGTAGATGACAGTCTGTCCCAGCGGGTGACACTAGCAGCAACAAAGCACAGTGAACAAAACACTCAACCTCTTCCAATTAAGAGGCTGTAGGAGCCAGAAGGTCCCTCTCATTGATAAAGTCTCGTTTCTTTAGCTCCTCACAGATGATCCCTTTGAGAAAGCAACACATCTATGTGTCTGCACAATTACAGTGCAATTTCTCACATGCACATTTTTTTATGAATGAGCCATATGGTTGGGGGTGGCGGGTCTGTTTCCTCTATCTAGGCCAATCAGGAGTGTAATGGCAGAGCATGTGTTAGGCATCACACAGTGTGTTCTGTGGAGAATTAATCAGGGGAGGTATAGGGCTCGTTTGGGTGCCTTTAGAGGACGGCCCCAGGCCCTTTCCCAAAGCATATGTGAGTGATTTTGTCAGATGGGGCCCTGGACAGGGGCTGGAGGAGGGGGGCGTAGGGCTGTAATGTCCGGTTTTAGAGAGGTCACTTTAAATGTGAGTCCATGTTTTTTAATTGATGTATTAGTGTGACTAATTCAGCTCGGGGCGTCGGTTATTCTGAGAACACATCAGACCTTTTCTCTCCAGCCGCCCCCCCCCCCCCCCCCATACAATCCTTTGCTTTCTGACTCTTTATGGGCTTGTACATCTGGTTATGCATGCAAGAGACTGGGAGCAATGTTTTTCCAATGATATTACTGCGTGCAACAGTAATCCCACTAAAGTACTGACGTTTTTTTTTTTGTCAACCGCCTTGTTATCTGATCATTATTCACCATCTTGTTAATCAACTGGAGCAAACATCAGAACAACTTGCTCATTACTATATGATGTGCACATTATATTCATAATCTACTTTAATCCACTGAGTCTTTAAAGTAGTTTCTATGTGAACCGTATAATCGAATGGCTTTGAAACACTTTGTTTGAAATCTTTACGTTATACAGCTGATATCAAGATACAACGTTTTATAAACACTTACATGATTACTTCTTTTGATAAAATTAACTAAAACTCAACATTTTGAATTCATGGGTATCGTGATGATAATGTCAAATACAAGGTCACAAATTACAAATCTGTGTCATACGCCGAGGAGCACTGACCAAGCTGCAGTATTTGACACATTGGGAGTGAGAACGGGCTGTAATGTGAGCAAGTCAGAAGGCCAAAGTGTTTAAATGGCCACTCTAAAGCTTTATTACATCTCCATGGGGTCATTGTGCTTTCAATGTAAAACAATTCTCGATTCAAAATCTTAAGAACCCGTACAAACTTGCAGTTTGTAAGATGCTGATATTGTAGTTTGACTTTTGTGGACGTTTTGGGGAATTGCTCATACTGCTTTGAAGTTATTCTTTGGTAAATTTGACAAAACAATCCTAACTCAGGTTATTTCAAATGTCTTCTTCAGCACAGCTTGCATGTAATGGAGATGGATCTGTTGACAAGCGAGCTCAATAGCTGTTATAATTTCTGACTTTTGACTTTTCTTCTATTGCGCCTTAAAGGTAAAGCTTTTTCAAAAAGCATGTAAGTGGACCTTTGAATAGAGATTCAGAGACATGGCATTTGCTTTAGTCGCTGTGCTGCTGATATCTTCAACCAAATCTTGAAATCTTTGAACGCTTCAGTAAACAATAAACAATGAAGATTAAATGTAAAATATTTGATTCAACAAACCAGTTGATAAAAAGGTGCAAATCACATGATTCTGGTCTGAGTAGGGTCCTGACATGATAATTATGTTAGTAAACTACAGAAATAGACTTTTCTTATATGTGCAATACCAACCCTATAACCATCTATGAGCTTCTAGATCTCATTCTGCTGCAATATTGAGTATTTGTCTTCACTTATCATGCTGAGATTTAACCCATCAGCCACATCTTTCCTTTGGCTATCAGTGTGATGAATGGGCGGATGCTGTGTTATCTTTGCACACTTTTCATAATAATGCTATTTAATCGTTTTTTTTCCCATTGTTGCTCCTCTGCCACTGAGGGATTGCAGTCCGTCTAGTTTGTCTTTCATGACTGATGATTGATTTGTTCCATTTTTTTTACATCCCATTTTAACTGCAAGCAGAAATTTGTAATAGTTTCGAGACCGAAAGAGTCCAATAAACAACAAATGACAACAGTTGCCCACAGTGCTGCTGCAGTGTGAGTCATTTTATCCCATTATTTCTCCTCAGCGGAAGACTAGCCGTAATGAGTAAACAAGGCATTATGTTACTGAGTCTTTTTCTCCAAGGCTACAGACCCGGGCACAGTGGAATGATGCAAAACTAACAGACAACCAACAGTGCTTATTGTTATTCACCATAAAGTTTTATTTCTGGGGAATGTTAGCAGTTTCTCTCTATTCAAATGCGGTGAGAATGGTTTAACAGCTCGGGGAAATGCAGTGGAAATCTCATTACAGTGTACACATCCTGGAAAAAATGTTAGCTCCGGGGAAAATTAAACGCCTTCTCCTGAATTGCAATAGGCTTGTTAGGACTTTGGTGTTGAAATATAGCACAGGGTGTGTGGGTGGGGGAGCTAACAGCTCTGCCACTACCCGACTGCTCTAACAAGCGCGGTTAAACTGTAACCTGTGGTCTGCTGTGACCCTCTCAGCAGCAGCTACACGAGCGGATTTGCATGAGAAGTGGCTGCTGGATTTTCCGTCTTTGGACGAGGCGGTATAGTCTGAAGCACATTGGCAGGTGTGCGCATACATAAGTACTGCTAAACACCCATTGATATTTGGGTCAGTTCCCATTCTAGTCTCATGTACCAACATTCCTGTGATCCACCATGCTCAGACAAAATGAATGCGAGGCATTTCTCAGGTGTTTCACCAAATAGACCTGATGTGGTTGAGTGCTAACGAAGACATTGAAGTGTGCTGTGGAGGAATCCCTTGTTGCTAAACCTCTGAATACAGTCTGAGATGTAATAATATACCACAATCAATCAATGCTAGAACAAACTGCAGCAACGAAAACTACTAATTCAATCAACACCTCTTTGACACAAAGATGGATTCACAAGAAAAAAAAAGACTCACACTTCTGGTAAGAGGTCTTATGGTGGCAGGAATGCCAAACAAACAAAATAAGATGGACACCTTGTGAAAAAGGACATTGACACAGACTACAGCATCTAATGTGTATTAATTCCATTGTAAATAGTTCCCAACAAATACATGATTTACTCCCATTTGAGTAACATTTGCTAAAAGATATTGCGTCCAGTTGTTTTACGAAATGGCCGAGGTTTTTTTTTCTTAACAAAAGTATATATTTGTGACCCGTTTTTAGAGCTGTACGTTTACAATAGCAATTAATGTGTTGAAGGCTGAGTGCCACAGATAAGCTGTAGCAGGAAATCATTAAGAGACAGACTTGGTTTTGGTCCTTTCATGGGATTTGTTGACAATAACGAAATTATAGAATATGACCAGACTTATCTTTTAACTGGCATTTATCAACCCAATTTGAGCTCAAATTTATTTAAATAAATATACGTGAGATGTTTACATAATTTCACTATTCTCTATACCGGCTAAAAACAGTTCTGTGCCTAACTGTTAAACTACCACATTAAGAGGAGGTGCAGTTGTTTGTATGATTGAATTATTGGAACTATGTTTTAGTAGATACACTATTTGATAAAGTTAAGAGTTTTAATTTGTCATTATTCATGCTTATAAAAAGCTGCAAGCAATCAAATGTTTGGGTACAGAGTATTCTGTATGTATGTCTGTATATCTCTCTCAGGAGCTGAACAGAAAAACACCTAGTGATTTCTAGGTCAATTAACATTCCAGTGTCATTTCACAGAGAGTGACCGAGAGCCCCCAGGGGCATTCTGGGATAACAGATGCTCACAACACACAGCCATACCGTATCAAACTGGCTTCACAACCTGAAGATAAAACCCACAAAGATGTCAGCCCTCAGGCTTTAGCTCCAGGACGTATAATGCCACTGACAAAAGTAAAATTCTCCTTAGAGAGAGAGAGAGAGAGAGAGAGAGAGAGAGAGAAACACAGTGCATGACCGAAACAGAAATGTGAGTATTGAACGGTGACCTTGAGTGATCTCCGAGGTAGTGGACCTGCTGCATCTCAAATGGACCAACGCCAGGCCAGAGCCATCCGTGCTGGAACGAAAGGGCCAAAGTGGGCTCATTTGAACTGGACCGGAGCCAAAGTGGTGACTCTGTCAGCAGGTCAGCATTACTTAGAGCAAGCTAATGGAGAGTAGAGGAGAGGAGGGAAACAATCTAATGTAATGAAAGACTCTTAAAGTATTGTGGAAGAAGATAATCTTTTGTAAATATCTAAATATACAAGGGAAGGAAAAATAATGTCAACAAGGAGAAGAACTTAAACTGACTACTCACAAACACTGCTACAGACGTAAAATCATAACTCAAGGTCTACTTACAGCAGTAGCTTTTTCTGGAGCTGTCAATCGCATCTTATGGCCTTCATCGGAAGGTGAAACAACTTTCCATTTTGCTGATAAATTCCAAAGTGATGTCTTTGAATTGCGTGTTTTTCGTCTGCCCAACACTCAAAGATATCCGTCTTAAAATGTTCGAAACTCGGACCAAACTCTTCTCGGTTGAGTTGCATTGTGGGTAATTTAGGCGCCAGGATTTGAAAAGGAAGAAGAATGTCAATATAAAGTAACTGATGCAGCAGAACCCTTTTGATTCCATATTCTCTCGTGACTCCGGCAATGTTGTAGGAGTGTAAAGCTAATGTCGGTGGACTACTCTTTCAAAGTTGGATTTGTGAGAGATTTGTTCTTCTCGCACGTTGTGACATTTCGGTGGGTCAATTCCAGATGTTGGGCTTGTTGTGAGGTAAAGTCAAGAGTTCACAGTCTGTGGGAGAGGCTGCTGTGTAGAGTTTTTTTGCGAAGAAAAACCGTTCCAGCTGATTAGTCATGAGGGAGGAGTGGGGTTGTATGTGCTCCCTGCATGTGATCTGATGGATGGAGAATTTCTGCTGCTGCTCTCACACAAAAGTCAAGAAGAGTTGAAAGTTGAAAAGTGGGTCAGACAGAAAGTCAGAACGAGAGAGAGAGAGAGAGAAATGTCAGAGTTCGAGATGGACAGAGTAAAAATTGATGTTGCTTGTTATGTTCAAGCCACATATTGTATCTGTGAAATGCTCAACAGTGAGTGCAGGAAGGCGAGGTGTGCAGCATAATTATATGTAAATGTAAAACAAACAGCAAATTGTCTGCGAGATTATTTGCAAATGAGCGAACGCATTTACTAACTACAAAAGAGATCACTTGTGCTTTTTAAAATTCCGCCGCCTCCCAGCTGTTCACCATTTGATATAGAATGCTCTAGTTTCTAACTGCTGTGGATTAATGGGTGTGAAGCTTTTTGGGGAAAATGAGAACTGCAGGGCAAGGTGTTATACTGGGGATCATTCATACTGCCAATAACATACTTACATTGCCCTCATTCCCTCTGCAATTTACACATGAGTCTGTGAAGACAATGTCCTTCATTGCCAGAGGGAATCCATGAACTTAAAGGGACAGCTCACCCCTAAATCAAAAATACATATTTTCCCTCTAACCTGAAGAGCTACTTATCATTCTAGATGGTTTTGGTCTGAGTTGCCTTGGAGCTTGACCGTAGAGATGTCTGCCCTTTTTAAAATATAATGGGACTAAATGGCACTCGGCTTTTACATTTACAATCTTTAAGTTAAGCTAAGCTAATCAATTGCTGGCTGTAGCTTCATATTACAGATATGAGAGTGTTATTGATGTTCTCATCTTACCTTTAAATTATACAAATTTAAAGAAATGTTTAAAATCTGAACAGAGGGGGGCATTCATTCGATTACCTTCCAGCAATTTCTTCACATCAGGAGATTATCAGTGTTGAGAAGCAGAACGTTGGGAGGACAGTGAGAAATGAGAAGCATGGGAGGTTGAAAGAGCTCTGGAGAAGAGACGGTTGTGGGAAAAGAGCAAAATAAGCACGATAAAAAGACATTCTTTCAAGCACATTAACCCTGTTACGCTACCGTATATCATGCTAAACCCCCCTCAGCTCTCCTGCCTATTAGCCATTAGCACTGAGGCGCATGTGTGTTATCACACTCCAACACACTCTGGCCAAGGTTATATCCCTGCATTTTATGGCAGTGCACTTTCCAGCAATTTAAACACGCAAGATTAAACAGAGTCCACTCTTCACCTTGGAACCATATGACAGTAGTCACAAGGTAACACCCGAAGGTGGTGTGCTTATGAGATAACAGAAAAGAAAGAAAATAACTCTTATCAATTAGCACCTGCTCTGGGGCTGCTGATTCAGCCCGTGTCTGCTTTAGCTCAGATAGACAGCACTATCAACTGTTCAGCTTTTCTTTAATCTTAATCTTTGGGTTTGTTGGCCGGAATATAAACTGGAGAAATGTATGTAGGTGCAGTTTTATAATTTACAAGCCTTTGAGTATGCAGAATTCTTGAGATTATTAATACTATATACTTATTAATAGCCAAGAGATAGATGAGTTGATCGATATACTCTCTTGGCTTAACTGTAAATAACGTATTGCCAGCAGCCGGTTAGCTTGGCACAAATTCATGGCAACAGGGAAACAGCTAGTCTGGCTAAAATGGCAAAATCTGCCTGCCATCACCACTGAAATTCACTAATTAACACATTATATTACTTATGTTTCATACATACAAAAGTGTTAAGTGTAAAAGCAACAAGTTGTGGTATTACGGGAGGTTATGTGCCGGACTATTCCATTAATCTGTGTCATTGGCCGTTGGACAGGACTGTCAAAAGCCTGAGCATCATGCAAAAGATTGATGTATTTCTCTCTCTCTCCCCCCGATATTGTCACAAATGCTTCTCACCTCTCTCTGCTGGCCTTTTTTTTATACAGTCTTATTTTTCCGCTCATGATCTGACCCATTTTCGTCACCGCCTCGGGAATCCACTCAAAGAATATCGCCTGTGACTTTGTCAAAGGGCAAACTCATTTTGCACCAAATTGTCTGTCATTTCATTTTATCTTCAACATTTTGAGATGGAGAAAGAAGAGGAGCCTTCTCAGCATTCCCCCGAAATAGGCTATTTTCTTGACTTTTATTTCTCTACATTGAGCGTAGAAAGATTTGCAGCCTTATATCGGGCACGCAGAGTCATGGCCACGGAGAGTGGTGCCATTACCCATTGCCGTCTGCTTCCCTGTAGGCTCTGCAGCTAAATCCTCCCGCTAATCTCCAATTAAAACGGTGATAATAGGTGTTTGCCCAACTCAGTGCCCACCACTGCACCCCTGCTTCGTCCTTCCTCCCTGCAACCTCCCATCAAATCTGTCACGGGGGGACTCGAACGCACACACATGCACACACACTCCATCAGACTCTTTCCAAAGTGCCCGAAGGCTTGACCTAGATTTTGAGCCCACTTCACAAACTAATTTCTGCAAACACAAAGGGGGATTAGCAGAGATTAGGATGACAAGGTCTGAGGATTGAGAGGTAGCTGGCATAGGCCAATTATAGTTACTGCCCTAATAAAAAAGTGGACTGTGGCTAAACCTAGAGGCCTTGTGTTTGGATCTGTTCTGCTCCCCAACTGTTATTTAGCTAACACCTTATGGTGCAGTGCTGCGCTTGTTCTACCTTTGCAGATAGGGAATGCCGTTGATTCCAAATGGACAGCAAAGGCACACACAGCAGTAATTAAAACCCTGAGCAATTTAAGGTTCCTGAATGGACTGAGATTTTTCTTTAGGTTATATTTCCTCAGGAAACAGTTAAAGAACAGCTTTAACTGATGAAGTTACACATTTCACATTGTTTTCCTTAGTGTGGGTCTGTTTGCTCTCTTCTGGCATTGTTGTGGTAGTCCTTCCAGATGCAGGTTGTTTGCAAAGAGTAGTTTACAGTGCTTTAACCAGTCATTTTCTTCCAAAATATACCATATGTGGATCACATCTGCTCTACCAGTGTGATCCATTAAAACTACCGGTAATGCACTTTAGGATATTCCCAGCAGTCGTGTTGAAAAGCGAGATTAGGAAATCTAATGAAAATGGAAAATTCAATCCTCTCAGGATCACTTGAATGGTTTAAATTTCTGCAATGTGTCGCGCATCTAAAAGCGATTTGAAAAGACGACTCTTTCATGTAAATCCTTTTATTCAGAGCGCGGCTATAACCCCCAGCTCCATCTCCTTTACTCGTCCATAAGAAGCAAAAAAAGAGAGAGGAAAACATCTGTAAGGAGAACCCAAGTTTGATGTGGTCACTAAAGCCATCAGCAAATCCGCGTGATAAAGCTCCCTCTGAAATGTCAGCCACTTCTCATCATTTCTGACGCAGAGCTTTGGGTGTTTTTGAAAAGTCTTCACAGCACATTGAGGACTGGGTGTCTGAGTGACTGCGGCTAACTGACTGTGTCTGTGGGCGTTTTTTGGAAGTGTGTTCAAGCGCATGTGTGGTTTGCTGTGTTTATGTTCGTGTGTGTGCGTGTGGTCCGCGTGCAGAACAAAAGCGGACACTCATCAGCGGAGTCGGCGTGTGCACAACACATTGGGAGCAGGAAAGAGAGGCAGCCTTTCATCTTCGTTCATGCTTGCTGAGACCCCAATGAGGCCCACATGCCTGAGTCGGGCAAGGAATCCTTTTGTGTGAATAATACTAAAAGTTTAGGGGTCCCCCGCTGTCGGGGCCTGAGATGTGGCTTCAGAGCCCCCACTGGGGGGGTCAGTGGAAGCCAATGAAATCTTTGTAAGGCACAGATACCAACCTGCCACGGGGGAAGGCAGGCAAAGGATAAAACCTTAAACCAGCTGTCAGACGTCCTGCATTATTTTGCTAATTACAAACTCAGTAGGCTTCCTGATCTCTCCCCCCCTCCACTTACTGCTGTCCCAGCCTCAACTCTGTTACATCTTTAAGCCAGGCGTTTACTTAAGGAGGCTCTCCTAATTGATGAAAGGGAGCGAGAAATGCAACTTCAAACCGCAGTCTGACTACAAGTACTCATAAAAATGCCTGAGAAATTGGAGTTCTGCACACCTCTCGCGCTCATTCATTAGCTGCGGCTATAGGCTACCTCACATCAGCACACGTTGGTTTATCAGCCTCATTGTGAGCACGGGCTTTCCATACCTTCAGCTATGTTTTTTTTTTAAATAGTTTTCTCAGTGATGTTTTGGTTTGTAGATTAAGGTCTTGGCCTGGAGTTGTTTGTACAGACATGCCTGTCATAGTGAAAGCAGGGCAGACTTTTATCTGACAGGTAGTTTCAGGGGATGACTCCGATGAGTATGATGGGTAATTAAGAGGATCGTCTCTCTCTCTCTCTCTCTCTCTCTCTCTCTCTCTCTCTCTCTCTCTCTCTCTCTCTCTCTCTCTCTCTCTCTTTCTCTCCTGAAAGTTTCTCATTATCTGCAGGGTCTCAGAGGAGATTGAAGCATTCCAGTCTTTATGGTCATTAGGAAAGTTTGAGGTCAACATTTATTATTTTTAGTGGTGGAAAGTATTCAAGTACTATATTTAAGTGCAGTTTTGAGGTACTTGTACTGTACTTGAGTATTACCGTTTTATGCTACTCTTTTTACTTTCAGTGACAAGTTACTTTTCAGATATATATTTTACATCAAAAGAACATATTAACCTTGTAAATAAAATATAATACAACTAATTGTTTCTCAACCAGCTTGTGACCTGCAGTGGGGGCCCATGTTATTAGCAGTTCCTCCAAACAACTCGCTAAAATTATCCAATATTAATAAAATAAAAACAAAGAATACTGACTGAGGGGAAAAATGAATAGAAATGTAGCAGAGCAGAGCTTTGTTTGTTTCTTCTTTCTTCCCCCATTAATCATCTCACGACCCCCCACGTTTATCCTGTGACCCTTTGGAGGGGCCTGGCCTTTAGGTTGATAACCACCGATCTAAAGTACCTGACTAAGTATTTAATTTAAAGTTGCTCCACCATGACCAACTAAAACAGTAGAATGCCATACACATTGATGCATCAATATTAACAAAAATACATCTTGTAATGTAGTATCACTCACAGGGGCCCTATTCTTTCGTACTTATTTTACATTATAAACATACTTGCTGGTAATATTGTACTACCTTAGATTGTTGTATTTGTACTGTGCTCTGAACACTTTTTTCCACCACTGTTCACTTTGAAGGATTTCTAAAAGCATAGAAAAGAAAAGGCCATCTGACGAGGAATGGTAGAAGACAGCACTGCACACTTGCGTTCGCCACTTCTCCTCTGAAGTCCCTTAGATAATTAGAAGGCTGAAGTTAATTGATTGTTTTGGCTTCCCATTCGCGTCAGGAGTGAATAATGTTCACTGTGTAACAGACTTTACTCGAGCGATGTTTCTTTAAAGTGAAGTGAGTTCACCCTATCATTCCACTTAAACTGCCGAGCCCTCCCCCACCTCCCCCTTTCCTTACCCAACCTCAAACCACACCCGAGTGAAAATCCATATAACAGCAGAAATTGCAGGGCAAATGCCTTTGAGCCACACTGATTAAAAGACACAACAACCTCATTTCAAAGAGAACGTAAACATTGTTATGAGCACACCGCCTGCAGTGACTCACTCCAAACTGTTATTACATCTAACTCATGAGGCCGCGCAGCGTTTCATCTTCCTGCGGTTTTCAGCAATGAGATAAGCCCCGAGATCGCTGAGGTAAGCTAAGTGGCCTTAAAAGCATCCCTAAGCGGTTAATAAGTATGTACTAATGACCCCCAAACACGTCTTATCAACATAAAAGCCTGATAACGCTGCAGGATTGAAAGGTTGAAGTGGTGTTTTGATTCACAGACTCATAAATCTGCAGCTGTCAGAAAAAATGAGAGTAGGTTTCCTGGACTGTTGCAACATGCAGGTATTGAGCCAGCTGTTTAACAAAACACATCAACCTTTTAATCTCTGGAACTTTGTCGAGTGCCAATTAGCAAATGCTAGCATGCTACCATGCTAAACTAAGTTGGTGAACAATATACTAAGCATCAACCAGTTAGCATAGCTGAGCACAAAGACTGAAAACAAGGGGAAACAGTTAGCCTAGCCTTTTCTGTCCAATAGTAGAAAAAGGCGCCAACCAGCACACATCTAACACGTTTGTAGTACATATTTACCGTACAGAGTACAGGAAGTTTATAATGAGTATAAAGCTAAACAAACTACAAACATTTTTTTTTTAACAGTTTATTATTATTATTTTACAGATCAAAGAATGAAGATATCATTTGGTTTTTAGTGAGCCTTAGAGGAGCTGTAGGCCGATTTTGTTAACTTCGAACAGTCAGGTTAGCTGTTTCCCTCTGTCTCCAGTCTTTATGCTAAGCTAAGCTGTTGTCTGTAGCGTCATAGTGAGAGTGTATACTGTATATAATGTTGTCATCTAACTCTATGAGCAAGAAAGCCAATAAGCATATTCCCCAAAATATCAAACTATTCCTTTAAATTTAAGTTTGTTGCCTTTAAAAGTCTGTGGAGTTCTTCTCAAAGCAGTCAAGAGGAAAATGGTCAAGGTCGGTCACGTATTGGTTGCTCCCTTGTGTTCAATTAATTACAGCGCTTTTCTAAATGTCCTCATCTGATGGAAAATCACTTCAGGTGATGTTCAAGCAGTAAATTAGCTTGTGGCTGCAAAGCAACCCAAATCAGCAGGGCTTTCCTGGGATAGCCACGAAGTTTAAGGATGGGGTCAGCGGGATCATCCAGGGAGGAGGCTAAAGTAATGACACAAGTGAGAGACAAAGGCGGGGGCAAAGAATGAAAAGAAAAAGAAGAGAGGAGCCATTGTGCGCTCGAGCAGACCTCCTTAGACTTAATTACCTCTCATCCATTTTCATTCAGCCTTCTCACGATAACGCAGGGGGAAGGGCGCATGCTGTGGAGGATAAACAGAGGACTAATGAAGTCATGGACAAAAAAAACAAACATTTAAAAACACCAAGAGATACAACAGAATATTGAGCTACTGGAAACAAACAACAGTAAGAATCCCAGCTTCCAAACCTCAGAAACGTCTCTGCAGACATCTCTTTGTATTCCACTGCAGGTGAAAGGTAGCTCCGATAAAGGAAGGTTTTGAAAATCTGGAGGTATCAGTGCCTCGCGTGGCTCTTTCTTTAGCAGTCCAGCAGATGCTATTTCTTCCTCAATGTGTTATCTCCTGAGTCCAGATAAGCAGGCTGTAGGGCTTTTGAAAGGACAGTAAACTTTCTTTGAAATAAGGCATTTCAAAGCAAGTAAAACATTCAAATTAACTCTGAGAAGAAATAGAGATAGATTCAAGTGAAATCAAAAGTAAAGTTAACTTTGCCATAAGAAGAAGATCTTTGCTTTAAATTCCATTTCAGGACATCTGACACACTGGCCCCTGACTCAGTCTCATTGCCTGAGGCGGATTGGTCCTTCGCTGCCCGCCTGAATGCTGATGTAACTCAGAGGTCAGAGCGATCACGGCCCACTGGATGGCTCTCTCATTTCGAAAACATCCCTGACATGATCACGGTGTCTGTGTGTGTGTGTGTACTGTATGTCTGGAACGGTTGAAAACCAGCTCCACCCTGCATGGTATGATTTTTTTGAGCTCAGGAGCTCACCAGGCTTCTTCAGCTTTGTATCAACCTACCTGCACCTCCACCCAGCTGATGAAATCCTCAGGGATATGGTCTCTTCTTCCCGGATCTGTGTAATCGTATTTATATGCAATCTAATGACAAACTATTAAAAAACTATGCAATCTTTTTGCTCAACAAAAGTCGTCAAGTGCCAACCTAATAACTTTGATTTATTAAAGAAACAGTCTGAAGATATTCTATATTTTTCTTCAACAAAACCTCGTAAAAGACAAAAACCAAAGATGAACTGATCCTAGTAAGTATCTGTATCGTGCAAGTAAACAGTATTGTAGCCACAGGTCTTGAGAATAAAGTCAAATAATTTTATAAAAAAAAGTCTGTATGTTGTTTTTAAAGATTTACATCCTCATAGGAACCAATGAGCTCTGTGCTGAGCGCCGCAGGCAGAGAAAGAATGTCGTTACGTTTTAAAGTGACAGACACGTTACTGGGTTTGGTCTTTTCATGGGACAAAAAACTAAAACATTACACCAGACTTATCCTCAAAGACTTGTTCTGGAAAAAGTCAACCTTCATTTTCAGGGATATATTATAAATATTATAAAATATGTTGAATAACACGATAAAAACATTAGAATGTTTGATTTTATATTTTGCTATTCATCTTAGCATAGATAGCGAATAATGCTTAAACGGCTTTTATTGATATCTTATCTTTTTCTATAATTGAATATTATTATTTCTTCTAAATCTAGACATGATAGATAACCACACTCATGCTGACGGTGTAGTGTAAGGACATCTGCAACTAATTTGAAATGTATCGTCTCCGTCTGTATTTGTTCCTGTGTGTGTGTGTGTGTGTGTGTGTGTGTGTGTGTGTGTGTGTGTGTGTGTGTGTGTGTGTGAGTGTGTGTGCGCTCGCATGACTGAGTTGCGGCTAATGCCTGTGTTGCCAGGCGACGGTGACATGTAGGTACATTGTTTTTCATCACACTCAGCCACACATACAGACTGCCCACACACAAACTACTAGACTTTAGTCTGTTCAGCCAAGCTCTGCATAAGCTAACAGCACCCAAAGGATTCACAGTGTTGAAGGGTTGATCCATCGGCGTATAGTCCGGGGAGGGGGTGGTGGGTGGATAAGACCTACTTCCTGGCGGACAGGAAATTCAACTTCCTGCCTTGATTAATGGGGGGACTGTTGGATCACACAGGGGCGCCGAGGGGCCTCCCACACACAGAGCTCCCACATTTCACATTGCATGTCAACCCTTTTTTTTCCGCGCTGGTTCTCAGCAGGAGAATGCTTGAGAAAACTCATCTTGTCACTAAGTTATCTTGAAATAATGCAGATAAGATTTTTACCAGCTCATAACAACATGTCAGTAAATGTTGTGACAGTGAAATTAATTGTTGTTTCTCAAGCCCCCCCCCCCCCCCCCCTGTGTATGGGTGTATTTTGTTTGTGAATGCACGAGGGTCCGGATCCAGTAAAACTGGTGTTTCTCAACCTCAAGTCGTCTTGTCAGGGCGAAGAATGTAAACACTGAACAGGCTCCTCAGAGTTGGAGGAATGCAGCAAGTGGCCGTGTGCTCTGCAGTCACTCACTAATGAGATGTTCGACTTGTTACAAACCAGAGAGCGACAAACGAACCACTTTGCAATGCATTTCACTGATGAAAAGTGTGAGAGGAAGTGAGAGGGGAGGCAGGTCAGGGAGGGGGGGAGGAGGAGGAGAAGAAGAGAGAGAGAGGTGCTTTTTAAGATTTCATGTTCTCCTCCAGCCCCCACAGTTTGCAGATAAAGGTTGCCGTTGCCAGGGTGACTTGACAGAGAAAGGGAAAGTATCTGGCTGTGTTTCGCCTGTTCTTTTGCAGGAAGCTTAGAAGCCAGAGGCACAGATAAGATGATTTCAGTCCCTCCTCCACAGAACAAAAGCTGTACGCATGATATACTGCCTTTAATACCTCAGGACACTTTGGCTGCTGTTTTCACTCCAAAGCTGCCTAAATATGCGAAACATGCCATAATGAGAAAGCACCCCTGTGCTGCGCTGAAGCTTGAAGTTATCGCCACACTGAAGACAAAGACGCAAATGCTTTTACTGTCAAGAGGAAAAAACTCTTATGTTTATTAGCCATGAATTTCACATTGTGAAAAAAATCACATGTACAAAATAATGCCATAAAAAATAGAAATTAAACTCTTACATGACAAAAGATAAATGAAACCGATGCACATTGACAGTTTTCTGTCTAACTTACATCATTATACTAGGCAAAGATACTGCGCTCCAATCAGAGGCAGCTGGAGTTCCAGATAAAAACGGAGGATGAGCAAAGGTTAAGAGTAGAAGTGGGAAATGCCACTCGGCAATTAGGTGCAAATTGAAGGGGCATTCATTACTCGCTGTTGCCGGGGAAACTTGCTTTCTGTGGGAGATAAATGCTCCTATCTGATTGGTGGGGCCAAAGGGTCCGTGTTCAGTGGTTGGAGGAGGTCAACATTATGGAGCCCCGAGGGTCTCCACAGAGGTCCTGAAATTGCCAATAAAGGGATGAACTTTTGGGTGGCTTAAGGAGCTGAGCAGGAATTTACAGAGCTGTTTACCAATTGATCCCAACAGATTGTATTTGTTTAATGAATCCACATGGAAGGACATTTGAAAAAAAAAATATATATATATACATATTCCACTAAACATTACCCCTTACATTGAAATTCAATGGTTTCATTAATATTCAATTGTAAACCGTCAATATTCAGGTCACATAGACAGACATAGAGACACAACACTGATTAGACTCACCAAATATTTCATATGCAAGTGTTTAAGACAATTTCTCTTTTTGGTCTTTAGGAGCTTGCAATTTTTTTTTTGTGCATCATTGACACTATGGTGAAAAGCACTGCGGTGTCTGCCCTTATCAATGCACAGCTTACTGGATTCAACTCTTTCTCAACCAAATGGTGAAGAGGACTCTGGGTTAACATCCTGAAGAGCCACGTTTGCACATGTGACAGTCCTCCAGCTGTCCCAAGGACAGCTGGAGGACTGTCACATTCTTAACCATGTCAGGGTTAGTTACTGGGCCACATACTGCACCGTTCCAGCAGCCTTATCTGTTTTATGGTTGATAATCTTCTTGTTTTGTTGGTACAGTTAGGGCCCCGACGGGAGGATTTAAGACAGGTTTGGACCCAGGATAGAGATTAAAGAGTATCTTTAAGAAGAAAATATGAAGATTTCTTTCACCCCATTCAGCCTTCTTACTTGAGCAGCGACCCTGTGGCCTAAACTGCTTCACGCCGTCAGTAATCCGATTAATTCTCCCTCTCTCATACATACTCTGTGAGAGGTCCGCCTCCGTCTCTTGTGAAAGAAGTTAAAGTTCCTCCTGGGAAAGACTGAACTGTGCAAAATACAGCCCAACTTGGATCAAATAAAGCACAACACCTGGCCATGCATGACACAACCCAAACATACACATAAGAATGCAGGCAGAGAAGAAATAAATAGGATTAAACATATTAACACAACAGAGTAAGCATTGTCATATAAATTAAGACTACATTGCAGCAAGTTTAAAAAGAAACTGATTTGTTCTCAGTTTAGATTAAGGTGAAAAGATTTCTGTGACTACAGAGAAGAGTTCATGCCGGTTGTTACTGAATCACGATGAGTGGACATGCTCTAGAAAGGGTTCAGCTATGACTCAGCGAGCGAGCAACTGCGTTTATCAGAATAACAGAAGCGCAGCTGGGTTTATACTGCATTAAGTGTACAGCTGAATGTGACTGTGTTCTTTCTGAAGCGCTGAATCCAAACACTGAATACCGCCCCTGTGTACAGTGGGTTAGTTAACCGGCGCTCAGTGGGCGTTAATGCGTAGCTGCAAAACAGCAAACATATAAGGTTGTGACCCCTCCTCCATCCTCCTCAACCTCAGCTGGTGTTGGTCGTCAACACCTCGCGGCTTGCAGTGACAGCAAACTGCCAAAGCCTGAGGAACACACTCGTGGGTTTGTTTCTTTGTCAGAGCTGTGAGAAGCACGTCTTTGAAAGAAGAAGAAAATAGTCACAAGGGGTCAAACAGAAAAAGCTTATTAGAGAAGAGAAGGTGGAGATTTGCTCCTTCATTGTGTCTTTTATAAATCAGCTACATCAGTCAAACTGAGTTCTGTTCTTTAGCACACCAATCATTGCATTCTCCCTCCATCAATCTAAATAGAACATCCATCATGCTATACATTGCAGCCTCGATGAAAAAGAGTATTTTTTTTCTTCTTTTTTTTTTTACCATAGAGAAAAACATCAACACAGATCCTCACAAGCCCGTCATGACTAATTGGGAAAAATGCAGGATGTGCGATATGTTTGCAGTCCTCATATGGCAGCATGAAAGCACAAGCCTAATATGCCAGATGTACACAAGGTTGGAGTTTGTGCCTCTTATAACAAGCAGCGTTGTTTTTTTTGTTGTTGTTTTTTGCGGGATCTACTGCACGGTATGCCTCTGCTTCCTTCTCGGAAATGAGAGACGACATCATTCCAGTGAAGTGTCCAGCGCTTTTGTCCAGTTTCTGCATCTTTGCGACATCAAGATGAATGCGGGTGTCTGTACATCACTGCTCGGTGTCTCTGAGGAGAGGAACATAACGTGTGCTACTTCACAGTTGGAGTCCAGTAGATAAAGCAAAAAAAGGGAAATCTGAAGGAGAGGAGAAGAAAGAATAGCTTGTTAAATGGGCAAATAAGGTGCCAGAAAGCGAACAACGCTCAACAGTTTAAAGGTGGATTTTTAATTATTCAAAGTACAAAGGAAGCCTAAAAATAGAAAATAACACACATCTTGGGAAACGAGGCTCAGGCATAAAGCTCCTGAATCACCTCACAACCCTTTCGAAATGTTAGTTCCTGCTTTCTTACGTTACAATGTAAAAGTATTGCTCTACCTCCTGCTAGACTCTTAGATTGACTCTTAGACTCTGGTTCCTCAGTGCAGGCCTTCATCATCTTCTTATCTCGCCATCAGCCTACTACATTTTTCACATCTGAGTGTGTTTTTCTCTCAAAATTTCACTTTGACCTATCCATTTTTAAAATCTTTAACTTGATATGTAGGCCTACTTATCTGTACGGCACAGATGGTTCCAGACTTGGCAGTCCTCTGTGTGTGTCTGATGGGAATTTAATAACACCAGCTATCTCTGTTTGGACGTGGGTCTTTCCCTTACTGTCGTTGCCAGAAGATGTACATGTGATGAGTGAATATTGAAACCTTGAGGAGCACTTTCTACCCCCAGTAGCAATATGGGTAGGAGAGAAATGTCTTGCACTGGATTCTAGTTTGTTTCAAGTTGGCATTTAGCGAAATGCATTTATTCATGAATCAAACTGGTTTTAACGGTGGGGCGGGCTCACAATTACTCTTTACTGCCACTGGTGCATAACTCCATGCTCTCACTCTTACACTATGCAAAAACTAAAGATATCTTTTCAAGGAATAGTTAAACATTTAGGGACATGTGCTTATTTTCAATCTTGCAAAGAGTTAGATGAGAAGATTAATACCACTCTGTCAGTACACGAAATATGAAGCTACGGAGTGCAGTTGCCTGTAGCTTCATAATTAGCATATAGACAAAAGAGTGTTATCTATCTTCAAAGCAAAAAAACTGAATATGTGTATTTCCCATAAAAGGAAAATGATTCCCGTAACACTGTGCACATGCCATACGCGTCTGTCTTTTAACTGGAACCATTTAAACTGCCATGGGAATTGGAAACCAGATGAAGCTGATCAGGTTACTTTCGACCAAAATGTGTGTAGGGACTGACTCATCTGTTGTGATGTTACATTAGTTATTTCAGTCATTTATTCTGCAATTTCGTTATTTGATATGAATATATTCTGTTGGTTTCGGTTACTTTCCTGTGTGTAAGTAACTATTAAATATCAAAAATCACAAGTCATCCTGAAATATGGCTACAATCAGCATAAAGAAAGGCAGTAAAAAATATCTGCGTTATTTGATTTTCTCAGTACCTACTGAACGCTTTCTAGGGGGGAAGAAATCTAAATGTTAGACTTTGTATTGCTCCCCTGGGAAAAACTGAGAGAGAACTTCTTCTGTCTCTCACAGCTACAATCTCCTTCTGTGGGGTCTTACATACTTCCTTCCCCTTTCATTCCTAAACAGTCAGTCTTCTTTTCCATTCCTGCACATTTCGTCTTTTCACTGCGTTCAGTGAGTAAACTGTCAGTTGCCATGACAGGCAGGCGCGCTAAAACCAAATTCTGTATCAAATTAGTGGCAGGATTATATCCTTCACTGAACACTGTGTTGCACTGGCTTAGAGATAGTGAAAACCTTCAGTCTAGTCTCTACTTCTCAGAGATGAGTCACCGAAAAGAAAGGGAATAATAAGTCTTAACAAATATTTCATCCCGTGGAGAGGAAGAACATCCTATTATCGCAGCAGTGAAGCTGCTCTGAGCTGCTTCCTGGCGTTATCAAATGGGAAGCTGTGCTGGACAGCTGGGGAGTCACTCTACTTCTCTCCTTGGCTTTCTCAGGAGCTGAGGGCCCCCAGCCCTTTCAATAAACACAGCTAAATGAAAAAGACTGCCTGCATGGGTATGTGTGGGGACATCAGTGTAGGGTGAAGCGATTGTATGATGTGATGTGATAGTGGGCCTGCAGCATGGAGAGAGATCAGCCAAGCTGACTAGCCTTGCTACACATGCGTCTGGCCTGTTTAACATCAGAGCATGGAGAGCAGGGTTCGAATGAGGTAAAGAAGATATAGGTGGAGTCACAAGAAACTGTAGAGTTCAGCAGGACATTTTAAGCGTGAGACCACCACTATCAAGGCCGATGTGTGTCTGACTGCTCTCTAGCCCTACAACTCTCCCTGCTGCCACTTCTCTCAGTCACCTCCACTTGCAGCCCATAATAAATGGCTTCCGGCGCTGCGTGAGTCGCGGGCTGCCTTCCCTCTCGCCCAGCGTAAAGACCATGACCTCGTCAAAGGAAGGCGACTGAGAGTGGATCAGCCTCACCAGGGCGTTGTAGCCTGCTGGTGTGTGGCTTGTCTAATTGGCAGACCCCCCCTTTTTTCTATTAGAGGGATTTCCCCCACAGGAGCAATAAAAATATCCTATTCTCTTTCAATTACCCTCTCTGTCCTTCGGCCCATCCCCACAGCTACATAACTCACTTAACTAACGCACACAAGCCCCTATCCATCCCCCCACCCTCCCTCCTCTAGTGCGCTGTCCTCTACTTATCCTGGCAGTAGTTCAGAAAATTTCAACGCTTGAAAGACCCAACAAATGCATATGAGAACCTGATCAATACTGGGTATCACAGATTGTCAGAATTGACCATATATATATTAACAGATTTGCAAATACAAATTGCAGTACATTTCTAGGTTCCATTTTTGTATATTTTTGACCTTGTGTTGTGCTAGTGGAATGTAATGTAGCCTTGAGTCGCTAGCCTCATGCACAGATTCTGAGCGAGCTACAGAGGTCTGGGATGCTCACTTAGTTTTTTATTTTATTTTCAAACTTGTAGTCTTCAGACCCGTCTTAATACAACTTTTTTTCACATATGCAGTCTTCCAAAGGGTCAAACTTACCTAATGGAAAGAGTGTAGGTAGAGGGTTTGGGGCTCATGCAGGCAGATGTTTCCAGGTGCTGACGAAAGCAGTGGGAATGAGCGAGTATGGCACAGTAGTGATGCTGTTCCAAGCATCCAACACGGGGTCATAGCAGTCCAGAGTTTTACACCGCTGTGTGCCAAAGTACCCACCCACCACATACAGTTTGTTCCCCGATGCCACAGCCTGGCAGCTCATCCGCTTGGCCGTCACGTCACCCACTTTAGTCCACTGGTAGCTCTCACTGCTGAACTTATAAGCCGAGCATGCTGAGAACTCTGTGTCCCCACCCATGACAAAGATCTGGTTTCCCAGCACGGCAGCGGCTGTGTAGCGCCACGGCTGCGGGCAGGACGCGGGCACAGACCATCGGTTCTCCTGTGGATCGTAGCACTGCACCTTGGGTAGCTTGTCGTGGGTGACGCTGGTTCCTCCAAAGGCAAAGAGCTTGAGCTTGACGCTGACCACTGCTGCATTGCTTACACCCTCTCTCAAAGGAGCCACCATGGTCCACTTGTTTGCCACTGGGTCAAACTGCTCCACCTGTTTGAGTGATACAGATGGAGAAGCTGGGAGGCAGCCAGTTGCTGCCGTGTGACCTCCTACCACGTAGAGGCAGTGTTTCAGCTCTGCAGAGCCATGGCCGAACCTGGCAATGAGCATGGGCGCTGCCTTCGACCATTCCTCATGGACGGTGTCGTAGACCCACACATCTTTGGACACACCATTCTCTGAGCCTCTCCCACCAGTGATGTACACCTTACAGCCGATGGCGCAGGCACTGAACTCCTTCCTGGGGCTGGGAATGTCAGCCTTGGGGATGATCTCTTTGGCTTTCTGGTCCACAAGGTACAACTTGTCACACATGAAAGTCTGCCCTCCCAGAAGAAATAGGGCATGGCTGGTCTTTCTTGGTCGGGCACACGGGCTGTTAACTACACCGTCATTCTGCAGGATCTTCAGCTTACATCGGATAGCTTCATCCACCAGCTCCTTGCTCTTGGACTGGGAATTGATCAGCTCTTCTGTCGAAACATTCTCCATGAGAAAGATAGCAGGCAACAGGGCCAGACGGACAGTCCTCAGGAGCTCCGGAAGGTGGCAGTGTCTCTTTTCCAGGTCATAGTTGATCCAGTTAAGGGCAGCTTCATAAACCAGTTTCTCATCTTCTGTCTCGAGCTCCTCGTGTGACAAAAGCTGCACCACCATATCTTTGGGCAGTTGGAGGAAGTCTTCTGTCTTGCAAATAGCGGGGAAATTGCTGAGGCACATGCCCCAGGAGAGCTCTGACAGCTTGGTGCACTGGTGGGCATCAGACAGCAGGAGCATGCCAAGGCAATTAGACGGGTGAAGGTTTCTCTCTAGGAATTCGGCACAGGCATCCCGGATGTCCTGAAACTCTAGCATGTCCCCAGCTTCCAATAGGGACTCTGCGTTCTCCTCGTTGATGACCACACGTGACGAGTATGCGTAATCAAGCAGGAGCTCTAAAACCTCCGGGTGGATGGAGCCACGGAAGTCGACCTCGCTGGCCTGGCTCTCCCTCAGCCCACCGCTGAACATGGCCTCAAAGTAGCGGCTGCAGGCAGCCAGCACGGCGCGATGGCACGGGAAGGAGCGGCTACCTGCATGAAGCAGGACGTCTGTGAAGAGCCGTTGCTGCCGCAGCGAGTTGAGGTGCATGAGGACACTGTCCGCATAGGAGGACTTGTGGAACAGGTAGATGTTCATAGAGCCAGTGCTGGCTCGGGATTTTCTGTTCTCATGGACACACACGGACATTTTCATTGAATCCTGAAAAAGAAAAGACAAGAAAAATCTCTCTTTGATGTATTTCATATCAAGGATTTAGATTCTTGGTATATTTCAATCCGTAAATTCTCAATCATCTTAAAATTGTTTGGCTTGAAGGTTCTATCATAATAATGCTGAGACAGCCGTCGGAAGAGGCATTCTCACTATGACTCAAAATAAAGACAGGCGAACAAACAGCCTCATCCCCCTTCCTCAACATCATCTAAAGAATTTAAAATATCTTTTTAATTCAATAAAGATGTTACTTTTATGTGCCAGTTAGCACAACAAATAAAACAACGACATAGACATTTTGAGAGAAGGCCCGGGAGTTTAGCATCGTAATAATGTGTTTCTCGTAAAGAGAAGGCGAGCTTTCGCTAATTATATGGGAGTCTGTTGCTGTCAATACACAATAGAGGTAATAAATTAGATTATTTGAGTGTTATATCTATGTATCTACTACTATCATTCAATAAATCTAAATTCACTGAAGATAAAGTGTTATAGTTTGTAGTTATAATGTTCCTCTTTAAATTGTATTCACTCTACTTTACAGGCACAGAGTGATATTGATGGTCAAATGTTTCAGCCCTAATATTCATAATAGGATGAATGATGTGCATTTTTGGTGAGTATTGCAAACCTTCCCAAGAGATAGGAAGACATTAAGCAGGAGATACTGTTATTGCAATTCGCAAAACATACACCCGGGAGTTCTGAAGGTCAAGTAGATAACAATTGCCTTTTCAGAGACCACAAGGATTTTCTGATTTCAAACCCAAGCAGCACTAATCCCCCTATTTTAGAGAGACCATGATGTACAAGTAAGAGTCCCTTTGCAGAGCTTTTCTTTTTAAAAGAGGAAGAAAGGAGACAGCAGAGCTCTTTTAACCCTCTGAGTATAGGCCTAATGCGCAGAATTTACTCCCCTCCAGAAAGTCACAGCTCCCATAATCACTGTCCTTCCCCTGTCCTCGCTTAGAGCTCACATTCATTCCACCCAATTTCCAGACATGTCAAGTGCCTCCCGCACACTGTTTCCAGAGTCCCTGTCTGACCTAGTAAATCCACAGCTGTCAGACTTCCAGACATTTCAAGTTCTCTTCTTGGTCTCTCCCAATGATTTAAGGATTGATCGTGATTGCTTTATCTTGAGAGTAAACCTCAAGACCAATTATATGCAATTATACTCATTACTATACTCGTTATTACACTTGTTTTATAATTGACAGCAAACAGCTACAGCTGTGATCAGGTTGAACTCAGTTCAATTTGATTCCTGTGATGATGTCTTCAAGACAAAAAAGTATGAAAACTTCCATGAAACTAAGTTAAAATAACCGACTTCCTGCAGAGCTTCAGAGCTTTTAGAAGTGATAAGATGACAGGCTATGAAATCTTGTCACATTTGAAATCCACTGTAAATGTCCAGTTGACCACAGTGGCCATTGTTTCTCTGTCAGCGAGAACGTGTTTTACAAACCTACATGTGGTGCGTGTTTGATTCTCAAAAGAAAGATTGTTAGTGAACTACCACTTCAAAACGTTCAAAAGTTCCCAGGTGTCGTAAACGATTCCTTTGCGACCCGCCGGCGGAGATGAGAGGACAGTTTCCATTCACCTGAAGTTGCATCATGTGCTCCAAAAACCTTAGAAGTCTGTTTCGTAAATAGACAATCAGGTGTGAACCCTGGACGTTTCTGGTGAGCGGTGTCACTGACACCTTTGGCTTCAACAGAACTGTATTGTTCCATGTTTTAAATTCCAGGGATATTACTGAATTCCAGTTAAACTAACTCCAAAAACAGCTGCGACCCAGACACGCAGGTTAGTGTTTAGGTGCAGCTGGCAATGGGGAAAACACAACCTGTGTTAGCGATAAGGTATTTAAACTACATGCACTGCATTCCAACCGAAGCCTTCAAAACAGGAGCCAAAACTGAAACCAGGCGAGGATGGGAGATAACCTATTAATTATATGTGAGGTGCATTGATATGAAAGTACGTATGTGACTGATTCCTAAAGGAAATGTGTCCATTTATTTTCAGGTTCTTTGTGCCGCGCCGCCAATATCACAACACAAGTTTCATGTTTTTAGCCACTTTAACACTTTGGTCCACCAGACTGAAATATCACAAGACGTGTTGCATTGATTATAATGAAATTTGGTGCAGACATTCATGGTGCATAGAGGACGACCCCTCATAATTTTGGTGAACCCCTGCCTTTTTTTTCCAGCGTCATCACAAGGTTCACATTTGTAGTTTTGATTGAAGTGTCTCTCAATGTCTTACAAAAGAACATTCTGGCTTATTGTTGAAGCTATAAGATATATGTGTGACAGGCTTGAATTAATTAACTCATGCATTAGATTATATATAAACCATTCATATTTCATAATAATAACAACAGGAAGAACATTTATCACAACTTGATTTAATACAAAATCAACTGCAACCTTGGTACAACAGGATTTATTGCATTCCAGGACTGACAAAACTGGCAACCCGTCATCTTGTGGCCTCTGGCTCAGGTATAATGAGAATATCCTTGCCTATCCTAGCTCCCTCACCTGCACACCTCCTACAAGTACACACACTACTGATGCCGCAGCTCATGTTTTGTAATTGGAAGTTGTAAGTGGTTTGATTCAAATACTTGTAAATAACACCCAATCGCTGAAAGGCAGAAAAACACTAGGAATAGTGAAAATACAATAATCAACAAGAATTTACAAACAATTCTGCGTCACTAAGGGTGTAAACAAAGTTGTCCTCGGATGAACAAGCTCACTAATATATACAGTTGAGTGCATTAGAGTTGAACCAACAGAAGAAGAGCAGTAAACCACATACTTATACCATTTGCATATTTAAGGATAAAGCCTGGATTACCAACTAAACCTGCAGGTCCTGGAAACCCTGTGTTCATCTATTTGTAATTTAAATGTAAATGTGTCCTTTGTTACGAGTTTGCTTGTCCTCAACATCTACCCAGTAAGGATATTTTATTATTGTACGCCAAACCTAAAGAATCTATTAAGAACGTGGATGGTTTCAGAGTTTAAATAATATCGTCTCACATTAACTTTTTTATTTTATTTATTTCGTATTCCAGTTCTCCTTGATCACAATTGATTTAGACTATTTGCTTGTAATGTAAACATGTTTTCTGCAAACTACCACACATCCCTATGGACACTAACCCAACACGTGTAAACACGGTTTATTGGGGAAGCAGATTACTGCAACCCATATAACCTTAATCTGGTTGCTCACAGTCAACACTGTCACAGTGTGTGTGAAACGACCCTGAGGGTAACAAGTTGCCGTGAAATTCCTGAAGACTGTCGGCCGATATCAATGTCTTGTGTGTAAAAACTTGGTCTATCAGCCACTATATCATTGATAGATCGTTTTATTAATTGTATTCAACGTTCACTGATTCCAGCCTTTTTGCTGCTTCTATTGGTCTGTGAATGTAAACGGAATATCTTTGGATTTTGCACTTGTTAGTTGGACAAAACAAGACCTTGAGCTTGAGGAGATTTACAAGATTTTATAATAACGGATTAATCCGAAATAAAAATAATTGTTAGTTGTAGCCCATATGCTGTCAATTATGTGGAACATATTTGAGGACCATTAAAGAAACTTTTGAAAAGTCATCATAATGTTGGCGACTAACTGGTTGTCCCTGAGCCCCACTAGAGGTTTGTAATCCTGCCAGAGGAAAGGTATTTCAGCATAAACCAACATGAGCGGGAACATTAATCAAGTAGTTGATCGACGGAAAATGAGTCGACGACTTTTTCAGTCATTCAAAAGTACTACACATTCTCTACCTCAGCTTCCCAAATATGAGGATTTGCTGCTTTTCTTTATCGCATATCACAGCAACCTGCCTGCGCTGAGGGTTTGGATCATTGGTTAGACAAAACAACAAGACGTCATCGGAGCTCTGGGCAGTGGTGACTGGGCATTTTTTCTCAATGTTTTACCATGACATTTTAGACTAAACAATTAACCGTTCATTGTTAACCGTTAATTGTTAATTAACCAATTAACAAGTAATCTCTACATTAATTGTTAATTAAATTGAGCTGCCCAGAAACCAACTACCATTCATTAACTGTTATCATTATTATCCACAATTAATCCTCATGGTATTGTAACTTGTCCTTGGTCTCACGGGGCTATTTTCTGTCACAGTAACAGAGTCAGTGCATTCAACACCAACGTGCCCTGAGAGGAAAAGAAATATGGCAGCAGCGTGAGAGTGAGCGGTTGGCTGGATGGCTGTGAGAGTTGTCATCCTCATCACCTCACAGAAAACAGACCCACAGGCACAAAGCAGGAAAGCTCATACATGCCACACTCACAAAGCACACAGTAAAAAGGCATGCACATGCCGCCTCTGGACACCATATCTAAGGCCTGGCTGGCTGCAGTCTGTTTAAAATCATTGCCAGGTGTTCACAGTCAACCATGGACACGGGAAGAGGGATTGGTGGGAGAGACTTCAAAAGTAACTCATATGGGCCAGTTCCTTACATCTGACACTTGGGAGAACAGAAGAAGAAAAAAAATGGAAACAAAATGCAAAACAAGTGGATGCACCAGCAGCTATTGATCTGCATGTCTGCATCAATCTTAATTTCAAATGTCTAGTCTGACCCCAGCCGTCCAAAGACATGTGAGCGAGGTTAACTGTGTTTAAAACAAAGCCCTGACACTTAGAAAATAGTGTTTATCACCAAGACTAGTGTGTCACACCTGATGCCGCCTTTAAAACAACATCTCGAGGATGCATGAGTATGCAAGGACAAGATGCCGAGAAGAGCACAAAGGACTGGGAGAAGAATCTCGTGAAAATAAAGAAATAGGCGCGCGCCATCAATGCGCTCGGTAAATGATGGTAATAACATTATATAGACATAATGAAGATATGTCAACAACAATATTTTGTCTATCAGCCTGTTTTCCGTTGCGCTTCCTCTGCCACAACACTGGAGTTCTTCATCATCAGGTGATCAGAATGGGATGCTGTTACAATATAACCATCTGTTAATAGGCTTTCGTAGATCGTAACAAGGTAAGGAAGTGATTTTATTGTCAAATTTACCTCTTTGGGTGAAAGCAGGAGTTCATTGGTGTCCGCGGTATCCCTCGAACATGCCACTTCTGACAGAGCCACGATGCAAGCCTTGCGCTCGGGGAGCGGAACAACTCTCCTTGGATATTTCCGAAATGCCGGCGGATAGTCGGTGAGGATGAGGCCGGTTTGTCTTCACATTAAACAATAAACTGTGTTGTCTGCAAACTGGAAATTTTACACATGTATGTAAAAGTCGCGCACAAAATAAACGGGCTTCAATATAAAAGGATGAGATGTTCGGAGGCGTTGCTCATGCGCTTCTGCTCTGCTCCTGTGTGACGGTTCGCCTCTTGCGCTCCCAGTTCACTCAAATCAATGGGTGTGTTTACACTGAGAGGGGGAGGACCGTCACCGCGCGCAGGAAATGAATAGAGAGAGAGAGAGAGAATATGCGAAAAGATGTGGAGGACAGCTTGTCTCCCAAGGCAGGAGTTTCCTCCCACACACATACAAATACAGCACTGTCTGATTTAGATTCGGAGGTATTTTTGTTAGTATTTCCATTTTAAAACGACTGCATACTTCTACTCCACTATATTTCAGAGGGAGATGTGGTACTTTCTAGTAAAAGTACCAATAGAACAATGTCAAAAATATTACATTGCAATTGAAAGTTCTGCATTAAAATTCCTAGAAGTATTGGCAACATGTAAATGTTAAAATTAAAAGTACTTGTTCCTCAGTGTGAGTGATATATCACAAGACAGATACTGCTGCAACAATGTGAGAAGCGTTTACTGTAGTGGTTCGGTTTTGGGCAGGGCCCTTCTTCCATTTCGTTCCCTGTTAAAGCTTTTTGGGGAGGGGAGAGCTTCTCCCTACGCAAAGCGAGGATTAAAGGACAGTGGGTGCCATATGCTACACAGATTTTAAAATCAGATTAATTGTTAGTTGTACAAAACTATGTTCATATGACACTCATTGGATGTACATGTATTGGTAACAATCAGTAACAAATAGTGATGAGTAAATTAAAACAGTTTACAGTTCACAATCATATCATGTTTTAAGTTTGGATAACAATAATACCTATACCTAGTACTGGGTATAGCTAACATAGTTTATTTTTTAGAGTGAAACTTTAGGTTTAAGCTGCATTTTATACTTTTAATTAAAATATTTTGTAGATTTTAAAGCAAAGACTTGGGAGGGACTCTTTGCTGAAGGTAAATTACACTGTTACACTGAAGTAAATAAAATGCATTGTTTGTGTTGTGATTTTTTTTGTTTTTTAAACTACAGCGATACGTTTAAAAACAATACCATATAGAAAAAACCTTAAAGTTTGACTGAGTCACATCAAACTCACCACTGAATGCCATACACACAATATAAATCCTATAGGATTATAAAGACATTGTGGTTTTGGGTTGGGGTAGCTGGGAACGGGAAGTCCAATTATATCCCTGGACATCTTGTGTGAGTCACATCTGCGGTCCTTGTTGACGAGACTTTGGCTGTGACGAAACCTTTCAGCGGACCCTTGAGGCTATGATGTTAGTGTTTTGCTTGTTTTTATGGGTTTGTGTTGCGGTGATTAGAGCTGTGACACGCTCGCATCTGATTTTTTTTCCCCCATAAAATGTTTTTATGAAGACAGAAATTACACTATTACTGTTGCTTCATAGTCAGTATATGACAGCACAGTGTTCCTTAGAGAAGTGTTTAGTTGTGAAAAAAACTAATTATGGCAGCAAATGTTTCATATACCTTTATGACAGGAGAGACATCTAGTGGACAAAATGTTCCTGGGACAACTAGTTCCAAAGATTGAAAGCTGGAACTGGGGGAATAATTTAATTATTAACACTCTAGTGTGGTTGACATTGACTTTACTTCCTCGTTGTTCTGGCTCTCACAGACCCCCTGCTGTCTGTGTAAAAACAACATCTGCTAAATCAATCTTTGCTTTAATATATATTTGTTCTTTTTTTCTGACCTTAACAAAATCCTCCCACTGCAACAAACTGGGCTTGACAAAATACAAATCGAGGCAATGCATGAACAAATATATGTTCATTCTTTTTGCCAAAGGTTTATTCACATTTAATGAAATATATGTTATGCAACATAGTGGTTTGACTAATGTTTGGGGTCAATTAGACCTCTGGTCTAAATCCCTGTTGGACCTCTTATGGACAAACGTTTAGAATTTTAATAAGATAAATTCAAATCAGACTAATTTGGAATTTGGGATGGGAAATTATTTTTATTAAGCATTTATTTTACAGACTGTTGTAAATGACTGATATAGTGGTGTGCAGAAAAACATCTTCATGGCAGTAAATGCTCCATAAATATGACACGAGCGACACCTAGCGGACAGAAATAGTCCTGGGAATAAAGTTGATTGTCACAGTGTGAACAGATCCGGAAAGGCATCAGAATGTGTATTTGAAAGATTTAGAGTACTTTAGAAAGAAATAATAAAAAAATTGGCAAACAACACATATTTTTTGTATTGAGGTTTGAAGTTAAGTTAAGTTTGTCTCTGTTTATTGTTTCAGCTTTTATTTATCTCATGTCAACTCAAATAAAATAGGAGTCAATAAAGAGTGAGTAAACACACGCTATACTAAAGTAAGGTTAAGGTTTACTAGTTGCACTAAGTAACAACTCTCTCTCTCTCTCTCTCTCTCTCTCTCTCTCTGGTTTGTCCTGTCCTATCTCACATGAAATGCTAAGTCATTATTATGAGATAGTAAGTAATTATGGCTTACTATCTCATACTAAATAGATACTAAGTCATCATTTTGAGAAAGTTTCTCATTATAATGACTTACAGGATCTTTATTTTTTTCATCACAGCGGTAGAAATGGGCTTCCACACCTTTGTGTTGCATTTTATGCGTGAATTGCGCTTTACATACTTATTTCCAACATATAACATCGAGATAAACACATTTCTAAATGACAATATGATCAAATAACTACTTTAAATTGTACATCAATTAGATGCTATAATAATTATAGTTGTATTCTTTGTTGTTGCCTTGCATCTTTTAATAATGAATGAGGAACTATTTAAAGTTTTCAAGACAGTCGGGGTTGTGTTTCCCCTTTAAATCTTTGCACAACCTGTACTTCCGCATGAGAAGTCCCGCCCAGTTCCCTCCATATACCTCTGTCTATGATGTGATCGTCAGTCCCGTGACTCTGCTGTCCACTGCCAACATGTCCTCTACTCTGCAGCTTACGCTGTTGTTGCTGGCCCTTGGCTTCTCACAGGGGCTGCAGCACAACTACATTGACAAATTGGACGAAGAGGCCGAGGCTGAGCGCGTTGTTGGGGCGTCAAAGTACGGGTCCCTGTGGCCTCTTCCGCAGAAAGTGAAAATCTCAGATGTTTCATTCAAGTTATCCAGCGCCAGCTTCAGGATATCCGACGCCAAAGAGTCATCCGCCGGACCGGGCTGCAGCCTCCTGCAGACTGCGTACAGGAGGTAAGAAGTTTACGTCAAGCTCTCTGTTTATTGTGAGTATAAAGCGCCGTGTTGCATTCAGGGACCCCCTAACCGCATGACAAACAAAAAAAAACAACGTCCTCCCATTCACCGGCTCCCTCAACAGGTATTACGAGTACGTGTTTGGGAGCGCTAAACGGCAGGAGCTGAGTCAAAGCGGGCGAACAGGCGCAGCTGTGCTGCCGGAGCTGCAGGTGTGGATCACAGCACCTGACTCTGAATGTGACGGTTACCCCAGTGTTGCATCGGACGAGTCATGTGAGTCTCTTCTCTTCCTCATTGACATCATATTTAATCGCGGACCAATCTTCTGCATTTACAAGTACTTTCATTTTTGATACTTCGCATTTAGCCAATACTGCCTATATACTTTTACTTAACTGATGTTTTCAAAGCAGTAGTTTTACTTGTGATGGAGTGTTTTTATATTGCAGTATTGCTACTTTTTCTTGAGTATTTGATCTGAATACTTCCTCCACCATTGCTTTTGCAGCAATGAAAGTTGCATACTGTACTTTTACCTTTTGATACTTAAAGTCCTTTTTGCTGATTATACTTCTTTAATGAATGCAGACCTTTTACTTGTAACAGAGTATTATTTAAAGTTAATGATCTGAATTCTCTGATTCTTCGGACTCTATTTTACAACCAGAGACAGGGCGTATACTTAGGACTTACCGGTGGAGTTAGAGATTTCCTGGTCGGTAGGTTAACACGGTCAATGTAGACCAAATGTTTAAAGCCCACCTGAGTATTTAAGACCCTTACCTAAGTATCATAATAACCCCCTTCCAGGCTTTGACAACACTGACTATGCAAATGCAAATACACAACTGTTTGTGTCCACAGATGAGCTGACTGTGGATCAGCCGTATGCTGTCCTGAAAGCTCCGAAGGTCTGGGGAGCCTTGCATGGTAGGATTTCTTTGCCCATTATTGCACCAAACTCTGCATTAGGGCTGCAACCAACAGTTATTTCCTGTATCAATTGATCAGTGTAGCAGAATTTCCAACATTGCGATCCCTCAGAGCCCAAGGTGATGTCTTTAAAATGCTTCTCTGGCCCAGAACCCAAAGATATATAATGAACTGAAAACGGAGAAAAGCTGAAAATCCAAGAAGCTGGAAACAGATAACTTTTGACATTTGTGCTTGATAAATAGCTTAAAGGCATATTTCATTATCTTGTGAAATATATTCATATTTAACAGCAGACATATGAGTTAGTTTGTGTAAAGTACATCACTCCATGTTTATGTAATATGTGCAATCAAAAGCTGTTGTTTTGGCGTCACTCTCTGCAACACAAAATGACGATGTGTTTCTGTTACTGTGGAACTTTGCTCACATATCTACGGAGTGTTCTCAAATGACAGCAACTACATTTTATGGTATCATAAAAACTGATGATTACGAACAATGTGTTAATTGTTTTTTGGCATTTGCTTTCAGGTCTGGAAACGTTCAGCCAGTTGGTGTATGAAGATGAATATGGAGCTGTAAGTGAAGGACAATATGACCGTTATACACCTTTTTTTTTATTTTCTGTCAACTGCATGTGAGCCATGTTTAGACTCTTTAGGCTGAATTCCACTTTGCATCTTTTCAGAAAAACATCAATTCAACAACAATCAGTGACTTCCCCAGATTTGCACATAGAGGCATCTTACTGGACAGCTCTCGGCATTTCCTGCCCATTAAAGTCCTCTTGGCTAATCTGGTACGTCAATAAGATCGTTTTATTTTGGTTTCTCCTTTTAGAATTTTGTTCACCGCTTAAAACTTCATTTTTTATTTTTTTTTGCTTGTTTTGCTTTTATACAGGAAACAATGGCAATGAACAAATTCAATGTTTTCCACTGGCACATCGTGGACGATCAATCCTTCCCATACCTGAGCCGAACGTTCCCACAGCTGAGCCAGCAGGTCAGAAAGACTGCTTATTGGTGTTCAATCTCAGCAAAGACAAAAGTTGTTTTTTTTTTATATCAAGACTACTATTTTTCACAATTCATTAAAAACGTTCACAGGGAGCTTACCACCCGTACACGCATGTGTATACACCCGCTGACGTGAAGATGGTGATTGAGTTTGGCCGTCTGCGAGGCATTCGTGTTATCCCGGAGTTTGACACTCCAGGACACACGCGTTCTTGGGGCAAAGGTGAGTTCTGTTGGTATCGGTGGAGAGTGGACCACCATTTTATTACGTCTTCTTATTAAGAAGTCAGATGTTTTCATTAAAAAACTGCCTGGATGCATTCAGCAAGGATACCCCTCCCCCCCTCCCCTCAGGCCAGAAAGATCTGCTCACACCCTGTTACTCTGGCTCCAAACCCTCTGGCTCCTTCGGACCAGTGAACCCCATCCTGAACACCACGTATGACTTCATGAGCCAGTTCTTCAAGGAGATCAGCACCGTGTTCCCCGACGCCTACGTCCACCTGGGAGGGGACGAGGTGGACTTCAGCTGTTGGTGAGTGAGACCGAGTATACAATGCCAAAAAAAACTTCTCATCAGCATCAAAGATTAGACAACAGTTCATATTTTGCTGCTCTTTTTCTTTTCTTTTTTTTAATCGTCTTGCAGGAAGTCCAACCCGGACATTCAGAAGTTTATGGCTCAGCGAGGTTTCGGACAAGACTTCAGCAAACTGGAATCCTTCTATATTCAAAAGTGTGTTGCTCATTTTATACTGAAGTGTTTTGCTTGTTTAACAGTAAACTGGTTATCAGAGATTGTTCCATTCCTTATTCAAATGACAAAGAATTAGATTTATTCTTTATTTTGTGCCTTTTTTTCGATCTCATAGACTCTTGAATATCGTCACCACGACCCAGAAGGGCTACATCATCTGGCAGGAGGTGTTTGACAATGGTGTTAAGGTAACTGAAGCCTTATTTACATGTTGGAGGTAATAATGATGGCCTTTCATATAATAACTGGTAGAGATGCACAGATCGATCGGCTATACATGCACCGTATACAATCATGTTATCTGGTTCTCAGCTGATATTTATGAACACAGTTGAATTTTCTACAAAAGAAAAGTTTTTAGAAAGAAAAAAATGGAATTTAAAAAGAAATCGGTGCAATTCTACAGACTAGACCAAGATTCTGGTTTGACTGATAAATACTTGATCACCATTTATAGGTCATTTGTGTTGTGTTTTGTTTGAGAAATAAGCTTCTTGTCAAGCTAAGCTAACTAGCTTCTTATGGTAGCTTCATATTTAGCATACAGACATGAGCGTGGCATCCATCCAATTATCGAACACTCAGCTGAAAAAGTGAATAAATGCATTTCCCAAAATGTCAAACTATTCCTTTTAACCAAAACCAACAACCTCATGTATCATCTACCCTAAACACAGTAGCTTGGTCTGTAACTGTTTTCAGTTAAAGCCAGACACGGTAGTGCATGTGTGGATCGGCGGCGGGGCTAATGATGAGATGAGCAAGGTCACGGCAGCAGGCTACACCACCATCCTCTCCGCCCCGTGGTACCTAGATTACATTAGCTACGCACAGGACTGGCAGAAGTACTACAAGGTTGAGCCACTCAGCTTCAACGGTCAGTTTTTTTTATTTTTTTATTTTTTTTGCAAAGATGATTTAATTTGGACACGGGTCAATTGAGGCCAAAAAAAGAATTGTGGATTTTGTTCAACAGGCTTACGCTTGAAAACTGCACAGTTGTGACAAGGAGAGCGAGTCAGAGGCAGACAGGAAGTGAATAACGGGGCAGGGGGTTGATGGTGTCACATGTTGTTTCTGTCATTAGTTGATGTAGTTCACTGCTGTGGAGGAACAATCCTGGTGTATTTGAAACAATGACCCCAATAAACTAATGAGTGAACAATGTGGCATGGTGAGAAGGTCCTGGGTTCAAATCCAACAGACGGGGACCAAGACGAGAGTGGACTGAACCTATTTATTTATTTTTTTATTTTTTTCCAGACACTTAAAGATTATGTGACATCATGTTCTGCAAATAGTCTAAACAGAAGTAAAATCCCAAGACACAAATGTCTTAAACGGACTTGAAATAACACACGGCTCGGACATTGTCGTCTTCGTCCCTCCACTCCGGTTGTCTTCTTCATCTTGCTGGTACTGATACTTTTATGTGTGTGTGCTGTGTAGCTGAAACCAGACACACTTATCCACGTTTGGAAAGGAAACGAGGAGCAATACCAGAGTGAGATGGCAAAAGTTACATCATCAGGGTTCCAGACCCTGCTGTCCACTCCCTGGTACCTGAACCGTATCTCCTACGGCCAAGACTGGCTGGGCCATTACAAGGCCGACCCACAGGATTTCAAGGGTTTGTGTCTGCATGATTGATTTAATTGGCAAGACTTCTGCCCCCTGCCCGTTATGGCTGGTCATTTTCTGTTTATGCAACATTGCTTTTTCCCAGTATTATAATTACGGGTGTTGCCTCACTCACGTAATTGTTTTATTGTTGGTCTGACTCAGATTTAATTATGTATTGTTTGACTCTTGACACATATCTGAAATGTCATGGAGTAGTTTGTCACTCCTGTGCTAATATGTGTAAGCCTGTTGAATGAACAGAGGGAAAATATTTAAATATTTTGCTTTCAGAAAATCACTGATAAACGAAATAAAATACTTAATTCAATTACAATTATACTCTCTAGTCCAGTGGAGCTTTAGATTCCCTGGCTGTTGCTTGGGCTGCTTGTTCTCATTAAATATTACATTTCAAAACAGGAACTGCAGAACAAAAGAAGCTTGTGATTGGTGGAGAAGCCTGTTTGTGGGGGGAGTACGTGGACGCCACCAACCTGACACCCAGACTCTGGTATGTTGTTTTAGTAACGAAATATTTCCAGAAAATAAATGCATTGTGATCCATGACTCATAAACATTTCTTATCTTTTGTCTTCTGTTATTTCCAGGCCTCGTGCCAGCGCTGTGGCGGAGCGTCTGTGGAGCGCCATGGATGTGACGGACGTCAATGATGCCTTCAACAGACTGTCTGTGCACCGCTGTCGCATGGTGGCGTAAGTATAGTCTGTTTGTGCTATTCACATCTACGTCGGTCGCTATGGATTCAGGTGGGTCTCAATATGAATGCAGCACTCTAACTTAACAGCTGTACGGGGGACAGAAAGATAATTACCAGGAACGATAACGAGGTATATGGAGGCATTCTGAGGTTAAACTTAATACATTTTAAGGCCCTTTCCATACATTGAAAGACCTTGTCGCCTCTTTGAGCTCTAACCTGTTAAATCAGCAGCATAACTCACATTTGGCCTCATGCAAGAATATTTTCTTATCCTTATCTTAACTTCCTCTTCCTCTTCCAGATTCAGCAAACGCTACTAACTTCAGATAACTGATATGACCAGCGTTAACATGATGAATGCTAACTGTGCGTTTATGAAAATTGTAAATTTGAATATTTCCCACCTCAATAATAGTATATTGGCTACATATGCTGCCCTATATGTCCGCAAGTGTTAATGAAATAAAGAAGAAATGGTTCCATATGAAAATTGCTTTAAAAAAACATCTCGCCAAAGCAAGGAGATTCGATGACTGAAACTGGTCTCTGCAAGGTAGACCCATCTGGTTCCATAAGTACCAGTCTCTGCCTCATCATCTAACAGACACACTCCTGTTAAATGCTACTAATTTAATATAAATGTATTAATGATCTGAACTCTTTTCCTATCTAAGGCGTGGGATCCCAGCTGAGCCACTGTTTTCCAGCTACTGTCCCCAAGAGTACAAAGGTATCTGAAAAGAACTGAGAAGCCGGCCATGGGAACAGAACAAGGAAAGGGAAGCGAATTCCTATACAATCAACCTTAATACTTGTATTTTAAACTGAGAAATCAAATGCCAAATGCCTTTGTGACAATGTCACTGTACTGTCCTTATGCTCTTAGATGCATCATTCTTTACAAATCTGCTCCACACAACTCTTGATCTCATCTAATGTCATAAAGCTGTTGAATTTATGAATGCACTCTGTTTTTTTTATGAATATTTGATTATAAATAAAATGTTGACATTTTATGTGCGAGTCTCTTGTTACAATTTATTTTCCATCCAGCTAAGAACATGGTTCACATTTTGTATTGTGCTCTTTCCTGCAGTGAGTATTCACACTATAAACAGCATTTTACTGCAAGTCCTGGAAAACTCTGTTGTGGTAAGAGCCGTGCCTCTGTCCCAGAAGGCCATTGGTCCCATTACTGAACAGCTTCACATGGATGAGATCACAGCAGACCAGCGATTCTTTTAAGGAGGGTGTTCTGGTCCTGCTGGTTCATGGCCTCATAGGTGTCCAGCGCCAGAGAGAAGGTGGCATTGCCAGATGTTATTGTTCGCAGGATGGTAGAATAGCCCTGTTGAAAGAAACGCGTATGAATAGTAAACCACTGTCCGGGTGGCCAATTAAACCAAAAACTACAGACAAAATGTTCTAATTGTATGTCCTCTCACCATCATCTCAGCCAGGGGCACAGTTGCCAGCAGCACCTTGTCGTCGTGTCGACTCTGGATGTCTCGGACGGTCCCTCGTCTTTGGGCCAAGTCCCCCAACACAGAGCCAAGGCGTTCCTCCCCGACAGTCACCTCCAGGGACATCACGGGCTCCAGGACCTGACCTCCTGCCAGCCTCAGGGCCTACGTCCACAGAAACACAACTGCCTCTTATCTATTGATCATCTTGTACTTTTCAGTTATGATGCAGGAACCCACAAAGGTTTACCTTCAGCATGCACCGGGACACACAAGCAGACACCATGGCAGGAGACGTTCCTGGTTCCATGGTGACACTTTGGATCAATGTAGCTACACCCTGTAAAGGATAGCCTAGCAATGGACCTGAAGGTGGAAGCAAGCATTGAAAATAATTTGCAGTGGGTCCTATTCATTCTTAAATAATACAACCAGGCAATACAAAAAGGGCAGAGGAGTTTGCAAGAGAAGTGAGTTTTGTTCAATGATACCTTGAAGATATGAGCTGTGTACTCCATTCTCCACTGCCTCCTTCATTTGTGGTGATAGCTGCCCCCCCAATTCCTCTGCGAAAGCTAATTCACATGAACCACCCGTAGCGGAGATGTCAAGCGGTGCGACGGCCAGCTCCACTGTCACAACATGTCGTCTCTCCCCAACAGTACGGTCCAGCGTGTCTACATCATCATTTTGGTGGGAAAATTCATACAGAAACCAAAATTGGATCAAGTACAGTATGTCGCTGACACACAATATCTAATGCACCGATGAAGAAATCATTCTTTGTTGTACCTGTAGTAGAGACCTCGTGGAGAATAGACTCCCTGTAAGCCACCTGTAGCGGTCCGAGGTGAGTCTCAACGCCATACTCTCTTCTGATTCGATCGTGGACGATCTCGATGTGCAGCTCTCCCATCCCACACAAAATGGTCTGAGGATGGAGACAATTAGTTGACTTGTGGAAGCTGCTCCTACGAAACAAACTCCTGTTTAATACAATGAGGGCCTTACCTGGCCAGAGTCAGGGTCAAGCCTGACTTTAAGACTGGGGTCTTCTCTCTGGAGGCAATTCAGTGCATTCTCAAGATCTTTCAGGGAAAAAAATAATGTGTTAGTGACTACAAGCTTGCTGGAGCATGTGAAGCAAAACTCTAATCACTGTCACTGACCAGCCTGTTTGGCCATGGTGGGCGGTTCTATGGTGCAGAAGAAGACGGGATCAGGGACCTCCACCCCTGAAAGGACCACGCTGGCATGTTCCCCTTGCCTCTTCCCTGACCCGCCGTCATTTTGGGCTCGGCGGGCTGCAGCTGCTGCTGAAGCCTTCGATAAGACGATTGTGTCCCCTGTGACTGTCTAATGTGGACAACATAAATAACCTTTTTGATGGGAAAATCTTCAAAATAGCACATAGAGAATATCATGTGTGTATGATGCTCTACCTGCTTCAGCCCTACAGTCAGAGCGATGTTTCCCGCTGTCATGGAAGGGATTTCTACATGCTGATCAGCAAACGGCACCAGCAGCCTGCTCATCCTCTCACTACAAACACAACATGATGCAAAAATGTTTCGAAATATCATAAAGATTTTGGTCAAAATTGTAATGTATTGTAATCAAAGCTACGTACATGCTGTTCCTGTTGATGTTGTGGACCGCAGTTTGTGCTTTTAGAGTACCAGAGTAAATCCTGAGGAACACCAGAGGACCTCGCTGCTTGTCATGGAGAACCTTGAAGGCCAGAGCACACAAGTCATCCTTGTACCACCGCCTGTAGGATGATGAACAGAGCTTATTGTCTGACAACAGTCTTCATAGAAAAATATTCATGAAAGCATGGACAATTCATTAAAGGACAATCCTAGCATGATTTTAGTGTTTGCTCAATTGTATCCATCTTCCATCCATTGAACATAAACGGTGACAGTCTACTTAGAGAAGATATTTGTAAATCTGTTTTGCACATTTTCAGACCCATACAGTTTCCGTTGTTGCCTGAGCTACTTGCAGCTAGCTGCTGTATTTGGTTGTTTTCTGTATTTGTAGCACAGTGAGCTCTCAGGGCCACCGTACATAAGCTTTTTCAGTCATTTAAATAATGAATGCAAAGGAGATCGTCAAGTGTCTTAATCTCCATTCACTGCTTCTTTTGATTCCTGTATTTTACCCTCTAAAATATAAAATCATATCCTGTAGTTAACTTCCTCATAGCTGTGGATGTTTCAATATTTAAAAAAAGGAAAATGCACAAAAGCAATAAATAATATGATTAAAAAAAACATTGAAAAACAGTATTGGAATGCAGAACCTGGACATCAATCATGCTGGAATCGTCAGCTACGGTCTGAGTCAGTTATTCACTCACACCAGGTCATGGTGCCGTTCATTGGGGGCAGGCAGGTAGGCGGTGATGGCATCTAAAAGGGGCTGAACACCTTTGTTTCTCAAAGAGCTCCCACAGAGTACTGGGACGCCTTTACGGGCCAGAGTCACCCGCCGCACAGCCTCCTGTAGCTGGGGACACATTAGCACCGTTTACTGCAGAATGCACAAGTAACAGTGTCCCTTTATAGGCTTGTATTGTGGTACAGTACAACACTTACTTTGATTGAGGAAACAGCATCAAACTTTTCACTAAAATCAGTCAGCAACAGTTCAGCAAATTCATCATCCAGATCAGCAACCTGTGATCGAAAACAGAAATATGAACCGGAGAAAGAAATCGGGAACATTTTAACATTTAGAACAGTAGACATTGTTGTAATTACTGCGACATGTACCTGCTCAATTAAAGCCGTCCTGGCCTCGTTCACCTCCTGCAGGAGTTCTGGCTCGTCCGACTGGTCGAGAGGTTTGCTTTCAAACACTCGTCCGTCATCTCTCGTAGATCTTAGCTTCCATGTCAGCTTCTGGTTGGTTAACAAGTCAACCACACCTGAGAAGTTTTTGCCACAGCCGACGGGAATCTATGAAACAGAATGGCTCTCCGTGAGACATCTACATCACATGGTAAAAACAGGTTTTTAGGTATTCTTTCTTTGTATAGCTTGTTTTTTGATTCAATCATTACATATATACAGTAATAAAATATACATTTTGACATAATATATATTACTGCAAATAGAAATAAAGCTTTTCTTTGACAAAAGTACATGCTTATGCTAATACTGTACTTTTTACACTGTGGTATTAGCATATTTACGTAAGTTAAAAGATCTGAGCACTTCTGCCACCACTGCTTATGATCACAGTTTTACATAATAATCTAATAATTTCATTAAATAATTTACAGTCATTATAAATCACTGTCTTTGATGCCATGTTGCCTACCTGAAGGAGGACTGGGTTGGCTTTTAACTTATGTCTTATGCTCTCAATGGAAAAACTTAGGCTGAAAGTAGAAAATTAAAGACAGTTTCTAGTTAAATAAAGTAACTTTGAGAAATAAGAAAAAAAGGTTTTGTATGGCCGAACTGTTTGGTCACTCACTTTGCTGCAGGCTTATCCATCTTATTGAGGAAACAAACACAGGGAACATGGTGCTTCTCTGCTTGTCGCCACACAGTCACAGTCTGAGCCTGTTGGCGTTTTTAAAGCAAGAGAATCGACTGTGTTCAAAGAGCGCCCAATTACAGGACACGAAAAAAAAGAAGCAGTTTGAAAGCAGCGAGCTCACCTCAACCCCGGCAGAAGCATCAAACACTGCAACAGCCCCATCGAGAACACGAAGCGCCCGCTCTACCTCGAGAGTGAAGTCAACATGTCCTGTAAACACACACAGTCACATGAGCGGCTGCTCCTTCTCATTTCCATGAGAATGTGATATTCTCCCGAGGATGTTATTTCCTACCTGGGGTGTCTATGAGGTTTATTCTATGAGTTTTCCAATCAAATGTGACCGCTGCCGACTGTATGGTGATGCCACGCTCCCTCTCTTGAGCCATAAAATCTGTGACTGTATCCCCATCGTCCACATCTGAAAGCAACAAAGTAGCAGAAATAAATTAAAGAGACAAAAGGTGATGAAGTCCACGGGTAATAAAGAATTCACTGTGTCCTCATCATTGTTTTTGCCATCCTACTCACCTCCTAGTGCTCTCGTGTAGCCAGAGTAATAAAGCATCCTTTCTGTGGTTGTTGTCTTCCCTGCATCAATGTGGGCCATAATGCCAATGTTTCGGATTCTGCAGAAACAGTGCACGGTGCACGAGTTAACACGGAGCCCAGAGCTGAATCTAAACAGCATTTCAAAGAACTGACTGTATACTTCATTTACTTACTTGGATATATCAGGATCGGCCACAGCCTTCAGTGATTTGACATCATCTATGACAGTAAACATGAAGAACAATAACATTGTACATCTATAGCAGTAAACACTTTTACTGATGATATTTACATACTTTTTGAATGCATGCCTTTTACTTGTAGCGGAGTATTATCATAACATGCTATTAGCACTTGTACTTATATAAAGGATCTCTATACATTTTCTATTTATGAAAACAACGTACCTGGAAGAAAGCTGTAATGTCTATTTACATGACAGCTCACTCTACATCTGCAGCACTGGAGGCCAGCGGTTAATAAATACCTTCCCTGTGAATGAAAACGACCCTGTTATGAAGTCAACATGATATTAAGATAATATTTCACGGTCAGCGCTTGTCTTGGCAGAGTATATCTTACCCAAACCATCCTGCTTAATGCCCGACAGGCTCTGACACGCATCGTTAATGACTGCTTATCTTCCAAGCGTATTCTTCGGAATCAGTCTGAGCTTTGGACGAACCACGGTGGAGCAACATTGCAGTCAAAGAGGACAATGGCACACAATAACAATAAAAAAGAGGAAGACGTATGGCTATAACCAGTAGATAAATTCAAACTGTATCACAGTAAAGCATTAACGTGACCCACAAAACAACATAATCTATGCTATTAGGTGCTTAAATGTCATGCTTTCATAATGTACGACCCCAAAATACATCCCTAGAAACAAGCATGTGGCGCTACCATTCCGGGAACGAAAGATAGTCGGTTCCGTCCATATTAAATGTTGTAAAAACGTTTAATATACGTATATAATGTTATTCATCAATTATGTATTACATCTCTATTTTTAAAAATACCTAATTTGTCTTTAACACGGTTCAGTGTCAGTGTTTGTTAAGCGGATGCCGGTCATATTAAACTAACGGACAACCCGTTGCTTCAGGATGACGTACTTCCTCTAAATATCGGCTACGGGGATAACAACACCGAAACGACCCCAGCCCCAAGCAAAAACACCAAATACTCTGCGTCTGTACCAACTGTTACCACCTGCGACGCATTCGCTGCGATACTTAACTACTTAAACACAAAATGGTAAGAAGATTTAAGTTTGAATTGCATTATATAACTTAAATCAGGCATTTTAACAGGTTAGCATGTTGTGCTAGCATTAGCTTTAGTTCACATGTGGCAGGGTGACGTGCTGCCCTGTGTTTATGTTGTTTATATTAAAACCTTTTGTCCTTCACTGACAAAAATGCTGTAGAAATAGTAGTTGTATGAGCATGTGCCTACTTGTTTACCATCCGTATGGTCAGCTTTATAAGTTGTATGTGTCTGAACGGAGTTTCTTATAACATCAAAGCCTTGAAGTAACTTTATGTTAACTTTCGTGTGAATATTCTTTACGTTTTATCCACTGTAGATGTCATTAATGTTGAATTGTAGGTCGTAAGATTTGCATTTAATTATGAAATCTAAAGTGATTTGGTTTTGTCTAAAGTAATAATCTAGCTTAATTGTTTTTGTTCACGTTGTTGGCATGTGTTTCCACACCTATATAAACGAGGAGTGGATAGCTTCAGGGCTGCAATCAACAATTATATTAATTATTGATCAATGTGCCAATATATCAAGTCAATAGCCCAATATCACAAATGTGCTTCAGGCGGCTTTATTTGTCTCAAAGACCAAAGTGAAATCAACTTCTTGTGTGTCCAAGCCAAATGACTTCCATTTACAATATTATAAAACAAAGTAAAGTATAAAATCGTCACACTTGATAAGCTGGAACCAGAAATTGTTTTGGGAATTGAAGCATGCAAGATCAATCTAATAACAGCTTTTTACTTAACTGGAGACTGTAGTTTTCTGCGCCACCCTTTGCATTTATTACAGTTCATAAGGAAGTTAAATTGACTTGGATGTTTGTTTTTTCCTTTCGTAGCCCCAGAACGAGCACATTGAGTTGCACCGCAAGCGGCATGGCTACCGCCTGGACCACCATGAAAAGAAAAGGAAGAAGGAGAGCCGTGAGGCCCACGCGCGCTCCCACAAAGCCAGGAAGCTGATTGGGCTGAAGGCCAAACTGTACCACAAACAGAGACATTCAGAGAAGATCCAGATGAAGAAGACGTGAGTATATACAGGAAATCTGGGCTTGTCTTCACAAACAAACCATGAAAACTACTCCAAATGAACAGCTAAACAATTTTCACTTGTATCTTTGCAGCCTCAAAATGCACGAACAGAGGAATACCAAGCAGAAAAACGATGAGAAGACCCCAGAGGGAGCCGTGCCAGCCTACCTGTTAGACAGAGAGGGACAGTCCCGCGCTAAGGTGCTATCCAACATGATCAAACAGAAGAGGAAAGAGAAGGCTGTAAGTACCAGATCAAATATACTCATCACTTTTACGATGGTTCTATTCTATTGTAACGATATAGATGTGTGGAAATAACATAACTGGTTTCTAATCACAACTTTGTTCTGTTTTCCGAAGGGCAAATGGGAGGTTCCCCTGCCAAAAGTGCGTGCACAGGGAGAGATGGAAGTGCTTAAAGTCATCAAAACTGGAAAGAGACAAAAGAAAGCCTGGAAGAGAATGGTCACCAAAGTTTGCTTTGTCGGCGACGGCTTCACCCGTAAACCTCCCAAATATGAGCGTTTCATCAGACCCATGGTAAGATTGCAGTACAATTAGAATTGAAATGTATTGTTTGTCACGTTAAAACACGGTACCCGTCTCAATGCTTCAGGCTTAATTAATGTTGAATTAAGTACCTAACTCCCAAGTGACCTCCCTCTCTTTATTCTACTTCAGGGTTTGCGTTTTAAGAAAGCTCACGTCACGCATCCAGAGCTGAAGGCCACGTTCTGCCTTCCCATCCTAGGAGTGAAGAAGAACCCCTCCTCCCCCCTCTACACCGCTCTAGGAGTCATCACAAAGGGAACAGTCATAGAAGTCAATGTCAGCGAGCTGGGCCTGGTTACACAAGGAGGAAAGGTTATCTGGGGTGAGTGCTCATCTGTGTGAATTCATAAATGCGTTGGTCAGTGGACTTACATGCACTACAGTAATGTGATGGTGTTGTAACTGATATGTTTCTTTTACTTCCCAGGTAAATACGCCCAGGTGACAAATAACCCAGAGAACGATGGCTGCATTAATGCAGTCCTGCTGGTATAAGACTCTTGACCTTTACACAGACGGTGCTTGGTAACTCTGAATTTACACAAATGTTGATTACGACAAGAAATGGGCTTCAAATCACAAGACTGACAGGAAGATCGCTGATGCTGCACCTGGCAGCACCACAGTCTTTGTGACGCAAGACGAAAACGGGGTGATTACTGTGTTTAAATATGATATAAATAAATTTTCATATGACACCAGATTATGTTTGTCCATTTTCATTTCTTGTGATGTACTCCATATTATAAGACAACAGTCAAGCTAGTTATTTGCCGCTAAAAAACATCACAGACCCTCGCTGACTACCTGATGGTTCAGAGATGTTTAAAAAAGGAAGGCTAAGAAAGGCGGGGCTTCTTGTGAAGACCGTAGGTTCAGCGATCCTCGCAAAGTTCAGGTCGCAGTGAATATTTAAAAATATTGTGGGCTGATCTAAAGTAATACCTGGGCAGTTGTAAAATGCAAACAATGTGAGCTATTGGGTAACATCACCAAGACAAAGGACAGCTCTAGTTGAGATGTTGTTGGATTAAGTATTGACTTGATTAAACATTGTTTGCCTCATGCACTTCCTCTGTTGTATTCCCTCATATTTTCTGTCAATAATATAACTATTTAACTACAAATTTGCTGAGACATTGGAAAAATGCCCAGCATATGATCATGCCTGTTTCAAGTAGATATCTGACGGATTGCAAAGTGGAAACTGTACATCAGTATTCTATATACTGTAATAATCTTCCAGAACATTTCAAAAATACAGAGAGAATATTGCGGTGTTTCAAACTTGCGAGTTATTTTGTACTTTGCACAGAAGTGTTTCGCAAGCTATTTGGTTTATTACATAACTATTTACGTTTTCAAGCGTCCACTGATGTTTATCTGCATCATATTTAGTGAACGGGAGAGCCACATCAGAACGACTCGTGTTCAAAGGGAAGAGTGAAGCATGTGGAATTAGAATAATTTGGTACTTTGCGTGAAGTACATACCAGCTTAGCTTCTTTTACAATCACAGTAAGATGTCTGATGTATTTCCTACTATTTTTAACATTCTAATAACCTCAAGTCTATACCTATAGATAGATTATACATAACATTATTCATGGTTAAGCAAAAATGATCTCAAAGTCTGCAAACTGGTGTGAAACGTTTCTACACTGAACGCACCACAGACGTTTTCATGATTGTCAAATGCAAGAAACTTGTGGAAAACATGGACAGAACACCTCAACCAAAACACATACCACACCAACTGTCAAGACTCTGCTAGAAGTACATTACATATCACTTCATTTGGGATAATGCTCTTGCACATACATTTAGCTGTTTGACTGAGAGAAGCTGCATGAAACTGTCAAAGACTCCACTTCTACTTCCTTATGCCGTGTTCAACGCACCATTACAACATGCAACTGCTCAGAATTGTTCTTTTTTTGTGCGATTCACTTTTTCCCCTGGATTGATATCTTTCTATGGTTCAAATTAAATAGTTTGACAGGTCAGATTGTCACCTGAGGAAGATGAAGATGGCTTTCCAATAAGAAACTCCATCCAGCTTGTCGTAGTAGTCCAGGTACGGCTTGATGCTGTGTAGCTGTTTCTTTAAATTGTCACCCTGTGGCTCTTCAGCCTGATGTGAAACATGCATCAGAAACAGTGACAGCAAGAAAAGTTCATGTTTTATTTGTGATTTTTTTTTTTTTTTGCCTGGTGTGTTTACAGCTGAGACGCTCGCTCAGGTTTGCTTTTCATTCACACTAACAATGTATTTCACAGTCCACCTAAAGCTCCTTCACCTGCCGGTAACTACAAGCAATTGTACAGAAAACATGGAACATTTTTTTTGTTGTGGTTTCAAAACCTGTCAGCAAACTGTCAGACTTTTGAGAACCAACAGAACATTTCCTTTCAAACTACGTATGACTTCCTCCTCTTTAAAAACTAAATATAGCTGGGTACTGTGCTTTCAAAGAAACATTTTAGCTGAGTTTTAAATCAAAAATAATTGGATACTCAACCACTCTGATATATATACAATATCATTAACGTTTTCTTAAATGTCTGCATTTTTTAAGAAGAAAAAAAGAAAAATCAAGTCTGGGCCCCGAGTTCCTGCACAGCGTCCGAATGCAGCTACAGAGTCCCGTCACTGTGTAAATAAAATCATCTGTAAATATTTCACTATGGACACATAAATATCAATTACAGTGCACATTACTCCTACATAACAGAATCCATTTGTAATGCATCATATAAATCAAATTAGACATTAAAAGTGTGTGGCTGCACTGTACAGAAAACATAGCTTGCTGATGTTCATTTCAATATGATACATAAACAGTTTTCTGTGTTCCGATAGTGACATCAAGGCCAGCGCTGACTGTCGATGAACTCAAGTGGACATAAGTGTAAAATAACTCAGTAGATCTTAAAAAAGAAATGGTGAAATTAAAAACGAATTAAGGCAGGTGTTTCCAGTAATCCATATTTATGGAGTACACATTAAATAAAGAAAATGCACAACAGTGACATGCCATGGTTCTACTGACATCCTGTTGGTCATTAAGAAGCTCAGGAAACCAAAACCTCTTTTGAGACTCAAGCTGTTGCGCAACATGAAGTAGCCATCAAACCCCTTTAACCACCTACAAAGGATTTCCAGTCTTATTCATTCCATCCGCCTCCTGCATTCAGTGTAAACGATATGCAACATTGGAGAAGGCCCGATGAAGTCCTCCACTTGGCCACAGGGTCAAACAGAGAAACCACCACAGAGACCTCCTCAGAGTTCAGTCGGCCTGACTTCCTCTCTTTAGTCATTTGGCTGAGAGCGTTTTTCTTTTAAAAAAGTGCACATAGTGATCGAACGCAGCGTCCATCGTATGCCAACATTATGTGTAGTAGTCCAACTTGCTCGCTATCGTCTTGCAGCCTTTGACAGAGAACACTCTCTCACTTTTGGGGAAATAGACTATATCCCTGGCCACCTGGTCCGCCACTTTCTGTTCTGGCCGAAGTCCTCTGGCTTTCATCTCGGCCATGACACACTGGACGACGTGCCGGTCCTCCAGAGGCAGGAAGGGGACGAAGAAGTCCACCAGGTTCTTGTCGATCAAACTTGTGTGCCACAAGCCACCTACGGGAAGAGATTAACAGATCCTTTAGTCGGACAAGAATCAATCTGTTTCATCAAATCTAGTTTCTGAACCATGACACCAAAGTATCCAGCAAAACAAGGAGGCATTCCTTTATTTTATACTCACTTCTCTTGTTGTTGAACACGGATAGAGAGAGCACCGTTTCCAGATCTTTTAGCTCGAGCTCTTCTCGATCTCGTCCTGCTTTCCAGAAATCTAGCGCCGTCTCGATGATGCCCTCCCCTCCGGCATTGCTAGGAGGAAGATTAGAAACGGGGAACATATTACAATTTGCCTCTGATTGCAGCAGCAAAGGACTGTAGTTCTTTGTCCTCACCAAGTGAATCTCAAAAACATTGAAACGTTTAAACACAAAAGTATTTCTTCATGTCACTGCTCTGTTGAGTTTTTAAGATCATAGAAATACTAGCTTTCAGCCCCAACGCACCAAACTGGAACCAAATACATCTCAAAGGCTGCATTCAGGTGCAAAACGTTTATGCATTGAACGCACCACAGATGTTTCCGTTGTTCGCAAACAACCTGAAAGACATCGTCAAAACGTCTCCTCGATAAGGGAATATAATACCACACCCATTGTCAAGATTCTGCGAAAATTACATTTAATATCACAAATTTTAGGATGTTTACGCACATACATTTTGCTGTTTAACTGAGAGAAACTTAAGAAAACTCAGTTTCATACCTACACTTCTCATGTTGTTTTTCTTTCAGTACTTGCTATTAATATGGATCTATAAACAGACATGTGATACACTTCTGTTCCCTGAATTGATATCTTTCTATGGTTCAAATTAAATAGTTTGACAGGTCAGATTGTCACCTGAGGAAGATGAAGATGGCTTTCCGATAAGAAACTCCATCCAGCCTGTCGTAGTAGTCCAGGTACGGCTTGATGCTGTCAATCAAGCCAGGATGCATCTTGTCCATCTCATCAAAGATGAACATGGATCGTGCACAGTTGGAGACGTTGCCTCTGATCCACTGCTGTAGCTGAGTCTGAGGAGAAACAGCAGCATATTCATATAGAAGGCCGAACATAAGAATGTCACTGTGGTTCAATTTAGAGTAACTGGATTCATCATCACACCTTGTAGGTATCAAAATGACTCAAATGTGGGAAGTGGAGTTCAGATGTGAAGATGTGAACGAAGCTGCTGTCCATTCCCTCTTTGTAAACGTTGTCAGCGATCATCTGACTGACAAAGTTCTTCCCGGTGCCGGTCCATCCGTGCAGAGAGAGCACCAGGGGCTTCTTCGGGTTCTCGTTGCTCATGAATCCGGTCACAGCTTTCAGGATGATGCGTGACGCAATGTGCTGTCCGAACAGTTTGCTCTCCAGGTCGACCTCGAGACCTAGAGAGGGCACAGCACAAACGCAACAAGGATTAGTGGCTGTGGACGAACTACGAGTTCCCTAAGAAAACCTCTCATTGTTCTGCAGCAGGGTCTGACAGTCCACCACGCGCAGTCCTGGCTCCGGTTCCCCCGAGCCTCCCTTCCCCTCCAGCACCATGGTGTTGTTGTTGACAAGCACTGAGAATAACTAAGAAGAAAAAGCCAATCTTCTCCTTGGTGCGCTTGTTTGCTTAAGTAGGTCATATAGAGGCATCTTTATTAAATTGAGACCAGTTAAAAGTTCCTCACATTAACTTTAAATAAAGTACCTCGAAATTGTACTTGAGTAAATACAGTACTTGAGTATATGTACTCCACCAATGGATGGAGGTGGCTGTTGTCTCAAAGGCCATTTCACACTTTGTTTGTTGTTGAAAGGAAATTTCAAAATATTTTACTCAACCGTTTAGGTTTCCGTTTTAACGGCGAAAAACGCTTCGAGCCATGACACTTTCACTCTCGTAAATGTAAATAATTAACGTTGCAGGTGTGGTTCCCTTTACCAAGTCGCGTTAAAACAAACTATATACGGAGTAATCGAACGTGCTGCACATTCTCACCTGTTGCATTGAAGTCGATCCATTTCGAATCGCAACTTTCGTGTAAATAATTGTAGATCGTCCGCCCCAAAGTACCGAGACCGAGACCGACAACCATTGTTGTTGTGAACGGCTCAAACGTGTGTACGAGCACACCGACTGACAAAAAAACATGGAGCAACAAATATAACCGTGCCGCGTTCATCGTCGAAATCAGCTAATTCCTGGAGTGGTTGTGGTTTGTTAAAACGACCATAACACCATCACCACGGGACAATCTGCGCTAGACCAGCTAGTTAGCTTCTTTTACAACCGGGAACTTCCGTACACGTCACAAACACGCGACAAACTCTGCTCAACACAACATACAAAATGTTTGACAACTTTGAATGGATAATAAAAGGAGACAAAAGTATGACAATTGACTTCATACAAGTTTATACAATGTATGTAACCTACTTCTTTAGCTAACTTGCGATGTAAGAGATTTGGCGACCGTTAAACCCACTAACTGACATTAACGGTTAACGCTTAACGCTAGCTAACTTAACATCAACTAAGAGGGCATCACAAAAGGTGGCAAATGTGTAATATGGATAACCACGCGTTTACCTGTCCTGTTAAAGGAAATCCACTCGGGTCGACAGCACTCGTGGAAATAGTAGAAAATGTTCTGGTAGCTGGCTAAAAACCCGGTCAGAGCCGCAGCCATTCCCACCGCTATGCTGGTGCTAATGGGCTCGATCGCCTCCGTTGAGCCGCCGGAGCAGACAAGCAGCCACAGCAGGAGGACGTGTTTCGTCCTCGGATTCATTTCAATGGAATCACCGCTTCATCAAACTTTAAGTCAGGCAAAAAGAAGGCAGTGTGCTTGTTAGTGTGACAAAATGTTTGCCAAAGCGGACTCTGAGTCAACACAGTACAGACTGTTGGCAGTTGGAGGCGCTGTGGTTGCCAAGCACACAAGGAGCCGACGTGACGTTCACCTGAGAATAAATTAAGGCCCACTCGTTTTTTTTTATTTTACTGTTTTTTATTATCATACATTATCCAAGATTTCCCTCAAGCTCTTTTTCTGCCACATACAAATGTTAAAAAAGTGTTTCAGGGTGCTGTGTATGAACGAATGTCATACAGGGATTGTAATAGTGCAGAAATATATTGGGTTAAGTGGGGAAGGAATATTGCTCTTATACGTGCTTAATACAAGTTTAAAAGTTATTTATTTGCATAGGCCATAATACTGAAAAAAATGTGCCCATGGAACTTCTAGCAGGTCAACCCGACCATGTCTTCAGCAACCACAGGCTTGAGTAACCCTGCTGCCTACCCAGTGCCTGTTAATTCAAAGATAGTGCACAAATCACATGGAGAAGATGTAACCTATTACTACTTAATGGTAGCCTATCATATTTTTCCCCTTCTATGAAGAAAGTTTTTTTTTTAAAGTAATCACACCTGCCAGTAGAGGGCAGTTGCACACTACAAAGAGGAGTTTGCATGTGGGCCAAATAAATTATCAAACTATACTTAAAGTACCAAAAGTATTCATATAGCAGAATAGCCCATTACAGAATGATATGATATTATTGGATTATAGCACATCAGTTTCCTTTTGCAGCTACATGTAGTGGAGTATAATAAGGTACAATATTTGCTAGTGGAGGTATGAAGTAAAGTACAAATACGTTAAATGTGTACTTAGTGCGGTACTTAGGTACTAAGGCTGATGTAAATTAGAAGTTTTGAAGATTTTTGGTTACATAGATATTTATCTACCTGGATTTGTAACTTATTGTAACTTACTTTTATCCGAGAGTTTTGTATTTGCACTCTTTGTATTTGCGCTCTTCCCACGTTGCATTGCTGCACAGCAATGTCCCTCAGGATGAATTAAGTTTTATGTTATCTTAACTTTTATTTTATACATTTTATTTAGCATATTCATCCTGAGGGGGACTTGAATGACCACCCAGGTTTCTGACTTTTGCTTGTGCCTGTTTTAGATTTTATAGATAGGATACATGTTAGAATAAGGGCCTTTTTAAACCATATTTAAAATGTCCCTTACTGAAATAAACTAAATGAATAATAAGAAGTATAAAATAAAACTTTTCACTTGTATTTAAAGATTTGTGGTGTGGTTTGGTGGCAACCGGCTTGCACAGCTACATTTTTTATGATGCTGTGATTTAAAGCAACCAACATGCATATGAATACAGATCATTTTGCACAAGCATCATAACAATATCTAAATTGGAACCAGGATATAGTTAACAACCATTTAGAAGGGTGAAAGAAATGGTTGAATAACAACAGGAAGCTGTTCCCAAAGGAAAAGGAGCTGCAATAATAAAAGCACCTCCCCTCTCTTAACCCTATCTTTGTCCCTCTCTGCTCCGGACTTATCAAGACTGTACCACCCACACTTACATTGTCCTCCTCAAGCGTCTATCAATATAACAACATTTGGAAAGCAATGCATATACCTTTGGATCAGTTTTGGAGGAAGAATGCATCCAAAGAGACAAATATGAAGCCACTTGACACCGAGTGGGTTGAGTAAGGTTGAGTTAGCCTAATTCTCATTACAGCATAGTAGAGTATGAGGCAGGATTAATTTGAAGATAAAAGAGCTCTGGAGAAAGTAAACATGCCACACTCTGTCACTGAACCAGAGGTTTTAAATCCACTCAGAGCAAAGGAGGAATAATGTGTTGCAGCTTTGACATTTCTAATTCAGTACTGGCCAACAGTCACTCTTGACCCCACTTTATATTTGGGGAGTTTGTCCTCTATAGCCTGGGCTAGCTCAGGAACTGCTGCTGCGGCCTTTAAAGCCTATTGCGGGCTTATTATATGCAATATCGGGTCATAAATACCACAATCTTGACAGGCCATGACTTGATATATTTGAAATGGCTGACATTATTTTGACAATATGAGGTAATGCACTCTTTTTGTTCTGAGTCATACGGTCATCATCTCTGGGAACCTTTTTATTCCATAATTGTGTTTTTACTCTCCGGATCAGGCTCGTCTATAAGAGAGCATATAGTTTATCGGTACCAAATGTTTCCTCCAGTAACTCACCCTCTTTGCAGCCTCTGTAGCCTCTGGCTCTGCTGGGTTTTGGCACACTTTGAGGATAGCATGTGGGTGGTGACACAGTGTAACCAAGAACAGGTTTGAAGCTAATCTTGCAATAAAAAAACTACATAGGCAAAATAAAATGTCTATAAAGAGATACGACTAGCAATGAGAGGGCAGCCTTGTTGTGGGAAACATTTCAAAGGGAAAAGTTCAACTCAAAATCAAAAATATATGTTCGTTGTCTGACCTGTTGTACTAATTATCAATCTAGATAGTTTTGGTGATATCGACCATAAAAAAGCTCCTACATGAAGAGTTTTTCAATGTGTTTTTTTGGCGCTTTCAGCATCATAAGCTCAGTGCACATAGTCCCCGTATATCGAGAGAAGGCAGACATCTCATCGCCGGAATCTCCAAAACTATACAGGCAACTCACACCAAAACAATCTAGATTGATAAATAGCACTCAAGGGAAGAGGGATAATATGTAGGTGTAAAGTAGGTAGGTGAAGTAAAGAGCAGTGATAAATTTGAAGCAGGCTTTATATACTTTATTTTACATCTCCCACCATAGCACTCTGACTCCCAGCCTTCGCGGCACTAACTCCTGATCAGGATGGTGGTCATTAATCTGCCAACACAGACTGTCTCAGGAGGCACAAGGCAAACAAAGGACCTTCGTTTTCTGCTGCTGCTGGTGTTTTTCCTTCCTCTCATCCAGCCTGTCATTGTGGCGGCGTGTCCTTCCTGGTGTGTGTGGACGGGGTCAGATGGTGTTCCGTGTGTTCCAGGATCAGGGCTCTTCCTGGAGTTGCTCAGGATGGCTCTTCGGGGAGGGGGATAAGGCCCAGCGAGGGGACCGTGACTCCTGACGAAGCCCAGACTCCCTCGTGGGCCAAGATAACTCTGAGGGAAAGGAGGGATTTGAGCTTGATAATGCTGTGAGAGCTGTGAAAAAAAGTGCAAAAAAAGCTTGAAAGCAGCCCTACGCCTGATCTCAGTTTCCTGTGTTATCTGTTAGCATCTGCACAAGCACTTTTGGAAAACAAAGTTCTCAAATTTCTTGTTGTTTTCCAAGAAATTCACTGAGCGACAAACTTGAATGAGATTCTATTCCTTTCATGACTTTAGGCTAGAACTGTATATTCATTTATTAATCACCAACATTTTAAGTGAGCATCAAGGCTCATTCTTGACAAAAATGTTAAACTCAAAGTTCACTTCTTTAGCTATTCCCAACGCTTTCATTTAAATCCCCACAGCTGCTCACTGAAGAAGGCCATAAACCTTCATTTTGAAATAATGAAGATTATTAAAACTGATGTGAGACTATAAATTGTCCTAAGTGTGTTTGATGTGGATGAGAATCCTCTCTTGTGCGTACACATATACGCATATCAGTGTTGCAACATTGTATGAGGAATATGTTTAGTCTGACACTCAAATTATATTGAAATACGTGATTTGAAAGTCGGAACTGCTTTGGAAGAAATGTGAACCGGCTGCTCAGTTGAAAGAGTACTCCAGACATTTAGCATCATATTTCAGTAAAGTTAGGTTAAAGTTCAGGGATTTGCAAGAGGCAGATTTAAGAGTCTAGCATGCGAGGCTGCACTTAAGTAAAGCAGCTCTTTGAGCTAAATGCGAAGGTCTGCGTGCTAACATTCTGATGTTTAGCAGGAATAATGTTTGTTTCTTGACACCATGAATGTTGGGACCAAAAATCACGGCAATCCATCCAGTTGTTAAGATATTTCAGTCAGAACCAAACCATTGCCACGATCCCCATCTCTAGAGCCAACAAAGAAATAGATGTATTTACAGGGATGAAAGTTAATTGTGAAAATGTATTGTGACATAGCACAAGCTGTAAGTGTAGTCTCTTAGGTTTGTTGTTTTCTAAAAAAGATGAGTGTATATAGTGTAATGCAACAGGCATTCCCCCCCACTAACTCTAGGTCCTGACATGTCTGGGCATCTACTCAATGACGATCAAGTGGGAAAGAATAACTGAGTAAAAATGTCTATTCACTGTGCATGTTGGAAAAAGATTTGAAGACTTAGACGGAGCAAAATATTTCGTTTGTGTTAAGTTGTTTAACTCTTGTGTTACCAGGTGGGAAACTCGTATCTTTGAGCCTGAGTGGAGGTCTTTTATTCCCACTCATTTCTCCAGAGTTGGTTCATTCACTGGTTAAAGAATGGGAGAAGGAACTTGTGGAGGAGTTGGAGCTTTAAATGGGGGAAAACAGAGGGGCCAGGTCAACCTCTAATCTCATTATGAACATAGGGCACTGGCACCACACACTGACCCTCACTCCCCTTCTGTTCACCTCACCTAACCCTAGCCTTAACCCCCCACCCTGTTGCACCTCACACTGGCAACGTCAAGAATCAAACCAGGGCCAAAGAGCATTCCTGTGAAGTCAACAATGAGAGAGATCAGGCGATCGGAGACTTGACTGGTAAGAGAGATTAGATAGCAATGAGTGTTGTGTGTTTAAAAATAGAAAAGACAGAAGTGTGCAGTGCAGTTACTCGTTTGTATTTGAATTGTTATACCACTTACATCCACCAGGACGGGCTGTGCTTTTTACAGTGCACATGGAATTGCAAAAAAATGTCTTTTGGAAAGTGCAGAACACACAAATAACTGAATTACAGTAAATACAACTACTGAGGTTATGGAAATTACAATGAAAAAAAAGTAGATACAATACTTGGGCTACCAAAAATACTGAATCATGTACAGTGGTTACTTAGATAGCTTCTTTTAAATACTTCATTTTCTAAAGAAATGAGACTGTGGTCTGAAAATACATTTTTCTGTCAGCGCCTCACTGTTTCCATCCAAAATGCATCAGATCATGTTGCACTTTGAGTGTTATGTGAAGTGCAACAACTCACTGGTAATCTTCCTGTGGCTCTCATTGACACGCATGTTGGCACCAACAAATCATGTAGCGTAGTCACTGTTCATCTTTCTTTCGCTTTGACATTGTTTTTACTTTTCAGATTAAGGTTTATAAATGCATTAAAGAGTTCCAGTCCTGCTCCACATCCAGGTAACCGTCTCCTCCACTGTCCTCTGGCCTTCATCACAGAGAGACAGAGACCAGGGGAGCAGGAGGTTAGCAGGCCTGAGCCTTTCATGGGTTTGTGTGTTGTCTACTGTGGCGGTAGGTACGGTACGGGTTTACTCAAGGTACTCCGGCTCACCCACATCCAGTGCACACAAACATCGAATAACTGATCCAATGAAATGGAAAAAAAAAATCAGCTTATCTCCCTTATCTTTTGCTGCATCTGTAAATATTCAACTCAGACTGAAGTTCTGCTGATTCAGTGACTTTCACATTTGTATAGAGTCCAAAAAGTCATAAGAAAACACTGCTTTCTATTGCAACAGTGTTTTCCTTTCATATGAAAACTACTTGCATCAGCATTAATGTGGCTTTATTTTTCGAAAGTCACTCTAACAATAACATAAATGATAAATCATGATAAAATTCAGAGTTTCATACACCAGTTTCGACATATTAAATCTACATTCACATATTTCTCAGTGTCAGTGTGCACCATTTCACAGAGTCTCCTGTTCGCTGTGAGCACCTTAATGTTCTGCTTGACAGGTAGAGGACATTCTGAGTTACTGTATCTTATTAAAAAATGTGTTGAATTTAACTAATCCCAAATAAGCTTTCTCTACCACTTGGTTATCCTAAAATAAATCCACTAGATGTCACTGTGTCTTTAAAACATGCCTTTTCTGTCCGCCTCTCTACAGGAAGTTAGCAACAAAGAAGTCACGTGAGAACTCTTGTTTGGTGTAATGTTTAGAGGTAGGACGTCTCACAGATTCAAAGGCTGAACAGAATTGTGTAACATCCAATGAGGGGCAAATTATTTTCTAAAAAACATGCTCTACAAGATATTATAATTAATTCATATTTTTATTTTAATTGGCAATGAAGCTAATAATGTAATTAAAATTGAATATTTGCAACAAAAACACTACTTGGTTTTAGAATTATTTATTTAATGTTATTCCATTAAATATATGCTGAAATTATTTAATAAGTGTTCTTTTTTACTGTCTAAAAATATGCTGGACCAAACGGTTGAATTATCATTTAATGCTTAAAGTAGGGATGCTAAGATATTACATTTACAATTGTTATTATCATATACTTAATGTTATTCAATATCATTTATAAAGAGATACAATGAATTCAGTTTGATTTTTAATCATTTCTGAGTTGTTTTCAAAGCAGCCTGTAAATACCTTGAATAATGAGAAAAGTTGATATTGTTGAGAGTATTCCACGTTGCCCTTTCAAAGGAAAGACTTTTATTTGAACATTGTACTAAAGCAACTGAGAAATGTCTCAATGGTACCTGGACTGTGCTTCTTTAGGACAACCATTCCCTCAGCATTGCAATCACTCACCCTTCATTCATGTACATGCAGTATATTTATCTGTATTTAATTTAGGAAATGTAATATAGATTTTTATAGTTGTTGGTAAAATGTAGAGAAAATGCAGCAGTGTGGTCTGTTAGCACTCAACTCCTCTAAATGTTGCTTGTTAATCTAGATATCCTGTTCCTTGAATGTGATATTTATTAAAATTTCAAGTAAGACTGTGTTAGTTGAGTTAGTTTACTTCCTGTTTTGACATACCTGAACTAAGAATTGCATGTGGCAACAACTGCTTCATTAATTTTATCATCAAGGGACTGAAGAGCCTATGCTGTGCTACCTTCAAGTGTCAAAAAAAAAATCTGTTAATGCAGATTTAAGACTGTGAAGAAGACTAGAATATACTAGAGAGGCTGTTATATTACCTATCGCACCAAGGTCCAGATTCATACATATAGCTGGGCCTTTAGAGTCAGGGAGGTAGAGTGTGGAAAGACCTGCCCGAGGATGTCACGGCTGTGATTTTATTTGTGCTTTATGACATTTTAGATTGTTTTACTCTCTATTTGTTGTGTTCAGTTTTTGGCTTTTAGTTAATTTCATTCCCTTTGTGTATTAAATGTGTTGTGTATTTATTGTAAAGCACTCTGTAACAGTGTTTTGAAAGGTGCTATATAAATAAAGTTTATCATTTGCTATTGTCATAAAAGTGCTATTACATACTTCTTGTCTGTCGTCTGAAATGGATGGTGGTCACTGAGGGGTCTTGTTTTGGTTACCAATGGATCCTCACTACAGGGTAGACCCATTAACTCATCTAAGATGTGGCACAAATCACCCAAAACACAGATGAAGATCCGTCTTCACACGGAGAATTCAAACCAACTGTGTGTGTGTTTGTTAAATCACACATAGACAGAGTGGACTGCAGAGAAACCTCTGTGGACGACGGCCCAGGAGAGCGAAGGAGTCCATCAAACAGGCCCAGACACGGCTCGGAGAGGAAGGAAGAGTCCATTTGACACAGATAACCTGGAACACCTGCTCTCAGATCTGTACTGTACTACCAGCATGGAAAGTGATCGAAAAACAGCGTGTTCAAATGAGTGAGATGTGTTTTCTGCTGGCTGCCAAACAAACGTCAAGGCAACGCTCGTCCTCCAAGCCGAATGCTCCACAGCGAACACAGATATCCCAGCATGCAACAGGACAATACAGAGCAACAAAGGGCTAACTTGTGCTCTACCTAAAGACATAGACAGAGAGAGAGAGAATAAATGTTGTACTAGAGTACAATGCATGCCATCATCCGACAAACACGCTGTTCCTATTGTGTGAGGAGCCTCTGCAGTCCACCATGTAAACATCCCCTCAGTACCCCATCACGGCTATATTCAGACCGCGAGTGGGAAGTGATTTCATATCCAACATCCGCCGCAGCCTTCCTCTCTCAGGTGGTGAACGATGGAGCGAGGGAGGGGCCGATGGCAAGCAGGCAGGGTCGGGTGCAAAGAGGGCCTTGACAATGTGATTGAATGGTACCTCATCATATTGGTATTCGCAGCTCTTTCCTCCAGATTCATTTTTTTAGTCTCTGAAAACATGTGTATGTGTGACCTGTGACACAATCCGGATCCACAGGGTGTTATTGCAGCGACATTTGTTTTCCGTTTCTACTGTGTAAAACTTTCCACTTTTACTTCAATTTAAAGCAGCTATACTCAATATGTTTTTATAACAGTACATCATGTTAACGTGAAAACAATGTGGTAAAAGGTTGCTCGTAATGATTAACCTAAAGAGAATTATCACCTGACTCTGCAGTTTTGTTGTAACAGTATGAATAATCTAAATGTTTCTTGGGGTTAGAGTCATTTTAGAATATTAACCTTGAACCAGCCAACAGAATATCCACTGTGGACCTGTCCTGTTGGCAGACACATTCAGCTGCACTGATTGTAGTAGAAGTATGAAGTCGAGCTGAGGAACCCGCAGGGAGCTACGATGGTGAAGAAAAAGGACCGACATGCTTGGCTGACAGTTGTAGAAACCTTACGGTGGGAGCTATAAGGTTCAAGCTGGGCCAAAGCCAGAACACATTAATCGTGCTTTATTAGAACATACTCACCCACACAGACGACCGTGTAACACTCGGTCACACTGAGGTCTGCTCACACACTTTTGTGCACGATTTCTAACCTTTATTTTGAAAAAACCAAACGTCCACTTTTCTCAGTACAACAACACCTTTTGGGACAAAAATGTGTTTGTGGAAGAAAATGAATCACTCTTCCGCTTCCAGGTTGAGAGGCAAGCTCCAAGACAAGCCTTCAGTCAGTGTGAGCTCATCAATCAGCAAAGGCGCTGAAGCTGAACAGTGGTTATTTATTGTTTTAAAAGGCCTGAAAACATGATAAATGTGACTTAAAATCCATGGGATGTGACCACAATGTAAAAAAAAAAAAAAGCATATAGAACTTGATTAATAGCTAGTTTTATGACTACATGGCAAGGAAATGTATAAGAGATTATTAATGTGTTTAATTTCTTTAAATGGCTCTAGTCTGTGAGGCGCCGTACGGTCACATGACCAAATTCTACAAACCAAACAAAAACTGCAAAGTGGGTTTCAAAGTGACGGCTGAGACAAAAAGACTGTTCATTTATTTTTTGGGGGGGGGGGGGGGGGGGGGGTTATGAACAAAGGGAGCAGTGAAAGGACAGGGACAGCCAAACACACCTGTGGGAACTTTGAAGGTAACTGGCCCTTTCAGTCTTGTTTGTTTGTTTTCAGTCTTGTTTGCTTGTGTATGTATGTGTGTGTGTGTGTGTGTGTGTGTGTGTGTGTGTGTGTGTGTGTGTGTGAGAGAGTGACCTTCTGGTCTAAAAGCTAAATAAACACACACTGAATTGGGGTCATGGATCCTTCGAACAGGTGCACTGAATGAGCAGAGACGAGACTGCTGTTAAAAAGTAACCACGAAAATGTCACAGAAACAAGTTACAACTCAATGAAACCAGGTAATCAGTACGCGTGATGAAGACGAGTAACTTCTATGATTGGGAATGAAGACGAACTACGACTGGATCAGATGCGGGAGTGAACTATCTGCCATGTGTGAATCCCTGCTGTGAGAGGGGGCTTGGGAACAACCTGTCACAGACAGAGATGTGAAGGATGATATGAGGGGAAGCCAAAATAAATGAAAGGAGGAAGCAACAGCAGGTGGGGGGGCGAGAAAACAAACAAACACGGGGCTTGTTTTACACCCACCTGCTCCACCGGCTGTCCTTCATCATCTACCGACAGAACAGGCCAGAGGGACTCTTGGGGGGGGGGGGGGAGGGCAATGTCGGGGGGGGCAATGTCGAGACAAGTCTGGGCCAGACTGAAATATCTCGACACATATTGGATGAATTGTACAGACATCAATGATCCACAGAGGAGGAATCCTACCGACTGTACTGATCCCGGATTTCTTCCTCCATAGCGCCACCGTGAGGTTGACAATTTGTGGTTTTGAGTGAAATATCTCAGCAACGGTTGGACGGATTGCCATGAAATTTGATTCACACATTCACGTTCCAGACAGGATGAACTCTTAATCACTTTCGGTGGTTCCTAAACGAAACCCCTTAGTCCCCGAGTGGCCAAGAGAATCGCTTAGTGCAGGTTAAAGTTAACGTATCGATGAATAAAGCACAGTATTGAAATAACTTGCATGTGGTAAATGGTACTTCAATCAATTTACACAAGTATTATGAGTGTAAAACAAAACCTAATGCTTTAATAATAATATAATATCCACATTTATTTGTCTTAATGCCTTGTTTTGAATTCCCTTGCAGCTGGAATGTGCTGTAGCTTTCAAACAAATGAACTTGGGTGACAAATGCAACATTCACCTCTGAATGGAGGTAAAATAGAGGTACAAAGGTGCATAAGTACGAGTAAATGTTACAACAAGTACCAGAACCAAAGAGCATTTTCATGTCGTCCGCTCAGGTGGACAAACTGTCTCAGGCAGATAAGTAGTAACTCTCAGCACACACACACACAACACATCACCCTCCCACTAAAAGCTGTGAAGTGACACTGAGGGACTCGATAGACGGCTCAGCTGTGAGATAACACTTAATTAACTTCATTTTTCTTGACAAAGATGGAGAGCGAGAGGTCGCTTAAGCCATCTGCAACCTTTATACCTCGCAACTCTGGGAATCCTTTTCATTTGTCACTCGCTTTCACTCTCCCTCCTTTGCTCTTTGACCCCCTATTCTCACACACACACACACACACACACACACACACACACACACACACACGCACGCACACACACACACACACACGGAGATAATAAATGCTGTTACAGAGAGAAGGAGTCACAAACTCAGAGTGCTGATTGAACTGTGAATGCGACTGATAAGAGGTGCTCGTGAGGCTGGTGATCGGTGGTCAAACACCATCTGTACCAGCGTGAGTCTGGACGTTTGTGCTGCTGTTGAAACTCACCATCCCCCCCCCTCACTGCTATGATTAACTGCCCCCCACGCCGTGTCCACACCAATACCAACACAAATGAGAAAGTCTGCGTTAAACCTTTGACTGATGCAAATCCGTATTATTAGCATCAGTATTCACAAATAAGTTTTACTTAATAACAGTGCAAAGTCTTAGCATCAGAATATAGTTAAAGGGCACATATGAAACACTCTTTCAGTGCTTTTGCACATACTGTACATTTGTGTATCAGGAGCGTCTACCAACCCTCAACCTGTGAAATAAGACGACCCAATCAGTTTTTTTGTGGGCCGCCTGGATCAGAAAACATGTGATTCAACAAGCCATACAGATGTGGCTCCCCTTTCTAGGTCACATGCAGGTTTCATTAAAATATATACCGCCCACGACCTGAGTATCTCCACCCACGGCTTGAAAACCATCTTTGCAAAAGTGCACTGTACTTTTCTGCCAATCAGAGCAGGCTGGGCTTTTTTTCAGGAGAGGGGCTTAAAGAGACAGACGCTAAAACGGAGGATTGAAGACAGATATACTTATTATGAATAGTAATACACTAATGTGTTCATCACTTTAATGTGGCAGCTGGTTAAGGCGGTGCCTTTTTAAATTACTGACTGAGTTAGAGACTCCTCGGCTCTGATTGGTTGTTTTTCTTCCGGAGGCGGAGGAACCTGATTTTTTCACAGATTATCTGTCTGATAGTTTGAGCAAATATGACCAAAAGTTGTTTCTATTAAAGTTACTGACTGTACCTTTAAGTACAGCACTTGAGTAAATGCACTTAGTCACTTCCCACCACTGGTAGAGTGGACAAGGAAATGGTTTAGTTCAGTGCGGTTAGCAATCAGCCCGAGCAGCAGCTCTGTGACGGCGACATCCAAAATCATGTTAGGCCCCCTTTGTGCCCGGTAGCCTCTGTTGGCGCCTTTTCATGTGAGCCGGTTCATTTTTCAAGCTGATAAATCCCTGAACACAGACTGACAGGCTCTCTAGAAAGACGGATGGGCCTGCAGAGACTTGTTAAAAGGGGGAACCTCACCCGCGCTCCTTTGGCCAGGAGTAGGCGGGGGTAGTCGCTCTGGAGGTCACATTAGCGGCCTTTAAATCTTACCACCAGTCAAAAAGCGCAAAACATGCATTCATATAGTTTCTGGGAGGAGAAACCTGAACTCATATTAATACGTGTGCATACCTGATTGAACTGAGGTTTTGTTTTCCCTGTTTGGGATGTCAGCACTTCATTGCGCCTTTCATTGAGGGTTTTGCTGCTTGGGAGATGTGTTCAGTGTATACGTTACATGCTGGGAAACGGTGCAGATGGTGCCAATGACAGAGACCCAAGAGAGGATGATGAGGAGGTGAGAGGCGAGACAAGAAACACGAATATCTGCATCCGTGGAGCAGGAAAACCCAGTCGTCAGACTTGTTCTGTGTCCTTGAATGCAACCAAATCCAGACCTGCAGTGTGTCGGAGGAAGAACTGAATTTGTTTTTCTTGAGTTCTTTTTTAAAAATAAACTGGCGGCCGGGTTGACCAGCATGTCCATGTACCTCATGCGGTGAAATGTAGACATAGTGCAGTCCACATCACCTCTCTTTCACTACACATACATAATCCTCCTTCCCCACTGCAGAAATCACAACAGATGGTCTCTATTTTACACCTTTTCACTGTTAGTCGAACAGCTACAGATCAGCAGGCCATGTTACTGCCCAAACAGACCACCCTCTCTGCTGAACTGCTCTCCTACATACTAGATTTCTAATTCCACTGCCGCTGCACAGGGTTGGTTTTGTACCGCTTTTATTCTCGTCTCAGTCCACCCTTCCCTCCTGTCCATCTCCTCATCTATCAGCCCGCACTCGGCTCATATATTATTGCAGCGTTAACGGAGGGAAGCACCCGTCAACCGGAAGTTCTGCTTCTGGAGATTGAGCGAGTAACTAAATGGCGCTTCCTGTCTCCCACCCCTTATTCCCCGTCTAATGTTGCCTAAAGAACCATTACATCAACATTAAAAGTCACGTGCTACAGCCTTGCTAAATGATTTCAATCAATTTAAACTGCAGATTGAAGATGGAATGCTTATACAACCTACAATGAAAAACTATCGTGTCATTCATGCTGTAGCAACTGTATGATAGAGTCAACCAACTGTACCTGTACAGTGGCTGGGATGGAAGAAATACTGATATGTTCCGCTATGGGAACAGCTTAGGTTTGCATATTTTACAAAAAGAAGTCGTCTGCATGATGAACATTTGTCACATTCAAATGAATCGTGACGAAGTAAACAACCGAGGGGAAAGTACAGACTTTGCAAACAGCGAACCCAACGTGTCGGCTCTGCCGAAGACATTTTGCTCGCTGCCGTTGCCCACCACAGTCCCTGCGGCAGAATGCCAAATGAATCAGAGGTCGTAGGTCACAGCAGGTTTGCATTGAATCAAGCGCAAAATACACCCCGACACATGTTACAGATGTATCCTCCACTTCTCACCACCAATACATCTACATTTACGTCAAAGGGATGGAGGAGAAATTTAAGTTTGGGCCAAACAGGGCAGATAATCACAACCAGGCCGGTTTTAGCTGAGTGAAGGCTCGCACAATGAGGATCACAGAAGGGCAACAATTGGAAGATGTTGCTCGCTTGATGTTAAACAGCGGGGTTCACCTCACCGACGTGTGCGGATAAAAGGTCGGAGCAGCAACCCTGCCCGCTTTTCTTAGTGTCGGTCGGGGTGGGGCCGAGCGGGAGGCGAGGGGTGAGCAAGTCTGCAGGATTGAGATAAATTCAGAAGGGAGTCGGCAGGAAGTGGTCTCACATCACTTCCTCTCTTTGTTTTAGCCGCTATTTTCAAGGCTTGGAATGTAGTTCCTGTCAAGAGGTGAAGGAATTCAAAACAAGTTCATTAACCTCTGCGTAGGAGCTGGGAGGTGGGAAAGGACTCTGGGTGTTTGTCAATGAATGATTTTGTGGAGAGGGCATCACAAGAATGCATGCGTTCTCTCTGTGGCATTTCAGATACATGTTCTGCAGTCAGACGGGTAAACCATGTGCAAATGGTTTCTTAACAACTATGTATATGTCCCAAAATGTCTCAGGGTCTGTGGGAGAATGAGAAAACTCGAGCACCACACCCTCCTCACATCCTGTGCCAGGCCCGTCCTTGTGCGTCTCAGCGCTGCAGTCCCAGCACACCGACATAAACACTGACCCATAAAAGGAAATCTGTGTGCATGTGTGCTTGCTGGGTTGCATCTGTCCGTGCAGTGCAATAAACTACAATCAAAGTCATACGTAACATGTACAAATCATAGTTGTTAGCTTTGTTCCCCTTAAACGAGACCTAAATTGGCTCTACAAGTGTGCATCCACAGGCCCAAACTGCTGGCACTTCCACTGTGGTGTGCTGCTGAAGACAGGATGTCAGTCATGCACCAACAATATATGTCCACAGACTCTTACTGGTAAGTGGGTACATCTGTCCCGGGACATCTCAACGATGCCCAGTTCTCTACACACAGACATCCGGAAATCCACCATTTTTCTCTAGAATAGACCTCAATCCCACTAATGACTATCTAGGAAACTGCAGTCAGCAGCAGAAGGATTTGAAGTGGAATAAAGCTAACTTTTTCTAAATCCAGTCTGACGACCTCTCAGAATTCATGAATTCCCACCCTCTTAGGATGTATACTTGCAGCCCCTCATCACGGGTTGTATAAATTCAATCGAGAATTGATTTTGCCATCTCAGATGTTATCTGAACAATTTAGAATAATTTATACAACTCTGAAGATGTAAAACTACCGACAGTGTATTAGGGCCTTTATCAGTAAAAACTAAAATAAAAGGGGGAGGGGGTAATATTCTGGAAAAACCTGAATCTCAGAGATTAAAGTATTTAATTTAAGGGGAAAGAATTTAGATATTCTTTGAGATTAAAGTGGCAAATTTATGAGAGAAAAACTCCCAAATTTGCAAAATTATAAAGTCATAAATTCTAAGAAAAAAACTAGGAAAAATAGTGAAGCACAAGCCAAAAAGCGCTGGTCTAACAATAGTTCTGCTTACTTAAAGTGTTGCTGGAATTGTACTCCTATAGACTTTTTCACTTCTCATTGCTCCTTAGAATGTAGGTCCTTTTAGAGACAAAATGACAGTAAAGAATAAACACATGTTGTGAGCCACTACATGTGTTTGCTTTTAGTCTGGCAACATTAAATACATCAAGGGTTTGAACTAAAATCTTTTTTATGACTTTTTTTAGGAACCCACTTGGAAAAAAAAACCACTTTGAATCTAATTATCGTTCAGCCCCTCTTCCCTTGTTTTATCACCCTCCCTTGCTGTTCTTACTATTCCTCCATGCTTGTCTCCTCAGTGCTGTTGATCTGTCGGCAGTCTGTTGATGGGGGCAATGCCCACATTAGGGCCCCACTGCTAATGTCTCTGACATAGTTATGAGAGCGCCTTGCCTCATAAAGCCCGTGTGCAGCAGCGTGTAGTAGCTGTAAACCTCATCAGAGAGAGGCCCATTAGTCAGGCTTGTTTATTGAAACATTTTGCTCGAGACGTCATCATTTCTATTTTCATGCTCTCTGATCAGAGCGATGAACGCCGTTGGGGGAGAAGCAGAAAGCATGGGTGTATCTTGCCGTCTGTGGAGATACAGTCTCCGATGCCCCTTGCGTTACCCCTCACTTCAACGGGCACACAGCTGAACAAACTGTCACTTTTGATTTGCCTTGATTTGCTCTCCAGAGCTTCAGCGAATAATCACACATAATACTAAATGGATGAAGGACAGTGAAGCTTTGGATCTCCGGTAAAAAAACGGAGACAGACAGGAGATCAAATAGCTGTAATGCTGAGACTGTTGGACAAAGCTGTGGTTTGGCATAAAACTCCTCCAGAGTCTCTGTCTGATAGACTGTAACTGCTTCTTGGCCATCTGTGCTTAGTTAGCGAGCTAGATACCGTTTTAATGAACCCGTCATTAGGACTAGGAGAAAGTATCAGCAATGGGCTGGTATTCCGTCTCTGTGGTCCACTGATGATTCCTCTAAATACAACATTGTACATTGTACTTCATTATGGCGCTGCACTGCAAGACTGCGCTCTCCACACAAACTGTACCAGTCAACAGTAAGGCAAGAGAAAATCTATTTACCACATCAATAAGAATCAAGTTATAACCTGACAGAAAGAGCAGTGTGGGGTCTCACACACACACATGTAACCTCTCTTCATCACGAGGAGTCCTGCTGCTCCTCTGACAGCAGTTCACTCTTAACTTACACTCCTGAATGTTCCATTAAACGTTCTCCCTTTTCTCTCAAAGTACACGAACGTCTGAGGGGAAGCAGCAAAAAGATCTGCTGCCTGCTGCAGGGAAAGTGTTAAAGCTGAGGAGGGGAAAATGCCCTCTTTTCAAAATGACTTCCATATAAATGCAATCACGTTGCAACGTGTAATACTAGAAGTCACTGCAATGAATTATGTAGTTTTTGCCATTTTTTATTATTTGATCATGTCCATCCATGCTACTAGTGATCCTGTTTCACAAAGATGAAGATTTGCTTTTTTTCCTCTGTTATACTTTTGGTCGAACAAAACAAGCTATTTGAAGACTTCCCATTGCGAAATTATGATAGACATTTTATAGGTGAAAATAATAGTTATTTGTATCCCTTATTCAAATGTAGACACTTTTGAAAAAACGAAAGCTAAATATGAATAAAGAATTTTTATGTGAATAGAAGTTTTATTGACAAGTAAGTAAGAAGTCGAGTCTTACTTCTTGGGAGGACGCTGTGGATGTGTTGGGTGGTCTTGGTCTTAATGGACCGGTACTCTCCCGGAGGACAGCTCTGGAACAGATGGCTGACCCGGCTGAAAAGAAACCTTCCTGCTCTCTGCTCCACCCTGATGTCACTCAGTCCCTTTTGATGCACTACCCTTGTGTTCAGCACAGCGGACAACATGTCATCAGAGCCGCACCAGATTGGGGTGCATCAACAATCTATAAAATTGACTGGTTGGGCTTCTTCAGTTGCTGCAGGAAGAGAAGAACGTATGTTGAGCCTTGTATTTAAAACAGACTGTCAGTGACAAGAACTGATAAATCTACGTGTCATGTGGATGGAGGGATGACGAATGGGTAGAGTATGAGGGGATGAATCACTGGTTAATAGGGTCATGTGGGGATCCATGAGCAGCGAAGAGTTTGGTCGCTGATGGGGTTTAATCGTCTTCCACCGGTTCTAATTTGAGTTGGGCTCCGGTTTGTTTTTGTCCTTGTCCCGGTGATCGGCACATCTGGGTGATGCCGTTGAATGTACGTTAGCATGTTGACCACAGACGCAGACACACCGTCCTCATCTTATACACACCTATGCTAACCTCAGTGTTGCTAAAAGTTTCCGAGTGGAACTCATGCTTGTGAAATCTTTGTCTATGACGAAACAAATAATTGACTTTTGACGGAAATCCGTCTGTAGCAAATGTTAGCATGTTAAAAAGCTAAAATAAGATGGTGAGCATGGTAAACATTATACATTTAGTACCATTCATGCTCCCCAGATGATGAATCCTCAGGAATTTTGGTGATCCCCTGACGTTTCATCCACCGCCACCATCAGGAGTTCACCAGTTTATTCTTATCTAGTGAAATACCTCCACGTCTATGAGTTGGCCATTTACAAAAAGTGGACTCAACTTTCATGGTTCCAAGATGATGTATGCTAATGACTATGGTGATCCCCCGGCTTTTCCTTTCGCATGACCAGCAATTTGCACTCTTTTAAATATTAAAACATATTCGATTCGATGTTAACAGATTTAATAAGTATATAACATACATTTGTTTCATGTCTTTTTAACCATCCTTGAAATGAATAATGTTCTCATGCCAGTATCACTTCCCTGTTTAGTCTAGTCTGGAGAAAATATTTCAGGATTAGTGTGGCAGCGCGGTGAGTGTCCACATTTAACCCACTTGCAGCCTCAGAGAACAAATCTTGCGAGACGTTGTTGGACCACAGTCGTCACGGCCGCTGTTCCAAACATTAGCCTCAGAGCAGGAGAGTTTGATTACTATAGTAAATAAGCCAATCAGACTCGCATGTTTTTTTTTGAGGCGCAGACTTTAGTGGAATGTGTATAAACTCCCTAATCTCTCCACACTGTTGATGACAGACTGACAAGGGGAGCTGGCAGCAGGAGGACAGAAACACCGTGAGGAGGAGAGGCCATTGAAAGGGACGTTACACTGGAATATTGAATGAGAATAAAGAACAAAATTAGTCAAGGATATTTTTGGGTTTGGGAATTCTACAGCATCAGTTTTGAATTATGTATTTTGAAACTACCTCTGGCTGTTGAAATGGAGCACAGGAAGTGCCAGGACCATCAGCGCAAAGTATTTTCAATTCCAGGAGGCTTTGGATGAGTGCATGCCTCGGCTTTGCCTGATGCTGATGGTGTTGGTGGCAGGCCTTGGACAACAGGATGTCCTGTTTGGCGGCTCAGCATGGAAATCCTACAGAGCCGAGACACACACGCTCACACCTCTAGTCTCACAGCCTCTCTCACTTGTGATTCAGCAGAGTTGATCAAATCGGACACGATGGCGCCGCAGTTTGGCTGTTCAACTTATTGAACTTAACGAATTCCAAAAATGAAGGAAATCTAGGGGAGATGTGAGAATGTTTCCATATCGTCATCCCCATCTCTTTCTGTTTCACAGTAAACCACAAACACAATCACACAGCATTAAGCCTGGCTTCACTTCTCTAGGCGGCAAACGCGTGTTCTAACCATATTAAAGTATCGTGTCTCTAAAAGCCGCAGTTACGTAAAACATTGCTCATTCGGCTCCTCCATTAGTGGTGATGATTAAATCTGGACCCGAAAAACGCTGGCACACAACACGGATTGAAAAACTCAAAGGGGACGAAAGGAAAGAACAACATGTTTAAAATTGAACTGAAGCTTGAATCCTCTTCACTTTCTGTGGAAGGAAATATAATGTATCAATAATGATACTACAGCTACTGTGCATATTTTCCCTCCATTCTTCAAAAGAAGATAACAACCATTGTTGGACAAGCTTCCAGCCCCTGGGCGGGCGTTTCCCATCACACCGGTTGGGTGGCAACTTAAAGCCGGTGTTATTCGAAGACGTGCCGTCAACTTCTGCGGCGCTCTACTGACTTAAGAACGTCTACGTTTATCCCACAAAGTGATACAAGGAGTTGTTTTTCCTTTTTTTTTTTTTTATAAATCAAGCTCACATAAAGTTCAACAATCACTTGTGATGGGTTATTGGGCTGTTAAGTTTTTATTTCACTTGGAAAAATTTGATGAATTAATATTTAAATTCCCTTTTTCTTAATTTGGAAAATGCAATTTTGACCAAATAAGTGCACGTCACAGCAAGAAGATCGCATGGCTGTATAGACTGTCAGCCTTGAGACCAATTTGTCATATTGGACTATATAATAAAAAATGACTCGACTATTATTTGTTGTTTTAACATTTTATATTGTAATGTTGCTATAAATTGAAACGTTACTCTCTGTCGATGATCAGAAAAGAGCGCAGAGATGTTGCTATAGATGCTTCCTGCGTCTCTGATGCATTCAAATCCGAAAGGTTGCAGTAAACTCACTATCGACGCATCCAGGGAACGCATCCTATTTGTTCCTTGATAATGCTGCACTGTCAACAACAAATAATAAAACATATAAGAAAAAATACAAAAAGAAACCTTGCTGTTCAAAAGAAGAAAATACAACACCGATTATGACGGATCATGAATCTGAGCTGAAGTGACCAATAAAAGCATCACACGCACAAACATAACAGGCATTAAAGAAACATCTGTATTACGTCCCCCACCAACCTCTCCCTCTCGCATTTACTGGAAAGGTTTGGACGTTACTCGCCCTCTGCACATTCATACAGATGTATCCCTACCACACATATCTACACAGTATTAACTGGAAATCTGTGTGTTCAAATGTAATTTGTTTTTACTTTTTGTAAAGTTATTGTTGGGCACAGCTGCCCTCTTGTTCTTGCCCCATCCAGGGTCACCGCTACTGCTCTTTAGCTAAAATCTGTCAGGACCTCTTTGACGCAGATCCGTTTCCTGTCAAAGTAAGATTTTTATTGTTCCAAGGGTGCAGCCTCCAGAATCTCGCTCCCCCAGCCTTTTCCTGTTTCCTCTCAAAGAGGAAGTGCTGCCTTGCTTCACTTCCCCCCACCCCCCCCCCTCCCCGTCCCAACTCCCGCATCTTCTTCTTCTCTGGGACAAATCTGGAACACAGACCGCAAAACTTTTTGCTCGTGTCGGCCAAGTCTAGATTTCAAAGAATGAAAAGAGTTCCTTAAAAAGAGATATACCCTCCCTCTTCGGTCTCTCTTACAAAAGCTCACACACACACACACACACACACACACACACACACACACACACACACACACACACACACACACACACACACACACACACACACACACACACAGCAGCGCATTGACAAACAAGCTCACACTGATTTTGCATCCTATATTGTAATGGGCCCCCTCGGAGGAGCGATCAGCCTTGGTGGTGTGTGTTGGTGCGTGCTCACCTGCGACCCCACAGTGAAGTGTTCCCATGGTGGCTGAGCACGTAGCCTCTTTGTTATCGCAGAGTCTTTGTACGCAGGGAGGGTCAGATCATACATTTACTCAGCATAGGAACCTTAGATGAACACTGACAGAACACCAAACACTACATACTCTTCAACAAACTTAAAAAATAAATAAATCAAGTAACCATGCGCTGTTCAATTTGAGTAAAGTTGTGATGTGTGCCCTCTGAAGCCCAGCCACCCAACCCTAAACACACACACACACAGAAAACGTATTGGTGTGTGTGCGTGCACATTTAACTGTGTGAGTATGTGGTCCGGTTCTGCACATGCTTAGAATGACAAATGGATCCTGGTTGTCGGACTGATCTCAGTCAAGCTCTGCAGCTTCAAGGCAGAGGTGGAGGAGCAGCCGGTCAGCTACTGTATCACTACGGAAAGCTTTTTAAGGCTCACATGTGGGTACCCCATCTGAGCCCAGGCACGACCCCTTCTCAATACTCTCCAAAACCCTTACAAGACTGGAAAACATGAGAGAAAAACAGTTCTAAGAGGTCATTTGACAGTTTGTAGACGTCTAACAGACAGGCATGTCTGCAAAACTGTCAAAAAAACTGGCACACCGTGAGGGTCTGAGGACCGAAACGTGAATAAAGTGGGCTGGATTTTTTTCCCGGTTATTTTACTACTGAAGCACTTAAAAGTTCCAATCCTGCAAAGTGTTAATAGGGCCCAGGAATGTAAATGAGGAAAAAACATTTAAACAGCAGTTGAGAAAACAATCTTACAAAAGGATTCATTAATTAAATGGTCTTAATTGTTTATTTTGATCATTTTAAAAACTGGATTATCATGTTTTTGAAGAGCTACAACCACATTATGAAAGAAATAGATGAAATCTGTCTTATATCCGGGTCAACACAGACACCTTTTATAGCGAGAACATGTCTCATGGACATTACTACAGCGTGGATGAAAGTGACAAAGGGCTATTACAGATTTACCATTCCTCCCACTGATCTACAATCAGCGCTCAGGAGCAGGAGGAGGAAAGAGAAACGTATTTCTTATCGTGCAACGATTTAGCTTCAACAAGCTGCAATTTGACAGATTTGATCTCACGGCGCCCTGAACCGCTGTGAACATGAGCCCATATGAGCTCTCATTGTGCCACAAGCTTAAATATTAAATATTAAATATAACAAGCTAAGTGGTGTTATAATTAGCTAAGTGTAAGGTTCAGGCCCCTCCAGTACTGATGATTCCTGCGTTTCTCTGTGCACTGCAAAGGCAGCAGAGGGCCATGGGGTGAGAGGGCTGAAGGCCCACTTCAAGATGTCTGCTCCACAATGGGGGACAGAAAAATGCTTCAAAATCAGATTCGCGAAGCGGTTTGAGCAGGATGGAGGGTGTTTGTGCAGGAGAGGGGTTTTATCAGCGGCAAACACTCACAGGAATTCCGGTTTGGGATTGTCCATCCAATTCCTGCGTTCCACAGGAAGCTCTGCATAAAAAGCAACTGAAAAACGCCCGAAGACATTTCATTCGCGGCCGGTCGACTCTCAGGGAGCACCTCGAATCAACCGCGAGTGTATTTGATTTGAAAAGCACCGACCCCGAGCTTTAAAAGAAACCGGCAGCATGGAAGAGTCTTCTAATCCACCGGTCTGGCGGCTCGTGCCCACGGCCGCAGCTCGGCCTGCGCGCGCACACGCACCTGATGACCCCCTACTGCGACGGTAAGATTTTTTAATGCATTTTATAAAATGACCGTGTTCACGTTCAGACAGTACAGCTGTCTGATTTTTAATGAGTTTTCCTTCAACATTTTAATTTCACTTTCTTTTTTTATTTCTCGTTAGCTCTCAATATTCTTTGTGTGCTATACAATATACAAACAACACAGTTACAGAAGGATACACATGCAGACGTTCAGCTAAACAAATAGAAGATTAAAGCAACTGTAAGCACATAACTATAACATACAGAGCTGGACAACTATATCTTCATAGCTGATTGTTACTGCAGTGTAGGGCTACAGGTTGTATGGATAACACAGAGTTGGTTTAATGTGCATTTATTGAGTGCATATGTGCAGTACAGTCAGACCTATGTGGCAATGAAAGAATCAATATGTACATATTGCACAGTGTGTGTGTGACACTATACAGCAGAACTCTACTTCCATTCCTCTAAAAATGAATAAATAAAATAGAATATAGGGTCCTTGGCCCGTAATGATTGCTTAAAGTAAATAATGGCCATGTAGTATAATCTACATTAGTAGTCTAAAGCATGACAGTAGTACGGTAATATATTGTTTTCTTCTTGCCTTAATATTATCTTCATTCATGATTATAGGCTGGTCAAATATTGAACTAATGGGTAAACGATATGACGCTCTATTGCAGAATTTATTGAAAGAAAGAAGATACAATTAAAGCTCGTATTGCTATATCATCTCTAATTAAACTTTTACACACATTTGTTGTTCTTTTTTTAATTTAAAATGTTTAAATATTTTTTAATTAATTAATTAATTTAGTGATGCATTTTTCCGCAAAAGACACAAGGTTGAATGATTTATTATTATTATTTAGTAAGACGAGAAAACCTGAAGCTAATATGTACTCAAAGTCAGCCAAATCAAAAGGATATATTCCTAAATTGCCGTCCTTCATAAAATCCCTACTTTGTGTTACAACCCTTCCACTAATACATATCTAGGATACTCCAAAACATGTTGGGATGAAATATCTTAATGGCAATTATGGGCAGGAAGAATGATTACAGCACCCCAAAAAATAGTTCCAATCCTCACATATACCTCAGCATTGTTTTAGGACAGACTTGAAAATGTGTGAAGCGACCCTTTAACTCTAGCAGCTGCCGCCATAAAACACCGTCGCAGGGTCTCTCTGCCCGCCTGCCAGCCGATGAACAGCTTGAGAAGTCTACCAGTAGAAGTGTACCAGTAGAAGTGTACCACTAGAAGTCTACCAGGAGGTTTATGAATGAACAAGTCTAGTCCGTGTAGCCCGCACAGTGACGTCACGCACGGGTCCCCGCAGTGCAGGCAGTCGGAGCTCCGGGACACCCAGCTGGAGGAGTGGGAGGAGGTCCTAGCATCACCCCCCATGCTCCCTGACAGTCCGGGCTGCAGGAGAAACCTGACTAGTAGCACAGTTCCATCACTGGACTTTTTTTAAACTCACGAGCGGAATATATAACGGGACCAACTTTGTTCAAGGCGCGGGCGTTTCTTCACTTCCTGCAGTGTAGGACTGTGTTTTTTATTTTTATTTTAAGAAAAGCTGATTATTCGTTGCACGGTCTGTGATTCATTTTTGTATCCATGCATGCGCGCCTTGATATATTGGCTTGTAATGGCTTGTGTGCCTGTGTGTGTCCAGAGCGCGCGCTTGTGTTTTTCAGTGTAGGTAGTTCTGGGTTTATTTCATCGGTGTCATCCGTTTAATGCGTGAGCGTGTAACTCTTGCGTGCGTGTATGTGAGATAATTACAGAGATGGAGCTCTGCGTGAAGGATGTAGCTCCTCAAACAGTGGTCTCCGGAGCTGTGCAGTGCTGTGAACCAGCGCCCTCTCCTGGCGAATGCAAGAAACGTGTCTGCTCAAGTTACTCCCGATAGGCCAGAATGTATTACAGATGCAGATGCAACCACGTGCTCTGAGCCTCGTGATCACAGATGTTCACCTGGATTACAAGCATCCCTTTTGTATATTGTTTTTTTAAGTGCTGATTTTTGCTAAACCAATACAAGAACTACTTAGAATAATGTAATGTGTTTAATCAAATTCGTGCTTCCATTTACTTTGTAGAGTGGTTTGTACATTCCTTCTATAGAAACGTTGGCAATGTACTTTATGCATCCCAGAGGTAGGGTGTGTTTTAATATTTAACAGCCTCATAATAAAAACCTAATATCCAATCTTCTATACCACACCTAACTAGTAAAACAAGTGTTTTGCCCCGGGGCACCTTCCTCATCGCCAGTGTTATGATGTCTTTTTTGTCACAAATGTGCACATGTGTGTCTTCAAAGTGGCCTCCTGCTGTGCCGAGAGTCACATCTACCCTTGATTTATGAATGAACTTATGAATGAGACTTTAGATGTGCGTGTCCTGTCTCTGGGCGCGAAGCCAGCGGTGGATCAGAGAGACATGCAAGCCGTCAATCGAGGCTTAGCATCCCCCCCGACTCCACTGCAGGCTACGGTCCCCCGTAACCTGCTATCCCACCAGGCTGACTTTAAGGCCCTATTAGAAATTTCCCAAAGGTTTAGTGTCTGGTCTGATAAAGAAAGGTGCCTGTAGGATAGCGTTGCAGCAGGAGCAGGTCCAAGCTGACCGGCACTCACTCTGGAAACTGCTTCGCCGTTCTTTTAATCCTGTGCAGTATGTAATAATCCCAAAAATGGCGTGAAGGGATGAGTGAACATTTGCGGGAAGGGAGAGTTCTTTTGTTGTTTTTTCTTGCTCTGTCCTTTGTGTTAGAGTCTCAGAGTCCATGCAGGTGCAGGTCAGAGAGAGTTCACCCTGCTTTGTCCACAAAAGCTCAGGACTGTATGTTCAGTACAGTACAGTAACACACAGACCGGTACATATGTGGCTGCTCGTGTGGGCTCTATGTGGGGAAACCAGAACTACAACCAGTCCAGTCCCACAGTTCGTCTTTACGTCCGTGCCAGTTACCCGAGGATGCATCCAGACATCTGCCCAGCAATGAGTTATCTTTGTCTCTCTGAGGCTTCCTGTGCTGTGGGGAGCATTCCCCATGAAAATCCAGTCCAAAAATCACCAGCGAGAGCATACTAACCCTTCAGGTTACAACAATACGTCGGTCGCGTCTTTATAGTTCTGGTCATAAAAATGTTTTAGACTTGAGGAAGTAGAGTACCTAAAAGTGCTACACATCCCCCCCCCCCCCCCCCCCCCCCCCAATGCACCCTGTTTTATGACCTTTTAAAATCCCCCACAATGGACACACACTCAATCTATGAGAAAAAAATAGTTAGGAATGTTGAAAATAAACATCTGATCATGTCGAACTATTTAGGTAAAACAAACAAAACAATGCGACCTAATTTATCAATTGTCTGACAAATGCCAACTCATGGACCCATATTGCACGGCTCAAAAACGGTGTTTTTCTGCTTTAATACATGGTTATCTTTCCTCTCTGTGCAGGTAGCTGGAGTAGTCCTGGAGGAAAAGGTACACACTCAGCGTGAGGAGACCTTGGCTACGATCCACGACCCCCCCCTCCCCCTCTTCGTCCTCCTCTCCTCCTCCCTTCGACTGGCACAGAGAAGAGTCTGAGAGAGCGAGCGAGGGAACGTGGGAAAGAGGAAGACAATGTACCAAACGCTGCTTCTCTCCTCCTTCGTCCTTCACGTGATGGCCACTCCGCAGTTCTTCGCTCACCACGGGTAACAGCTCAACTTAACAGTCTTCCTGTGTTTATTGTGGCCTGTCATTTGATCAGCGCGGTCCTTATAGCTACAGATCTCCACTTTAGCTGTCCTTCAGGCCTGTTTGCTTTAGGCCACTTTCACCCACTGCGAATGTATACAAATTGGGTGGAATGACATTTAAACATTCAAGAGTCCACTCCCTCAGGACCAGAGCTCCACCCTTAGCTCCCAGGCTATTGGACGCACAGCATTATGGGGGAGTCTCCAGGCTCATCTTGTCATCTTCCGTTGATTTGCACCGAGACTAAAATAAACCGAAAGCCAAACGAAAGGTCAAGTGGAGCCAAAGAGGTCAGAGATCAACTCTTAACTCTGACACATTCAGGAGTGATTTCACGGGTCAGTCAGGAGCAATTAGGCTGCACGCCAACTTCTGGTGACAAATAACAAATAACATTCTGGCTCCTTATGTGGAGTTGTTCATGCTTTCTGAATCCGACGGGAGCCACTTGGAGCCTAAATACCTCTATGGAAATCTACTTCAAAGCAGCAGAAACCTCACATCTAAAACCAGCTCGGCTCAGATGCTCGTTGAGGCCGAAAGTCTCTATTTCAAGTTTTAATGCTCGATCTCATTTCTCCCTTTTTCCAGGAGGAGGGTGTGCGGCCGAGACCTCGGTCACAGCGTTGCAACGGCAACAGAGTCGTACGTCCAGCCGGTGCACAAGCCCTACATCACCCTGTGTCAGGGGCATCGCCTCTGCAGCACGTACAAGTGAGAGAAATAGTCTGCTGTAACATTAAATAGCGACTAAATCAGCGTTTGTTTGGGCGAACACCAGCTGAACCACACAGTCCAGCATGTACACGAGGACTCGGGTCACATCAGCGTCAAAAACAGCGTCGTAATTAAGCCATCACTAGATCTGCTTTATTCTGTTAAACGATAAACAATGCTCGACATGTTTAGGAAGGGCAAGGGTTAGAAGTGCACTCATAAATAGATCTAGACTTTCTCCCACACACACAAAGACATGTTTTCCGCAGAAGTGGGTCATGGTGCCACATATTTGGGTTGGAATCTAAATATCGAGTACTTTGTGTAACTACGGGAAATGAACTGCCTGCCCACAGAGACCGTGGCCGTGTTTATCTTGGCCTGCGTCTCCCTCCACACTTACACATTCTCAATCTCTCTCCAGCTCTGATGCTTTTGAGCCCCCCCCTTTACATTTTTTTTAAACTCTTTCCTCACCACCAAATTTCTGATTTGTTGGCTCATTCTGTGGTGCAGGCTTCAGAGAATTACAGGCCTTCTAATCCCGTGGTGATTCTCTTTACTTTGATTAAATAGTTTGATCCTCTATCGTCGCTTTCACTTTGTTTTTAAGCTTTAGCCTCAGTTCATCGCCTCGTATTTCTCCTTGCAAAACAAACAAACAGTCTTCGAACTTAGATCTGACTTTGCATCTCTTCTCCTGCCCCTTGCTCCCTCCCTCCCTCCCTCCCTATCTCATCTCGCTCTTGTAAGTCAGTGGTCAGTGGTTTTAGTCTCCCACCAATTTCCTATTCCCTCATCAGCGTTCTTTCAGTCTGACAGAACATCGGAAACAACTGGATCGACCACACGCACATATGAGGGCGATGACAGCATTATGAATAACCAGGAATCCCTAACTGTGGGTGTCTGTGTTTTGTCTCCACAGGACTGTGTACTCGGTGGCATACCGGCAGGTGAGCAGAGCAGCACCTCCTTTGCATCTCTACTCAGAGTGCTGCCCCGGCTGGAGGAGATTTCACTCTCACAACTGCAACCAAGGTAACCTGCAGGGACATGTGATGGGTTTATGTGGCGATCCTGGATGTACTGTCTGCATCTGTCGAGTGGAAAAAAAGCTATTTAGATGTGCATATTCACTTTCTTGCTGAAAGATAGATAAACGTGAAGCTACAGCCAGGAGACGGTTAGCTTAGCTTAGCATAAAGACTGGAAGCAGTGGGAAACGGCTAGCCTAGCTCTGTCTAAAGGTTAAAAAAACAAAACATTCAAAGGCAGTTTATAAACTGAAGTATAAAAACAAGACATGTTGTGTATATTCTGGGCTCTTTCTTGGCCGAATGCAGCCAGTGGAAACTGTAAGACGTCACTGCTCCCGGCCAAGAAATAGTGCAGCACATAACTCAACATAAAACCACCACTTGTTGAGTTTACACTTTGGTTTTTGTACTGCTTAAACAAATGAGATAAAATGTGTTAATTAGTGGTGGTGCTGGTGGCCAGACTTTTGGCCACAGGCGTTCCCCCTCCACCAGTCTGCTAGGGAGTAGCTTTATATTTAGCATACAGACACGAGAGAGCCTTCGATTTTCTCATCTCAACAATTGGCAAGGAAGCAAATAAGCATATTTCCCCGAATGCTGAATCCTTCCTCTAAATGTCCTCTAACAGCTGTGTGTGGACAACCCTGTGAGAATGGAGGTACCTGCTTAAGACCCAACCAGTGTGCTTGTCTGCTAGGCTGGAAGGGGCCTCAATGCATAACAGGTAAACACATGCACACACACACATCTACCTGCACAACCACACCAGTCTCTGTAACACACTAACACACAGACCTATTTCTTTGTGTTTCTCAGATGTGGATGAGTGTGGCGAGCAGCGGCCGTGCGCCCAGGTGTGCCTGAACACAGCTGGCAGCTATCGATGTGCGTGCAGAGACGGCTTCAGGCTTGCCGGAGATGGACGTTCCTGTCAAAGCCTCCCTCCTCCTCCTCCTCCTCCTCCTCCTACTACTACTACTATTCCTCCTTCTCCCACCCAGACCAGCCAGGCAACAGTGGGTGGTCACACCGATGCGGGTAAATGAACAGCACAGGAGTGTGAGCGTGCGCTCACCTAGTATCATTTTGTGTTTTCTTGTCAGCAGCGAAGTCTCTGGAGCGCAGAAGGAAAGAAACAGAGCCAGCCTCGCGGTCCATTATTACTTTTGGTACGCGCTATGCCACTTTCAACTCGTACCGTGAGTAATAATGCACTGCGACTGGTGCCGACTCCAGACAGATGCCCTGTGGTCTGGCCCCGTGTGGTGAGACTGGGACCAGCTGGTCTTTGATAATGACTGGGTTGACTCATGTGAGTCCTGTGAGTACAGCAAACATCTGACTCTGATAGAGCTCCCATGCTAATAAGGACATAGTTTTATCCTACGCTCTCCATTAGTTGCCTTAAAAATGTTGCAATGTTGTCTTTCACCATGAAAAGGTCAGTTTTCGATTGTGTGTGCTTCCTGTATCTTAGCAACAAAATAAAACAACCCCCCCCTCCATGTCTACAAGTGTAGTAGTTGACCCCAGGACATTCCTTTTAAATACTGTTCTTTGTCAGCATTATTGCTTTTTGGGGAATTTATGCACCATGAAACCTCCAAGAAAGCTTATTTTATACTCATTTCTCACAAATGTTTCCACCGTTGTCACCAAACAATAAATCTAAGGGGGATACTTTCTCAAGTGTCATAAAATGAAATATCTCTTATGTAAATGTGAGAAATTTGCTCTGAAACTCCCCCTATATTTATCAGTGTTTCTGTAGAGAAGAAAAATCACACAAAGTGGAATTCCTCAGCTGAAATGAGACAGTTCACTCCCGTGACTGCGCCCGCGAGCCCTGCAAGTATCGCTGAGTCAGCAAAGAGACAAACGCATGAAGAAGGTTGGGGGGGGTGGGGAGGGGATGAAAAGCCAAAATATGACAGATCTCTCTCCTCGGTGAAAGCGATGTTTTTTTTTTGTGGGAGCGTGCTCAGTTTTGCCGCTCAGCTCTCGGATGCAATAACGCAAAATTGCAAAGCCAGCAGAGATGTTTGTCTTCAAACTGCATTACTCTGTCTGTTCATATGCACACGTCAGAGGGATGTTGATGAAGAGATCACAAACATAAACACAGGTTTAAATGTTCAAAAAGTAGACCATCGCTCCGACTCTGCTAAGCTGCTGTGGAGGAGTGTTGGCCTGCGTTTGTGTCTCTCCATCATCCTCTTTTTTTCTCCCCCTCCGTCTCCCTTCTTCACTGCGCTCTTGGCCAACGATTGTATTCTCATTCCAGCTCCATCAACTCTCTCTGCTGGGGGTCATCGCCAGCTCCCCTCTTTTCCTTCTCCTCCTCCTCATCCTGTTGCTGAACTCATTCTCGTCTCAGTAATGGACCACATCTGGGAGAGATTGAGCCGCTCTAGAGCCGGCCAGACACTTCCCCATAACCGATGCATGTTCACAGGACGGGAGAACGAGCGCACGTCTATTTCTGGTGACCCCTCTTTCAGCTTGTGTATCATCTTCTTTCCTGCGGTTTCCCTAATCCATGATGGCGCCCTGTGCCCTAAACTCCCTCGGCCTCCCTGCAGCTCTGCAGTTCTTCTTTCTTTTGTTGTTCAGAGACGTTGCAGTGGCCCTGAATCATACGAGGAGACGGATTGATGAGGGCGGGATGTGCGAAGGAATCTTTTGAGATATGAACTCTAGATCTCCCCTTTGATCGATGCCCTCTCCTCACTTAGTTTCCACAAATTCAAAAGCGGCAGTCACCCTCCTCTGATGTGCATTTCTGTATTTGTATGGTTTCGTTTCAGGTGGAGGGTTCAGCCAGATGGAGAACGTGACGGAGGAGGTACAGAGCCTGAGGAACAGAGTCGAGCTCCTGGAAAAGGTACACGAGAAAAGATTAGTTGTTGAAGAAGTATAATTATGCTGCAGGTCACGTTGATTTTTTTGTTGGTTTGCGAGGTGAGTAACAGCCGTTTTCTGAAGCACCTTTTCTCTCATTTCCCCCTCCTGTTTCTCGCTCTGTGCAGAAGCTGCAGTTGGTGATGGCCCCCTTCAGCAGCTTCTTCCCACTGTCGCTGGACGAGCGCTGGTCGGAGAAAACCACCTTACTGTCCCACTCCTTCCAGCAGCTCGACCGCATCGACTCCCTCAGCGAGCAGATTGGCTTTCTGGAGGAGCGCATCGGCACATGTGAGTGACCTCGAGCACTCGGAGGAGGGAAAGTCCAACATTTAGTGGAACACCACTGGAACCTTGTGTCCCGGGGAAAGCAGGAACAGTTATTCTGTAACGTCTTCAAAAAAAGATCAGAGAAAATGTAAAAGCCCAAATGGAACAATTGTCCATTATGTAATAAAATATAATCTATTAATAAAAATCGAATAACATAATAAAATGTTGTGACTGTAACGTAATAACATTTTTGTTAAGTCAGTTCAGTGATACAATCAAAGCAGATCAAACTATAAGTTAATTGATACATTTTGTCTTGGATTGTAACTTAATTAAAGAGTAGATAACAAGAGTCCGAACCACAGCGGTGCTTTGAGCGACATGCTAACGGCAGCATGCACAGCAAATGTCATCCTCGTGGTGGTGCTAGAGGAAATGTCAGTAGCGTTCATCATCTGGAAACCGTGAACGTCTGCACAGACGTTACCTTCCCTGCAGCACCAAGCTTTACAGATATTTATCAAACCAAGCTTTTTTTTTTTTTGCAATTTTATGTTCAAGTTAATAAAATCAGGTTGTAATTTCTAAAGCAGAAAAAAACAATTATAACTTCATGAACTTTGTGTTTTAATGTAATGGCATATGGCCAATACATGGTTGTAACTTGTTCCACTCTTCTCCCCCGTATAGGTTCTTGTCAGGAGAATTAGCCACCGAACATGGCCGCCCGCCATAAACACTTCCAGACATCTCCCATGAAGTTAATAATGACACAAACCTCCTACAGATTGTACGCAATGCACCAAGATGGCCGACCTTTTTTTTTCCAAGAAGGGGATGGCAGAAAGCAGAAACCACCTCAGTGACGCAATCACCGCACAAATCATCTGTGATTTTCACTACTCCCAACAGCTTCATGTACTGTTCTTGTTGAATCACTGTCAAAGATCTTGATTTTTGTAGGAGTACCTGTGGCAGGGCCAGTTTCAGCATTACATCATCATCCCTGTGACATCTGACTCCAACCCAGTGAGCGTCAAACTGGCCACTTTGCTTCTGTTTGTTTTGCGTCGGTGCAGCTGTGTCCTCTGTCTAAAGCCCAAACTGTCCCGGGGGCAGACATGGACATCTGTATTTATCTATTTAAATTATGATTACGTCTGGTTATTTTCTCTGTGCTCCAACAGACATTTTTACCTAGTTTTGTAACATTTTGTAATAAAAAAAGTCTTAATCAAAAACACCATGTGTGCTCTCTGATATGAAAGGATTACTGACTGAATAATGTTTGCAAATGCACGGTCCTGTACACACTGCTGATGTAAGATAAGACGAACTCTCCATTAAGCTAACGCAACATTGGATATCTCCTGTTGGCCTCTCCTACAGTATATACAGCATGTAGTTTAATCAGTGAAGTATTCAGTAAATTCACTTCAGTAAAAGTATCAATAATACATTGTGGAAGTACTTGCATTTAAAGTTCTGCTCAAGTAAAAGTATGGAAGTATTATCAACAAGATTTAAGTATTAAAAGTACAAGTAATCATTATGCAGATATATCGTATTGAATGCAAGTCTGGTGGGATTATTTCAGCCTGTTTTTCAGAAATTTTCAGTTTTTGCACTTTGCAAAACGTTAAATCTACCAATCAGCTATCAGATAAATGTACATTTAGTGACAGAAGTATAAAGTAAACCTGATCCGCCAGGTCGTTTATGTGATCCTCATGAGACTCCTTGCCATGCAAAGTAATATTAAAGTAGCAGAAAATGAAAATACTTAAGGAAAGTACCTTTAAAATTGTACTTAAGCAGAGTTTGAGTACATGTACTTAGTTACTTCCCACCGCTGACTGTAGTAATCACTGAGGAAGGCAAAGCAGGAATTTCACTGCACGGCCACTTAAGAAAAAAGAAAAGTTGATTTTTATTTATTCTTTTGCAAGGCATTCACATTGACCCAGAAAAGGTGAGATCAAGAACATACATCGTCAATAGTAACCAGACAGTGTGATGGGCGTCTATACCATATGTGCATATTTAAAGACACATTCAGTAAGGGACCGACCACACACACACACACAAGGCTCTGCAGGATGTCAGCTCCGTTTCTCGTATCCATGTAAAGCAACAATTACACTTTTAATAGCTTTGGTGAAAATCAGAGAAAACTTGAAAGTCCGTGTTTATTTTTTTTCCGCCCAAACTCAGCATGAAAAGTGCTTTATTAGGGTTAAGAATACTTTGAATATTTCATCTTACAGTATCTTACTTCGTAAACAATCGCCCAAAACCAACCAGCAGGGTTGTTGCAGAGCCTGTTCGCCACCGGTTCAAGCTCCTGACGCGAAGCTTACAAATCACATATTTGTATTACAAAATAAAGAAATAAACAGGAAATAAACACTCCTTAAGCAAACTTTATATTGTTTAGGTCATATTTTGGAAGAAATAAATTTGGTAGAGTACTTTATAACATTCAAACCACTTGCTGCAAAGATATGAATCTGCCCTCACAGATGAAACTCAATAAATATAATCAAACTAAATAAAAAAGCAAGAACAGAATTTGATGGGTTAGTATTAATAGAGGGGTGTATTCTATACTGGCCTTGAACTTAAAGCTCAGCAGGTATCACTGTTGCACTCACCAGCAGTGTACAGGCTCAGTACCAAAGTATTAATGAATCCAGAACAAGATCTCCTCAGAAGGTTTATGTGCTTGTGTCAGCCTAATTTTAGCATTTAATGGTCAAAATAAACACGTTCTAGATGTGAAGCCAACATCCCACGTTAATCAATAAAAATAATGAAATCAAAGAAGGATAAGATGCAATTAGTCGTACACAAATGTCCTGAATGCTGAAATACATTCTCAGATATCGTTTGATGGGCTAAAGCGGCAAAATAAGAGATTTTGCTAACAGTATAAAGGCAGTGAGCAACGTGACATCAGAGACCTGGATGTAAACCAAAACAGTTCAGTCGGTTCTATGCGGTTATTGTCTGTACATTTTACAAAAGCAAACTAGCTAAAAACAAACAACCAATCAAACTTAAGGCAAAATGTCCACGTTTTTTTAAATAATCTAATACTCTCATATGAGGTTTAGCAATAGCTCACTCATCACAGCTAAAAAACATGTTATTCACGTTCATATTGATAAAACTAAACAGGGACAACCCTTCAGAGGTGTAGACTAGAAGTCAGCCAGGTTTGTTAGTGATTAGTGAACCTTCAAGTTAATCAGCACAAAGGAAATCAGACAAAGCCCAAAAAAACACAAAAAAAAAAAAACACGTGAGATCGAAAATCATCTCACGCTTTGACCCTCATCCCGACTATAAGAGCGACCTTATATCATTGGTTCAGTCAGTGATTGGCTGACTAAGCAGGTCATAGCCTGATAATAATGGGCTTTCATTGAAAACTTCCCAAAAACACTTAGTCATGGCACAGCAGGTAGCTTGCACTTTGGAACAGTAATGCTTAACACAGTTGGACGTTGCACACTATGAACTCACCTTTTTGACACATCTTAAATAGGTTCACTTGTGAGTTCCTTTCCGAGGAGCAACAAAAAAAAATATGATTATCTGATGACGAAATAAACAGAAAGCAAAGTTACAGCGAGAAGACACTTGTTGCTCAATGCTGCACGCAGGTTATTTCAAACCTTTTTTTGGAGAGAAACTGACTGAATGCATACGATACACACACGATGCACAACATTGAAAACCCATCAGTCCACGTAAGTCCAGTAATTCAGTACAGATGGGTGCTGTTGTTACACACCGCATCGTGTCCTCTTGAATTCCTTGCTTGCTGACATCATGAAGTATGTCATGTCATCGGGTTGAAGAGCCGATATGGATATAGACTTTAATTCATAGCGACGGAACTTAAGAAGTCCGCGAATCGACCTCTCACCTCCACCACTCGTGGAGAGCCCGCGCCTTTAGTCTTTAGGCAGGAGACTGGAATGCAGAAAGGGAGCGAGCACACTAGAAGGAAAGGAAGCAAGGAAGGAAGATGGGGGACTTTGAATTGGTTTGTGCAAGAGTACCCGAGGATAACTCAAGCAACGGCAGTATGAGATGCACATAACATCCACTGACATTTCTGAAGAGAAGAAAAAGCCAAAGATTATCTGCTAAACAAAAGTACAAAATGGTGATAAAGTAAGATTATAATAATAATATAAAAAAAAAAAAAAAAAGCCAGGCTTACAAAGCCAGAGAGCAAAGCAAAAATGAAGGTGGACAGAGCCATCCAAAAAGGCATGCATGGAGAACAACACACATCTATACTGTTCGGTTTGACGTCCGTCACTCCGCTCACGGCGTGCAGAGCAGCGCTGCTGCTGGTGCTGCTGCTGCAGGCACAGTGAGGGTCAGGACCGACCGGGCCGTGTGGTCCGGACCAGAGGCGGACCGGACCAGGCGTCGACTAGACAAGAAGAGAGTTCATGACAGGAGACCGGGTGTCATGTTGTTTTCCTGACCAGGTAATGGGACAACCTAGGGAGAGCAGGGGAGGTCCGGGAGGAGGGGGAGGGGACATAGGAGGAAAAAAGAGGCGGGAGCATTTGGTAAAGGTTCAGTGCGTCAACGGCCCGTTGCTCGTGGGTTTGGAGTCGGAGACGTTCACGAAGACAGCGCGCATCACGTCGAAGGATTTGTCACAGAGAGACGCAACATCGTCCGACGTCATCCCCTTTGTCTCGATCTTTGGAAGGATCTTCACTCTGATGGTCCCTGCGGAGGCACAAAACTTCACTGTCAGAAGTCTTAGGGAACGTCAAGTAATTTTTTTTTAATAAAATAGGACAATCAAGCGGAGTTACCCGAGTTGAACTGCTTTTCTTTCCGTAGGTAGAAGCTGCGGTAGGAGGAAAAAACGATGGGTATGACGGGTACCTGAAAAACAAGAGGAAAGCAGATCAGACAGTATCATCATCTCCTCTTATTTTCATATTAAGCACACAAACATAATCGGACTCCTAGACTTTACTTTGATCTAAACCAAAGCCAAAAGATGAGAAACAAACAGACAGCAATGCTTGACTGAACCGACATCACTGCCTCTCTCCCTCTCACACGACATCAGCGATCTCCATCTCCTCCACTAATAGAGGCCGAGTCGCACTCTCGAGGCCCCCCCGAGCGGCCCCTTCAACGGGAGACTGGCTGAGCCAAACGTGGCTCCCCCTGGGGGCTGTCCTGCTTCCACTCAATCTGGCCGACCGGGTACAAACGGAAAAGAGCGCGCTGCAGCTCAGCAGAAGCCGACACAGAGAGATAGAAAGACTCCATCTTCAAAACCAAAACACTGTTTTCTCCAGACCTCAAATTACACCACCTCAACGCCAACACACACAATCCAAAGTAGAGTATCGAACATGGAAACACTGTATAACCTCTAATCACGTAGGAGCTGTAGAGCCCCTATAGAAGATGTGTTTGCTAATGAGGAGCAGCAGGACTGTATTTTTCTAGCCTCTCAGTGCATTTCTGAACCAAACCGATATCAATCTTTAGCAGCAAAATAACAAAAAAATGGGCTCGCACCATAGACTGGCTCACACATTGGCTCACACATTACAAGCACGCCACTACATTTTTTTGTCTGGGGCCAACCACGTTGCGGTTTTCTGGCCAGATCTCATTCAACGATGCTTTTTTAATTCATTCCACCTGCCGGACCCCCCCCCCCCCCCCCACACACACACAGCTGACACACAATTACTCTGGAGTCATTCTATGTCGTCTGACCTCCCTCAAAATCCTTTTGCGTGCAGAGTTGAAAGGGGAGGTCATGTCAAAAACAACCGAGGACAACTTCACAAATAGCCGAGACAGAAATATCTCAGACAGTCCGAACTATTCTGGAGCACTTCAAGGCATTCCTGGCTCCACTCGTATGTTGGATTTGGTTAAATCAGAACGTTGCCTCGTGCCACATTAGGCTGCTAGCGCCCCCATGTGTCGAGAATCAGCACCTTGCTGCCATCATTACTCTTCAGCCGGCATCATCGCAACCCATTTTTGCCAGCGTGGTTAAGTGAATGAACAGGACAAGGGTGTGCATCAAGTCTTAATTCCCGTGCATATATAGGATATGGATACGATAGTCACACTTGCTCTGCCTCAGTACACAGACGGCCCAAACACAAGTGAATTTTAGGGAGGTCAGAGGAACTCACTTGTGCCTGCACTGCCAGGTGGAAAGCCCCTTTTTTGAAGGGCAGCAGGTCGCCGGTCTGGTTCCGCGTTCCCTCGGGGAACACCCACAGACGAATCTGTGGAGGTCAGAGGAACAACAGCGATTTAATCATCCAATGTCATCTCTTAGTGTGAAAACCAGAGCGGAGCAAAAAACAAAGAAAAGCACAAATAACTAAGTAAATTTAACAGTTCTTCAGGGACATAAACCATCACTTCAACCCAGATAAACATAGCTCCTTCTACCCCCACTGATGACGGTGTACCAAGTGTTGACAGGATTCACGTTACCTGATTGTCCAACATGGTTTTGGCAGCGTCAGCCATGACGTTCTTGGCGTCGTTCGTCTTCTTGCGGTTGATGAAGACGATGCCGCCCAGCCAGCAGATGAGACCCACTGTGCCGGCGTAGACCAACTCCTTCTTGGCAATCATGGTGCAGCGGTCTGGTAGGATCTCCATCAGGCCTGAGAAACACAGAACATGTAAGAATAGAATATCGTAAATAAGATGTCGGCTAATTGAATCATGTAGACCCTATCCTAATAGACCATAAGCCTGAATTACGTTATATTGTTTTACTAAATTTGAAACTTTGATCCGTCCCATGTCTCTAACGTATACAGCATGTTTCCAGTTTCTCTCTCTATGGCCTCGTCAGAACCTGGATTTCATCATGGACAGTATAAAGTCCGCTGATGTAATACATGTGATGTTGGAGAAAAACCTCACTTTACTGATAGTTATCTCCATTGACATTATGAAATCAGATATGATTGATTAACTTTGGTGTGAAAGCAGCTGGTCCAGAAGATAAAAGGAGTGTTAAGATGTCCGACACACAATATGAGAGAAAGACGCGAAATGACACCAGAGAGAGAGACTTGAAACCAAGCTGTGGAGGCGATCTTATCGCGTCAGCTCAGGGATGAGCAGCTAATAATGGCTGGGTGTAGCGGTTGGCATGGCCACTTGGACGCCAAATCAGACACGTGCCGAGTGTCCTCAGCACTAATTAGAGGCCTAGATCGCCCCGTGCTGTCACCACTTTGGCCTCGAGGCCTTCCCTCGTCAATTACCGGCACTGACAAACATCTTCTCTCACTAAGGCACTAACGGAGAGAGAAACCATACATCTGCTAAATCAAGTGTCCTCAACACTCACATCTAGGACCGTTCCTAGAATAAGGACTTTGTGTGGTATACACGTGACGGCCGGGCCTTAACATTTTGTTTCCAACAAGTTGTGGCCCTGGTGTGAGCGGTGTGTCCTGACTTTCCCTTATCGGGAGATGTAAGGTGGCACCAACGATGCCTTTAGCAGTCCTGAATCGCTCATTTGACTCTGTTCTTGAATTGTTTGGTGGCCGATCCAAACCAGACCAACGGCCAATGTAAACAGGATGTGGACACGTCGCATTCCAGCTCCACCGCAGCCGTCGGAGACAATCCTGCTCTCTGTGATCACAAATACTGATTCAACGCTGACGTATTTACAATATAGTGGTTCTCATTTACATATTGTCCTGTCTCCGTTGTCAGACAACAGAACTGTTATGATGATTAGTTGCAGCTCATGAATAGTGTGATGACCAGCAGTCAGTTTATTAACGATGGACTTCGCAGATTCCAGAAACCTGAAGGTGGTTTTGGTAACTTTGACGTTACCCCGAAAAATGTCAACACAAAACCCCCGACACCTGTTAACTGTGTTTTTCCTGAATCGGCCGACTTCATGAGGACGTGGTCCGACATCGAGGGGTGTGTGAAATACATTCAGGTCATCAGCCAGTTACTATCTGTGAACAGATGGAATGATTCACCCAGACAGGTTTTCATGAAGCACCGGGCAGCAGAAGGGGGGGGGGGGGGGGGTCCTCGTTGGTTCTATTGGGCAATAACAGCTTGTCCACTTCGTTGGCCAGAGAGTGAAATCCCCACTGTCGTAGCTCAACCAGTGCATCGTTCCACTTCTTTCATCAGCGACTGCTGCCTCTACTAAAGAGGACTCCTGCTTTCAGCTGAAACGTTCCAAAAAAACTGCCAGAGTTTTAAATTGCTCGAGGTGAGCTGCTGAATGTACGACACTTAAACCCGGTCTTGCTAGAGCATCAGGAGACCAGGGGCCAAAACCAAAACCAACAAGAACTAGACTAAAAGCTGCCGTTTGCAACCGTCTTGCACCAGTATGAACCAATAACATATTTTCTGTCAGAATCTAAAAATAGATGAGACTGGCTGCCTTTCCAAACCTCTCAACATGTGTATCTCACGTTTAAACCACATTCACAATGACTCAATTATGCAGGAAAATATCTAATACAAGTTAAATATTGGAAGCTATCTAAACATCTGGTGTGAAAGTGTGTCAGTCTCTCCAGTGTTTGAAGAGCGCAATGATTCCTGCAGAGCTCACAGAATATAGACGTCAACACTCCGAAATTATAGCTGAAAGTCAGCACTTAGCATTGTAGTCATTGTTCCATTTCAGATGTAAATATGTATTCTTCTGCAAGCCCAAAAGAGGGAGAACATGCACCGGTTGTTTTGAGGGTGAAACCAACGTCACAACATATCTATCGTCACACGTGGAGGTATCGCAGCACCCACCCAAAACATCCAGGGAGCTCTGGTGGTTGGAGACGATGACATAAGGTCCCTCCGTCTGCAGATGCTCCCAGCCGCTCACGTCATACCGAAGACCCAGGAAGTACTTCACGTGACGAACCAGGACCCGGATAATCCTGAGGGGGGAAGGGGGGCAAAGGTTAATTACAGTCCTTAATAAGCACAGGTTACTGTTCACAGTCATGCTGCATATTCTTAACCAGAACCCTGCAAAGATAAGTTGGAGATAACAGTGGAATTTATAAAGCCTGCTAAATATATTACTGTATATTGTAAGAATGCCAGCTCAAATATTGAAATTCTGACCTAAACCAGACAATCATGACCGTCTTAAACAAGACATCTGGTAGCTTAACGCTGTACAACATCCCCATTAGCTTGGTTTGTTTCTTGGTTGGTTAAATAATTGGCTGCAGTGAGAATAACGCTCCAATGAGCTTTGAGAAACAATGTCCTGCCATCTGCCTCTGAAAAATAAAAACACTAAAGAAAACAAAAATGTAAGTTATGACCCGACAATCTGTGGATTTATCAGATGTAATCAATACAGTGACAGCACACAGCAGTGGAGGGGAAAGGCTGGATTAGTGTTTTGTGTTCAGTTCACTTTCAGTAGATTAATTTATGCTTTTCTAATATTTGGTGAAATAAATGTTCACTATTCCAATTTCAACACTGTCATTTTCTAAATATCTAAAATAAAGTAATTATCACATTATAATATATACATTAGGGCTGAAACTAATAACATATTTCCATTAATGATTAATCTGCAGATTATATTCTCAATTAATTGGTGAATTGTTTCGTTTGTTAAAGTTCACAGCTTGAGATGTTTTCAAGCTTGTTTTATTCAACATAAATAGTCCAAATTCCAAACGATTACGTTTACCATCATGTGTTCCAAGAAAAGCTTCAAACATCTGGGAGGATGAGTCAGGAAATATTTGGCATTTTTGATGGCGAAAAATGAAAAAAAAGGAATTTATCAATCACTTTTTTGCAGATCTAACCGACATAACTTTACAATGGATCATATCGGAGCTGCATTCATTTATTTTTGGGGCACAGACTTCCCTTTATTTATATCTTCTATATAAAGTTGGTCATGCTTTTACTTCCATCTACTGGAGATCCTTTCCCATCAAGCACTCACATCCATGATATTTTCCCTTTTGGCCCCTGGAAGGCTTTTGAAAGCTATGCAATCAATACACTTCCTCACCTCAAACACACAGCATGGCAGCCAATGTAAAATGGATCTGAAGTCTGATGTTGACGTGTAGGGCTGAAAACAGAGCCGTGGCATTTAATGTCTGGGCCAGCTCCACATCGGCGCTCCATTTCTGAGCCTTAATTTGATCACCAGTCGATCGGGCCTAACCTCTTTTTTCCCTCTTGGAGCCAAAGGCAGCAGAATAGTAGTAACACTATCGTACAAAACGGCTGTGAAGCAACTGTCAGTGCTTCATCTGAGGGTTTGAGGACTAAGTCTCCTAAAGATCCCGCAAATGACGCACTATGGCAGCGTGGTTGGGAGCCGGGAAGACAGATCCCACAGAGACTTCCAAGTCAACGGCAAGAATATCTGCTTCTCAGTGGACTAAAGCACGCATTCCAAAGTTCATTACATGACAATGACGCCTATTCTCTTGAAGCGGCAGCTATTTACAGATTCCACCACGTTGACTGCTCTACAGATGCACTGTGTGAGAGCGGGCATGCTATGAAGGTACAGTTATGTGGGATTTCTCCTGAATCATAGAGCTCAACAAGATGTAGAGATACTGAAAATAACACACCACCAACTTAAATGACCTCCACTCTAAGGAAAAACAACAGAGTCACTCCCTCATCTTCTAGAGCAAATGTCCCGTCCTTATCAGTGAGTCACATCTCCTCCCAAACTTCTCCCCCCTTTTCTTGTCCTAACATGCTCTCATTTTAAAAAGGCCTTCTAATCTCCTTTTAGGTTGGAGCATTCAAGATAGAGCATCAGCTAAATACCTCGAAAGCGACATGCTTATGTGTTTTAAATGAAATATTAAAGCACATATGTAAAAGAACATTTTTTTTTTAAATGTCCGGATTTAGCACACAATGCATGTAATGTGTATAATGATCAAACATTTCCAATATTCTATCCCAAGTGAAATGATCACGGCTCTTGCGGTGGCAATGCTCCCAATAATGATGGGATTGAAAACAGTAAAAGTCACTGAGTACATTATAATGGCCGTTATTTCACCCCGATGCCAGAGCTGATCATTAAAAGAGACCAAAGAGGGCATTTACGGCTCATAAACACTCTTTTGGAAAGGCTCTTAGCTGTGAATGGGGGAGGGGAGGGGGGGAGGTCACATGGGTCTGATCAACATCTTGTTGTGATGTTGCTCAAACAATGCCATGAAAAGGTAAAGCTTTACAGATTGGGGGAGGCTCTGATTGACTACTAATGACTTGATCAGCAAAGCAATTGTACATTTGATGTGATATTATGGGAAATAAACAAGTAAGTTCAGCAGGTAGAAGTTAAAACTGGGAGTAGGTTTTTTTAATGGAAGTTTACATTTTGAGTTAAAGAAATGAAATATAGAATTTTTTTTTTTTGCGTGTCATTCGCTACCTGATCGGTACATTTGTGGTTAAACACTCTCGTGCAACCTGTTTCTTCCCTGATGTATCTAGCTAGCTTTTCTATACTGTACTTAAATGTTTTAGGATTACTCTACTAACTCTTGCCACGCTTTAGTTCTTTCACTATTTGTAAGATGGGCTGGGTAAGGATGACCCAGCATCGAAAAATTGTTGTACCTTCTATTGTTGGTCATCAAATCAAAGTGATTTTAATGAAAATATCAAAAAGTAAAGCTCAAAATGTTCATCAAAGACACGAGGAAGCTCTTGAAGACATCACTTGTGCTCATTACCTTGTGACTCCTAATGCAATCATCTCGCCTTGCACATCGTGCACTATAGTAAGACAACGCTAACCTTTCAGCCAGAACACAGTCTTGAGGTTATCTTTTGACACAGCAGTGATAACACACTCTGAGTCATTGCATAACCAGTGGCTTTTGAACTAGACTGTGCTGCAGCAATTGTAAGATCGCTCAAGGGGAAGGAAATGGCCTTGGTTGGTACTTTTTATGGCCAAACCACTCAGCATTTCCTCTGGTTCATTTCATTATCAGTCTCCAAGTAAGTACATTTTCTTCCGTCCATATAATGACATTTAGGCTGACTTGCTTGCTACCAGATTCAATTCAACATGGCTGCACTCAGGTTAAAAAAAAAATGAAGCCTGCCCTGTTATCCTGACAAGCATTGTACCAAGAAACCACTAGCGTAGCTAATTCAGGTGCTAAAGGTCAGGGAGCTGTTAAAGACAGGGGCGTGGTCACGTTATCACAGTGGAAGACGAATTCAATCAGAAAGGCATGGGACAGGGGAAGTGAGTGACTCAGCGGCCTGAGTCGCAACATTACTCCTTAGTCAAACAGACAGCAGCGATGTTAGGCCTTTACACAGTATGGAACCTGAGCTCAAGCAATTGGGAACGAGACAACTAAGCCTCTGTTGTCATGAGATCCTACCTGATTAATGTTAGAGTAAAAGTATATACTGTATGTATGCGAGAGTACGCCTATGTAGACTCTGCACAACCACCGACGATAAACTGAAAACCAACAAGAGTTTCAGGAAATGCAAGTACGATGTTAGCAGGGACTTGAGTTCTATGTGTGCTTTTCACAGTGCAGAGATCTGTTCCGGCCCACCATAGTTTACTGTGTTGCATTCAAGTCAACTCCCAATATCCAGGCCTCTGTGTGTCCGACAGCGACTGCCTGTGAAACACGACTCTGTCCTTCATGAATCACTGCACTCTTTCATGGCAGAGGTGGCTGGTGCTTAAAATGTACATCTGAAACATCCCATTCACTCCCCGTGCAAGTTCTGACCCCGATTCAGTCGCTTTGTCACAGTCAACAGGTCCAGATAACCTTTGAGCAGACAGAACGGCACACTGGTGCAACATGACACCATGGCCATTAGATAGCACGCCAGCGGGAACAGTTATTACAAGAGCAGCGAGGTCTGCTGTGATAACCGACAGGGCTGCCGTCAGCAGATCGAGGCCAAGTGAGGTTGCACGGCGGATGAGCCTGATAAGTATTCAGCAACCCAACTCTAATCAGGGAAAAACTTCAAGGTAATCACTTGAACAGTAATCCATCCTCACCATCTAGGTTTAACCACAACAACAAAAACACCCCGGGTACAAAGTAGACACTGACACTGGAGGCGTACATTTCAACCCCAACAGGTATCGGTTGACCCAGTCAGTGTGTGTGTGCGTGTGTGGTGTAAAATAACATGTTTTCCTTCAGTGGTAAGGTCACTGGGCCATACCTATAGAGCCAATATCCTGAAATAACCAACCGTATAGTGACCTATAGAGAGTTTCTGCTGCTGTATTAAAGTTGTTTCCAGCGGCGGAAAGTACATTTAGTCAAGTGTTGTCCTTTTTGAGGTACTTGTACTTAAGTAGATTCAATTTATTTATACTTCTAACCCACTACATCCCAGGGGGAAATATTGTTTAATTAACTGCTATACACTTTGACTTTACATACAACACATGATCACTTTATGAAATAGGATGCCGTTATAGATAAGAGACCATTATAAGTCAGTTATATTGCTGATTAGACCTCATGTTAGAACTGTGTGAAGCACTGGTGGGATTTAATCATGTACTAATAAGAACAATAAAGAATAAAGAAAAGATATGCTTTGTGTTTCATAACAATAATCTGTGTACTGCATACAATAAAAAACACCTTTCAGGACACTGAAGACTTAATTTAACAATCTTTAACTTGTATTTACACTTTAGTATTGTTACTTTTACTTGAGTAAAGGATCTGAGTAACGTTACCTGGTTGTTTAATTTAATATAAACCACTACTACTACTACTACTACCATCTGTAGCCTAGCTAACGATTCAACTTCTCATTCATACACTTAAAAAAAAAAAAAAAACTATTTAAAACCTTCATAAAGATTGCAGGGCTAACTCTAAATGGTGCTGTAACGTTAGCCAAACAATGATAGATAGCCTTGTTGTGTTGTGATGTGCTCACACAAGTATTAACTTAGCCAGTAATGTTCAGGCATTTGACTGGAGGGGATACAAGCTAACGGACATTCTTACAGGAAATGTAATTACCGTTATCCGAGGCTAGCATGGGAACAAGCCCCGACTTGGTTCACGTTGAACGTTAGCATTCTTCTTTTCAGCTGGCAAGGTGTCAAGGGGGCTAATGTTAGCATTCGTGTGAGATACAGGTTTTTAAATGTCAGACACATTGGTGGACTAGAAGCTCCCCGACGTTGCCCTCACGTTACCACAACACTTCGCTACAGTAACACCGGTATCGTTGCTATCTGAATGTTTGATACAATAAACCTCTGCTAGGCAGCCAGCTAGCAGGCTAACGCTGGCTAGCTGTCAGACACACGGCGCCGCCGAGCGACATTTATTATGCAAACAAAACTCACCGCATGTTTTCTACGCTTCTTCCGCCGCTCTTCAGTATGCACAGAGGGATCGCCACCAGCGCCAGCACCATCATCCAGCCGACGTAAAAGCACTTTTTGAAATAGAAAACGAACGTGCTGCTGCCCCACATCAGGAGCGGGAGCAGCAGCAGCAGTATCACCCATAGCACATCCATAGCGATCCACCCGGAGAAAGTCCCACTGCCAGCTGTAGAACACACGCGGTTTGGACGGAGAGGGGAGGGGTGGGGGGGCGAAAAAGCCGCTAAAACACTGGCCAGGCTACGGTGCAAGAAGGAAAGGGAAGCACCGCGAACCTGGCGAGCATTACGCAGTCTGAACTAGTCCTTTAGGGCACCCAGGCGATGGCAATGTTTGTCTCCGGCTGCCCCCAAATCAACATGTATCGTTGTTGCTCATCTGTTGCTAAATGGCATCATGAGGTGGAGTCAAATCGTCATTGGTTGTGTTTTTCTTCCATTTCCGGTTGCTGGACCACTATGGGTCTGATGTCACAAGCTGCATGTTTATTTTATATCAATTAAATTAGTAATAGCTGTTAAAGCATTCGGTGATTATCTATCCGCAATCACAGCTCTTGCAGGATTTTATTTCAAGTTTCGTGTGGCCAAACATTCAAATTTCACTCTGCCATACTAGGCCTATATAGATTCACTCTCTCCACAGGGTTAGACCAGTTTGACAGCCAATTAAAGCACAACACGTCTAATTGGATTCGCAGTGATAATCCAATCCTAAACTTTAATCTGACACTGTCCAGTGGCCCTGACTATGAAGTTGCAGCCCTGTCCAATGGCTCTACTTGACATGATTTGGAAGATTAGGATCAATCAGTCATTAATCCTGATTTAATATGTGCGGTGATCCTAACCATTGGCAGACTCTAAACTTGGCATCGGTGTCCTCATTCAGAAGGGTTATTTGCAAAATACACCGAAGCAAAGGATGCTTTTCTGTGAAGTGGTAAGTAACAAGAATATAAACCTCAGACTCAAAGCAAGCTTTCCTCGTTGCTCTTGATTAATGCCTATTTAAAATCATATGAAGGTGTCTTTGTTGGTCTGTATATACAGACAGGAATATAGAAATGTGGACAATAGCCTTGTTTGCACTCATCCATGATTACAATGATAACAATGGGATAAAATATGAACACCAGCCTTTTTTGGAAGATGGTGCACCATCACTCTACTTCAAAACACATAAACACATTACATGAATACACTTTGCACAGTAAACATACAGTGCTTACATAATAGAGGACAAGGGAGCTTTACAATGCTTTCTTTTAATTGCATACTTCATAATGTTTACTTGTGTCATATTTGGGACCAGAGTCACTGGCTTACAGGAAAGGTTTTCACTGTAACTTACTGTCAAAAATAAGGAATACAACTTCCCTTTTCCCTTAATGAAGATGGATGAACAACATTTTATATTTAAACTACTGCTCTGCTGCTTTGTCCAGAAACGAGGTTTCGCTGTGCCTTCGGAGACATGATAAAGTAGCATGTACTGTTTACTTACTAACTCAAGTGTTGTGACATGATATGATGCATTGACAAAGGACGAAACCTGACACTAAGCGATAACAACCAGTGCTGGAGTTTTGCATGAGTGTGTTTGTGTTAGTGTGAGACATGGGTGTGTGTTTGTCTCAGTAGTTACGGTGTGTGTGGTTGTGGTATATTTGTTTGTGTCCTCCGTCTATATTCTGTACATTTTATGTGAACTTTAGAGGATTTCACAAAAGTGCATCAGTTTCAAGCAAACCGTTAATCCAGCCACCTGGTGATGCAGCAACAAAATATAGCGTGTCCACATGACTTTAGACAAATACAGCTTGCCATTTCCCCTTTCTCTTACTATCGAAAACCACAAATGTAATCGGCTGTCACGTTGTTTCACTTCTGCTCATTAAGATCAAAGCTACAACAAGCAAAAACAGAAAGCTTGGCAAAGTGGGAAAAAAAGATATTCAGAGAAAGTTTCCTGAGGAAATGAAGTCTAAATGTAGTGGAATGGATCCACGATCAGAGGAAGGATCCAGATCTTGTAGAATTTAGGAGTTCGGGGTCACATCCAGGCTCTCTGGACTCAAACTCCTCCATCTGGAGATTGTGAAAACCTGACAGAGGATTCAGAAACTATTGAGAAGCCTTGAGAAGAGTGACCAAGAGAAACAGAGGTCCAGTTCTGAACATGGTTTGTTGTGATTGGACGTCTGAGCGGGCCATGAATTGTTCAAGCTAAACATCCTGTTGAAACACAAGAGGGTTCACAAATGTTCACGGTATCAGAGAGCTTGGGCCACAGGATGATGTTGAATTTGGAGTTGCTCTATCAGACCTGTGCACTTGGATTAATAAAGAGGCCGAGCTGCCAGCGGATCACCATCTGGTGATGTGTTGGATCAGAGGAAAAAGCGGTGACTCGTGATCTCATCGGTTAAACCGAAAGCAGGTGGTAAAAGCCGTTGATGTGAGGTAAAGCATATCACTCTCCCTTTATAGAGGAGCCAGGAATACCTCAGATTCAAGTCACTGCTCCACCTACAATGAGACCGTTTTTTCTGCATTTAATAAAGGACGTACTGTAATAATGGTTATTGCTTACGATTTCAAAAGACTTGATTTCAGTGTTTTGTGATGCAGAGTGGTGCCTGACACCGACAGTGAAAGCCCTATTGCCCCCCCTGCTGGTGAAACTACGTTTTTATTTCAAATTATGTAATCTTAAAGGCACAATCCGTGATTTCATAAACAAAAAAGTTGCCCTATTACCTTAAAAGGTTCTCTGTACGATGTTCAGAGCATTGATAGGCTGTATAGGACAAAGGAGTGAGTCTACCTGAGCAGAGAATAGAGTGGTTCGTGTGTTGTAATCCGAGTTTCTCTATGCTTTGTTTTTCACAGCCAGGTAATAGAAGTGCTCTGCATATCGAGTTTTCGAGGTCGTTTAATACGTGATTCAGTGGAATCAGACACGTGCTACGGTGTCGGCCTTGCTGTAGCAGAGACTTAGAACTAAATGGATCACAGCAAACATGATCTCTATAACTATCTTAAACTTTTTATCAAGTTATTATTGGATGGTAATGCAGTTGAAAGCACAGACTAGTTTGAATTTAAGTCTGCTCTGCATCACTGTAGTTATGTAACAAAACTTAAAGATGTTCATCCAGACAGATTAAGTCAATAGGACGTGTTAAGTTTCTCTGCAATGTGATCCTGTGTGGAAACAAATGGCTGCCTGGAAAAATGTTTTTTTTTTAAATCTCAAAATATTTGGTCCACATTGGAAAGTGGAAAGTTAAATGTGATTCATCGTACATGAGCTGAAAGATACCAAACGTGGACAGGCTAAATGATCCTTCAGGGCATGTTTGAGTCCAGTCTGATATGTCATTTTGGAAATGGGTTGGTCCTCCTGAGTAATTATGAAAGAACGGCTTAAAGTACATTTATTCTATTTGGTTGCTGTACAACATTGCTGGGCATAACATCTTATAGTCCCTAACAATGGATACTAGTGTGTTTTTAGCCACTCCCATTTGTATACGCTACCAACAGAGCTCAGGAATCTGTTATCTTCTCTAATTGTAATTGATCAGTAAGGGATTCCATTCCATTCCAGGGCCCTGAAACCAGCACACTGGAAAAATAAAAAGTTTGCTGTGAGAACAGTCAATTGCAGATGTATCAACATTTACTTATGATAAGATAGTCTCTGGGCATTATGATCTGAATATCTTTGTGTTTGGCAAGCCTTCACTGAAAGGCCTCTCTACCTTCCTGTAGTTCTCTCATCAGCACTTTGTGCCCCCTGTGGTATAATATTTAACCACTAGATGGTAGCGTTGCTGTAACAATACGGCCATTGGATTGACAATGAAATGGACTTCTACTAAAGTTAATGCTGATGATTCACATGATTAATCACAGTGACCATGAAAATGATGGATATACTTGTCTTGCCGCAAAACAACTGTTTTGACTCCACTTAATGATAAATTGGATTATTAAATGTCTCTCATGTAGTCTAATACAGTTATTTACATATGTATTTCGTTTTAATTATTTTATTGTATGATCATTTTCCTATATTTACCAGGTAAAAGTCACTTTTTCAAGGGAGACCACATCCAACAGGGAAGCATAAAACAACATGTTACAATAATAAATCCAAACAACAGAAACAGACTAAGGCAACTGTCACACACTTACACTTACAGACTCAAAATAGTCTGTAAAAAATATTAAAGATGAAAGAGTGTCAACAAAATCTACATTTGCCTGTTCTTTAGACCAAAGTCCCCGAGAGCTTTAGATATATAGTGTAGGAATGTATTCTGAACCTGATTCTAAATTAGCTGTCATTATAAAGACAGGGAAGTGTAAAAACACAAGATATAAAGTTACAGTTGTTGCTAAATTAGTTGCAACCTTGGGATAAATGATGAACTAGTTTTCCATATACTGGCAGTTGATATCTGTTCACAGCTCATATCAGGTCATGATTATGGTAACAGAGCATCCAGTGGTTCTATCTGCAGACACAGACCTCTTTCACTACATACTATTGTCCACTAGCTGAATGGCAGGTTTTTAGCTGTCTTTTTTTGATTGTTGGTGCGTGAATGTTTCTTAACTCTGCACCTTCAACGCAACATCCTGTGTGCAAAAGTGGAAGCGTTGCGGCTGCTGTGTTGAGTAAGTCCAGGGGTGTTGTCTCACTTCATGCATGATATAGCTTTAGACACAAAGACACAAAGCCAGAAAGAGAAAGTAGGTAGTTGGTATTAAGCCCTGTGGGGTTTGTCAATGAAACATCTGCCGAGGGTGGTGACCTTTTTGAACCCCCACCAGCCCACGTCCCCCCCATAGCCTCCCCTCAGCATTCTCATCGGTCCGAGCCCACAAGGAATAGAGAGTGAGCACCGATATTTGTAAAGGGCTTTATTGGACAACCCTGCAGTGACACCCCCCCCCCCCCCCTCCCCTCCACACACCAACCTCTCTCTTTTTTTTGCCTCTCGCCTGTGAGCGCGCAAAAGCAGCTGTCATTGCCTCGGAGCTGGTGCCCGCGCGCGCTGCATATAGCGAGACTATCCTGTTTGAAGATTATGCTGCAGCTCTTGGCCATCTTGTATCAGACAGAATGAGACGTTGATTAAAAAAAAGAAAATAAACAATAAAAATAAGAACGAGCAGAGGAGCACTTTTTTTTTTTGTAACAGAAGACGGTCGGTGACGAAGCGATTACAACGTGAAGGCGGAACATCACGTCTGCCGCTGCGTGCGCTGAAAACACCTCTAACGAGTTGTGGATTATTCCGAGGACATCGTACTGAAACCATGAGCTGGGGGTCAGAGCTATGGGTGAGTGTCTCGTGCACTTGTATCGTTATAAATAGGGCCTTTTTTTCTCCTTCAAACCGAGCCTGTGCGGAAACTAACGGTTCAAAGATAACACAAACGTGCGTGTGACAATGCGCAGTGGCTCCGTGTTTTTAGCCGCTAAAAAACGACTGTGCGCCGCTTTGTGGATGTTCCGCCTCTGGCTGCGACCACAGCCAGCTAATTTGTAGCGAAGCTCGAGTAGTGTTACATTTCATCGCGACATGGAACACGGTGTAGCGTTTTAGTAAGGTGTGTGTGTGTGAGTGTGTGTGAAAATCCGAGCTAACCATCCATTTTTGTTCACATTGGTGCGTTTCAAACCACGCTTCAAACACACAGGCACGCACACACTCGCATGACACTTGCTTTTTTATTTTCGGTGACGGTTTCATAAAGACGTGAAACAGCGAGCATAGATGCGAGCATAGATGGACGTGGCGTGCTATGCACAGACCAGTATCACCGTCGCTAGAGGAAGTCTCTTATCTGTCTGCACACATTGAAGCACTGCTGTTTAACTTCAGTGGTTAAAAGCAACTAACTCACCAGTAACAGTTCAATAACTGCTTGCTTTTTTTTCTTTTCATATTTATTATCAGGTTGAGGTTATGGCAATAATCGTGCAGGCAATACATCTAAATGTTATTCACAACCTCAAAATGTGGGGTTAATAAACTATAGCAAAAAAAGGAAATGTCAGATTTGGTGAGTATTTGACCACAACATGCATTTCATTTGAGTGAGTAACCTGAATCAGAAGGTTCACCTTATATATTATGGATGTGTGATTTGGTTCATCAGGCACTCTTTGTGAGCAACAATAGAAGACAAAGTAGAAGCCCACTGACCTTCCTACAATAAATTCCGGTGCAATGATGTCACTCTTTTTTTAACTGAAATTCACTTTCAAGGATTGCTAAACATCTCACAGCCCGAATCCATCCAGACACTGGATCAGAGGTATTTCCCCACATTCAGACACACGTGTTTCGTCTGAAATCTACAGCATGGGAATAATGAAGATTACAGGACTGTGTCAAAACTATCTTTACGACTTGATAATAAGCAGCTGCCTGCAGGGATTCCTGTTGTTTCAGCGGCTCTATTATTTTTGTTGTGGAAATGATCTGCAGTAAAACTAGTCATTCTGCTGCCTGTGTGCTGACGAACCGCCCGGCAAACGCGGCGGCGTGTCGTTGCAGGATTCCTCGCACATTTGTTTTGAATGGTGGTATGTTTCTAGTGTGTGTGTCAGAGCAAACATGCAAGAGTGTGAGTGTGTGTGTGCTTGCAAGTTACTACATGGAGTTTGCATTTGAACCTGCAGGAAGTCATGTTGTCGACTTGAACTCGCAATCTGTAGGCCACAAAATTCAGCACGACACCTGATCACAATACTGCAGCGTGGAGATGAAACTGCAGTCTGATGTCAATATTATGAGCTAGACCCCCCTCCCCTCCGTCTCTCACCAAGCAGCAAAGGGGTCTGGAGATAGTTAAGTCATGGGTGTCTTTTCCTTTCTAAGAAAAGGAGGAGGGGGGTAGACACTCCCCCCTTAAATTCTCCAGTAATTTACCTGGTCCAAAGTTCACAGAGAAACCAACAGTGCTCCACATTCCTGCGTTTTCCCAGGGATGTCGGTGTATTTTTACCTCACTACCGCAACGCTTGACGGAGAAACGCTGCTGCAGGTAGTCATGCAAAGCCAACGTAGCCCGAAGACATTCTACGGGCTTTCATGTGCACCTTAAGTCTGGAAAACATTTGAGACTGAGCTTTCGCAGAGAATAATGTATTATAACCAGATGCTCTGCTTCCCCCCCCCCTTAGCGGGCTGAATGGTATCCAGACACTTGTTCCTTTAATGTTAGGGCAGCAGACAGAGAGCAGCGATACTCTGCATGGTGGCTGTTGCCACCGGAAGATTCACGCAGCTGATTTTCTTGTTGTACCAAACCAGATCAAAACATACCGTAACACCAGCGCTGTTGCTGTGGCAGCACCCGCACTTCTATTCAGAGCGAGGGAAGGATGTTGTTTGGAAAGTACCTTGTAGTTATTTGTGGGGTTTTTAACTAACATCTTCAACTTTCACTGTCAATTATTCTGCAGATCATGTGCTCGCCAAATAGATTTGGTCTATGAAATGTAAAATAATAGTGAAAAAAAGTCCAAGATGACACATTTAAAGTCTTGTTTTGTGCAGCGTATAGTCAAAAACCCCACAGAAAATCTGTTTATATTGATATAAAACAGATCCGAGCAGCAAGTCCTCACATTTTAGGAAATCAGTAAATGTTTGGCTTTATTTTTGTGAGACAAATGACCGAAAGGATTCATGTTCTGCCAATTGATGTATGTGTTTTGTATGACAGCTAAATCCTAAAATACCCGCCATTTAAATTCATTTTCACTGATTAAGATCACTGTCTGCGAGTTTTAGTGAGCCGGAAAATCAGATGTTGCAACACGACAGACGAAGGCCGCATGCGTTCTGTCGTGCTCATCCTGTTGCTCCTCGCTGTGAACAGGAAAGCAAATGATATTTCAGGAAGTGAAGTCACAGTCGACCGGGGTTTCTCAACCGCTCACCAGCGCGGCTGCTTTGGTTGAGGTAGTGCAAGCAGGCCTCGCAGTGATACACGCCATCACTGGTTCATGAAGGGAGGAGCATGGGATTGAATCTTTGTTTAATGCAGAGACGTGCTGGGAAGGATTGGGCTGTTGTTTAGACATTTGTGCGTCGGCGTGAGTAAAGCAACACAGTCCAACATGCTGAATGCCTTTGGTGCAACATCATAGCACTGATTACAGTCTTCCACTTAAAGACACACTGAGAATGTGTGCTGCCATGAAAGTTATGACTATCGCTGTCCTGTCTTTGAAACATTACCAACAGGGTACAAGCAGAAGTTATGCAATAAGCATCAGGAGACTCTTGGGCATTAAACCTCGCTGTATGTGAACGAGTTGTGCTGCAGGCTACTGAAATGTATTAGAAGACGGTAAAAGTTTTGGTCAACTTTTTTGAAAAATGCCAGCTGTGTTCTTTTGTGTGCAAGCGGAGAGCGACACGAATGGATCATCATCACATGCATGCACATTTAGGACCCCAAACCGCTTCTGTACGAAACGCAACCTAGGAAGAAGGAAGTCAAATGTGGTGAAACATGTGACTTGTTTCTCAGCGGAACAGGGGTGAGAAAAAAAAAGGAATCATAAACGACAATTTTTATAACTAACAATAGAGGCATGGCACTTTAAATAACCGTTCTAAATCAAGTTAGTTATCTCAGAAGTATTCGACTCTGGGTAGCAGAGGTGCCAGTAACAAGGCCAGAGTTATTATGTCAAGGGACATCGCACACACACACACACACACACACACACACACACACACACACACACACACACACACACACACACACACACACACACACACACACACACACACACACACACACACACACACACACACACACACACACACACACACACACACACACACACACACACACACACACACACACAGACCAAATACCACCAGCACAGTAGCTTAAAATGAAAGATCTCTCTGGCCTTAAACAAAGTGACCACTATACCTTTTCACTCTGACACACCTTGAATGTTTCACTTCTCTCTTGTGGTTCCTTTGAGAACTGGACGCAAGCGGCTCTTCTCACAGTTGCACGTAGGGGCCCGCTAAGTCGTCACAGTCCGTGGGACGTAAAAGCGCCTCGTCCTCTCTCACACACACGTATTGACGAGGCAGCATGGACAAGGTAGAAATTCTAGTGAAAGAGCAGCAGCTTAAGGTGAGTTTGAACTGCACGGGGCTCCTTCAGCACTGGCTTTTGAAACAGTAGGCAGATTGGCCCCCGCAACGCGCGGCCCCCTGACTGAACCTCGCTTTTAGTTTCGTTGTCCAAATGGTGCGTTACTTTGTTTATTCAGCGGCAGAGGAAGCGTGAATGCGTGTCGCTGTCTTGTCTTTGGGGACAGCTTGAGAGCCGTTTGTTTGCAGTGTTTGTAATTGTAGCCATGCTGCTATCTGCCAGCCATCGGCCCTGATGTAATGGAGAAGGGAAAGTGCTATTGTCTGGAGAGGCCTTCTGAACACCACTTGTTTTCTCTCATGTCATTAAGTGGGGCTCCAGACTTTGCCAGCGGGGCGCAGACTAAAGAAGTTCAATCAAAACCTTATGTTTTTAGTTTTTGTTGGTGGGGAGGGTTCAGTCGTGAGTTCCCAACAGCGAGATATCAGGGCAGATCTCCTGTAATATAAGGTTAAAAACAGCTTGGTGTTAGACTGAGATTTCCTCAGTGCTTTCTGCTTTTGTATCCCATCTTGGCTCAGACCCCCCCACCAGGGTCCAGCCTCCTCCCCTGCCGTTCACTTGATATTCAGGGCACTTCCAGGGCTGAAACCTGAGCTAGTTTGTTTCCCTCTGTCATGGTGCTGAAGTCAGAGGGGGGAAGGGGGGGGGGGGGGGGTGACAGACATCCCCTTCACCCCCTCCTCCCCCCACTAAATCTTATACTCATCGCCACCCACCTGCTGACTCAGTGATACCACCCCGAGCCCATTTTCTCCTCAGCTCTTTCTGTGAAAGCACCATGACAGTAAAACAGTGATGAATGGATCCACATCTGAGCCGCGGGTCTCCGACCGCACCGCGGGGAGCGAGAGGCGGAAAGAACGGAGGACAGTGGAGGGGCGGAGGTATTCAGACGGATGAATAACAATAAAAAGGCATTTCTGTTGTGTCCGGCCCTTTGTTAGCGTACCCTTACACTACCTCTGCTTTTTAGTCTGGCTAGAGATAGAACTCATTGAACCAGGTGAGGTTCACACACTAGAGTTTGGAATGTACCAAGTCTTCAGTATGTTGTTGACAAACACATATGCAGTCCATATTCATCTTTGGAAACCTGTTCATCACGGCTCTCAGTACGTTCTGTTTACCTAAGATGCATCCAATTAATTATCCCCTGACATTTAAGCTTAAATTATTCATTAATTAGAAAATCTTCCATTTAATTTTTTTTTTTTTATTAATTAAATTAAATTCCGGTTTTAAAGCAAATATGCTTTGACATTTGATTCTCTTTGTGCTTCGGACTGCTGGTAGATTTGATGACATCACCAGGAAGTTGTAACAGGCATTTCCTCTGCTTTTTAAAAAAAAGCACCAAACGATTGGGCACATTGAGATGTTCTTGTTCTGCAATCCTCCCGCTTCCCTAAACACTCATCTTGTCCATGAGAAGGTAAGTAAGTGAGCAAGTAACATGTATTTATAAAGTGCTTTTCACAGACATAAGTCACAAAGTGCTTAACAGGGCAGAAATTACAAACATGAAAAACACAATGTGACCATAGGGCCAATAATTTACATACACAGAAAATACAAAATTAAAACATGGTTTAAAAGCAGGTCTAGGACATGGGTTTTACCCAAACGCCAGTCTAAAGAGGTGCGTTTTGAGCTGGTTTCTGAGGTGACTCAGTCCTTCCTGTCACAGACTGTCACAGCCTCTGATCTGTAGTCTGTCATTTGTAAAGTCAGCTTCTAATCACCGCTGCTGCAACAGCGGACATTATACCGCCGTATACCGTCGCTCTGACATAACGTCACCTGAGCCCCACAGCCGTCCGTGTTCTGCTAATTACTGTAACACACTGTAAGTGTCGGTTGTTCCTTTGGCTTTAACAGCATTGAGTTTCCCCCGGCAGAGTAATTTAGGAACACTATAGCACCGTTTTACAACCATTCAAGGTGAAGGATGAACAAAGAGCTACAACCTCTTTTCTCATGAAACTACTAATGCTTTCAAGTCTAAGTGAGCCTCATTTTAAACAAAACTGTAGCTTATAAACAAGTAGTGATGGTCCTGATAGCATGTGCACGGAATGACAAGTACAGTGAAAACTAAATTACCAAAACTTTAATTTTGATTGTAATATTGAGTTGAATTCTAAATAAATTGTAACGTATCGGGCCTCAGGAGTCATACCTGTGTTCTGTGTGCTATAGGAAATGACATTATTATCCCCAAAGCAAACGCATGTGACGGCACAGATGTTTGCTGCAGCATGCTTGCAAACACACCGGCTGTGTGTGTGTGTGTGTGTGTGTGTGAGTGGTACCGTGGTAAAGATGCTTGTGTACATTTTGTTAGCTCCGTTATGTTGGATGGAATGGATGTTTCTTGAGGCCAAGCCGCGGTGGGTTCGCTGCGTGTGGGACAGCAGGGACCTGTTCTTCCTGAAATCTCTTCATGTTGAGGTGCTACCTACCAGATGCAGTCAGTAGACATGGTCGGTACCATGTGGAACGGCTGCTTTAATTGAAATGAGTCAGAGCCGTAATGAGAACAGCCTCGTGCCGCCCTGCAGCTTCCACACATTTCTCTCCCACTGCTTGAAAATATTCTCGCTGCTGAAGACGTGTCCGGCTCTCCAGCCCCCTCCCGCCTCGCTTCACATTTCCTCATTGGCTCCGTTTCTTTCTTTCCTTCTCTCTGCTTTCATCACACCGACTCACCAGCTTTCCCCATCTCCTGTGATTGCCTTTTTCAGTGACTATTGTTAATGACTGCGATCATGTGTTACTTCAAAATAAAAGCGTGTTTGCGGTTTCTCAGCTCAGATTTTGTCCTCACAGGGCGGTAGAATGAACCTCACATTTGTGTGATTGTTCAGAGGCTGCTGTGTGGGCCGGAGGAGGCACAGTGGCAGTGACACTGCATCATTGTGGTCTGGTAATGCTCTCCATTCTGCAGGATGCTTTGTCAAAACCTTCTTTTGCTTTAGCTGGAATATCTTTCTTCATTTAGACGTTATTTATAATAGGGCAGTTAGTGTCCATGATGCCAGACAGAGAGGTTGATTGTGTTAGTAACTGGCTTTGGCAGTAGATGGCATTTGAAATGATATCCATCACTTCCTCTGGTGAGTTTGTGGTTTCATGTAACAAAGAAGACAGACTTCCTCGCAAAGTTAATACGTTTACACGTCTCTCCGAGTCGGTGTTACCTCACGGTGTGCTCTACATAAGCATAGAAAAGCGGGTGCAGCCGTCACGCAGACAAGGGCTTTAATTGTACTGAGAAATCTTTCCGAGATGAGTTTCCTGCTTGCTGTGTCAGGCCGCCTCTTAATATCTTTACTCATATCCTGAGATGAGGCGTGTCAGGGTGGAGTGAAAGTGCTGCAACACTGTTCTGACCGCCTGAAAAACTGTTAATGCTGCCAGCTGAAAAAAAAAAAAAAAGCCCACGTAGATATTTCAGCTAATTTAGGTGATACAGTGAAAGTACTTCTGTATCACAAGTCCTCTGAGGCCTTTACCCGCTATAAGCATAAAGGATTGCAAATATTCGAGCATCAGCGCAAAAACCTTTTGTTTGCAAAAGAGGATAAAACTGCGGTCTCAGAGTCCTTGTGGGCTGTTAAGATGTTAAAGTGTTTGCTCTTCATCCAGTAGAATAAAAGCAGCCGAGGAGCTCAAATAGCTAATACAGAAGATGTCGTAGGAGACACGACGTCGTCCATGCCGAGACCTTAACTCTCATTCATTCATTGAAGTGTTTTCTTATTCTAGAAAATAATAAGAATGCTGAAAGAATGAGTCCCAAAGGAATCATTTTTTGTCGATGGAACCAGTGCGATGCTAACTCACGGGTTGGCCTACAGACACAACGTCATCCCTGAACTTTTACTTCTGATGTTCAATTTTCACTTTGTGTTTATCTGTGTCCAACATCAGCAGACCATTCTGGAGAAACACAATGCTGTGGTTAAAAATAGCAACCCCCGCTCATTGGCGGTACCAGCCGTACACGTCCGCACGACTTATGGCACCTTTCTGCAGTATCTAAGTTTAGGTGAGCTGTTGCAGTGAGCAGGGGAATACATTGCATCAGCAACGCGGACGAGTACCACGCTCTTTGTTTACCTGGACAAAGACAAAGAGCCACTGCAGAAGAAGCAGAAGCCTTATATGACACTGACAGTACAAGGAAGATCTATTTATGGACTGAAACTGTGAGCGAGTCACACCAGTTGTGTCTAAGTGTAAACCACATGAAATGTGTTCAATCTAGTCTGTCATTTACCACCATGGTGTTCGCCAGCAGACTTAATTACAAGCTAGCGCTGTTTGCTTGTGTGTTATTCTTCCCGCTCAGTAACTTTTCCCCTCAGCGTTACCACGGTTCATGCCATGTGTTGACGTTTATCTAGTCGACGAGAACATGGTGTACCCCGACCGATACTCGGTTTTCGGAGCTGATGTCGCTCTCGATTAGGCCCGTCACGATGACTGACGTTGTTGAACAATATGTTAATATATATGAAATAATGATAATTATGCAACAAACGATATTATTGTCATTTTAACACCATTTCATGCCACTGATTTAATGACAATATAGTAGAATGATAATGCAAGTACACTCTTTCAAGCAGCAATTCACTTTTAATTCGTAAAGGTATTCAGCCAGTGGAATGTGAACAAAAAATGTAAATATCTTAAATTAATAAACAACATCCTGCGCTGACGCCTGTCTTATTATGGCATGAAAAACCCTGCTGCTTATTCTCATGTTGGCTAAAATGCTGTCTTAAGTAAACAAACATGCACGTAAACACAACGGGCAATATCGAGGTCGGCTACAATGATTGAGGTCATCTCCTTATATGGTACGGCCTATAGTAATTATTGTTGTGACAGGCCTACTCTCCATACAGATCCTTTAGATTTTCAAGAATTAAGGCCAAGATACGTATTGACGGTAGGTTTTACAGTTGGAAAATAAAGTAAAATCTAGTCAAGTTAGTTTTATTCATAGCTCAATAACACAAAATCCACAAATTAGCTTCAAGGGGCTTTACAATCTGCACGGCATACCGTCTGTCCTCAGACCTTTGATTCTGATAAGGAAACACTCCCTCGAAAAACCCCGTTAACAAGGAAAAAATGTCTCAAGGACAGACCTCAACACCAGTCAGTCATATCTACTGCAATTTCTTGCTGCTTACCGGCTGACATATATCATGGATACCAGTACATCAGCAATAAGCTAATATTGGCAGATACAAACATCAGGTCAGTCGGTGCAATTGTACCGATACTGATTCATTTCTCCATCAATACCCCTTTTGTTTCAGTCGTCACATCCACATAAAGTTATCAAGAGACGGCCTATCTCAGACAAATGACTTCCAACCCGCTCACTGAATAAACGAGCCGACGGCCTGCTGTTGCAGTTTGGTACATGAAGTGTCGCTGCGGTTCACTCAACGCTTTCCTTAATTCCAGAGAATGCGTTGTATAAGATTTAAAGAGCTCCATCCTCCAAAATGAAGAAAAACAGCTCAACAGGAACAATGGCTAATGTGTGTCTGCTGGCCCAGCAGGGTTAATCCTCAGAACAGCAGCGTCCTATTGGCTAGTTAAAGCGGTTAGGAGGGAGGTGTAGTAATCAGATTAAGGACAATGTCATTTAATCAAGTTCTGCGCTGTTTACAACATTTCCGTTGTTCCCTCTCATTACATTGCTCTGCCTGCATTCGGTGTGGTGTGATCGATGAACGTGTTCTTGGATTACCAGGATACACGATATGTTACTTTATGCAGGATCTTGAAATCTACTAACTGCTCTGCTTGACCAAACCGTGCTCCTCCTCCGTCCTACTTTACTCCTCTGAGATGGATTAACTTCGTTCGGAGCTCCTGTTTTTTTTTTTCCCCACTTCGTTGTCGCAACGACAATCGAGACCATGTTGCGCCGAAAAAGTGAGTTTTTCGTTTTCATGGACAGTGTTCGCTCCGTGAAGGCGGAGACGGAGGAGCAGAAGGAGGAGCCCCCGCTGAGCCCGTATGAGGAGTACCTGCAGGTGCTGCTGCAGATGAAGATGACCAGTGGCGTAAGTGAGCGGAGGCGTAAAGTGATTCCTGCAGCATCTGTCAAGCAAGGAAGGCCGTGTGCCAGTCACAGAGTGTCTGTGGTGTCCCGTTGCACAATAATACAAGAAAAGAGTTTCCGCTCTGTGAAATCAAACACTCGTTAGATGCCAGCTTGTAGGACTTTTACAGAGCCTAAAAGAATGCTTCTGTAGGTTTATACCATGAGTGGACCGCCCTTCCAGTCACTATGACTCACAACAGCAACTTCCTGTTGCTCAAACCGCCGTGTATCTTATCGAGGTCTCATACATGAAGCTGTTCTCGACTGTGACATGGACGTCGGTGGAGGGATTAAATAACAGCGGGGGGGGTCGTGCACAGGCAGAAGGGGAAGAAATGCTTTATGGACCTGGAAGCGTGATACACGTGTGCACACGCCACCACACACTCCTAAATTTCAGAGCGGCAGAGGCGTCGTTTCTATAAATATCCACACGGTATGCAAACAAGAGCTCTTACACATAAGGTCACCCACCGCCCCAAAACAGCTGCTCCGAGTTCTGCAGAACGTCGGCGTGTACGTTAGTGTGAGTTTTACTGTGAGCATGCGTTCGTTTTGTTCTTTCTGTGAATCACTTCGCGTATAGATGTATAACACCCAACATCAGTCCTCAGCACTGATGTGTTAAATTGTCATTTAGGGGGCCGACAAACCCGAATCAACCTTAAATAACCCGATAGAGAAATAGCTGAGGGCAGCTACTCAGTGATCAAGCACTTAACCGTCGGTCTTGGTTCACGTGCGTTGCACGAGCGTGTTTGCGCGTGTGAGGCCACTGTCCCCTTTTTTTCCTGTGACTCGTCTCCCTGCGCTGGGGGGGTCACACCGGGCTATGGAGGCTTTGTTCCGCCACCGCTTTTCTTGCACAAAGCGCGGTGTGTGTTCGAGAGAGGGTTCGGCATCTCCCGCAAATAATTGTTCTTGCTGCTGGCCGCCCACTGGACGCTCAGTGGATTTCAGTGGCTCTTGCTGTACTTACTCATCTCTCTCTCTCTCTCTCTCTCTCTCTCTCTCTCTCTCTCTCTCTCTCTCTCTCTCTCTCTCTCTCTCTCTCTCTCTCTCTCTCTCTCTCTCTCTCTCTCTCTCTCTCTCTCTCTCTCTCTCTCTCTCTCTCTCTGCTGTGGTCAGTAAGATGTACAAGGCTTTGGATAATTACTAGAACAACTCAAACAGCAACGGGCATTTTGCAACAGCTTTGCTTCATTCGATGAGGCAGGGTTAGTTTTGCAAGAACAATCTTATTTGCTTATCATAAGAATTGGCAGGACTCGCTGCCTAATGATGCTTCTGAATGAATGCAGTTTCCTCCTCACCCTTTTTCTTTCTCGCTGCAGTCTGGGGTTTGTCAGAAATATCTCATTCATTCATGTTTACCATAATGGTTCTAATAAACAAGCGCATAAAAACCACACTGAAACCACCTTCTCTCTTTTTTTACTAACACTCAATATAGGCCTATGGGTGTCACACAATCAGTACTTGTTTTTTTGTTGATGGCTTATTCACTGCTATATTTACATATTTTTTATTAGTCAGCAGTTTCCTGTTCACCCCCCCTCAGTCTACCAATGAAACGACTCCCTTTTTGCTCTCCTCTTGTGTTTTTAATGGCGCGTTGATCTTTACTGTGATCACCAGAGCAGCACACCGACCTCTGCAGAGGTGCTGAGGCCGTAATGAAGCAGGAAGTGGCCCCAGGAGCGTTTCTTCAGAGGTTTGAAAAACAGTGCGATCCTGTTATCACCAACCTTGTTGTAAAATGGTTCTGCTCACTTTGTGGCTCACGTCCTTTGCAACCTAACACCGGATCCGTCTTGGTCTGTGATCTCACTATCTCACCTTTCATGCTCCCTAGGACAGACATGACTGTTTCAAGTGGTTGTTATTTAGTGCTTTTTGCATCCACACAAGTTCCCCGCTTTTATTGTGGACGTTGCATTCAGGGTCAAGCATCAATACCTTTTTTCTGACAATGAACACGTACAGAAGGTTATATAATATTTTTTATCTTCTTCAGTTACTGTAGATGTTTCAAAGTTAAATAAATCCAGTAGTTTTTAGATTCCAACATCTGTACTGGTTTAATTCCTTTTTTCTTGGTTGTTACGTCTATATGCGATGACCAGGACATGGGAATAATATGAAACGGAGTCTGCCTGCACCAGGCTCACCTCTGTCTTGTGTTAGCTCTCTGTCTATGTCAAGCAGAGAGGAAACTTCAGTGTTGGGGATGCAGGTCAATGGGCCCTCAACGTGGGTGAAATCAAGAGATTTGATCTGGATTGGTTGCTAAATAAAGTGCATTAGTTGAGATTAACTAGCAGTCTAAATCATTAAACTGTCCCAATAATCTCCATCAGCAGTTGGAGGGTTGGAGGTCAGGAGGCTGATCCTTAAACAAGCATGCGTTTGTTTTCTTACAGCACACGGGCAGCCGACATACATTCAGTACATGTCTCCTTTGTTCTCCGTTTGAACCTGTTTCCCATTTCCTGGATGATGGAAAAAAAAATAGTATTTAGCTGCGCTGTTCCATTTATATTCTTTCATGTACTACCACAATAGTACATCCATCCCAGCCAGTGGGGTTGTGTCCTGAAAAAACAAGCAGAGCGGGGCCGGCTGGTTTCCTGAAGGGATCCCCCACAAGGTCAGGTGTCAGAGGCCACAGATGACAGAATGGAAGTCAGGGTTGAAGCAGGAGTTATTAGTCTTAAGTGTGTGTGTGTGTGTGTGTGTGTGTGGGAGGGGGTTTTTACAAAAAATTCCTCTGCAGGTTTGAGTATGGGTTGAGGAACTGTTCAGCCAACTGTGACAGCATTACCGACCCAACACTGTTTGATTTGCATACAGTGAACACACTTCTTTTGATATATTCATACTGAAAGAGTTTCTGCCAGAAACTACTCAATGTACAATAACCTGCATGACTAAATATTTTACAAGTAGGAATGGCAAGAGGTCGATCCAAAGAACCACGGAGTCTGCGTCTGACACACTTTCACATAATGTGTTGTTGTCTTTGATACTTGCTCCACTCACATTCATAATTTATTAAGCAGCTTTTCCTCTCGGAGCTGGAGAATTGCTTTGCTCATGTCTTTTTTTCCATTTTACTCGAGCAACCTCTCTCTCCGTCTGATATCAGCAACGGTTCATGAGCTCATGACTCATCTAGTTGCGGATCCTAACCTTTATTTTATAAACTTCTTATTCTATTTGAAATATGGTAAAGTTAAGAGTTCATGAGGCTCCAGCAGCAGTAGGATAATCCCCCCCCCCCTCTCTCTTAAAATGAATCCCCTCCCATGTAATCCCGCCTCTCCTGTTATTTTTCCTCCTTTCAACCCCCCTCCCTCTGCTTTTCCGCTCTCCCTCACTATCCTCCTCACCCATCCCACTTACTCCACCTTACGCCTGATGGAGCATTGAGCCTGAATGCTGTGGGCAGCCGTGGCCTCAGATTCAGTGTGTGTGTGTGTGTGAGAGAGGGAGCCAGCGCATCGGCTCCTCTCCTGCTCTCTGGGATATCTCGCTCCTTCCAGACAATCGTGGAGTTACTTGCTACAACTGTGCAGTCTCTTTGTTATTGTGTGGGAGTCAGCGGACATTGTTCCAAATCTGCACTTGGGATACCTTGGAAATGGTCTCGTGGAAGCCTTCTCTGACCTAACCTCAGCCTTTTGTTGTGCTGCTCCCGAGGAGTGGGAAGGAGGCGCAAGTTTAATGGACATTTTCTGGATTTGGATATTTCAAAAGGGTACACGTTCCACACGGAGACACGCTGGATAAAATGTTGCCCCTGCAGAAAAGGGTAATCAGAGTTATGTGTGTGGAGGAGAGAGAGGGGGGGGGGGGGGGGGGGGTTGTTTGTGCATGATGTGGCTGCAGTGAAGTGAGCCGTGCTCACAAGTGATAATGAAACAATGCTGTTTGATGACTTTAACTTGCACTTATGTCTGAGACGTCGGCATGCTCTCGGGCATTAAAAGGGGAAAGAGGAGCTTGTTGTGGGAAAAAGGTAGAAAAAAAACAGAAGCGTGTGTCGGGGGCTGATGAGGCTCATTATTTTGGTTAAAATGTCTTATTGTTGGGCTTTATCTTGAGTGGCTTGCTGTTGAGTGATTGCTCATAGAAAAGGCCGAACAATGCATGACTGGAAAGTCCCTCCCCATTCAAAGTGCTCTCCATTGTTGTCCTTGAGTGCTTCGATTGGGTCGTTTTAATTTGCCAACGCTGCTTCAAAAAGGTGTCTTGAGGGGATTTCATCCCACTCGATAACGACACGCGGCTCCGATAGTAAACCATCCTGAATAATCGGAGTGCTCCAGTTCTAGGAACAAATTCAGCAAAGACGCCTCCAAGTGCACGATGGTGGAGGCTGAAGCGTAGCTCTCGTGTAACTTTTTCATCGCCACAACCGCTTCCTGTGTCTTTGATATGAACATGCTTTTAGTGCAGAGATGCTTCGAGCTTTGCACATCTACGTGGTTTGCTCAGAGAAAATCTGAAGAAACCTTTGCGGGCCGACACTTCACATACTGAGTGTGAAGTGTAGAGGAACCGTTAGCTGGACTCCAGACATGGGAGAGGAGAGGATGGGGGACTGTTGGAGTCACATCAAGGTTGTTTTGTTTTTGGTTCATCTTTAAAATTGTTTCCGAGATGGTCGTTTGGAAGTAACCATATGATCGTCGGTAAAGATTAGCCGGAGTGTGTGTTTATGTGTGTGTGTGTGTGTTTGCAGATGCAAGTGCTCACTGTTCTGTACTGATGAATGTCAAGACGTGACCTCAGCCAACTGGAGGCTCATTTTTTCCTCACAAGTCATGAGCAAATCATTAATAATGAGTTCAGCCCCAGCAGCTGTATTTGGTTATCAGGCTGTTAAGTGTCTGCTTCTACTATGAGCTACACTGCACCCTCTGTAACAGGCTGCACTTAAAGATGATACGAAGGATTTCAAGAGATATCTGCAACTTAGAGAACGTCAGTCACAGGCCAGGGAGGGTCGCAGGTGTTGAATGCATGTTGTGGAGCAGTGAGAGTAGGTCACATGCTTCTGTCTGATCAGTGGTTTAGAATAAAACGCATTGACCGACACATATACGCACGATTGACTTAGTTGAGGAGGCAGATACAACGTCCTCATGTGATGATTACATCTTTCACGAGGTTTCTCTTCCTTGTTTCTTGTATACTTGATTGCGTCAGATTGCCGTCTCCCTTGTATTCGAGTGATTTAATCATTTCGTCTCCTTCTTCCCTTTCTTCTGCAGGATCAGTTTGACAACTTGGAGAAGCATACACAGTGGGGGATCGAGTTTGTGGAGAAGTACACCAAATTTGTCAAGGAGAGATCAGAGATCGAGACCAGCTATGCAAAACAAATTAGGTGAGTGGCTCAAGCTGACTTATGAATCCATATTCAGGGTCCGATGGAGAGGAAGAACCCCACCCTTCTGCAGCGGGACGTGACCTGCTGAAGTGTCCTTGGAACTGGAGACTGAATCCTCAACCGCTTGTTGAGAGTGACCTCTGACCTCCCTCTGGAGGGGGAAACCGACACAAGAATACATAGCAGAGTTATATTAATAAGTATAATTGCTTTATGCACGTGTAGATGTAAATAAACAGGCATTAAAAGGATTTCTATTTCCTCGCATCTTTCTCTCTCTTCGACTGTGTACAGTCTTTCTGTCTTCCTCTCTCTCACTCTCTTGTGCATGCACGCTGTCTGCTGTTGCTAGCTTCTGCTTCAGGCAAGAGGAAGTCAGGTTGTGGGGGGGGGGGGGGATGGGGGTGGAGCTTGTGTTTCCATAGAGACTAGTAGGTATCAGCATTATCAAGCCCAGGTCTGACCCAGATTATTTTTTTCTGTATTTCCTCCAACCACAAATGTCGGCCCGCCCCCTTCCTATTCTCCCCCCTCACACACAAAAACACACACACACACGCACAGTTTTGGTGCAGTCATTGATTCTCTAAGGCAGTGATGCACTGAGAGCATCCATCTCTTAACTCCTCCCAACACAGTAGGAGATACCCCCCACAAATCCCCAATCCTCACCTTTAAAGAGGCCTGGCAATATGGCTAATGCTGTAAGTATTGAACCCCCAACCCCCCCGTTTCACAGTGACCGGCCAATACCGATCTAGTATTCACATAGCAACAGATCCTCCACGGGCCACACCACTCCTCTTTTAGAGAATTAAGTCCGCTTGAGATGATAGGACTAGCCTTCTGTGTTTACATGCATGCATTACCCGTCCAGCACATCTCAGAGAATATCACGCATCAAACAGATGTATTCATTTTCACCCAAATGGTATTTAGTTCTTTCTCTTCCTACTGATTTGCATCTCAGAAACAATGCGCATTCATATCCCTTTTAGCACCGTCCTTAAACTTCCTTCTCTTCATGTGTACAACTTCTGCATGATTCTTAATTTGATCCGAAATACATTACTAGAAAAATTGAAAGCAGTGTTTTTAACAGATAATGTGGTCCAAAAACATACGCACTCACAGATTCGCTGTTGCATTTCAATACATGCAGATATCCCAGGTTGGCTTCTATAGAACTTCAGGCTCCACAGATGGTGCGGATGTTTTCAGTCAATGTGCTTACACAGAGGGCCCGCTGTCAAACTGGGTCTGTTATCTACACACACACACACATGCACACACACACACGCATGCACATTGGCACACTTGTCAGAAAAAGGCTGAAATGAGGAAATTAGTACGTACTGACAGGATAGCCTGAGTCAGAGGGTTTCCTGTGTTTTTAACACACTGATCTTCTTTGTTGTGGGGCTACTTGGACAAATCACAGGACTAATTATCCCTTTAGTTTTAAATGATCTTAGCTCATGAAAGCAGGCTTAATCTAACGGGGGACGCTCAAACCAGAAGAAACGGCGGGCTGTTGGATCTAATAAAGTAATGGAATGGGCCCTTTGATCTAGTCCTCTTTTCTCTCATCCGTGTTGTCGGGGAGATTATTCCTTCTGTTCTCCTTTCAGAGGTAACAGGCTCTTACACGGTAGACATTCTGACACGTTTTTAAAAACAAATCATTTCACAGGTATTGCCAATGCTGGCTGACTGGGACATGAAATTATTAATCTGTTAATAAATAAGTAAGGAAAATAATTGGCAGCTATTTGATAATCAGTGAACAGTTTACATGTTTCTCCTTGTCTTGTCTGAAAGTAAATTCAATATATTTGGGTTTTGGAGTGTTGACTGGACAAATTACGACATGATTGTAAAAAATATTTTTTTCAAATGATTAACCAAGAATATATTCAGTAGATCGATACCGAGGTTATAATCATAGACTGTATATAAGAAGTGGACTTATTCATCGTGACGTCACCCATTGGTTTGTGGACTGTCGTTATGAAGCTTCGAGTTCGGGCAATTTCGCCATCGCCAGTTTGACTTTTTGCAACCGTTGAACGTAAGTTACTATATTTGGAATGCGAAGGAGTGACGTAGAGACGATGTATACAGCTCTGGTAGCGGCAGCGACCTGTCAATCACAGTAAGCCCGCCCTAAAGCATACGGTACTTTGTTTTGTCTTAAAACTACACGACATAGCCTACAATCCTCCCCAATCGAACGTCATCTCTGGCTATTGCACTGCTTCGTACCATTTCTACCGCACACTGCACTAATCCATGAATAATCCTCTTCCACTGCGTCGATGTAAACACAATGCTTCAGTCTGGTCATCGCAGGGCAATGCATTAATGCCTCCCCCTCCCCCACATTCCAGTCTGGCATAATCCATAACACAGTGGGAATAAAGTCCTGCTAACAAAGGAGACTGGGTGAGGGGGGGGGGGGGGGGGGGTTACAGTGTCTTTATTGCGGTTACAGTGTGAAGCAGCCATGAGGTATCATCTTCCAGACACACACCTGACAGCGGTTATTTCACTCTCCTAATTAAGCTGCTAGCCTTATTTTGACAGGCTTGTTAAATATGTTATTGAGGTGAGCGGGCAAATACAATCTGTCACGTGACATGTGCCTGTGAGTGACTGAATGAGTTAGTGTGAACTAGCACTATAATTAGAGATGGGGTGAGAAGGACAGGGAGAGAGATAGACGGACAGATAAATCTGCCTAGCAACAGTGCAAACACCACCAGGGAGGAGAGGAGTGGTGGGGGATGAGAGCAGAGCGAGACACACATTACACATAGTTAGTTGTATTATTTATCACAGTAGGAATTTGTATGCGCTTTTTTACAACATGTACAAGCGGAGGCGTAAAGATTCCATCAGTGAACACAGCGCTGTAGGGCCGTACCCAATAGTTTGAAGCTTCATTCGTTACGTTGACATTGGAATTGTAAATATGTGTTCATTCATTGAAGGCCGCTTTGGCTCAGTGGCTAGATAGGGAAGTCTTCTCACCACAAGGTTGGCGGTTTGATGGCGGTGTCCTTGAGTGTGACACTAAATCTCAAGATGCCCACTGCTCCTCATGCTCAGGATGGGTTAAATGCAGGTCTAATTCCATGCATGTGCCATTTCATGTACAAAATTAAGCTACAGTAATATTATTAGCATCAAAATATGCCCCTGACACAGCGATGGGAGTAAGATTCCAGTGGTGGCAGAGTAGGATTGTTTCTGACTGAATTATTTATAAAATATTCTACTTCAATCCATAGGTGTTGGCATTCAACCTTTTTAAAAAACAGAATTTTGAGTTTGCTCTCCCGCTTGCTGCACACAAAGGGAGACACACAGCTGCAATAACGGGGTGCTCTAGCAGCAATCTAACAGTTGTGTCGCTCTGCATTTTGGTTTTCGTGCACCACTTGGCTGCTCTTTAATTAGACAAAAGATCCCGAAGGCATAAGCACACAACGCGTACCCAAATCCATCAGAGCACAGTGCACGTTATTATGCTCTGCTGACAGAGTCGCCATCGACCGGAGCATCAGCACAGCTAGCTGGTGAGCGTTTAACACCGTCATGATGAAACGAACGTGACATGGTGTACTGTAACCTGTCAAACTGCACCACGGTTCCCAACAATATCAATTCACCGACAACGTGTACAGTGACATATTCCCTTTCATCGCGACACAACATCTAGGTTTTTCCTTCTCCTCCTCATCACACTGAGCTCATCTCGTGCCACTAACATGCAGCCAGAGTCAAAACAAGGCCAACGGCTGCATATTGAAAAGCACGCTTGCTTCTGCTGACTGCTTCTGCATGCATAGACTCCTGGGGGGCATGATTCATGACCCGAAGAGAGGAAAGTGGGATGTAGTGGGAACAGCAGAAAGCACTCTGCTGGATTGAATGGTGCACTGGATGATGCTGTGGCAGGTCCATAAGGGCAGTGTCAGGGAAACATAATGGGAACGGTGCACGGCTCTTAAGGAAGATGCCGTCGGAAATGTCTGACCAGTCTGAACTCTTTTGTCCTCGCAGGAATTTATCAAAGAAGTATCAACCCAAGAAGAACTCGCGGGAAGAGGATGAGAGCAAGTAAGTTACCAGATAGATCAAATATTTGATATGTTTCGGAAAATACGCTGACAGGCATTTTCTGTCTGGCGGAGAATAAACATGACCACCTGTATAACGGTGAGTTGATGTTTTTACTGGCAGAATTTGGTTATTGTCGGACAGGGCCAGGCTAACCGTTTCCAGTCTTTATGCTAAGCTAAGCTAACTGCTAGCTGTAGCCTTGTATCTCACCTTATTCTCAGACAGAAAACAAAATTCCCAAAAATGTCCCACCATTCCTTTAACGTGATCCAAACTACTATACTGTTATTTGTTAACGTGATCGCTGTGTTCGCATCTGCCTTTTGCAACCAACTTTCCTCTGACATCACTTCCTGTCTCTCACCAGGTACACCTTCTGTCGAGCCTTCGTGACGTCCCTGAACGAGTTGAATGACTACGCGGGTCAACACGAGGTTATAGCGGAGAACCTGACGTCGCAAATCATCAGCGAGCTTTCACGCTACCTGCAGGAGCTCAAGTCTGAGAGAAAATCGGTGGGACATATTTTTATATTGCGCCCTTTTTCATATTCAATATTGCTAGTTCCTCCTCATCTTGTCATTGTGCCCATGCCAGTGCTTTAAATGAAACGCTCACTTTAGACAGAAGGATACGGATTCTGTAAAGGAAAAAAAGAGACACCGGCCTACGAGAAGTAGCCCATTCCCTCTGCATACTCTATGCTCCGTGCACTGAGGTCATCGCTGAGTAAATATAGATACACCCCGAAGGCTCGCCAGAAGTGCAGAACGTGACTGACCGAGTCCTTTTTATGGAACAAAGTCACCGTCTCTCTCTATCATTACAGGCTTATTTCTCTCTTTTATGAATCATTTTACAAAAGACTTTATGCACCGCGCACTGTTCTTAAATGCTGAAGGCACTTTCGTCCTCACCATTACAAAGTGATTTAGAAGAGCGGTGGACCTGCTGCGCATGATTCACAGATAGCAGTGTGGGCGGCCATTAAAGCCACAGAGTGAGTGGAGGAGCAGAGAGAAAACTACCCAGCTGAAAAAAAAGAAAAAAAAAAAAGAAAAAAAAGTACTTTCTGAAAAATCTGTCATGGACTCTTGTGTCACGGAAGTCCAGCTGAGGGAACTGGAGTGGAAAACCAAAACCAGAGGGCTGCTCAGAGGCACAGGGACCTTTTTAGTATAGTGTGCACAACTGTGTTACTGCATCTGCTACCTGAATACAGGAAGCCCTGTGTCGCATGATCAGTTTAGATTTCCAGCTTTGGTTTTAGGGGATTTCTAGTGATTCAGAAGGGGAATCACCCACCGCCCCCAGGCCTGTTCTGCTCTTTTGGCTTTGGCTTAGCCTGGCTTGGTTTGGCTTGGCACAGCGTCTGTGTCTCTAGTGTCCACATAGAGGGTCCAGGGTCAGCCCCATGCTGTCCTGAGGCTGCAGGATGTCACTCTGACACCTCTCTTCCTCCTCTCCTCAGTTTTCCGCTATTTTATTTCTAAATATAAACAGTTTTCCCTCTCTTGCCCCCCTCTGTCCTCCTAGTGTGTCATGTGTCTGCTTCTCGTGACTAAAACACGGCGTAGCTGTAGGGGGGGGGGGGGGGGGCGTTTCCCCTTCATAGCATGAACCCAAAATAAGTGTCTTTTCTGAACAGAAGATCGTTTCATCTAAAAGTCATTGAGCAAATAGTTTCTCAGTCGTATTCAGAACGCTGTCCTTGGAGGGCAAATGTGGCCCATTTTTTTCTTATTTCAGTTTTCATTCGGTGACACACTCATGAATAATGGAGAACAACAGTAATTGTATGTGATTCCTTGATGCGGCGAGGGCTGCTGGGGTGAAGCAGAATTCCTGGTAGCAGAGGGACTGAGGCAGACAGGGATTTCCAGGGAGTTGGATGGCTGGGTCAAACGGAGGATAAACAAGGGGGGGGCTGGAATCCGGAGACCTGGACAACAAGGAAAAAGTGAACCAGGCAGTTATGCAGCAGAGAGTGTAGGTGGCTTGATTGCAGATGAGCAGCAGATGTGCAGGCTTGAGTGGCAGCAGCCGATCAGGAAACCGCGCCCAGCTCCAGACAACACAAACAGGAACATGCAAACACAACGGGAGAGCGTGACGGGGAGAGGGGAGACTAGGACCCGGACATCAAGGGTTGAAAAGATCTTCATCAAAAACATTTCCCCAAACAACATTCACGGTTCCATAGTAAGCCTGTCCGTTTAGAAAAGTGAAAGGTGTTTGTAAAGCAGCCGTTCCCCATGACTTCCCCAGCTTCTTCATCATTCTCAGCTCTGGTTTCATTCACATGAATTTCTAAGCACCACTCTGTGTTTTTTCAGTTGTAGCTTTTTTTTTTTTTTTTTTTTTTTGGACTATGTCAGACAAAGCTATGCAGGCCGACCCAGACACTGGGATTAGAGGAGGGTCAGGTCCCGCCTTTCCTGGGTTTATACAGAGTTTATTGGACAGGCAAAAGTCCACACTACAAACCTGAAGGAGAAAGAAAACCTCATTAGTTCCTCATGTGGGGCTGTTTTGTAACTGCCCAGCTCCCGTCGCCGTTTCCCTGAGTGAACCTCTCGCTAAGCTCAGCGTGGGGTGCTGAGGCCAAGAATGTGATCTGAGAGCAGCTATGCTTGTTTTTACAAAAGTGGAACCTGGTTTTATAGGTCAGAACGCTCCATTCAATGTGTTGTGCAAACATATTTCTCTCACTTGATTTGAATCATAAAGGCACGGGAAGAAATCTCAAACTAGAACATGACCTCAGTGAGATGCCATGTCATTCCCCAGGCATTGCTGGTGTTTGGTCTAATGGTGTAATAGGCAATGATGAAGAGCAGGCAGGGTTAATATGGGATGAAGAGCCTAAGTCTCACTGGACTGTGATTGTGCTGAGGGATCATAATAAAAGGTGTTCGGTCAGCACACCAGGCCTCTGATCACAGGGCTTAGGTATTCTCTCTAATGAGGATTAATGAAGACCCTTAAAGACTCAGCAAGACCTCCAGAGACTTCCATTTACTGTAACATCTATATCTATAGGGCTGTGTATTGGCAAGATACGTATAATGATACAGGGGTTACGATTCATGTATTGCGATACTGTAACTTTTTTATTAATGAAATCAGAACAGTGGGATCTGTGTTAGTCCCACTTTTGTCCCTGTAACAGTCTCCATCCCAGCTCATCTTTTTGTACAATCGGAGACGCTTTCTGACAAATCTTTGCACGTAAACTATTAATTAACAAATCGATACAGCATCACACTCAAGCGTATCCATATTTTCTAATACCGACGTGTGTTAACGAAGTCCACCTGAGGATTAGCTCAGTGTGTGCTCTTTTCAGTCCACTTGCGCCATCAGCACATAATTATATCTCTCGGTGTGTGTGGAGGGGGGGGGGGTGGTTATCTGTCTCATCCTGCTGCGATGTGACATGTTCAACCAGCTAGAAAAATGTCTAAAAGAACACATCTTCAGACGGCAGAGCCAGCAATTTGGCATTACGTTTAGCGAACAGTCAGCTGAAAACTGTAATACGCTGTAAAACATCTTTAGGTGCTTTTTGGCAGAAGATGCCGTCCTCCATTTATCTCCAAGGAGAGAGCTGCAACCACAATGGAAGAACAATGTGTCTCTCTGGAGTGGCCTCGCATGCCTTCTTGTGTTGAGTGGAAAGACAAATAGGAAGCTGAGAGGGAGAATTGATCGCGGATCTTTTCCACAGCCGCTGCACGAACACTTCGGTATAGAATACCTCTAATGGTCTAAACATGAGGAGAGACGTCAGTGGAGCTCCTCATGAGGTTTAATCATCGCTCAAGTCTCTAGATCTCGTATGACTTGTGGCTATTCCTAGTGCCTGATGATTATATGCGTGTTGACAACTGTACAGGAGTGCAGGTGCACATTCCTGTGAACCAAGTCACGGCAATGAATGAAGGACAGATCAGTGTAGAGCTCGTGTGTGTGCGCACAGGGTCCACCCCTCACGCTCGTAGACTCAAAAACTGCAAATTCCGGTGCTGCGAGGGAAGTTTTTGGAGTGGCAGCAGAGGACGTTTGTCGATTGCCCCGTCTTTCGCCTCATGTCGTTGTCTTTGCGTGTGACAGACAGCCTCATCAGTGCGTGTCTGTCCCACCTCAGCTCAGTCTGGTACACGGATGATACTAGAAAGTAGAGCCTCTCTACTGAAGGCCGGCAGTAGATAGGAGCCGCTGTAGCTCATGCTTGAGACACCATAAAAATAGACTAGCTCAAATGAAAATGTATTGATTGACTTCATTCTCTGCTCAGGAGGCCAGTACTGAGCATTCACATTCATATTTTCCCGTTCTTCTGTCTTTCAGTTAACGTATCAATGTGGTTAAAGTTTGAAATCCAGGTTAAGAATGTGACCACTCCGGCTTTTATTCTGTGGATGTGTCTGGGTAACAGAGTGGCAGCTTCAGGTCAGCGACCTCCTTGTGGGAGGAAGACGGGGTGTGTCCGCCCTTCCTCGTGCTGAACATGAGGACTGGGTGAACGAAGGGTCTATGCATGTAAACACAGAGAGGCCAAACACTGCAGAACATCTGCAACATTCATACCTGCGTCCCAGATGGCCGTTAGTCACAAACGATGATGCGCTCTCTTTAGTTTGAAAGCGAATGAGCTCATGTTTCTTGTTTTTTTTAATCCGTGGATCTTCGTCCTCCAGCAGGACCTCATGATTCTAAACGAGCCGTCAACATAGTTTGTTTATCTCTGACGGAAGATTAGTTTATGCTGGATATTTTTCAGATATGTTGTTATGGAGACAAATGTTTGGTTGAAAGGAATGCTCCACAGTAACAATGATGTCACCCAGTCTTGTGCTGCGCGTTGTGAAAAAAGGCTTCTTTGTATCTTCACTGTATCTTATCATAAGACATATTTCCAGAACTGAATAAGATTCTTCTTTTACGGGAATTTAAAGGTCAGGGTCTTAACAAAATGCTTTGATTATTCATCGGTTAGAGGCGCCACAATGTCCCATTTTCTGTTCGAGCTGAAATACTTCCTCTGAAACACTGGAGCACTTCCTTATTCGGCTCAGCTTCCCTCGAAACCTTAGGATATGAGAAGTGTGACTATTTGAGGTGAACCAGGGCACATTCTCACTACTCTCGTGTTCAGGTGAGATTAACCTTTAGGACGTCTTCATTTCACATCTCATGCTTGTGTGTTTGAGTTTGCACACAGAGTACTGAGGACTTTGCTTGTACTTCTCTTGCGCTGAAATGCAAGCAAAAGCTTTCTGCTCCGTCTACAATGGCCCGGTCCTTCATTGAATGGCGGCATCGATATTCAGCTCAGCTCCTGACCCAAGCTTCCGCAGTCAGCGTAACCAGGGGGATACCTCATTGATAGTCAAGTCTCAGTGTCATATTCATTTTAATTTGTTTCTTTTGGGGATTTTCTTTTTTTTTAGCAGATTAACGTGACCACAGGAAATGGGGGGGAATTATCCGCATGCTTGATAAGTCGTCGCAATTTAATTTTCAAAAAGGTTTTAAATTGGTGCTCTTATATTTCCGGGGGGGGTCTGGCTGTGATCCACACAGAGAGCTGGAGAGAGATGTGCTCGGCCTCCGGGCCAAGTGCTCCGGTCCCCCGGAGCGAGAGAGAGGCCAAGTGAGGCATTTAACAAAAAACACACACAAGCAGCTGCCATCTAGCCTCGTCTAATATGCAACACTTAACAGTGCCATCATGCATTGTGACCTGTCCGTCTCCCCTAGATTACAAAATCTGGCTTCCCTGTTTTATCTCATGTTATGTTGACTGGAAGCTTTTCATTGCACGTTCAACCCTTGACCTTACTTCATCAGTTAGCCTTTCTCTGTTTCTGATGCTACTTTCTCCTCTAACGGCTATAACGGCCCACAGAGAAGTTTATCAGTATAAGGGTATTGAATAGCTGCTCACAATGACATTGTTAACATGCTGATGTTAAATAGCTATAATATTTAGCCTTTTTGGACTAAATACATTTTTATTGCATCCTGCAAATCTCTTGTTTCGAAATATTCCTTGTTTAAGACAGAATCGGTTGTCATTGTTAATTGATCTACAGTATGTTTGACCTTTTTTTAGTTTATTGGAATATCCACTTAGTACAAAGCCTTCATTCAGTTTGATTTTTCAGTGTTGGTGCTCAATGTATATTGAAATTGTAACACTGTTCTTTCTTGGTGCAGCTGTGCAGATCTGATGATGCGGCTGCTCTTTAATCACATCAACCTAAAGCTATACTCGATGCTGGCGCTTGTGTCTCTGAGAGTTAAGCCTGTGGATTGTATGCTCATAATTTGTAATGTAGCTACAGTATAGTGTCTATGTGAATTTGCCCTACTTTCTCAGCTTACATTAATACTTCCCTGACACAGTGTGAGTAATATTCATAGTGTTTAATGGTACAGTTGAGACTTTCATTTCAACTGCTTCTAATTTATTATCCCTACGATGTCAAGGTCACCTGCTTTAAAATCTCTCAAGCTTATGAATAGGATGATAATATTTCTAATTTTTCATCCCTATCTCTTTTGACAGCACTTCCATGATGGTCGTAAGGCACAGCAGCACATTGAGAGCTCGTGGAAACAGCTGGAAGTGGTAAGTGACCCCATCAATGTGCAGTACCACAACTGTACACCAGCAGCAGTTGTGAGCACAGGTGGTACAGTGACTCAAGAGGGACATTCTGCTGAATGTCTTGAATGTATTTGTCTATATGTCATCGTCTACATGGGCTCAAAGAGAACATAAAAGTTAAAATTGCAATAAAAGGAATACAATCTTATATAAAACTGTGCAGAGATGGTCTATTGATGTAAATGGCTTAAGGCTGTACAATCAGTCATCAGCAGCCTTATGATCAATCAAAATCAACGCTACATGCTACTAAAGCACATGCTTTAACCGACACTTAATAAGGAGGAGCAGTGTGACTATGAAGTGTATCAATAAACGCTGAGGGAGCACATACAGCGGGAGGCAAACAGTTTGTTTCTAACTGAAAAAGGAAATATCAGTAGGAGGCCGTGTACAGAGCCCTGAGGGACCTCATGTTCTGTCTGCACCATAAACCTCATACAATGTGACATTTATTTCACTCAAAATGGAGACTGGGCAATAAGCATGGGAAGAATATACAAGACAGCGTCTTGCACCAAGATGGACTCATGACAAATAATGTTGGTTTAAAGCTTCCCGAGGCTTATCATTTCACGATCTGTATTGTTCTCTCCAGGCAGGCTGATCTGACATAAATGTGTCTGTTAACATCAGAGAGACAGAAAATACTGAAGTAGAAAAATAGAGCTGTACTGAATAGTTCAAAGCTTCATTCGTAACGTTGACATTTCATTTCTAAATCATAATTTGAATTCTGTGCAGCTTTTTCTAATCATTCTGTTTGACGCTGGTATTTCTGCATAGTTGCGGATAAAGATTAGGCTAAACTAATACTAATAATATTAGTATTGCACTATTGCACACAAATTCACAAAATGTTCTGCTTTATATAACCACAATAACCCCCTAAAAAACCCTCTTAATTTTCTTTTAGAGAGATGAGACATACAAGATGACGACGGATCTTTGAAGTTTCATTAGAAAACCTCAGAAGCCTCGAATGGAAAAAAGGAGCATTTGGTCGAGCCCTAAAGCAGAACTAGAAATACAAAAGTTTCACTTGTGTGCCCTTTTAGTCGTCACTTGGCCAGACTAACATTGATTTAGAATTGCAATCTTTGTTAAAACCCCTCTAAGATCACATCCAGGAGGGCCTGCTTCATTTGTTTAAGTGAAGCAGCTGAAAGAGAGATTGCACAGAACACCACTTCTTATCTCTGCCTGGCCCCTTTGACGGGGGAGAGAGAGAAAGAGCTCCGGAGATATGCATAACTGCCCTGTCCTCAAAACTTTCGCTGTGTGCGTTCAATGCTCCCATTGTGTGCGAGGCAGATAGGCATAGTTCAGAGTGCACGCCGGCCCAACAAACACGGATTGTTCACTGAGAGGGGTCGAAAGAGGGTTGAATGAATGCTTGTTTTTCCGTACACAAATGGCCACTATGGACATTTGTTTAATCTGCAGGCTGCAGACTTTTAGACCCCATCGCTGTGTTAGGGGCATAAACTGACCTCTGTCACACACAATGCTGCTCAAATCTACGTGACGTGTACGTTACATGTTGTAACGTTCATTACCGTGCTTATTTAAAAAGGTCAAGTTATAAAGTGTTTCCTGCTACAGCTCACGGCAGGAAATTACTGATCCAATGTCTGTGGTCATATTCAATTTGCTTTTCTGTCTGTTTTCAGTGTAAGAGGAGGTTTGAGAGGGACTGTAAAGAGGCAGACAGAGCACAGCAATACTTCGAGAGGATGGACGCTGACATTAACGTGACTAAGGCCGACGTGGAAAAGGTATGTGTCACCGCACTCTCGTGCAGCAAACCACCGATCACGCGAGCTTGTCCCATGCCCTCCATGCTTTACACAGTTGCCTGGCCTTCCTCACCCTCCCACTTTGCACCCTCCCCTTTCTCTCACCATTTACGTTTACACCCCCCCCTTCCACATTACGCCTAAAGTCCTGACTCCTCATTCGACGGAGTCCGAAAGACAGCCTACATTAAGTGACCATGAGTTTGATGCCGGGGGACTGTGTGTAAAAGCTGGCATTGTCTCAGCAGCACAGTGATCTGCTGCTAAACAAAGCTGATGGCTGCACCGAGTCCTCATTATCACCGCCGAGCAGATACCAAACACTCTGCTGGTCTGTGTGGGCCTTAGCAACAGAGAGGACTTTGTGTCCATGGTGGCGCGTGTGTGTGTTTATGTGTGTATTACACGTACTTTTGGGGGGCTTTGCTGTTTTACAGTGAAGAATCTAAATACGTAGTTTGGTCTTTCTGTGATAATACGTACTCCTCAACACATGCAGCGATCGTCCGATTCTCAGGACTTAAAAGACACACAGACCCCCGGGCCTGTAGCTGATGTCATTTCCTGTTGTCACAACCAATTAAAAGAGCCCTCAAAATCTTTCTCCCACATGGCTCCCACGCCCGCAAGGCATCATGGGTCAGCAGCGCGTGCTCTCGCTGCTTCATCAGCTGTTGGAGCGGAGTTCGGGCTCACAGTTGACACAGTTCAGACCCGATTATTATGCAAATATGGGCTGGAATAAAGAGCCTTTCTGCACTCTGGACACGCAGCCAAAGAGCTACAATAGGCTTAGGCTAACACTAAACTCAACTGGTAAGACCCGGCACAGCAGCTCAAGAAACTAGTTGTGAAACAAGAGCGGTGTTGTGTCTGATTACAGTTATTTCATTTATTGAAGCACGAGAGACTCGTACATCACACAGCATTCAGAGCTTTAGTTAGTATCACTGTTTGTGTAAAGTGAGAATGTAAACAGATCTTTATTATGCGAGATATTTCTAAACCCACTCAACCCTAAAAGATTGCTTGTGTGTATTATTTACATTTCTGCTGACCATTTTCTATTGACTTTTAGTTTCCATTCATGCCTTGGAAATTCAACTTCCGTTCAGTCTCTCCATCATGATATGTATCGTATCGCCAGATTCTTGCCTTTACAGTCCTAAGATATTTACTATTAAGCAAGAAAGTACCAAGTTAAACATTTCCGTTTTCCTCTCGTCTTACTCTCACTTTAAAATGATTGAAGTTGATTTGAGAAGCTTTAGAAGACTCACTCAAGTCCACTCTTTCCAAACTTCTATAATGAAGGTGCTGAAGTTATCATGACGCCATCAGAATGGCCGTAATTATAAGAAAGAGTGCCAGTTTGAAAGATACCACATTTTTTCCCTTTAACATAGCCGGTGAATGTGATTATTTTCGACATTCACTGTCAGATAAGCCTCCGATTCATTCCAGAACAAACAGAGTGTTCCTGGAAAAACAGGCTGCAGTGAAATCGATGAAAGCAAATGTCTGCAATGCAAGCAGGAAATGCATTAGTAAATGGTAAGCAGCAATGTAAACTGTATCATAAATGTAGTAAATGAGCTGAGAAGTTATCTGTATGGTCTATTCAGAAACTTAAAAGGACTTTAAAACGTGCACATGTTATAAGATGCTGTGGCAAAGATTACCGTGAACCTTAATAGTCATAATGAATATGTTTGGTTTTCAGTATCTCGCCCCGTTTCCAATGTCTAGATCACCGCACACAGCTCTTTGTCACCTACTCACATCTCCATTGTTCAGAAATGAGAATGTATAAAGAAAGAAGAAGGAAGTGCGCGTGCTTTATTGCTATAGTGTCACGTTTGTGTGTCCGTCTGTGGTTTAGACACCCGGGCTGCGATGCCTCACGACTTTTCCACGTGCTTGGCAGGAAAAGTTCAAGAGTATATAGTTACTATTCCACTTCCTTCATTACATTTTGGGATTTTTGGTAAGAAACAGACTTGGTCATTAAACTAAGGCGCAGAAAAGAACAGCCCGTGAGTCGCAATGTGTTATTTTCTCTGCAGAGGCGTATTCCTTTCATTATTGCGAGGGCCTTTGAGTACAAATCAGCGCAAGGAACGACGTGTCACGACCTCGGACTAGTTTGTGTTGGAGTCATAGTCAAAGCCTTTGGGGTTTAAGTAGGTCTGTGTTGGACAGAACGGATGCATGATAGGCGAAGAACACGTGTTTGTTGTCAGCTTAGTTGTGTGTACGTTCAAATGCTAAAGGCCACTTTAAGGATCTGACAAGTTAGTAACCAAGAACTTCACTTTCTCAGTCACTTGTCTGTCACAACAAAAGGAGAATGGAACCGATAAATCTCCAGGAGTTGCTCTTTGTCTGTGATGTCCCCCGTAATGCCATAAGCTGCTGTTTGTTGAGCTGAGGTGTTGCGGTTTTCTCTGCAGCTGGAGAAAAACCTCAAACGGTTCCCTCTCCTCTTCTTGGCAAGCAAATCCCTCAATTTGGGGTTTGGATTGACAGCCCAGATATCCACAAAGGCTGTTAACAGTTATTTTAAAAAGGAACCCCGGCTCTCTCACACACACAGACTTCCCTGTCGTTGTCAGAAAGTACATAAAATAACACAGTGTCCTCCTCTCCGGGTCTGTTCTGCCGTACTACAACCATAAGAGCGCGGTGTACCATTCCAGTATCGTGTTTCAATCGTGATTGCATTTGCTTACCCTCATACCAACTTCCCCTTTTTTGAGTGATGACACGCCTGGTGGTCCAGGAAGTGCGTCTATGGCAACTTCTTGTTTAGCTGGAAACGGCTAACAATCCTTTTTTTGTTTGTGTGTGTTTGTATATCTATTTTTTTATGCCATGCCTTGAAGCGAAGTTCCCACAAGGTAGGTCCGGCGCACAGAGAGCCTGTTATATCTGTGGGAACACACACTGTCTCGACTCGTGTCTCGACCCACACACACACACACACACACTCTCCCGTTGAGCCTCGACCGGGTCCCTATAAACACGCCCTGTCCTGTCTGACTGTGATCTGCTCCCCGTACAGTGACTTGTCTCTTCTGCTGAACACTTTGTATGTGTGTGATGATGTAAGCAAAATCAAAAAATGTTGCGTCAGGCCCCTTTCATTGTAATCTTCACAGATAGATAGATATTTATACAGATACTGATACAGAGATGTGAGTAACAGAAAAAAGAAATGACATGTTATTTCCAGAACACGACCACAGGATGTGATGTTGCTGCAAGTTTTGATTTTCTGCCATGTTACCATGGCGATGTTGTTTGCCCTCATTTTTTCACAACACATTCGGCACCACTTTGCATGCACACACGCCGGCCTAGCACACACACACACCCATCAATGCATGCTCACAGGCCTGCACGTCGATTTTAAACAGCTGGACTTCCACATGTGCTTTTTAGCTTTCCTCTAGATTCCACATTCCTCTTCTTGAGGGCTGTGACTATCTTTTTCCACCAGAGGCATTACTAGTCATCCCTCCTGTGCTGGAAGTAGTGCACCTTTGTGTCTGACGAGTGTCTTCGCTCTGATGTCTTCTCATATGTCATCCATTACGTACCCATATGTGTGTGTGTGTGAGCGCTGAGAGACTCAGCTCTTGCCTCAGAGTGGTGCGTGGGTGAAAACTGGACAGAGTCCTCGAAATGTTTCCCACAGGACTGCGACAGATCAGGGTTCCCTCTACTGGCCCGCACCGTTAAATGACCCCGTCCCCGTCCCCTGTGCATCTGCATTCAGTTGACTGCGATCACGGGTTCATAAGGATATTCTGTGTAATATGTGACCCAATGAAACCACTATGTGTGCGCGGACAGGCCTCAGATCTGATAGAAAAGAGGAAACAGATACGAGTACTTAGCGACAGTACACAGACACACACACACACGCTGCCTAGCTGAGATAATCTCATCTCCATCTGCTCGCCTTGGATCTGTAATAGGCTGCTCCTGCTGCGTTTCTGACTGCCTGCCTTGCCTCCCTGGGACTGAACTAGCTTAAAATAATCAACATTATCGACGGTAGGGACACGCCAGAATCCAAATTCCTCCGTTCTGCAGGCAGTGCAGACTTTTTAAGTGTTTCGTTCTGGTCTACATACTGTATGGCCTACCGCCAGCGGCTGTCGCTGCAGGAATCTTGCACCTGTGACGCGCGTCCGCGAGCTTTATGTTTATGTGCGTACACGTGCGTGCATGAACACTGGTTTGCACAAATATGTCAACTCATGTAGGTTTTTATGCTCTGGCTGCGTGTGTGTAACCCATGTGTCTGTGTATCCGGGGGACACTGAGGTGTATCGAGTAGAGCGTCTCTCTGATGTGCATGTTTCTATGTTGTTGTTGTTTATTTCCTTCAGGCACGACAGCATGCTCAGTCCAGGCACCAGATGGCTTCAGACAGTAAGAGCGATTACTCCTCCTACCTGCAGAAGTTCAACCAGGAGCAGAATGAGCATTACTTCAACGTTATCCCCAACATATTCCAGGTAAATATAACCGCACCGCAACTTACGTCCTAATTCGTCTGATTTGTTGTTGCACGAACCTGCAAATCCCAAACAATACATTTATTTAGAGCGCCCACCCAAAACATGTTTGCCTCCATTTTGTTTTGTTTATCATTTCCACACTCACAATGTGTGAAAATGCAGCAGAAAGTGCAGACTGATGGAAGGGTCTGCCAGAATGGTGCATTCATGTGCAGTCATTAGTAAGCTTGTGAATTCAATGCTGTTCGCAGCCCACCACCCACACTCCCCTCTGGGTCCACCGCTAAAAATACATTCTGTGAAACACCGAGGGGAACGTGCCGTCGTTATGAAGAGTGCAGCTATTCTCTTACATTTCAACCGCTTGTGAGCTGGGAATCACAGAGCTTTCACTTCTCTAGTGCTGCTTGTCTTTTAAATTGGGTCGGACATTTAGAAATATGTAAAGTGTATAAGACATTTCCCATTCAGTATGTCAATTCTTCCAAAGAAGAAGTCTTTCACACAGTTTGATTCCAATCTCACAGTGTATCATTTCTTAAGCCTTCACTCTCCATTCCACTTATTCTATAACACAAGCTAGTTGACCTTTCTTTTACATGTGAATATGCCTGCATTTTATTTGTTTATTTTTTGCGTAGAAACTTCAAGACATGGAGGAGAAAAGAATCGACAGGATAGGAGTGTGCATGAAGACGTTTGCAGACGTGGACCGCCAAGTGTTGCCCATCGTGGGGAAATGTTTAGATGGCATGACGAAAGCAGCCGAGTCCATCGAGCCCAAGACTGTGAGTATACAGAAATTAGATGTATGTGCACACACACACACACACACACACACACCACCATGTGGGACGTATTACTCACTCAGGCAGTGCGTCAGTCAGCCACAACTCGCACACCAGCGATCAGGCTTTCATTTAAGCAACAAGTGTGCCGCTGGGTTGGTTCTCTTGGGGGCCTTTTGGAAATAAAAGCAGCCCACCTGTGAACAAACAAAGCGCTTGCAAAGTGGTGGCACAGGAACAGTGGCTGCAGTCCATTCAATTTAATGTAATAGTTTGCTACTTTGGGGGGAACAAAAGGGAGTTTGATTTGACTCTCGTGTCTGTACGGTAAATATGAAATTACTGCAAGTCGCTAGTTAGCGTAGCTTAGCATAGATAGTGAAATCAGGGGGAAACAGCTAGCCTGGCTCTGTCCAAAGGTAACAGAATCTGCCTGTGGCCTTATATTCAATGGACAGTATGATAGTGGTGTTAATAAGGTTATTTACCAAAATGTTAAACTGCTACCTGTGCCTGATCTAGAAATAGGAGGAAGGTGAATCACTGTGCTTCATATAGTCGAAACAGTCTGTTGATGAGGTCACGAGCTCCTTTTCTGCTTAGTTTATGCACTTCTACGAAGCTAATAAGCAGATGTTGCTTACGTTCTGTCCTGTGGCCTATATATATTATCTGGATATGGAAGGCAGCATTCGCATACGTCGAGGAGAAAACAAGCGGTGTGATTCATTGAGATGTCACATGTTGACTGCCTGCCCTATGACAAAAAACAAGACTATCCCCAGGGATGGAATAGTATGAGAGTGTGTGTGTGTGTGTGTGTACGTTTAGCTGTTCGCATGGCCCAGCTCCAGGGAGATGACTCTCCAGCCTGTGATAGTAAACAACGGCGGGGGAATAACGTATCACATGCTCCTTCCCTTGTCTTTGTCTCTCTTCCTCTTGTACACAGTGCACGATCTTTGACCCTTGATCTCAACTCCAAAACCAGAACCCTCTGCCCTGATCAGTTCATGTGGACCGATGCAGACTGCGCTTGATTAATGTCCTTCTTCCTGTGTTTTATGAGTCTGGCTGTGTCCCCCGACCTCAGTGTTTTTGTCATAACTCCTGACTGACAGATTGAGGTCTTCTGTGGCCCTCTCTCTCTCTCTCTCTCTCTCTCTCTGTCTCTCTACGTCCACGATGCGCTCATGAACTGTTATCAGACTAAAACTACTATAAACAAGAGAGCCACCTACTGTGTCGCATCTTATCTCCAGACCTGCTGATTAGCAGGACAATCTATACAAACAGACATCCCCCCCCCCACTGCTTTACATTTTAAGATTCTTCCGTTGATATGTGGATGAAACTGTATCAAGGCCAAGGCTGTCACTCATTGCTGCCTCCACTCTCCCCCTCTAGGACTCCAAGCAGGTGGTGGAGTCCTACAAGTCCGGGTTCGAGCCCCCGGGAGACGTGGAGTTTGAGGATTACGGCCAGGCCATGAAGAGGACGGCGTCCGACACCAGCCTGACCAGCTCCAGAGAGGCCAAGGAGAAGCCCGTTGGCAAGAGCAAGGGCAAGCTGTGGCCGTTCATTAAGAACAAGAACAAGGTAACGCATGCACACATGCACACTTCACACGGAGCCACGTGCAGCAGAGCCTCACCGGCTTTAATGCATTTTGGTTTTACCGCGAGATGTTCCTCACATGGAGGCCACCTTGCTTTTTGGGGAGATTTGTGTGGGGTGGGGGGGGGCTCACGGGTTGTATTATGTGGTATTTCTATTTCGAGACAGCATATGTGTTCAATGTCACATTTTGTAGTATCTGTCACATTTCCAGTGCTGGTTACGTATTTGATTTAGTTGTTAGTGTTGCCATTTTTGTTGTTATCATTTGCCACCCGTTTCCTCCTCCCCGGCAATCACCCTCACCGATTTGGGAAACTTCCTTCTGTAACACACACACACTAATGCACTTCTACTGTCATCCTGCGGTCAAACTCAACTGGCAGATATTAACTTCATGTGAAATAATAGTTTCCCCCCTCACCGTTTCCCTAAATGACTGGCGATTGTGTCTTGAGTGGCCTCCTTCAGTTTCCTGCTTCTGAACAGCAAAACTGATCTCGGACCGTCTTATGGGCTGGTGGCACTGTCGGTATTGAATTAGAGCAGAGCATGAATGAGTAATTGTGTGTGGGAGAGAAAGCCTGGAAGCAAGTGTGTGTGTGTGTGTGTGTAATGCTAGATGAGAAACCCCAGCGCACTGACTTCCATGTGTACAGAAAGTGGTCTAAACACATCGCTTACCTGTGCTTGAACTCAGGATTCATTTTTCTATAGAAGGATTATTTTTGGGGAGCACAGACAGCCATACAGAGAGGTATTTCTACTTTGCATACACACTCGCATGCAAACACAACAGACACAGATATGCAAATGAAACATTACGCTGACATTTCAGCACAAAAGCACCATTATTGCCTTTCACAAACAGGGTTTTTTAGTTTTCGGTCTCTTTGTCTCTGACTCACTTGCTGCTGCATGCGCATCGTGTGGCGTCTCTGCAACCACTTGATGAATTATGCAGTCAGATGTTTCAGGACAGCGATAAGCAATTACATTTCTCTCATGATGACCTCAAATTCAGCTGCTTGATATCCTTGGGGATGGGGGGGGGGGGGGGGGGGGTCGTCCTAGCTGGCATGTGATGATGTCGGGACAGAGAAAGAATGAGAAGGACTTCTTAAAATGGAAGCCCGCATGCGCTTTGACTGGAACTCTGCTTTGTTGCAGCCGCTTGCTTTAACACATTTTACGCTTCCTACTCACTCTGGTTGTGTTCTTCCTTTTAAACTGTTTTTATGTTTTACATACAGCATAACTATTGATACACTAGGTTTAACGTACCTTCAGTTGCCTTTTAATTTCTGTTTGGGTTTTCTGTTGTGTGTTTATTTTTTAATATCTGTAGGAGGCTTATTTATTTCGTTTTGTGCTCCCTCCTCCTTTTTGTGTTGGATTCTTTCCCCCTTTCTTCTTCTTCTATGTTTTTCCTCCTCCTCCTCCTCCCCGTCACGGCTCCCTCTCTTACTGGTAGCTTATGTCCCTGTTAACATCCCCCCACCAGCCCCCACCTGCCCCCCCAGCCTCATCCCCACCCTCACCCTCTGCTGTTCCCAACGACCCCCAGTCTCCCAAGCAGCACAAGGAGCCCCTCTCCCACCGCCTCAACGACTTCATGACCTCCAAACCCAAAATGCACTGCCTCCGGAGCCTGAGGCGAGGGGTAAGTGTGTCTGTGCATGTGTCTGTGCGTGCGTGTGTCCTGCACCTGTACCTGAGCACTGTACCTGCTACTGTACACTGTATGGGTGAAGTAATGCAAAGTCTAATAATGCCTGCATGGTACCATCATGCAGCAGGCGACTGACAGGCCTTCCTTTACCCTTACAGTGCTCAGCCCATATGCTTCTCTAGCATGCTTCTGTAGGGCATAACTATGAATCCATGGTACTTGTCTGACTCACCAGCATTCTCTCCATCTCGTCCCTCTTCATATTAACTCTGTGCTCACAATGACAGCCCCTCCCTCCCTCCCTCCCTCCCTCCCCCCTCTTTGACGGAAATGAGCAAGATGCCTGAGCAGTCTTGGCAGTAGCATGGAGACAGCAGTAGCTCCCTGCAGTCTGTGCTGGAGGCAGATTGTTTTGGGGAAAAGACAAAGAGGGTTAAAGCTTACAACGTGGACAAAGTGATGGGTTGTGGGTATGGCAGCAGGCTGACTGAGTCACCCAGGCCATTATGAGGGAGAAGGCCAGCAGAGTAACTTTAGAAGGCTTCCCGGAGGGTGGCTCTATCAGCACCGGCCTGGCGGGTCCTGCTGGGTGCCATCACCGGTTTCCCGTCCTAGCCCAGTGTGCGTTGCAATGGAATCACTGGGCCGGGTCACAGGAATCCTTCCCGGAACCCACTTCACCCTCCAGCTCTCCCTGACCTCAGGAACTGGGCGGTAACTCACGTGTTCCTTCCGGACCCCACAAATAAAGTTCTTGTATTCGCTCATATTTTGAAAAGGGTTAGCAGTTATAGTCAAAGTAAAAACATTGGTATGAATTGGTGCCAACATGACGGCTGAAAAGGCCAAAGAACAATACGGTGCCGCAGTGTAGTGTGTGCAAGCATATCGCAGAGGAAATGATTGAAGGTCGGCAAAAAAAAAAAAGGGGGGGGGGGGGGGGGGGGGGGGAGTGTGTTTTCTTTTCTAGCGCCGGACAGGTCTATCAGGAAGTGCACGTTTCTGAAAGCGGAAGTGCTGAAACAGCTCTCGAGAAGAGCGATAAAAAAGGAGCTAAATCAGATGCATTGTGTTCGTCTTCTATGCTCAGATCAAACAGATTGAGGTTTGAACTTACTGGAATATGTTGTAGCACAGGAGTCTAGAAACGGTCAGAGTAGAAATCCCTTTATAGAATCAAAGACTATCTCCTCTCCATATCTCACGACAATACATTTAAATAAGTTGTTCACCCTTTCATGTCTCATGGCAGTAACCTGTTGATGTTTTTCATGTATGTAGATGTTTAATATATTAGAGCACATTTTTACAATGATTTCTTCTTTTAGGAATAAATCAACCGTATGTTGTAGGTGACTAAAAGGCAACAGAAGGTGCATCTTTAATCCTGTCAAATAACAAAAAGTCTTTTTGGGACAGCAGCCCGACTGCCTCGCTGACGCAGACATGTTGGGCTAAAGCCCCTGAACAGCTGCTGGTACAGTATCAGGGCAATTTCTCAGCTCTTTCACAAACGGGCTTGCATCCATCCGGGCATACGGAGCAAACCAGCCACAATGTATGACCAGGGCCAGAGTATCTATGTTCATTTTGAAGAGAAAGGATTATTTTGAACAGTCTTAAATAAAGCTTTTAATTCAGTTTCCTCCCTAGAATAAAAGTCTGTTGAAGGTTTTAAAAATCTTTCATTTCGATTTTTTTTGTGGAGGCATTATTTTGCTCATTGTCAGTTATTTTTAATTGGTTAGTCCATTTGATGACACTAATCGGGGTCCAGGTCCTATTCATAAATAACTCTGGGCCATATCGTTCCATTATACTTTCATAATGTGAAACCCTGTGTAATGCATTATACAAAGCCTACTTTCTATTACACTCTGTGGTTACAGCTGCAGGTACATCAGCTCAACCTCCTGCAAGGAGAGCATATAGCATCACATTAGGGATTAGAGTCGTTGCACCAGTGGAGGTGGGTTGTTGCTCTCTGCGCACAGCGGAGGGATGTCCACCCCTGCAGGAGAGCCTTTTGTTTGCTGCATATCAGCCGTCTAACTCATCCACAGTAACTGCGCGTTACGTGCAGGAGGAAGAAGAGGACGGCGTTTATGTTTTGGGAGTCCCATTAAGGCAGTATATACAGTATAAGATCTTAAGACGTCAGTGCTGTTGTTTTCTGTGTTCTCTCCGACGACCACCGCAGCAGCAATCCCCGCGCTCGCTCATTTGTCACAAAGAGCTTATGAAGAGGACTCTGGGTCGACCCACATATGCTTTCGAAGCCAGGCAATATGTTGTAAGTGTGTGATGGGCGTCAGTGAGTACCAGCGGTGTGTGTGTGTGTGTGTGTGTGTGTGTGTGTGTGTGTGTGTGGTTCAGGAGATTGGAAGAAAGTGTGGATGAATATCGAACGTATGCGGATGTGTGTGATTAGTAGAAGCCACGTACAACACATACAGTGGCCTCATCAAATAATAATTCATTTTGTGACGCATTCATTCAGTCGTCACAATGAACGAGGCGACGTTTCCTCACAAAAACAGGAGGCCGGTGTCTGTGCCTGGCTCAGTATTGATCACACTCTGTTAGAAACGGGACGAATGGTCGGAGAGGATGATGACTTCATCCCACATCACATGTTATCAGCTTGGGGTTTCTCGTTGCTGGCCGTTGTCCTGCAGCTGTGTCGGGGCGTTCCCTCCCACGGAGCATCGACAAGGGGTCAATTCACAAAGTGTCACGAGCACCTGAGGATGTGGGGGGTTACGGGCGTGAGGATGCTTTTCATCCCACACAGCAATCCCCCCCCCTCGCTATTTAGATGTCGCCGTCAGCTGGATGTGACATTAGGACGAGGTGTTGGTCACACTTTGGGTCTGGGTTCAGCCTACAGTACCCAGAATTCACCCCTCCAGGGCTTTCTTTGTGCTGGTGTGCCATACTGCAGCGATGTTATCTGTCTGTAAGGACCATAATGTAACAATGTACCTGTATATCTATGTCTGTCTGGTGGTTGGAAAGAGTTCAGGTAGAAAAAAGCTCTAAAGAGCCAATTTAGGAGTAAAACTATATATCTGCTGAATGTGGAGAATAACATGTATCATGCAACAGGTTTCTTCTTACAGTAAAGTGCAGCTCTCAAGTGATCACATGGGATGTCACATGTATGCTCAGAGCAGGAATAGCCAATCAGGGACAAGTATTTACTCACCCTGCATCTTCCCCCATTGTTGATTCTTTTTTTTTTTCATTTTTCTTTTTCAAATCTTTATATTTTATTGCCACCAAAACATGTGTGAGTGATATCTTAAGTGCAATTTATTTGTGAAATGGAAACAAAAAGAAAACCACAAGCAGGGAAAATCTGTTGTAACGTCCGATCAGATGCTCAAATCAAAAACAAATAACAGGTTAAAGAAGGTTGTAAATATCTGATATAAACGTAGTTTTATATTCCGTAAGTGAAGCTTCACACGTAGGGAATGTCAGAATATTATAGCGTTGCGGAGGCGAAAGGGAGGATCACAAGGCGTCATAGCGAGGACTGTAAGAGGCCATTCCAGGTGGATGACTTGATTAGTGGACTCCAGTGAGTAGAGCTCCTCAGTGCACCGGCCTGTGAGCCTCTAACAGGATTACGAGTCATCTGCTCCAGCTCTACCAGCCCACGGTTGTGCTGCTCTCCACCCTGTTCCTTGTATTCAAAACACAACCAGATGACTCAGCAAATGGCTCTGAATAAGCGGTTTAAACACTTTTACAACAAGTTAATTTGCCCTTTTGCTCATTATTACAATTATTTGCTCATGTGCCTTCGTTCAGCTACTTTCATTTGAGGTACACACAGAGCTGGATATGTGTGGATTGTTCTTCGTAACAAGTGAGTTTTGATAGTTTGGGTTTGAAAGCGACTCTCCAGCTTGTCTGTGTACAGTATCTGCCTCCATGTCAACGTATGGACCTGCTGATGTGTTTATGCTTTTGGCGCCCTCTACTGTCACTTCCGTGTCATTGTAACGGCAGAGAGAGAGAGAAAGAGAGAGAGAGATGAAGAAGTAAAGGGTTCATCCGTCTCTGTCGCAGCCACCATCCCTCTACTTCTTTCTCTACATTTACCTTCATCTGTCTTTTCCCCCATTGTTTACTTCATGCTTGAGCAATAGGTTGGCCTTTTTTTTGCCAACTTATTTCTCATTTTTCATTAATTCATTGTAGTAGAGATGTTAAACTTCACCACATTAGAAGAGAGTGGGGGGGTTTATCGCTGAAACTGTCGCTCAAAGAGCTTTTTTATGGCACAACTAGCACACAAATCCTTCAGCCTTTAAACGCTATTCCCTCTTTTCCTTAAATGGTGAAGTTTGACAAATCATAAAAGACATGTAGACAATTTTAATTTAAAGGAAAGTTAAACAAATGGCCGTGATATTCTCCTGATGTTGACCGTTGTCTCTTTCTCTCTCCTGCTCCTCGCCATTTCTCTCCCCCCCCCCATGAAGCTTTCTCTCAAGCTGGTAAGCATGACCGTATAACTTCACGATCGTAGCGGCATGACCATAGCACGCATGTCACGTCCTCCCAGTAACACACTGTTAATAACGTTCTGTACGCCGTCACGTTTCCTCTTTTGGATTTAAGTTAATAATTCAATAATCTTTGCTGTGACACAACGATGGAACCTCAGACTCATGTCGTTGTCTCATGTCCGTGTTTGTTTTTGTGTTTGTGGTTGTGTTCTCGTCACGTCTCTCCCAAACCGTCTGTGGTGCAGATCACACTCAATTCCCACGTCCGGAATCTCATTGAGGTGATCACATTTACTCTATGTTTTACCTGTCCGTCTCCTAGTCCGTCTGGTAGTCCTTGTCTCGACAAATCCTTTGTTCTTGTAACAAACACTAATCTGATGGAGTAGTTGCTCACTCACGTCCTTACACTGCATGCCGGTATGATTATGTAAAGCTAACATACTGTAGGCCTCCACTGATTATCAACCTTTCATTAATATTACCCTCAGAACAGGGCTCACGTTTAGGGTTCAAAGGAGTCATTGAACACTTTGGAATGGAAGCTTATTTACATTCTTGCTGAGGCTTAAATGAGAAGGTTGATCGAAAAAGTAGCGTCCAAGGCATGTACACTATTTTCTGCTGACAATCCAATAAAGCAATGTGTTGCTTTTTAAAAGATGCTAAAGTTACCTTGGTGCTACTCTAAACCCGTCAGTGATGAGGCCAAATGATGATGATGATAAATGTCCAAAATCTCAATTTACTGCTAAACAACTGAGTAAATTACTGAGGGAGAAGGAAGTCGCTGCTCCTGGTTCACCTTTGGACGGAGTCAGGCTAGCTGTTTCCCCTTCCAGTCTTTATGCTAAGCTAAGCTAACCGCCAGCTGGCTTCATATTTAGTGTACAGACTCTGCAAGAACGCAAATAAGCGTATTTTCCAAAAATATGGATCTTATCTTACTTTGTAATAAAAATTAGGCCTTTTCATGAGTTTTGTAAATCTATACCCGATTCCATACAGAACAATCAATTAGGGAATTCTCATCCATGCTAAATTTATCATAACACAAACAACCTAATGTCTGCCGATAGTTTTAGTTTTGACCTAGATGCTCGTGTTTTGATTTGTCTTGGGGTTCATAGAGAATGTAAACACTAACACATGACTTCTGTAACTATCAGTATCACTCAGAAAGGAGCATGCCTCTGCATGCTGATTGACATGATCTTTGTTATGTTGCATGCTGGGTAAATGTCGCGTGCCGGCGCAGAAAGAAGAGGTAAGGTTGCTCAAGTGCTGTGAAGTCTGTAGCTCCAGCAGTAACATCCTGTGGTGCCTCTGTGACCCATCGCAACCAAATCCCACCAGGGCCCGACCTATTCAGTCAATGCACGGTTCACTGGAGAGATGGGACCAAAGCAAAAGTGCAATAACTCAATGACAGAACCAATAGAGCCATAAAGAGTTGATAAATAAATAAGACTTAATGAAATCAGCTGTACTTGTGATTAGCAGTAATCAGCTAGCATGCTAACATGGTAAACGTTACACCTGCTAAACATCAGCATGTGCATTGCATTATCATTGTAAACATGTTAGCATGCTGACGTTAGCATTTAGCTCAGAGCAATTAGTTGGTTGATTAAGTAGCTGAAAGTGACAATTATGAAATCAAAAAGTGACGTAAAATATAAGTAAAAAAAAAAAAATCGAAAGCGTGCATTTTGAAATATAAAAGACTTGACAAAAAAACTATAATAAAACAAAAATAAACTGTTGATATAAGAAAATAAGCTCTGAAATACGTATAGTAATAACTTGAATTTTAACTACATTTTTTATTTAATTATGAAATAAATAATCATATGAATGACTAGTGTAATGTTGTGAATTTTGAACTCTTGGGGCCTCCATACACACCTGCTAGCACTACTGTTTAGCAAGCTTGAGAATGATCCACTGATAATTAATGTCAACAGAAAGTTTCGAGAGGCTGCCGAGAAGTCTGACTCATCGTTTCAGCGTTTCAGACGGGAAACCTTCTCATCAGGAACAATGCTCTCACTCGCACAACTTCCATTTTAAGAACACACAGTCCCGTCAGAGAGCAGCCCCATCAGCCAGCTCCCTCTGAAACACTACACGAGCGGTGATAGGATGTAGCTAATACTTTATTACATTTCCGATGCGTCTACAGAGAGCACCAGATTAGGCGCAGCGGCTGAATAGGTGAATGGCCTCGAGTGTATCCACAGAAATAGAAGCATCCCGACTCTCAGCGAGTGTGTGTTAGAGAGCGGCTGCAGTATCTCCTTCAGGTGAATTATGCGATTGGAACATAACAAGAGCTCCATTTATCCCCCGAGTCCTGGTTCACAGGGTGTAGAGAAAAGGGAGATACTGCACCTACTGGAACTAGAAATGATCCCTGTCGAAACAGCAACACAACGAATAATAAGCGATGAAAGTTGCTCATTCTTACCGTTTCTTTCTGCCTCTTTTTTCCCTATTTTCTCCTCTTCCCTTCTTCTTCTCACAGGGCTCTGGACAAGAAGACTTCAGCCACCTGCCACCAGAACAGAGGAGGAAGAAGCTGCAGGGCAAGATAGATGAACTGAATAAGGACATTCAAAAAGAGATGGACCAGAGGTATCTTTAAATCTGGCATTAAGGAGCTTTTCCCTCCCTCACAAGCGATATTTGTGTTTACCTCGTTAATATGCAACAAAGACTTGTTCTGACTGTAGTTATTTGCTCTCCCAGGGACGCGCTAACTAAGATGAAAGACGTGTACGTGAAGAACCCTCAGATGGGCGACCCCGCCAGCGTCGACCCCCGGCTATCGGAAATTGCCCAGAACATCGAGAAGCTCCAGTTTGAAGCGCAGAAGTTTGAGGTTAGTTCGGCGCCCCCCCCCCCGCCTGAGCTCTCGTTTCTGTGTGTTAGTGTTGGAGAGGCTTTGCTGTTCGGTTTGTCTGCGACAGTAAATAATGAGGAGTTCAAACGCACGTCTCCGGCTGGAGAAGTCTGCCGCTCGTCCATATTAGGAGAAGATGTGATGCAGCTGGAGGGGCCGGCTGCATGTGCCAGCTCTGTGCAGGGAGACGATCCCAGAACAATGGCCTGCTTTAACCTGGTTAATAAATGGTAATGCAAGGGGAGTGTAAGGCCATGGCAAGGTTCTCGCCAAATGTAAGGGCCATCTGATTCACAGATAATAAATTCCACTTGAAATGCATTTTAAGTTGTAGAAAGAAAAAAAAAGGTTAGCTGCAGCCAACACATTCATAATGAGTGTGTGTGTGTGTGTGTGTGTGTTTCAGGGCTGGCTAGCGGAGGTGGAGGAGAGGATGCCATCCAAGAGTGATACGAACCGGAGAAGTGGACTCTATGAGACCCAGAACAACTCGACAGTGAGCAACAACTCGACAGTGAGCAACAACTCGACAGTGAGCAACAACTGCGCGCAGGACAGAGAGAGGTATGTTATACTCGGACGAACATGAAACATCTCTCACACACACACACACACACACACACAGAGAGATGTTTCACGCCTTCTTTGTTCGGAGGAAGACTATGTATGTTTTCACAGTATATTTACTGTGTGTGTGTGTTGGCCCTTGAGCAGCCCGGATGGCAGCTACACGGAGGAGCAGAATTCAGAGACTCAGGTCAAGGTCAACATCAACCCCGTCCTCCCCACATCCAGCACGCCAGAGTTCGACGACGAGTTCGACGACGACGAGACCCTGCCCACCATCGGCACCTGCAAAGCCTTGTACCCGTTCGAAGGTAATAAGAAACAACTTATGTGCCCTTTAAGTCTACGTCGGAGGAATGTGATTACTCGGAATGAGGAGGAGTAGGGGTTACTGAGGAAATGTGTGGAGGAGGAGGGTGGATAGAGATATAGCCATTTCCCCCCCGAATACTATTTTCAAAATCGAATTGGCAAGTTGTCAAAATGCAGCGCTGTGTGAAGATCAGAGGTGATAAGTACTGGTGACCTAGCTCGGAAAGATGTGTTCCAGTTCTACGAGAGATTCCTCCCCCCCCCTCTCTGAGAGGATCATAAAAACGTTACATGTATAAATAATGACCTACTGAAAAGGTAAGAGGTGAAGACATTGAATATTTTACGCAGCTTATTTTAAGAATCGTTTCAGGCTGAAGAGGTAAAAAAGAAAATCCAGGACAAAAAAAAAAAAGCAGCATTAGAGAAAACAAAAGAAATAGCTGGTCTTCCTTCCTCTTTGTTTTCAGGAAATCTGATTGATAAATGAAGCTTTACTCCATGTGAAGGTAGTTCCTCTAGGTGTGCAGGGTGGACACTCCTCCCGTATTCGTGCTCTTATCTGGCCTCCTCTCCGTTTGTGTCCCTCCTCTTTCAGGTCACAATGAGGGCACCATCGCCGTGGCAGAGGGCGAGCTGCTGTACGTCATAGAAGAGGACAAAGGAGACGGATGGACACGAGTGCGCAGGAACGAGGACGAGGAGGGATACGTCCCCTCATCCTACGTTGAGGTCTTTTTGGAAACAAATGCCAAAGGTGCTATGACATACATTTAACTCAGCAAGCGTGTTTTTATTTTTATTACTGTGAAGTCAGTAAGTGTCCGTCCACTGCCGTGTGATTGGGGCAATTTGTGGAGATTAAAGATTGTTACTGGTAGCTCAGATAAGAGAATAACTCCACACACACACACTTCCTGTCTCTCCTGGAAGGAAGGGCCAATCAGATTTGTCCATTGTGCCTCCTGACAGTTGTGGCCGATAGTGTGAGTGTGTGTCACTGTACACTGAACAAAACATTTGACACTGTGTAGGATATGACACTGAAAGCGAGCTGAGCCCAGGCGGGTGTTGAGTACAAGAAGTGTGTGAGAAGAAGCTTGTAGTTCCTCACCTCCCATTCACTGCAGTGCCACCTAGTGGTCATAAATAAAACAAATAGAAAAAGACACGACTCCCTCAGTCCAAGCTGAGCATGATGGGACAAATCACCCACCGACAATGATCACATGTACTTGATTTTTTTTAAATATGTATTTTGTGGGGTTTTTTTTGTTAAGATTTCAAATGACCATGCTTTTAATCAAGAGTTTGATCCACAACCTCGCTCACATATGCGAGTCAGTACGGTAATAAATCAATAAACTCGGCTAAGTGAATGTATGCCCCATCTGAAGCGACTATGAACATTGTGTTTTGGTCACTTGTTGTAACCTTAAAGGAAAGCATGCTCCATGTGCAATCACGCAGATGTCATTTCAATCTGCTGTAAAATATGAATACATATTCAAAGATATTTTTTTAGGCTAAAAAGAAGAAAAAAAAAATCAAGAAATAAAAAGTGCACCCCCCCTCAAATGTTGCATGCTGTAGATTATTCATAGTGCCGTTACAACATGAACAAGTTGTGAAAGTAATTATTCTCTCCTAGTTAGGGAGGATTTTATACAATTATTGATCAGATTAGTAGCCGATAGCCCTGTTAGAATGTGCTTTCTCTTCTTTTTTAATTAAGTGTTGGGCTGTTCTGGTCCTTTTTTCCAGGCCAGTGGTAAAGGAATAAAAAGGACTGAGAATTAGCGGTGCTAAGCTATATGGTGAGACTGGGCTGAGACACGGAGCGGGTCACGACCTTAACGATTTGTGCTTTGTCGCACGAGTCTCTGAAGCGGCACCTTCCCCGAACGGTGCATTCACTGTCAAAGCATGGTGTGGTTGGCCTCAGCGTCACGTCATCTCACCGCTACAATTAAGACATTCTGTGCTTCTTTTCGGAGATCGGCTTCGACTCAGAAATGATCTCTTTCATAACTCATGACACAAGCCTTTGTTTAACTCCCTTTCGCAAGATTTTTAAATCAGCTTTAATGGCTCGTTACCGGCACAGCATGGGGTTCTTATGTGCAGGGTGTCATTTTGCATCAGGGCTGTAAAGACACATTTCATGCGTTTCTCGATTTTTGTTTTTAGTGAAGAACATTTGTTGCACGGTGCAGCACTTTTTGTCCTCATCTTGAGATGATTGGAGCATGTTGTGACAAAGTGAAGTGGCTGCATTCTAACATGCATTCAATCCAAACTGAAGTGGAATAAGCTTCTTAGTAAAACAGACATCTTTGGGTTAATGGGGGTCTTTCACACATTCAGTGCAGACTACATTCATGCCGACACCACAGTTTCATATCTGTAATGACGTCTTTCTTCCTCCTCTCCATATCTGAATATTTGGGTTGCTGTCGATTTTCCTTTAAAGCCATCTAACTTTTCTTTTTGTCGTGTTTTTTTTTTTTGTTTGTTTGTCCGTATTTCCTTTTTTTTTTTTTTTTTTTTTTTTTTTTTTGAATTGCAGATTCCTAAAAGTGTGAAGCTGGCTGAGGAATGGCAGGGCAAGCAACCTCGGAGAAACCACCACGTTCCTCACGCGCTCAGAGTCAGAAAGTGAAAGACGACCTGAATCTAGAAACGAGAGAGACGTCCGATTAGAACGCATCTCTCTTTCCAAACCGTTGCAAAAACAAAAACCTATCGGCAGCGTTGCGCTTCCCCCCGCAGAACTCTGCGATGTGAAGCGACGACAAGAGAAATCCATCGTAATTTTTGCGCTCATAACCCTTTTTCCATCCTTAACACCCACACAGCAGTCACAACCACAGTATACAATTTGCTTTTTTAGTTGTTTTTCGGCAAAGCTTCGCTTCTTAATGTAACTAACTCCGCTTACACCACGCGGTCATGTCCGTGGCTGTTGGCTTCCTCACTCTGAACGCCACCGCTGGCTCTGCCACTTCCCTTTCTCCTTACCTTTGCCCCCATTGCACACACACACACGTGGCGGAGGATGTGGTCAGAGACAGGACGGAGAGCAGCAGGAGCCTTACGGACAAAAGGCCAGCTGTCAAACACCTTCATCCGGCGGTGTGTATGTGTGAGTCGGGCTCATCTACACACATCACGGTCACCCCTCCCACTAAAATCACCTCCATATTCGCAGGAGTCAGAAGAAGAAGGTGCTACTCATCTATCTGTATGTTATGTTGTGTATTTGTGTTTGTCGGAGCAGAATGCTTGTATGTATGTATCATTTAAAAAAAGGTATTGTGTGTTGTGATGTTCCACTTTCTCCGCACCACGACCGCCCCCACCTCACGGACAGAGATGGATGATGGGTCATTCGCCATCTTTTTCATCCTACAATTCTCGTCTTGTCACTGGTGTCTGTTCCTCTCTCTGACCACGCCCCCTCCCCCTCCCTCCCTCCCTCCCTCCTTCCCTCCTGATGCAGCTCAGGCAATCCCTTGGCTGCTTTGAGCCCCCCCCCATTTTTACATTTTTTTGCAACGGGCAGGGGGCCTCTCAGCGTTGTGGTGTGCTGCATGCTTGCCCTGTCTTCCTCCTCACCCCTTTGCTGGCGACCTGGAGCAGGTGGTGGGGGGGTGTTTGGTCAGCTTACGCCCCCCCCCCCCCCCTCGCCTCCAGCCTCTCTGTTCAGTTAACCCTCATTGCCTGGTCATACTGTTTGAATTAACCTGAATGCTACTGTTTGGGTTCGGTGCCTGCGGTTCTTTTTTTAAAATTTTGATTAAATCTCCTTTCTTTTGGTTCAGAAAGCACGTTTCCCTGTTTCTAACAGCGAGTGAGTGATCTCCTCCTCCCAGTGTTTCCTAGTTTAATCCCAAAACTGTCAAGTAGAGGACGATAGGGACCCGAAATGTTTTTCTGGATGATCTTATGCATAGGTAGGCCATGGATGTCTTGTGCATTTGTTTTTACCGTAAGTACACAGTACAGTATGTATGTAAAAATATTAGCATTGTATGGTTTGATCAGTCTAACGCAAGATGTTGTTAGTTTACAGTTAATCAAGCTTGTGGAAATGTCTCCACTCGGTCCAAGCAACACTTTCACCCTAAAAACAGCAGCTATGAAGATCTTATTTACACCTGGTGTTCTTAGGATGGTCCACATAACTGTCTACTGTATATGAAAGTATACTGTGATCCATATTTTCCTGCGAGTTGGTGACTGAAATGTGACCCAGATTCACCTGTTTTTGGGCCTTAACTGGCTGATGCTAGCTGTGGTATGATGAAAGGATTAAGATGTGATTATCTCAAATGTTTGGGGGCAAATTTCAGAGTTTTTATAATCATACAAGATAAATTATGTCCACTGATTCCCCCCCCCCCCCTCTCTCCCTGCTCAACGGCACATAATGTACGTGATTTTAACTCTTTTTTTGTTTTATATTTGATGATGTTGAATTGAGATTCAGCTTTGTTTTCTTGTTTTTTGTTTTTTTTAAAGCTGGAAGTCTATGTTGTAGCTTATTCTGCCTGAATAGGTCTAAACCCCCCCCTCCTTACTAAATATGAGTAACAATGAAATTGTTTCGAATGAAGCCATTCTTAAATATTCATCTGATGCAGCATGTTACGAACACTTCTTCAACGGAGGAGCGATGGACATATTGACCATTCGAACTGTTGATGGAAGTATTGATCAAATCTCTGCTGAATCCAGCTTAACAAGTCCCCCGTTGGCTTTTCACCATCCGTCAAGACGTCAAAACAAGCCACTTTTGTTTATGTTTTTATTTTATTTTTTTCAATGATAAATCTGATGAGGCACAGATCGCCAGCTGCCCGCCCCGCGCTCTGCAACGAGACCACCACAAACCTTCGAGTCGATGCCCCGGAATAACCTGCCTGTACAGTGGAAATGGCACGTTGGAATTAGAGAGAATATATATGAATATATAAATAAAGTTTAAAAAGGAAAACATCTATTTTAACTATTGAGAGTCTTACCATTACTTTATCTGCTTTGCAAAGTAAGACTTCTTTTCCTTTGTAAAGGTCTACCAAATGGTGTGTTTTTGCACTTTTTCGTTCGTGTTCCATTTGGTAGCCCATGCTTGTGTTTTGGAGCACTGAATACTTTGTATTGTGTTTACCGTGCCAATTAAATATGCCTGGAAAGTTAACAAACGTGGTGTTGTGTGCTGTTTTCAATCTCTTGGGAACGTCGATACAATGAAGAGGCACGACCCCGAGTCAGTCATCAACATGTGATCATAATTATATCCACGATTATTAATTATTAATAATTTATGAGAACAATCTGTAGATGTTGATCGACAGATCGGGATTTAATCAAATGAAGATTACTTTTAACACAATCAGCACAATGTCCACACTCATTCTGCATCTCTTGCATGTGCTGCTATTAAATTATTTTCATCATCGGTTCATCTTAATGTATTACTTTAGTTTAGTCTGGAATATAAATATTAATTCTGACAGCCCACGGTGAGTCAAAAATGCACATAATGGAAAATCTTCAACTGTCAAACCTGCTGCTATTCATTTTCTGTTGAAAGAATAATTGGTTAATTGGCAAACTATTTCAGTTCTGGGCGTTACCGTAGGCTTGGTAAGAGCATGGACTTCCCACGTTGGCGACAAGATATGTATTAATAAAACCTATCTTCTCTTCACACGATGATAGGGCTAACCCTGATATTCACAGTAATCTATACAGTCACAATAACTAATGCACAAACCTGTTTCTCCATAGAACTCAATGTCATTTTAACCTGTAAGCAGCCACAGCAGGGCACTAGCTTGAATTGTGTTTACTATGAAAGTAAACATGCAGAGTTTCTCACTGTATCAATCAGTTGCACAATAGTTATATAAGGCTTTGTAAAACAAATACAGTAATCGCATTCCTACAAAATGAGTCGTAAAATGCAAATTAGGGATTTTATTTTGAAGGCTATTTCCGACAATAAACCTGAATAGACTGTTTGGTTTGAGTAAGATGATTTGGATGCAGTTCCCCCTGTTGGCCGGTAGATGGTAGTCATGCTCCACCAAATGCTCTTACTTTGTTAACTTCATAGTATCTAAAAGTGCTTTTTCCTTTTTTTATTGCACTATTTTTCAGTGACGATACAGCGATTCCGCAGGTGAATTATGCATTTTTGGATTCCCCTTCATTTTAGTCTCTCTGTTGGCATTTTAATTCATGTCTTTGACTCCCTCTAGGCGTCTTTCTTATACACATTGTCATTATTCCTACTAACTCCTCCTGTTGATTGCATCTGACCATCAGACAGCGCAGCAGTCACATGTGTTGCCAATTGATTCTGGCCCACTGAGCCCGGGCTGCGTTCAGTCCTCGTTGGCCCACAGAACTATGCCGGCCCATGCGGTGTAGCAGATGCAGCACTTACCTCCTCCAACACACTCTCAAACAGCCTAATTGGCCTTTGCTCCCAGGGACCAAACAAGCTGTATGTGCCGTGGCTCGAAATAGCTAAAGAAAATGAATTGCTTCAGTGAGTCCTGTGAGGGCAGCAAGTTTACAACATCATTCAGAGTTATTTCCACTTTGCTTTCTTAATTGGTGTATTTGGCATAAACAGTCTACTCATCAATTTACGTTATTTGCAGGAGTTAGCCTAGAGTCTCTAGTCCCCGGCCTATTAGACTAGCACGGGTAAAATTAATATTTAAATTCCACGAATACAGTTTGCAGTATTAAAACTTTATGAAGACATTTGCAAGCATGTACCTTATCTTTGAAGGCATTGAAGCGCTAAAGTAGACACCAAAGATATGAAACAGACAAGTGGAGATCAGAATGGTGGAAGTGTAAAGTGGCAGAAAATTGAATAACTCAAGTTGAGTACAAGTACCTCAAAATTGTACTTAAGCACAGTACTTACCTCAGCATCACATAATGGAGCGGTTTACATCTGCTCCGTGTGAAGATGACCAGGTAATCCCACAGCAACAAACTACTTCTCCATAATACGACACTGATTACAACTTCACTTTGAGGATTGATTAAACCTGCCGCAGACTAGTCTTCCACTGTCTTTTGGCCCAAATGAGTCACAGAACAATCGGCAGACTTGTGAGTAAGTATCCTCAGACGCTGACGGATCTACAGACCTATAGAGAAATGTTCAAACTCATTTGCGGTTTGTCACGTGAGGCAGATTTAGTTCTGGGATTGTGGCTGCACATTAGAAGTAGAGATAATAAATACACGCATGTTGAGTTTTCTCAGTAACACAAAACAATGTAATGGCATCATCTTCTGATGTCTGGGCACAGTGCTGGTAGTCTGTGTGCAACAACCACTCAAACCAGTCGTTTTCCTCAGTGTGCAAGAAGGGAAGCATTGGGGCAGAGGGTTTCAGGTAATATGAACATGCAGGTTAAAAGGCGTGTAGAGTCTGATACAAACCACTTAAATGCATTTATTTGATTGTGATGAAGTTTCTGCCCTCAGGCCTTCTTCAAGATCAACAGCAATGAGACCCAGGCACTGATTTGTTGTATAGGCCACGCCCTGGTGATCAGACGATCATGCTCCAGCTTTGGGGGGAGAAAAACATAATCAAGAGGCCTTTGGTGAATAGAGCTACAGCCAAATAAATGACCTTAAACTAACCACTTCAAACAAAGAGCCACACACCATGAAGCCAGGTTTTAATTTGACATACATTTGTGGGGTTAAAAAAAAAACCTTAAACAAAAACAGACATCCTGGAGAAAGATAAAGTTGGGAGGCAGTTTTCCTACATGAACACCTGAACATGAACTGGACTGTGCACTCTTAAATAGTGGACTAAATGTGGATGTTGTTTTAGCCACACTAGCGTCATGGCTCTACGGGTAGTAATGTCAGCATGTTAGCATTGTGGTTGTGAGCATATAAGAACACCCTCACAGAGTAGCAAGCATGGCAGAAGAGTTTGTCTTTTTTGTTTCTGCACATTTAAAAAAAATTATCTTAACTAAATAGAAAAGCATTAATGCGTTTGTAGACTCAAAGGTTGAATTTGCACCAGCTTCAGTAAGCACCTGAATCAACACAGATGTTTTAAAGACGAGAGTAAAGAAGGCATCTGACTTTTTAATTGTTTGGCTTTTTCAGCAAAATCAATAAAACTTGAGGCATACATTCTGCGACCTGTTTTAAGGTTTTCATAAGCTTTCAGCTGGTCACCGCGGTGTGTTTTACCTGCTGCTCTCAGTCTGTTCCATTACTGGTATGTTCCTGTCTGGTGTGAGAGCAGGCGGCCTGATGGAGAAAGCACACCTCTGGAGATCGGCCCAGTCTGCCCCGTCACTAAGGGCTGGTGGGGGCTGCTGTCTGTCTGTTAAATGCATCAACGTTGTCACCAAATGCTCTGTGTGTTTGTGTGTGTGTACGATGTGAAGCGGTTTACAGGTATTCTGCTTTGTGTGAACGGATTGAAACGGGACTTTCTCGGCTGCCGATATAACTGCCCGTGGAGATGTTGCTATGGAATGGACTCCAAAGGATGTGACGTTTATGCACACTCCCAAGGGCCTCACAGTGGACCGCGTAGGCTAATACACATTTTTCACAGCAGCCATCTTGTCGTGTCACAGTAGGAAAAGAACAGCATTGCTGATGTCGGCTAATGGTAGAAAAGAAAGGTGTATAACTAACGATTGCTTTCCACTAGCCGAGTGATGCAAGGGGGCGGTAAACTAGCTAACCGTAAGCTAAGCTAAGGTTAAACAGCTGTAACATAGCTACGCGGCATGGATATGTTTTTGCACAGGAAGCGTGCTCGCACCTATGGAGTGTGAGCACGCTTCCGAGCAACAGGATGCTGATTGCAGTTCACTTAACGGCCACCGGTGTCATTAACAAGGATATTCTTAAACATTTCACATTGTACCTTTAATGGTAGAACAGCAGTTATTGACTGAATGATTTAGTTTCAAAGCACATTATTTAACTCTGTTAAAGCTATTTAGATGCGTGTTGGCATTTTACATGACAAGTTTTTTCAGCTTCATTATTTTATAATGATTAGTGTGATTCCATGCTGTTCATGTTCTTTAAGCAGCGTCAGCCAGAGGACCCTGAGGGCCTCGCGGACCTCTTTTCTATAATAACGTCACAGCATAGATGTAGTACAGGTGTGTAGAATGAGGAAGGCTGTTATTCACAGTCTTTGACTGCAAGCCCGAGCCTGGAATGAGTAAACATCTTTCAACACTAAACAGCACTCAGCTGCTGGGCTGTTGCAGCTCTGTCTTATACACTGGAAGAACTCTGGTGATTATTTTCAGAGCCAAAATATGTTGAATCCTTCCCCCAAAGGATGAGAAGTGTGGGAAAGGAAGAAGCAAACCACCAGAGAACAAAAGTCACCTCAGACTGCCATGGACGCATGTCCCCGACATGACATTAATGGGGACATGCTTTAATATTAGAGACAAACACAATCCGCAGTGACATTTCCAAAAACTAAAGCACAGACGTTTTGCCAGTGTAACAAAGAAGGTCTCTGAAAACCAAGAAAAATGTGAAAAAAGGAGGGAAGCTGGTTCCTCCATCTGGAATAGATATGCCGTCAGCAGGCTGCGTCCCGAGCCGAGCTGAGATAATACTTGGACTGAGGCTTCGGTTTTCTATAATATTCTGCACATTATGGTCCCAACTGACAACGCAGCACAGTATAATCTACTCCCAACAACAATGTTCTGACCTTATTGGGCTGCCATCTGGCAATGAGTCCTCAATATCGTCAACAATTATAGGACAACGAATGTGCTGGTGAATTGATTCACGGCACGCACCAATGTCAGCAGTCATAACTTTTCTTTCGGAGCTGTAACAGCAGGGGGTTCAGCCGGCAGTGATGTGTGCTGCATGTTTACACTGAGCCTGGGGGCGTTTCAGCGGTTCACTTTCCCCACAGCAAGCCCGGCTGCTGGGAGCAACTCATCTCTGCTCATTAATTAACTGCCGCTAATTACAAGCAAAGGCGTGCAACCGTGGGTCAGAAACCATAAAACTCATCTAGCAGAAGATCACTCTTGCTTTGTGTGCCCTCTGCCTTTCCTCTTTTTTTTCTGTTTCTCTCTGGGCATCAGCAAAATGATGATGGATGCCATTTACTTGGCGCAATAGTGGAAAATATGAGTGCGGAAAACTTGAGCTAGGAAAAGCTCCCTACCAGAGTGGCAAGCTCAGCACTGCTGCATTTGTGTACTGCAGGGATGACGTGTTTCTGTAGGCCAACCCCAGAAGTTAGTGTCGCACTGGTTCGCTCAACAAAGAACCAATGGGATGTGTCCTTTTCATTATTGGATTACTGCAGAAAATAAGCTCTTTGACAAACAAACGACTATGATGCTACACGTTTTGTTGGCGAGATATTCTTCACAATGAACATGACTAATGACTTTTGAAGCTTGAATGCAATCGCTAGAAGTAAAAAACTAACGTTAGACTATATGCGAACTACACTACAGTCAACACACCAACGCTGTAAAGGCGGAATAGTCGGCGTGATGACATTTTGTAGTCTCATTTAGCTACTTGTTAGAAACTGCCTTTGTTAAGATGTGTAAAATCTTACAACAAAAATAGTATCTTGGGTATCTACTGACTTTTCTTTACATCGTACTCTTCAAGCTTCTTTAATGATCTGAATGAATTTTTAGTATCATGTTGATTTAAGGAAACAACAGACAAAGACTTACATATTGATAAAACATTTTCTGGTTTTAATAGATTTCAAAAATGCTTATTTTCTCATCTCTGTTACCCGACGATCTCCGTTTTCCCATTCATACTGTAGCTCACTGTATGTTTCAGTCCTCTCTTTGTGTGGTTTTGGAAATGTGTGCTTGGTAGTTCATCTGAGAGAGAAGGCGAAAGTTAACTAGCTGTCACCTCTGAAGGGACCCCCCACCACCCGTTAAAAAAACAGGGCTGACCAACAATGAAATTCCTCCGCTGACCTCTCCACCTTGAGATGTAATTTGGTTTCAACAGTGGCTCAGAGCCACATGGTCCGATTGCAGTTTGACTCTTTTACCAGACGCTTCACATGGCGCTCCCTCGGTGTCATCATCCTCCTTTAGATCCCACACTCACACACACACACACACCACTACGGAAAATGACTTTTGGAAACAAACATTAGTACGTATTCACAGTGAATACCATAGCCTGTGAGTGTAAGGAATGCCTTCACCGCAGGACAAAGGAACGTCTGTTGCTCCAGCCGCTCTTTGTAATCTTTGGACAATTTCATAAGGTCTCTTTCTACCCGGTGTGACTGCAGCTGTGGCAGACCTCCAGACCATTTGACCACCTCTGACTCCAGGCCGCCGTACCACAGAGCGCTCATCTCACAACCATGAGAGATGGTCCAACCGCGCTCTTATGGAGCCAGCAATGAACCCTGGGTAATTAACAGCACAGATCCTCCCCAAGGCTTTGAAACCAAGGACATGGAGACAGGCAAAACTAAAACTCTTCTCTTTTCCTCCATATTGCTTCAGCAGATTGCATTAGACTCTCTAGGTGTTGCCGTTATTGTGTCCATTCATTGTAAACTGAAAGATAAATAAAACTAAAAGTGAGAGCTTGTATTAAAATTCACTTAACTACGGTATTTAGTTTGACGATGTTCTAGTTTTTGTTTCCGTTTTCTTGCCGAGAAAATAGTTAACAAGCCTGTTGGGTGGACAGTGTCTTACATTTGGGAGTCCAATGGGAAATTATATTAGTGTAACAAAATACCAAAGAGGTCGACGAGATTAAGTAAACGCTTTTAGAGATGACTCAGGATTGCTGTTATGAATCAAGCAATAAAACATGGATGCTGGTCCAGCTTCTGAGGGAGTCTCTGTCCACTACTAAGAGATGGCCTCCACCCTGCATAACCCCAAAACACACTGATTAAGAGGCCCTGTCACAAATGAAATCCCAGGGTGCCTGCAGGGAGGGAGATTTCATTTCTTTCCCAGTTAATTCATGAGATGAATCCTACCGTGGGTCTGTCTCATTTCTGAACTGATTACCAATCACAGAACAGATTCCCTCGGCTCCGCTAATGAAAATCTGTCTGGAAGCAAATGAGTACATGCATTTAAATGAGGAATTACTTCTTTTTTTTTTTAATACTCTTTCTTTTGAGAGTTAAAGAGAGCAGTGGTTGGATATATGATTAAGAATGCGTCTAAATGTTATCCATGTATGCAACACCACCTTTGGGTCTTCCTCGGTCTTTGTAAATGGTCACGTGGCCCTGGAATACAGCCAATGATTACCAGTATTGTTTTGTTGTATAAATCAGGTATCAATAATATTTTGCAGTGACAAACTGGGACGTGAATATACTGTAGAGTTTTGTTGTTTTCCGATGCAGCCTAAAATGATGGATCAGGTATTGGCGAGTAAGGGAGTCCATGCAACGATCTGATATCATACGATATCATTTACAAAGACATAGTTGTCCTTGAAGTTTGCTCATCTGTCAGCACACATGTGCCTCATCAGACATTTGGTCACGTCACAGCAGGAAGAGCACAGGTGTAATTAATCATCAGTGATTGCCTACTGGGACACCTGGAACAGAGTAATCATGAAGTTTATTAGTTGCACCTTTGCTTTTTTTTTTTCTGCGTAGTTAAACTGCCACAGAATGGTCTTCACAGGCATGCTGTGAAAATACAAAAACAACCAGTTTCCTATCTTTAATGCTTTTGAAAATTGAGTAATAGTTTCAAATTCTCCTCGTTGTTGGTCTGTTCTGAGGTCTAACTGAATATTCATCTCATGAATTATTCCTGAGTTGTCTGTAAAGATGTTCTCCATTCTTATGCAGATGACACATACCTTTACAGAGTAATAAAAACGGATAATATGAGAGCTAAGCATCCCCAACCCTTAATTTGATGTTATCAAAAGATAAATGAGGACTTCCTCACTAAGTGTAAGCTTTGCAGGCTTGGTCCATACTTCTTCTTTGAAAGTCACATAAAGGCAAGATCCAGAACAAGCACATTTTTCCATCTGGGAAGCCTCCCCAGGATTACACGTTTCCTCTTCCGTAGAAGAAAAAATAAAATCATGTTTTTGTTTATTCCAGAATTATCCGGTGCAATGTCTCCGGCTGAGCAGTCTTCTGTTCCAGCAATGTCAAATCGAGTCAAGATTTAGGAGCATTGTGAGATTACTCAACCATGTAGGAAACATGAACCTATTTCTCTCTTGTCTCAGCCTCAAGAACTATGTCACCAGTGGGGTTACAATAAACATCCAGCTCACCAGCCAGCAGCATCCCCGTGTCTGGTTCTGCTTTTCTTTCGTCTCCTACTGGCGTTAGAGCACCTCAAATGTGCAATGTAGAGCACCGAAACATGAGGGCAAATGGAGTAGTATGTGTGCGACACCTTATTTTGACAAGATAGTTAAGTTAAAATGATGCTGACCGTTCAGCAACTGCCAGCTAGTTTTAAGTGATTCCTTGAGTATTGAGAGTGCAAAGCTTTATAATATCCGCTGTATCCTTATTTTCCCTTCCTATTTTTTTCTTGGTTTCAACAAAGTAGTGCTGACCCAGAATAACAAAAAAGTCTCATTGAAATCGTCCATGGAATTTTAAAGGCTCCCTCTGTGCTTTTCTTGTCAACACATAAAGTTATATTTAATCACAGCTTCTCATTTTTGAGGTCTTGCTGAATGCATTTCTGCCCCCAAAACATTTGCAAAGCCGGTTTTTGTGAATATTTTGCAACGAGTATCGTTTACTTCCACGTTTATTAGCTAGCATTCTTTTTCGCCTTTTGCTGGGACATTGCTATTTTTTTGACACGTTACCGCCGCTAACTGTAGATCAGTGGCAGTAGCGGCAGAAAATGTGTATCACGCAAGCGACCATAATCGCGAGAGCGTTCACTCTGCTCATAAAGCAAATGTCATAGTTCAAATGATAGTTATGTTGAGAAATATTTTGTTCATGTTTCAGAATTGTTGAGGAAAAATGTGTTTCGTGTGTTTATTTATTCAAATTTAATGAAAACATGTAAGATTTTTATTTATGATAATTTCAATACTTCAATCAAGCAGCAGAATTTGAAAATATTCCACGGAAAGACGTCACATCAAATGTTTGATTGAAATGGCTTTTTAGAGAAGTGCAAAAACAATATTCCACCAGGTCCCGGCCTATTGGAAGAAGTTAATATGTGAACTATTGATATTGGCCCACGTCTTGAAACTGTCAGACCCAAAATGGCTGGCTTCTTTATTTCACAGTTTTTCTTTCCTCAAATAATACAGGGGCGTTTTATTATTAAACGGAGCAAGACCAGCTACTTGAGGATGTTTGGAAAGATTTCAAATGGTCTCAATAATCTATCACTTTTATGAGGCTTGCTGTGATTGCTCAAAGGAAGCAAGGTCAAAGTGCCCCAGTGGTTCTCCAGCTCATGCTTAGCCTGATGCAATAGTGTAGTAGCGATTGTCAGGCCAACTCTGAGGTTTACACTTCAAAGGCAGATTTTGGCTGATGCTTGAATTCAGGTGTGAGATTCTCCCTTTTTTTCATCCCTGAAATTTTGGACGATAAAGCAGCCGTCAGGGATAGTCAGAGATTACAGCTTAAATCAATTGAATACCAAAACATCATTTGATCGTGCGAATAACAGAGCACCCTAAGGTGCCACACTGATCAGGACAGATTAGCCTCAGCTGGGAGATCCGTCACACTGCCTTTGTAGTGAAACCACCCAACAGAGAAAAACAGAGAGGGGATTTGGATTTCGACGGGAATAAAGCCAAGATTTGGTTTAATTTGTAATCACAACAGAGAATCAAAAGCAGTTGTCCGTTGGATCATTTGCTTTGAGTTTTGTGTCCTCACAAGATCTTTAATAGAAAAAAAGGAAAGTTCCAGATACAGACCAAGGCTGTGTGGTGTGTGTGTGTGGGTGGGTGGGCTAGGGACCTAAGCTTCACGGCTAAAGTGAAGTAATCTGATTAAAGTCAGCGATTAGCTGCTAAATTGATCCACTCAGCTGTTTTAGAGACATTGGGCTGATACAGAAAAGAGTCATGTGCTACACTGTAAACACTGTGGGCCAAAAGTGATACAGAAGTTGAAGATGGGTCATTCAGAGATTCAACACTCAAGAGGTTGTTTTTTTTCTGTCTTTCATGGCAGACAGTTTGACTTGTGGCGGGAGAGGAACAGGTGGAACTAATGACATTAATGATCCCTCTGTTCCATTAGGTGAGTCATCATGCACAATACCAGACAACTGGAACACGTAAATGAACTGCAGCCACCATTAATGATATAAGTAACACCTGTGGCTGACGGGTCTATTCATTTGGTTGTCCAGATTCCACACAATGTACCACTTGTAAAGAGTTTGTAACTGTCTTAGTATATTACTTTTGGGTAAGAATAAAAAAAGACATACTTTACTGCGCAGCACTAAGAGGAAATGATACAATGAGTGGAGCGGCAGTTGCAAATCAAAAGCTTAAAGCTGCTGACAGTTAAACTTCACAAAGACAAAGCAACATGTTTTTCCACTGATTTAATCATTTCAGAGGTGTTTCTTGAGCTATCCAATCCACAATATGGTTTTGATGTTTTGCAGCTGTGATTGGCTCCACCGTCCACATGCAGTGTGGGACACATTCTTATTAAACAAGCAGCTCACACGACATTGACCTGTCATTTATGATCACCTTTTAATCCGATTTGGCAAATGTGTTAGCAAAAAGTTGCCTATCATATCTGGCAGGTATGGAGCAACATTAACATTCATATGAAATTGTGTTCAAGTGATGAAAGTCGAATATTCTCTCTCCTTTTCATTTTGTTTTTGCTCTCCATCAACTCCCTCAGGGAAACATGTTGCTTTTCAGCAGGTAGATGTAACAGAAAAGTTGCAGGGCATAAAACAAAAACATGACCTCCGTTGTTGTTCCACACCAAAGAGCAAACCTGAATCTTATTCGTAGCGTTCCAGCTCTGAATTCTAAGTGCTCTAATTGGTTAAATGTGTTTTCTCAGGTGCACTCTGGGTGATTGATAATTGTGTGGTATTTCAATGGCAGTGTTCATCAAACAACACACACAGGCTTTTAGTTTTGTATGATGTGTAGATGACTGTGTACTTATTTGCAAAGAGTTTGTTTTCGAAATTCAAATTTAGCGTGAAGAACGTGCTCATGGTTTAGCATACCCGATCAACATGAGTTAGTGCTTTCAAGTACCAGTTTTTATGTCTTGGTAATTGCCCCCAAATAAAAGACTACAAAGTGAAAAATATATCATATATATATAGATGTATCAAGTAATAGAAATAAAAACAGTGGTTAGTTGCTGAACCCGATAATACCATGCTCATTTCATCATGCAACCCGTTTTAGCTTTACTGGACTGGAGTTCTTGCGAGAGTGTGACAGGGTGGTAGGTGGAGTTTTTTTCCTTCCAGCTGGTGTCTGAGGCCCAAATTCCGGTCCAGCTGGGGTGTGCAACAGGGTTAGGAACAGCTCACGTTATCCCTCACCAATCATCCCCCTTTTCACAATCCCCCAGAGATCTCAGACAGGCCTCACGCTGCGGACCAGAGTTTACATGGCCTTTTTTTTCTTCCTCTCTTGCAATTTATTTACACTGCCGTCGTCTAGCAACCGCCACAACACTCACCAACTCCTCCTCCTCCTCTTATACTCTGTGTCATTGGTAGCTAACCCCCTTTTTGCACAAAGCCACATCTGTTAAATGCTGATGTACAGATGTTTTTGGATGTTCAGGTACCTTTGGTGGTCCAGGGGTGTGATATGCGCAAAACTGAGGAAACACGCATGTGAACACACTTTTCCAGCGGCTGCAGGGTCAGATGGAGGATAACCCCGGTGGGAGTTCAAAGACAGGTTGTGACTCAGAAAAACCGAGACCACTCAACTAATCAGAGAGAGATATTAAGCACTGCACAATCACAATGTTGTCTGGGAACTTATCAACGCTTTGCTCTTCCGCCTCTTGCCCTCCTCGTCTGCGATTTAATGTTTTCTGGAGGGAAAAAAAAGGATCAGAGTCCAATGCCTCCGGTCTGCCATGACATCATCCCTGCACACATCTGGAAACGCTAGAGCGCGTGTGTGTGTGTGTGTGTGTGTGTGTGTGTGTGTGTGTGAGTGAGAGGAAGCTGCAGAAGAATAGGGGGGCTGGTGACACATCAGCAGTATGGAGAAAAAAAGGGGGAAGAGCAAAAGAAAAAAAGACTGTTTATCTGAGGAACATAGACAAAGATGCGATGTATAACCAAACTGTGTAAACACTAGCACTAATGAAGCTGAAACCATGGCCTTTTGTGCAGCAACTTGAAGTCAAACACTGGTTCTTGGTTTTGTTGAAAAACTAAAAAGGAATGTTTTTTAAATTAATTTCTAAGCTGATGCTGTTTTTTTTTTTAATATTTGAACTCAGCTTGCCTGTGAACAAAGAGTGACACCACCAGATGTATTGAGCCATCTTATATGTATGTTTGTTAAAGCCCAAGCATTTTGCTTGTTTGCTGTTTTGCTTCTGGAAATTCTGCAGAAAAAATAAAAAAGGAGATCTGGCACTGTCGATTATTTGTTCTCATTCCCACCACTAGGGGACGACACTTTACTTATTGTGTATTCAAGTTGGTGATCTGGACTCATGTAAGTGACCGTCTGTCAAATCATGAGAAGTGGAGCCTTTTATGGCTGTTATAAAAACTGCTGGAAAAAAGATTTATATTAACCACTTCCTGATGTGTACTGTTCACGAGCTGTGTTTCATGAGGTGCATCTATCGGATCATACAAAGCAGTTATTTAAGGACAATAGAAAGGGAGTAGGCCAAAGTACAGGACACGCTGTCCACTTTACATTCGTACAGAACAGTGGAGATGATGAAGGAAGGAAATACAGGAAAGAGGAGAGAGAAGTTGATGGTTGAAGGGGATGTGGAGAAAGCTGTTTGCCAGATGTTTGTTTCAATACTGTGACATGCTCTGGCAAACAGAATCTGAGCCTATAACCTCATTTAGCATTTTATGATCAACGTCCACTCTCCCTCCATGCAAATCACTCAAACTGAGTGGAAACTATCACATTTTCTGAACCACGAGTCATTCTTCGCCCTGCTATTGTCTGGTTTCATGCTCCATTTTCATGATTGACATGGGAGCAGGAAGGAAAGAGAGAAAGTGAAGTTGATGTTAAAGGCAAAGCTGCGAGTTGTAGAGGAGCGTCCAAATGCGTTGCGCAAGAAAGAACATGAAATGGAAGATCAGGGAGAGAAAGGAGGGAGTGAGAGCATGTTGGATATACACAGCAGTCTCCAGAACCCACGTGTACTGTAAATTCAGGAGATGGAGGCGATTTCTCTCTAAAACCGAGGGGGGAGCGTGACCCACTGATCCAGCCACAAGAGCCTGTAATGTTGTTGTCTCCAGCAGGGCCTGCGGAGCACAGCGGACCGCAGCAGAGCGGTGCTCTCCAGAACCCTGATCCTGAACTCTGCAGAGTAAGGGTGCATTACCACCGGAGCCACAGACGCTGTCACTCTCTCCTGCTCCCTCCTCCTCCTGCTTGTCTCATTTGGGGGTACCATCACCATCACCATTGACCATCATGACCAAACTTGTCTACAATGTTTCAGTGCAACAGCACAGTGGCACTCTTTCCATGAGCATCATCTGTCCCACTTGGTCATGAATGTCTCCTAAGGGGGAGTAGAGGAAAGAGGCTGCAATATTTTTTTTAAAGGGTGGGGCGGGGGGTGTTGTGAGCCAACTCTCACCCTCATCCAACAGTCGGAACAAGGCATCCACCCCCGTGGGGTTATCCTTACTTCAGTCTGGAAAAGTGGAAAAAGGTCTGACTCACAGGGTGACATTCCTTTCCTATGTTGAGGGATTCCCCAAGGAAACTATTCCTAGCACAAGTTGCCAAACATAAATAAGTCACGGCTTTAATGCTAGACATTAATTCAACTAAGTAATCACCAAATGTCAGCTAATGATATCCTTGGTTGAGGAGTATTGAGCGTGATTCCACCACAGAGTTTCAGTGCACAAAGGTGAAGAATGATGTTCGATATGCCACTGAAACATGTGGAATCATACTTGTCTATTTCATGTTTGAGACCTAAAATTGTCTCATATTTTCCATGTTATTGGATTTTATTTCAGTTGATTTACTATTCTTCAGTCAGTGTTGTAGGCTTTACAACACTTGTGTCAGAGCTTGGCTCCTGCAGAGGCTTTACACGGTTGTGTCATGCTAGACTTGGGCAAGATTCTTCATGTTGCTTGTCTTGAACTTTTCACTTGTAGGTGTGCACATTGTTGATGGCAACACTATTCATACACAGGGAACAAGTTTATTTTTGTAATTGACCTTTTTTTTAAGTGATTAAAACAAACAATATCTTGAACATGACACTGCTCTGCCAATCCAAAAAGAAACATGTCCAATGGTGAGCGAGTTATACACACAGCTGTGAGTTTATAAATCATCTCTGAGAATATCGGCAAAGACGGAGAAACCAAATAATTCCCAGCTGCAGTCTTAAGTCAGCCTGGCCTTCATCTGTCCTCAAAACATCATGGTAACGAAGAACAACAAGCTGTCTTCAATCAAACAACACAATCCACACTTTGCCTTTGTGCTATTTTCCACTCCATTCATCTGGGAGGATTGTGAGTTGTAAAAACTGCATTTTCTGGTTGATGGAGGGAGAAAATGTCTGGTGTTGAGTAACGCCCTTTGCAACTTGGCAGAATGAGCTCTACGTATGTGTGAAGATCCTTTCACGAGTGACTGGATAGCAGAATTCGTCAATTGAAATGTAGACGCTTTGAAAAACCTCGTAGAGAATCTTTGGTTCACCATAAATGAACAAAAAGTAAATTAAACTACTTGATAGGCTGAGACAGAGACAGAACGTTGATGGTAAAAAGTTAACTGACTAAGACTCTTCCCGAAGTAGCTGCAATTTTCCACAGGGTTAATTAAACTTTCCCTTTAATCTTCCTACTCAGACGGATGCTGTCCTAAAGAAGCACACATTTCTTGTTCTTCCTACACTGCCATTGTCTTAGAACCACCTACAGATTGAGTCAGTATCAACAGTCTGCGACCACAAGGCCGAGCCCAGGCTGAGTCCTCATGGTTTTCATTACAAGCATTATATCAGGGACCGATATTAACTTGGGATACATAAAAGGATCGTAAACCACAATATTCCTGATTGAAATGATGATCTGAAACCTGCATATTTGTATTACTTGTTTAATCAAAAGTCAAAATATAAACAACTCCTCAGTAGTGCTAATGTGTATGTATTTGAGTGTCATCAGCATAGATGTTGAATTTACGTCATTTCTAAAAGGGATATCCGTCCTACGTATACCTGGAGTTTACGAGGGTGAATTTTCTGTAAAATACTGTCACACTGAAAGAACTGCAACAAATAAGTGCTTCAAATTCCAGTGGATTTAAAAGATTGTGATTGCTTGTACCAAATCAAGTGGAATGTATTGGACAAGGAATAATTTATTATTCACAGTTGAAAATGCAGTATCACCACATTAAGACCTGTGGCCAGAATGCAATAGTTCAAATGGACCATCATCTTTCCAGGACTTAATTAAGACATGAAGGGAACATTTGATATTGGAACCTTAATTGTAAAGGACGTCAGGATTAAGCCTAATTATCTTTTGAGTGATGGTTTAATGAGTATACCTTTATTTGGACGCCAGAGAAGAGGATGTAGGGAGTTCTCCTAACAGATGATTGTATTGAGTTTGGCAGGTTGTATGCAAATTAATCTTGTGATTCCATTATTAAACATCTGCCACTTTTTTTTTTTACATTGTGTCAACTCTACAGAGTTATTGCTGGTGTTGTGCATTCATGGACAGTGCGCATGTGCTTCAAAGAAGCCGACAGAAATACAAATGCTCTTTCGCTGAAGAGGTTGATTTTGGAATCAAACTAAGTTTAAAAACCAGTTTGTGGTATATGGAAGCTGAGTAAGAGGGATAATAGATTAATGTTTTAACGCTCTTTGTAGCTGTGCAAACAGCACGTTTTGGATACATAACTCTAAACCACATTTCTCAACCACCTCTGTTCGGTGCCCTCTTCGCCATAGAAATACAGATGGCAGCAATTATCATCAACAAATGTGTGGAGGGAACAGAATCCTGTAGGCAGCCAAAGTTTTATAAAATTACCCGTCTCCTGTGTTTCAGTGACTTTTGTTTTTCTATTGCTACTCCCCCGCAAATCTGTGGGACCTCTCAGCTCGGAGACATTTGAACCAATGTTTTGTGCCTTTCAAGGGCCACTTTTGTCGAGGCTTTTCTGTTGGATTTGATTTATTTTGAAAACAAACAAAAGAACGGTATACCTATACTCTTAAAAGAGAACTACTGTTTTAGGTGTCTCGTCGTCCTACAATCACAGGTCACTTGTGTAACTTTGTCATTCAACTCGTATGTGTTATTACAGCAAGTCCGTGTTTGTTTGAGTGGGTTTATGTCTGAGTGTACCTTAAATACATAAAAGCAGGAGAGAAGGTAGAGAGAAGCAGCACGCTCGCTTTCTTGTAACTAAGATAAAAGGCAGAGACAGGAACTCAGTGCTTTCTCATTACCTCCTGACTTTGGTAAATGCTCGTCATTCACCCCCCCCCCCCCCCTACTTTACTGCCAGCCATACCCATTTCACTCGACAGCATAGATCCCTGACCCCTCGCCTTCCAGGACCTCCGGCAAAAACAAATGAGCTCACCCTCTTCCTTACTTTTCTCAGGTTTAGGCCATGTGTGTATGTATAGGGAAGTTTAAGTTACCTCAGATATCAGCCAGGCGATCTGCACCACACTACACTTCAAGTCCCTGACCCTTTAACCCACAAAAAAGGCCCCTCCACCACCCCCCGGACATTCATGCTCCACAGCTCTGCCTCTCGGCTCCTCAAAGTCTAGAAAACTCACTGTACATCACCTCAAATCCTCTTGTTCTTGACTAAGGTGTGTGTGACTGTTTGTTCTTCACAAACTTCCCTGGGGATGATAAGCTCCTCCAGGTTGATATCAATTTTCTGAAATATTGCGTTTCATGACTTCACTGTGTTGCCACATCCCAGATTCATGATTCTGCTCGTCCTGTCCAAACCAAGTTATGAACATGTAGAATGGACCGCAGAACAAGAGGCTGTTTTCTTTTCCACTGCGTATTTAGGGTCCAGCTTTCCTCTCAATGTTTCTCCACGGCAGCTGTGGTCGTCGGGATTACTCAGAGTCTGTGCTTGTGTCCATATTGGTGATTTCTGGGGGTGATGGATTGTTAAAACCCACAATGAGGGAATTGTCTCCCCGAGTACCCTATGAGTCACTCCTGTAGCACTTCACTTGAGTCATGCCGTACAGTACGTCTCTATCCGCTGTCCCATCATGGCTCTAATTCTGCAGTTGTGTGTGTGCTGAAGCGAAACACAAGGAGATATCCTACTTCTAATGAAGTAAACAAACTGGCTGCGCAGACTGCACAGATGTTTCAAGATGTTAACAACGGAGACGGTCAACACTATCCAGATCCTGACTTAATGACTGCTCAGCTGCGAGAGGATTTGAACGCTCATTTGCGAACATGTGTTACTATTTGTTCATGTCTGTGAGTGACAGAAAAAGAGACATGTTTTAGAGTGGCCGGCATTGCTTTGTAATATAACTCACATTCTCCATCTTCTCCTCCATCCTAGGTCTTTCCATTCTGACCACATCTATCTTTCCCACCCCCTCCTCTTTATCCTGTGTCTTGTGTTTTAGCTGGCGGACATAAATCAAGTGTCTGGAATGGAAACACTCACGTTACTGGCGTGCCACATATGTTTATATTTAAAGACTTTTCCTCTTCTTTTTTTTTTTTTTTTAACTCTTTCGCAGAGAGAGCACCTGAAAAACTCAGGAGAGGGAAACCGCTGGAAAGTGTGATTCAACCAAAAAATGTTTGCCCACCCCCCCACCACCTTCTGAGGCTCCCCTCCAGCAGCTTAGCAGTCAGATCAGTGTATTAACCAGAGGAGAGAGAGAAAGAGAGTAAGAAGTAGAGGAAGAGGTATGGTTCTGCTTGACCCGCGAGGCCGACAGAGGTGGAAAGAATGTGCTGTCCAGCCGGTGAACACGTTAACACAGAGGGGGGAAAAAAACTTCCTACAAGCAGCTTTCCCACCCTCCCTCCATTCACACATGGAGGAAGGGAGAGTGGAGGAGGAGTAAAGCGGATGGGGAGGAGAGGAATGAAAACTGCAGAAAGATGGAAAAGGTATTGAATGGCAAAAAAAAGACCGCACGAGGAGGAAAGTGGGTGGCCAGAAAAATAAAGAAAAAATGTAAAAGATGCAATTGATCCTTGAATTTTAGACTAAAGAGACACGAGAAATTGGAAAGCAGCATTGCTTTCTGATAGCACAATAGAGAAATATGAAAGACAGAGAATGGCAGCCAGATGGCCTGAGTCGGCTCACTGCTGACATATAAAGGAATGGGTGGACATTTTGGGAAATACCACTATCTTTCTGCCAGGAGACAGTTAGCGTAGCTTGGCTTTGTCCAAAAGTAAAAAGAAAGTGTGCTCTGTCAAAATAAGTTAGCCGGGAGACTGTTTCTCACTTAATGTGATTCATTGGAGGACAATAAATGAATTATCAATGTTGCATCAAGTTATCAGAGAACTCTCAAGGGTGGACATTTCAATAATCGTGCACCACACAAAGTGGAAATGTGAAAAACAGTGGAAACACTCGCATGCTGTGCTTTAAACCCCAACAAGTGTCTGTTTAGCTAGACTGTTCTTAAACGCAGCTAAGCTAGTCAGAAGCTAAGTGACAGAGCAACAGCCCCGTATAGTTTGTGATAACAAAATAACTCAAATATAGTTTGTGGATTTGGTGCACTATAGCAGCGATTTTGTGTGGGGGATAAACTCAAAATAAACTACAATGCCTATTCATTGAAATAAAGGAACATGTCGTATACTGATGTTTGTGGGCAACAGTTGAGATTTGTGGTAAAGAGAAACCAAACAATATCAGGCTTGGGATCAGTCGGTAAACATTCCTTCTAACGGCCAGCAGGGGGCGACTCCTCTGGTTAGAAAGAGAAGTCTGATTGTATAGAAAAATAACCCTTAACCAGCGTTAGGTTGTACTTAGCTCCACCTTCTTGTGTCACTTCTGGTGGCAAGAAAAACTAAATGGCCAAAAAACCTAGATGGCAATTGTCAAAATGCTGAACTTGAGACTTCTATACAACAAATCAATGGGTGAGGTCCACTTCCTATTTACAGTCCATGCTTTGGATACAAAGGCAATACTTGCTAATAGGATCAATTCATTGTTGGTTTTGGTGTTTATGTGGGATTCATTGACAGCAAGAAATGTAGACTTTTCACCACACTTTTCCAGTTCTTTAAAAGGCCATGCCAGTGGGTTTGCAAGTTGAAACACTGAACGGACTAAACGCTCCAAAATGAATGACATGGTCCTTTAAATTACAAAAACATGTTGAAATGTCTGTATGTTCCCATACTGTAGATACAAATGCTCTTATGAAATATGCATTCTTCAAGTATTATTTAAGATTAAATGAAAATCAAACTGAATAATGGCTTAGGTTGGAGAAAGCCTTTTGGAGAACTTCAGGGGCCTCTTGGAGATGGAAAACCGTCTGTCTGCCAATACTTTAACGGATCTCTGAGGCATTAAAGGGTTGGTTCCAAGTAAAGGGGAGATTTTGAAAGACACGTTGAATTAGAAAAAAAATGCAATGCTTTGAGAAGAACAAACTATCTGCATCCACTTTTTTGTAATTTAGGTGAGGCTACAGAAAGCAGAGAAACACCGAAACAAACAATCAGAATGCTAAAATGTTGACAGCCATGAGGTTTCCTGTTGTGTCAGTAAACAGCAAGCCCACCCAACCAGCCCTGGGTGTCTGAGTAATGTGTGTATGTTTACAGTTACACATGTAGGTGTCAGGCCTCCTATGGGGGTATCTGGCCCTGCTTGAGGCAGTTTATGGGGAACAGACCCACACCTGTCTGCCTTTTCCTACATCAACCAATAGTCAGCTTCCATCTCCCAGAGAGGAGACCCTCTCGAGTTCCACATCGAGCCAACTTCCCACTGGGGGGGGGCCAACTATTAGTCATGATTTGGGATGACCTCCCAGGAGGGGTAGTGTCCAGCGCATATGCTAATAGTACCTCTGGAAACATGGCGTAAATCCAAGGCAGAGAGGAGGATGCCCGGGGGAGAACCAGGGAGGGGTCAGAGGGGCCCAGCCTGCCCAGAATATGGCAGCCACTGCCTGAGATGACTCAACTGCAAAGCATCTCTTTCCAGGAAAAACATCCACGTCAGCATTCTCCCACAAGCCTATTGGGTCTTTTAAATTACAGTCTGGACTGACTTTCAGTCTGCACTGACTGTCCTTATCTGCAAGACTCATTTAATCCAATCCATATCGAAGACTTTTATTTATTATACTTAACAGTGTACATGATAGTCATACTTATTTTGCTAACATAACATTTTCTTGTCTGTGAGTGTGCGTAACAGCATTAATCTGAGTTGACATGACTGAGATTATGCATGAGCGTTCCTGGAAGTGTTGATAGATGAGGGGAGAGGGCTCTGATGTCTTTAGCAGACTGTGGATTCTATAAACAAGGCCTTTCAGCCCCCTGACCTGCTCAGCCCTACACCCCACTATAGCTTCCTGTCCTACTGTGGGACCCTCTGTTACTACTTTACCATTTTCTTCTAATTTGTCTTTATTTTACCCCCATATGTATCCACTATGCTGCTTTCCTTAGATATAAGACACTTTAAACAAACTTTAAATTATGACTACTAAGGGCTGATATACAGTAGATGTTCATAAGTCCAGTCGTCAATGAATGTCTCTTTTCAGAAACACTCTAAACTGGATACCTATTTTTTTTAGAATGCTAAAAAATAAAATAAAAAATAACGATTGGCCGCAGGGACCTCTGAGCCACGGGGCAACCAGTCGCCCCGAAGCAGCAGAGCGAAGTGGTCGGGCAGGGGTGTAGGGCTTGACCATGGCCTGGAGATAGGAAGGAGCTGTTCCTTTCACTGCCCTGTAGGATAGCACCAGAGTCTTAAACTGGATGCGAGCTCTTACAGGGAGCCAGTGTAGAGAACATCTTCATTGTTTAGGACATGTAACAGGCAAACTATCCTTTTCTTGCTATACAATAATGTGATTCTAAGCCCATGTATTTCATGAGAAGACACTAATGATGTATTGTTTGACTTTACGGCTTGCTGTAAAAAAAAAAAAAGGCAGCTAAAGCTGAGACTCATTAAGTGGTGTTGAAGACCACGTCCTGGAGCTTGGGAGAACTTCAGAGTGAGGGCAAAACATGCCTGCAACAACCCACATCACACAATACAAATATAGAGGAAGTGTGGCCAAGAGATGCCAATCACCTTACGTCAGAGTTAGCTAGTGGGGTAAATTAGGAGCAAAACTGCACTACAGATTTGAATGCTTGCAGTTGACTCATTTATTTTATTGAAAGATTGCACGTCACCGCCATAACTGGATTGTTAATGGAAAAGAACCAGCTTGCTGAATCATGGAAGAAACTTTATTGCAGGGTAATCACACCAGATTGCTTTGGTGCCTCCAGGCATGGCGTCATGTACAGAATACAAGATGAACAGACTACATTACGCTGACAGAGTGAAGGAACTGAAGGGCAAAGCTATAGGGAGCAGCTAAGGCACAAGAGCATATGAATAGCTCCACAGGAGGTGGTACTCTGTTGAGGATACCAAGATGATGCCATATCCCAAGTACCAGAGCTGGAGGAGAAGGTTTATGTACAGTTGCAGATGGCCAATGAACTCTTCAATGCAATTGGGCAAACGTCTTACAATATTGAGTGGATCAAGAAGCTGCGCTAACGACAAATCAGCAGGCCCAGACTAGATCCATCCCCGGGTCCTGAACGAGCTGGCAGATACCATAGCTCTCTCACTAAGCATTATTTAGTACTAGCCTATCAAGCGGCGAGGTACCACAACAATGAAAATCAGCCACAGTGACACCAATCTACAAGAAGGGCGACAAATCCAACCCAGCCAACTATAGACCCGTCTCGCTGACATCGGTGGTATGCAAGGTCCTGGAGCGTATTATGTCAGAGGCAATAGTATAACACCTGAAAAACAACAACCTCCAATGCGACCAGCAACATGGATTTATGTCGGCGAAATCAACAGTGACTAATCTCCTAGAGGCACTTGAAATGTGGACGGAGGCACTAAGCCACAGTTTACCAGTAGATGTCATATTCCTGGACTACGCAAAAGCCTTCGACACAGTCCCGCACGAACGCCTACTTGCACAGCTTTCCTCCTTCGGCATCAGATAATATTCTGCTATGGGTCATATTGGACGCCCACAAAACTCAACACACTAGTCTTCAAACTGATCTAGATCAACTCCAGGCCTGCTCAGTTCTGATGCAAATGCGCTTCCACCCCGAGAAATGCAAAGTCTTGCACTTCGGACACAACAACCCCATTCTGACCTACACAATGATCAGTGCAGACGGAGTTACACATACCCTTGAATCAACAGAAGCAGATCTTGGTGTAGTGATCGACCATAAACTGAGCTTCCAAAAACACATTCAAACTCAAGTGAGCAAGGCCAACCGCACACTGGGTGCCATCAAACACACCTTCAAAGCGATGGACAAGACATCATTTTTACACCTCTACAAGGGACTCGTCCGCCCTCATCTGGAGTACACTTCAGCCATATGGTCACCTAAATTCAAACGGGAGAAGGATGAAATTGAACAAGTCCAGCGCCGGGCCATGAGACTGGTACAAGGCACTTCCGATAAATCCTTCCCAGAGCGACTACATCTAGGCCTACCCACACTGGAATACCGCCGACAACGAACAAAATTAATCCAGTGCTTTAAAATCGTACAGGGCTAAGACAGCGTTAAATGCAACAGACCCCCCCCCCCCCCCCCCCCCCCCCCCCCAGAATCAGCATGGCATGGTATACCTTAAGGCAGGACACAGTTGACAGCCCTTCCTTAAATACATTTAAGTCGCGGCTGGCAGCAGATTGGAAGCAGCATCCTCACTTACACTATTACACTCCTACTACACTATTCTCCTACTAAACGCCGAATCCCACGTATAGTCTAACAGATATTCAATCACGACTCATCTGAAGAGGATCGATTTAAAAACTTGGCACCGGTCTCATTACCCTAATCGGGTACCTATTGACCGAACTAAAGATTGAACACTTAACCCCAAGTTGCTCCCGTAGCTGTGCCTACGTTGTGTGAATGTTAGTTAATATGAATGGGTGAAAGTGCATTGAGTGGTCGGAAGACCAGAAGAGCGCTGTACAAGTACAATCCATTTATCCCCTCAAGAGAGTTTTTCCACTAAGTACAGGATGGTTCCCCGAGAAAACCTCAGTTTTCAAAAGCTTTTAAACCTAAAAGTAATATGTAATTTTGTATGCATGGATGGGCTACCGGACACATTTGGCTGAACTGCCTTATGAAAACTACACTTTAGACTTTGGTGCACTGCAGGGGTCAGGGAGCAGAAAAAGGTTAGGACAGCAAGGTGAGGCTAATATGACAACTTGAACCGCTGTGCTCTGGCAGGACGAGATATAGCAGTGGCAAACTCAAGTATCTAAATGTCTAGTCGAAGAAAGGGACAGACACATGATACTGAAATCCATTCTCTCATGACTTCTACAGCAAGAGTGAAGAGACTTTCACATGATATAAAAAAGCTGTGGTCAGACCCACCTAAAAAAAATGTTCATGGCAGGCCCAGTGTTTCCATAAGTCAAGTTAAATTGATATCACCTGACACCTAAATTGAGTGTCACCTACCAAAAGCTGTGGCTCAAAACAAAACAGGCAGCATACCGACCACATCCACTTACTCTGACCACAGCTTCAGAACAGTGTTAAAGATAAGCATCCGCAAGAGCGTGATTTAGAGTGTCGTTTGATTCCAGAAGCTAAAAGTAGTTTTAGTAATGAGGCTTCAACCTCACACGGTTGTGGTGTTCCTCTGTCATTTGGTAAATTTGAAAACTGTCTCTAAATAGATGGAGGGTGGTTGTTCTTTCTGATCAAAGATTGGGAATATTTAAAGGCCAGGAAAACTTTTCAAACACAAAATATTTGTAAATGTTTCTATCATATGTTAATCCTCAATCTTACTGTCTATGTCTCTTGTCTCATGCTCAGCATGCCAGCTGAAGATTTTTCCGTCTTTTAGTATCAAAAACAGACATTTTTGACTGAAAGGGGGGATAACTTAATGTGACTTTCAATATCAATGACAGATTAATCACCAGTCCCATTGCCATATTGTTCCGACTCACAATCCCATAAAAGAGCTCAAAAGAAGACTTCCAGCAATTATAGTCTGCCATTCATATAATTTATATATATCTATATATACTGTATGTATTTTAGCTCATCATTGATGTGGGAATTATTACCACCACATTTAACTTCATTGAGAGGAAGTCTTGAGAAAATAATCTTGTAAAATACTGCTGTTTACATTCCCCCCTGGAACGAGCGGAGGGCATGTCTGTTTCTTATCCCAGAGACCAGAGCTATCCTCCCTTTTTAGTAAACACCCACCCGGCCAGAAGTTTACATTCATGAAGAACAAAATGAGCCGCCATCTAGTGATGTCAGACACAACTGTGATAGGCCCTACTAACTGATTGAAGATCTCTTGGTCTTTTTAGGTGTGTCTGATCCAATTGTCTTTCCTGATTGTTGATACCCTTACCATAATTAGAGTTACAGTCTCACCACGCTTCACCCTGATTGGTTTAAATCATGCTGAGAGTAGGATATGGGACCATGGTCACAGTAAATGACAATCTCGTCATCCAAGACAGAAATGGAATCAAAACCAGCCTTAAGGATTGACGAGAGGGAGGGAGAATAAGAGTATGAATCTTACAAAAAGAGAGGTGAGAGAAGTGGGGAGGAGGGATCTGGAAGGAGGGGGGGTCGTAAAGTATTGGAAAAGAAAGGAGGGGAGAGTTGAGAGGAGGAAGAGAAAGGAGGGAGGAGGGAGTGTAGGAAGAAGAAAAAAGTGATGGAAACAGAAAACGTGGGAGCTGTGAGAACGTGAGGCAGACGGAGCAGTGAGTGATGCAAAAGGGTGGGACGGAATTTGCTGAAAGTAAGAGCCAATGCAAATGTGCAGCTGTCAAGAACTTTAGTTCTCTTTAAAAACAGATTCTGGTCTTTGTGAGACTTGCTTCGACACACAGAGCAGTGGTTGAGAAACGTAAGTCACAGAGGAAAAGGGAGAAGGGAGAGCAAGGGGGCCTGCTAAATAGCAAAAGGAAAATGACCAAACTGAATGAGACAGGCCAGAAGAAATGAGACCCAGAGAAGCAAAGTGGAGATTAGAAAGTTCGGTTACACATGGAGCAAGCTAGAACTGGGGAGGGCAATGTGGGGGACATTATGCATCAAGTCAAAATGTGAAAAGAACACAGCAGAGAGGAAACTAAAGGAAAACGGGAAGAGAAAAAGGCAAGGAGGAGAGGAAGTAATAGTATTTTTTCAGTGCACCATGTATCCCTCACCCTCCCTGTGGACCCAGGGCCTGCGCACATGTCAGCTCACAAGTGCGCATATGTTTCTACTATTACATGATAGGCTGTGGAGGAAATATAGGAAAAGAGTATCTGTGTGTGCATTGGGAGGGGGAAGAGAGAGAAGGGGGTGGAGTAATACTGACAGATCTGCCATTCCAACAATGAGCTCCACCTTCTCCTAGTATGTCTGAAGTTTTCCAGTCACGGCTCAGGAGCCCCGCCCTGTCCCACCTCCTCCCTCCCTATTGCTTTTTCTCTTCCTGAACAATGACAGTATTACCTCAGACACAACACACACATCAGCAGCATTATCTCTTTTTCTGTTTTAGATAATGACCGCAGACTTCCCCCTGTCCACACCTAAGAATGGGTTGAAAGAACATTTCTCTATTTTGACACCATTTGATAATTTAAGTGAAATGTTTCACACGTCACTGAGCTCAAGTCAAACGTGCATGGGTATCACCCTTCACACATTAACAGTGTGATCCTGGGGTGAGGACAGCATGGTGTATGTTAGTCCTATGATGCTGACGTTTGGCAGAGCGCCGTTGTGGTTGCGGAAAGGAAAGGGGCTCACCAAGGTGCTGCTGTGATGTCATCCCATGAGGTCATATTTGAGGTTTAACAGCTGTGTTGTCGTGGTTTAACAGCAGTTAAAATGCATGCAAAATACACCGTAATCGCAAACTCAAGGTTTAATTTCCCCTCTCATTTCCTCTTTTGCCTTTCACCTCTCTATCATCAAATATGGCAAGTTATGTTTGGCATATTAGGTTATGTTAAAGAGAGACTGTGACTTTTGGCATAAAACAGTTACTTTGGTCACAGATGGTAATTATGGCATGAATGCTGAAACGTGGTGTAACAATCGCACAAGCAGAAAATCACAAAGTCGGTAAACCTTCACACCTAATGAGAGTTGTACAATATCCATCTAAAGTTTGGTAACATTTGCAAACATTCACTACTAAAATCTAGCTCATTGCAGAAAAAATAAGTGAGAGGACAAATGTGCTAATCTTGCTTTCACATTAAGTTAAGTTAAACCTGCAATGATCTATTTTTTGGTCACTTTAGAGCAGCGGAAACGAGCTGTGATAACAACACTGACTTATTACTATCTTTTATGTTAATATATGGAAATCTACTATGATTTTTAGCAAACAGTATTTAGCAAAACGTTTATTTATGCCTTTTTTATGTTATCTTACCTGATCTCATCTAATCTTATGATTTGTTTATGTTGAATAATTAATAGCAGCTGGTCTTTAAACTGGGGAAGCACATCCTTTACATCCTTTAATGGTTGAATACCCGACAGGCATAGAAAAGGAAATACTTTGTAACATCCACTCACGGCAGATGGGCCTGTCAAACAAACTGTGTGTGGGGACTGAATGTATATGGAAGGTAGAAACAAAAAAGACAGAAAGCAAGAGAAGGAAAATTCTACAGCTAATGAGTTTATATTGTCACACTTTAGCATGAGTGTGCAAATGTGCATGTTTATATGAATGCATAAGCACAAAGAGCATTTGTCTGTGCTTTCAAAATTCATGGGCTATAAACATACCAAGCATTTCTGTGTGTGTGTGTATATCTGGTGGGTAGAGTGACAGACGGACAGTAAAAGGAGAGAGGGGTTATGTGTGTCTCGTGTCAACGGACTTTATATATAGACAGACCATCCTAAATAAATCTGAGCTGACCCGTCTTTCTCTTATTATCTCTCTATGTCTGTCTTTCATCAGAGAACCACCACGCACAGGTGGCACTGAGTGTTAATATATTATTCATACTATACAGGTCTTGTCTGATTTGGGATTGTTACCAGGGATGTTATGGCAGTGGGATCTCTGCGTGGTGAATCTTGATCAAATAAATATGGTCTTGATGCTAATGTTTCTAGTTCTGATTAAAAAAAGAAACATTGTCACGACCCGGCTCTTGAGCGATGAAAAGAACGGGAGACACACGGGTTTTTTAAACGGAAAGGGGTACATTTATTACTCAACAAGCGAAAACATGGTGCTGCAGGAATAGGAGTTTGCGGACTGCGGCAGGCAGGTCCTAAATACCCCTGGGAGACTGGCCAGGTGCTCCTAATTGTACCGATAGGGTCCACCTACAAGGGACCTGCAAGACAACACAGACAAGCAAAAGGGAGCAGGCCCTGCTTAAAGCAAGAGGCCGTCAAACATATATACGATATATAAATTATTGAAAATGTTCACATTAAAAAGTATGAAACCAAGCATAAAAATCAGCCACGCAAGGAACTCATTGAGGCTGTACTTCGGCACAGTTAGATGCTAACATCTGCATGCTAACATATGAAAGCGATGTTAGCGTGCTGATGTCTAGACTACCATGTTCACCATCTCAGTTTAGAGTGTCCGCATGTGACCACAGGACTCACGTCCAGGAGACTGCTGTTCGTGTCCTGTGCGAAACTAAAAGTAAACATTGACATTTTGTCGCGTCAGTCGTTGGTCATGTAAGTTGTTAGTCACGTGACACTTTTGTCACTAGCTAGTGCCTTGAGTCTTAGTGAGTCAAGTTAACGTCAACCACGCCTAAATCTACGTGGTTTTGTTTCCAAACCTAACTCCCTGTAAGGCGGAAGTTTATTTTGAAAAGACACTGTATGTACATGTAAAGAGTGGGAACTGACACGTCGTCCCTGCCTTGTCCAAAACTGACGTTACAGGGTTGCCTAGAGCGTATAGTTTGAAGCTCAGGGCCCTGACCAAGAGACATTTGACAAATTTGGTGTGTTGGTGGTTAGATATGTCAGTCTGCACCAAAGTGGTGGGCTGACCCATACTGCTAGAGCCAACGCCGCATGGCAAAAAACAAATAAAGAAATACAAACAGATGTAATGTAAAATGTAATGCTATTTGACTCAGTATGCCATCAGAAAGCTGTTCACACCAGCTGGCTGACAAGTCCTGTAAGTACACCAAGTTCTCAGTCTGTAAAATAGCAGTCATAGGTAGCAGACATAATCATAAGGTGATGTAAGTGGTGGTGAAGCAGACAGTACAGACTGACCACAGCACTGCGAGTCAGTCAAAAAGACAGCTGCATATATAATGACACCCAGATGTTTTTCACAATGTACAATAATTGATTAAAATATTTTCCTCTCCTCCCCGTTTCGCCTATTCAGGCCAATTATTCTTTTCGTTACTCATTGTATATGATTCATAAGAAAACACTCATTCATATAAATGGTATAAACACAGTGGACCTTGTTGAGGCAGACGCTTGAGTCATATTGCTGCACTTTCTCTTGGCACACTCTCTATGCCTGCCTTTAAAGGAATAGTATGTCATTTTGGGAAATGTGCATTCTTGCTTTCTTGCCAAGAGTTAAATGAGTAGATCAATACCACTCAATGAAACGTGTTAATCAGAAAGCTTTGGAGGAGCTGGAAGGCAGATTGTTTTTACTTGGAGCAAGGCTAGTTACCCCTGCTTCCAATCTTTGTGCTGCTGGCTGCTGCTTTATATTTGTTCGGGTATGAGAGTGGTATTGATCTTCTCGTCTAACTCCCGGCAAGAAAGTGATTCTAATGAGATTCTTTTAGGTTTCTAGTCTGGCGGTAATCACTTCCAGCTCTCACATTCTCACATTTACAATGTTATGTGCCAAATCATTCTTCGATCTTTCCAAACAGAATAAAATGTTGGGGCTAACCATAACTAACCCCAATTAAAATAGCAAACAATGGATGGCAGTAGAGTTAGGTGGAGGAAATCACCTAAGCAAGAACAAGAACATTTGATGACCCTTCAGAATATTGTTGCCACTGGCATTCTACGCCATTTGCGTGCTGCTTTGTGAAGATCTGTACAAGTCATGCCATTCTGTTGGGACTGTCAAAAGACAATCATCTCGCCTCTCTAGCTAAAGCATATAATATTTTGATCCTTCATTGATACATTGTTACAAGAGTCTGATTTGTGTTAAGAAACTCTTTCACTGACAACCAGTTCAATTACAAATAGTCTAAAAAAGACAGTGGTTACGATGATGTGATGCCAGACATGTGGTTTTCCATATAAAAATATTGGACCAGGAGAAGAACAATAAGCCAGTTGGCCATTGTTTTGTAATTCCTTGTAATTCCTTGCTGCTCTTCCTTGCTGCTCTTGCAGTAATTCCTTGCTGCTCTGACTATTTTGATGCCTTTATTGATTCACGCTAGCGCCATCTCCCGCTGCTTCAATCTGCCTCAGCTCGAGACTTTGGCTTTGCTCAGTTATTGCTCTCGCATAAGTAGAAACTTTGCTGGTGCCTATTTAAGGGCGTTTGTAGACCTCTTCAAATCAACGCTATTGACCCAACAGTTTGTTTCCATCAAGAGAACACCAAATGATTATCCTGTGGAAGAATTGGGATGCATTCCTCCACCAGAGGTCCAGATGGTCGCACAATCAATGCCAGCGTGTGCTGCAAGTTTCTCGCAGGCATGGTAGCTCAGTCTTATTAGCACACTTTTCATTTTTTGGCTCCATGTCTTTTGATGGCTACCCGCCTGCCAATATGGTCGAAAAGAAACCAGTTCCCTGAGTTCAAGCTGAGTTCGGTATTACGTCACCATTGTCCAGTTTGGTTCCGAAGAATGTCCACACCACTTCACTGCAATTTCAGTGTGCTTGTGGGTCAGTCGATGCAATATGCGTCAATGAACCACATAAGAATGTACTGTATAAGCTTCTCTAATAGTGCAACCAGGATCTTTGCACCACTTGCCAGCTCGAACTGAAGCATCATAACCCAACTCCTGTCCAACTAGAATCATGAATTCAAACCTGTACAGTTCATATATTATCTGAATGTTTCTAAGAATAAATTGAACATCCTAAACTCCTTGGACAAGAACTAATTGCACTCAATCCCAGCAGCAAAAAAAAACGGGCTCCCCAATTTTTGCAGATATATTTTGAAAGGGTGGACGTCATCTACAAGTGTCAGAGGCTACATGTGAGAATCATAATTTGAATTGCTCCAAAACTGTCAATGTCATCCAGCCCATAATGTGATGCAGGTGGATGTCTGCAAAACTGTGAGGTGGGCGGCGAGCGCCACAAGAACACTTGTCATTCTTTCTCCTGTTTACCCTGGAACACTTAGATTTTATGTTGCTATAATCACTTACAGAAGTCTGGGCTTCTGGGAGGTACAGGACTGTGTCTATATTGTGTAAGGACACAGCAAATTGGTGCATTCTCTGATGGGACAAGGTTATTAGAGCAGATTTATCATCCAAAGGGCAGTCGCTAAGGTGGACCAGGCCCACCAGCACAAGTATGTTGAACACATGAGAAAATAAGGTTATAGGTAAAAACCACGCACATCACTAAATTTCCCACCAGAGCAGCATGTCTTTCCAGAAAAATGTCGTGGTTGCTAATGATAATAAACAGACCCTGCTGTGGACAGTTACACTACCTTTTCTTTCTTCCAAAGAAATAGCATCTATAAATGAACCTCCATTCTCCTTCCTTTGGCATGACAGGGGTTGCTATAGAGGTACCTATTAACAGATAATATAAATATTTCACCCTTAATGCCAGACAAGAACATCAATATTGGATAATCCTGCAAAATCGATCCAAATTATATTGTTTTTTTACAGAAGTTTGTTTAAATTCTTCCTTTCTACAATATCTGCGCATGGTTAAGATAAGGGACGGATTTTTGTTTTAAGAAACTATGGTTAAGGTATGGTTAGAGTTAGGCAAATAAAAGTTTGCACTGTTAGGGAAAGGTTAAAGTTAAAAGTCTGACTTGCTACTGACAACATCCATCCAGCACATTACTGCTAATGTGCTTCCCACCTCACTACATACTGCAAAGGGAACTCTACTTAAATGTTGGCTCTGGAGGCTGCACTTTTCAGTACGAATACACGAAATGACACAAAAAAAAGTTCTTAAATTCACAGCGTTTGCTGTTTCAAGTTGTGAAAGCAGACACATAGCGCTAATTTACAAAACACATACTAAGCATAAACCTTAAAAGATTTAAGACTTAAAATGTACTCATTGTGATATATATACTATGACTTACTGTGATTCTAGCATATTCCCTCAATACACAAGTGTCCTCATTAGACTTAGATCCGTCAAAACGCTCTCAGACTACTGCAAAGCCATTTGTTCATACTCTAATCTGGGCAGTTGGCATGCTGTTGACGGTATTGGTGAGGAGGATTCCTTTTGCTGGGCTGTGCCTGGACCCGCTGGAGGTAGTGGTGTGGAAAAGGATGTCAGCAAAACTACATGCCATGTTGGACTCGATGACCTCCTCCCTTCATGCTGTCAATTTAATGCAGCTCATTCCGTTACCAGCCAATTCCACTGAGGTGTGCCAAGAATCACCTGAGGCACTGATTTGTGCCAGAGAAGATGATTTGTCTATCTGACTGTCTATCTACGAACATGTTGAATAAGAGTGCTATTTCATTGTGGTTATAATAAAGGAAGTATTAGTTGTTGACAGCTTAAATTCTTAGACACTACACGTGTTTTACACTTCTATTTGAGTCATCCGCCATTCACTTTGACAGTACGCTCCATGGCACTCTATGTTAATTCCTTTATCCGTTCTCCAAAAGCCTTTCCATCCAGTGTGTTCTGAAATCACATCAAATCCCCTCATCTGTGGGACAAAACGGTGAAAGGCAAAGACGCCGAACTACAACAGAACCGACTGCAGAAAATGTTAGGTCATCTTGTTTAATTCACTTAGCTCATTATTTCTTCCCCTTTTATTTATGAGAGTGCACATTACAGACACACACACTGTCTGCCTCGTCCTTTTTAACGAGTTTCTGGGTGTACGTTTTTCTCAGTGGGTTGAAGAGCTTAATAACTGCCAGCAGCTACCAGTTGAGAAGACAAACCTCCATGGTCCCTTCCCTTCTTAGTCTCTACCCCCGTTCTTCCCTCTGGCCTCCTTCTCTTCTTTTAATTTTCTCAAGCTTCTGGAAAGTGCTACCTCACCCTTTCTATATAACCGGGGCAATACTGTGTGACTCGCTGAAATGTTTCCACCACTGCTGAAACTGGACTGTTTTAGAGCCTGTTCTTGTGTTCAACTCTGTACAATGCTCTTTTCTGTGCCTTGTTGAAATCATTACCACCGTCGTGAATTATTTTGAGAGGAAGACTGACTTTAGTTACTGGTCTACAGGGAGATCAGACACAAAATCAATTAGAGCATCCAGGTATGAGTCCCGTATTTGTATCTGATGAAAAGGGCAATCTGTGTCTCTCTTCCACCCACCCACCCACACACCCACACACACACATATACGCATCTAACATCTGCTTGGAATGTGGTGGGGGCCAGTGCGGCGAAGAGGATGGAAAATGGCGTGAGAGAAGGCAAGGGAGGGAGAAGAGAGAGGGGGGGACACGAAGGTGATCAGTGAAAGAATATGAATGGAAGGGGGAAAAAAGAGAAAACCAGTGGGCATAAAGTCTGTAAATCTAGAGATGATGGTCTAAAAACAGAAGATCTAGAATAAGCCTCATCTGAGCCCTGCACACATGCCCTGAGAGAGCAGCACGCATCACTAACACACACTTCAAAGAGCAGAGCTCAGGCAGGCCAGGAACAGTCTAGACACGCTCTTCCCGTCACACCATCCAGTTCCCCTCTGTTCATTTGTTTTTTTCCATCTATGTGTCCCCCTCTGACTTTGTGAATGCTTTTTGACAACAGAGACGGATCTTAATTATATTTATGTACTCTTTTTGGTGCTCACACGCCTCAGGGAACAAGACTCTTCAGCCATGCTAGCAGCTCTGTGAGGCTGTCCTTAGGTACACCCGCGCGTCGAGCTGAATTACTAACATGCCGATTATAAGCGGGTATAGCCTAATGTTTATAATTGTCACCAGCTTAGTTTAGAGTGTTAGCATTAATGTTAGCATGCTAATTGCTAATTGGCACTAAACACAAAGTGCCTCGGCGGTTGGGAATGTCATTAGTGTCAAAACAACAATAACAAATTTAAACTTTGACCTGATTTGTGGTTCCTGGGGGGCTGGGACTTCATGTTTTAGTTTCATGGGAGTTCATACAATTGTATTAGAAGTTATACTCAAAAACTCAAATGTCAACCTCATAGTGGCGCTAGCGGTAAATGTCAAAGGATCACGACAGTCATCTTGTACTTGCTGGTGGCACCATGAATATAATTTGTCCCAGTGGCAAACTGTGGTACTGCAACAAATAACATGACATCCAGCTTCAAACATGTGCAATTGCTACTCTTTGTTTTATGACTTTTGAACTATCAAGGTAACATTTGTATAACTTTCAGTCATTAGGATGCATCCCATGATTTCATGGCAATCCATATATATATGTAAGAAGTTATGACTGGGACATTACCATATAGAATCACACTGCTAGCATGACTAAAGAAACTAGGTTAAAACAGTACAAAGTGGAAAAGCTTTGAAACAAGACAGAATAGTGGAAGAATATAAGGAAAGAGAGTGGAGGAAAATGAAATGTCCATCGGATGAGTAGCTCCCAGTGAATAGCAGGAAAGTCCCCCCTCCCTCCCTACATCTCCTCCCTCCCTCCCTCATCGGTGGTTCCAGTCATCAGGGACGAGGTCTGAATGGGAGCACTGGACTGAATCAAGGTTAGACACTGAGCAGACAGTAGGCAGAATCGTCCACCGAACACCACAGACATGCTTCAGGATAGTTGTGTCTCCATTATGTGTCGATCAGCATTTCAACATGCACAGTTTGTCCCGTCTGTGGAGTAAACGACTTAATCCTCTGCCAGTCTGTTTTAGTCTGGAGTTATATGAGAGGAAAATCTTTACAGACATTTTCTGTTCATTCAGAGTTTCGTGGTCTGGGTTTGTGAGTGTGTCATCAGCCACATGAAACAGCCAGCACACTGGGATTTCTGACGTACCCCCTGGTGCAGCTCTTTCCTCAGACCGTCATGACCTGTGGCTGTCTGCATATTTCCGGCATCGTCTGTGCCCATCTGTGTTTTAACAAAGACGCCAAAACATATGGTTTTTTCCCCAATTCTCCACATCTTCCATGTTCACCAAATGTATCCCCCCGAGACCCCCCAAACTCTCTCCTCATATCTATCTTTTTCCAACTGTGTGCATTCACCAGCAGACATCTGGATTACAACTGCAGACCATTACATGGTAACAGCTCCAGCCTTTATGATCTTACGGAGAGAAGTGGCAAGTAGCAGCCATAAACTGACAAACATCCAAGGAGTGGCATTACTGTAAACGGGCATGTAATGAATGGGCAAATTGTGCCCTTATGTTCCTTTCAAATGCGCTTTGATAAAAAAAAGTTGATTTTCAAACATACTACAGTAATAAATTCACAGCAAGAAGTCACCACTCTTCAGCGAGTCCCCTCTCCAGACAATGTTTATCAAAACCAATGAGCACTTTGGCATGGATTGCAGTGTTAAGATTTTCCATGGGAGAGCTGCCAAACCTCAATGAGATGTTTGTGATGAATCCCTTTAGATGGAAAGTGTATTAAACAGGGCCGAGCAGGAAGATTACCAGTCAAATGATGAGCGATGGAACAGTTGTGTATGTATGTATTGTATATGTGTGTGCGTACTGCAATTCACAGAGGAGCAGGGATGCTTGTATAAACATGCGTTATTCCCAGAAATCCATTACTCTTTCTGTGTAAAGCCTTGAAGTAAAGCAGGGGGAGGGGAAGATTGGTGAATTCAAATCAAGTCAGTGTAGTTCCTGCCCACTTGCAGCTCCTCCTGGCTGTTAATGCGTCTCTTTAATACGCTCATCCATGCATCCAATAACCATGGTTTTCTCAGCCAGCAGAAAGGAGGACTGAGGTGAGAAGGATTCGTCCCTGAGGCTTAAAACACCACAGGGAAATAGTTTGAATGTCTGAGACGGGTGCTCCTGGAATTCAGAAAGGCCCATCAACTTCAGCACTTCACAACCGTATTTCATAGGGTGGGTCTTTTTCGTGTGTAATAACATCTGCTGGGCAGATCTGGGGTGGGATTAGGATGAGAGGAAGGCCAGGGTCCATCAGTCATTGATCTCTATGACCTTTGTATCTTTTTTTTCTAAAAATGAATCTTACGATAGAAGGGAAAAGTCAAAGACCCAAATCTCTTTTCGAAGAGGGGACTGCTTTGTTTCTGTGTGAGTTTGAATCCAAACCCTCAGATTGGCCTTCTTTGTTAGTGAGGTTACTGAGCAAATGGCATCATGACCAGTTAAGGGAAAAAGATGACCACAGAGTGCTTGACTCAGCACTCTCACTGTTTCCATTTCCTGAATATCTCAATATGCTTCATGCATAGAATATCTGATGCAACTCTTGAGTAAAAGGTTGAACTCTAAGATAGGTTTGGAATGACAAACTACACCTGGCTTTGACATGTGATCTGTATCTGGATAAGGAAAAACGCATGTTAATGTCAGGGCGTTGTGGCTCTAGAGAAAAAGACATGGGATCCCCAAAGTCAATGTGATACATCCTCATGGAACCATGAATGTATGTACAAAATGTTGCGTGCATTCATCTAGCATGTTGAGATATTTCGGTGGATAATCGACTCTTTTAACTTGCTGGTGGCGCTAGAGTCAGAGGATTACTAGAGTCAGGATTCACCCTCTGGGGACAACCAGACCAAATTTGAGGGCATCCAATAGCTGTCAAGACATTTGAATAGAAAACAAAAATGTCAACTTGATGGTGCTAAGTGAAAAGTCAGGGGATCACCAAAGACATGGAGAATTCATCCTCTGGTTAACATGCACTTTAAACATGTCAACTTATATTTGCTTATACTTATACTTATACTGCAAGGTGTTTATGCAGGTGTTGACTAAATGGCCAATTTACATAAAAGATATCAAGTTGATTAGAAACATTGTTAGCTTATTAGCACCACTCCAAGCATGTTTTCCATGTGGGTAAGATTTCCCCACAAAAGTCATCTTCTGCAAACTTTGACTTACTAATTCAGCATTTATGAGGGATTCTAATTGCATCTGCTTTATCATCTGGTAGGCCATCTGGGAATAAGATCTCTCAGAACATCCAAAAATCATCAAAGCTACAACAAACCCATCAGAAACTGAGATACGATTACAAAATTTGATCCAGACTTTGGGAAAACCCCTTCTTACCCCAAGTGACATCGCTAATGTTTCAACATCACCACTTCAGACATGCAATGTGGGCATTTTGCTCTGAACTGAGACCCACCCAAACAGACTCCAGCTGGCCTGCGCTCTATCTCCACTGTTCAACTCTCTGATTAGCATATCCTGCTGGCTCTTAATTATTACAGCATGTATGTGATGTTTAATTTATGACATCAGCTCTCCAAAGAGTACAACAAATACAGAGAGGGACAGAAAGCAGCAGGACCAATATGTGAGCCAAGAACAGGGGCTGCATGCCACATGTGAGATCAAGGTAGTGTATTGAGTGGTTGGTTGCCTACAGAGTAGCGTGTACAGTCAGCCCAGGGTCAAGGAGCAGTCCAAACTGTTTCTGAGCTGCTGACTCATTCATTCAGTCATTGGGTTCATTTCGATTACATACAAGTGATGCAAAAAACTTCCCTCAAAGGCACAGTGACAGGCGGTCACAAAACACATGACAAGAATTCTATTGCTTTGATTTCTTTCAAGTAGGTGTAATGATTGTTAATCTTTTCTATCATAAACATATAACACCACCACCCAACATTTACTTACACTTGTAAGACAACAAATATATAGCAGTGGTGAAAAAAGACAGGAATGTAATTTCTTATAATTATACACAGCAGCCAAAGAATGAGCCCGAGGGATATATTCTGCTACAAAAAAATAAATAAACCCAAAACACTGGGCAGCCTTTCAGGAGAAATCAGCAGATACGATGAACAGTTTACTGAAAAGTTAATCTGTTTATCATCATTTTATGACTATAACATCAACATCAAACATCTGAACGCATATATATATATATATATATATATATATATATATATATATATATATATATATATATATATATATATATATATATATATATATATATATATATATATATATATATATATATATATATATATATATATATATATATATATATGCATGCGTTCAGATGTTTTATGTCGTTTTATGTTTTATGTCACACAAAGATCTTAAACGTTTGGCTAGATTCTTCACGATCTCACACAGCAGATGCGCTCTCATTTTAATATATGCACGTGTCTTTACAGGCATGTTTCTCAGCTGCGTTTCCCGCTCGTAAGCGCAACTTTAAGCGTATATTTAGGCTTTAAATCTATTGTTTCAACAATACACATGTAAACGTGAGGTTGATGCTCAATAAAAAAGCATGGGATAACTGTGTCTCTGGCCGCAGAGAGGAGGCAATGCAGTCAGCAGGGTGGGTAGTTCCGTTGGCTGTTAGCGGTTAGTCCAAAATAATAAAAGTGAGATAGTGGTTGAGGAGTCAACAGTCAGCAGTCAATCAATGGCAGTATTAAACAGGCAATATAAGGTGTTTTGAGAATGTGTGAGTCACTGCAACCATGAGAGGTCCATGAGCATACAGTCATAAGTGAGCAACCACAATATCATGCAGTTTGGATGAGTAGCCATGGACATCTATGCGTGACGCATAGATGCACACGCACAGACTCACTCACGCACACACGTGGCCAATGTCCTTATATCCTGGTGGGGATAATAATAAATGATTTTTTTAAATCATAAAAATCAGATAAAACGGATCACATCTGGAGAGCAAACGTTCTGCTGTGGTTTGACCAATTTGTTTCTATTTTACTTGCAGCTCATTTATATTTTCTCCTCGTTTTCTCTTCACTTTGATTGAAAACATTTTGTGAGTTTTCTCCACAAGAAGACTTCATTCACTGTGAACTGTAAACAGTTTACAGTGTGTTCTGGCAGCAGGAAACACAACATGGATATGCAGCCGGATGAAATCATGGTGAAAATAAACAAACAAACAAAAAAACAATTCCAAACAGAAATTCTTGAACTATAAATTATGAGCCTTAACTATAGTTGCAAAGAAGTGAAACTTGATGGAGGTAAAGAAGCACAGTGCATTTTTTAGGGACTGCTTAGTTGCTTATAGTTATGCTTCCAAGATCTTAAAGTTGGCTGTCAGACAGCAAATTCTTTATGCAAAAAGCAACAAGTTTTTACTAACTTGCTACAATTTAACCACATATACATGATGGAAAAATGAAAAAAATACTAAGCTGCGCACGTGAAATTCATAGAAATCATGGTTAGGTCAGAAAACATGTGATTCAACAAGCCATTCAGATTGAGCTCCCCTTCCTTTGTGACATGCAGACTCATCAGAATATACCACAACCACGGCTTGAGAACTATTTTTGTAAAGGTGCGCCATATTTTTCAGTCCAGAATGGGCTTTTTCAGTAAGGGGTCTTAAAGAGACAGGCGCTAAAACGGAGCGTTTCAGTCAGAGGGTGAATACAGGTATATTCAGACAAACAGTATGGGAAAAATGAAGTGTTTTTTTAAACATTAAATTGGCTCAACATGTTCTAGTAAAAACATAAAATACAAGTGTGAACCTGAAAATGAGCATGACACGTCACCTTTAAACATTTAGTGATGATTTCAGCCCACTCATTTTATTCAGTTACAGTTCAAACTAGTTTTATGTGCTGAAAATTTTCACCATAGGGAGTACACCCCAGGTTCAAGGGAGAGGTATTTCTCCAGAGCACAAACATGCAGGCCGCGGGAGCACTGCCAATTGGGGATTTGCACTCAATTGATAACTGGCAGCTGGTGAGTTCATGACAACGTGTCAAGTGTGTGTAGTGTGTGTGTGTGGAATGGAGATGTGGTTGCATCCACCAACGTGTACGAGTGTGTGAGTAGCCATGCTTTTATGGTCCAACTTGATGTATTACTCTCCTGCGAGCAGAACGCTGCTGAACACTTTCACATCTGCACAAGTATTATGTACTCTTATAATATTTATGTGAGCCCAGTTCTAACTAAAGGCCAATGGAAACTCTCTCTGTCCTAAGCACTCATATCATCATCTTTAAAACAAACACCAGAAGTAGGGGGTGTTTTCTGTGAGTTCATTTTTTGTCTGTATAGGTGCCTTTACCCCCACAATGGATAAGCAAACATCACAACTGCCTGTCTGCGTGGAAATAGAAAAGGCCTCATATTTCCCCCAATGAAAATATGAAATTCTATTCGAGTGTGTGACGACCCTCTCTTAGCAGGCCTCTCCCTCCAGGAGCCTGATGGGCGGAGTCAGGTCATTAGGGAGATTCAGCCCACCTGGTCTGGCTGCGTGGCTATCACAGAGATTTAGCTCACCTGATCACTTTAGGCTGGTGGCAATCAGCCAGTCTTTCTCTCTCTCCTGGCTTCCACTCCTTCCACTTTTAGTTTATCATTACACTTATTTATCTTCTAGACTTCTTTTTAGTTACAACCTGTGGACTCTCCTCCTTTGTCCAGCCTTGAGCCTGGTTGTGACAAATTGGTGATGGACCACACCGGAGTGTAATAGGTCTGCCTTCATTCACAATCAAAATGGGTTTCAAATATATAAGGTTGGAAACATAAAACACAGGCTGCATGATGTTGTAGACCATTAAAACTTTACTCATGGTTTATTGTGGCTGGATTTCTTTTTCCTTATTTCTGTATTTTGTTTATATGACTTGCCTGAACGAGCAGCCAAATCTCCAACCACAGTGCTGCCTGCCTCATGGTTGAGTCTACGTGGTCCACAAGCAGACTGTGTAGACTCAGCCATGACGTGATGGTTGAGGTGACATGGCACTGTACACTGGCCCCATTTGAGAGTTTCAAAAGGTTGAGCAAATGTCAGCAAAAACTTTAATATTTTGTATTCATCAAGTCAGTCGGTGCTGCCAAGTTGTCCATTACAGAAAGTTCAAATCACTGCGGAACTGTACTTCGACGAGAGGGAGATCCTAAAGCCGTGTGTGTTGCCCACACAATGGCTGTTGGCTTGTTCAAGAGGCAGCAGGCCCCCGTAAATGATGACCCTGACCTTAAGGTGTTCCTTTTGAATACGGGAACAATTTCTAAATCCTGCAAGCGGAGAATGTGGAAAGCTTGTGAACTAATGACATACTGGGATGCCCATGTTATGTAATGCTGTACAACTTGGGAGCAGTACAGCTGAAGAGTAACAATACTGAGAGTCTGCAGCCACTTTAGCAACATGGTGCTTCCGGTCAGCATACATGCTCTCAAAGCTGAACACAATCAGATGCTGGTGTTTCAGATGTAATATTTACTGTGGTCACCATCTGAGGTTAGCGTGTTAGCATGCTATTATTTGTTAATTGGTACTAAACACAAAGCACAGCTGAGGTTGATGAATGTCATTCGTTTTGCAGGTATGTTAACCAAAGACTAAGACATTGAGGGATGAACAACGATATCATCACCCTCTCAACCTGTTTGCATCAAATTTCATGGCAATCCATCCAAAATTTGTTGAGATATTTCAGTCCAAAGCGGTGGACTGACCAATCGTTGGTGCCATACCGAGTGCCTCGCTGCTAGAATAGCTTGAGATAAAAGCTGACTCTGGATCACTCATCACGTTAATGTTAAGTCAATTGTTACTTTGATTTCGGTTGTTTCAGTGCAGTTCTGAGCTTTGGTGGAAGATTACAGGCGGTCACAGTTTGTAAAAATATTCTTGGCGAACTGCTTGGGCTTAACCTTTTTGAGTGGGATAAAATGGAAAATGGTCTGAAGAAGTGAGTGGAATATAAACTGTTACTCCATTTTTCAGATTCTCCAGCACTGACTTTGGCCTTCCCTAACAGAAATATGCTTATTACCACTTTTAGAGATTTCAGTTTAGTAAACAGCTTGGAGTCTGGCGGCAGTCAAATTAACCACCAATGAGGAAACACGCATTTGAAGCATTTTTTTTTATTTTTATAAATGTTTCGACATTTTACTCAAAATATCCTCACATCTAAGGTAATCGGTGCAAAAGACACTCAGCTCATACTCAAGAAACTGTTGAAGCCAAACGTGGTCCTTCTTCTTGAGAAAACTGATTTGGAAACAACAAAATGATATAATCTTAAATCAGCTGTTCTACTTTTACAAGAGTGATGTCCTTTGTATTAAAAAAAATACCGTATCATACTATTGCACCTGTATTAAAATGAACACTTCAAACCTCAATGGACACAGACTAGCAACTTGTTTGCACAGTGTCACTCTTCAGACCTTTGCAATAATGTGACGAGCCGCCTTCAGTGAGAGAAGAACATAAAGAGTGGGTCTTGTTAAAACACATGGGTATGAACTGCCTTCCATAATTACAGTCACCACTACAAACAGCCGACAGGGCGGAGCTGGGCTCGCAGGGCTGGGGAAGGAGACATGGTTAGTTAATCCCTTAGACGACAGGCGACAACTCTGGCACTTTTATTCTTGCTGCTTTGGTCGAGGCATTTCATTTTAGGTCTCTTCGCTGGAGAGGTGATACAGCAGTTTACAAAAAAGAAAAAAGAAAAGAGTTGCCTTCAAAATGCACTGTAATGTTTTATAGGGATGTTTGTCAATGGGGAAACCTTTGCAATTATATGTGAGATTGGCCTCTTTACATAGTTATAACATGTGCAATTTAGTCAGTCAAGACATAACACACTTCACAGCAGTACATTCATGATGCTAGACAACCCTCATCTAATTAACTTCTACATCAAAGCCAGTGTAATGACTCAAAGTGTAATTTGTTCAAGTCTTCCCCCCACATTCAAGAAGAAAACACGTAAAGGCTTGCTCTTTTGTTCTCTCACCATCTTCTTGATTTGAGCTTCTTGTTTTTGGCAACTCTGTGACTTCTTGTTCATCGGTCCTTATGCACTTCATGTGTCAGAAAACATTAAACTTTCACTAATTTATGTACAGATCATGATTTAAAAAACTTAATTTGTGGTGAAAATCCAAGAACGCATCCATGTATTTATTTGACATATGCAATATCTTGACCTGTGATACAATGGTGAAAGATGCCCTTTGTTGTTTCAATGGTATATTCTTAAGACATCCAAAGTGTTTCAACAGAGCTCATTTTAGATATGCATTCCTATTTCAGTCACCTGCTCAAATTTTAGCACTCCAAAAACGTACTGTGCCTGTTCTACAAATGCAAATTTGGACGGTAGGTAACATTTTCAGTGAAGGGGAAAAAAAAGATTGTTCCTACATCCTGTGCAGGGATAAATGGTGCTGAACTAATAAGTGTGTTGAAGTACAGATCAAACAATCCAGTGTGGGTTTCAAACTCACAAGTCCCTTCCTAAGAACACCAATGCAACGGTTTCATAAAACATCACCATGAGCCACAATTGTTTAAGAAGAAAAAATGAATTCAAGCAATTGACTGTGGTGATATTTTATAAATGCATGCAAATTTTGAAGCTTTTACGTGTCTTAAAAAAGGTGGTTGCTAACAAGCACTTACATCATTTTGCTGACTAGTCTGCGTTTTCAGCCTTGCGTATATTCACACTCATGCAACCGTGGTGTAGATAGTTGTTAGCTTTTTACCTCTGGAGATTGCATTGACGCTTCAAAAAGCCGAACACATCTGCAAGCTGAGTGAGCAGTTTCACACATAAAAGTGGCGGTAAGTAACCAGGGTCCATCATAATAGAGTGCACTTGGGCCAGTTGTAACTACCTTACACCACTGCTGTAACTTGTCTCTTTATGCAAACATTGTTACGTCAATTGTTCTCTTATTTGTGCTTTAATGTGAACCTTTTATGCTGCCATCTAGGCCAGGACTCCTTTGGAAAAAAAAAAAAAGATTTAAAATCTCAATGGGACTAACCTGATAAAGTAAAAGTTAAATAAATATGTAACAGGCACTAGCTTAACAATGAGAAACAACTGGCTGACGATTGTTATCGGGGAGTTCTCGGAACACTTTCGAAGACTGTAAGCAGATGTAAGCAGATGTTCTGCATTTCTTGAATAGCACAAGATGGATCAAGCTCTGTATTGTTAAAACAGGAAGAAGGTCACGGCCCCACTGAACTCAAGGACCATGGAGAACACAAGAGTTTGCCTTTGCCACATGGGTATAAACCAAAGTCATTGATGCGCTCTTACAAAAGCACGTTGTCTCTGCAACCTTTTGAGGATTAGAGCAACAGTTCACTGTTAGCACAAAGGGTAATGCTCCCTGATCCTCCCTGCTTCAAGCTTATTTTTGCAGGACTTACAGTACAAGGCCATGCATGCATGGTTGTCATGTTGTGTTTAGTATAGTTAATACTCATTGATTGATTCATGCCTGGCATCAATACTTTTGGCCTGCGTAATTGTAGAAGAGGAAATCTGTGCTTTCAAATCTTTTCCAATACAACATGTGGATGAGCTGCAGCGGGGAGCGTGAGCAGACAGGTGCAACTGACTCCTTAAACACCGGTGTGTTTTTCTTCTCTGATGACAGACATTGCTTTGTCATTATTCCAAGTGTATGTCTAACCTTAACATTTTTTTTTTTTCTCTTTCTAGACTTAACAGTCAGGTCTCCTAACACTACAAAGTTTCCCTGCAGTGTGTTTAGGGAGGTGTGCCATAATACAATCTGGCACAGGATGGAGTCACCCACATTGAGGAATGGAAAATATGGTGTACTGCCATGAAGCACCGAGCCAAACAGGCTTTAACAATGCATAACTTCACCAGTGTCCATCTGACAGGGAAGGCATTGCGGGTTTATTTTATTTTCAAAAGATTCTACTACTTTCTTCAATATTAGAAAAACTATTTTTTACACAGTTTTTAATATATTCATTCTGCAAAGTCTTGATAATCTAATGACGCAACACTACAAATTGAGAAAAAAAGATCTGCAAAGTAATCTGGATATTGCACATCTGTGTTTCAGATGGCTGTCTGTCTTAATCATCTTTGATTGTGGTTTGAAATACAAAACTGCCGCGTCGACTCACGCTGTCTTTTTCTATTTTCTTTTCTGAAAGAGAAAGTCAGCTATTGGGTTTGCCCCTTTTTACACTCGCCTTCTTTATTGCTTCTATGCCAAAGAGCAAACAACACAAGAGACGAAAACATGCAGATTCACACTGCGAAACGGTATTTCAAATACCTTTTGTTACTGCCAGATTCTTGATCTTCAGCACAACATCCTACATTGTGAAAAGAAAATCTAATCTCTGTTTGAAGCTGCCAGGAGCTGCTCAGTGCCAGGATTCACTATTTATCTGGTCTTTTGTCGTACTGTATTTGAGTTTCCTCCTTCTGGCTCCTCTATAATCTATCATTAAAGTGACACCACAGAATCAACTTCATTCTGTAATTCATCTCCATCACAACTCTAGAGAGCTATATTTTGATGCAGGGTATGTGTTTGGGAAATGATTGAAAAGGTCATAAAAGACTGCAAGAAATCGCAAAGTTTAAATGTGTAATTTAACTTGTCGAAAGTTTACGAGTTCTTGACAAATGAAATGCTTCGATTTACAGGGAACCTGAGGAGGAAGAGGACCTGCAGATGCAAGCTGTTGTTTGTGTTGTCTCTTCTTTACAATCTTGCCAATAAAGATGTGCTAGTAAAATCCTCCATAGATTTTAAGATGCTAATGTCCAATTAAAACCTTAAAAAAACACCATTCTAACCGTTGCAATATGCTAAAATGCAGGCATTTGTTTCAAGTCAAGAACTTCAACAGAAAATAGTTATGATGGCGTCAGCAAAATTTGACATGAACATGAATGTACAGACAACTGGATAACTTTGATATTGAAGAAAACTTAAAAATTCAAGTTCTGCCATTCTAAGAAGTGTCTTTTTTCACCCTAGATTTGTAAAAACTGTTGCGAGACACGTGGCCCGACAACCTATCCTAACCTTAACCAATTGAGGTCAATGCCTAACCTCAACTATCTCGCCAGAGTTTCCCAAATCGAGGGTTACCATGGACAGCTATGCGAATATTCCAACAAGTCTTTACATAAGACTAAGACAATTTGTGTGCAACCGGTTTTAATTTAGTGATCTCCCTTCACGAAACACTTATGTTATAACTAAGTTTGAACCTGGAAAGAGCTGATTCAAACTGTTCCTGGTGTGTGTATGTGCCGAGAAAACTGGAATTTCTCAGATGAGTCCAATCATCTGTAGGTGTTGCTTTAACAGTGGACAATAATAATGATGGATTGAAGAAGGTTCTCTCTTACCTTCACCAAGTGTCGGGCTGGACAAAGAGAATGGCTCTAATCGTAGTAGCCCCCTATTCGTAATTCATCTCTCTGTTTCACTGTGTATCTTTTGTCTCGCATGGACTTATTTAGTGTAAGAATGTTCTGTCCGAAAGTCCTCAAATGAGACATAACCACCAATGGTCCAGCCTCATGAAACACCATGTTTCTGGTTAGAAGACAGTTTAAGGGAGCGAGTGGAAGCCTTGTACAGGAGTAGTTACAGAGCTTTGAGATTAGTGTGGTGTAGGTATAAAGCCACCCTAAATACAGGGCGCAGGCCATAATTTAAACCATATATCTGACCAAGTAACCATTATATGGCAAAGTGGTCCGTTCAGAAAGGCTGGTGTATTCGTGATGTAAATATCCTCTCCCCTTTTTGAGGACAAGCTCTTCATGTGATATAATTGATTCAAACATTTAACGCCTTTAAAAAACCAACAGACTGTAAACACATGGTAACAGGGGTGACCCGAGGTGAAAGGCAGAAGGTTGATATGCTTCGACGTGATCATACAGCACAAATAGTTGCAGCTTGTACTGATAACATCTGACAGGGGTTTGCAGGTGTGTGCTTTTCTTTTTGCTATAGGTGTCTCTGTCTGTCAATGTTGCCGCTTGTCTGATTCTTACATAAGGGCCTTTTGAAATGCGAATGCAGATATGGACCAGTCGTGTTATAATTGGTCTCTTCTTTAACTCTATGCTCCAAAGCTTAGAGTTTTTAAGATGGTCCAACTTAACACCTCAGAATGTGACTGGGTGTCAGATGTGGCCACAATATCGTGCCGTTTTGTCTAAAGCCAACTTTTACTGGGCTGTTAATGGAAGTCTGCCCCCCACTGGAACAGCCACATGACAGCTTATAAAAGACAGCTGCCATATTTGGCCGTTCTTGAGACAATGTTCTTCAGTGTAGATCATATTTGACATGCGTTTTTTTGTAATTAGGTCATATATGAGCTGCTTTTCCAAAGTTGTGACTATTCTCACTATATAAAAGACCACAGTGATATCTCACATTGTACTTGATCACCGCTTCCATGAGAGGTTGGCTTTTAACGTTGGTTGGTTGATTAACTATTTAGAGTTCCCTTTACATTTTTGTATTATATAACAAGAGTACAATATTTCATGCTGAAATTGGATCTTCCTAAGGTACAAACATCTGATTTGGGAGTTGAACTTTCTCAAATGTAATAAAATACAAATTTTGAAGGGAGAATTTCACAGTAGCAAGTCCACGGGAGGTACACTTTTTCTGCCACCTGGAAAAAAATGTGCTCTTGGCACTGATCAGTTAAAGCCAACTGGTACATCCTGTAACACCTGATTAATCAAACATAACTACTGTTTTTACGTGGAGTTTAGTGTTCATTCTTTTCTTTGGTTGAGCATGTCCAATGACCAAACGCTGGACTTTCTTGCCAGAGCATAACTTGTATTGCAGGTGCGCTTCAGTTGTCCATTGGGAGTCAAGGTTACTCATCCTCCAGCCTGCAGAGTGCTGCAGGAATGAGTCGGCTTTTGTTGCACATCCGGTTCCCTCGTCTCAAAGTCAATGGGTTCATTGGGTGCCTGAAATAAGGTCTGTGGTTACAACCTTGAGAGATTTTATAATGATGTTCTACGATATAAAATACATCAATGGAAAGCCCTGAATGAATTTCAGAGCTTTACGTGTCTTAAAAAAGGGGGTTGCATCGCGCCGACTAGTCCGGCTTGTATACTCGCACTCATGCGACCACGATGTAGTTCGTTTATAGCCTGACGTTAGTTTCCAATTGCGTTTCAAGTGTAAATTGGTATTCGTTTATGATTATCTTGCTGGTCTTGTGGGCCAAACAAGATACGACAGCCGTGCAGCACTATTGACTGGCAAAGTACCGAAAACCAACGGGCATGCAGTGAACCTTGGGCTTCTGGGAGCCTCTGTGGGTCCACCAGTTACCCAGTTTGGTGATTTTTAAATAATAAAGACAAAGTTAGTAATAATAGTATTCAACAATCATTTTTGAAACAACAACATGGCTGGTTACATGAAATAAATACAAAATCTTAATAACTTTTCAGTAATAGATCATCAATAGAATACTGGCCCAACCCTAACATGTGGAGGTACATACTGGGTTAAGCGGTGCCCACCTGTTGATACCAAATGTCCCCCACACTCCCAGGCTATTAGATCCAGATTAAAGAATCCCAACTACACACACAAAAAAGTTATTCAACTGCATGCCCTTTTCCTTCATCATTTGTCTCAGGAGCAGCTTGCTTTTTTCCCGCTCTGACTCTACTCCTCTGGAAATAGCGACTCCTTGTAAAAGGATTCGGAGCGCAAGAATTGTAGGCGTGAAAACTTTCCCTCCCCACCCACGGCCAATAACAGGGCCGGCTCTAATGTATGGACTCCTCTGATTTGCCCGGGTTTCCTGTCCGCGGAGTGAGTGACAGCCTAGGAGGGGGGGGAGAGACTTTTTCTTTTTTTCTCTTCTCTGTGTTGCCCCGTTGGACTTGAAGGGGGCTTTACGTGACGACCGAAAGAGTGGGCAACACTTCTGAACGGAGGCGCAGCGGTGCAGGACAGTTCAGAAACGCAGCGCGGAGAGGAGCAGTGCGGGAGAGACGGGCGCCCATCCGTCAACTAGCTGGATGAACGCACACCAACAAACCCTTATGGCTGCTTGAGAAATAACGATACACCCCCCCTCCCCCTTTTTTCTCTCTTTCTCTGGGACTTTTGGCTTTTTTTAGTTTTGTCCTGACCAGAAGCTGTTGCAAGTGTAATTAGTTGCTCCAAGTTGAAAAGAAAAGGTGAATCCACTTGCCGTGGACGTCTCTGGCGGTCATGGATACCCATATAAGGTGGAAAGTTAAACGGAGGATAAGGGACGCCCAAATCACTTTAGCGGTGATTCTGCTTTTTGTCACATCGCAAGCAAGTTCAGGTAAGATGGAGCTGTGAGATCTGCGCGTGCAGTTTGGAGCTGCGCTGCAAAAAAAAAAGAAAAAGTTTTTCACTGTGATGACCGCCCCTCCTCCTAAACTCATCTTTGTGCCTTTTTGTAATGTATGCAGTTTGGTCTGTTTGAAAACTATAGGACTTGTCAGTGTATCAAAAGACTCTTTTGAGAGAGGCTCATATTGAACTGGCCACTTATATTGTGTCTGGGGAACTGGTACTCCGCTGCTGTGAAGTTGTGCAAAAAAATGTTTTGCAAAAAAACATCCAGCAGCTGATAAATATATAGATCTAGGCCATAAATAAGCTTAATGGCTTGTTGTGGCAAAGTTTACATGCATAGGATGGTGAAAGGGTTAACTGCACACTATGTCCCTGAATTACAAATGCAATGTCTTTTTCAGATGTCACTTGAAGAAGATATCACATTTCTTTTTTGGCATTTTGCAGACTTATTATTAAGCTGTAATTACAACTTTTCTGTAGAGCAGCTCAAGACAATTTAAAAGTGCTTTATCTCTAGTTTTATTTTTTTTTAACTGATGAGAGGTGTGAGCATAACTTTCATGAGAAGGAGGGGCTGCAGCTCATCTGGAGTGGTAGGGTGGAGCCGCCTTAAAGACTGACATCAGAACTACAGTTTCTGAAGCACAAGTGCCCTTTACTTAGGCTCAAAACCCCCATATAGTTCATGAATTGCATTCTTCAAATTCTCCACATGCTTCTCGGTAACAGTTATGTAACTAAGAGTGTGACAATATGAACGTAAAAGTTTAGCATGCCACTTAAATATCAGTTAATTAATTAAACCCAGTCTGCGAATAAGGCTGGAAGGAAGACGAGATTTATTTTATCATTAGACCCTTCTGTGCGGTGCTGTTGTGTCCCATGGGTGCTCGGAGGTCACGCGGCGCTGTGGTAGTGGGTCCGGGGTCTGGCCTACATGTATTATTAGCACCTTCAAGACTGCCTGGCATGGTTGGTGGTCTGTTGTCTGACACGGGGCTTTGAGGTGAACAGGTGGTTTCTTCCGTCTGCTTCACGGACAGTTAGAAAGTGTCCAAGATTGTGCTGATGGTGTGGACCGAGTCGGAGGCTCAATTTGAAGCTCAGTCAGTCCACACTGTTGAAAATGATTGAAATAAAAAGCAGATGCAGCTGAAGTGGCTTTACAAGCTCATATATGGGCTGTCCTGTTAAACATATAAAGGATTTACTGCAGCCTGTTTATTTTCATGTTGCCTATAAACAATGATTGTTAACTGAACACAGCTTAGGTCACTTTATAACCGTTGCATCCATATCTGGGTCATTTTTAATGACGGGGGAGGAGATGGACTTGAGTTTTGGTGGGACATAAAAGAAATTGGGACTGAAACCATTTTGATGCTGCAAGCTGGATCTGATCAGCTCATAATTCCGATAGAGAGCAACCTCAGTCTTTTTTTGAAAGTTGACATAGTGGGAAATACTTGATGACGAGCAACATTTTAGTTTTATTCGACATGCAACCAACTCAGTTTTTGCTTTAATACTCACCCTAATGTGGAATTATGATAAAATAATACATTTTGGTATGTGCCTTCCCCATACAAACGGTAATTGCAAACACGTTGTCAGCAGTAAAAGATTAATTTTGACTCAAGCCACATGACCTCTTAGCCTCAGGGAGGACCTACATTCAAGCTTGTAGAGGCCTGCCAAACTCACCAGCACTGGTTATCTGGGACTTGTCAACTCTATACACAGTATACTTGCATTCAAATGCAGGTATAGCAAAATTATTTGTCGTATTATTGGGTAGCTATAATAAAACAGTAGACACAGTTTAGAGAGCTGCTGTTACATGTTCCATTTAATGATGCTTTTGTATAGTGTATATAGTATATACTATAGCAGATTTTATAGTTTATAAAGCTGTATTCATGCTGGTGATGATGTTTTCACCACCTGGAGGAAGCAGATCAAACTTAAAACCCGACACTGACAATCATATTATAAAGTTCAATGTGTTAGCAAACAGCGGCCTATTTCCAAATGCGGCTCTTTAGCTGAAAGGTTCCCCTGTGCTAAGTAGCTAACACGTTGCTAATGTAGTCTGTGTCCTGGCAGGTGTTGGGAAGCCAGGCAGGCGTAGGCTATGGTTGATTTACCTGAGCTTTTTCACGGAAAACAGCTGCTTTCTGATTTATATTTTGTAACTTTAGCTCCAAGGTTGTACTGGTGTAATTAAAACGATAAGTCTGCAGTCCAATGTAGCTTAGCTCATTAGCCTGTTAAATGGTTAGCCTGCCCAAAATGATAGCATATCATTTTACATAGGTCTACTGACAGACAAATAATAACGATTGAGATATACCTCCAGTGTTGCAGTACCTTCTCAACATGTATGAATAAAACATTTTTTGCACGCTACCAAATCGTTTGAAGTTAACAGCAACCTTAGGTTGAGGATCGGCGCAGTAAATGCAAGTCAAGACTGAGTCATGGTCCCCAGTTCTTCACGGAGTTCATCTGTCCTTGGCATTGATAAGGAAACCTTACTTTTTATCCTATGTGACAAGTGGTATTAACAGGAGGCCTATAGGACATCGAGGTTAAGAATGAGAAGAGGGGTCAGAGTTCGAAGGTGAAGGCCGGGACTTTGGGATTGCCACTGCTGTCAGGTTTACAGTTTCATTGCCTGAAGAAAGGAATTCTTGCTGTTGAAGCTCCACTGCTCCTTGTACCGGTAAATTCTCCGCTGAGTCTTGGAGTCTGACTCTTGCGCCGGCGGCCGTGTCGAAGGCATTATGCTTTCGGGTTATCCGTCCGCCCCGTTAACTTGAACACAGTGTCTCAGGAATGCCTGGAGGGAATTTCATTACGTCTCGCACAAACCTCCACATGGGCTATAGGATGTACCGATCAGAATTCGGTCAAGGTGACTGAAACTCAATAATTCATATGCTAATTATGACAATTTCACACAAATATCTAATAGAATAAAATGATGGCGTGAGGACATTTTGGACAGACATGGAAGTAAAGCAAGGCGGTAATTCTAATTAAGAATAGAATTTCTGCAGCAATTTTCCTCTTGTTGGACTAAACGGTCCGATTGGTATCGTTAGCCTGAGATGCAGAATTTAAACTGATTTAGGTGCTTTGTCTTTCTTGTTTTTAGCTAGTTGATGTTTCCAGATGTCTGACTGAATAACAGCCATTTACATGTAATAGACACCCTGGCCTCCTAGTGGGGGACCTCAGTTGCTTTGTAGTTTAAAGATCGGCATAACCGCTGTAGACCAAATATACCTTCTTCTCCAAGTGGTTTCCTTTGTGTTTTTTGCTGAGTTGCTTTTTCTACTTAGTTTCCTCGATCAATGAACTCTTTTCATAAATCGTAGAAAATCAGTTTTGACTCATTGCGCTGTGGTTTGTTATCATTAATTAACCAAATGTTTTTTATCTGTAACAAACATCCACGCAGGACCAGAACTTACCCGCGTCGAGCACTTTGGTCATCAAAAATACTGAAATAACATTCTTTGAATACCTTGTGCAAATGAAAACAAGGATGGATTTTGGCCAAAGCTACTGATGCTAATAGAGGGCAGCAATGAAAGGACCACTGGATATGCTAAGAAAGAAGGAAATGTGGTCATAATTCAAGAATGAAGCTATATATTTAGTAGGAGTTGGCATTTGTTTTACCCTCATGTACATTTGAAAGGAATGAACAGAATAAGGCCTTGCTGTTTTACTGAGCGCCTTAACATCTGGATTCGATAAGTTCCATTGTGCTGTCTGCTAAGCCCTCCAAAAACCTCGAAAAAATGTCTTCCAGATGTTTTCCTTCCATTCTTGGTGGAACAGGGGACCATGAAAAAAACTCTACTGTTGCATTTTAAAAAGAAAATACACCATTCTGTGCTGGTTTTAGAGAAAAGTCCTAATCGAATGGGGCCTAACATCTGCAGCCTTATAGCAGCGTGCCTCCACATCCAAGGTCATTAAAAGGTTCTTTTTGTTAAGCCAGCCAACTTCATGACGGGGTTAAAGGTTGAATACAGCTGGCCAGCAGCTTTCTTTCATTAGTCTCTTTATATCTGGACAGCTCTTCTTCTAAAGGAATTTATATGGATAGGTAAATTGTGCCTTTTTGTCACGGTGTGTAAAGTGATTCATGAGGCCAATTAGAAGCCTATATAGGTGATTGAATCCATGCCAAATTGAACAAATTGCATAACTTCTGGTGTGCTTCATTTGTAAATGTTACAGCTGGTTGTCATGAAAGATGCTATCGAACTAAGGTCATTCAAATTTTCTAACACAGATGTGCCTCTGAGTCATCACCTAGCTACATGGCAGCCATGAGTCTCGAGACACTGACATCACCCGCTCCCATCAGTAATCATGTAACTGTACTTTTCTGACTCAATCAGATAAGTGGCGGTGAGAAAAAGTGGCTTCTTGTGTGCGCCTATTGAGGTGGCGCTGAGGAAGGAATCAGAGTTAGCTGGTCTGTGGAGAAAAGCAGTGACCCTGCAACTGCATGTGCCACTTCAGCCTGTAAATGCGCGCTTTGTGGAAAGGACTCTGTAAATCAGCTCTAATGTCTGATAACAACATGGGAGATAAAACAAAATATGCAGGGCGAGTTTTTGACCCCGTGTCAGTGTTAAGGAGATCCTTTGTGCAGCACACACAGTGCATTATTTGCCATATCCTGGACAGTATATCATTTATTCCTTTCCAGACTAATTAAGGGCCAAATAATTGTTTCGAACTGCTCAATGGTCCTCTGTACTCACGACACAGCGTGCTTGATTTGAAGCCAGATGCAGATGGTTTTCTCTTTAGGTGTTGCTGGCCCAAAGCAAGAAACTGCTAGAAAAACCCAGGCAAAGATGGATCATTTGTTCCCTGAGAAAAGGGAAACAAAATGGAGGCGCTTGTGTTGGGAAAGTCAACGCGAACGCATCAGTGTAAATGTTGGATGTGCTACCTCATGATGCAACTCCCACTCCTGGATTTGATTTTTTTAAGTATGCTTTGTTGCAGCATACAGTGCATGGCAGAGTGAAAGGCTCACAAGCTGAGTGTTCACTTCAGCTGGGGAACAGTGCTTTTCTCTGTAATGGGTATTATAATCATTGAGCATGGAAAGCAATGTATGACTCATCCTTTCCAACCCCATTCCCCCCTTCCCCAGCCCGAGCTTAGCCACAGCCTTGTAGGAATACTGAGTGTAAGCATTTCTTTCCTACTTGGGGAAATACAAAGGTTTCTGGTCACTCCAGAAACTTCACTGTTGTCAGATGTATTCTATTTTTACTTTACTAGGCGATGAAATAAACATCAAGCCATTAAATCAGCATTAACTCAAGCCTCAGAGTTTCCGATTATTCAGCAGTACTTTGTAATTATTTGGTTTTGTCGTAACAAAGGACCAATCTTGAGTTTCACTGCAAGCTGAAGGAAACGTGTCAGACAAATGGAGAAAGATGAAAGTGTTTGAGCAACACCGTTACCTAGAAATTACAGTCACATAGTACTAATTTGCATCACTAAATTGAATGAATGTGTCTAAAGATGAACATATCAGTAAAATGTTCACTGACAACATATTTTTCTTGACTTTACAACACCCGCTCTTGCGCTACAATCATAGCAATTAAAGCATGACAAAACCTAAAGCTCCCATAGTGTAGAAAGTGATATTTCCATTGAATATAAAGCATGTCTGTGCTATGTAAATACTGTGAAATTATCTAAACGCATTACACACAACTTGTTTTTTTGAAACCGTGCCTTAAAGTAGCCGTTAGGACTTCCATAAGGTTGTGATGTCACACTTATACGGTCACCAGGAGAAGAGCCGCTAAGCTCTGTGTCGTTGACACTCACAGCGACAGCACAGATGCGGAAGAGAGGAAATGCTGCCCCATAAGAGCAGAGTGGACTTTTTCAGGAGGGGTGCTTAAAGAGACAGACACTGAAACAGAGTGTTTCAGACAGAAGATGAATACAGATATATTCAGACAGACAGTATGAGAAACGTAAAGGTTTTTTTTAAACATTAAAGCATCTAAACATGTTCCAGTAGAAACCCAAATATTATGTATGAACCTTAAAATGAGCATGACATGTCCCCTTTAACTATGGTTACGTTTACACACTCACAGCACGTGGTTAAGTTTAAGGAAAGACTTGTTTACCAATTGAAAAAGTCAAAAATGATTTACTGTTACAAGTAACCGAAACCACCATCTTTTCCCACACTGAGCTAAAATGCTTTTTTTGTGCAAGTCTATGTCAAAGTCTTGACCTTTGTACGCATGAAAACCCCCCAAAACGCCAGGGAGCATAACCCAGCTGATGATGACTTAGGTAAAGTAGGCTACTGTCAGTCTGGCAGTTTATTCACACGGTAACGTCTGTTCACCCACAGGGTTGATGTTGCTCAAGTGCGACTCTGGTTAAAGTGTCAGTAGGAGATGAATTAACGGTTGAATTGGCTGTCAATGCAACTCCGGCAGATTATTTGGCACTACATGATATGGCAAACGTTCCTTACCCCAGGCTGCAAATACAGTATGTTCTTATTATCAGTGGGTGTTATTATCCCTTTCACAGAACAGTGATTGATAACCTCTAAAAGTTCCCTTTATTTTTCCATGTTTGTGTTGTCACTCTTTTCAGCAATCCCTAGAAGCATTACAAGATTTTAATTAGGAGTTTGATTGTTTTAGTTGCAGGAAAAATATCCTTGTAAATCATTTTGGTGTTGCGTTGTCATCTACTCTTGTTGCTGATGACAATGTTCCTTTTGTGAGTGTACGTTGCATATTTAGATTGATTCCCATCATTCTTCACCTCAGTGACGTGTTGAAAATGGTGCCACTTAGCTTTTGAAAGGCCTTACTTGTGTGTCAGCGCAGGATAAAAAGGAAAAAAAGCTTCATTCTTGTGGAGGATTTCATATTTTTTAGATTCAGTGTCATTGTTTTGTGTCTGTGTGTTGGGCGGTGGAATATTGGTTGGGTGAGAGGAAATGGTGCTCTGAAGTCAGTGCTGCGGGGACCTATTTTATCATACGTTTCTCAGCAGTCACCCATCAAAACCATATCTGCTGTGGGAGAGACAGAATGAGGAAAAGATAAAATAGGCAGAGGGAAATAAAGTTGCTAATGGAGGCAAGAAAAATAAACTGAATGAAGCTGCCACAGCCGACAAAACTACAAAGGGTGGAATTAGAAGAAAAAGAGATGAAGGCCATCACATACCTCACATATAAACCATTCATGCAGTGTCTTACTGTGAAATGAGCATTCAGAGGTGCACATTGGAATCTTGAGTCAGTTTTTCCATCTTACTCTGTGGTAGACGGCAGACAGAGATTTAACCTCACTGCTGTGAGCTGCAGCAGGATACAGTGAAGTAAACCATCTGGTATTCCCCCTGTTAAAGCAATAAGAGTCTGGCTAAAGCACGGAGAGTACAGAGTACACGAGAGAAGCTCTGGTCAAAAAACTCTCTGGATCATCTTTCAGGACTGTGTGCTTGGGTTTTGTGTGTGTGTGAGAGTCAGTACGTCTGTGGATGTACGGGTAGATATGCACGACTATATCTGCAGCTTCTGGGTGGATTTTTCGTTCTGCCTCTGCATGTGTTTCGGTCAGACTGCTTATCATTTCTTTTGTTTCTAAATCTTGATTGGTGTTTCCTGTAATTTTACAATCAGAGGCTGGGTTTAGCCTTTGACTATCTCATTATGAATGAGTCAGAGTGGGTTGATCTTGACCAGACAACTTAGGGCATTGCATGTATAAACCAAAAGCTCTCACTCTTCTCATTTCCTTCTTTGCCTCTTCCTCCCTTCCGCTGCTTTCATGTGCAGCTCTCAGTCCCGGTCACTGGGTCAGTGTCCTGAAAAGTCTGGACTAAAGCTGTCAGATAAAATGAAACGTAACGGATCCTGGCTTGTGAAGTCACTTCACTTTACTCATGTCGGGGTAAACACTGTCCTCAGTTGCCTTTTGAGAGTTGCCACCTAAATTTGCCTTTTTAGCTTTTAATGGAGCAGCTGTGCTGTTCGTGAACAACACGGAATGTGGCAACAAGCTGGTAACAGGCAAGCAAAAGTAGAAAGGCGAGTCAATGAACTGACTCATGACTGTCAGTTACTCAGCAATATCTCTGTAAAGTTTGCCAACATTGGCCACTGGTCTTACCAGACCACGTAAGGCTGCAGCAGCAAAACCCCTGTGTGTATTGAATATAAATGAAACTTTTCATTTTTAAGAGAAAAAATGTGTTAATTCTACTTTAAGAATCATTTCTGAACTTTTCTAGTACAATATGCTGCACATGTTGGTGCAACTGAGTTTGATCCTCGCTGCAAAGCTTACGTGTGGAGGATCAGTGATTAATTAAGCCGAGGCGCGGAGGTGTGCGAGATTGCTTAGCATCTTGCTGACTGAAATCTCACTCAGTTTTGTGCTGGCATTAGTTTACTCATGTGTTGCATGTCTGCAGTAGAGTTGTGTGTGTTCTCCCACAGGATGTCCATGCAGTGTATATAATGCGTTCAATCTAGCAAGCGTTAATGCCCGCAGTATGATTTGCAGGTCTGGTCACATGAAACCCAGAAGCAACAACTTAAGGTCAATGCTGATGGTTCTGTGACTCGGGTTTGTTATAGCACTCTTGGACCTGATATCTTGATGCCTTTAGTACTTTGTAGTAGCAGAGGAGGGACAAGTTAATGCACTTTCATGAGAATAAACAAATACCCTTAAGGGGAAAAGGATCAGAGGCATTATTTCACACTGTAGTATTGAGTATAGGCTTTGTTTCAGGATCCAGCTGGCGCACCATCTCAGCCAGAGGTTATGCTAAACCAAATAAGGCTGTATAGCTGCAAACCCTTGCTTGTGTTAAATTGAGCCAGAGCATTTTATTATTAACTCCACTAATAATTTACGAGAAGATGAATGTCTTACTTATTTTGGTTACAGAGTATTGCTTTAAGTAATTAAAAGTCAGGGCCTTAATTGTAGCCAGCTGCATTCACAGTGAGGCTCCAGCTTCAATACAGTTGGCTTCAGTTTAAGTTTTAAACAGAATCAGGTGAAATAAAAAAAACGGAAAAATAATAAAATGTCTCACACCCTCCCTGTCTGTGATGCGCTCTAGGAGGGGGAAGTCTCTTTTTGGGCATTCTTGTTTTCGGCTGTGCTGGTTTCCAGGAGAGGCAGGGTCCTCTTTATGGCTGCTAATTACTCCTTGTCCTCAGCGCCAGGTCAAGCATGTGCCTGGAGAGTCAGGCCTCACTTCAGGAAGGGCTGGAGTAGGATAGGGGGGGCAGGGAAAGAGGGAAGAATGTTAATCTCTCCCCCCCCCCCTATGAAAAAGTCCTAATTCACTGGTCCGGCACCCCTCCGCCTGTCAAATGAAATGGTGCCGTCTGGAGTCACACAAGTGTTGTTGCAGAATGTGTGTATGTATGTGTGCATTTGTGGAAATTGAGGGTAGATGGATAGGTTAGGGGAATGGGATCCACCACAGTTTTGGCACCGAGCCGAGAGCCGGATTATGAATCTGGCACTCAAGCTACTGTTTAGAGAAGGAGAGAAAAAAGGTGGAAAGAAAGCGAAGCGAAGTGAGGTAGGGAGGGGACGACATTTGCAAAACCACACCATGCCCACTTTTCTCTGTAACAGTTGGTTGTAAAACAGTTGGTGTCACCACACATTTTGAAATAATTCACACGTAAACTACTAGTACTTTTATGAATTCATTATCCTTCTACTGCTGCGACCTCATCCAGCCCATGTCTGACAAAATAAACCCATAAAAGGCTGAAGACAAAGTCAACCGCTCGTCTTTTATCACATCACATCAAAGATACAGCGCTTTGCTCACTCATTTGTTCAAGTTCCCACTGTGCACATGGCACATTGAGAAGACCTACCTGTGGGAGTAGAAGTGGACACTTTACACCTCATCCATTTAAGAGTTTATCTTTCAGAAAAAAAGAGCTTTGAAGCATTTAAGAGGGTTTCATAGCAATATACACGGTTGAGTTGTGTAGAGTTTTATTTACTAAGTCTACGTGCAGTAATTGACAGTATTGCTTCTTCTGTTTTGCTTTGCTCCGTCACATGGAATTTAGTAAAAGCAGCAGAAAGGTGACGGCCAACCGGCAGAGAGCAAATGTACACAAGACCGTGTCATGTAAACAGTTACTGTGTACCCTGCCTCTTGGATGTGAGGGGCTGTGGTCAGAGGGGGAAAGTATTTTTAGCATCCGGTGCCAGAGGTGTTGGTCTCTCGAGGCATCTGCCATGCTAAGTGGGTAAACATCTCAGCTTAACAAGGTGGGACTCGCACCCATAGGATGCGGTCGGGACAGCTTCCGCTGGAAGGTCGACTGCCGGGGACAGAAATCCATGAATGAAGGTGTGCAAGGACATGTGAAAGATGGAGGGAAATCGAGCTGATGATGTTTGTGCCCGTCTGACAGTTTTTTTCTCTCTCTGAGAAAATGTCTCTTAGCATTAGGCGAGTCATGGGCTTTATTGGGGAAGACATTTGCTGCTCCCAGATGGGTTTCCGATGGGTCTATTATTTTGCAGTTGCCGTCTTGAGCGAGATATATTATGCTATCCTTTCACCTTCCTCCTCGTTTCCTGTAAGCTGCTAATTGGCCCTCTCCACCTGGCTCACCTCCAGATGACCCAGAAGAGGCCCCCGTGGCCGCCTTCAGATCAATCACGGGATCTAAAAACTTGGGTGGAAAAAATAAATATAACGGATTTTGCATGAGGAAAAAGGACAATGGAAAATGGAAATGAGAAAGTGGAACGGTTTGATGATATGACGGGCTGATTGATGGAAGGAAAAGAGTGGTTATCAGGGTTTGGAACGAGGGGCATCCCGATGACGATTGTTTCCTTCCCAAAAAGCGGCTGATCTTCATGGGATTAGTTTGTGTCAGTGTGGATTAGCAAAAGCAACACTCCTCAACAGGGGTCGTGACACAGTTAGCATCGACTGGATGCTCTTTACAGACCCCCCCCCCCCTTTCCTTCCCTTCTTTCCCTGTGGTGCTGAGCTGGCGGTTACTATGATGCTGTTATTGTTATTATGACAGCCATATTGTTTTGATGTTCTGTGAATGTAGGCTGCCATTGCCCAAAGGAACTAATTTAAATAATCTATCACGATTTGTGTGCTGTTGTCATCTGTAAAGTAATGAAATGGCTGTGGCTTGACGGGAACATCTAATCGCTCCACTGCCGGTGTTTATCTGTTAGTGTTCAGACACTTAAGTGTGGGGACAGACTTGACAAATAGGTTTAAGAACAAGACCAGCATTATGAGCACCTTTGCACATAAAGTGACACTGAAACTAGAGCTAATGTGCTCCCATGTTGACAGGATGATGTTGGAGTACTCTTACACCTCTATGAGTGTTACGATAATATGAGGTAAGATATGAAGTGTCACCATCAGAGTCTCTAGCAGAAGGGCCTACGCAAGGTTGTGTCCATATAAGGAAATGGGGAAACTGTGGTAGGGCGAGACTACACGAAGATGAGAACATGAACGTGATCAACCGTCGGCAGATCTTTACACTGTGGCTTGGGTTCAATGTGACATATAAGCTCCATCATTTAGACAGTGGTCGTCGTGTTTAATTGTTCGACAATTACGCTATTTCCGTGCCTTGTATGGGCTCCGTCTTTGCAACCGTCAGTGATCGATTGTTTTATTTCCCATGGGAATAATGTGCCGTTGGCTGGTCAGAGGGAATTACTGCAGTGTCGAAGCAGACTCGTGTGGCTTTTACAAGGAACATTTGCGGCTCTCTGAGTAAAGGGCAACAACTGTGAGCTTTGCTTTTGGTCAACCATAGTCCTTGTTAAACATGTACTGAATAAAAACGCTTTAAGTGCCGGTTTATGCGTCACTTGCGTCTCTCATACTGGTGACTGAGAAACCGTAACTGCCTGTGCCTGCCTCACTGACACAAGGAATTTATAGTGAACGGAGTCCTTTGCTTTAATGATGTATCTTCTGACATTTACTCAACTTTTCAGTTTGTCGTTGGCATACAAATATGCCAAATGCCAAATATGCCAGACAAATAATTGATAACGATGTAGAAGACATTTTTGATTCATGACAGATCAATTTGAGCATTTGTAACAGAACACTTTGTCATTCCGACAAATGATTACCCCGTTGCAGAGCGCTCAGAGGAGCTCATTAAATGAACCTCCTTCATCACCTCATGGTGAGTGATGGAACATTTTCTGGCCGGTGGGGGAGTTTCTGTCTGTCTTCATTATGAGCTGATGACAGACAAAGCTGTGTATTTGTTGGGACCCTTCACCTGCTTAGAGGCCCTGTCGTCCTGTGGTATGCACTTCTAGGACTATCAATAAAGTTATCCATTTGGCATGCTTAAATGCCGGACTAGGTTGGTTTTGCAGCTGATGTGGCGTGGTGCTCGGATTAATATATTTCTCTCAGATGAGGTACTACGATCTGTGTGCAGAAAAACAATTACAGCGTTTTTGGTTTGGATAACAGACTTCCTCCAAGACAGGAAGAGTGGGCTGGCTCAGGAGAGAGATAGAACGAGTGAGATGAGAACATCCTGATTGGGGAAATCACCACACACCAAATTGAACTCAAATTCCACGTTTTCTCCTCGAAATGGTCTTCACAGACTTGTTTCAGACGGTTTATATTTATGTGTATAAAGTGTGTTTGGTCAACAAGTGAAATAAGATACAATCAAAAAAAGTCAGCCTACTCAATGACTGTCTGTGGGGCAAACTGAAGTTTTTATACATTTTACAAACTCTTGGTCTTGAATACTTTGTGGGCTCGCTTTAGTTGGGTCTTTGTCTTGTTGATTGCAACATGCAATCAGACTTCAGTTGAGATGAGGAGGAAGTTGTTTTTTCCCCCACCGTCACTGTACAGCTGTGGACGGACACGTGCAGCCAGAGGCTTCTTAAATAGAGACCTCTGTTTGAGAATGTCCACTTTGTCTTTTTTTTTTTTAATTGATCTGCTCTGCACGTGAGCCATAATGACATCCAGCTGGAGGTTGTTGCAGAGTGACGCAGAGTGTACAAACACTCTCGCTCTGCCCATTCGTCTTTCCACCTTTCACTCTCGGATGGATGGGGCTATTGAACGTTTTTTTTTCTTCTTTTTCCTCTGAACGGTGTGTGTGGTCTTTGTAGCCTGACACTGGGACTTCTGTACGTGTGTGTGTGTGTGTGTGTGTATATCGGTATAATGTGCATGCTTTTATACTTGTCCGAGGGGTTGCCTTTGAAACTCAACATTCACATGACGACATAAAAATGCATCCAGCAGAATTCCACAGCATGCTTTTGTCTTTGTTTTATTTCTTAGAACTGTGCCATAAAATTTGTTGTTTGGTTAGCTCCCTTGCTTTAGTGTTTGCCCTCCTCTAAAACACCCTGACAGCTCCCATTCCTTATGTGACTGTCCCTATAGACATGACCCATTGTCCCTTCTTTTCCAGACTTAATGCTAATGCTAATTTGTCCTGGGTGGCTTTTTTGGAGGGTGCGGTCCAGGGTCAAACCCCGTGTCACATTGTTCTGACCCAGTTTACTTCTGCGGTGGCCTGGTTACAGCCGGGACGGCCGGCCTGAATGTGTGCTAATTGCATGGTTGTGGCCAAAGGGAGGCACTGGTAGGTTTAGCATCGCAGGGGAATGGATGGAAGGACGGGTTTTTTTATTCTGCAGCTGTAACCCATGATCATGGTGATCTATAAATGGGCTCATCTCTGTTTAGCGCCTAGACAACTAAAACCTTTTCTGAACCACTACAGTGGGATCTCCTGCTGAGTAACTAAAGCTAAAGACAGAAAATAGAGGTGTTTGACAGACAAAAATTCTGGGCTTTCAGAGGGTTGTATCTATATATAACCAATGATATTTGGGCTGTAAATTTGGACACAATTTACGTGCTTTTTTTAACCAATTAAAACATGACAATTAAATAGTTTTTCTCTTTGTGTCTCTTTCTCCTCCCTGCAGCGGAACCAGCAGACCTCTTGAAGATTTTAGATTTTCACAGTTCACCTGAGGGTGTTAAAAAAACGACGGGTTTCTGCTCACATCGGAGGTCAACACAAGGACCCGATGTGGCTTACAGAGTATCCAAAGACGCCCAACTCAGCGCCCCCACCATACAGCTGTATCCAGGTGAGTGTCTGACTCAACACACACACACTACTCATTTTCTCTCCAGACTTCAAACAAACCAGGATCATTTTTCCATACTAACTACTCCAGGTTAATCACTACGGATGTTTTTCTTTTCCAAGATCTTTCTTGGCCATCTGGTTCGCTTTATGACCTTTTACCCCACATCATAGTAAACTGGGATTATAACATTTAAACGTGGCTGGAAAGCAATTTATATCTGATTCTGCTCCCACCTAGCCAGTTCCTGTCCTTTCCCTCACAGCAGCAGTTTTATTGGCTTCTGTAACTTGATTATTTACATCAACTCTATCTTTGCTTTATGGGTTGTCAAGCAAGGTATGCCTGCTGTTTCATACTTCACTCCCCTGTCTCCCTCTTATTAGAAAACATACTGTATGTACACAGCCTTGTACATGTAAAGAAATACGAGCACATCTGGACAACTCTGAGTTAGTCCTGCTGCTCTTTCACACTCGAATGATGAAGATAATTTAGGGATAGAAAAAGATAATGCATGCTAATTCCCCCCCTTTGAAAACACACAGCAGATGCATGAGAAATCCAGCCCTGTAATATTTGATGTTGTAGGAGGAGCCTGACAAAGGAAAAGCAGTGAAAATAGGGGTGGAAGAGGGGAGGGAAGTCTGGGGTTTTGCCTTGTTCTATTGTGCTGACGTGGCTTTGGGTTACTGCTTTATGGTGCTCTGCAGTAGTACTTTCCTCTCTTTCCCCCCTTCTCTTTCCCTGCTTGTCTCCCTCCTTCCTTTTTTATTTTCCCTCAAATGCCTTTCTATTTTCCCTCTATCATTTCTCCGAGACCACTGCTGCCCCGCTGTGTTTTCCCCCTTTGTGTTTCATCTAAACTTTGTCTGGTGAGACATGCTAGGCTCCCTTTCTGTTTTATTTCACAGTCCAGAAATTCAAAACCATAAGTCTCTGACCGAGACTGCCGACTTCTGAAATTATTGTGATTAGATTTCCAAAAAAAGCAAAAAGCAAAACCTCTTCCTGTGAGCTAATCTTCCACGAAGCTTAGATTGGATGGCAGCCCGACTCATGGTCTTTTTGAGATGTTGCATTGGCCTCAGTGGACCTTTGATCCATGTCGTGGCTCTTCTTTGGGGCTTAGAGCAGAGTAAGAGAGCTCATGTGGCTGGCGTGCCCTATCATGCTCTCCAATCAAACAAATACTGCTCACTTTGAAGCTCCATGACAGCAGAGCCCATATGAGTCTCTGTTTAGATACACATGCTATAATTATACACGCTACAATGGATCATCCGAAATAACAGTCCACATAAAACAAACAGACTTAGAGGAGTTCACAACAGGCACCACGTAGTCTCAAGGTGCAAACCGAATAACTAGCCGCCTGTGGCTTGACGAAGTCTAGTCGAAGCGTCTGTGACGTGATCCCTCTCTTGTCTTGACATTAAGAAAATGTACAGCTAATATGTTCCAGAGGGCAGCTAAACGTGTGAGCTCATTTCATCCATCTCTTCTTTTTTCCTTTTAAGTAAGTTTGCTACTGAGTTGTGACTTTGGCCTGAGGCATTCGAGGTGCAAATTGCCCAAATTATCATCACAGCATCCTGCCTCCAAAAGGTTCGAAAAATGCCACATTTAGGAAACAAAGGCATGCAGACATGCTCGTTTTGTTATAATGTTGGTAATAAAAACAACAGTGGCTCTGATTGAGAACACTCCAGCTCGTAACCCCATAACCACAGACGGTCTGTGACGATGTGTCGGGGAAAAACGAGCAAGTGCAGACATGCAATCATTAAGCAAACATGTGGAAGGGATGATTCATTTGAAACTACTGAGTCACTGAAAACAGAAGAGTCCTGTCTTACCTTTACGATCTGACTGAGAAATGAGGAAACAGGGCAATGAAGCCGCCGGCCGTCTTTAACTTTTGCACCACACACTTCCCCATGTCTCAGTAGTCTGTCCTCGTCTAGCAACTCTTGCGAGAGTTGCATCTCCGATTGATCTGGCTGTTAACAAACAGAAAGACATATGATGCTGTAGCGCCAGGTCTCTACGGTTGAACCCCCCCAAGAATAAATCTTAGACTATTCTCAAACTATAGAGCTTTAGTCGCATGATGTTATTTGGGCCCTGAGCTTGAAACACTTCCATCCCGAGTCCTACCTTTGCCCATTAGAGCCCTGTACATCAAAGACACACACATCCATCTTCCTCTCTTTCACTCTCTTTGTCCATGTTTCCCATCCTTTTTTGCACACCAGCAGACAGGTACACTTGTTGTCTCTGCAGCAATGTGCAATCCCACTGGAATGCTGCTTTTCTCATACAGAAGGAGGGATTTGGACACAGCGATGACTGAATGACCAATTACTGGACACAAGACTTTCTACCCCATTTACCTGCTTGTGTGCGCACTGACAGATGGTGGAGAGGATCAGTCAAAATGCTGGCATAGCTCCTACCCCTCCCTGACGTTCTCAGAGAAGTTTGGTAGATTCCCAATGCCTCCAATGTAAAATTGGAGACAGGGTGGTAAACCACTCTCTCCGTCTCTTGTAACTTTCAAATAAGACCTCTCTCCATCAACCCAGAGAATAGTCCAAGAAAAATAAAAAACTAGTTATATCACACCTGAGACATTATATCAAAAATAAAAAGCAACTTTAATTGGTTATTTAATCTAGAAGAAATTGGTGGGTCGTGCCTGGTTGGCTGGTCGCGATGTCTTGTCTTTGTGTCTCTGACTTTCCGGGACCTTTTGAGTCTGACACTGATGATGGTGCTGCCAGTGTAAACTCCCAGGACTTCTGGCACCACAGCCCTCCCATTCCCACCATGTCCTCACACACACACACACACACACACACACACACACACACACACACACACACTAAATGAGGAATGAGGTATCGCTCATCTGGTGGCCCGAAGTAGCGGCTTGAGAGATGCATTCCAGAGAAACCTGAGCGTTTCTGAATGACCCCCCCCCCCCCCCCCCCCCCACACACACACACACACACACACACTTTGCTATGGGGTCCTGAGGAGAGAGTAAGCAGGAGAAAAGGTCACAGAAACAAGAGATTGCTCCTATTTCCTCTTCTCGTCCTCAATTTTCTATTTTTCAATACAATCACCTTCTTTCACCCGCCTCCTCTCAGATTGAGGTTCTCTCAGGGCATCTCAGTCCTCGTAGTGATGGCAGGGAGGACAGGCCACACTGCATAAACACAAACCCACAGATGAGAAACCCTGCTGCATGAATGCTACTTCAATTTAATTCAGAGGCAGTTTTATTCTCAATTTCAGCCCTGAGTGGTCTGAGTCATTTCTTTCTGCCCTGCAGTCCCACTTCTTCAGTGCCATTGTGTCTCTTTCAACCCACAGCTGACCCTCGACCCCCACACAAACAGCCTGTCCTGAGCCAGCGCTGAGTCATTGGGTCTACTTTAATGCAAAATAACTGCTATTACCCAGGTGTGCTGAATCATAAATCCCACTTGATGGGCGATTTTTTATTGTTAACATAGGTGATGCCCCCTAAACAAAATATAAAAGGGCAGGTGTTGTGCCCTGTGCAAATGCCCAAGAATTGGAGAGATGCCACCAAGAAAAGGCTGTAGCGAGAAGAACTTCAGCAGTAGTGAAATTGAGGTACTGTTAAAGAAACTTAAAGAAAGTAAACATGCTCTCGACCACTCATACAAGTTTCCATTACCTAAAAGAAGAGCAAAAATAAGAAAACATTGGTGAATCCTAGAAACCATTGGGTACCAACAGAATAAGAACAAATCGTGGATGCGAATATCTTATATCTCTTCCTGCACGAGGCCCATTGTCTCTGGACAGACATGGCTCATCCAACAGGATGTAGTGACAATCTGTCCTTCATCTGGTTTCTTTTCCCGTCGTCCTTTTTTTGCACCATAACACTGTCATTTCATAAATTTCCGCCCGCTCAAGTCTTTCTCTCACCAAACTCATCCATACGATGGTGTTTGAAGGGTCTCTTCCTCTGCTGTCTTACACCATCCTGTCAAAGCATCTGTCAATTAAAGCAATCTTTCTCATATGTTGCCAAGCTGAATTCCTGAGGGAGCGCACTGCCAAGGCATGTGCTCTCTCCGCATGATGTGATTTGATGCCTGCCATTAATGAAAGAAGGAATCATAGAAAAAAGGGAGGAAGACATGACAGGAAGGCAAACAGACTCCCAGATGCTGACTGGGTGAAAGACAAAAGAGAATAGAATGAATGCATGGCGGTGCTTCCATTTACTTTCTTCTTTCTTTTTCTACTATCTCTTCCTAACCTATGGTTCCCTTTGAGACGCCACTCATTGGCTAGTCACTCCGATTTCGCCTTTTCCAGCCTGTCTCCTACAATTCTGAGGAAATGGTGGCAGAGTAAGGGGGTTTAATGGCTGCACGAGGTGCTACAAAACCACCGCACCCGCAAACCCTGCCTCTCTTTTCTGGCCATCTGGAAATCTCCGCTCTGCACATACCGCACAGCAAAGATCTGTTACTGGAATCCGAGTGGTTTCTTTGCTTATGGTAAATATAATCCAGATATCTGGGTTTCTCTTAACAATAGTGGTTTCAACAAAGTCAGATTGGCTTTTTTCTCAAACTAAAAGATCAGACAGCCTCAAGTGTAGTCTGATCTCGACATTAGCGAGCAACAGTCTCCCCGGGTGGCTGGAGAGGCCGCCCTCTTTCTGGGGTCCTCAGAACACCCCACGAAGGGAATCTGTCTGGCAGATGTGCCCCACACTAGCAAAATGGAGGAAATAGTTGAGGCTGCACAGTGGAACAGTTGGAAGCAAACCCGTCTTTTTTAATGTCTGTTTCTGCACTTTTTATGTGTTTGAATACCAAAGTATTATTGGTATTTCCATACTTATGTGTCTTTAACTCTGTCTCCTGTAAGTTTTTTTTACTCCCATTTCCTCATCTCCAACCTTTCTTTGGAGCACTTCAGTGTCTGTTAGACCGATCAGCTGTGGGAGGAGAGAGAAGAGCGGAAAAGGAGGGGTTTGAAGGATAGTTCGACGAAGTCTCCCAGGATCACATGCTTTTGTCATTATGCTTCTCATCCTGTGCTGCGCTGGAAATGCTCCACTTTGCACTTCTAACTTTTTTTTTTTTTTTCCCCCTTCTGACCGGCCTCTAGTCTGCCAGCCAACCCTTTCAGATTAATCCTATCCTGTTACATTTTGGACACTCCACAAATTGTTGGTGCTTCCTTTCGGTGCTCAAAGCCCATCCTTTTCAATTCTTCCATTCTAAACTGTCTGTTTTTGTAACATTTCTTTCCATTTGAAGTAAAAAAATAAATAAAAATTTACATATTCCCTCTTAACACCGAAGAGCACAGCCTGTCTCCTAAAATAATATTAAGGTTACAACATCCTGAACACAAACACAGTATTTCATTTTCTCTTTTGATGATGAATGATTACTGCTACGTATAACTCTCCAAAACGTTTCTCTCTCTGTTCAACCCGCCGTCCGTCCTGCCAGGTGATGTGTTCCCGGAGGACTTTTCCATCTTGGCCACAGTGAAGCCTAAGAAGGGCAGCCAGTCCTTCCTGTTGTCTGTGTACAACGAGCAGGGCATCCAGCAGCTCGGACTGGAAGTGGGCCGCTCGCCGGTGTTCCTGTACGAGGACCACACAGGCAAACCCAGCCCTGAGGACTACCCCCTCTTCAGAGGAGTCAACCTAGCTGACGGAAAGTAGGTGCTCCGGTTGTTGGTTCATGCAGCTTCCCCTCTAATCAAAGTCCAGGTGGATGTGTTAGACTTTGATGCTGGTTTAGTTTGTGAAGCAGCACCTTGCCCAGGTGTCCCGTTTTGCAACAGATTTGTTAGTGACATGCAACCTCGTCAGTGTTCGTTTGTGATATTGTACATTTGATCCCTTAAAGTAAATGTGGATCTTTTGCATGCAAACACAGTGTTGAATTTGTATCACCGAACAAAAAAGGGTATTTTAAGAAAGAGTGAAATGAGATTCAATTTCACTCCAAAAAACAGAATGGGATGTATTTGAATTTGAGAGGCCGAACACAAAAGGCACTCTTGACAGTGCCTTAGCAGTGTGTAAGTGGACAGCATGTAACCCAGTAAGTGTGTGAATTAACTTCACCTTCCCCTTTCAGATGGCATCGAGTGGCCATCAGTGTGCACCAGCAGACCATCACCCTCATTCTGGACTGTAAAAAGAAGGCCACCCAGAAGCTGCTCCGAAGCCCTCACCCCATCATCGATACCAAGGGAATTGTAGTATTTGGAACTAGAATACTTGATGAAGAAGTCTTTGAGGTAGGCATTATACTTTCACTCCTAATCTACACGTTTTAATGGCATTCTTCTAATATTGCACTGCTTAGGACTGTCTGTATGTTAAGTAATCTTACCAGATGCACACTTGTTTTCCACTCGACTGTGTCCATTTGGTATCTGTGTGTGAATTGATTGATTGGTATTTGGCATCTCCCGTTCTACGCTATTTCCAAGGCTACTAAGTAAGGAGGCCCAAAACAATCCTTTTTGTGGACAATTCTCAGGCCAACTTGATTTAAAATCCTTAAGAGATTAAGAGATTCTCCATTCCAACTTCAGTACAGACACACATGTGGCTGTGGTATAAATGATGGCCAATCCCCAATCCCAAAGTCTGCGTGTCATGGCACACAGAATGGGGATCGTGGTAGTGTCCACATCCTCAATAGTAGTGTAGTGTAGTGTCACATCCCCCGACATCTCACAAATCAAATTTAATTTAACACATTTTCCACATCTTCCACACAAAAAAACACAATGTCCCTGAAGTCTGTTCTGTTTACAACTGTACCACATTTTTTTTGCATGTTCAACTCTGGATCTGTTGTTGCCGTTTAGAAGTTTCGCCTCTCTCTTGTGGCTGCTCTGCAGTTAAAACCCAGTCCAACTTAAACGTTATATTTCTGTTCATGGTTTCATGTCTGAATTATTTTTCTCAATTTGGCTGCAACATTTTTGTTTACAGAGGTTTTTAACAAGTGGTGACAGGTTTTCATTATAGGAACGGGGGCTTCACTTCTTCCTACCGCTTCTCTTCATGTGTATAAATGCTTCGTGGCGGGAGCTGAAAGATGAATGTTTAATGTGACTAGTGACAGGAAGCCTTTTGGGGGTTTCTAATACCCACAGATACCTGATGTGCATCATGACGTCAAACACTTTTTGCTTCTACCTAGTGTGACGAATCAGAGTTAGTTCGTATAGCGCCTTAAACAAGCTTTTGTGTGGACATTTGTGGCTCTTAAACATGACGCTTGTGAGGGACACACACACACACAAACACACCAAAGCGCACACAGAGGGAGCACAAGGCACAAGGAATAGTGTTGTCTTTGTCCCGTCGGAGTTGTGCTTGTTTAAAGGGGGATTAGTCTGTGACGCTGAGGCCCTCAATAATAATTAGTAACAGAGGCTGACTGATGTGACTGATGCTGAGCCAGCTGACCTTTAACCTCACTGCTGCTCAGCGAGAGCAGACAAAAAGAATGAAATATGACATCACTCCACCCTCCACAATCCCCAAAGTTGGTCTGGCCAAGCCATAGGGGAGATGGACATATGATCAGTCAAAACCATTAATCACAGTATGTACTGTACTGTATATGTATGTCATTATATACACAACAGGGTTAGATGTGGTTCATGAGTGAACCACTGTTTTATGTTGCACGGATCGTGTTCACATTCAATTGAAATTGTTGACTAGAGCTATTTAATGAGGCATGAATACAGAAGTGTTTGGTGTGTGTGTATGTGTGTTACAGCTAGCCTAAGCCTAATGGCCACTCGTAAATTCCTCCAGTTGCCAACAGCATGACTGCATTTATCCGGCACAGTTGTACTACTGCTGTAATTTCATTACTGCCCGTTGCACACTCGTCATGAGATCGAATTGATACAGGAACAATTTAAATCCTACCCAGCAATCAGAGCAGCAGTATAACAGTCCACTGGTTACCGTGGGACCAGACAGATATTTCGTGTGAGATGTTTAAAAGCCCTCCTGCTGTGCGTCCGCCAGCCGGGAGACGGGACAGGCTCCAGTGCGTGCAGAAAATGGAAAATATGCCACATAGTTTCCAAATTATGCTCAGGCTGCGCTCCTTTCCTCCTCTTACTCCCTTCTCCCCTCTGTAGTTTAGTCTGATCCTGTGTTGACTTTAGCCAGAGTCAGTTACCACCAAGAGAGCATGAAAGTTGAGCATGAAAACACCCACAAAATACATGTTTTCCTTTAGAGTCCCAATGCATCATACGGATGACCGCTGAGAAAGAATTTCCCTTTACAAAAAGAGAGAAAATCAATGTTTTTGGATTAAATAGATTAAAAATCATAAAATCAAAACATATATTTGCATAAAGAGACTTGAGGATGTACATATAATCTTTAGATTTACACTGAATGGTGTAGAGGAGCCTGGGCCTTTTCTCTACACACAGCAGTCAGTAGGCACGTTGTACTCACTGTATGCAGAGGTGGTTTGTGGTTTGGTTTCTGACATGGTTATTGTGGTCACAGAAAGCGTCTACCCTCTATAAGTACTATCATGTTACTTTCTTTTCTTTGTAGCTTGTTTAAGAGTACTGTAACGCGTGCCAGTAAAGACTGTGAAGGTAACGATTATATAAGAAGACGGGTATTTTACTTGGCAATCAATGCTCATCCGTTTTAAAGGAAATAGTAATTACTCCTTGGTAATGACTGTAATGTAAACATTCAAATCAGTCATTAAGAACCAGTATCTTTAATGACTTTTAGTGATGTTGTTTTTCTTCATGCCTGTAGGGTTATGGATGTTGAAAGCATGTGTAGTTTAATCTCTGTTCAGAATTTAGGGCCTGCAAGACATAGTCTGTCTGCAGAGTGTGTTCCTTGCTTTCCGTGTTCACTGTTGTTTTCCCGAGAGTGTGCCAAGAAAAAACAGAGATAATTTAATGCCCATCCCTCGGCCCTAAGTAGCGTCGAGTGAAATAAATGGCTGCTGTTGATTTGAGGGGAACACAAACAGGACAGATGGACCACTTGGCCTCACTCAGAGGGGACCCCAGGGGACCTCGAGTGAATCGAAGTGGCCGAGGTGGAGCTGCGCGAACACAGCAGTTGTTGTCCGGCCTCCATTGTTGCAGTCCAAGCAGAGCGAAAGTCCGGTATGAATGCGGGCGATCATATAGTGCAGTTTTTTTGTCACAGAGAGACATCAATTCAGCGTATTGGAGAGTTGAGCAGACTAGCCTATAGATCAGAAGAACAAGATGTTCAGGATTGAGAGGAGTGGGGGAGCTGCAGCGGTAGGATCGGGTAGCGGAGCCAAAACCTTTGGGTCACACTCTGGAAAGAATGAGGAGCTCTCTTCCCGCTGATGTCAGTCTTGGAACAGCAACCATACCACATGACATCATCCAGAGGTTTCCTTGGTATCCGCTGATAGGCTGTCCCAGACTGATGGTCTGAACAAGGGGGAGGGAGGGTGGGTGGGTGGTGGAAGAAGTGCATGTGGGGATAAGTTGGGGAGGATAGGTAGGAAAGCGTGATGTGCTTCAGAAGAGGAGGATTGGGGTAAAGATGTAATGAAATAAAGGATCAGAGATGGAATGAGTGGGGGAGTTTAAGGCAAATATGATAAGAGTGGGAGGGGACAACCGCATCAGTTGGGAGGCCTTTAATAGGGCTGGGATGAAGTGAGTTGTGTGGCTCACGTGGTGCAACCAGAGCCAGGAAAAAGTAGTAAAAAAACGCACTCGATGCGTTAGTATCTTTGCGCTAGTAGCTTTAGTATTGTAATGGCACGACGAGTTGTACACATCCTGTTTCCTCATCTTTACCCCATGACTTATCTTCAGTTTTCCTGACATTAACTCGGCGCCCCTTATTTACAGTTCACATGTATTCATGTGCGGAGGCTCTCCTGATTTACATCGTGACGGTTTTACAGATTTGACACCACTTGATGTTCCGAATTCAGAATCCTATTTAAGCCCATTTTGGCCCGGTGCCTGAGGTAGTAGTACAATTGGTTAGACGGATGTTTCCAGCTCTGATTAGGCTTCTGTTTTATTACTTGTGATTAGCTACACTCAGTAGCTCTAGTAACGCTTTTGAATCAGTGTACCTTGCCTCTTTGATTTTTTGTCATAAAAAACAGTTTGATGGATGGTTAACAGATGGATATTGGTTTCTCTTATGGAGCTCCATTAGAGGAGACCTGGAAATGTTATGCCCTGCTTGGGTCTTCATGAATTTCAAACAATTCCACTGTTAACTTTAGCTCCGTTTCATGCTGGCAACTTTTAGCCCTGTGTTTAGTCGATTTTAAGGGGATAACCCAGCAAACTCGGTGCTAACCCTGCTCTGGAGTAGGGCCAGCAAGCCCTGGGCTAAAATCGGGGCTAGCCCACTTTGGAATGTGCCAGGATTGTGCCAGCGTGAAAGCTTTCTAACAGCTCCCTTAGCCCGTGGCTAAGGACAGTGTGAAAAGCCTAATCATAACTTACTTGAAGATAGTGTAGTGTATTTTTCTGCAGTGTCGAGTGCAAATGTGTGTGTTTTTAAGGGTCGAACAATTTTCCTACTAAAAAAACAATCATGTCAGTGGAGAAGCTGGGAACTGCAATCTGTCCCAGCTGGATTTAGACATACAGTAATCCAGATGTTATTATCCAAATGATAATGGATAGTTTCAAAGATTCAAGTAGAGAATTTGTAGTGTAAATATTAAGTGTATATCACTTTGTAAAACTGTAGCCATAATGACACTTCTGAATGGTATGCTGTGGGGTAGTTTTGGAGTCAACTCTATCCCGGCTTAAAACATCCAAAAAACTTTTCCAAAGCATACAAAATGAAATCCCTATGCGTGTACATTGCTGTGCTCACGTTTGTATGCATTATCTTGTCCAAGGTATAAGTCATGCTTCACTGTCAGAACACACTACCTCCATACGTTTCAGTCTGCGGAATAGGACGTAGACTTCAGTAGCCCCAGGGAAGATGGAGTTTCCACCATGATAATTAAGAGAATTTCCCTAACTCATGTCAGATGTTTGTCTTTCGCCCCCTCTGTTATTCCTTTACTGTGTCAGCAAGCCCTGAAGTGTACCCTCAGCACTTTTATGCAGATTTCAGCAAATGGCCAAGCCAAACAGTCAGAATCTACGTCTGTTATATGAGGCCAGCCCGCTCTGGTTTCCACCACCCCAAATGAACAGGAAATGTGAATATGGCTGCCCGTAGTCCTCAGAGACGTGGATTTAGAATCTTATACAGAAGGGAGTGGGATGGGGGCTGAGACGCTGAGGATTGAAATGATGGAGAGGCCCAGATGGGATCCAAAAAAACAGGATATGGGGCACGGAGGTGAGGGATTGGTTAAGGTGCTGTGCGGTGGAGAAGTGGGGTGGCAGACGGGCCTGTTGCTCTTGGCAGCTGCTCTGAGTTTTGGGATTGAGCTACAGTCTGGAGGGGAAAGGGTATGTGGGTGAAAACGTACCTCATGTCTGGTAAAGTTCTGTAAATTTGTTGGAGTGGAAGTTCTCTGAAGGCATATGCGTGTTTTGAAACATGCATGCATGTACTTAAACGCATCATACAGCTAGTTTGTTTATGTGTCCATGTGCATTTTCGTGTGTGTGTGTGTGTGTGTGTGTCCAATCCATGCTGATTAATGGCCTCTGTGCGGCGGGCTGACCTCTGCGATGTTTTATTTGGTTTTCGTGGTCAGATTTGAGTATGGCCAGGCGCTGGGACTGCGAGTGTGCCGGTGTGGGCTGGCAGAGGGACCAAGGCCTGGCTCAGAGCTCAGGGGTGACTGTGTAAATATGTTGTGAAAGTAGCTCGCCTTAAAATGCTGCCAGAGCTCGGACCTCCCAGAGTCTTATCCTGCCCTGTGGGGCCCTCCTGCCCAATTTTTCTTTACTGACATATAATCCAGAAAAATGACGAAAACCTAGACTCTTTTCATAGTAAGTTCTGTACCTCCTGTTGTGCCGGAGCCATTGACCGGTGTCCCCGAGGATATGGAGAAATAATGAGCATTGATTTGTGCTGTCTATTTTGTGCTATGCTGCTCTAAGCATCAGCAGGGGGTCGCCTGACATCACTTTACTCTAATCAAATTAAGCCTTTTTAGGCTCCCCCTCACCTTATGCTTAAAGTATGTATGTGTATAAGAAAGAGAGGAGGAGAGCTTATTTGCATGCACTTAATTTTGTTACGTTTTAGCCGCTCGTGTCGCAATAATTTACCCCACTCATTAGCTGTCCATTGTGTCGTGATGTTTTGGAAACCGCACCAATATTGATTTCCGTCCCATGCAATCATATCTTTTAATTCAGAAGATGGATCACAATGAACTCGATCATGATCATGCATGATTGTGGGTCAGGTTCAGATGGAGACAAATGTTTGGCTTAATGCTCACGAGAGCACTCTCCTGCCCTCACCTGGACAAGACCAGAACATCCAGCACGGATTCATGTGTGTGGGCCGAACTGGGTGAGGTCTGGGAATGAAAGCCAAAAAGTTGATGTGACATTTGAGTAAATAACATACAGAAAGAGGAATAGATTGACGCTTTTTAGTGTTATTGATCGGTCTTTGTTCCGCTTCTGTAATCTTGGAAAAACTGCAGCTCGCTTCTCGATTGGTGCGCGTGTTTTGTGTGTGCATGCGAGTGTCTTCAACAGTTTCTTTAGGACAAAGTATGTGAAGTGAGATCGACTGTTGCTCACAACAGCCGCAGGCAATGGCTTTTCCACCAGAGCATTGGCCCGGAGAAGAGTCATATTTCAGCTGAGTCCAGGGAGATGCTGACAGCAGCAACCCTGTTATTGTCTGAAATTTCTGCCCTAAGCACCACTCTGATGTGCCACATGATGCTCCAGAGTGAAAAACGTTGCTGTCCCCTCTCAAATATGAAAGCTGATTGCATGTCTTTTATGGTTCCCCCAGGGGTTTGGGTGTGATTGTATAATTCCAGGTTTTTTTTCTTCCTGTGGTGTGCTCTGTTTGTCGGTGTGGAATTGCCGGTTTTTCCGTGCATTAATCATTTGACGTATATTTCGGTCTGCCTTCATGTCACATATCGGCATCCGTTGATGTGACTTGAAGTGAGCAATGAGTTATAATGTCCTGCTCTTTTTCAAGTGTTGGGTTTAACTAAGCGCCGTTATCAAATTCGTTATCGAATCCCTGACTCTGCACATACAGTTGTTGCAGTGCGGTTTCCTGTCGTCAAAATATAGAGAAGTAGCCCCCATATACAGTAATGAAGTAAATATCTCTTGCTTAAATGAGTTGCTGGACTGACTTTACCATTCAGCGGCAGAATACTAAATGAGAAACTTGGTATTAGCATACAGCTGGAGAGCAGCATAGGAATATTGACTGCTTTCCTACATCTATTAAACAGCAGCTTATATAAAGTTTGGCACCAGAATCTGTGGAGCGACGTGTGGGGAAAAGAGCAGCTCCGGTTCGAAGAAAGGAAATCACAACCAGTGATTAAGTGGGTCCAGACGTTGACAATAGTTTTACTGTGAAGGTGTGCGGGTTCATGGGAACTTACGTACTGTATGTTCTGTAAAAATGAATTGGGCCCTTTTTTCATGTCAATCCATTTGCTACTCAGGGAGAGCACTACAAAGCCTTCCAAAAGATCTGTATTATGTTTTCTTAGAGTTTCTGTCTTTATGTCATCAGGGATATATAATAGATAGTTTGTAATAGAAAGTTTGCGTCACAAACAGGCTGATAAACGTCTGCATTTGCAAGGCAGGGGTTGTCTAATGATGGGATGCTATGGAGCTGCATTATGGGAACTGTAGGATGCTGAGTAGTCAGAGCTTCACCCACACTAAGAACTACAAGTGAGGCTATCTCTGAGATGGCTGCTTTGCTTTTTGGCCATTCTTTTTTACTTTGGCCAAGTGAACAACATGTTTCTTAGCCTATTCATCTGCATTTGGTTTTGTGCAGTTCTCAGTACCTAACCTCCCTTTTTATAGCCCAAAACTTAACAGAATAAAACTTCAGACGGCTGGAACTGTTCGTGCTGAATGGTCCAAAATGAATAAGCACAGCTTAACTCAGGTCCACATTCCCCATCCAGCTTCTTTTCATCCCTTTCTTCTCTCTCATACGCCTTTGGCTATAGAGTTAGCACAATCAAAAGCAGCCATCAGCTTTTCCAGCCTCAATAAGATCCTTACAACAGCACACTTTTCTCTCGAGGCATGCAGACGCCTCTTTCTTTCTCTGTGTACATGTCACACCACATCATTAAAAACATTCTGCCACGGTGCTCTCTGCGCTGCGAGAATGTTCTCATTAAATGCTTAGGTGTATGATTGATTATCTCATTCTGGTACAATTAGGATCAAACCATTTGTGGTCAGGATGTGCCCTGACAAATCTTTGACCGCTTTGCAAGATGGAGAAAAATTGGTGTGGAAGAAATGAAAAAGGAAAGCAGTAGAATGGCAGATGAATAGGAAAGCAGTTGCAATGCTCCAGACTGCAGGGCTGTTTTGTTGTACAGAGGGCTTATTCCTTATTGAATGTGACCTCATTTCAAACACTGAATTCCCATCATCCCCTTTCAGCGCAGCTGTTGCACACAGTCTTGCCAGGATAAGGGAGAAACAGAAACTGATACCAAGTAAAGGCTCCTTACAGAACCCGACTTTGGACAAAAGGGTCAGAGGCTCAGAGGTAGCCATTTGAAAGTTTCCTGGGAGCTCCCGAGTTCATAGCTGGGAAGAGTTGTGTAATGGCCACTCCAGTCTTTCTGCCTTGGAGGAAGTTTTGGGATTTGTTTTCTCGTATCCACCATAAACCCCGCTGATGGCATGAGCCGTGGACGGAGCAAGAAACATCATCTCGCGTAGTCTTTTGCAAGAGTTATTAAAAGACCGGAGACGGGGGAGTGGGACCGGTGCTCCTCTGTGAACTGTCACTGGTTAGACCACAAATGCATCCATCCTGGGAGAAATTCAGCTGGAAAGATATGTTAAGGGGTTTCACATTTTCTGCAATTGGACATAATTAAAAACATTTCATCCTCTGTGGCGGTCCGTTCCCATAGTTGCATCACTTCACTCTCATACCCCCCCCCCCCCGAAAAAAAGACATTTGTTTCATTTGTTTTCAGCCGTTGTATTTGATTGATGTTGAATGACATCACTGCATTTGATTAGGACATGTTTGGATAGATGCAATACAGTGTTCCGCTGCCATATATGCATGCTGTTCAGAAACATGTGGCAAACACACACACACCCAGCTCCCTATGTAGCCCAGGGATCCTTCTGAGCCTTTTTCACTTTTCCCTCTTGTTCTCTCTTGCTCTTTTTCTATCAATCTCTGTTCCTTCCTCTTCCTCTCTTCCTTTAAATCTCTCACTTATGTTACTGTTCCACTCCACTTCACCTCAACATAATTGTAATACGCACACACTCCTTTCAGTCAAATGGCTCCGCAGCTGCAGGTCTGCTCATGTTCACCATGTCACATTGATCCATTCATCTTACACAATCAGCTCAAAGGTGAAATGTCCTCAGTTCTGGGGCATGGTTTGTGTTTCGATCTATCTATCTATCATCTTGTTGAATACTCACTTTGTGTGTGTGAGCCTGTGGTTGTGTGTGTTTGTTTGTGTCATCGTCCGCAGCGACATGCAGTCAGTTGTTCCATGTTCTCGTGTAGCTCCGCTCTGTTTGCTGTAAGCTTTTTGTCTCACACTCTGGTGCTCAACTCTGATGCAAAACAACACTGTTGGACCCCGGACAAAGTTCTTCATCATTCTGTCAGCCTTAGATTCCCCTGACTTGACCTAGTTTCAGGACTGCCTGTTCTGCATGTGATAATAACGCACGCAGATGTTCTCCCTCATCTCCATTTGTTTGTATGCCTTAATTTTCCCCCATGGGGCACAGAGTGTGAGACCGACGTCTCTGTCGCTGCCGATTGTTTGCTTGTTTATTGTCATGCATGACTTGTGTAGCTGTGTCCAGGGGGGTCTCATGACTTCTTGTTTCTTGTGGTTTCCAGGGAGACATCCAGCAGCTAATGATTGTAGCAGACCATCGTGCTGCCTATGACTACTGTGAGCACTACAGCCCCGATTGTGAAGTGCCTGTGCCCGACCAGCCTCAGAACCAGGACCCCAACACGGATGAATATGTGAGTAACAAGACCTTTCTTTAAAATTATGTTCCTTGAAACTTAGAGCTCACAATGCGGCTTTGCAAACACAAGACCATTACATTGCCCATAACTAGAGTAATTCTGGTGGATTTTTGCATACAGGACATTGTAGAAACCAGCAAGAGTGTTCTCATGGCTGACCTTACTCAAGGAAGTTCATTTCCCTTAATCCATAATTGCCTGTAATGCTCAAATCAGAACTCGGTTGGATCCTGTGCTGAAAAGAGCCTCTTGGCTTATACAAGAAAACTGCACTCTGCCAGAGGAAAGTGCTGACTGGGAAGAACAGGGTTATCAGGCTATGCAGTTAGTTAATAATGTTCAGGAATGATGTGGTGCCTGCCTAAGCCTGCATCCCTGCACCACGCCATTTTCTGCACTGAATACCAGCACACTGCATGCTGAATAAAGGTGTGTCAGAGAAGTGTTAAAATAGGGAACAGGAAGTCAAGTTTTCCTTGCCCCGGGGCCTGTCAGTATGCCTGCAAAGTACACAAAAACTTGACCTGTTTTTTTTTTTGCTAAAGATGTGTGACAGATTAATTAGGGAAGCACTGGAAAAAGTAATTTGTCATTCAGTCGTAACAAGTTGCAACAGGGGGATGCAGCATGAGGTTTCCCCGAGTAGAAGGCATTCCTGCGTGCTGCTGATCGATGGCCAGTCTGTCGCATATATATCAGCCGGACCCAGCGGCAAACGGAGCAGTGGATCATGTTTGAAAATCATGTTTTTTTTAAATTGATAGTTATTTTTTCTCTCTCAGTCACACTCCTGCTCAATGTGAGTGTCATGTTTCTCTCCTTCAGAACACAGAGGACAGCTACTATTATGAATACCCTTACTATGAGGACGTGGATGGCAAGCCTTTGGAAGCAAAATCTGATACTGAGACAGCCACAGAAGAAGTCAAGGTAGTCTACCAATAAGTGTTTTGCCACAAATATACGTCGTGTAGTAATGCAAATACAATCATACAAATGCGCCAAAGTAAACCATATATTGTCTGTGCCTTACAGGGGACAGATGGAGACCGAGTGGTCACCACAGTGGAGGAGGTTTTGAGGGGTTCTGGTGCCATCGGCGGCAAAATATTGACCAGCTCATCCTCTGACACATCCTCTGGCACATCCTCCAGCTCATCCAGCAGCTCCTCGGCGAGCTCTTCAGGTACCGCCACTGGTGGAGGAGACGCCTACGGAGGGGAGACCAGTCCTTACGACGGCTATGAAGGCTACGGTAACTACGACGGCTACTACGAAGAGTCCACGGCGTCACCCGACGGGGACACCTCTCGACGTGTCGCCAGCACCGACATTGGCGCCGGGGGCGAGCTGGATCTGGGTGCAGGCGGAAAGATTGACTCGGGCACAGGGACTGGAATCGAGAGAAAGGTCATCACCAGTGGAGGAGGATCTTCGATAACCATCACCGCCAATAACACATCAGTACGTTGACGTTAATTACACTGACATCCTCACTTAATTGTTGTTTGTTTTGGACCGGTAGGTCTAACAGGTGTATTGATGAACTGTTAGAAACATTTGAAGTCCTGTTCTTTACTTAGCTACACACTCTGTGCAAGTCCTGCCTGTAATTATGTGTTGGAGACATAAGCAGGGGCTTCTTTGGGCTCATCCTCGTGTTATAATCTACCAATCCACACGGGGGAAGCAAAGCCAATGGATGAAGAGATAAATACTTTTAGAAAAATCTCCAACATTGAGGTTTTTGGACACGATAGAATGATAAGTGTACAAAGATTGTGGCCAGTCGGGTGAAACATTTAAAGACGTCACCTTGGGCTTTAGGAATTTGAGAAACAGCATTTCTCTGTATTTTCTGACATTTTGCAGAGCAAACTATTTCAATTATAATGTGCAGATGTATCTATTATAAAAATAATCCTCAGTTGCAACTCTAGTCCGCTTAGTGTACGTTTTAACAGCTCCGCAATGCAAAGTAATATTTTTTTCTTGTATGTTATTTGTTTACACAGGAAGTTACCACCATCAGTTGCGTCTAACTGAAACCAGCAGTTAACACTTAATTGACTGTGATTGTGTTTTTATAGGGAGGAAGCTCCTACGATGACTACGGCAATGAATACGATTATGACTTGGAGGGCAAATCTACCACTGGTTTGGGCGGTGGCAGCAGCAGCAGTACAGTCAACGTCGGAGGCGGCGGCAGCAGCAGTTCAGTTCATGCCAGTGGTGGAGGCGGCGGCGGCAGCAGCAGTTCAGTTCATGCCAGTGGTGGAGGCGGCGGCGGCAGCAGCAGTTCAGTTCATGCCAGTGGTGGAGGCGGCGGCAGCAGCAGCAGTTCAGTTCATGCCAGTGGTGGAGGTGGCGGCAGCAGCAGTTCAGTTCATGTCAGTGGTGGAGGCGACGGCAGCAGTACAGTCCACCTTGGAGGTGGAGGCGACGGCAGCAGTTCAGTTCACGTCAGTGGTGGTGGAGGAGGCAGCAGCAGTACAGTCCACCTTGGAGGTGGAGGTAGCAGCAGCAGTTCTACCATCGCCATCGGGGACGGCTCTGTGTCCGTAGGAGGATCTTCCACCACTAGAGGGGGATCGGCCAGCGCTGGCACCGGAGCAGGGGGATCCATCGCCACCGGAACGGGCCTGGGCGTGGAAGGCGAGGGCGACGACTTGGATATGGAGCATGGGTTCAAGGAGGAGCCCCTCACTGAATATGACGGACTAGATGTCTATGGGGACTATGGGGACCTGGACCTGGAATACGAAGACAAAAAGCTGCCTGCTAAGACCGATCAGTATTTTGATCAGGTGAAAAATAATGGCAGGACATACTGGCAAAAGACATGATCTATAAGATGAGGATGTCATGATGATGGTGTTGAAGAGGAGGGTTGGCTGATTATGTCTGTGTGTTTGGTGTGCAGGTCGACGGAGCTCGTGGCGAGAAGGGACAGAAGGGAGAGCCTGCTGTTATTGAGCCTGTGAGTATCACTATTTGAACAACATACTTCAGCAACAGATGTAGGCCGCGTGCTCTTGCGTGCACACGGGTGTGTGCGTGGATGTTTATATTACATACAGTACATATGTATGATCCACATCCAAACACAATCAACCTCTCACTTCTGAATGACAATCCTATGGCCTAAAACATCAGGGCCCTTTCTCACAGTGTTCTTAAGCAAGGCCTCGCTCCTTCTGGTCATCAGACCCAACAGCTAAACATTTGGAGAACGGACATGCAGGGATTGTCATCTCTAAACACAGTGTGGGTAGTGTGTAAACATGGGGAGATGGAGGGAGGGAAGGGATAGAAGAAGAACAAAAGGGAGCAAGAAATCCTTTTCAAGCCTCTCTGCCAAAAAACTTTAAACTTAAAGCTTATTTTAAACACAAGCAGGGTAAATACATCCAACCTTTATTCAGATACTCACACAGTATTTACAGGTGACGACAACTCCTTTGATTTCTTTGTATAGGCACATACAGACACAGACGGAATTTATATCTCTCACACAGCTACAGCTGTTTCGCTTCAAACAAATGTCACTGAACTCCACTAAGTATACATCGCTCTGTGACTGAGTATCTTCATGTTTATATGTGTGAGAGCAGAGAGGAGTGTGTGTCTTAAGTCCACTTCCCTAGATGACCGCTTGTGTATGTGTGAGTGTAAGCATGTTCGTGGACCACATTTGTGTACACATCACCACCCAGCATGACGTTTCCTCTTGTAAACACGCAAAAAGCGGGTTATCACACAAAAAAACACGAACACACACACACACACACACACACACTTTTTCCCCCCCAAGGTCTAGCAGCTCTTCCCATCACGCACACACTGCAGGCGAGACACGGGCATAACCTGAGGACTGTCAAAGATCAATTGAGCTCAAAACGTTGAGCGAGTACAGCTTGGGGTTTGATGGAAAACAGCACAAACTTCAAATGAGTTATGATAATGTGTGGGTTTCTGTCCTCATACCAAAAAAAAGTTTAAATGTTACCACAAGAGCAACCAAACAAAAAATATCTCTGGGGCCCAAAGAGCTGCAGCGATGCATCTGTGAGTCGTCCACACCGAACCGAGATGGCTCTTTAGCTGTGGGGATAGATGGCAGAAATACCCTTCAATGACTTTGTTGAATAAATGTCGAAGCACAGAAGCATGTATAAACCTTTTGTCTTTTTGTCTTTTTATCGCATTCATGAGCAAATATTTTATCCGACAGTGTAAATTAATAATTATCACTTTAATTTCATTCGTAATCTCCTTGGCTTGTCCAGGTAGGAGAGCACCTCGGGGCGTCTTTGCCTTTCTGGCTCTGCATTCACTCACCCTGCTTTCCTCCATAGATTAATTGATTAATGCTAAATTAACAAGGACTTTGAGATGTGGAAAGTTGATAGGCAGGTGTGTCGGGACATGTACTCATGTACACTTAGCTCCTTTAACCAAAGCCTTGTGCTAATGAACAAAGAATATGCCTGCGGGTGCGTCTGCACGCTGAGAGATCGTTGCGCACAGATATGTGCGGCCATGATATAGACTCTTGTGGTAACTGATGATATCTGTGCTTGTGTGTTTCAGGGAATGTTAGTGGAGGGTCCGCCTGGGCCTGAAGGGCCAACAGTAAGTCTCTCCTTCTTTATTCCCTTATTCTGTATAGTCTCTGTTCTATGTATAAAAGCTGATAACGGTTTACCCAGTCTTCTAGTCCGTGCATGCTACGTCCTGTGGATAAGAACAAAAAAAAAGTTTTCGTGCTTTGCTGTGAAAATCCCCCCCGGCTGCCTGATTTGTAATGCAAAGGGAGCGGCCAAAACTGTTCCCCCGAAGAGATATGGACTTGCCCAGATGTTGAAGAACTTAATTATTTATCGAGGACGATTCTTTCAGACACCGTTGCTCTTGACACCCTGCCGATGGAGTCCCACAGAGGCCAGCCATTCAAGCGTTGAGCTATAGACAAAGAAAGAGCGCCTCGCTCTGGATTTACTACTCAACAAGCTGTCCCATATTGCCTCATGCATTCCTTTCTCCCATGTGTGACCACTTTGAAAGATAAAGGCGAGGACTTTTAGTCGAGCAAATATGACTGTTTCTTTGTGATGCATTATGCGTTTATGATGTGTGTGTAAAATGAGATCTTTTGCTTAACTTAGGGTCTCCCCGGACCCCCAGGTTCTTCTGGCCCACCAGGCAGTTCTGGAGATTCTGGAGAGAGGGTGTGTTTAAAACTGTACATGTCACACAGATATTCAAAGCTCTTGGAATACAGAAACTAACCACATTTCTGTCCCCGTGTGTGTGTGTGTGCTCGTGTTTGTGTTATTTTCCATGGAAGGGTCCTCCGGGTCGTTCTGGTCTTCCTGGTGCCGATGGTCTGCCAGGAAGCCCTGGAACTGTGCTGATGCTGCCTGTAAGTACAATTATCATGTTTTCACGTTTACCGACACTTAAAGCTCGAAAACGTTTTCCATGTGGCTTTACATCCATGTTCAGCCTTGTTTAAAGCCAAGTATGATGCATCCTTCCCTGTGTTATCAATAACTGACATGTGGTTCACAGTGTAGTGGAATGAAGGGGGTTTCCTTTGAAACCATTTTTGATATGTAAATATGTGCTTTTGCAGCCCCTTGTGGTATGTTCAGTAACTTGGAGAGCCTCCTTCTCTATCACTTGTAGTGCTCACTCAAATCTGCATATGTAAGGGCTTTCTCTCCCGACATAGTTTTAACTAGTGCCACATTCTTTCGCCAACATTTGAGATGTCCTACCACGTGTCCTTCCAGGAAGTCGTCTAGCTGTAGACAGGAAGCAAAGCAGTGCAGTTCTCTCTGTAGCTTCAGCTGCATCTAATGGCTTTCAACCATTGCAGTTACACAGCCATGCTATCGGCTTCCTGCGCTGTCTACCTTTCTGACTTTTCTTCCCCTTGTACTTGCAAGATGTCTGATACAGCTGCTGCTGGATCTGATTAGTTGTACAGATGTGAGGTTGTGGTTTTCGGGGGTCCACATGAGCTGTCTGGGTGAGCCCATGAGGCAAGCTCCGTCTGGACAGGAACCCAAGTCGTTCTGGTGTATCCACTGGCAGAAAGCGCAGCTTGAAATCTGATCCCTGAGCTCCTGGGCTAATGGGAAACATGCATTGTTGTTTCGCCCTCCTCTCACCAGACGACTCTATGGCCCAGTGTTAAAAATTGTGGCTTTAAACAGGGTTAAATTGCGTTTTCTAACACGATGTCTTTGCTTAAATGGTTCAGTGACTAGAGATGCATCTTCTCTTTATTCTCTGTTCTCTGCCATAAGTCAGAAAAAAATGATGTAGTTCCCATCGCGGTGCTTTTCTCTTCCCCTCGCCTCCCTTGTCGACAATTTGATGTCGCGGAACATTTTGTTCAAGGTTCGATGATGCACAGGAATGTCGGTAAAGAATTGCATATTGGAGAAGGAAAGAAGAGAAAGAGAGAATCGAAGACACACCAAAAGGCTCTCACAGATTGGCAGGAAGGAAACAAAAAAAAAACAAATAGCGGCATGTATTTGATTGTGACTTAAGATAGAAAAGGGAAGGGCCAATATTTAATCAAACTCAGCAAATTGAGTCAGAAGAAGGAAATGTGAGATTTACACAATGCTTGTGAAAAGTTCTGGATGTATGTGGTTTATTGTGGGTGAGCTGCAGCGGCTCTGACTCATCCCTGATGTTCTGAATCAACGGTTTGTATTCTTGGTAACAACGTTTCTGTGATGGTGAAATCCTGCAGAGTATTTCACTGTTGTGTTGCTCCGCGTCTGTAAACCAACGGGGACAGTCAGCCTCTCGAGGACTGTGCTCTGTCATCCAAGCCGGGATGCTTGGCCCGAACAAACCTGCGTTGCGCCACAGTCCTGGATATCCACCTATGGTGCAATGCTGGCATATCACCACCAGATGCCAGTAGAATTCGAAGCTCAAGGCAACGTCTGATGGTGCAGGTTTGACAGCTAGAGGCAGATGCTTCGCTCAACATCTGCTGCAGAGTTTCATGATGGGAATGCCGTATTAAAAAAATATTTAAGACATTGTTGGGAATAGATTCAAATGAAATATTCATGTTGCTGCAATGGCCATTTCACATTTTTCTCAGCTATTACTTTTGCCAGTGCCTCCTGTGTGCTGGTATCACCTTTGCTGCAGCGATAGTGTCACCAATCTGTGATTCCCTCCACAGTTCAGATTCAGCGCTGGAGGCGACTCTGGCCAGAAGGGACCTGCTGTGTCAGCACAGGAGTCCCAGATGCAAGCCATCATGCAGCAGGCTAGGGTAACAGTTCACACATAGACAGACTGCAGCAGTCAATATTATAGAAATGCACGTTGTTTTTTTCTCCATTTACCAAATTTGCTTCTCCTGTTAAAATAAGTCTAACTAGTTCTTATTGTGTTGTAAATACTTTTATTTGACTTGTTTTGCCATAATTGCATGAATACATTTATTTTTGACATGCGTCTCTTTGTATCTATACACATCATTACTCTATTATCGTCATTCATTTTCTTTATTTCATCGTCACATTTTATTACCCCGCCGTTGCTCACAAGCATGCATAATTCATGTACAATTTCACACACAGAACACATGAACACACACAAATACACTTACAGCACACACACACACGCAAATGGATTTACATCCATGTTATATTTAATCATACATCAGCTACATGTACAGCAGCCTTCAATGTTATACATTCTTCTATATACATACATATATATATATATATATATATATATTGTTTCCTCTTATTGCTTATTCTTTCCCTCCTGTGTTCAGCTGGCTATGCGCGGATCTACAGGTCCAATGGGTTTGACTGGCAGATCCGGCCCTCTGGTATGTATTTCAAAGCACCTTACGACAGACACAGACTAAATATCAATAGAAATATTGTGTAAAAAAAATAATCAACAGTTATAATACAAACAGTTTGTAGCTGAGTTGAAGACTTGTATTAAAGCTTTTATTTTCTTTCCTCTCAGGGTCCTCCCGGTGGATCAGGACTGAAGGGAGAGTCTGGAGATCCAGGCCCTCAGGTAGGAGATTTAAAAAAAAAAAATATATATATATATATATATATATATTTCTGAAAAACAGAAACAACTAAGTCAAAGCAAACCCCATCTGAAAATGTGTAGTATTGGATTAGTTCAAACTCATTATTTTTGCAACCCTTTAGTATCAAAGTGGTATGCAGTGTTTCTTGTTTTAGTATGTTTAAAGCAAAGTGTGTTTAAAAAAAGTTGAGTTTTAATCGAAGTGTTTTCGTTTCAGGGACCACGTGGACCTTTGGGTACCTTTGGACCCTCCGGAAAGCCTGGCAGAAGGGTAAGTGTAACACAAACTGAGTCGAGAACAGCAAAGACATATAAACATTTGGTCGTGCTTTAGATTTAAAAGCCAGGAATATTCTAGCCTTCATAGTATATTCACAAGGCCGTGTGTTAACAGTCATGTTATGTAACTGTGTTCATTTTTACAGGGTCGTTCTGGAGCCGACGGTGCCAGGGGCATGCCGGGACAGTCTGGAACCAAGGTACCTTGCCCACCACATTCATAAGGCATTTCAATGCACCGTGCTTCGTAATACCAGTTTAAAAGCCTGTTTTTGAAGCTTGTACAAGAGTTATGCAGCCTGATTGTTCTTTGCTCTTCAGGGAGACAGAGGGTTTGATGGACTGTCCGGACTTCCCGGTGAGAAAGGACACAGAGTAAGTTCTTTTGTGGTGCCGTGAGAAGTGTGTTTTTGTACGTGCGTGTATTGTTTTGACGCGTGCCACTGTTTAATCTAAATGTTTTGTTGTTATAGGGTGAATCTGGCCCGTCTGGACCTCCTGGTGGTCCTGGAGAGGACGGAGAAAGGGTAACAGAAAAATCACAATTTCACGCCTCCCTTTTTCTATTTTCATTTCAAAGAAGCAGCATGTCTATGCTTGTGTCTGATGTTCCTCCCCCCTTAGTCGTTATTGTTATGCTGCAGGAAGTCAGATATATTACGTCTTCCTCTTACCAAAGTCACCTTCTTTTGTCGGCCCCAGAATTTTGACTTACCACTCCACTTAATATTTATCTTTTGTATTTGCACACCTTTATCTGCCTCTAATCTCCCTCACCATCCTCATTATCCACAGCTGATGCAACCTGATCCCCTCTTTCCCCGGCTTTTTCTCCGTGCCTTCCCATTATCTCTTTCATAACACACGCACATATTTTCTGTCTGTTCCTCACTCTGACCCGTTATCTCTCTCTTTCCCAGGGAGATGATGGAGAGATCGGGCCCCGGGGACTTCCTGGTGAACCAGTGAGTGATCCCACGTATTACCATTCGATCTTACACCGAGAGATTCTGAGTTTTGAGTTCGATAGAGCTGAGAGGGCCGGCTCTCATCGTGTCATTGTGTTGCCGAACAATCAAGGGATCTGATATATCATCTGCATACTGCAGCCGCTGTTCATATTCACATAAATTGAGGTTTTTCTCAGCGTTATATTGCTGGAAAGTGAATGTTGATGAGGCTTTGCTGGTGTTTCATCTGTACAAGAGGAGCTTTGGAGGTGAGAAATGCAGGCAGCTCACATCAAGCTTGTTATAATAGCCTCCCACTCACTCAGGCAGGATATTCCCCACGGAGGAGAAAGACAGGGAAAGAGAAACCAACAGAAAGCGCTTGATAGCTGCTGTTGTGACTTATTTTGTCCACCAGGGTGTGCTACATTGGTTTGCATTCACAATGACATGACAGCAGGTCTCGTTAGGTAACTGTAGCTATGAGGCAAAGCACAGAAATGCAAAGCAATGTTTGACAGGCACAGCTGTGGGGAATTAATGTGTAGTAAAGAGAGAGAGAAGAAAGAAGGGTTTTCAGCTTTCCATCACAATCTGACTTGGTAGAATATCCTCAAGGACATTTGGGGCGTCAGGTTGTTTCCAGAAGTATCATTTTAATACCTGAGTGTTTAATAATTCATCAAGCCTTTCACAAGTATGATATCCTTCTCAATCTCATTTCCCTCCTGTTTTTTTTTTCCTCCCTAGGGGCCCCGTGGTTTGCTGGGTCCAAAAGGACCTCAGGGACCTTCAGGACCCCCTGTGAGTCCCCGTACCCTCCTCTCACCTTTTCATATCCATGCTGGTTCATTAGATTTACTGTTTAGTGAGCAGAATCATATTTTTTTATTTTACCATCTCATAAAACAACAGGAAACAACACCCACAGGGAAATCTAACTCAATATATTTCAGACAGCATACACAAAGAGTAGCATACGTTATTGAGTTAAACTTCAGCGTTTCAGACAAATGTCGACAGCAAAGCTAAAACTGAATGTAAATACTGTTTCAACTGATTTAATTTAACGTGGACAGTGCGCATCAATCAAGTGGCTTATTTTGCACTGATGTCCCTGTGCAGGAAGTAGAGATATCACATACAATAAATCATACCCTCAAAAAAAACGCAAAGAAAGCTAAAAGTGTCGCCGAAATACTATACCCTTTTCAGTGTATTACAGATGTGCTGGCCGTCCTTTATATGTGCTAAACATGTGTTCATCTCCAATGCTGTAGGGCGTTACTGGAACAGATGGCCACTCTGGACCCAAAGGAAACATAGTAAGTGAAGCTGGAATTGATTCAAATGTTTCGTATTATTCCCCAAATTAAACCAAAAAACGTGCAATTTCGGGAAGTGCAATGTGACTGTTTGATCTGATTTATGTCCCCACAACATGGGTTAAACACTCCTCCTCACACACACACACACACACACACACACACACACCAGTACAATCAGAGGATACTTAACGGATAACGAAGAATAGACCGGCTGTGTTTAGGTCCATTTGAGCAGTCCACCACCGCCGATTGTATCGTTCCAGGTCAATTTCTTGTAGCGCCTGGCCGTAATGAGAGAATACTTGGCTGAAGCAGCTTGACTGTTCTGTTGGGAATGTTCCAACTAGGTAGAAATGGAAGATCAACACCTTTCCCAGACTCTTGGACCAGGGCCATGTAATTGATTGCCAGTTATCCGAGAGTGAACGTGTGTTTGTGGTTCACCACTTTCTGTCATTAGGAAAGCAGGTGTGAGAATGTGTGTGTGTGTGTCCCGAGCAAGATATTGTGCTATTTGCCCCTTTAGGTATAAGAATGTAATAATGCAGTAATGCACTGTTGGACAGCTTCTGATTTATATCGGTTGAGGGAAGCATTTCGTCTTTAATGGACCTTATGGAGCAACGGATTTCTCTTCCCTTTACGAGGGAGGTTTTAGTCAACTAAATAATTTAAAGTATTTAAATGAGATTTCTAAAATTAACTTTTGTTTTTCTTCAGGGACCTCAAGGAGAGCCAGGACCTCCTGGACAGCAAGGCAACCCAGGTACCCAGGTCAGTGATGAACAGGTTGTCCGACGTTTGATTTTCTCTCATCCATCAAATAAATTGTTCTGAGCATCTTCTATCCTCTCCACAGGGACTCGCAGGGCCCCAAGGAGCCATCGGACCGCCAGGAGATAAGGTAAGATATCACATGATCACCGTGTTACAATAACCGTGTAACGTGCCGTCTCTGCAACTCCACAGGAAAAGAAAAATCTGCCAGCTTGATAAAATGTTAATAAACGCAGACCCGAAATCTGTAAAATTGCTGGAAGTTGTCTTATTAATTTGCATGAGCTGAAAGCCAAGTTGCTCTTATTCAGCTCCAAATGCTTATCACACTATTATGCAAACGGCTCCCCATCCCCAACGCAGGACACACATAGTGCCGAGTAGACAGATTTTAATCCCGATACGTTTTAATCCAATTTCAGCTAAATCACATTTGCCTGTTTATATCCAGTTTGTTGTTGAACAGTGTGAGAATGAATAATGTATGTATTATGTTTCTCCTGATTTATGAATGAAATACTAGAAGGCTGTGATATTTGATGAAGCAAAAATATAATAAAATAAGGAATAGATTGTTTATTATGTAAAACGTTGGTTTGAAGAAGTAGAAGTTAGCATGCTGACGTTAGCCTTAAGCTCAATACAACACTGTGTGTAAGTACAGCCTGACAGAGCTGTTAGCAAGACTTTTATGATACCTTTAACTTCTGATTGTCTTACTCAGTGATGTCTTTTCTGTCCTAACATCTTGTCTTCTGTCTAGGGTCCTACAGGGAAGCCAGGCTTGCCGGGAGTGCCAGGAGCTGATGGTCCACCGGTGAGTACATACATACCACACACATCTAAAGAAATGTATGCAAGGTGAAACAGCTCCGCTTATAATTTCTCATAACTGTGAAGAACAACACTTTCAAAGCAGCACATGGAATTTCCACGTTTAACGACACACTGAGATGATTATTTGTCTGAAACATATGTATGATACAACACATTCACACAGCTGTGTAACAGTTGAACAACCCGCCCACGCACACCGTACAATGTCTCCTGGTCCTTTAATGGCTTTTTGGATTAGAAATAGCTCTCCGCCATTGACACACTCTGCTTATTTTTTATTCATCCATGTGTTGCCTCCTCCATCAACCGCAATATTCTCTCTCTCAATCTCAATGCTCCCTCCCTGCCCCTCATCTCTGTCCTCCCTCGTATCTATTACCTTCTCCATCCTCTCTCACATCACTAAAAGCCCATCAGAGGCCTTGCAGAGCTCCTTTGTCTCACGAGAATGTAATCAATTTTCTTGTGTTCTGCGTCATCTGAATTTTGTGTTTGCATACACGCATGTGTACGGTTCGTGTGTAATGTATTCTGAAGTCCCAAAACGGCAGTCTTGGCTTTTAGAGCCCAGTAATAGCCGGTAGTGCCTCTATATTACTTGTGCATTAAGGCTAAAAAGCCCAAATGAGATTGAACTCTAAAGGCTCTTATTCCAATGTTCCACGTTGATACATCCTCCCATAGTTTTACAACGTAATCCCTCAGTTATAGGTGGGTGTTGTAGTATTTATGGTGGTAATTATCCTGAGATGAGATTCAATAATGTTTCCTCTTAATAATTCACAGGGTCACCCTGGAAAGGAGGGGCCTTCTGGAGAGAAAGGACACCTGGTGAGGTTTATTTCTTTCTCTGCCTTTCTTACGTTTGGAGACTACATTAGTTATTTTTCTGAATTTATTCCAGCTTTTCTAGGTTTCTTTCCTCTCCCTTTGTCCTAGTTTAGACACACATTTGCATAAAACATTTTGCATAAATGTAGATAACATTAGCACTGTGTGTGTATTGTAATTGTGTGTGTGTGTGCTACAAGCTCTCGCTAAACATCTATGTCCCCAGGGCCCTGCTGGCCCTCAAGGACCCATTGGTTATCCTGGGCCCCGAGGCGTGAAGGTGAGATTATCGACCTCTAATAAACCCATTTTTGATATCATTAGGTTGGGGTACCCTGCAATTATCTTATTAAAATCTTTCCAGCAATTAAGTGTTATTTTGTAAAAAAGCTGTAGTTTAACTAAATAAAAGCCTTAGCTGCCTAGCTGCCAGGAACTGTCTGGAATAGAATAGCCTCTGCTTTAGTTACAGAGACATGAAAACGATCTTTGTAATGAATAGATCAGGACAGGAAAGTCATCTTTTCAGATCTTACATCACTTTGCTCACGTAAGGTTAGTCACAGGGGCTGATGACAGCTCAAGGCGCACAGCCCTTTATCAGCCGCCGATAAAACCAAGACGAAAAGAAATCCCATCAAATAAAATCTTGGCAAGAGGGCGTGACTGATCCAATCATTAAAGCTCCCACTGAGAGAGGGGATCACACAAGTGCTTTGACTTCTTGCTAAAAGTCCCCCACTCACATGGCTGAAGTCTGAAGTGTCTGCTCCCTCGGGGAAGGATGAGAAGAATGGTCAAGAAAAAAGTAGTTGTGAGGATTTGAAATGCTTTTACAGTCACTCTCTAATCTGTAGACACTTTAATGAACCCATTACATTGTGTACCCTCCATAACACCCTTGTTTGACACATTTGAAGAGAACTGACAATTAGCTATCGGCCTGTAACATCTTTGTGTTCTTGCATCACAGGGAGCGGACGGTGTTCGCGGTCTTAAAGGACATAAGGGTGGAAAGGTAAGAGAGCTTGGGCTTATTTGCTGAGAAAGTGTCTGTGTGAAAGGAAAAGACTGAAATTGTAGTATTTGTATGAATTACACTGAATATTTGTTGCGGTCCTTCATGGAATGTTTCATGCTAATGATGATCTCAATGAAATCCTGTTGAACCGATGCTGGTACGGAAGAGAGAAAAAAAAAAAGGCGATCAAGAGTTTCTATGGCAACAGGGGATCTTGCCAAGACTCCGCATCTGTGTGTGTGTGTGCGTGTGCGTGTGTGCGCTCGCCTTTGAGTGTGTTCTGGGTGTTAACACCACACAAACGGTTTCAACATCTGTAATATTCCATTCTTTATCCTTTATTGCATCCTCACCTCTTTGCCTCCTTCATGTTCTCACCAGGGAGAAGATGGCTTCCTCGGCTTCAAGGGAGATATGGGAATCAAAGGCGACAGGGTAAGGCTTATTCGTTTACATTGTCTCAATCACATCTCGAACGTTTGAAACGTCGTTCTGAGAAAAAAAGCTAATTAGACAACTCTTTCGTCTGCTCTCAACGTTGGTTTTGTTGGGGAGGTGACCTTTACCTGAACTCAGTCAAATCACCAGCCACCTCCTGAGATGTTAGCCTAAGCCTCTGTGACTGCTGTGGAATTGTGGGTAATGAGCAAACATAAGGTGTTGCCCCTCTTGCCAGCTGTGAGCGTGTGTGTGTGCGTGAGCAGTTTCAAATCCCTTTTCTAGCCCCATCTGTCACTTTCCAGTCGGCAACTTAAAGTTTGACAGGTGTAACCAGGAACAGTTTCCTTCTGCAAACTGCATTAGGGATTTACAATGTCAAGTAGTCGGGAAACAGTCTCTTTTACAGTGAGAAACATAACCCGTACTTCAAACATCAATCCCCCAATCCCTGACCATAGCTGAGAACAGAAAGGAAGGAGAAATCAATGGCGCTCTAAACCCCTTCAAACCCGAGAGAGAGACACCCCTTTTTCCTCCGGAGATGTAGCGGATCCCGATGAAAGCAAGGATTTGAGGAGGCCCTCTGTTCTGGAGGAGTCACACATGGACTAGAATCTAAATGACTCATTTGAAGCATTCCTACAGAAAGAGTGTGTGTGTGTGTGTGTGTGTGTGTGTGAGAGTGCTTAATTTCAAGTGTTCTCTTTGATGAGCTTGCAAGTGTGAGTCAAGTACAGTTTGCTTGATGCCGTTTTATGTGGACTTGAGTGTGGGGCCTTTCATTAAGATACCTTTCACACACCACTGGGTCTCCGCAGCAGCGACTGCTTGTCAGAGCGAGTTTGTACTCCGTCATTTAGCCGGTGTCCTGCTAGAAGGGGAGCACGCTCGCCGAGAGAAGCAATAATAGGATCGCTTACTGCTCTGAGGGGCAGGCGGCGGTGGGAAAATAGCTTTACTTGATTATTTCTACAACTTGACGCTCGCAACTGTTTAAAAAGGGCGAACCGAGTCACCCAGAGCGGATGGACTTGTTTGCTTTCCAAGAAAAAAAGGTTGCGACACAAATGAAAATGTTATGACATGACATTACCTCATATATCGAATGACTTCCCCGTTGCTGTTAATGCTCCTGAAAATGTGGTTCCAAATCTTAAGTATGTCTCTATAACATGAAATATTCATGTAATGTTTACAGAACACGGTAACATAAGCAAATACACCCAGAGTTGGCATAAAGTATGTACAAGTATGCGAGGGGATTATGTTGAAGTATAAGTCATGTGATATTTGTGCTTTGCGCTTCCTGTGCTTTCCAGGGAGAGCTTGGACCAGGAGGACCCAGAGGAGAGGATGGTCCCGAGGGACCGAAAGGTCGCTCAGGTCTCCCAGGAGATGCCGGTCCTCTCGGAACGAGTGGTGACAAGGTAAGCTGCTTTGGCCGGTTTTGCTTCCACGACTCAAACACTCACACCTTACAGATAATGTGTCCTAAATGTTTGATCTAGGATGATAGCTCAGCAGGGCTTGAACAGCAACCCACATTGTTCATTGCTTCTGCTCTTTAACCAGCTGGGAGCATAAAGTGGTTCTAAACATTCCTTATTGTTAAATTGAACACTGGGTTAGCTGTTGCCGACAATCCCTCACACATTGTTTGTGGTTCTTTTCTAGAGGATAAAAAATGTCTTGAGTAGTTGTTGTAGACTGTGCCAACATACTTGTGCACAATCCGATTCGGCAAGTCATTGGCCAAACGTTGGAATGACAGCTGTGGTTGTGTTCCACAGTAACCACAGTGGATGTGTTGATTATCCTTAAAGCTTAAAGTGCTCTTAATCTGAATTGCATTTGCATTATGGCGGTAACACCGTGTGGTAGATGTGGGCACCGGTCTGTATCTGGATCACACATGAGGGGACAGCTGAGTCATTCTCATATTTGATTGAAGCCTGCACAGACGCCAACATTTCATCATTCAAACGCTGGAGCTGTGTTTAGCAGGTTTTCATATGTTAATTTAGTTTTACTGCTAGAATAACGCTACTATTCTGTATACATTCACAGCTGTACGGGTAGAAGTATAGTGCAGTCGGCTTGCCGTGTATTTAGGCTGGAAAGCTACTCATTAGGAGATCAACTTTGGATATAAATTCTACTGTTGATTCTAATATTTTTGCATTACTGATAACTCATTAAAATACAATATATTTCTTTTATGAAGTCAGATTAATACCAGGGGTCTCATTTGTTTAATTTTTGCATCATAAGCATCGGGTACAAAAGAATTACACAATGTGGGACCAAAGAAAAAGACAGTAAATAATGTCCTCTGTGGCTCTGGAAGGAGCTAAATTTCGGAATCAATTTGGACCGTGGTGTTAATCTGTCTCTAATTTGGCTTTTCTCATTATCAGGGTAAACTTGGAGTCCCCGGATTGCCAGGATACCCAGGAAGACAAGGACCAAAGGTAAATGCGTACATGTATTGCTCAACAATGAATTGCTCAGGGATCAGTACAGAGTAACTTTAAACCGCTATTGATAAAAGGACCCAATCCAATTGGCCACAATGTCCCTACACACTTGCGTTTCTGTGTGTATTTGAAGGAAAGTTCATACATGTGAAGTCTGCGTTGCTGAACTTTTGATGGCTCATCCTTTTAGCCTCTTTAGCAAAGCCGCAGTCTGACAAGTGGACATGCTTGAAGCTCCCCGATCAAAGAGCCGGGGACTTGAATATGCTTTTTGGTGTCAGCTCTCAGCTCCTCGCATGACAACAATAAAACACTGCTTTTATCCACGGCTTAATCTATCTCCTGTTTCATTGAATATGCACGGGATATCTCAGGGGAGTAAACAAGGGATATAATATTGAAGGTTTGTCTCTCAAATGATTAATTACTCTCTTACTCTCACACAGGGATCTCAAGGTTTCCAAGGTTTCCCAGGCGCCAATGGAGAGAAAGGAACGCGGGTATGTCAGACAGGCTTCTTATTATTCTTCTCATTCCTACAAGGGTTGGATCAATACTGGCGTAGCGTTGGAGACAGGCTGCTGTCCCAGCTCCACATTTATCAATGTAGAGGAAGTTGCATGGCTCTAAAATAAAGATTTTTCACCAAGGACAGAGAGACAATTGCATTCCTTCTTCTTTACAACTCACGCAACTCATTTCAAACCACCAAAAGCATTGTTTATCACTTTGCGGCCCTTGAGCAATGTTTCATTTTCTTTGTTTAAGGGATGGGCCATTAGCATGGCTGCAAGAGTAATGGTTCGCCACCACGAGTGGAACAAGGCACATAAAGCTTTTCATCTTCACAAAACATTTGCGAGGTTTATGAGACCAAGCTCCCAGACAGAAGGGGATAATAGTGCCATTAAGTAGCTCCAGCGCTCTTTTTTTTAAAACCTAAAAGCCACACAAACGATTATAATTGTTTTCCTCATTAAAATTGTATGAAGCCACTGTAATAGTAATATCGCTTTAAAATCATTATACTATGCATTATTGTTTATTAAAGTGTCCTATTCTTAGGAAGTACTGAATCTAATCAATAATTATGGTAATTTTGAAACGGCTAATTCCTAATTAATGATAAAAGGTGATCTCAGATCTCCTAAACCGCCCATTTTTGTTGAAATCTGTTTGCAAATGTGACCGTCTGCTGCCATTAGATTGGTTCTTTTAGAGGAAGCAGCCTCTCCATGATGCGACTCCTTTGATCATCGTGTGTGTGTGTGTGTGTGTGTCCTTCATGTCCACAGGGAACAGCGGGAAAGTCTGGCCCACGCGGACAGAGAGGACCAACGGTTAGTCTTACTCAGCAGACTCGTGCTTGTGGACAGATGGCGAGCTTGGCACTTGGGTGAAACTGGAAGTTCAACCTCGGCTTCCATTAGGGGAACCCACGCCGATTCAACCGAGTCATTTCAGGTCACAAATATGTCTTAGGACACTTTGTATGATTTTAATCACTTTGTCTTTTTCTCAAGGGGCCTCGAGGAGAGAGAGGACCAAGAGGACCAACAGGAAAAGCCGGACCAAAGGTGCGTCAAATATTTCACTGGTGCTTTCTTGCGTATTTTGTGGTACAAGTTCACCACTTACTCCTTATTTTGTCTTTTCAGGGTAACTCAGGAAATGATGGCCCACCAGGACCTCTCGGGGAGAGGGTACGTACCGTCGCATGTTTATAATTTAATTCTCATAACATGTAGAGTGAAAGTGATTATTGACCAGGAATCGTTTGTTGTGGCTTTCAGGGTCTTCCAGGACCTCAGGGACCAACAGGTTTCCCAGGACCAAAGGGACCTCCTGTGAGTTCTAACTCTTTCAAAAACACACAACTGTGTATATACACCCATCACGCTTTTCCTTTGTCATTCTTTACACTCACATTCATATGTATTTCTCAGGGACCTTCAGGGAAAGACGGACTGCCCGGACATCCTGGACAGAGAGGAGAGACTGTGAGTAAACTAGTTTGATTATTCAGCAATTCATCTGTATTCAACGGAGTCAGTTGTATGGTAATGTAACTCTGATTTTTCTTCTGTAATAAACAGGGATTCCAAGGCAAGACTGGCCCTCCTGGCCCTCCCGGCGTGGTTGGACCTCAGGTGGGTCACAGTCACTGACCAGCTTGCTGTGTGGCTCCCTCACATGTATTATCAGTGCAACTTATTGATTATATTCTTTTGTGCAGAGACACATCTCCATTAAGTTGCAGAAAAATAACTAACAAGTATCTCAAAATGTTTTAAAAGTTACACTCACCAGTGTGCACCAGTAAAACTACCAGAAAGCTCTCCGCATTTTGAATTTCCCACAAAAAAATGAAAGGATTTATCATCGTACCTATATCTCACCAGCCATGACATAAGTGTTGTTGATCCTCTTTCACATTAGCAATTCGTCCATTATGCATAAGCATTTAACAGACTTTCCCTCCCGGCCGCTCTGCTAATGCCGGCTGAGAACATTGATGATAACGGAGCTGTATGTGGCCTTAATGACGAGTAGGCCTCCTACGCAGCAAATGCTCAGCTTCTCCATGCCGAGAAATTGTAACATCTTTTTGGTATTGAATTGCTGATTTTGCTCACAGTCTTCCTCTCACTGTAGTTTATCTTCTTCACACCTCCTCTGCAACTGGGTTTTATCGCTGTAATTTTTTCAAATTGCAGGGACCAACAGGCGAGACTGGACCAATGGGAGATCGAGGTCATCCCGGACCCCCAGGCCCACCTGGTGAGCAGGGTCTACCGGGAGCTGCAGGGAAAGAAGGAGCCAAGGTGAATCCTGAAGCTCTATTTAATATTGTATCTTTTGTTTAGCGCTCCATCGGCATCATGCATGTAATAACATTGCTCCCAACCATCCATTGTTTTGTAGGATGATGTAACTACACTCATCTGGGTGTAATTTGGGTCGTGCAATCACAAGACACTAACAATGCATTTATAGAATTAATGCCATCGTGCTTTGACCTACAGGGTGACTTCGGTCCTGCCGGCCCAGCAGGTAAAGATGGCCCTCCAGGGCCAAGAGGATTCCCGGGAGAGAGAGGTCTGCCTGGCCCTGTGGTTAGTATTCCCTTCTGCTCAGAACAACAGCATCTCACAAAGTCAATATCTCTCACAGCTTGGTTGTTGCATAATAGTTCTGGGCTATTAAATCGCTGTAAGACTTTGGTTAACTTCAAGAATCAGACATGATATCACGTCCCTGAGTGGGCTTTACAAGAGAACAGTGTGCTCGAGGCTGTTTATTTTTTAAATCTTTTATTCTTTGACAAAGTCATGTTGTGCTAGTTATGCAATTCACACTGTTTCCTTACTGCCAACTTGTTAGAAAGAATTAAATTGCAGAAAGCTTTTTCGTTTAACTCTAGGGTGCAGGAATTATACGACATACCTGTTAATTTGTAATATAAAGGATGTTCGCAGCAGTTTTAGTAAAGAACTCTTCTCCCCGGCTGCTCTCAGCCTCCACTTTGGGGACTATAGGAGGTTTTACATTTCACGCTGGGCCTGTTCGAAGCAGTCCAGCGCAAGGCACGACGTGTGCTTCCCCAACAGATGTGTTTGTTTTCTCAAGCCTTCATTTTATTCTGCTCTGCAGGGGGCTCACGGCTTGAAAGGGAGTGAAGGACCTCATGGACCACCTGGCCCTGCTGTGAGTACAATTTACTGCATCCTCATCCTCAGTTTGTCTCTCTCACTCTCGCTCTCACCTTCCATATTCCGTCTCCATCTCTGGGTATTGTCTTCACGGCAAAGTTCCCACCCTCAGTTGTTCCAGGCACTTACATAATATAATGATATGCACAGTGTGCTACTTACATAAGAGAGGTCTGACCTATTTGGTAGATGTGCCTGATGTTATGATTTTGTTTCAGTGTTAACACTTGATTTCTCTGATATTTTGTGCGGTGGTGCTGTAGGGTTCTCCTGGCGAGCGTGGTCCTGCTGGCTCAGCCGGACCTACAGGTCTCCCTGGACGTTCTGGCCCCCAGGGACCTCCGGGCCCTTCCGGAGAGAAAGGTGGACCGGTAAGAGCATCACATTATAGAGATTGCTGCGACATACTGAAAAATAGCGAGTAAAGAGTAAAGCATGGCTGACAAAATTCTGAAAAAAAAAAATATTTCAGGGAGAGAAAGGACCTCAAGGCCCAGCTGGAAGAGACGGTATTCAGGGACCCGTGGGTCTGCCAGGACCTGGAGGACCTCCTGGACCATCTGGGGAGGACGGAGACAAGGTGGGTTGCTCTTCATGTCTCGTTTTGCCGCCCACGTAGATTGAAGTATGATGAAATTCAGTAAAACTGCTTTGAAGCTTTCACTTTTTGCGAGCTCACACACTAATATACAGACCATAATGCACACCTAGAACCTCACAAAGACACTGAACGTTGCAGTTGAGATCTAAGCCAGACATCCTCTTGTCTCTTTCCCTGTGACCTTAAACGCTCCAAGGGGAATTTGTCTGACAGAGTTTGCATCGATTAACGGATCTTTAAAAGGCGAACCTGCCTTGTTGCAGCTTTGTTCTCCTCCCTACAAACAGACAGATGAGAGGGAGGCATTTTGTGGCAATGGCGGAATGTGTGAAAGTGACCCTTTAGTATTCAGGAGCGAGAACAACTCTTCATCCCCTCGAAAAATATTTGTAGGAAGATCAGCCACATAGATACTCGGAGGATAATCTCTTATCGTTTGACGAATGCCTCAGTTCTTAACCGGACTTGCACCGGCCCCGGCGGTGCAGACGGACACAGAGAATACAGACGGTGTTTGCCATGCAGATAAAAAGGATCTCGCGAGCTAATGTTTACACTCATTCAGACACTTTCTCATTATAAGTCCTGTCCACGGGGAGCGAACAACTCCAAGGCCTTTATTTTAAGATTAATACTGCCTCACGAAGAGCACCGTCTGACTCAAACCCAAAAGTAAATGCCTTTGGGTTTGGACAGATATTAACATTATCTCTCCAAACACCCACAGCATGTGGAGGCTTTGAAAGAATGATGCAAGGTTCTTCACTCTGGGAATGCTGGTGCAAACAGGTTGAGATGGGACTAATTATCTATTCTGTTTCGACTGCTAGTAGCACCAGTGACTCAGCCATCATGATAAGCCCCCCCCCCCTGAAATTTAGATGTAGTTGAGTGTAGGTTTTATTGTGCTTTGATATGTTTGATATGAGGTGTTTGATGGTATTTTAACATAATTCATTGTCACACATATTTATCTCCCTCTCGCTTGTGTTACTGACTTTACTTTGAGAGTTTTAACTGTCTTCGTTTCACGCTGTGATCATGTCATTCCACAGGGAGAGCTTGGAGAGCCAGGCCAGAAAGGAGGCAAGGGTGACAAAGGAGAGCATGTAAGTTGTTTATTTATAGCATAAATACATTGTTTATCATTTTACCGCAGGAGGCTTTGAGTCTGATCCATTTTTACTGTATATTTGTGGGTTTCGACAGTTTTGAGTTGATTGTCCCTTCGATGTTTTCCTTCTCCTCTGCAGGGTCCACCTGGTCCCACCGGCCCTCAAGGGCCCGTTGGAGCACCCGGTCCTGCTGTAAGTGTCTAGTTTACATTGGGGGTTCAGATCATCCAACGCCTCATCTAGAGCACCACCCACCAAGCTTTGTGTCTCCTTGATTGTGACCCCTTTTCATCTTCCGCGTTGCGCAGGGTGCAGATGGCGAGCCCGGTCCCAGAGGTCAGCAGGGTCTGTTCGGCCAGAAGGGAGATGAAGGGTCAAGAGGATTCCCCGGACCTCCAGGTCCAGTCGGGCTGCAGGTGCGGACTGCGATGAAACATATAAACTATGGTCAAATGTTGTCATTGAGAAACACAGAGGCAATAATGGTTAAACCCTCTGCACACTCCCACAGGGCTTGCCTGGTCCACCTGGTGAAAAAGGTGAAACTGGAGACGTTGGTCAAATGGTAAGTATATACAAGGGACTGTGTTATCATTCAATACATCACAATACAAGACGGTTTTTTGCATCGTCCTGCGTCAGATGTTTGTCTTTACTCATTAAACCGTATCCTCTCTCCCGTGTAGGGTCCACCCGGCCCCCCTGGTCCCAGAGGCCCCTCAGGGCCCCCAGGAGCTGATGGCCCTCAGGGACCTCCTGGCGGTATTGGAAACCCTGGTTCTGTTGGAGAAAAGGTAAACCTCTCTTCTACGTTCGGTTTGATAGTGGAGCGGTGCAGCTGAGGTTCTGTAATGCTGTTTCGTTGTTGGCAAGAAATGTTTGTACATTACACCTGCCACTTCTTTAGTTGGTGTAAGTGTAAACACAGACATCTCCAAAACAAAGAATCATTTCAGTTATGCTGTTTTGTGCCGCTTTTCATTTGATACTAATTATATCTGTCCTGCAAGCAATTAAGTGAATAGACAATATAATCACTTCAGTAAACAAACTATAAAAGCACATTTTATTGAGCTTCATGTCGACACGCTAAACCTAGGTATTTGACTACAACAACTATTTTGTGCACATATTTACACACAGACATTATGATTTAATTGTCTCATTAAACAATATTTCAACTGAAGAAGGAACATCCCCCACCCATGCTAATACTGTGTTGTACTGTTCAGTCATGTATGCAGTGCTGTGTATCTGCGTTGCGGTACCCACCTCCAGGTAGGATAAGACTTTGCGGGGAGAAGCCAGCCTGGACTAAAGCTGCCTATGGCTCATAAAGTGGATGGGAGTAGCTGTTGTGATTGTCCATCATGGAAGTCCACTCAACCTGCTGAAATGTATTCTTTCAAATTGACAATGTATTCATCGTGCTCCAGCCTTTTTGTTCCAGATGGCACCTCTGGTCCCGCTCCAAAAAACACTGAGTGCCACGTCTCTCTAGATGTGTATTGTTTGAGTAACGATTCATTTTTCAGAGACGCAGACAACAAAACAAAGTGTTACATATTGCATACACATTTTTTATTGTAACAACCCTATCAGAAATACATGATGCAGCTTTAGTCCGGTTGACTGGTTTTTACTTCACTTTGGAAGCGACGGATTCGGGGCGCAAGCAGTTTGTTTGAGTGCTTTGTGGTAAAGACTGTAAATGATAGTTATTTAAAGGCTTCTGGGCCATTAATATTCCCATTCCTATTTATATGATACCCTTTTGAATGAGACGTGACGTTTATTTCTGCCGCAGAGTGACAGATGCACAGAAAATGTAGTGGACATGTTGCCACCCGCAACAGTACTATTGCTGGGTGCAAAGATTATGAATTAATTCTCAAAGACACTGTGTGATAAATGCATTATTATAAGGGAGCGCTCATATAATCAGCTCCTATTTGTTGCTGCTTTTTCATTATGAAAAGGCCTACTTTGGCAGCAGCTGGACTGCTGTGCTGTGCACTTTCTCATCACTTTCTCTCCGTAGTGATGGTGTGATTATTTTTAATCGGGTTCAGTCAATAGAATCACCTTTTGCTCCTCTATAATCTCCCTGAGGATAGCCTGTCCTTCTCCTGTGCAAACAAACACAGCTCTTTTGCCTAATCACTCTTTAGCTGATCTGGCATTTTAGTGGCCAGCCCAGGGGAGCTGGCCAATAAAGCTTCCGAGCTTCCCAAGACTGAGCTCAAGTTTTTTTCTTCTTTCGTTAACAAATCCCTCATATATCTGTGACGAGCAGCTGTCTTTAATGCTCTCAGTTTCCCTGTTGTCAGCAGATTTCCCAGGCAGCCCCGAGGTGAACATTAGCAGGTTGTTGTAAGGATGTTCAGGGCTCCTCAGATGCAATGTTGCATAAAGACCCGTTTCTAATACAGGAGGACCAGTCATGCTTTGAAACAGGCGTACCGACTGGTAAGAGTGGATTTCCTGACAGCAACAACAGACGGTTTGGAAGACAGCCACACACTAATTTGGCGTATCAGCTGATGTTCACAATACAGAGCTGTTGTTCATTGCTAGAGGGAATCTGGATATCTTTATCATAACACATCACCACTCAGCTTGGCTTTGGCTCTGCAGAGCTGTCCTATCGATTCAAAATATGACAAAAGCAAACATTTGTCCCTTAAGCAGGTGTGGCAGACTGCCTCTGCAGTAAAACCCCGGCGGCGAGGATTGTAGGCTTATGTGACAGAGAATAACGGTAGTGCCCAGTGTATAGGTGAGTCAACAGAGCAACTATCCAATAAGGCAGGGGGAAAGAGGACAAGATATATGGGCCGCTTCCAGTGAGAACAGTGAGGTCAGCGCCCTCCGGTGCTCCAGCCGCCCAATCCGCCCGCACTTGATGGATTGAAATCTCTCGTGTCATCTCTTTCTATCCCCATTTTGGTGACAAGGGTACCGGGACAGTGAGGGCTGCTGTAAATGATGGGATTTTTAGAACCATGTTAGATCAACAAATCACCTTTCTCTCTGTGTGTCTCTCTCACCCTCCACTCCCTCTCTCTCTCTCTCTTATCAGGGAGATGCTGGTGAAACAGGAGAGCCAGGTCTTCAGGGAGAACTTGGCCCACCAGTGAGTTATCCGATTTTCTACCAATTGAATCACTGTTGGTCAATAGGTCGACTACAAATCTGTGTATCTAATTATTAGGCTGTTATAAATTTTACGTTGACGTTACATTCGTCATTTTCCACTTCAATCTACGAGGACCTCATTACTAAAGTACTGCGTAATATTTTAGGGTCCTAGAGGAGAGCGAGGAGAAAAGGGAGAGTCCGGTCCGGCTGGTACAGCTGGACCTCCTGGCCCTAAGGGTCCCCCTGGAGATGATGGTCCCAAAGGCAGCCCAGTAAGTCTTTTTCCACCTTCGACCTCAGACAATACAAATCAATGTACCCTCAAAGCTGATTTTACCTCACACAAAGGACGACCATTGTGACTTTCAGCTCAATATCTTTTCCAAAACAAAGTGATTCAAGTTTTATTGATTTTCAGGGTCCAAGTGGTTTCCCCGGTGACCCTGGCCCCCCTGGAGAGACCGGTCCAGCTGTACGTATGGCATGAGCAAATTAATTGTGAAAATGATATGCCTTACACTGTGTTTTTGATGCAATGCAGCACGACTGAGGCTCTCTTCATTTTGTATGCAGGGGTTAGACGGTCCCGCTGGTGACAAAGGAGATGATGGAGAGGCTGGTCAATCTGTAAGTGTTGTTTACCAATTGTGTTACTTTAATACTCTATGTGCCGAGGAGGAATTATTTTAGGATAAAGGCCATTTAAATCACAAAATGAATACTGTTAAATTTTCATTTTGTTAAAATTCAAACTAGGGTTCTCCTGGACCCACCGGAGAGTCGGGTCCCTCCGGACCACCAGGAAAGAGAGTAAGTACTGTCCTTTGCTCTCTTGTCCTTGTTGTTGCAAAATGTTATCCATGTCAAAGTGTTGAAATGTTCTTTCTTTGTATTCCACAATATTCATCTCTGTCATCTATTGTTTTTTTTAAATAGGGGCCCCCTGGACTCACAGGACCCGAGGGGAGACTAGGAGAGAAAGGAGGCAAGGTAATACATCCAATGCAGACTTTCTGTGCACATTGTACACCAGCAATTTCAAGTCACCAACAAATGAGCAAGAATCTAATGGTTTGTGTGCGTCCTGATTTTGTGTGAAAGGGAGAGTCTGGCATGGAAGGTCCCCAAGGAAAGACAGGTCCCGTTGGTCCTCAAGGATCACCTGGCAAGCCCGGTTCTGAAGGCCTCAGGGGTATCCCTGGCCCAGTTGTAAGTAAAGCGTTTCTTACCATCACACCAGTTTATTACAGTCGTATCTCAATGTTGTGTGGTATTGTTAAAACAGCTTACAGAGCAGGTGTACATATGTGGTTTTCAATAAACTGCTGAACATAAAAGGAGCCGTGCTATTCATGGAATCGTGTTTTCTTATGAGCCAGGGGGTAGAAACACTGTGCAATTTGTGTTTCTATGCAGGGAGAGCAAGGTTTCCCTGGTTCTCCAGGCCCAGATGGACCTCCTGGACCTATGGTGAGTGGAATTGACTTTGAACTGAGGGATCTCACATAATGTGTGATCTGGATCCTCATTCAACAGTTATCTTTCTCTCCAATGTGTCCCCCCTCTCACAGGGTCCTCCTGGTCTACCCGGCTTGAAAGGAAACTCTGGTGTCAAAGGAGAAAAGGTGAGCTACCTACGCAACTGAACTTTTGATGCAGAGCATTAGCTTAATTCTAAGACTAATGGGCCTCTTTACTAACAGATTGATTAGGTCTGTTGTTTGCCTCCAGCTATCGAATCATTACCGTAATGATTAGACGGGTGAGCCAGAGAAATGCATCATATGGCTTATGTTTGTGATGGTGTATTATTGACTGTGTGTGTGTGTTGTTCTCCACCCTCAGGGCCATCCGGGTCTTATTGGTCTTATCGGACCTCCAGGTGAACAGGGAGAGAAGGGTGACAGAGGTCTTCCTGGTCCACCAGGATCACATGGTTCCAAAGGAGACAATGTAAGTAAACAACACGAGTCATGCCACGCTTTCTGTTCGAGTCGATATGTAGCATAAGGAAGAAACAATGCTTCTTTTGTTGTCAAAAACAGCAGTAATGTATTCACATTCTCTATTTATTTTCCTTTAAGGGTATTTCAGGTCCCTCAGGGCCACTTGGTCCCCTTGGTCCTCCCGGATTACCTGTAAGATTCCTCAAATGTATTGTACTACAGCATGTCCTTAACTCAATAGTGTGCAATGCCTGAGCCAATATTGATTACTTTGCCATATTTGTGTCCTCAGGGTCCTTCCGGTCCCAAAGGTTCTAAAGGGTCATCGGTAAGTGTCTGACTGAATGCTGCATCCCATCAGAAACAGTAACAAGCATTAATCATGGCACATGAAATCATTTGTAGTTTAAGATCAAGCATTGCTTTAATTTGTCCTGCTCAGGGTCAAACCGGACCAAAGGGAGAGAGCGGTACATCTGGACCTCCCGGCCCTCCTGTAAGTGAAAGACTCCATCATCATTTTGTATCTCACACCTTCTGTGAGTCATTATCTCCATACATTTACATAATCTCCCTCCTTATCTCTGACTTGGCATTTGTCTCTCATCTCTCCATAATAGGGCCCTCCCGGCGATGTCATCCACCCACTCCCCATCATGTCTAACATGAAGGGCAGAACTCGCAGAAGCATCGATGCCAGCGAGATGTCGGACGACGCCGCCGTGGATGCCAACTACAAGGACTACGACGACGGCATGGAGGAAATCTTTGGCTCGCTCAACTCCCTGAAGCTGGAGATCGAGCAGATGAAGCACCCGCTGGGCACACAGAGCAACCCCGCTCGTACCTGCAAAGACCTGCAGCTCTGCCACCCTGATTTCCCAGATGGTTCGTATTATGCTCCGTCTAAAATGAGGCATGAGGCCCATTGTCCAATCCCTCCTCTCCACAGTTTTTAATTACTCCACTGAAATGGCCGTTATCACACAACAGCTCTCTATAGATAAAAAGAGGGAAAAAAAGTGGGCCCTGTCCTCATGCTATGCAAATTTGAGCTGCTAGCCTCACTTGGAGCCAAAACATACGTCCCTTCCAGCCACACCTATGTCACGCACATACACTGCAGTACACACCCCCACATTTAGTAACATCACTTAAAAGCCAAGGTTAGGCAGGTCAGAGGAGCTGACCTGTAATATGTCCTGTTCAGTGTATGTCGTTCAACTAGAGCTAATTATATATGCATCATATTTTGATAATATATTAATTGTTAAAGTCAATTTTCAGGTTATTTTTCAGGCAGAAATGCCAAACTTGTCATTTGTGAAGATTTGCATCGTACTTGTAATTGTTTAAATATCATTAGTTAATGCAAGTATTTCTATTTCCGTATAATATTCCATCCGCTTGACAAGTTATTTCGTTTTTGATTTAAGAAAGGCAATATTAGGGACTTTTCCTGCAGTGTACAGCATCTCTGAATAAGATTGTTCGCACAATAGAGACCGGCTGTGGAGACATAGAGACATGCAAGATATATTTAGCACAGGCCATATAATGTCAGACATTGCCTTGACCTAAGGGAGTACAGTATAGACTTTAAATCATATATACACCACTCTATAACCACTCTCTCTCTCTTTATCTCCATCTCTCCAGGTGACTACTGGATTGATCCAAACCAGGGCTGCTCTCGGGACTCCTTCAAGGTTTACTGCAACTTCACAGCAGGTGGAGAGAGCTGCATCTTCCCAGATAAGAAGTCTGAAGGGGTAGGTCTGGCCGCGTGTACACAAACACTTGTACACACACAGAGTGGAAAGCCAGGTTGAGGATATGTTACACAGAAATGTTGGGACTCTTTCCAGTAAGATGATGTTGGAGAAAGGAAAAAACATTTTTACTGTTTTCAGTCTCCAGTTTGTGATTTGATTGACAGTGAAATAAGTGTGTTTTCTCCTCACGTCTGGGACTAACCGCTGAACATACTGTATAAACAACCCGAACATTTCAAGACAGCAATGGTTGCAACAGTAACTCTATTGTATCGACTCATGTACCCATATAATTAGCCTCCATGAGATTACCTTGTGTGTTGTTATGTGGAAGATGACGCCACAGGGCTACCTGCATTTACAACGAGGGGCCATTTTACAAACTAAAGCTAAATCTCAGTTTAGTTCTGGCAGTTGGTGACAACTCCCTCATTCAAACACACACATTCACCCACCCACACTATTGTTTCAGTGCCATGTTTAGATTGAATGCCATTAAGGACCAGAAAAGCCTTTGGCAGGTGACAGACTCACTGTAGAAGATATTCGCTTCATTACGCACGAGTGTGTGGAGGAGAGGAGCAGAGTGGTGCAACACTGGAAACGCTGTCTTTGACAAGTCAGGGTTGTGTAATAGCACACTGCTACAGCCATTTTAATGATCCCACTCACCGAGCCTCAGAGGAGCAGGGGTTTGCTTAAGCTTAGAATAATGAAGCAGACTTTTCATAGCGTGCTGGTGATGGGCTGAAGAAAAGCCTCTGCTGTCAGTCTCCGCGTGGAGACTGCAAACACACCCACGTGCGTATAGATTGGCACGGCTATTATGAGAGCACACACACACACAGTTATACGCCGTCCACGCACTCTGCAGAATCACAGTCACAAAGCCAGACACGAACTCACGGATGCTAAAAAAGAAAATAAAGTCGCAGAAAGAAAATATAGCTTTCTCCTCGGCTCAGTTCATCCCAGTGAAAACAACTGACGGTCACCTTCAAGGCAGCATGGGTCTAATGTATGCCATCTCCTGGCGATAAGTCATCTCCGGCTCATCATTCATTAACGCATTAAGCTATCGATGACAGTTCCATATCAAACCCTGCTATCTAATTTTAGAGAAATCCATCATTGTCATGGTCGAGATCATTAGAGCTGTGCCCTGTTGGCCAATTTACAGCTTTTAATGGCATAACAAAGTTAGTGCACCGTGGCTGCACTGCACTCACACTGAACAGCAGGGATAGAGGCCGCGGTATAAGAGCTCCTTGCAGGCGATCATTGCTTAATTAATCACTGTGTACTCATGCATTTTTCAGCAGCAATGAGCTGCCAGCCACAGTTTTGTACTGTACAAAATGGCATAATGGCTTACTAAAATCTTCTGCCCTGGACCGGTTGGTCTGGTTGATCTTACTGAATACGGTTTCAGGTCCGGAAGACTCCTCTGAGGACAAACAGAAGGAGGAAGAGGGGAGGAAAAAAAGAGATGGGGTGATTTTCTGTCAGATCTGTTTCTTTTCTTTAACGCTGCTTTTTTTGCCTCCTCTGCCTCTCTGTCGATCCATGCCCCCAGGCTAGGCTCACATCCTGGGCAAAGGAGAGTCCCGGCTCATGGTTCAGTGAATTCAAACGTGGTAAACTGGTAAGCCACACTCCCGACTTTCCTAAGTCCTTTTCCCTTTTCCTGAATGCCTCTTATATTTTACAGAGCAAAATGGCAAAATGGCCCAAAGACTCGCCAGGCACATGGTATAGTCACTACAAGAGAGGTTCCATGGTAAGTGGCCCCGCCTGCGGTCACAGAGTCCTGGCTGAGGCCTGGACTCTGTGTGCCTAAGGCTCTGCATGGTTTTGGTTCTGCCCTACAGAGTCTTGTTCATGTTGTTGGTTGTTACTTCGTCGGGGTGCATGATTCAGCACGCGCTGCACTCACCTTCAGTCCGACATCAGAGGCGATGCTCTTACGAGGCAATGAAGAAGAGGTTTGTGGACCACGCAGGCGAGATTTGCCTGTGATGAATCAATACATTTGGCATCTAATGGAGTTTAACAAATGGAAAACAATGTACTGCTGTTGCACTCCAGTCTGCCACACCTCTGCTACATTAAGAGAGCATCTCCTGGTGACTGTGTGCCTCAACACTCACATGACTCAAGACAACAACATAATAGTTTGGAAAAGAACACCAGAGAGTGAATACATCACTTAACACTTCCTTTCCTTACACATTAGATCTTTTTTTGTTGTACATCTCAACAAGTTCCTGCCTCAGCAGGTCATTTATCCTCCACAAGGGGGGGAAACATAAGCATCAGTCCCTCTCTGCTGCAGCCATTCAGCTGCACTCACATTCCCAGTATCTCCCTTAAACACTACTTAGATCCGGCGGAGTAGCTCTGAGTCAAACAGGTCAGGCACTCAGTCACCACCCAGGGGCTTCTGGGTACTCAGTCACTGTTGACTTGCGGCTGTGATGATGAAGAGGTAAAGTTTTTCTGGCGATTTCCGGCTGGATCCACACGCTGGGCTGGGAGGGGAGGAAAGGGATGAAGAGTGGTGGGGTAAATGAGTAAAGCATGGGAGTACCTGACCACTCCGAGGATGAAAACAGTGGCACTACGTAGAGCCACGATGCCGACACTCAATCGACATATTGCAGAACAAAGTGGTCATTATTACTATTAAATCGTGTGTTTAATTAGCCAATTAATTCAGCGGCACTACATTGTTTTTGCACAAATAGATGGAGAAGATGATCCGCTCCCTCTGTTAATGTGACGTTTGAGTGTCGGTCCTCTGGGTTTGTATGTGCATGCGTGTGAACGATCGCTTATGTGCAAGAACAACCAGTCGAGAAAGACCACATCCAGGTTTGCTGCTCTGGCTGCACAGTGTGGATGCTGCATGCGCTCTCCTCTCAGTAAGTCCTGTATGTCTGAAAGACGACGCGGCTATGTGGATCTAATGGATTCCTGACGGTTGGTATGTAGATAGTCACGGACGCACATTAAACGGAACCATAAATCCAAAACTGCCATCTTATCAGTCAGGAGGATTACAAGGCACTGTAATTAGCTTAATTGAATATAGCTCTGTTTTCCGTAAAAAAAGAGAAAAAAAAAGCGATAGAGGTTAATTATACCAATTAACCAGGTAATTAACATATCATTACTGCAACACATTTCCTATTAGGGATAATTACATGTTCATGTATATTTTACATAATTACAAAATCAACATTTAAATGAGATGTTTAGTTATGCTTATTTTTTGTACTTTGATGGCGGATGTTTTATCAGTACTGCTTCCAGGCATCAAACCAAAATATTCTGCGACCTTCTTCCCCAACAATAAAGTATCATCACCTGATTGTTTAAGAACCAAGGACTTGGTTTCACGCTCATCTTCACCCTGGAGACATTTGCATATATTTGCACATTACTTAGGAATAAAATGGGTAATATTCAACATCTTTTATTCAACGAAACGCCATGAAAAGACCAAAGCCTGCGATGAAGTTGTTCTAACAATAATTCCACTGTCCAAAAATTATTAAAAAAACAATAAAAAAACACTAGTGAGCCACACAGTTGCACTGGCTAGTAGAGTAATAGTGTACTAAATAATTATTTATCCACAGAAATTCACTTCTTTGAGTAAAGTTTGCTAAAAACTACAGTGGTTTGCTGTTAAAGGAAATTTAGGTCTTCAATAGGAATGAATGGGCTTAGAGCGGAGTGCCACAAACAAGGTAGGTAAGTCAGAAAGTATTGTGAGTATTTTGGTCTTTTCATGGGATTTGTTGACGCTAAGAAAAATATAGAATAACACCAACCGTATCCTTTAATCATCAGACAAAAATGCCGTCATGCATCGTCTACGATTTTAGTTTTTAGTTAGTTTTGTGTGTGTTCCCGCAGAGCATCGTAGTATATTAACTCTGTACCCTCGGATGACACCTCCTTTTTCTAACGCCGTTGTCGATAAGAAACACGTCCTAGAACTCCAAACACAGCAGTAAAACTCGAATACAAATTACTACTCATAACTTTAATCAAAACATCCCCCAAGAGACAAGAACGCTGCACAACGGAGACGCGACAGTGTGCTCTGTGAATCTTTATAGGATCCTCAGGATACTCCTCAGTCTTTAAACTGATCCCTTCTCCTGCTGTTACATTTTTAAATGTTCAACTCCACCTCTTCGCAGCTCTCCTACGTGGATGCGGAGGGCAACCCCATCAGCGTGGTCCAGATGACTTTCATGCGGCTGCTGAGCGCGGCAGCCAGACAGAACATGACGTACAACTGCTACCAGTCGGTGGCCTGGCACGACCAGGATCAAGACAACTACGACAAGGCCATCCGCTTCCTGGGCTCCAACGACGAGGAGATGTCTTACGATAACAACCCCTACATCCGCGCGGTGGTCGATGGCTGTGCGGTGAGTTAACGAGATGTGTGTGTGTGTGTGTGTGTGTTTGCGTAAGCGGTTGGCGGAGCTCCTTTGATGAACACCGTCAGAAGATGATGCGTCTGTTGTCGTTGTGGTGGCTCAGTCAATAAGAGCCCTGCTGAAGTGTGTGATGTATTTATGTCTGAAGAAGATGTTTTTATTTCACACTTAACTCTGCCTCCTGCTGTGTCTTTTCTCTCCCACAGTTGAAAAAGGGTTATGAAAAGACAGTACTTGAGATCAACACACCAAAGGTGGAGCAGGTGCCAATTGTGGACATCATGTTCAACGATTTCGGCGGCTCTGCGCAGAAGTTTGGATTTGAAGTGGGCCCTGTCTGTTTCGTCGGCTAAGACTGTTTACCGAGCAAATGGAGGAAAAAAAAAAGCATAATATTTGTTTTCTCAGAAAATAAAAAAAAAACAATTGAAAAACAATAGGACAACTCTATTTGTAAAAAAGTAACTTTTGTTTCCATAAAGCAACACGTATGAGTAAAATGAAATCAACTTGAGAATGCAGTGAAATTCTAGAGGAATACGAAATAACCTTGAAACCTCAGTGTGCCTTCTCCATCACATGCAAGTTTTGAAACTGGATGTCAGGTCCTGCCTCCACACACACACACACACGCACACACACACACACAACCCTAGCCCCATGTCATCACACTTGATTTAGACTTTAAACAACGAAGGCGACCCTGAGAGCTGCAGCCGTTCCAGACGGCCGCAGTACCTGCCACGGACTCCATTTGATTTGGCTCTTTTCTTTTTCTCAAGTTCTGATCTCATGTTTTCCCTCATCTCCCCGGCTTTTTTCCACTTGTCCTTTGTTGGTTTGTTTGCTCATTAGCTTACGGGAGCTTTGTTTGTGCATAATTTCTCTCCCCATTCCCTTGGAATGGACCTTATATATATAAATATATATAAATAATTTTTATGTTTGTAAGTACATTCTGTATATTTTTTTTCCTGGTAATGTTTATTGCTTCTGGCTTCAAAACGTGCATGTGACTTTATTCATCGTGAAGTAGGAGACGATGGATAACATCTAAATTGTAGAAATATATCGAAAGTGAGGAAATTTGACTTGTAAATTGAAAAACAAAAACAAACGGAAAAGAAAAAGCAACCTTATTTGGAAGTCCTGTCTTGTTGCAGTTGTGGAAGCACACCTTGTTGTAATTTAAGAGCAGAATGGAAATAAAAGCGGAAAACAAGCTCTGTGATATTATGTGACAGTTTGATTTGCGTAACGAACAAAAACAAAAAGAAAGAATACATTCCTCCTTTTGTGCCATCTGAACAGAACACACGCCACGCATCATTAACTTAATAAACAGCCTCCATTATTTTCCTGAAACACATCTATCTGGCTATGCAACGGGAGATGATGTCACATTTTCATGAAAACAAAGAAATCAAGACCTAGGTGCTATTTTCTCTCTTCTGTGTATTTTTCTTTTTTGAGTTTGAATGAAAGGAAATCTGTGGTTATAATATTCCATCCGCCAGCAGCCCCCCCTGACTCTCTTAACCCCTACATCCGACGCAGGTGGATCTTTGCTGCATCCATTTCATTTGTTTTTTTATTGGTTTTTCATGTTCATCTGCGGTGTTTGCATGCCATATCTCTACGCCTCCACTCACAGATCAGTGCAGCATGATATCTCCCGCTTCAGCGGACTCCGCACAGATAAAACACTTGTACCAAATGTTGGAATAACCAAGAGGAAACTAAGATGTCGCTGTTGGCTTTGCATATCGCTGCTCTAAGATGCTGCATTATGGCTCTTGCTGTTGGATCATCTGTGCCACATCGAACCGATGGAGTTGACGAGTGGACATGTTGTGATCGGGCCAAAGCGTAAAGGGATATTGTCCAAAGTTTTGTTTGGTGAATGAAACCCTAAACTCTCCCACCAAAAGGTTTTCAGGTATATATTTAGCTTTAAGGGCCATGGTGGCTTGAAATCTTTTTTTTTTTGTAATGGAAACAACTTGATATTTTTTGAAATATAGTAGAAGCAGGTCACTAAATTAGCCAGATTAAAGCGCAAACAGAAATGCTTGTTGGTCTACTATTTTTGCCCTTATTGTAATTATGCTCTTTGTTCAAACTATGCACTCTTTGCTTATGACCACTAGTATCTACCACAGAACTTTTACAGCCCTTCAAACATAGGTTTGTTTTGTTTCCTTTTTTAAAATCTTCAACTATGTGACTTGAACCATTTCTGTTAAGATAACTCTATGCTTGTAGATCTTTGGCTTTATTTTTTTCATTGGGATGCAGTACACCCAAATTTAAAAAAAAAAATTCCTCAATAAAAAGGAGAAACAAATTTTTTGTAAATTTTCAGAACCAGCAGTGATTGTTTTGTTTCCTTTCAGTTTGTAGATTTCCGTTTGTCTGTCTGTCTGTTTGTTTTCACAGTCTTGTCAAACCTGTGTAAGGATAAGAGGATAGAAGTTATATTGGTTTTTATGTCAATAAATTCAAGTTTACTGTGGCCATCCACTCTTGTATGTCCTTTGAAGCATTAAAACCTATCTGTATGCATGAAATTGTAAAGTTCTTTCTCTTGTTATGATCTCCAGTCCTCGTTTTATTCATCGGGATACATCGGTGCTTCAATGATGAATAAAGGGTCATGTCCACAATTGTGAAGTGGAGAGGAAATGATGAACTTGTAACTCTACCAAAGCCAATGTTCGTTTGTAGTATATTTATTGTACTATTTAAAATAAAAAAATAAATGTTAAATGATACCATAGTTAAGTGTAAGAGGCCCCCTCTTTACATGCACACAGGAAAACAAAAGGTATTGTTATAAGGATATATATTTACCACACATTTTACATGAGCTCCTTTTTAACGGAGCCTTTCGGGATGCGTTTGGCCACATCGCTTTAAATATACAGTCCTGTTAACAACGTCTCTGCTGTATGTGAGAGAATGTGTGTTGAAAGTTTAGACTGTATGGATGCTAAATGAACGTCTGTTTAAAGATGCATCAGGTAAGGATACAATTCATTTACTACAATGTATGTTTAATAGTGTCAAACAACTCTTTCTCCAAAAGAAAGAAGTTCTCAGGCTGCACCTCGTGATCGGACATGCGGTCATCCAATGATTGTTCGCTGCCGACGCCTCCAACGAAGACTGCTTAAAGAATCTCCCTGGCGAGGCTCTTTTGGGCGGCTAATGTTTGCCCTTGTATCCCGTCAGGCTAATATCTACACTGCCAGCAGCGCATTATGATACGCCAGGAAAGATATGTATACTATTCATGATGACTTCTGCACTGTTATGTATTTCATGCAAACCTTGCTCAGTTAAAATAAAATTCTTCTCTTTTTAACCCTCTCATGCACCACAAATTTCAATAATCAGTATCTTTAAGCTTTGATGTGTGGTGCTGATGATGACTTGCAGCACTTCTAGTGTGTCATTAGTAGAAACCCTCGCATATTGCACGTTAAGCCTAGCACAGCAAGTTGTTGAGCATGATACCATGGTCAATATTTAATGCAGTGTTTACAGGATGGATTTAGGACGATCAGAATGCATGGATTCTACTGAGGCGGCATCCTGGGTGAGAAAAGCAGAAACCGAAGCAAATTCCTCATCCAAGCACAGAACTACTTGCAATGCAGGGGTGATAAGTGGGGCATCAAAGTGGGTTGAGGATGGGAAAATGAAAAAAAAAATAACACCAGGTAGGGATTTAGCTCCCTCCAACTATGGCAACAGGTGATGTGTCAAAAGACCACAGCAGCATCCAAGTGTAATAAGCGTGGGGAACATTTAAGAAGAGCAGATTCAGGACGTGTGACGAGGTCACTTTGAGACATGCAAATGTGTTCGGAGCAAAGTGACGCTCACGGGGTTCTATAGTTGAGCAAACGAATCAACCAAACACTGAAGTGTACAAGGTAAGACTGAGCTGCCTGAGGATGAACTCGGAAGTTATCAGATCCCTTCCTTAAAAGTTCTCTAGTCGACACTCAGAGCATTAATACAGCAGCAAACTGCTGTTTAACATGTAAAGATACATTGGTAATGTCTACCCGAGCAGACCATAAACGTCTTTCTGGGTGTCACTATTGTGCAAACTGTTCCTCGCTGCTGTTATTTGACAACTCTTCCCTCTCTATGATTGCTTGAGAAGTGAGAAATATATATATATATATATAATTATGTATTCAATCACAGAATAGTTATTAAATGTTAAGGAGTGCTGTTAATATGTGGTCTGGGCTGGTAAGGGAATAGCTAAAGGGTCAAGCGGCAGACGTTCAAAGGCAGATTTGGGACAGAGCCCCGTGTTAATGTGTAATTGCTTTGAGCCGGTGGATCTTTGGCTAACAGAGCCCATTCATAGCCGAAGCCCCGGCACCACTGACCTACTTGCATATGAATCAGATAGCGGAGAGAGAACGAGATAGTGTTGCAACGCAGGGACTGTCATATTGGGTTATTAATAACAGGCTTTTCCGCTCTAATAGACTTTGAGATTGAGGAGTGGCTGCAGTTCAAGGCGTTGGTTTTTTCTAATGTGATTATGGGATGGCCACCCAAGCACTACACATCTCACCAACAGTGTGAGCCTCATCCTCATTCCATTGAAAATTAAAAATGATGTATAGTATTATTTAAGAAAAACCCTTTTGTCTTTGTTCCTTGACCAAATGGCAGTTTATGGTTGACAGCTATCACCTCGAGCTGCTATTTTGATTCGTATCAGAGAGCGAGGATGCACCTGGCTCAGCAGGTTGTAATTGAACACACCTGAAGAGGCTCACAAGTATACAAAGCCCTGTGTCAGCTATAATCAGTCAGATCAGAGGCTTACAAAGATGCATCTAAACCCCACCAACTGAAGACTAAAACTACTCGAAGCACCAATTCATTTGGGCATTTATTTTTTATTAGCAAAGACAGAATGAAAACAGCAAAAATCATTTTAGCCTCAAGCCATCTTCAGTGTGCTGTACCGGTGGACTCCACCCACCATCTCACAGCTGCGGGCCCTCAGTCATTAGCTCATCCAATTACATGATGCAAAAGTTCTAAAGAGCAGTAGACACCGAGTACAACCTCACACCCGAATCATGAATGTGAAACTACAGACAATTTGTTTTATCCAGTGAAGCAAAGCAACAAATTACAAGAACCATTTTTTTTAATGAAACTGTCATATAGGAGAATATTGTGATATAAGAAAATAATCACATTAACACAGATTAACACAGAATACACCTAAAACATATCTTAGAAGCGCTACTCAGAGGTGCATTGCACACTTATACTAGGAAGTCAGAAGTTTCAGTGGGAAATTGCTTTTTGCATCACCAGATTACGGGAGGCGTTGAATATTACGGGTACGTCTTCAAAAGTGTAATTTTTTCAAAGCCACTGCTCAGCCACACAAGTGTTTCAGTAAAGGCTGATTAAACCCCCTTTGGAGGGTAAGCCCATGCCTGCTGAGGACACAAACCTCCGAGCACTAAAAAACAAATGCATTTTATTCTCATTAAAATCCAAAAAAGGATCTCTAAGGTGCCACGAGACTGCCAGGAGAGTCGGGCAGGTGTCAATCAAGCGCTACCCGCCGATGCAGAGCTGAGAGGTCTAATCAGCTGAGCAGCGACACCTGTGTGGGTGTGCAGAGGCTCAAGACGCCAGTCTTCTGAATTTCATTTGTGTTTGTGAATGCTTGAAATGTAAAATATTCAAACTCACCTCAAATCAATTATTAACTGTGGCCGTGTCTGGTCTGTTTACCTAATTCTACAAGGTTGCAATCATTGAATTTTAAGCGGTGGAGCATGTAAAACAAATTTAATGAATTTTACACTTTTTAAGATTGTACTTTCAAGATTAGTCAAATGAAGATGATAGGATAATACTGTCCTTTGAGACCAGGAGGGATGAGAGCAGATGGGAGAGGATGGGAGGAAAACTAGAAGACAAAAAAAAAAAAGGAAAGCAGGGAAACTGCGAGGGAGATGTTTGATGTGTAAATGCATCACACACACAGCCGGTGATGGTTTCCCTGCAGGAATGCAGGTAAATAACCCATGAGTTTGTCTTTATATTTAGAATAATATTCAAATCAGTGTCAGCAGATATCATTAGCATGTGATGAATGAATTAGTCTTGTGGTCCTGTTGTTTTTTCTTTGTTCCTCGCTGCTATTGTCATGAGGGGCACACACAGCTGAGATGTTGTTACATATTCCTCAGAAGAGTCTCAGGTGTCTCCAGAATTGAAAATGTTTAAAGTTAGAAGAGTAGACAGATTAAAGTAGACCATATTAACATATATAAACTACCACATATACTGTGTTTCACTGTCGGGGGATAAGAACTAAACATGTGATATTGCTTGCTTTTGAGGTATAATTCTTGGCATTGAATCTGTGCCAAAAACGAATAGTTAAAAAATATGACTTTGAACCCTCTCTCAGCGGGAGAAGCTTTGTCCCACTCATGTAAAACTTAGCACTTGATTTAATTAGATCATCTTGTTTCACTGCCAGAAGGAAGAGCATATGGTCCTGCACTCCCCCCCCCCCCCCCCCTCCCCCTCACTCACATACAGTAGCTCTGTTCTATTTTCAGGATCCTGGAGTATCAGCTTTGAAGCTGCGGGCCTCTCCTCCACACTTTGGTGGTTCCCTGTAGAGAGAGAGGGTCAAAGAGACCCGCGTGGTACTGGACCCCAAACAGCAGCCAAGGACGGGCCCACATTAACGGCATTAATTAGTTTTCCTGGACACAGTGTGAGAGCAGCTTTTAATTCTCCCTTGATGTCATTCAAGAGAGACAAACGAGGACGAGTACATTATTCCAGCCTGGTCTCACTACATGAAATATGAATTACATGCCAATTTCTTAAGTTATTTCATGTGCTATCACAACGCCGTTCATGCATTTGAGGTGTAATTTCACGCCGTGCAGTCTGTACTGACCAGGCAGCAGAAATAAGTCTAATTGTATAGACGTCAATGAGAAAATGACCCTACTTCTCACTTGATATGTTACCTCAGTCAGCATTGTAAACATGAGTTTATGGTAAAATAGACAATAAAGCAGGGTATGCTTTAGGGCGGGGCTACCTCGTGATTGACAGGTTACTTTTTGGTCAAACTAACACAAGAAATTTTTACCTAGGACACCGGTATCCATAACCTGAGCAAAAACAAAAGTTGGTGACTTATTTTGACGTTTGTATTCACATTTTACTTTTATGTACTCATTTTAAGATGAACGATGATGTTTTGTTTAGTCCTGTTGCCTAATCATAACTGTGACCGTTTCACTTCAATGACGGAGCATTAACTTAGGTTAGGGGTTAAGAGTGGCTTGCTCTTTATACGCATTCCCATGAGATCACATTGATTATTCACTTAAAGGACTTGCTTGTTGACTCTCTACTTGGTTTCTTTGTGTCTTGTACATTTCTGCCCTAAAACTGTTGTGTGAGCTAGTACAACGCCCGGTGCGTCATAAAGACCGTGGGTGTCATGTGATCATCCGTCAGTGCGTTGTTGCCTGAATTTATTCATGAATAAATAAGCAACAGTTAAAGTTGGGTACAAATATTCAATATAAATCAAGAGTTTAACATTGAAAAACTACCAGAAAAACAGAGCATGCAACATCAGCAAAAAACCCACAATTGCAATCAGATTGTGATGTTGCTGAACTCATATCGCTGCGTGGAAATACGTGCACATCTCTTTTTGTCCAACTGAGTCCCACAATCCCAGTTACAAAATCATACCATGCAAAATAACCAAAACTGTTAAAAGATTGAGCAATTGTTCCGCCCAATAAAACCAGAGAGACAATAACCCCTGACAAGCCACCAGGCGACTAGGTGGGAATTAGCTTAACCTTTTCCACCAGCACATCTTTCATCTGGGCAGCAGCTGAGACAACTCCGATGGAAATGAACAGGTCTCATGTTATTCTGTCCTGAGGTGCACTCTCCAGCGCACAGAGAGAAGGATTGGGTGGCAGAGTGGCAGGAGGAGATGGATCTCTTTGATAGCTTGACATTTAGAGCCAGAAAAAAATGATATACTGAAGAGGGCGAGGTCGATGAAAACAGAAACCAATATTGTTTGCTCTCACACTCGATTGGGTGATTTTTATTTTTTTTGTGGATCAACAAACAATTTCTCATAATTTTTCTTCGACCGTTGTGTTGCCCTCCTCTCCTAACAGATGGTGCACGTCTTTGCTGTTGAATACATTGGTTAAGCACCGGTGGGAGCAAAATGTGGAGTTGTTCATGGATTTAAAAAAGAAGAACAGTGAAAAGCAGCGCACTTGTTTATCATGCACCGTGCTGCGTGGCTGCTCTAGTAACTCAAGGATTCAGCCAAAGGCTCTTGACGCTGTTTGAACAAATATTCTGGACTCATTATTTATTTTACGTGTCCATCATTTGAGCTCTTAATTGTATATAAAGGTGTGAAATGCATTATATGTTTAAGTCTGGATTTGATAGGGATTATATTGCTTTAGTTTAAGAAGAATGTGCACGACTAAGTAGCCATTATTAGAACATATTAACAATACGTACTTATTCATATTTATGTTTGCTCAAAGGTCAATGAAAGGGGACATTTCATGGAAAACTCTTTTTCTTTTTTTTATGTATTTTCAGTTCTCGTGCATCCCAGTCAGATTTTGTGGGCTTCCTAGATCAGAAAACGTGATTCAGCAAGCCATTCAGATCTGGCTCCCCTTCTTATGTCACATACAGGCTCATTAGAATACACCGCCCCCCCCCCCCCATCTGAGTATTTCCAACTACTACACGAGAACTACCTTTGCAAAGGTGCACCCGATTTTTTATCACAAGCCAATCAGAGCAGACTGGGCTTTTTTTCAGGAGGTCTTAAAGAGAGCTGAAACAGAGCATTCCAGACAGAGTGTGAATATGCGTATGCAGAAACACAGTGAGTAAAAACAACATTAAACCTTTTTAACATTAATGCAAGTAAACATGTTCTAGTAGACACCCTAAATACAAGTATTAGCCTACAAATGAGCACGAAATATCTCCTTTTAGATATACTGTACATAGTCAAAATAGCATGTATTGCATACCATTTATAAGCAACAATGTGAGGAAATATATATGAATATGTCAGTTTGATTCAGTCATCAGCTCGTCCGTATTTTCTCGGGTGGGAAACCACATCTCTCAGCTCTCATCAGCATATGTCTAACAGGATCAGGTGATAAAATGATTTCAATGCAACTCAACTGAATATTTCATGATGCTGGCAGAAGCTACCGACTCCGCTCCTGTGCTTTTATTTGCTATTAAATCATTCGCGCAATGACAAAATAGAATCCAGTTTGCTGATGCAAATTCAGCGACTAAAACACATGCATGAATTAGTGCAGAGAGACTTGTATTATGCATACCCTTGCATGAATATACAGATTTGAAATACTGGCTTTCTATATCACAATGTGACATTTTTTGTTATGCTCTATATATCAAAATACAAAGAGAGGACCAAGGCTCTTCTCTTTCGCTCTCTGCAGACTGAGACACTGACCCTAATAGCCACTAAAATAGCCACTTGTCGGCTCCTTGGACTGGCCTTGACCACATTCAGTGCCTGCGATACTTCAGTCCGTGTCATTCAAATGGCCATTTAAATGATTTGTAATACTGTTTCTACAACGCAGGGTTTATCATTTTATGTGTGTGTGCATCGAGCAAAAGTCTGACCCTCTCAGCTCCAATTCTTGCATTTTGTCCCTGATCCCCTGTAATCACTTTTTGGCGTTTCAATTTTGAAAAGCCCCAGGGTACCAACTTGCCCAAAACTAGATTTTGCATTGATTAGAGTCACCTGGAGTCATCCACCTCCACTGCATCCTGCCAAAAAAAAGATATAATTTGAAAAAGGGGAATATTAAATTACGGAAGTGTGAATGTACCACCTGGGGTCACAGAGCATGGAGGTAATTCATCACTGTCATTTCAACATCAACACCTGTAGGTCTATATCACAATGACCATCCTCTGATTAAACATCAAGCGGAGAATGTGATGCCAAGGAGAGTCAAACCAGTGAAGCATCTCTTTTTGCAGTCTGCTAAGCAAGACTGATCTCCAACCAGTCCTATGAGAAACATTTAATTATGAGGTTATATGTCTCAGAGCAATTTAACATCATTTGTCTCAGGGCTTTCTTTGCTCCAAAAATAGTGAATGAATATCTCAACAAAAATATATATATATATAACTACAGTGACAGTTATGCTTTACAAAGCTAATATATGTATTACACCTACAGCTATTATATTGGATTGCATTAGATTATTATGTGTCAACCTGAATGACATGTCTATTCCCATGACATTCAAATTGAGTTCAGTGTATTACAAAATGCATATTTTAAACACGATTAGCATACATTCATGTGATTTAAGTCAGTTTGCTATTATCAGTCCTCACACATGCATTTGCCATTAGCATCCAAGTATTTGGTTACATATAGTTTGACTAATAAGAGCGTCTTTAGCTTCTGCACTGTGACCTATTTCAAATACATGCCGCTGACATGTATTTGGCATATAACGAGAGATAAATGAACAATTAATACAGGAAAACAGGATTAAAACTGGGAAAATGTTCTTCATTTCACTGGTTCTGTTAGGCCAGGTCACACCAGAAAGTAGTGCGGCGAAATGTATCTCGCCGTTAGCCTGGTCGCTAAAGGGGCAATAACCTCACATAGTTTATCCAAAAGGCATAATTTTACCATAATGATTTTTTCCTCACAGGTGTACTCTGTTGTTGAGTAGTTTATACTCTGACAGAGTAGGGTCAAATAAAAGTGGATGGTGCAACACAGCTAATAAGCTATGATAGCACTCTGGATATCTGTTCCTTCAGAGGTCAAGACGGCTTGCAGTTGGTCAACAATTGAAATCCGCCAGTCGATTCACCAAAGTTTAATTTCAATTTGTGTGACCAGAACTATCTTTAATATTATTAGTTGTGCTGCACGCTATTTCAAAAGGCCTATAGCTGATTAAAGAATGGCAAACAAACACTCATGCACACGCAAAAAAAACAACTCATTATTTTAAAGTGCAATACATCGTCAACATGCAGCCTCTGTTCTTATGCTCCGTTTATTGGAATGACATCAGTCAGACTGGGCCAAGTGGACCACAGCTTGTCAAGCTTGTGCTATTCTCTTTGCGGAGCCAGACTGACTGATGGGGAGAATAATTTATTTAATGGTATTACGTTGACACTGCTCACTGCTGTCATCAGGCGTCTCCCCTGGTACCAGCAGAAGCCCAGACTGTTGGCTCTCCACATTTTTACACACACACACACACACACACACACACACACACACACACACACACACACACACACACACACACAGTGGACAAGTAAGTACGGTGTGCCACGTCAGATTCAGCACACACTCCTAACTTCAGATAACTGTGTAAATGACCAGCGTAAACAGGACGAATGCCACCTGTGCATAAATGAGTGCACATTCACAATTACACCATACATACAGAGTGCCCCACAACCTAACCTATATTGAGGTTCATAAAGGAATATCTATAATTCTTGACAGCGTCAGCAGCGGATTGAAGGGACCTGCTATAGCCGAGGAATGGGATACAATTACAAGTGCTGTTGATGGTGTGTCACCAGAGGGGTCCAAATGTCTTGCCACAGCAAGGCGGCCGACGACTGCAATGGGTGGGGTTCAAATCATTTAAGTCGTTTCGCAATTTGAGATGTTCATATTGATATTGTAGTAGCATAAATAGCCAATTGAAATTGGCTATATGAATACATTTAAGATTATATTTGCCTATGACTCGCGTGAAACTATCGCATCAACATTTTGAAAAATTTTGAGATCCATTACTCATACCGTGTTGCAATAATAAAATAAGTCCTCAACAAAAAGATAACCTCTTTAGTCTGTAGGAACCTGAAAACGTCTCCACCTGTTGTGCGTCGGCAGCACGACTCTAACCACCCCTGATTCAGTCGTACTGATTCTGTTTAAGGGCTGACTTCACATCACTTTTGTCTGTGCGAGTTGTCATCAACCGTTACCTGAAATGACAGCTGGATCTGGAAATGCCAAGGACCTGCCGCTAGAAGTACAACAAAGATGTTTCATCATCAAAACCGAGCTGGATCAAAGAAACTTGACTGATGCATCTTTAATGGCGCCTAGGCAGGCATCAGGAAGCATTAAGTTTTAACGGAATAATCCACCCTCAGGTGCTCTTACACTGTTAGTTATCATCAACATGTGACGTTCCTGTGATGAATGTTGGTAGGGTGCTTCTGTGGGGCACCCAATTTATGCCAACCACCTTTGACTTCTATTTCAGTTTGTGATTTCCTGTTCCCCTAAAGGCTTTCAACAAAACCCAGAGAAAAATAAGCTATAATACAAAGGTGGAAATAAGAGCATATAAATATAGCAAGCACGGCAATTAGTACATGCACATTGGTGAGTGTCGATCATTGCTGTCATGCCCTTTATTCAAATGTAAGTGTGTCTTGCAATGGTACCTATTGCCTATCTGGTATGTTGTGGCTATTGTGGAAGAAAGAGCCTCTTCCCTGCTCCTCCTATGTGTTTGATGACTCCATCCATCATCTTTATCTATGTCCAGGTCACAATGGGAGCAGGCTAAACATGGTAGCCCAGACACCCGTCTCGCTAGCTACGTCCTCCAGCTCCTCCTGAGGGACACCAAGATGTCCCCGAGCCAGATGCTCTGGGCCCTCGTTAAAAGTTGGACATGCCTGGAAAACCTCGAAAGGAAGACAGGAGACATCCCTATCATATGCCTGAACCACCTACGAAAAAGCAGCGGCCCTCCTCCAAGTTCCCCTCGGATGTCTGACCTCTTTACCTTATCCCTAAGGCAATCTCATTCTTTTGGTCACTACCTGAAGATCATAACCAAAGGTGAGGGCAAGAAAGTAGACAGGTTGGTAACTCAGGTGTTACACCTTTGGACTCGGCTCCCTCTTCACTGCAAAAATCTGATACGACGCTTGCCTTTCTATTGGCGCTGAATCCAGCTGTCGATCTCATGCCCCATCTTACCCTCTCTCACAAAAAACAAGATATTTCAACTCCTTTACTTTGGGCAGCAACTTACTCCCAACCCAGAGAGAGCTGTTATTATCGAGCAAAGTATCACAGCGTCAGACACTGAGCTGCTGACTCTCATGCCGAACACTTCACAAACCGTCCCAGCATCAAGGGTCGATGGAGCCAGAAGAACCACAAAAGGAAGACATGCAATCCTCAGATACCCTCACAAGACATTCTCCACCACCCTGAGATTCTGACCATGACAGTCCCAACAGAATAGGCAGGAAGGCACAATTCTTGCAAAACTAGGTTTAACGACAAATTAAAATTTTGTGCGTACTTAATTACCATTAATTGGAGTCCTGGTAGTATTGCAGCTTAGAAACACTGTACACACTGAGAATAACAGGGTTTAATAGATTGCCACCAGCATCAAATTTTTTGTCCCCAAACAGGTTAGTCAGGTCATGCGGCTCAGGAAGTGTCAGTGATGTTATGTCTTGTAAATTTACTCACTGATGGGTTACGTGAATCACTCAAATCTGTCGGCAAACAACAACATGGGCCCAGATATTCAAGGAACAGAAACAGCTGTTTTTATTTTTTAAAAGACAATATGGTAAAGGTGAAAGCGCACATGCTGTTCAACATGATGTATTACGTTAATCAAGGCAACAGTATTGTGACAAGCTGTTTCATATATTTTTTGAAAACAATGCGAGCCGATATAGTCTCAAGCGAGTAAGGCAACAGACGGTAGTGTTTCATTGTGGTGAAAAGATCTTTGGTTTAGATCTTTACTATGAATGGCGATAAGAGAAAAAACACACCTGTGATATGCTTTGAGGTAATTTAGGATAACTTCTTCCTTTAGGTGTCATATGCCAGACGTTATGGATATCAGTCTGGTGAGGGTAGAGGGAAATAAGATAAGAGCACCTCATTACAGTCAGATTCAGATTCTTTAATGCACATCTTTGCAATAAATTGATTTGGTTCCATTTTCGTTCCTCTCTCAGTTCATCTCCCGCTCTTACAATAAATCTACCTGAATCTGCAACCCTCTGAATCCTGCTTTATAAATTAAGACTGGTCTTTTTTTTTTACAAATAATTACCTTTTTCAGTGTCTTGTTCTCTCTCTGACTCTCTTGCTCACAGACATGCATATCTATAATTTTCAGTCGTGAATAACTGTATTCAATTAATGATAAATCAAGAAGAGAGATTTCTCTCTCCTGCTTCAAAATACACACTCACACACATTCACATTTGTTTCTTTTTTGGAGTGTAACTTATTTATGAGATTAAAAGGGGATAGGTCTCATGAGCATATGCTTTTCTTCTTTCTAATTAAGGCGCTAAACAATGAATTAGGGATGGACCCGACCAGTCGTTTGTCATAAAGTGGCAGACTATCACCAAAAATCCAGACGCTTCTCCATGCCTCTCCACCCCTCCTCACCATTTGTTGTTGTCACTTGCTGTTCAATTCAGGAGATTTTCAGAGAAGGGTGCAGCCGTGCCTGTCCGACATGTAGATGCTACTGAGTGCCAGGACAGGTGTGCAGTTGGAAACGAGAGTGTCACGCAGAAACAGCTCTGACAGCTGTGTGATATATCTCACTAACCACTTCAAAACACCGGCATTATTCTTCAGCATTTTAATAGCAAAGCAAAATGAAGCAGAGACTGTGAATGAGGCCGTTGTGTGAGCTACACATGGGCGGGCGATTTTATTGAAGAAACAGTTTGAATTAGAAGTTTAGAACGAGTGAAAATGTGATGCATGGCCTCTGAGGACAAAAACTAAAAAGCGGATTGTCCGCTCTGAATACTAATTACGGTGTGGCCCAGTTCGGAGGAAAACAAAGATGTTCACCTAAACCCAGATGCCTGGAAAATAATAGCAACTCTCCGCTTCACTAGGTGCGCTCCTAATGGCAATTTGCAGGATTCCACCTGTCTGAGAAATGCTTGTTGGGGGTTCACACAACAGTCTGGATAAATAGCTTAGCATCACATCTCTAGCTGTCAGGTCTCTGCTGCACCCTGTGTTCGTCTATTAGCTTCGAGGAGAGCAAAACCCTGCAGCAGTCAGGGGGATCATTATGGGAGCCACGTATGCTGCAGTAGCTGGTAGCTACAGCCCTCGCTGTGGTGCAACTGCTGACAGGATGGAATTAAACCCAGTTTGAGCTCCGCGAGTGAAGGCCGTGACCATGAGAATTTTTAACAGCGGGCTCTCAGACATCACAGCGGCCTATTATGAGGTCCGTCCTCAGCATCCTCATTGCATCCACTTTCAAAGAAGTATGAGAGTGCAAGAGTTGGGGGTAAATTGCAGAACATCTAGTGTAAAAATGTGATCAGTAATTATTCGGAACATGTGTTGCCTTTTTGCACGTGTGTGGGAAAGGTTTAGCGATACTTGTGAGGACTGATGTCACAGCCTGTCTTGTGAGGACATTTTGGGTTGGAAAGACATTTTGTATGCTCATTACATCATTACATTTACAACATTAAATAGATACGAGTGGTATTGATGTTCTCATCAAACTCTCAACAATAAAATGATCAGCGTACTTTCCAAAATGTCAAACTATTGCTTTGAAACAACTCAAAAATCAATGTGTGTGAGCAAAATTACAGTCAAGGCGGTGCTGCTCCTTACCCTCTCAGATTGGGATGCTTGTCATTGGTGCCACTGGGACAGCATCACGCTCGCCGTGCTTGGCAGCAGCGGCTCCTCCTCCGGTCAGGAGCAGAGCTTCATGTCGCTGCTCCGCGGGGCCCCGCCGGGAGCCAACACCAACACCACATTGCTGAAGGTTAAGGCCGTGCTGCTGGGCCCACTGGAGGGGAGGGAGGCACGGGAGAACCAGGACTGCACGGAGCCGACTGTCAGTAAACAACAGGTTTTCTAAAGGGACTCGGGTCCTCAGGGGCACAGGGCCCATCAAAATCAACAAGAAATTAAAGTCTCTCAAATACACTTTAAATAGCTTGCCTCACTCATTCACTACTGCATTTGGAGAACACAGCAATTACTCTAGCAGTCTGCTCTGATATCCATGCATTACTCTGGACATAGGCATGCCTTTCAGCCATCTGTCTTTGTTGACTCATTTAATTTCCTCTTTCGCTAATTCGCTATTTCTTCTCGATGATCTCCACAGCGCCTGATGCAATGTGCTGGCATCCACTCATTAACGCCAAAGCCAACAGGAAGGCGAACGGGGCGAGATGATTTGCACAGGACTGTGGGAGTTAGTTGCACAGCAGTCAGATGCCCTGAGGTTACATAGGAAGGAAATTGGATCGAGAGGGAATGAGAGTAGGCCGTGTGATGTCATATATTACGATCAGTGGAGAGAGGTGGGGTATCACTCATTACAGAGAGCAGGGAACGCAGCTGAGCCGCTGTGTAACATGTCAACTGGCTCCAGGAGCCATAAACTCCAACAGGGTCTTATATGTAGGTGGCAGTAACTGACTGAGCAGCGTACTGTGTTGGTGTGATTCACTGCCACGGCTATGAATTTGCATTGACGATACGCGTGTAGAAAGGCCAGACAGCCTTCATATTGTCGTCAATGTCTGCGTTCTCTCCGCGTTTGTCTGAGTGAGCAGAATATTAGGTTATTTATCGTCTCATGTATATCTCTGCGAGAGCGACAGTATATAAGAGAACAAAATGTCGAAGGCTCATAACGGCCGTGTGGTTGCCAATTTTTGCTGTAAATAAAAGGCAAATTCAGTGTGTTTTGCTTTGACACGAAAATAGCTTTTGTACTGCGGCCCACATGGTTCCCTCAGTCAGTGCATTATTAATGATGTTGTGCTGCGATAACGCTGCAAGTGTCCAGTACAGGATGGGCTGCGACACATGAGGAAAAAAATGCTGTTCTTGCCACCAAGATGATCAAGGCAACCAGGCTTTGATACCGATATTATTGTGTTAATTATTTAATAGATGAACAGCTGTTTGAGTCCCCACTGAGTACCACCTTGCATTCATTTCTTGTACTTCAATTGGTTTTGTCGTTTCAGGGGGTGAGCAAAGAAAATGAAAGCAATTGGAGTACAAATTATTGTAGTTTTGGTTCAGTAGTGACGGTAGAAGGTTGCAGTATTTTCATTGTGACACACTCCTTAGTTCCAGGATGCAAATTGAACCTGAAAAGCTCAGTGCCAGTATATCCTTGTAATTTCAATTGGGCTCATTTAGGCATGAACTTGCCTCAGAGAGGGAATGAGAGTGGGGAACACGGAATTAGCTGGAAGCCAAGTCACAAAGCATTCGGCACCTGATTCTCAGCTAGGACAGATGGCAGAATTGCAGCACGATGCCATAAACATGCACAGAGACCGAGCGGAAGAGGGAGAGGCAGCGCAAGACACACACACACAAGCACGTCTCAGTGTTCCCTTAGGCGTGTGGCCAAGAAACTCAATGTTTCATAAGGATTAAAGTCTCTGTATGAAACCTGTGACTGAACATGAGAAATTGGATCATGAAGCATTGCCAAAACAGCTGTCAGGGGCTAGTCACGGTGCCGGCAGTGAGTCACAGTTCCTGTCCGCGGGCCACTTATTTTGTCATGACATGAGGATGTGAAAAGAGATTTTCAATTCAGCGACCATGACGCCTAGCCCACCATGGTGCAAATCCTCCTCCGCTCGCTCACACGTCATCGACCTCTGAGTTGTTGGACTTCCTGTGCTGATGGCTTCCACGCAGCTCACGTCCCAGAACTGGTTACTGTAGTTTGAGGATCGTAATGGCTTTCATATCACGGCTCAAATTTGTGCAAAACGGTATTAGCTGTACCCTTCTTAAGCTGCCCGGTTTCTCAGGGGCAGTGTTAATCCATCAATACTTAGATCTGTCTCCCCACTCCTCCATGATAAACAGAGCTAATAAAGGCATGATCGGACAGAAGCTGTTGATAACACATTATCCCCCCATCTAATCCCTCTTCTAATTAGAGATGCTGATTTAGACCACGAAAAAACAACAAAACAAGGAAAAGGGAAGAGAGAGAGAAGAGCCAGAAGAGCCAGACTCCCAACGGGTTTATTTTTAATTTGTATGAACTAGTGAAATGACAGTTTACACCGGCAGATTTGTATGTGTAAGACGATTCATTACAATCCGCATTGCTGTCGACGGTTTTCTAAAGCATAGCAGAAGTTTTTAGATTGATTTCATTCCTTCCAGGCAGCCATTTGTTTCCAGACATTGGTTTCATTTCAGCACTTCAGAAAACCTCATTAACTTAGAGATAAATTAAAAATGGCTTGTTATAGATAATCCATCAAAGTAAACTTAGATTTGAATCTTCTTTTGGTGATAAAAGGTATGTTGGGGCTTTGAAAAATTTCATTCATTTGCATAATGGCAACACAGCCCACAGAGAATTATTGTTTGACACCAAACAGCAAACAAAAGTAACAACTAACTGGTTAACATAGTGGATGAATGTCACGAGCTGGTGGAGACCAACACTATATTTGGAGGAAAATGGCAACAGAATTTGAATGTTGCCCCATGTGTCTTTTTTTGTTTTTGGTAATTTTTCAATGACCTACAATATATAGTTTGAGTTTTTATTAACCGTTTCTATAACCTTTCTAACCATTTCAGATTTTGCAAAAGGTCTGTGTTTTTGCAAAAGAAAAAACGAAAGAAGAGAAGTAAAATGCGAGAGAAATGGACGCTAAAAGTTGTTGACAGAGTGAAAGACTGACTGATGACTTCTGTCTGTCACCTTTACAATTATTCTATAAACCTGGAGATGAGGAGAAGGCTGCTGTTGTTTTTACTCTCTCCATTTCCCACTTGATTGCATCACTCTTTCTGTATTAACTTTGGCATTTTGTGTGTGTGTGCATATCTGTCACTTTTTGAGAAGGAGGAGGCAAAGGTGGAAAGATGGTCTCGGTGACACCGTCCACTCCTGTCACTCACGTCTCCACCCCATTATCTTGGCACAGTCCATCCACCTCCACCACTTTGTCTGGCTCTCCTATTTTGTCTTTCAGGGAACATTTATTGCTCTGCTGAATTTAAATCCCCCGCCCCCCTCTCCTCTTGCACTGCATGGTCTCCCATCTCCTCTGACTCTTTGTTTACCTTCCCTATCTGACGGGTTTTTTTTCACACCAACTACCAATTTTCTTTCACTCCGCTTTTATATTCCATCACTCGCTGTGATTTTCTGCCGCTTCTCATCCTGTCTCTGTCTGTGGTTGGACATGATTGCTGTCCTTTCCTCTCCCCGTATATATAGGCAAGCAAGCTGAGGAAGGTTTTTTATTTCCCGGGGGAGACAGGATGTTAATGATGCTTTAATAATTCCTAACTATACATAATGAGAGTAAAAGAGATAGAAGAAAAACAGGCATTGCAGGAAAATTGCTTTTTCTGAACTGCGTGGAAAAATTGTTGGGCATTTTAAATAAAATAGGCAAAACAGCTGAGTTACAATGAATTGCATTTTTTGGGACCTGGAAAAGCATGGCAGTTGCATATCAAAAAGAGACTACTATGTGAATTTCAGAAGTTAACTTGTCGAGGCTGCTGATGTTGTGAAGATACTATGCTGAGCCCGGAGAATAGACTGGGGAAAGTAAATGGCAGAATGAAAGGCTTTTGAGGTGTTACTTTAGCATCTCTTTCTCTCTCTCCATGGGACAAATTGAAGCACGTTTACTTCTGGACAAATCCTTCTCAAACCCTGGCTGACACCCATTGTCAAGAGTTATAAAAGTTGTATTGAGCTATGACGGTAGTGATCTCTAATTGGCTCAGCATGCTTTGCAGTAAAAGCTCTCCCACTGACTTTTATGACTTACGGAAAGTAACAGGAAATACAGATCAGATGTGTCAAAAGGCAGTTAAAGAGGTGCTCTCTATAAACCAGAATTGATATTTTTGTATCATTTCTTTATTATTATTTTATTTTGCTGTTGATGGAGTCGGTGAGAAAGCCAGACAGACCCAGAGGGTGGTGTTGTTAGATCTATCATCCTCTACTGATACACAGCACTACATCTTCACCGACTCCAGGTTCAGCAGTCAATAGCATACACACACCGGACAGAAATGAGGGAGCCTCCATGTTTTTATTCATAAAGAGTATCTTCTAGATCACAGTATCAATCCAAGGCAGCATTCTGTGTGAACTCTGTGTAATGCAAGGTGCCTGCATTGGCCAGCCGAGAGGAGCATTAGCAGACAATGAAGCTTAATGAAGGCAGCGTGTTGTCCTATGGGGAAACGTAGCTTCCCAGAATACTTGGATCACTTGGATAGCTCAAGTTACCCAGAGGCGGAAAGGTCCACTCTCACTCCAGGCAAATCCTCATCTCCTCCTCTCACCAAATGCCCCATTGTCTGGCTAAAGAAAGGTGTTGGACCTCTTCTTAGGCTACAACTGAACATCCAGAAAAATGCGTCTGTTACATTTTTCCCGACCTTTTGTATGATGTAAGTCAAGTGTTTGGTCTCTGGTTACCGTTCTGCATGCTCGATAGGAGAAATAAAGGGTTATCATCTGTACAAACGGTTACTGGCATCGATGGTCCACCTTCCACTCATTTAAGTGCCCAGATTATATTTACTTGAGAAAAAGCAGACAGGATGTTCAATTACCCCTTCCTCTTCCTGTTGGAAGAGAGTAGCTGAGAGGGGTTGTGCTGAGCTAATGGTCAATTACATGCAATGGTTGTGACTCTAACAATATTATTATACAGTAAAAACTATAATGAATTACTCAGACTAGAATAAAAGCTTGAGAAAAATTCTCTTTTCCCATATTGCATCTTTTCCTGCCTGCAGAGTTTGAGGGTAAGGACAAAAAAAAAAAAAAAAGCAACACTCACTGTCTAAAGATTCGTAAGGAGCTTATAATGATGCCCAATGTGATGCAAATGAATCATTCATAGCCGCTGCCTGGCTTCGCCTAGAATAGATGGGGGGGAAAACTCAGACCTAATGATGTTTGGATGGAATCTCTGTTCTACATCTGGGTCCAAATTCACTTGCAAACACAATATCTTTTCTCATACCATTGCAACTAAATAAAACGCAGAAGGAAATCCCGATGAAGCCTTGCAGATGCTTGTTCAAATGACATTAGAAATTCTTTTTCAAAATGAGCAGTCTTCAGTGCTCATCATCACACTGACAATTTCCTTTCTTTGCCTTTTTGAGGGAGCTGAAGAAGCCGAGCAAATGGTGTCATTCAGAGACTTCATTCAGAGAACTGTTGGTGCAGTTAAATATTACATGCTTTGGGCATTAAGTCAGGCTTGGGTTGTGTACGCACAAGTCAATTCCGCTCAAGTAAACATTCGCACAAAAAAAAAGAGAATAGTGAATGTTTTTAGCAAGATTACCTATATTTATTTACTCAGTGTCCAGTTGGAGCAATAGATATTATAGGCATGCTGTTTCCAGCCAGCAGCGCATCAGCGCACTCTAACATGATGTGGATCTGTCAACACAAATCTGAATCAGGCAGGCACTCTGTTCACAGACAGCGCTGATATATGAAGACGTTAGTAAGAGACCCACAACTTCCTCATGTAAAATGAAAAAATATATATATGCCTTGTCAAAAAGCAACTCTGCAGGGTTGTGTTGATTTACTCCGTTCACTGTGCAGCCTCCTGAAATAATAGAGAGGCAGTGACTTTATAGAGTAATCGTAACAGTTTGACGCCTCAAGCTAGATGAGAGCATATCTGCTGGCATGCTGCATTAATATTTTTTTATTCATTCTTTTGCAAACAACCCCTACTGGTCTAAGTAGCGCTGACCTAGAAAGCATTGTGCAATCAACTGATTCAGTTAATCACAGTGTCTAGTGAATAATCATGTAAGATATGAAACTGCACAAAAAAACATTACAATGTGCCAGCAAATCAATCAACACTCAAGAAATCCCTTCTTTTATTTGCTCAAACAGTGAAAGATTTTGACACACTTTATGTGACAAAATACTGCTGAAAACCTCGGTTGCTCCTTTAGATATATTTCCAATATTGTGTCATCAGTAACTGAAAATTGCACAAGATTGCCTGCACAATGCCCAAATGTCAATGACAATTGTCTGTGATGTTCAAGAGTGCATGTACTGTAAATAAAAATATTTCTGGTTTAACACACAGCATTGTTGAACAGCAACGGCTCGTTTGCTTGCTAGCGTCTTCGTTAATCTTTAGAGAGGACAGCTGCATGAGTGTGGTAGCCTGCAGGAATGGGGGAGGGGTGGATGAGTCCGATTGTGTCTTAAGCACAGGGGTCTCTCTCTCCATCCCAGTGTTGGTGTGAGATTTCGTGAAGGGGTTAATGCTCCTGTGCACATGCCAACGAGCAAGATGGATGCTTGCTGCTACGCAGGTGTAATTGGATCATCCACCTGCCTCGGGTTTGGTCATTGATCTCTTCCCCTGCAGGGCCCAATATTTAGGGAGACTGAGCTCCCTATCGATTTTGCTCTCAAACTAATCATGAGACTGTGGACGCACGTGAACATTAATCTGCGGTGCTGCGTGATGGGTCGGCTAACAAGGGCTCAGCCATTCCTTTCAATAGGTGGTCACTCGGCATGGCAGCAGCCCTAAATCAGACGTTCATAGCTGCGGTGAAGCTGCTCAATATGAAATTGATAAAACTGCATGTTGACATTTTGCTTTATTAGTGTAGCAACGTATTGACACCCCAGGGCTGATAATTGATGATGCAACACAAAGATTAAGAGAAAATAGGGCAGGGAATAGCTTCGGATCATGAAAGGTTAATTTTGTCTCCATCTAGGATTATAATGATTTTTTTTTGTGTCTGGGGACGAGCTGTTGAGAAAAGAGCTTTGGATGGACTCATTTTAAAAACCACAAAACCACAGCCTGTTGACATTGATTTCAGAATTCATTACAGTGCCACCTATTCAAAAGTCTCTTTCCATTGTTTGACTTCACCACTTTGTGGTGACTCTGCGCTTATACTATCTCACATTTTAAATAATTATGTGCTCGGGTCTAGGAGAAGGACTTCACTCAATTACAATCAAATAAAATACTGCTTTTCTGCAAGATACCATTCAAGTGCAGTCACTAAATATAGACTTTTCTATATAACTTCTAACAACATAATCTAAAGACCGTGTTCGGAAAATAAGGTCAATTTAAGGATTGAACTGCTGTTACATCAGAGAACCAACTAAACATTTTGTTTCATGATCATACTTTTAATGCATCTATTAAAATAAAAACTAAAAAAAATAGTCAAGCAGCATTTTTGAAAGCAAGAGTGTTTTATCCCCTTAGATGACATTTACTTGGCTTTAATGCTTCAATGGCACTCACACAAACCCAGGGGACTGCATTGCCTGGGGGGCTTCGGCATCGACAAAGCAAACAGTTAAACAGCATCATTATCATTCATAGAAGCCAGGCAAACTCATTTCATTTTTAATGCATATAGGTGTGTCTCTGTATGTGTGTGGCACAAAGGCGATAAACAAGTCAAAATAAATTACATTTAGATGGGCAGGCTGCTGGCTTTCTGTGAAACTGTGTGTGTGTGTGTGTGTGTGTGTGTGTGGGCGTGTGTTACCCGTGTTGCGGGGACATAAATATGTTTACACAGTCCCATTGTGGGGACTCGCCTTCCTTATGGGGACAAAATTGGCATCCCCATAAAGTAAATCCTTACATTTTAGGGTGAAGACTTGGTTTAAGGTTACAGCAAGGGTTAGTGTAAATGTAAGTCAATGTAGTGTCCCAAAAAGTCAAGAAAACATGACTGTGTTTTTTCTGACAGTATAGATAAAAGCATTCTGGTGCATTTCACTACATTTTTCTCATAGTAGCTTGACAATACTGGTGTTATATTACCGCACATTGATTCAGTTTTATTATGCATGGATTTTTGTTTTAAAAGCTTGTAGAATGAAAAACAAAAATCTAGATCTCCGCATAGTATTTCCTCACTGTTAGACATGCTATGTGTGTGTGTGTTGGACCTCTCCACCAGCAAAATAAACAAATTTGGCAATAGCCATTTCTTTCATATCTGGGAGTTCCACCGGATACTGCTTGATTTCACTCTTTTTAATGATGCTCTTTGACCGGCTGCAGAAGTTGCCTTCGGCACCCAAAGCTGAATTATTACAACCATGATAAATATCGAAAAAATGCAGTGTGGGGTTTTTAACAAGTGCTTATACACGGCGCATTAGGATGATGAATTTCCCCGCCTGGGCATCCTCCAGATACAGCACAAAAAGATGAAAACTATGTTACACAGAGAGAGAGAGAGTGAGAGAGGGGAGACATAAATATAACAAATTGGGAAAATACCTGGTTGTCTGAACTTGATTCAAGATGTACTGTCAGAAGAGCTGGACAAAATAGTAGGTGCAGTTTATACACTTCAATCCGTTATAACACCACAAAGAGCCTCCCTCACACACTCTTTTAAAGAAAAGCAAACATTCTAAGCTTCACAGAGGTGCATTACGTTTGTACAAGTGTTTGTGAGGTTGTAACCACCTCCTGCAGGTACAACTGACATCAACTGTCAAAAACAGACCGAAAAAAGGAAAGAGTTTGCAGATAAAAGCCAGAGCTTCTCTTGGATGTTAGAAAGATTATCCTCTTACAAGACACCGAAGATGCTCTACTCTGTCTGATTCATGGATTGTCTTTCTTTCTACACAGGTTTTTTTTTTTTTTTTTTTGGTTTCTATAGCACCCCAGTGTTCAAGCCAATGGAACTGCAGTTGCCACTTTGAAGTTGTAACACTCACACTGTGATGTCTCAGAGTATCAAATACATCACTATAATCCGAATGCTCCCTTTGATGGGCTTTGGAATAGTGTTTAACTGAATTCCCCGGTGCCAGCGTATATAACGTTCACGTAGGAACGCTGAGACGCATTCAAATCACTATTAAACTGAGAGGGCAGTTTTTGCTCTCAAGAACAAATCAGACATATTCAGCCTCATAAATCACTGCAAACAGCTTGGCCAAGTTTCCCTCGGACCAACCTTGAATACTAAACTCACTTTTCTTGTCTACTCATCTCGCCGTTCATTTTCTTGTGGCCCCGGTGCTGTTCAACCAATTTCACTCGCGATGTATAATTGAACAATTTATGTATGAAAGTGTTTCACAGCAGACTCGCAAATCCAATTTCCAGACAATAATAACTCGTGAGATACTGTTTTGCTGAGACAGATCTACCAAATCTTGTGTACTGACTGAGGTTCCAATAAAGCATTCCTCATATATCTTGTAGTGTTGTGGAAATGTTACACTCAATGTCAATAATTAATTCATAGTTAACAGCAGCAAAGCCAAATCGGACCCTGGGGAGGAAAGTGGGGGGCTTCACAAACTGAAATACATTTCGGAGGTAGACGATGGTTGTTGTAATTGTTTTGCCCATGGACTTCAGGTGGGATGACCATCTGCAGAAGCACAGGCTTGGATTTAGAAGCTGTTCACATCAGACTTGTGTCATAGCCGCTTACTGATAATTGATTAGGATAGCCACACTAACTATCTGATGCCCTCCATGCTGTCCAGGCACAGCTAGGAGTAGAGGTCTTTCTCTCCGTGGGCGATTAAAAAGATGACAGAGCTTACCCTGCTGTCCTTAATGAGGGCATTCTCCAGCTGCCCTCGTGGAAGCTCTGGTAACCCCTCAGGTATTTCTCTGTGAATACATATTTAGAATTATGGGTGTCACATCTAATTAGAATAATACAACGCACTCATACACATAGATCCTACCAACTTTATTACCAACGGAGTCAGAGAAGAAGAGATGGCGTATTCCAGGACTGCGTCCGCTGCCCCTGAAGAGCCTCCTCAACCTCTTCACCTTTTCGTCCTCTGGCAGACTGCTTTGGCTTGGCCCTACAACTCTGCTTTGCTCCCTCTCTTCCTCCTGCGCTGCAACCGGGTGACTTCACCTCAGGTGGCTGCTGATGTGGTGTCTGCTGCTGGTTGGGGGTCTGCTGAGGTGGCCGCCCGCTCGGCACCAGCTCTTCACACTCCTGCCCTTCATCGTCCTCTTCATTCCTCTAGTTGCTAGCGTCTAATGGTTTTGGTTGTCAAAAAAACTGAGATACAGAAGGCAAAATGCTCATATGTTCACCAGCTAGATTTCTGCAGAAGACAGACAAAACAGGCCTGTACTGGTTGCATACAGTTGTGTCCCAGCTTGACCCATATGACAATGGTGAGAGTGAATCAAAACAATAAAGTTTTTAGCTCATTTTAAAAGCCAAACAATTAGGTAATATATGCTAAAATACACTACATCCTTTCACATATATGGAATCATTTCTTCCATTGTTAATCTAAAAATGTCGATTACATCAATTTCAAACAACATGGTGACATGTACAGCTTTTGCAAAGTACTATCAAAAATCAATGATATTGTTTGCACACTTTAACAGCTATACCCTACACAGTTACAGTAACAAACATTTGAATGAGGGTTAAACTACACTGCATTGACCTTCAAGACAAAACATTGTGAAGAAATCAGTAGCCCATCAACGCTATTATTCCAGGACACGCAGAAGGTGAGTCATTGCTGCGAGCTTATGCGGCGTAACAAAGACATTCACAAATCTGGCAACCCAGTAGGGTGAAAAGCACATTGCTGAGATGCAGCTCCGTCCTCTAACTACTGATCTGGCAACTGGCGGCATCATCGTATAATTATCTCTGACATGAATACAACAACCATGCAGAGATGCTACGTGTGATGAGCAAACAAAGGATGGTACCGTATGACAGAAATACTAACGTAAAGAACAACCTGTCCTTCTCCTCTACATACTCTCTTCTGTCTCTTGTTTTGCTTGTCCATCAGTCCGTCTCCTGCTGCATTTTCTCCTATTTTTTCTTTCTCCCAGCTGTCTCCCATTTTCTGTCAATGTCCCTCTGTGCATGCCTTCAGCATCGTTCTGGCATGACCTACATAACCTCTGGTCATCTATTTTGTATATAGCTGATGCATTATGATGCATGGATCTCTAAGACAGAGGGGTCCCTCCAGGGGCTGTGAGCAGCGGTATGTCACTAAAACACGCACGCGCACACACACACACACACTCGCACTCACAGACAAGCATAAATCAGAGCCATAGCAGTCGTTTGCTGACATGTGCCCCCCAGCAACAACACACGCAGACAGCACTGCAGCCTATTCAGGGGCAGACAAACATGGAGAGAGACCGCACTGTCTGAGTGATGATAATATCTCGGCACAGAACACTGGGTGTAGTAAAGAATAAATGGAACGGATAATTAAGAGATGAAGGAAGAAATACACAAACCTTAGTTTTAATAGAGGGTTGAAGCAGCTGAACGGACACAGTGGAAAACAAATAGGCTAATAAAGTGACATTGAAACCTTCTATACCCATACGGTCACTCAACTGTAAATACGTTTGACAATGTGGTTGTGGGCAGCATGCGTGTACCAGGCCGCATATACAACCTTGAATAAAAGAGCATCTACAGCAAGTGTGTCGCACAGTGAATGTGTCTGGATCTTTCTGGATTGGGTGCGTTTCTGGCTGAAGGTGTAGGCGTGACGTGCATAACATTTGTCAATTTAGGATTTTGTGCCGTTGTTGTAAATGTCTGCATTAGTCAAATCAAAGTGCTTAGTCTGTGAATCAAAGGCAGGGCCTGAGGGCTGGCCTGTAGGCTTCTCCACCCTGCAGCCTCGAGTTGCCTGTGTTTACCGGAGCAAACTGTGTGGGCTCGGCAACACCCAAAGCGACCTACACCACCTACAGAACGCTCTCGGAAACGTCTCCATCATCCGCCTAAACAGCCTGCAGCTGTACAAAAAGATGGATTCAGGGGCAGGAGGAGGCCAAACTTGACTCGCTACACCCCGTGCTTCCCCCCTTAGTTACTGTACTCTGTTCTTGCATGGCACATATGCAGTGTATACAGTTATAAGGGTGGCAGATTTACCACTCAAAAGTCCTACAAATTTCTGAAACATTTCACACAGAGGTAGACAAAAGCAAGCTGTTTATTTCTAGCCAGAAACTGACAATTCTACCAACTGTCCCTGGCATATTATATTATATTTTAGCTGGGTTGTCACAACCCATCTAGGTACTGTAGCTAATTCGTTACCTCCATGACTAAACCGTTGTGTCCGTTAGCTTGTTTTAAAACTGCAATTCTAAACTTAATATTATTGGTACCTCTAAAATCCCACGTGGCCCCGGCCTGGACCCCCATTTGAAATGGTCTAGAGCCGCCTCTGTATACAGGTGTACCTAATGAAGTGTGAAATGTAACATTAGCAATGTAATGCAACCCAATACAATAGCTCCGCTATGGATTCTACTTTCATACAGATTCTACTTTTTCAGTTTTTGTACACGCCGTCAGAAGAGTAATAGTTCTACTTTGTGTTCATTACTGAGGTCGTAGTGGGTGGTGGTGGTGTACTGGAGTACATTATATTCTGCCCCTCTCATGTATGTAAATGAGTTAGCCAAAATATTAAAACATCACCTTCCCACAGGGGCCTCTCTTTCCTCACGGGCACGGATGCTTTGTTTGCTAAGGATATTATTACACATTCATACTTGCTTACGTGACTGACTACTGACTTCCACGTTTGTGCCGTTTGGTGTTTTTATGACATATGACAGAGCTGTTGAATTAAATCAGATTGTACAAGTGTACCGAATAGAGTGCCACAGCTAGTTCGCCTGCTATTGTTTGCAGCTTAAGTTAGAGCAGACAAACTCACCGTTCAACCAAATTCTCACACTTTTGCTGTTGTATTTTTGTTTTGGAAAGGCTATATAAACCCACCATTGTCCAAACTCTTTGAATAATATGCTCTTGTGCCCCCTTGTGCACCACTTCAACATGTGGGGAAATACAAAGCTTGATCTGCCGTGACTAGTTACGGTTGCTAAGCTATGATTGGATGATTACTGCTCATGGGATGGAATTCAGCAAATTGTCAATTGCAGAAATGTCTTAAAACTGTTCAGTGTTCTGTCGGCTGCATTTATCGAGATATTAGTCCATCCTTAAAGAAGGAAAGCCGCCATTCCTGTGATGGACGAGGTTAGGGCATGGATGTTAGATGTTAATGATCTAATTCGTCTCTGTGATTGCGAACTTCCCATAAAGCTTTAATGATTTTTGGATGTGGTGATTGGAGGGGCCGTTATGTGTTTGACTTCATCCCGACATCGACGTAAATGGCTCTTGAATTGCTCTAACAGGGTGTCTGGTGACATTACCATCCTGCAGTATGGGAGCGGTATTTGCCTCACTGTGTGCACCTGATGCTGTAAACACGGTCTAATATCCCTCAGCTGGTATACAATCATGCAGAGCAATCATCTGAACTAATGTGTCACAGTAGATGGCTGCCTGTATCGCTCCAGAGCTAGAACCATGTTTAACATCTGGCATCTGACAGCCAGCGTCAAAGGCTGCATTTTTGGATTTCACATGGATCTGTCCGGATGAAGATAAATGAGTGAAAACTGATTCATTCCACCACACTTTTTCAATTGCAGTAATCCGGAATTTACACTCTTTGTGCCAGAATATTTATCTTTGTCGAATGGATATCTCCAGTTTCTGAAAGGCTGCCCTGCCATAAATGCCAGCTATACATGAATCTCAATAAGTGCAGAGGCGTTGGTTCTATTCAAGTGATAATTGTTTGTTCTCACCACTACTTGTCATTTGTCAAGATAGATAAGATGTTTTCATCCTGGCTCCCCTCTTGCACTCTGCTTTTTTTCCATTTCCTCATCTCCTTCCTCCTCCTCCCTCTCCTCTTCATTCTCTGTACAACACTGGGGCATTTTTTTCCTCGCAAGGTCTGAAGGCTGAATGCCCATAGAGTTGTTATCCAATGCATTTATACTGACTTGAGATCAACACACAGTGGGCTGTTAATTCATCTCCCTTTAAGTGCAGAACAGATCAAGGTCCTGGACCCATACAGACCAGGTCGGCAGCGCACTGAATGAACGGAGCATTGCTGAGCTACAACAGACGAGTGAAACATATCTTTGATCGCCATCTTTAGCATCAACCCTGCAGAGAGCAGAGGGACAGAAAGTGATGAAAGGGGGAAGTAATGGCAGCGTGCCTGAGAGGAAAGACACACATTCTATTGGGACCTAAATTTAAACTGGAGCTCTTTTACTCACTTTCCCTGCGTCTCTTTCACTCACACACACACACACACACACACACACACACACACACACACACACTGTACACTCGCGAAACACTGGGAGAAGAAAACAACTCAATTGGCGAAAGAACTGGGCCTCGCTCAAACGAAAAGAAATTTTGGATGGTTTAATCAATTTTCCTGTGAAACTCGGAAACATATATGCCAAATCTCATCTTTTTAGTACATTCTTCAAGCAAAAAAGGAAGCAAAGAGAGTGAGAGGAAGTGTGTGTGTGTGTGTGTGTGTGTGTGTGTGTGTGTGTGTGTGTGTGTGTGTGTGTGTGAATGGGAGTGTACAGTCTTAGTCGCCATACAAATTCAATGCTACTTCACAGAGCGTTAATGCAGCACATACATTTTACGTGGTGACTTCCCCTCCGATGCACCTGCAATGGAGACAATTTAAATACATCTGCATGCAAACAAGACAATCCAGCAATTTGCATTTTGAGCTCAACGGGTAGGAAATAAATCTCAAGGAGGAACATCCATACGAGCGGCCACATTAAATCAACACCCCCGCTCAGCTTTGCTAGTTTGGACAGCTTTTTCACTGAATTATTCCAAATCACAGTGGCGCTCCATTGTCTCCTATTTCCTGTGTTGATCACTTGTTCACCACTGTCCTCGTCACAATCCTCGGTCTGCTATAGCATCAGTCGACTAGGAAGCGAGGAGACACGTTAACCAAACCTGTCGTCTTAATTGGATTTTTTGTTTTCGCAAAAACTGCAAGGTAAAAATGTGCCAAGATCCGCGACGTAGTAATTAATCGAACTGTAGCCGAGTGTCTTCTCTCCAATCAATAAACATCCAAAGGCAAACAAACACGCATGCACGGTGCCTTTCCTGTTCTTCTTTGCAACGCTTTATAACAGAATCAGCTCATCAGTCGTGATGGAAGGGACTGCTGTGCTTAGTGGTGGTATCCACAGTGGCTCCATGCAACAGAGACAAACTTTAATATCGGCCAAAGGCCCGGTGAGAGGTGTCTCCTGCTGTCCAGTGTGTGGGCTGTGTGTACCACCACGCAGAGAAAGGCTCCTGCCGACAAAACAAATGTTCCTCTTTTTGTCAGCAGCGTTCCACTTTCATTACTCATAGATCCCGATCCCTTGCCCCACAATCAAATCCTCATTGTGAGTGAGCTGAACGCACACATGCATCTGTGCATGTGTGCGTTCAGCGCTTGATGGAAAGCATCAGGGGAGTTGCAAACACAATCAGACGCACGCGAAGCACCTCACTACCCTGAAAATCACCAGAGCTTTAAAACCTGTCCTCAGTTTGACCTTGCTTTGCTCCGTTCAGGTGCGCAGACCGGCCAAAAGAATCTGCTAGCAGACAAATGAGAGTCCGCATTCAAGAATACAGATATGAACTTGGCCCGGTTCCATTACCGAGGTGATTTATGCATCTTGGTGCCACCAGAAGAGAATTCATTTCAGCTGAGTCTATCTACAGGCCACGGAGCTATTAGCGTATAATGTGGTTCAGACAGTCACAGGCAGGCAGGAGCAGAGCAGCCTCAGACCCACGTGACCTCCCAATTAAGAGCCTTTTGTTGACATCCACAGTGGTGCTGTACCGCCCTCACAGAGTGCCTGTATCAGTATTCTACATGAGGCATAAAGCATACTGATAACATGACTGGATCTATAAGGGGACCAGGCATTTATATTAAGGATAAAGGATACATTTGTTAGGAACAAAATGCAATTTGTCCCGTCCTCACAGATGCAACGATGTTAACATGAAGGTGAGGGAGATGTCAGTCAAATACTGTACTTGCTCACACAGTCCTGAAGAGGTCTAATCACGCAAAAACAATAAGAGTAATCATCGTAATGACTCTACCCTGGGCCTAATTCCGATTCTTTATTTTCAGGTGGAGAGTAACGCATTCAAGTACACTGGAGCACTAGAGCATTTTGAGTGTACTTCTTTATACTTCTTTACATTTCAGATAGGAATACTTTTTATCCCATCAAATTCAATTGGCAGGTTCTGTGAAGATTACGATTTTACATACCCCTGATGAAACGTATAAAATGCTCACATATTAATGCATTATGTTAGTAAACATTTCTATGATTAATCGGGAGAAGAGTCAAAGTTTTCAATCTATGTCAATAAACAGAGTCTTGAGAGAATCAACGTTCTTGTCTTTATTGCTTGCAAGCAGGAGAACGTTTCAACAGACACGTATTTCAGTGTACAGTAGAAAGGCTTCAACAAAGTCTCAGACGTCTCGTCATTTTATGCCTGCAAAGCCCCCTCCTCCGAGGTAAATCATCCATAAGAGAACGGGTATTCAGACATGGGCTGTTTTGATCCGCTCAAAGGTCTGGGTCCTGCCAGGACATAACAAACATGACATCAGGTTCATTAGCCTTTCTGTTCTTCTGTGAGAGCAAAAGACACACAAGACATCAAGTTCACTGCTAAATGATTAACTACTTCTGCAGGGATCTGCTGTGTCATTGTCAGAGTGTTCAAAACATATTTCCCCATTACAATTAGTATCATAATCAAATGATATCATAGGTATTATATCCAATGATGTGATATAACAGGAGCCACCCAAGACTTTTGATCCTTCGTAGATCACTTAGTACAGTTATGAATGCATGTCTTTGACCTGTAATGTACTGTTTTTATAGTGTTGACTTGTATCGCTATACTTTGACTGAAGTAGATCTCAATACTTCTTCCACCACTGATTTTAAAACTTTGTCAAACTAACTACAACTCCAAGCCCCCAAAACGTCAACATTGTCTCCAGAAAAATGTAGTTTTCACAGTTTTTAATACTGACCATAAGGATTTTTTTTTCAGATGCATGTTTTCTTACTTTTTTTCAAGAAGATGACATCATTTTGGAAGGAATACTCCAGAACATCAAGACAAAGTGATATGTGGCAGCATTTCTTTTTACATACGGTAATGTATATTAGGCACTTAAGATGAATCAGTACATTGCTGCTTCATCTTGTGTATTTTCATGAAGATAGCATTTTCTTTTTTAATAAAAAAAACTTATGTTGACTTGGCAATTTGTTCTTTTTTTTTTGTTATACTAGTTTACAGCAAACCATTCTGGCGAGGCATTTCTCCTCCTGTGCGCCTGCCAATTTAAATCTCCCTCTCTTGGCGATGCTACTTCCGTTTTCAGCATGCTACAGCGCCGTCACTCTCGTTTTTTTCCTCCTCCATCGAGAGCTTACACGGGCAGCTTAAGGCGGGGAGGTAAACTTTTGGCAATATCGGAGTGAAGGTTCTATAGCGGTGTGCCCGAACAGTGTCTGCGCGTCTTCAGCTCAACGCTCATCGCAGTCCGTCGCAGCGAGAAATAAAGTGCGGCCACGGAGGACCGAAGGGGAGAGGCACCGAAGATAGAGGCTCCCGATATGAAATGAATATGCACAGAGACGATTCCGTGGAACCGATCCGTCGCTATCTGCCACTGGGTTGCTGAGGGACCAAATATTAATAATAACAATAGTATTAAAGAGAGAGAGAGAGAGAGAGACAGAACCGAGACTCGCAACGCAAAAGAGAGCCGGGAGGAGAGGACCGCTGTGCAGGGGGGGACGCGAAGGGACTCGATCTGCATGTGAGACCGCTGGTCCACACACACCGGAGGCAAGAGATGCAGCCTGCGAGCAAGCTCCTGAGTCTGGTTCTCCTCATCTTCATGGGCACAGAACTCACCCAAGTAGGTTTTTTTTTTTTTGTGTTTTTTTTTTTAACGCCATTTCCCACATCCTGTATTAAAAGCTAAAAAGCTGGCGGTTAATTGGCTTCAGATCCACGGAGAGATTACCCGCTTACCTCGCGTAACGGGTCCCCGTGAATTAGCCCTCTACCCCCTGCTTAAACAGATTAACGGGTGGGATTACATGATGTGAATGCATTGTGCTTGACGGGCGCGGACAGATCCAGCAGAGCCCCGTGCGGTGCGGTGCGGTGCGGTACCCCCACCACCCCCACCACCCCCCCCCACCACCACCGACGGGGATGACAAACCGGCCAGATAGAGAGGGGGGGGGGGGGGGGAATTATTGCATGATATGTCAGTTCTCTCATTAGCAAATGGTCAGATTAATCAACTGCAGGGCTTTTTTTTTATGTTGCCTGTAGCTTTCTCTAAAAAGGCCACTGTTGAATCATGGGCTGCATGCTCTTAAATCAGGGCTCCACAATCAAATGCAGTGTCTCAAAGAAGGTGTTTGGAGCATGCTCAATGCCCACAGTGTGACTTACTGTTTGCCTCTGTGAGAGGGGGGGGGGGGGAGAACATTTAGTCCAACAATGTAAAGCTACCCAGCTCAGCAGTACAGTAAACAAATTTACCGGTCAATAAAATGCATCTCTGTGATCCTTTACTGGAACTAGTAATTACTTCCTGCTCTCTGAAAGGCCATTTCCAGCAATACATATCATAGTTACTGTAGCATTAAGCTGTTGCCTTTATACATCCTCACAGACAGCGTTATGATGGGGGAGAGAATTTATTAATCACCAGGCCCTGCCACCACCGGATTGAAGAATTTGACGATTTAATTGGCCGTGCTCGAACAGAGAGTCACATTTCATTTGCCTCTCTCTGTTGTGCGAATCCAATTGTGTTTGGTAATTGGAGACTTGCAAACTAAAAATCTAATCTGACACAGAGGTATCAATAAATGCTTCTCTTTTCCCAGAGTATCTGTAATATACTCCGAGAGACAAAGTCAATAAAATGTGTTAGAAGTAGGCTGCTGCAAACCCTGCTGGCCCTGATAACCAATGTGTTAGAATATTGATGTACTATTACCTTGACACAACTGTGCCAGCAATATTGATTTCAGCAAATGCATGAGAAATGTCGGCGTGCTGTGAGCGGAACCATTTTTCATTACACACAGTTGTCGCCGGTGCCCTTTTATCTCCCCGTAGACTGAAGCATCAAATGTGTGCACCTGTAATCTGAACTGGACATGAGTAGTGCAGCCGTATAGAGGGCACACAAATGCTGACACGATGGCACATTGGGGCTATGTGCACTGATTGATGGAAGCCATTGGCCGGAGGAGGCAGGAACAGAGAGCGTGTTTCACTTTGTCTTTCGTGACAGTCAGGTTTCGGGTCAGGGGGGCCCCCCACGTTATGGTGACAGTGCTTCTCTGGTGGCCCGAGAGCTTGTGTTCATCCGTTTGAAGGTAAGTCGATGTAAGTCCACAGCCGCTCCCCTTTCCAGGAGAGCAGAAACACCAGAGACACTGACGGGCTCTATTTATACGGCCTCTGCTGGAGAAACCCACAGTACATCTCACTGTAGGAAGGCCAGCCCTCTGCACATCTCATCTCTGTTTGAAGACATATAAAAGAAAGTGAGAGGTGTATCCAGAGACAGAGAGATAGAGAACCTTTTTTTATTGCCGGATTACTCATGAGCACGGCCCATGACCTTTGCCGCTGAACAATGACGCTCTCTTAATGACCACATGAAGAAACCTCACTTCAAAAGTCTCACGCAGTTTCAGACGGCGTGGAGGGCAGCTGCCGCTCTTTCTCTCAACATCTGGCCGAGGGAGCATGGAGCCGCCTGATTAGTAGGCCGCTCTCCTCTTTAATTCCACCTCTATCCCCACCGCTGAAGGATTTCACCCCACCGCTTGGTGTCCTCTCACAGAGAAGAATAGTGAGCAGCCAGAGCGGCATCTGTTCCTCACCTAGTGGCTCCCACATGACTTCGGGCCCACATCCTAAAGCATCTTCGCAGACACAACACAGATGGCACCGTGCAACCCACATACCACAGCACAAACAATCGTCGTGCAAAAAGGTTAACGTTCGTATGCATGCACAATCAAGAATGCATGTATTGTTACATTAAAGAAGTCGCTTCCAATTCACATGAACCGATTCAATGTAACACGCCTCAAGCTGAAACTATAAGGGCTCCAGCGAGGGGATCATTTAGAAACAAGTTAGTGGGATTTTAAATGTATGAAACCATAGGAATCAATCCGGGTTTTTTTGATGTGAGAAACTGAGATGGAGTTGAGCTGAATTGCAATACGCGTGGCAGCTGGGGTTGAAGCTATTTATTATTCAGTATGGTTGGTGAAGCAAGTGGAGAGAGAGAGAGAGAGAGAGAGAGAGAGAGAGAGAGAGAGAGAGAGAGCAGAGGAGGAGTAGGTGGAGATACGGTGCATTTTGTGGTTCACTTGCAGGCTGGAAATGTGATTTTTCGCAATACTGTTTAAGCATTTATAGTGTGTCAATGTGGTTATCCTACTGTACAGTCCAAACACCTGTTCGCTATGATGCAATAGAGTGAAAAAGCCCAGTCAGAAACACTATTAGAGCTTTTTTATTATATTATAAAGATGCTTTCTTGCCCCTCCAGACAACTTTCACTTATACCTTAAATCACAATTTTTGTCCTTTTTTAAAGAGAAAATAACTTTGACGGCACACCTACAGCACACAGCACCACAAGTTGTTCTCTTACAGTTACCATATCATTTGAACAACACCTCTCTTACAACGTCCTATTTATGCAAGGTTTTTATATCAGACCTGATCGTAACTGATCATTGTGCGAGTGTTGCTTTTGAGATCTTGTATACAGAAAAACAGATCAATCCTTCTTCGAGGCAGCTACTAATGAGTGGTTTTAAATGACACATGTCTCTATAAATAGTGGGCGATTGATTGATTAATTGATTTCTTTCATTGAGTCAGTGCACCTGTGGCGTTCCTCCTGCAGCTGCCGTATTAAATACTGACTTTGTGTTAGAGGTGGGAGCAAAGCTTTTGATCATTTGCTTCACCGCCATTAAAACAGAATGGGATCCACGCCTGGGAGGCTTAGAAGACTAACTGTACCCTCTTGAAGGCTATGTGATTACAGGGCGCTGCGCTGCACTGAGCGGCACCGTATTAACACCAGACTATAGAATGGACTCTGGACAGCGGTGCACAGCGGTGAGCTGACCCCAGCCGATGCTTCAAAGTAATCTGTGGAGCCATCAACTACTGCAAGCTCTCACCTCAAAGGTCATAAAGCAGTGGGAGAGACAAGAGAGGCAGGGAGAGAGAGGGGGGGAGGGGAGGGGGCGATATGGAGGTGCAGTGAGTGCCGACTGTCTCTCCATCTGTCTTTCAGTTTACCAGAAAAAAGCATTATGGAGCTGACAGAAATAGTTGTGGACGCAGAGCCACTCATGCTATTCTGGAGACCTCATGCATCATGCAGTGCTGCAATTTAGGCCGTCGTCTGGAGTCTGGCCTCTGGCCCGGATGACAACTCAGTTATTTTTGAGAGATATTATTATTTACACAATCAACGCAATTAAACTGCACTCTATAATGCAGTTATAACCCTTTTTGACTCTAATAATAACCATGCATTCAGTGCATAAACGTAATATAAACTCATTGGAAATCGACAAGTGTCTTTAAAAAAAACAAAAATATAGGCCTACATATATAATCTTTGCACATTTTGTGCCGCGTCCTTGCATTTTAAAAGCGCCTCTCTTTTGATTTCGGCAACGCCCAAATCAGCTACACGATGGCGCCAGAGTCACGCGAATGAAACATAAAAAAAAAAGCTCACCCTCTGTTGGAGCTCAAGGCATCCGGTTACCCATCAATAAAACATAACCCCGAGTCCTCGCACCCCTCTGTCCCTGAGATGCGACATTCTGCACTTTTTGTTTTGTCGTGTGTACTGTGACATGTGGACTTTGCAGTGGCTGCATCACTGTGATGTGCATGTGTTAGTTTGAATGAGCTTTACCGCGCATGATCCGGAGCACGTTTGCCTCTATGATGGAGAGCCTCCTCTCCTGATGGGGCAGCGGAGAAAGACATGTCACCGTCCGCTATGAAATAATCCCTCGGCATCATTGTCGGCCGACCTCAGCCGCACTGCTCATTGTCATTCCTTCTGGGGGGGGGGGGGGGGGGAAGAGTCAGTGTCGGGCAGCTGTGAGCGAATCAGGTGCAATCCCAGATATTACCACGTACGGACCCCAACCTGGCTGACATCATTGCGTCTGGCGGTGTAGATAGATCCGTAGTACCTCCTCCTTCCTCCTCTCATCCATTCGGAGCCGCCTCTGTATGTGTAGTCAGTGGCACTTAATCACAGAGCTCACTCAAGGCAGGAGGCGGACCGTCGGGCGTGAACCAAATAGTAACGGTGAACCGGAGAGGCAGCAGTGCGCGGGACAACGCATGCAGAGGAGCTATCCAAAAGACGCTTCCAGCTCTCGGGGTTTTTTTTCCTGTTCTGTATCCTCCTCTGGAGCAAGTGTTGCAGTTTTTCTTTTCTCCGTCCCGAGTCCCCTTTTACGTTCAGGTCGTCTCTTTCGCGTCCGACTCGTTCGTCGCCAGTGCTTCGTCGGAGATGTCCAAAAAAAGACCAGCCGAGCCGGAGTCCCGGGTGAAACAGCAAGCCGCTCTGGGCAACATGACTCGCCTACCTTGTTTCTCACCGGAGGAGTCTGTAGAATGAAAACGGCTTAAAAAAAATTTAAAAAAAAATTGAATAAAGTCCAAGCAGCGCGCAAAGATGTCGGTTCCTTTGCTGAAAATCGGCGTCGTGCTCAGCACCATGGCGATGATTACCAACTGGATGTCGCAGACCCTCCCCTCTCTGGTGGGGCTTAATACTACCAAGCTCACGGCGGCACAGGGAGGGTACCCAGACCGGAGCACAGGAGTAAGTGCGCAAGTTTCGCATATTTCCTGCGGCTGGTTGAGGTTTCTTTTTTCTCCTGAATGAATGTTGCAATTACATTTCAATTGAAACATAAGAGTGCCAACCACATGTGTGCTTTGGTTCATAATTAATGATGCGCTCTGCTGGACGCATGCAAAAGTGGGGGAAAAAAAAGAGACTTGGAGAGGCATCATAGATATCTTCTTGCGTCTGATGTTTCTCCAGCCACCACTGGGCTGCTGTCCCTGTCGATATGAGTAGCCTGCACTAAGTGGAAAGTTGGTAGAGTATTAACCGACTGACATGAGAAATTTCCAGACAGTTTCTTTTCTGTCTCAAACAGCGGGGGGGGGGGGGGGGGGTCCTCATTTTTCCTTCCCCAGCCTGTGTGAATGAGAGAGGCGTTCAAAAGCCATGAGTCTGTTATAGAGTCAAGATGAAGCGTCTCTTTGTTTCTCTGTCAGGCTCCTGGCAGATTGTGAGCTGCCTGTGTGCCGGGGTGATAATGTGAGCGCTCTCTGTCAAGTGGAGGTTTGCACTGACATTTAGAACAGCGGATGTTGAAATGGATATTTTAAAAAAAGCAGTGAACCGATAGTTACTCAGTTATCCTTAACGTGCCATGTTTGCTTCATGATTATGAGAAGATTCAAGCATTTTTTTTTTTTATGACTTATGAGATTTTATTTTCATTTGTCAGTGGCCGGTGGAAGAGGACGGACTGAGTAGTCGGCCTACAGATGCACACTGAGATGCCAAGGCAGTTGCTTGATAGTGATTTTCTTTGTCTTGTCAGCACATCCTTCGGTAGAAAACAGTGCGGCTGAGCCGCTGTCGTTGCTCCTTTTTGGATTTTGTGAAGTCACTCGTTCTTTCTAATTGACTCAATCAGCAGATCTGTCCAGTGATTGTTATCGCTGATGCAGTGATGGACATCTTTTTCAAAGTCACTCACTCCGTCTTATCTGATCAGCAGGTTACTCTTTATCTCTCAGGAGAAGAAAAAGAACCCCTCTTTATGACGTACACGTTACACTTCGCACTTTCACACACCCGGCCCACTGAAAAATGGGAGTAGCTCCAGCTGGCTTGATTGGCTGCATCGTCCCTTTGTGTGGATTTACACACTCTCTGATGGTGCAAAACGGGTGGAGCCAGGTTGTTTGTGGTGTCCTGGTGGAGATGAATGCAATGCGGCTTTAGCGTCCCACAGGCACAATGCCCTTAATGGGCAAATAGCATCAAAGTGACCTTTGTGATTTCATAGAGGAGTGCCAGGATGTTTTTATGGTACCCGTTTGTCTTTTCCGGCTTTAGTTTGAGCCGTTTGTTCTTTTATCTGCTCCAGCATCGCTGCTCAACTGCCCATCTCTTCTTTTTATCCACTCTTTCACCCTCAGGTGTTGCCAGCGAACCCGGAGGAATCGTGGCAGGTGTACAGTTCAGCCCAGGATAGTGAGGGAAGGTGTGTCTGCACTGTGGTGGCGCCCCAGCAGTCCATGTGTTCACGGGATGCCCGCACCAAACAACTGAGGCAGCTGCTAGAGAAGGTAATCACCGCTTAACTCCTCACCAACTCATGAGCATAGCAATCAAAGTCGTGCAATACCCAGAGTGACCCCCCTTTACTCCTTGAAACTACAGTACAAATACATGCACACACACACACACACACACACATACACACACACACACACACACACACACAGGCTTACCCATGACTGTGGTCTGCCCGTTGGACAAGAATAGGAATCTAATGAGCTCCCTGGAAACCAAACATGCATCATGGGAGGCAGCTACACACCCGTGAGTTTCTATTCTACTGCACACAGCCAAAGCAACACATCTAATGAGGCAACCCGGCCCAATACACACAGACTGGTGGTGGTTTCCTATTTACATAAAAAGAACATTTAAGCACATTTCTGAAAAAAAAAAAGAAATGGAGTTGATCCCCACTTAATGCGGCGGATCCACACAAAAAAATACAGACATCAACAGATATTTCATGGATAAACAGAAGATGTGCCAGGTTTCTGGAGTTTCTAGACTCCAACAGTTTTGGAGAAACCAAATTTCTTAACAGTATGCATTCCACACTTCCACCATGTGTCTGAGGCCCCTGACTAGTTGGCCTGATGTCAGAGTTTGTGAGTCACTGCGAGAAGAAAGCCAAGCCAAAACAACATATTGACAGTCTGTTGCGTTTTTCCCTGCATCTCATACTCATTGCTCCAATTAGACTGTAATAAAATAGAGATTTGATTTCATGACTCGCTCCAATGTGTCCATGTGGCACCTCAGGTCCAGAACATGACCCAGTCCATCCAGGTCCTGGACCAGCGAACCCAGAGGGACCTGCAGTATGTGGAGAAGATGGAGGGCCAGCTCCGTGGTCTGGAAACCAAGTTCAGGCAGGTGGAGGAGAACCACAAGCAGAACATCGCCAAGCAATACAAGGTACGGAGCCGGATCTCCAGCCATTGACCCAACCGCCATTCTGTCATACCTGCTCTGTAGCCCATTGTGCACAGCCTTACCCATTTTGTGTCTCCGTGTTCCCACTGTGGAGATGCTAAATTGACTCAACCACCATACCACATACTGAGAAATCCATAATGCATGCATAATCATAGAGGTTCAATAGTTGGATACATAAACTCAGCTGCAAGAATTCATGTCCTTATTTCACTCCAACTCACTTTATCAAACCATGTGATGGAATCTTAAATCAACTTGGACATTAGGAGATTTACGTTTATATCACACTCTTTTTCTTAAAGGGACAGTGTGTGAAAACGGAATATGATATTTATAAGTATGTAGTATTAGTAGTATAATCACCTGAAAATAAGAATTGCCGTGCTTTCGTTACCTGAGAATGAACCGTGGACGGGAGAACTTTCAGTTGGTAGGGTGCTGATATGCCTTGTATTTCTTTTTCATCCAATAAGGACCGCTAATAACTTAACTGTATTAACTCTCAGTTCAAGGAGTAACTGCCTATAAGATAATGAAAAGTAACTGTCACAGCATCTTTAAAGCAAAAAAGTAATATTCGCAAATGACTTGGTTTATCGGACCAACAGTCCCAAGACGGAGAAAAGCAGCACGTCTCCACCATCGAGGAATCTGGGCATTTTCCTTCGAAAAATGACTTTTAACGAGCAACCAATTTTCAAAAGAGTTGACGATTATCTTGCTGCCGCCTGACTAATTGCATAATCGACCAATCGTTTCAGCTCTCCGTTTAACAAAAGAAGTTCTCAAGTGCTAAACGTCGTCTAAACACAAGCGGCCATGCAGGAACTTTCAAAATCAAAGAATAAGTAAACAAGACGCATTCGATGCCAATTTAAAAGTTTGTTTCATTCTCTGCCACAAACATCTTTCAGCTGGTACCATGAAAGCATTGAGGTTCAATACCCAGCCCTGTCTCTCACACAAATGCATTGTTTCACTTGTATCCCTACCTGTACTATCTCACCTGCACCAATACACGTGTGTGTGTGTGTGTGTGTGATCACCGCTGCATGCTCAGAACACCTCATGCCACCAACCCCCCACATTCAGTGCATGTGTGCAATTTTCTGTAACATGTCTTAAGTGCATATACTAAGTGCGTGTGCGTTTGTTTGTGTGTCTTGTCAGCTAGGTTAGCAAGCTCAAGCCCCTGTCAACAGTTTGTCATTTTCTTGCTTGCAGGGCTAACTTTAAGACATGTAAAGAGAGCCACAGGGAAGAAGAGGCAGGTCAATTCCAGATTCCCCTGAACTGGGCCACAGTACTGAGAGCATTTGGGCGTCAAACAGTTAATTTACCTTTAGCACCATTAAGACTAAGAAACCCCAGCCTTCTCCCAAACCAACCCACCACTGATCTCTTCCTGCATGTTACTGCTGTCAAAGTTTTCCATTTAAAAGCTTTCTTTTTCAAACCTAGATACATTTATTATTATTATTATTATTATTATTATTAACAATTGCTGTTATTCATTCTATTTTTCTTTTGGCTTTTGTCTATGCATATTTGGTTACTCAACAAATCTATACGTAAAACTATAGACGTAAAATTTCGAGTCACTTTGTTGTGTGTGACATGTAAAAGCATGTAACCCTTAATACGATGTTGCATTTTAAACGATGATGACCAATAAAGAGCTTTCCCAATTGTTGTCGGTGTACCGAGGGCTTGCTTTTTAACGGCTGGTCACTGCCGGGGACGGAGCCACCTGCTCTGCTCGTCCAGCGGGCGGAGCATGTTACCTGGGTTTGTTTGCTCAGACACACACCTGCACAGACAAAAAAAAAAAAAACACAGCTGCTCACACACAAACACTGAACACAGACACAAACAGGGGTCAGTGAAGAGGCAGGATAGAGGTAGAGTAGTCAGGTTCAGACAGGTGTTATTTATTTATTTTTCTTTTCTTTCTCCTTTTGTCGCGCATGACACTCAACCGAGCTTATTCTAATCCTTTCAGGCCATAAAAGCGAAAATGGAGGAGCTTAGACCGTTGATACCAGTGTTGGAGGAGTACAAAGCCGATGCCAAATTGGTATTGCAGTTTAAGGAGGAGGTCCAGAATCTGACGTCAGTTCTAAACGAACTTCAGGAGGAGATGGGGGCCTATGACTACGAGGAGCTCCACAGCAGAGTGTCAAATCTTGAGGAGAGACTCCGAGCATGCATGCAAAAATTAGGTAGGCCCAGAAAGTTGTTGGCACACACTTTTGCTTCAAACATGTGCATGCACAAACACACCCCTGTTGGTACTGACATGTAGTATGTTGTGATTTAGCCAGAAAGATTTCCTCAGGCATACACACACGATTCAGAACATCACAGGGACATTATGTGTGGCTGAAATGCTCGAGCACTCACATGCATATTACACACCACTCACAACACAATCGCCAGTTACCCTTTGTGGTTGTATTTCACAGTGCTCGCCCTCTGACAGACTATGCCATCGATATATACTCTCACATTTTCAAAGTCTATTACAGGGCTTCACCTGTACTCATAGAACTGGAATTACATCCAGGTAACATCTATATCATCTGTGTTTCTTCCTTCAAAGACACCAATGGTCGTTTGTCAGAAAATCAATTCAAGACTATCAATCAAAACAAAACCATCTTCTCTGCTGCTTTTCTGTTTTTCTGTTACTGTAAATATTATGAATATTTGGGGATTCTTTACTGTTTATTGGACAAAACAAACTTACAGACGGCACACTGGGCACACTATTTTTTTCATTGTTTTACAACATTTTATAGAATAAATCAATAATTGATAGATGAATTGATAATGCAAATATCTTAAATGGCATCAGTCCTGACGGCCCACCCTTTTAACTTTATTTGTGTGGACAAAACTTACATTGTAATACATTACAACGGAATTTGCGAACCTGCATGAATCTATGGTAGCGTCCGAAAACATGGCCTCCGGTGATGAAAGAGATGGCCTGTTTAAATACACGATTAGGTGTTTCACACGAGTACACACACACAAACGAGGAAGAGAGCTGCACACAGGAAGTTTCTATCGCAGTCTTATCTTTGGTTTTAGCCCCGTCTCAGGCTCTTCACACCTCTGTCACAGCCCACAGTGCTAATAGATGCACACCCACACTTCAGTGACTAAGATAAATTGCAAGAGCAGAGACACTTACACGCAGCACATCACGGGTATATTGTGTCCCTGTTCAAAATATTCACAGTGCAAGATGACAGAAAGGAAGTGGGCAAATACTTTAGGTTACAAAGACTACTGTTCATTTTGGACAACTGTTCGAGACACAGAGATTTTAATTGAATTGAATACGTAGAGTACAAGAAGCAGACGCCTAATCTCAGCCCCCCCTGTTACCGTTTCAGTCACTATCTCTCTTCACCTATCCACACACAGTTGTTTTAGTTTGTTTTTTTACTGGCCACATCTGCTGTCACTACCCACCGGACTGGAGCAAGAGTCTTGTCCGTGTTTCTGCTCTCAGTTCGTTGCACATGCCGTTGCTCACATGACTGCCAAAGATAGGAGAGCGGGTAACTGCGGAGTGTGAGTGTGTGTGTGTGTGTGATCAGACGAGATAAGGGCGAGGTCACCCAGCGAGGGACTGGCTTGGGCAGAACAGAGGGTGGCTCTTCCTTTCATCTTCACACGATTGCATAGGCACTCATGCATAGTGCACACAAATACACTCCGCTGCACTCTCGTTATTGAGATTAAACTGGCAAAGGTCGCAAGACCAATTTGCATCTGCAGATTAACAGGAGGAGGGGGGGGGGGGAAATGAAGGTAAAGAAGGCCGGAGAAATTTGAGCATTGAATAATAGATACAGCGACAGGAGGAATTGATAGGAGGTGGTGAGGGGGAAGGAGAAAGAGTGATAAAGTGAAGGCGAGCTGGGAAAGTGAAAGAGAGTAACTAGGGTCCCCCTGCAGAGCTGTCCTTCAAGCTGTTTTGTGCTGCAGAGACTAACAGACCGGCGGCTGCAGGGACACAATGGCCATCGATCAAGGGGACATGCCAGCTTGCTGGGCAATAATCAAATAAATAAATCACCCTGTGCCGTGCCCCAGAAACGCAGAGGCACAGAGAGCTTGAGGCAAATCCAGTCCCGTCACACCCAAAACACTGATGAATGGAGCAGGAAAGTCACACCAGCACATAAAGCCCCTCGGCTACCTGCTTTGCAGCCATTGTTTTCACCCTCCATTTCCTGGAGAGAATACAATTACAAGGCATAATGTATCGCCACGTTCACCTGCCACAGAATCAATATTTTGCTCTTTACGAACAATGTCAACGTATCTCTTTTTGATTCGCTCTCCCTCGTCTGTATAATGCAGTGATTGGTTTACTTTACTGACTGTTGTTCCTTTGTAATTGCTGAGGTCTGGGAACATGGAGACATCGCTACAAAGAAGTCACACAAGTGGTCAGAGAAAACTATTTCTCTGTGACATTAAATATGCTAACAGAGAAATACAGAAATCTCCTGTGTGAAATAACCAAAAGTGTTCTACATTCTAAAGATAGAGGGCATGATGAGGGAAAATAATTAAATAAGTCAATGGCCAATGTGCTACTGCGGTCTCTAATCCCACTGAGGGTTACGTAAGGGACTCAAACCCCCCACTGGAAATAGTAGATGCTGCTCATGTGACCATGTGTTCGTCTCTCAGCACCGCCGCTGAGGTGTGATGCCCACACATAGTCACAGGCAACACATATGGCGCACATAAAGACACACCGAAACTCATTACACACAATTTTCATTGTATAAGGGAAATGAATTCGACCCGATTCGAGAGTGAGAGAGAGCGACTTCAAAGCAAAATGATCAAGAGCAACAGAGATGCTGTGACGAAAGAGGGATGATGAGTATAACAATAAGGAGTTGATGGATGCGATGCTTCACAGCGGAAGATGCTAATGAAAACCTAAAGTGAGCCGCCGTCACAGTCCCACTCTTTAAATTAGCATACCAGAGCGACTCATTCACGGGGTCAAATGAACTCGTCTCATTGACTTTTGTCTTGAAAAAAACGCCCATTTCATAACCAATGGATGTGCTGCAGCGGTGTTCTGAGGTGCTCTCAGTGAGGTGGGGACACAGAACCCAGTGTTAGCTTTGTCAAATTCCCATTAACACCTTAATCAACACTAATTAACACAGCAGCAGCTTACTGGCAGCACACTGGAGCAGAACACACAGTGGCTCTCCCTCTTCCCACTCACTTTCTCACACATCCACACACAGAGATTAAAAGAGGCATCAGCATGTGTGAAACGAATAATAAGCAACTCGTGTGCAGCGCGACACGCAAAGGGAAAAGCCTCAAGCTGGACGTCGACTGTCACTCAATCTCCAGGCGAACTCGTTTTGGATATAAAGTAGATTAAAGGGAATCCCTTGAAATAGATTTTGAATTGGTCTAAATATCCGAATGGGTGTCGCTCTACATGTTCCCCTCTCACCTCTTTCCTTTGCAGCATGTGGCAAGCTGACGGGCATCAGTGAGCCCATCACCATCAAGACGTCTGGATCCAGGTTCGGCTCCTGGATGACTGACCCCCTGGCACCTGAAGGAGATACGCGGGTATGTACGGCTGCACACGGGCACGGATAGGAAACGAACATACCAGTGTTTTAGAGCTGGAATTATTAGTTGATCGACAGAAATGTGATCTGCATCAATTTTGATCGAATGGTTTCACCTTCTCAAAGGTTGTGATAGAAATATCATTGGGCTTTAAACAGTTGGTCAAACACCACAGGCAATTTGCAGTACCGCAATATTTGACACGCACTGATTGAGAATATTAACACAACCACACTGGCTGTAAACATATAATGCTGAATGGACAAATCCCCGGAGCTCTACCACTCAAACAGTGATAGATACAGACTCTAAAGTAAGAGTTGGCCTTGATCACAGGTGAAGCTCAACTCTCGCTGTGAAATTTAATAAGCGGTTAATTGGTCACTGTCTTTTTATCAGCAGATCAAATCTGATTTCCCTCCGATTGTGGTTTCTGTTGGCTCAATAAGCTTTTACTACTAAAACATAATAAAGTGAAATGCCAGGGATGAATCTATAGGGTCTTAACAGGAAGCTGCCCGGCGGACAGGGAAGGGAGGTAGCTTGAAATAAAGATTGTTTATTTGTCGGCTACATGCTCTTTGTGCACCGGCTTCATAAGAAACAATAAGAGACAGAACTCCCTACGTCACATGGGAGGAAAGGGGATACAAACCGGCAGCATACAGTACAGTAGCTGTCGAAAGTTGCAGTTTGCCTCGTGCAGGCTAATTGTCATGACAACACAGGCTGTATTTTAAAATATTCCAGCTGCAAGGGTGGAACTTACTGCTGACTGAGATTATATCAGCATACTGTAAAAGGCAACTTTTTTTTTGTAGAAACTAATACGTTTCGAAGTGAACACATGAAAGATGTGCTGCGGTATCAAAGGGCGTGAAAAGGAGAATGAACGAAATTGACGGGAGCAGACAGTTCTGAGACATTTCTTTTCATCCCTTTGTCTCCGTACTTCCATTCCATTTTTTTCTTTCTGGGCCCTTGGGGACCTACTTCCTTGATATGAATCATTCATTAAGTAAATCGCAGCAGCTCATGGAAGCGGGTAGGGGGAAGTGCTTCAGGTGTCTCGGTCCCTCTGAGACAAAGGAAGTGTTTGAGACACTAGTTCCGGAGTAAGAGCTCTCTGCCCACCATCCCAGGGGGGGAACAGCAGCAGGAAGCCGGGTGGAAGCAGCTGAGACAGGCCTTTAATCTGGAATGATGGGCGTTACCCCTGCGGGGCTCCGCTCACGCCCCCTGCGGCTGTCACGCTGACTGTTTGCATTCGGAAGCTGCCGGATCTGAGCTTCGGTCTGCCCCTTAAGGAAGTCTCAGCGCTGCCTTAATTGGGATGCATGTTGAGTGGCGGGATTTGTTTTATTGTGTGTGATCTGCATTAAAGATCCAGGTGTTCTCGGCACACTGACGATGATAGGGGATAGGGGTTGTTTTTCTAGCTCTGAGGTGCTGCTGTGTTTGATGCGGATTCTTCTTTATTCCTCTTGTCATGATGTTTAGGTCTGGTACATGGATGGTTACCACAACAACCGCTTCGTGCGAGAGTACAAGTCGATGCAGGACTTTATGACGTCGGACAACTTCACGTCCCACCGGCTGCCCCACCCGTGGTCGGGGACGGGTCAGGTGGTCTACAACGGCTCCATCTTCTTCAACAAATTCCAGAGCCACGTCATCATCAAGTTCGACTTCCGCACCTCCTCCATAAGCAAGTCCAGGCAGCTCGACTACGCCGGCTTCAACAACGCGTATCACTACGCCTGGGGCGGCCACTCCGACATTGACCTGATGGTGGACGAGGGAGGCCTGTGGGCCGTCTACGCCACCAACCAGAACGCCGGCAACATCGTCCTCAGCAAGCTGAACCCCAGCACCCTGCAGATCCTCAAGAGCTGGACCACCAACCACCCAAAAAGGAGTGCCGGCGAGTCTTTTATGATCTGCGGCACGCTCTACGTCACCAACGGATACTCGGGAGGCACCAAGGTGTACTACGCCTACTCCACCAACTCCTCTACTTACGAGTACATCGACATTGCCTTCCAGAATAAGTACTCGCATATCTCCATGCTGGACTACAACCCGCGTGACCGAGCCCTCTATGCCTGGAACAATGGCCACCAGGTCCTCTACAATGTCACGCTGTTCCACGTTATCCGCTCAGAAGAACTGTAACCGCGGAAAAATGGATTACATACGTAAATACATATTGTCTGTGTAGAGATCTCCCTATATACAAAAATATATCTGCGAAAGAAAAAGACTACGGCGAGACCATTCTATTTATAATATCAAATAACTTTTACTGAGAGACTGCATCAACACAATGGATGCAGAATGGATTGAATGTGAATATACACGACACTGAAAAAAAAGAATCTAAAATTGAAGGGTTTCATTCCAAAATGTGATATATTTGTTACAGGAAAAAAAAAAGCTTTATCAGTTCATATCACAGATGATTGTTAATAAAACAGAACTGTTTGTATATAAAAGGTCTTAATATAACTTGTAACAGTTACCCATAGTAGACTTTATTTTAATAGCTGCCATCATTTTGTCAGAGGTGTTTTAACTTTGGAATGAAACTCTTTAATTATTTGACACATAGAAAATGATTGTAACAGTAGACTAATATATCAGATTTAAAAAGAATAAGATCAGATGCCAAAAAAAAAAAAAAAAAATCATCATGCCTTTTTTATATGATGGAATATCAACCTAAACTCATTCCTGTGGCTCCGGTTCTTCTGTAGAACGCCTCCCAGCAGAACTTTCCTTTTGGTCAACGGGGGTCCTCCAAACAAAGACTGTTGGTAATAAACTGCTGGACCCCCGGGTCCCACGGACAGACAGAACAGTGGGAGGTCATTCTGCTCAGAAGACTTGATAGCCTAATGGGTGCAGTCTGTCATTTTGTTTTGATCAAGAACAGTAGCAAATCAAAGTCTGTATAGAGAAACAACAATAACAACATCCACTAAAAGACCTGAAGGCACTGACTGTTGACAGCGCTGTTGTTTGAGATGCTTTTCCCGTGTTAGTGACTATGTGTGAACAAGGCTTTCTTTGCATGAGTGTTTTCTATCACTCCGGTCTGCTCTTCTGAATGTCTTTTGCTGTATGATACTATAAAAAAAAGGAGGGCGGGAGGGAGGGAGGGGGAACAAGGTAGAATACCTTTGGGATTTGAGGATTTGTAAAGATATTTACTTTCCCCCCCTCCCTGCTTCTTTCTATTTAGTTCTTGTTTTGTTTATTTTCCTTCTTCTTTGCAATCATTTTACTTTTCAAATGTTCTTGTATCACTGTAACTGTTGGCACCGGGTTTGCCTCTCTGTATTTGTTTATTTGGACTGCGTGGGATGAATCTATCCAGCTCACATCTCTCTGAAGAAAAAAAAAAAGAAGAAATAACAGAATGTATCGAGTATTGTATCCCGGGAACCTGGTCCTCCTATCTTCAATTCACATCATGCGCCTGTAGTAGGGAGAGGGTTTTTTTATTGAGGATAATCCTGTCTCATGTCATGTCTCTTCCCCCCCCCCCACACACACACTGCTAGTGAAGGATAATGCTGTTTAAATGTATACCCTTGCAGAGGACAAAAGCTTTTCACCCTTTTTGCGCTTTGCTGGACATGTGTTGTATCTGAGATGAGATAGTTAATGATTCGTGTCAATAAACCAGAGAAATCTGACGCTCGGATTGTTGCCTTAAAAACAGCTGCAGGCTGCCATGTGACAGCACACCGAGCGCATGGCTGTCCATGTCACTTTTACATCAAAACTAATGCGCTTACTTCCTGCCTTTTGGGTGAACTCCTTCATTAAGATTGCACAGTGAGGTCTCCCCGTTCCATTGTTGAGTTGTGGGAAAGGATGAAGCATTTACAGGCCGTGTCACATTCTCAGGCGTCTGAAAGCGAGGTTGTGTATCTTTTGAATGAAGACAATAACACATTCTCCCTCTTGCAAATGAGAAGTTGAATTCATAAAACAATAAACCGCACTGTTGCTCACTTCACTGCACTCAGGGGATTTGCTGCTACAGCCTTACTTGACCAGTAGCTCATAGTGGATAATGTTTGCTTGATGGCCACTTGGGCCAAAGTGCCGGCTGTTCATTAGAAATCAAATAGGCTTTAAGGTATAACCGATACATAGATCATCTGACCTCGTACAGTTTTGGAGCTATTAGTTCGTTTTTTTTATTACTATTGGCCTCTGATAACACTAGATATCAGATACCTCTCGGTTGTATTGGTGGTCTAACAGTGTTATAACTGGAAAACACCCTAATTGTGTTTCCCTCGATTGACATTTCTTTTGTGTTGTCTATTTATTGAGGCAAAACTGTCCACTTTTTGTTCACGCAACAATTTTCTCCCCGTCTTTGTTCTCCACTCAATTTCACCCCCCCCCCTCCTTTATCATCAAGCCAGTCTTATTTTCCCGCTCTTTGTTGCTCCCACTCCCCCACTGCCTCTTAGCCCTCTGATGTTTCAATCGATGAATAAATCATTGCTTCTATTTTCACTCCCAGTGCTTGGCCAACACGAGCTGCTTTGCTCCCCAGAAAGAATTGAGAGATAGGATTTTGGGAGACACACACACACACACACACAGAGTAACATGCTCGGCAGAAGGTCTCGCAGCGTACGACACTGATGAGCTGTCAGTCAGGAGCTGAATATAGCTTTAAGCTGTGATTGGCACATCAAGACACTTGACAGCACTCCCTCTAGTCCCAGTCCCCCCACGCCCCCGCCCCCACACATGCATATGCCTGTGAACCTGACAGTTGCATTTCATTTCATCATTTTGAACGTCGGCGGCTTCTTTTTCATTTCCACACCACTGTCTTGTTTACTGCAGACTTAAATAAGTGCACTAAGCTCGTTATCTGGTGTATACTGGTGGTGTATGCCCTCTAAATGCCATGACTACTACAGCAGCACGTCTGGGAGTACAGGACGGACACAGTGAGAGGGTTGACCTTGTTTTGGCCAGCTGTAAGGTTCATCATTCCCCCCCCCCCCAAGGACAAAACCACTTATCAGTGATAGACGTTTAGTGTGCATGTGCCAACACGAGGGTTGCAAAAATGTTGCATAGCGCTGCAGTTTACACTTTATATTGCTGCAAAACAAACAAACAAAAATGTGATGGCTTGCTGTCACGATTGCACGACGTCTCTTGGCGCCATATTACATAATTTACCTTTGAAAATGACTCTCAGGCAGCGTCTCTCTGGCCTCTTTGTGCATTTGAAGGTTGAGTTATGTATCCTTGAGAACTCTGACTGTCAGAATGATATTACAGCTGACACAAACGGCTACAGTCATTTATATTCAACATTAGGACGTATTTGTGCAGCTCCCTCTGCAGTAAACAAGCAAAAGAAGTTGCTAGAACAGCAGCAAAGGGGAACAGTGATCATAAATACACTTGACTGACAACATACGAGTATGAGTTGCATCAGCTGCTTCAAACATGCTTCACAGTCAGTGACTAATTCATCAGCTGCTTGGCCATCAACTGACTGTTAACATCCAATCATACAAGTATGCAACCTGTATGAATATAACCTGGTACTTCTCTGAATTTATATTACTGACTTTACTAAGATCTAAAATTCATAAATATATATTAATTGTGTGAGCTTCACCAGATCGGTTACTTCTAACATGCACATTGGCCCACAAACACGCATGCAAATGTATGCATTTTTTTGTTGTTGCCAGTAACTTGCCAGTTGCCAGTAAGAATTCTGTCTGTGACGCGAGTGGTTTATTCAGAGATGCAGCTGTAATCACTGCAGATCACAACCTGCATGTTGGTGCCAAGTACTTGACTTTGTAAGGTCAGACCAATCCGCAAATTGCAGAATTTCATTGACACTACTGCAATATTAAATCTAACCCTGGCTTTTAGTTTTGATTATTCCAATAAATGTGCAGTTTTAGTTTACTTCCATTTCCAACCAGAAGTTGCCGACACATTTTGGTTTGGTTTCCCCCTAAAGTTCTGCAATCCACCATATAGTTAAAGTTTCATCTAAGATATAAAAACGTGATTAATCCCGAACTGTCAAGAGAACCAAAGGAGTAATAACATTTCCACGGCCTCGGACCTGCCCCGCACTCAAGCAATTAATGTGAGCCCTTTCAAATTTAATGCAAGGTGACACATGCCGACAGTTTCTCAAACACGCTTCTTCTTTCACTATTCCATTACGAATTGTTCCATTCAGATTCCTCACACTGGCAGGGGAACGAAAGAGAAATAAAGCCCAGGACTCACGTTTTCATTGAAGCTGGGAGCAATCTCCGAGCTAAAACTATTACAAGCCCGGTGTGGTTTGGAATAGCAGCCAATAGTAAATCAATAGAACCATAAAGGATAGGACTGAGGGAGCAAAACAACAGCAGTACAGACAATTCATTTTAATTATGGTGCAATAAAAAGGCAAAGTAAGATTTCCCGTTTGCAATTCTCGGTGCACTGGTTTGGTTTACAATTGTGTCCTTGTCGGCAATTCAACACCTGCTCTGTAACAAAATGGCTCCTTTAATTAGCATTTTTTTTAAATGCGTGCATGCATATTCATACATAACCGTTGTGTGTGGTGGGTCAAACAAACACCGCACTTTTAACAAGGAGACTGGTGTTCAAAAATAGGGTTGTTCACTGGCAACATGTTCAATTCAGGAAACAGCACCGGAGTCGCAGGGAGGCAGTCGGGGCGGATGGTTGGGCGTACAAATCACAGACCAGAGGCGACGGTTTGTGTCCGCATGAACTCTGAAGCACTCTGTTATAGAAAGATTATATTGTCAACATGTGCTGTTTTATATTGAAGTCGGTGTTGACGACTTTTTAAATATTTAGACCTGCATTAACTGACTTTTTGGCCACTTGGGGTCAGTGAAAACAAGCCGTAAACACAACCCTGACATTCTGTCACTTAAGTTTGTACGGCCAACTTGTTGGGAAACAGATGCTTATTTATACATCCAACAGACGCACTGCAACATTAATGGTCATCTGTCATCATGTTCCGAGCCACGTTTGCTCTCCACCAACTCCTGAGTGGGTTCACTTTTTCACATTTTATGTTGCACCCAAATCTACACGCAATACACCTACATTTATGAAAAAGAAAAACTGAGATATCACAAAAGTGTTCAGACTCTTTGCTTAGTTGTTCAGTTCAGGTGCCTCCCATTTCTCTTGATTAGCTTTGAGATGTTGCCACACCTTGATTGGAGTCCACCTGTGGCCAATTAAACTGATTGAACATGATTTGGAAACGCACACGCACCTGTCTATATAAGGTCCCACAGCTGACAATGCGTATGCATACATACAATAAAGCTGATTCTGATTCTGAGAGCAAAAACCATGCTGTGAGATTGAATGAACTGCTTGCAGAGCTCATATTTATTTATTTATATATATATAGATATATAGGGTTGTGTCGGATCAGGCACAGATTTGGGGAAAGTGAAAGACATGAAAGCTTAGAGTTTGCAAAAAAGAAAAGCACCAAAAAGACTGTGAGAAAAAAAGATTCTCTAGTCTGATGAAACCCTGATTGAAAAGTTTGGCCTCAATTCAATCAGCACTGCTCATCACCTGAGCAATACCACATAACGCTGAAGCATGGTGGTGGCAGAATCATGCATGGTGGTGTTTCTCAGAGGTAGGGACTAAGGGACTAGTCGGGGTATGAGATGAACTTTGAGAATGCAGTGTATGCTCAGCACATGAACATAAACTACTCTATTAGTACAGTTCTTTATCTAACAGAGCGTCTGCTTTGAACCGATAAAACCCCGGTTGCCTGAGGGCTTACCGGGAACTAATTAGACGAGCACTATTAATATTTCCCATCATTTCTATACCTCAGTCGAAAGGCTTTGGGTATTGTGTGCTTGTGAATTTTTGAGTGGATAATTTGTGTCTGTATATACAAATGTTGTTTAATGCTCATGTACTCTGGTGTACTACCTATAACTGTGCCCTACCAAGCATACACTTGCTTTCACACTTAAGTGGGCATATGTAGAGATGACAGTCGTGCTGCATACAGAACACCCATTTCGGCGATATGGGTGGTCTTTTGCCAAGGGTCAAGCTTTGTGTGTGTGTGTTCATGTGCACATGCATGTGTATTTTTGTGTGTGTGCGTATTACTAACAAGCTGTGGTGACAAAATACGTGCCATCTGTGCACACGGGAGATTTCACACTCTTGTTCATGTTCGAGTTGTGCCAGTATTCTCATCGGGCACACTGGCCAATCATCAAAGAGCAACAAGCCCCAGCCTGTTAGCCTGTCACATGTCCGCCACACTGATTTTCAATAATATACGGTGTATAGGGTCTCCACATGGAGAGAAAGTGTCTCTGCCTAATACTTGTTGCCAGACGCGACACCGAATAATTTTACCTTTGAGTCATCGTGGTCCTGGAGAGACAGACACGTCCTCTGCAGCCCTGCTAAAGGGAGCAAAGACGTCTTTACTAAAGCGAGTATGAAGGAGACGAGGCTCTCTATACACGTGCACCATGACGCTCTTCTCTGTGTTGATGTTAAGCAAGGCAGTGGAGGACTCTTTCAGCTGCCCTGCTACACCACAGAAGTGGTGCTGAGGGCTTTGTCTTTCTGTGGACACAACGTTACAGGTGTGTAGCTGAGTTTAAAATGAAGGCTAAGTTCAAAGATGGGTGTCGTCTGAACAAGGGCGCCGGAAGTAGAGGGGTAGGAATTGGGGAAGGGACAATTGCCGCATGTATAAGTAGTTAAGGTATGTCATTCAGACGGGTCTTTTGTAACAAAATCTGAGAGATTAGGATCTTTAATGACTTTAAATGAGTCGTTGGTGTGTGGTGACTCATGGGTTCTGATTCACTACAGGCATTTCAAATGCGTCCAGATGATTTGAGGACGGGCTGTTTCAGAACAATGAATTATTCAGTGTCGGCTGTTCACCTGGAATGCAACCAAGCGGACAAAATCAAAATGAGGTGGGGAATCATAATTAAAGGGTGGCGCTGACAAACAATCTCAATTCCTAACTTGTTTCAGATTATCAAAGAGACTCGCATGTTGTCAAAATTGCCACCTGCCACTGATGAGGGACTTTAAATGGAGCGACGCAGATTCCTCACCTGTGGAGAGACTCACTCCAGCAGTGCAGCTTTTTGTATCTTGCCTGATTTGTGACTTTCTGGCGACTCCCACGTAAGATGTCAGTATTACTTTAGTACCCTAAGGGCCTGCTCCCTTAGCAAGCCTAGCTTTTGTCAAATATCTTCAATTTGGAAACTAATTTGGTGCCGTTCATCCATTTTACTCCGCTGCTGTTCTGCAGGAGTCCTGTCGGTGCAGTCTGATTACTCAGTTTCACCTGACAGCACAAGTCTCGACAGAATCCGGGAGAACAGCATTTGACACGACCGGATCAATACCTCCAGGCAACTTGCCCCGTTTGCACCATCAACGCATAATTACGTGCCTAACCCCTCCACCTCAATCACACGTACAGTCTCTGACCTGCACTCTAAAGGTTCCACCGCTCGCATAAACACCACGCGCCGCTCTTTTCTGCTAACGTCTCTCGTGGAATCGTAATCGCATTGCCCGTCTCCCCGCCACATTTCATCTCTCGCTGTCTCTGCCTCAGTCATCAAGAATGCAAATTAGGAGTGACAGAGCAATTCTGAATTCCATCACACGCATACAGAGAGAGAGAAAGGGAAACAATATGGCTGAGATCTGGGGGGGGGGGGGGGGGGAGTTTACCGAGTGTTGGTGATTGAACTCTTTTGTCATTTTGTGTGTATGATGATGGCTGACATCTATAAACTCGCTGCCTAAATCTCGGATTAGCCTCAAAATCGTGACGAACGTCAATCCATATTCTGACAATAATCATATGTGGTGCACAGCAAATCAACCTGAAATCAGACTCACAAACCAGTGCAGGTTAGTACTTATCTGCTGATGCCTGAACATCAATCAGCATTGACCGATGACTAATCCTAAACCAATTTCACATACCGGTCCAAAAGCCCACTGATCCCTGTGCGTACGTCTGTGCACGTGCACATATATGAATTGGGGCAAATCCAAATCCATAAGTGTGTTGCGCTGAGAGACGCTGGGATGCAATTTCAAAACCCTGCAACATCCGCACACTGCTCAACGCAGCCCCATACAGCTCTTCCCACCCCCACCTCACTGCCCCCAGGTGCACTGAAGCAGAGAGCAGAATGGAGCAAAGCCGTGTGCGGTGACAGTGACATCCATCGCATGCAATGAATAATCAATGAACACCATCTGGTGCATACAACAGGGGAGCACAGCTCCAACCGCTTACTCCAGGATGGTTCTCTTTCGCTCTTTTTGTCCATCACACTCTCTCACTTCCCCACTTTTCCCACACACATTACCTCTACGCAGCTCATGTCCCGCGTCCTCTCATCGCCTCCCCTCTCTCTTTCTACATCTCTGTGTCCCACCACCACTCCCCATGCTCCACAGTGGCCTCTGTGCCGGGCTAGTCGTGGTATTCCTCATTCAAATTCAGCGGTACAATTCCCAGGCAGCTAATAAGATGACCTGTTGCCCTTTTAAAGGACATCTGCCCTTTTTTAGGATTTATAGTAACTGAATAGCCTATTACAGTGGTCTAAAAGCACTCCAATTATACAATCTAAAGGACAACCGGTTAAGGAAAACGTATTTCTTACACAGAATTTACAAAGGTCTGATTCCAAGAGTTTCTCTTTTTATCCTCCGTTCCCCTTTTTCTTTATTTCCTGGCTTCAGAAATAAAGCAATAATACCGGCACTACCAGCCTTCAGTGACCAGGTACATCTGCATCTTACATTTGCATCAGATTCCATCTGAACTCAGACTTCCGTGCAGCTGCTGTATCTAGAGTAGCTGTCTGAGCAGGTCTATAACTCCTTTCCCACTTGGCACTCTATTTAGCTCCCTGTATTTCATCCAGAACCGCTGTCTTAACTCGCCGTCAGCTTCCCTAAAATGCTCCGACGTCGCCCACTTCCATTTCCTCTCTGTGGAAGCCTTCATCAAACTCGAACAATTCCTGGCAAGACCTCCAAAATCCGGCACATACAGCCCATATCGTCACGGTCACGCATGTGTGCAGAATTTTAAGCACCAAGGTTAGTTTGAAAAAGGCACAATGTGTCTGTCATTGCACTTGTCATTTATCATAACAATAGAAACAATGTTAGCGATGATTTTGTTTCGGCCGAAACTGAAATCCTAACAAGACTTTGTAGAGGTGAGCATATTAAAATTTACAGACAAACTGCTGCAATCAGGATGTTCAAAGTCCTGATATCCCAAATAGTACTGACAAAGGTTGGGCGGGGTGAAGCGACTGGCAAAATAATTATGTATTGCAGAACAAATCATGGCTCATCCTTGCAGTCTGGCCCAATGCTTATTGTAGATGGAGGTTTTATGCAATAAAGAGATCGTCACAGTGCTGAAAATGCTCTCAGTTCTCGTGTGTGTGTGTGTGTGTGTGTGTGTGTGTGTGTGTGTGTGTGTGTGTGTGTGTGTGTGTGTGTGTGTGTGTGTGTGTGTGTGTGTGTGTGTGTGTGTGTGTGTGTGTGTGTGTGTGTGTGTGTGTGTGTGTGTGTGTGTGACTGTGACTGTCAACGCCATGCACCAGAAAATATGGCATGAAATGTAATTCTGTCAATTTCATTACGTTCTAGATCGTCTCTGAAAGGCTGAGCAAGCATGAAGAAAGTCACTTGATCGTCCCCTTTTTTTGCTTTATTAGAAATTCAATAAAGCGTTCAATCAATCATCTTTTTTGATTGTTTGGACCAAAACTGCTAATGTGAAGTGTGTTATTAATGTGAGATTGTTGACTGACAAGTCTTTTATTGGTATTGATTTAATTTTCTCAGCAGCATTTCGACAGCTGGGTTTGTGCTGTAGACATACAGAGGCTGTTTTTGATTAAAGTGTCCTCAACAAGAGGTGCTGGTGAGTTTTTATTTTTGTGAGATTGTAGCCTACAACAAAACGCTCCTTTTTTTGGTAAGTGATGCATCCTCCCCTTGAGCTGATGCTGTGACTGCCGCAAGATTTCATTTTAGTTCTTATTTTGTTGCACAAGGTGTTCGCAAGAAGCCATTTCCATTCCATAAGGCTCTTGTTTGTTCAAAAACAGCTACAAATCAGGAGATGGAAGACCACATAGGAAAGGTGCGTATGCATACAAATAAGAAGACAAGAGAATTACGATTGGCCAGAGATGTAAGACCAGTTGGAATGATCAGTCTCCCAAATTGAAAGATGTGCAATATGTGGGAAGGCAAGCAAAGGCTTCATTAGCCCGAGGGCTGAAGAGGGAACTGTGCCAGCTACAGGGAGATGCACTGAGGATTGTGTGAAAGCTCATCAAGTCAGCGTGCTTAGAGAAGGCTTTTATTTCATCAGGTGTACATTTTATTTGTCGTCTGACAAATCGATGGTTTTGGCTTGTTGATGAAGAGAGGGGAGACTCGGGGTGGAAAACTGCAGTGCAAATTAGATCTGTCGTAGGCTGCTACTGTAAATGCATTCAAATTGCAGCCCGTTTATTTTGGTGTTGAAGTAAAACTCGCGTTCAGATGCAGCTCCTTCTCCAATGTTTTTGTTTGCAATTAGTTTGGGGAGAGAATGTCTGCAGGCTGCAGTGATACCCCTGAATAAGCAGACATTCTTCAGGAAAAGTTATAATAAAAAATAATCAAATTGTCCTTTATGCTCTCATTTAGTGACGGCAAACGCATCCAATCACATTTACTTCGTGCTAAAACATTTTTGCAATACATCTAGGCTGAGATTAAAAAAAGACCGAACTTTTAAATGGAAGCATAGATTCTTTTAAACAACCTCACCCAACTGTTCCCTCAAAATGAAATTGCCTTTCTCTATGCATCCTATTTGTTTACACTTAAATTCACCATCGGATAAAATAAGCAAAATGCCATTTAAATATCATTTTTTTGCTCTGGATGTGCCGCATTATCCAAGACATGTTTGCGCCTTTTCTTCACTGCCTCCTTCTTTCTTTAGTGAACTGATGCAACCTTTTTACTGAAAACAACACGTCTCCCTCAACCCTGTCTCCTGCAAGATGACATTCCCATATAACTACACTGCACTCTAAGTACGTTTCAAGGGGAACGAATTTTCTCCAAGATACGGTTGCAGTTTGAAACGCGTGGTCAACATTGGAAGTTGAAACGAACCAAAACAAAGGTTTCGTGAACATCTCATTGTCTACAGCCTATACAGAAGCTTAGTTCAGGTGTTACTACTACTTTTGTTTTACTGTAATCTTTGTTGTAGCTCTGTAAGTAGTTATTTCTGAAATTGGCTCTAGGGCTTGAATCTGGCCTGTGAACTTGGCCTGTGAACTGTTACAGAGTCGGATGATGATGACAGAGGGAAGCAACATTTCTATCTTTGTTCACGTTATGAGAACGCTTTAGATTGACGGCAACGCTCACAGTTCATCAGCTTGAAAAACAGGGCAATGGTCATAAATGATGGGACAATTTTTACCTTAACATGACGAGTTTGCCAACATAAATCAAATGAGATAAATGCTTTTGATGTATTCAAATCTGGTTCATTGTCGCAAACGCACCTTTTCTTTTGTGTTCATTAGTTTCTGCATCATGAATGTAGTAAACATGAATGTACCTGTATTCTTCAACTGAGTGCCTACCAACATTCAAGACCATTTACCTAATTTAGCTTAGCATTTTTCACTTTGAAACAAGGGATCGGCAGGTTTCATAAATCACTGCAGGACTTACAAGAAATGGGGAAGGCTCACAGCAGCATATGAATGTGAAATACACATGACAAAGCTGTCCCTTTTTGTTTTCTGTACAGCAGCTATACTGCATGCTGAGTGCCAGCTCCTCTCTTTGCCTTTAATTAATTTCCTGAATGATTGAGCACAGTTTAAGAGTCATTTCCGAGCTGCCCAGTGGTGATAACGATGAAAGCAGCCGAATGGAATGGAAAGGCTATTTCTATAAAAGCTCTCACTATAAAGTAACCTTCACTCTATTGGTTGTGAGGTTTTTATTTTTTGGTAAACATCGCTTCATTCTAGGGGACACATTAAGCAGTCAAGCTCAGGATGAAATAAGTTACACAGGGTGATCAGCTGTTAAAATGGTACAAAATAAAAATTTACAGCAAATGTCAGCACACCCACAATGTGTGACTTTACTGCAAATGTAGCCAACTGTAAAAGACGGCGCGTGTCTATAATTGCCGCTGAGGAGCTATGAACGCCACCCTCTGTGACCTGCTGGGACTTTTCTCTTTTGTAAGGCAGAACTCCAAGAAAACACCAGGAGGGACGTGTCTTGCCCCAAAATTCGCTGGAGCAAAATCACTTCTGAGTTGTGCCTCCATTGGCCTGCGCAGACTGCTCTGGCATGCAGCAACCCAGTAACTGGCACACACCAGCCAAATATGGCTGGGAGACAGGAGAGGAAAAGCAGTCCTTTGTGTTTAGTTAATCCCAAACGTCCCATTGGTGTGAAACGATTTCAGCTTGTGGTTCTTGGTCTGAGATTATGAGGGGAGGGTTTCCAGCTCCCTCGCCATCTGATTGCTTATGTTCTCTATGGAGTGAAGTGATGCAGATGCCACCGGCTATTCAAACACTGCATCACAATGGGCCATCAATTACAGCCACGCCTGTAATGAGATTTGAACTTTTTAGTCACAGAAACCTCATGCATCTAATTAAAGCAAAAAGCATTCACCAGAAAACAAAAGGTGGAGGCTGTCTTTCAACTTCCTGTGCCGCACTCTGTCTCAGTTGTTGGATTTTCATCCCTGTTTAATTAAGACAAGGTAAGAGACACCCCCCACTGCTCCCTGGGCTGAGAGCTGCCACTGCTGCTGACCTCTCTGTATAAGGAGGAAACGGATGGTGACAAGGTGGTAGGTTGCTTTTAATTAGCCAGGTAGCACGAGGAGTTTTTTTTTTTTTTTTCCTGAAAACTGTGGATTTTCAAGCTCAAGGTTGAATCTCACTCTGTCCTAGTGTACCTGGGATTCTCCTTTTTTTAAAACTACACCGTCAACTGAAACAAAGCCGTTAATGACACCAACTGCTGTACTTTGGCAAACAAGCGGGGGAAAGCAGGCATTATGTTTGCATTTAAAAATGGACGGAGACGTTTTAACTGCACCGTCCATCTGTCTAGCTGTATGGTCACAATTGACCTTATGCCACCATGAAGAAATACCTCGTTATGTGGCAAAAGAAAATGCTAAGATAGCCTGTTGCCTGTTTGACACAAGGCTGTTCCTATGTGTCCCCTGTGAATGCAATATGTCTATGGGAGCGGGATTGACTGTCTCACCCATGCAACACTACGTCCGAGCTCATTGGTTGTTTTCTTTATTTCGGTATTATTAACCAACGTCGGAAGGAAGAACTGCACCGTCGCATACATTGCACAAAATGGAATGTGGAGACGTTGACACAGTAGAAGGGAATAGTGATGTTAAAATCCAACAATCTAACACTTTTCCTCCAATAATTCAAACAACAGTCGACTCCCATCAGTGTGGTGCAAAGGGCTTTGCATCCTTTTTGTATGTAGAGTTGTATTCATCTACAGAATTAGTTCGCTGTCATTGTGAGTGGAAATAGATATGCATAATTTAAAGGATTCAGCTGCACAGGCGCCTCAAAATTTTAAATGAACAGTGATTTTTGGAGTTTAGATTTTTGGAATATGAGCCTGTTTACAGAGTGCCACAGTAACACTGGAAAGAGAGAGAGAAGCACCACTGAGCGTGGAGAGCTGCAGACAGAGGTGTGACAACGACCCTCAAAGGACTCGCACAGGAAATGAGCTGATGGGATGTACTATACTGTAACTAACGTTTGGCTGCTCTTTTTTATTAGTTTCCACTTTCCACGAAATGTTATTGTGAAAGAGTGACGGGTTAAGGTTTCCATGACCACCAGGCCATTGTTTATGTTTTTAGCTCTGTAATAATCAGTGATTCACATTTACTCTAACTGTGTGCTCTGCGGTGAATTGGGGCCAGAAACTGGTCTTACCTCAAAGAAAGGAGTGAATTAATGTGCACTATCGCTGGGAGCCAAAGTCTCCACTAAAACCTCCAACGACCCTCGAGAGGAAATTGGCAGCACCGTTTTATGGCCTCATCTAGATCGGGCTTTAAAACCAACGGCAGTGCACTCAGAACATTCTCTGAAAATGTTTTAAAGCAGCCACAGCGTTTAATTGAAACAGGTTTCAAGTGAAGTGAAGATGAGTTGGATCACATGTACCTGCATGGAAAGAGCAAACTGTTAAAAAAAGACAACTCTGCGGTGAAATCACAGTTGACGCAATGACTTTGTTGACTCCACAGATATGCATTCATTATTCTTGATGCATTTGCATCATAGCACTAATCAAAGGCTAACGAAGCAGAATGAGCATGAAAGGCTCTTTTTTTTGTCTCTTTGACACAATCAGGCTCGTGCAAAGTAGAACAATCAGAATTTCCTCTTTCTGGCTCCTTTCTTCCTTTCATGTCGCCCTCTTTTATTAGCAACGCGAAAATCCTGGAATCTACATTTCATCTTCCCATTAAAAGACTCCAGCACTGCTCTAGTATACAAAGAGCTGGGGATAATCTAAATTGACCATTTATTTTGAGATTTCTCACGTGACACGTGGTCGAATTGTTCAAATTGTGAAGCGGAGCAACAGATGCGAAAGGTTCCCGTTTCCGTTTTTCCATCTATCTGCACTGCGTATTGAAAAAAAGAAAGTATCTTGAGCTTCTACAACATGTAATGACAAATCTTTCAAATAACGGAAATCCAGCATCAGTCGTCTTTTACTCTCTGTGGAGTCATATCGCTGTCAGCTGCAGCATCGGGGTATGGATTTCTGAGTCAGGGACCTGAAACAGCATAATGATATATACACAACGCAGCTGACAAACAGAGAGAGTGATGGCGAGACACGGTCCTGTTTTCTGTCCGGAAACAGGACATCTCTGTCTCTTTACACAGAGAAAAGAGAAAAATCTGCTCTACTGATTGTCTGTCTGGCTTGAAGCAGAGCAGAAGTAAGAGTGCACTTTATTTACTGTTAATCAAAGTGAGCAATACATGTCCAATTTGTTTCTAGAAGATTGAAGCTGACTAAAGTGGGTTGTCAAACGAAACACAAATACCACAAATGGATTGTGAATCTATAAAAGCAACAACCTCAATAATGTTTTTTTCAAAGAACCCATGATTTTATTCATTCACTGTCGTCTTGCCTTACAATAAAGCCCCTGAAAATGTGGTGTCAAATGTCATTAAATATTCATATCTAAATAAGCAATCAAAGTTTAAAAGGACAATCATCTGTAGGTATTATTGATTTAAAATATATATTAATACCTTACTTATAAATTACATTAAAAAATGCACGATTGAATATGCTACAATCTAAGCCAAAGTTTTGAAAAAGACATCCTCAGGTATTGTGTATGGGTCATTTATTAACAGTCAAAAACTCACTGATCAAGCATTGTTTCCTGAGCGTACATCAATGCACAACACTGGTGATGTTCATGCAAATATACACATAGAATGCAGTGAAACGTACAGAAAATGAAGACGCTGTCACCTTCTGCACACATCCAAGGAGAATCATCCATCTTATTTGTTATCACACACTGGCTCCCTCCCACTACATCTCTGTCTTCATCTCCTCCCCTTTGAGCTTGCACCATATCCACTAATTAATCAGGTCGTACATTTTATCCCAGAATCATGCATTGTGGATTTCCTTCTGTCCTCCCTTGCAACAAAGCATGCTCTTTTCCACACACCAAATACTACTACTTCTCCTCTAACTCTATGCCGGCCTGCATCAGCAGGCACATTTCATGGGGGATTACAAAGTGAGGTCAACACACCCAATCTCATTTGTTTGTTCTGTTTCATTTTCATGGAGGCACATTTCCTCCCCGCATCAGCCGAGAAATAGGAGAGAAGCAGCAGGAGGGAGAGAGGAGGTGGGGGGGTTGGGGATCCGATCAAAAGCACGGTGTCTTATACAGCACATGAAGCTGTTTCATCATCTCTTGATCCTCTTCTGACACCTCGTATAATGGAGTGGTTGGTTCTGGGGGAGGTGTGTGTGTGTGTGTGCACAATGGATGGCGGATGATTGAGATGGATATGCTGAGCCTATACAAATGTCAATTCCTTTGGTGATCTTTAGCACGGTGGTTTCTGCCATTTCTTTCTCATAGCGGTGTGATAATTTGCTTCATGCAAGTGGAGTTGACCATGAGATTTCCACTGGAACATAACAATATTACAACGGAGTAAAAGTTCCATATTTCATGGTATAAAACCACGTTTTTATACATAGTTTGAAGTTAACACTGACCGCTACGGTCTACAAAACAAGACAACAGTCATTTGTGGCATTCTTTTGATTGCTTTAACAAAAGATAATAGGACCACAGGTCCATAACAGTGTTGGGATATAGATAGAACATAGAGTGCAGCATATGACTACAGATTGAAATCCAATTATCAGAATTGGGCAGCCACAAAGGAGGTCTGAAATTTTTTTTTAATGTAAATTAGGGAGACAAAATGAGACAGGAACCCTCCAAAAGAGACCAATTATCTGTGCCCAAATTGCAGATGTTTCTAAATGAAGTGTACTTGTCTGTAGTCGCGGATTTGGCCTTCAAGTCTCACCTCTGTTACGCAGGACAGCTGCTACACTGTAACTTACATGTAAATGTAATTAACTCTCTTTGTTGAATTCTGTTTTATCAGCCAAAAACTGTGTAGTTACAAGTGTATAGGTATACTGTATACAATTATTATGAACAATGTTTTCTTTGACCAAACGTCTTCATAATCAAATGCAGCCCCCTGTCCCTTTTCCTCCTCCAGACATTTATCTATATTCTCTTGATGTTTTGATTATTTAGAAAATGTTAAAAAGTATATATCCGACTTTATTCTATAAGAAAAAGCTTATGGAGTCACCATTCTTCATATTAGAAAAAATGGTCTTCGTCAGCTGTTTTGGGCTGAAGTCATCTTCGTAGTCGTCGTCGTCATCTTGACTTTACTATTCCTTTAAGCAGTACAAACATATAAATATTGGCATTTAATTATTAAATCGATTTCCAGAGCTGTGTTTTACTATTCAAAACATCCGTATAAAAGGGTCTGAAAACCGTAAATAAATGTCATGATAGTAATAATATAAAACAAATTACAGTATAGTTCAGGTGCCCTATAGGCCAATGCAGTGTCTGTACACCCCCTACGTTTTAAAAGGAGCGCGAGTTATTTATCCGTGCAATGGGACAACAATCTATTCCACATCTTAATTGCACCTATATTAAAATATTACGGTATTTTTACAGAACAATAGGAGGACCTGCAACTAGAGCTAGAAAGACATTCACATGCCACCGTTTATCACAAATGTGCATCTTCTTTTTTTATCTCAGTTTATCATTTTCCAGCATTATTTTAAGGACATTCAAATGATTAAATATTTAAGTGTTAATGTTTTCTACGGTGCACTATGTGAGCTCCCGCGCTGTTCCTCTAACTGCACCTTAACGTCACTCACCACCATTCATAATTATTTCATCCGACGGTTCATTATTTAAGGTTGTAAAAGAGGTCATGGTTTGTCTTAGTGGTCTTTCACACCTCACGTTTCGTAACGAGCGTAACAATGTCCTTTAATAAGCATTAAGTCAACATTTACTTTTGGTTCAACACGGAACATGAATAGCAGTCCACTAAGTAAACGTCCTGTGTTTGCTAGAGCCATCCCCCGACCATTACCACCTATTTCCACCCACCCCTATTATACCTTTCAATAACGGTTGCTTAACATACTACATCTCTTTCTCTGTGCAACACTCGTACTACATCACTTTTTCTGAAGTATACAATGCCAACATTTTCTCCTGGCGACTGGGCGTCATTGAGTCTGGACTGACGTCGCATTAATTGCATCAGAATTTACAGTTGAGGTTGCAAGGAAAGCATTTGCAGGACACACAAATCGAAGTGCACGTTTGGCTTTGCCCAGATGAATGACACTAAAGGTATTTTCTCAGAATTCAGAAAACTACTCTGATGATGTCATGGGGGTTATTTTCTGAAGTGTTTAGAACAATCCGCCCAGAGCCACAGAAGACACAGAAGTGCTTTCTGCAGGCTGCAGAAATGCAAAGTGATAGGATCATAATTGTCCCAATATTTCAAATCAAACTGGCGCTCAACTCTCCATCGGTATGGAACAATGAGCATCTCAATATGTGATAGCTGTGAATGACTCTCTCCCAACATAAAGCCTATTTTCAGAACAACAAAGGGGAGGGAGAAAGAATCAGAGATTGTTCTCCCAGTTATTGAATAATTTACAGATCATGCCTGCATACTCATTAAGGCTCTACAGTAGGCAGACAACTAGCGGGGGTGCTGTCAAATGGGGGGAGAGAGAGAGAGAGAGAGAGAGAGAGAGAGAGAGAGGGAGGATCGTTGGCTATTTAGTGAGCCAGAAGGAGAGAGAGCAAGGGGATGTGAAATACATGAAGAGGATAACAAGAAAATACTGGCATATCAAGGGAGATGGAAGGGAAAAAATAGTTTCCGTCAGTGTCATGATTAAAAGATTCAGGGGAGTTGAAGGGGAGGGGGTCTGACTCTTCCCACAGCCACACTTCCTTTGTCTTCTTTGAACTCGGGATGCGTCGACAGGCTATGGAAGTTTGGTTAAACCCAACTGATCGCAGATATGAGGTGCCGCTTGGTCTTTGAATTAGCAGGTCCCAGAACGCACTCAGAGGGAAAGAGAGGAGACAAGAGAAATACACGGCAAGGGAGTTGGGGCATGGAGAGGAGGCACGAGGGAGTGGAAGGTGGGTGAGGGAAATGGTGGAGAACAGACGGGTGGAGAGAGATAGATGGATGTATGAGGAGTTGTCGGTGGGGGTGGGTGGATGAGATAACGCTTTTACTGGAAGATCACGATGCGCTATCCCATGATCCTCTCTTGCGGCACTATTCTCCACTACAACAGCTGAGACGAGGCAGAGGGATTGGCAGGCTGTAACACTACAGACATATTGTATTTTTTTTCCCAGTGTACTGACTTTACTGTTATAGGACGTCGTTAGCCGAGTCCACATAAAAGTGCAGATGCAAATGCCAACAGCCTAAATTACCTCTGAGGGTTTACCGTTAATGTCGCTGCTGCTACTCTTACACCAGGCGCTTGCAGTGTAACACCTCTTCTTCTTTTCCTCCAGTAGCTCTGTGTTCATGCTCTGTTCCACGGCTCAGCATACAGTGTATATACTCTAGAATACGGAGCACCCAGATCATGACAAACCACCATGTATCTCCCCTTTCTCTGTGTGTATCCCTGAATATTTCATAAATGGCACACAGCAGATGTTGTTGTAAAGCGCATCAATATTTGATCCGCTTTCTGTCTCCCTTTATGACATTTTGTATTCCGGTGACACTGGCGTCGGCATTCATGTTGGCCCAACAGCCACCGTGGTTTTGTCTGTTATGAGGCATTAGGTTTGAGCTGTGTTCTGCGTGTGCCGCTTAATGGAGAGAACAAGTCACAACATTGAGCGAGCGATGGCGTGATAATCAGTGTGCCTGTGCAGGTGTGCAGGTGGCTAATTAGCAAGGCTTGCTCTTTTATGTATTTTTTTTTCTTCAGGGGATCCTTCATTCCAGCATGTCATAATTGTCAATGAGTTCCTTTTTAACTACAGCCTCACAGTGTTGATTGATTTCATCAGAAATTACTGTGGAGGTTGCACAGAAAGCATTTGCTTAATGCCCAAATTGTAGAGCGCATATTGAGTCACCCAGATGAATCGATTCAAATTGGCAGAGCGACTGCACGGCCGTGAATGAACATGAGGTACGATTTAAACGGCATATTTCCAAATGTCAAACTACTCAGATTTTCTCAGCCTGTCTGGGCATGATGTGTAAAACTATATTTGTCAACACTATCACATATGCCCTGGCATGTTCTTATGCCACACACTGCTTGTTTTGGATTAATACAGATTAGGAAAGGGTGGGGGGGGGGGGGGGGGGAAGAATCCCAATATAATCTGGATTACGAGCAGCCTCATCCCCTCTGGCCATGGCAATTCCCTGGAGAGTCAAAAGCCTGTGTGCAACGGCATTTATTTTTTTTTACCAATTTGCAGCACTGGTGGTATTGCAATATGGAATATGAATGAGTGCCTCCTCCCCTAAGAGCTTCCATTAGAGATCACTTAAGGGGCCCTGGTCCATTATTGAGAGATTCCAGGGGGTGTGAAGCTTCTCTCTTTGAAGTCAGAAGTGGTGGTGAAGCGCATGCATTAAGAGTATCTGGAGCACCTCTGTATCGTTATAATCACTGTGTATCTAAACATGGGAAAGGATTACAATAACTATCATTTACTGATTAGATTTGCGTCCGTACACTGTGAGTGGTGCATAGATTGACAGACACACACTCAGACAGTTAGACTGTGTCATATATAACGTAATACTTGAAATAATTTTAAATATTCTCCGTGAAAAGAAAAGTGCTCTGCTGTACTGATATGTGCATCTCTGCTCCGAACACATTCTCTGGCCTTTCCCCTCCCCTCCCCACACACATGAGTCGATCTGGCAGCCATTCCTCATGGGAGAAGCTGTTACATAGCATCTAAGAGGTTATTAACGCTACTGTGTCTGGGGGTGGATGAGTTGAAACGGCACAGAACGACCGGGAGGCAGAGACAAAATGGCCTCTTCTCACAGGGTGTTCCTTTTTAGAGTACAGCAAAATCTAGCTTCAGGTACATTGTGGTCCATTAAAGTTGTAACCAAGAAGCCAGTAGTTTGTGGTGTGTGTGTGTGATTTGCCTCGGGGGGGTGGGGGAAGGGATTTCTGCTCTGTTTTTGATTACCATGCCTGTGATCATTACATTTTCTTGTTGGTAGGGATCAGCTTAATCCCTCCTCCTGGTGCGCATTCCATTCTGTCACAGTAAATCAAAAACATGATTTTTCTTTATGGCGCAAGCTATGTCGAAGAATAATGTCAGTTGACATAATTTGTCTCCATCTCCGCCAAGTCAGAAGCACAATTTTAGAAAAAGAAAAGCTATTGATGATCGAAGGAGATTTTGCATGGGTTTCCATGTGGTGTTTGTGTTGTGAACTTCACAGGAAGGTTGTGGGTTTGAATGTCAACGCTTAAGTAAATGTCAGATAACAATGACAGATAAAAATGAAAAGAGCACAGGGAAGCAGGTGCCATCTTTTGTCTGCATTAAAGATCGCTGAGCTAACAGGTGTTATTAATGGACTTGACAAAGGTAAATCACTGCAGATACAAACGGCACTCATTACACTCTGCTCTGCTGTAATATATTCAAAAGTGAACTTGTTGGTAATGTATGACATCAGTTTTTCCTCTCCAAACCAATATCAACTGCAAAAGAAAGTTAGTAGACCATATACATTTCGACCCTGAATGCCCTCAACCTTTGTTTCATCATCCTCCGCTCTCGCTGCAGATATCCTTGATCTGTACCAAAGCTTCACATCAGCAGGAGAGTGGCACTCTCTATCATAGCCCTTAGCAAACTTCTTCAATAACACTGTGAACCTGTTTTGATATAATTGGTTTATGTCCCTAGTGCCAATATGTCTATACGTTGCTATGCAATTTCATGAACCTGGCGAACTTTCAAGCTTGTTCTTCAACCTCTCTCTTTTATACAGTTTTGCTTCTGTCATTAGAGAGGCGGCCTGTACTGGATTTAAAGAAATAGTTTAACATTTTATGAAATCTGTTTTCTTCAGAGTTACAGTACGTGAGTACAATCAATACCACTCTGTCTGTCCGCAAAATATGAAGCTACAGCCGGGTGTCTGTTAGCTTAGCATTCTTGACTATTTCTTGGTCAGGAGCAGGGACTTCCTTGAAATCAGTCAGCCAAGAATAACTCCCTCAAAAGCCATAACATCATACGGTCATTTTAATCCGTGAGTTTATGAATGGCTGGTGGATTTTTTTGTTTTGTTTTACCTTCACACAGAGCTAGGCTAGCTGTTTCCCCATGCTTCCAGTCTTTATGCTAAGCTAACCACCTGCTGTCTCATGCTTCATATTTACCATGCAGCCATGAGAGTGTATTTGATCCCCAAATGTCAAACTATTCCTTTCATCACTTGGTCAACTTCAGCTTTGCACAGTTACTGGGAGTGACTCACTCTTTTCAGGCCGCTGTACAACAAATTATGAAGTTATTTTTGCCTATTTACATTTAAAACAAAAAGAGGCTCTATCTCACTGATCTATCACTGACGCTCAGTAAGTCGGAGCCTTTTGAAAGCGTGTTTTAGTTCAAGCACAAGTCCATGTATACACATTGTCTATAATGCATACATAGTGCTCTTCTCCAAGTAGCTGTTCCCATCCTGCCTCATGTCTCTCTAACATGCCAACTCGACTTCTACAAGAGTATTCACAGAGGATACATCCATCAGAGCCTGTGTACTGATGTCGGAATAATGAAGACTTATATTGCTCCATTACGGGTGGATGAAGGATGTTGGCCATTTCCATTTCATGTTTATGCCCTATAATTTTCAAATTGACAAATAATGAACAGGGCATTTGACTGAAGAACATTTCAAAAAGCTAAATTCCAACTTGAACAGCCCGGAGATAAATTACTTTCAGCAATATTTATGATGATGAACTTGTGTTTATGCATAATTCAGTGTCATTTAGATATTTAACAGAAGTCCAGGGTTGTGACGTGAGTGACTGTGCTGATATAAAGTCATTGATTTATCGAAAGAGAAAAAAAAAAAAATCTAATGACGATAGCTATAAATAGAGAGATGTATTATTCATCAGAAGGCTGTTTTACTCGCACACATCCAAATATGGAATTTCTCCTCAGATGTTGCTGCGGTGTTGATGTACAATGTGGAAAGACCACGGAAATCACACACAATGGAAATAAACTGTACAAGATGTTCTACTGACTGTAGGTCCTTACATTTAGTCATATTTGAAATCTATATACTGTCGGCTTGCATGCTACAGTTTGCTATACAGCGGCAGGGCTGCTGCTGAAGGCTACAGGAAGATGGTGTTGACCATTAGCCACAATGTCCAACCTGAAATCAGTGAGTGGGATTATTTTGCTTAGGCAATATGACCTTACTCTTGAATAGTTCAAGACTCTCTCACTATTTCAAACTAAACTTTTAGTAGCTGCAGAAGATGGTTCAAACGGCTTTTGCTGAATGGATGAACACGATTCTATACAGCCACGCTAATGGGAATGTGAGGCTGTGCAGCGAGCCTTTTGAGTTACACAATGACAATGCTAACATGCTGATGTTAAGCAGGTACTGTGTATAATGTTGGCTTGCTAACATTTGGTAATCAGAACTACTATAGCTGAGGCTGTTATGAATTCCATTCGTTTTGCAGTTTTTGTACAAAAATCCCAGTAATTGAGATATTTCAAGATGGACTAAAGTGGTAGACTGACTTATTGCCTATACTTAGGGAAAATAGCGGAAAACACAAATTACAGATTGGGATACTTGAGGATACGATGAGATCATTTCTAAAAAGAAGAAAACTGCACAAGCACATGAGACCACCTTGTGTTTTGTATTGAATTCCTATGCGAGTAACATACTAAAGAAAGCAACTTTTCTGAAGGAAGCTGACAGTTGGCAAGCATTTTAATTACAGAGACCACTCACAGTTTCAGTTTGTCTCTTATTGTATCACCAACTACAGGACTAATTAACTAACAGCCTGTGGACATATCGGTGTGACACCTCCAGAAGGCTTGGAATAATTAGAACAATGCCAAATTGATCCCAGTAGTGTCTTCGTTTTGTAACCTTTCATCAGTTGGAGACGATGTTCTCCATCAATACTCTGGGAGAAACTTGTGTGTAATTGATTGTGCTCTGTGATGGCATCTGGTGATTCGAGCTCTTTGTTGGATTCAGTGAATTTGTTTCTTGCATGTCTCTTCAACTGCAACCCAAATTATTAAAACTGTAGATATAAAAAAACACATTAAAAAGTTTTCTGTTTTGAGAATGAGTCAAATGAAACACACACACACACACACACACACACACACACACACACACACACACAATCTATACTTTTTAAAGATTCTCTTGCAGTTAGTTGTGCCCAGTGAAAACCACTGCCTTACATTTTTACTATTGAGTTTGTTTTCCCGTTTTCCTTATGAATTGTTCAAGGTATACAAAATGAAAATAACATTCTAATCTATACATCAACAAATTGGTCAGTACCTCTGATTAAAGAGGTCGATTAAGAGTCTGTAGCCATGCGAGTGGCTCTGCGAGGCTGTGTTTAGGCAATGCAGTGCTTTTGAACTAAATGCTAACAGTAGCATGCTAACATGCTCACATTGACAATGCTGACAAACTGATGTTGAGTAAGTTCAAGTTTTACCATGTTCACCCTCCAAGTTTAACATGTTGGCATGCTAATTAGCACTAAACACAAAGTACAGCTGAGGCTGATGGGAATGTCAATAATTTGCCGGTATTTGGTCAGAAACCAAGGTATAGAACAAATGAATGTACTGACTTGATGATGGAGCTAGAAGATCAAAAGTCAGAGGATCACCAAGATCATTAGGATTCATCCTCTGGGGACCATGAATGTCTGGACAAAAAAAATGTGGCAATCCATCCTGGCAGTTAGTGAGATATTTCAGTCTCAGAAAAAGGGATGGACACACTGACAGAAAAAACGGGCTGAGATTGTAATCCCTATAGACCCACAGCATAGTGTTGCTAAAAATACACACACACACATGATTAAAATGAATACATTGGGAAACTGTATGAATACTGGTGCTTATTACAACACCTAAACGTCTCTTTACAATGTTTCAGTAAATCCAGTAATAATATATCAATTCTAGCCCTTCAAAAGATTAGCAAACTGTCCGGGGCATAGGCTGTACTATAATGTCCAGTGCAGGCATACATAATGGATGTCGGTACGTAAGGTTTCACTATATCATTTAAACCCGTGCAAATATTGTGGCTGGACTTGGATTGCCCTCAGGCTGCTGTTGTTGTCTGCACTGTTCAAAAACGTTTGCCCTGCAAGTCTGCGTGACCCTGTTGATACTTATACTTATACTGATACGTGTTGCACGTCCAGAGGCGTGCAATACGACTGTGAAAGTACAGTTTGCTCTGCTACTTGTGCATTCAACAGCACATACTGTATTTAATGAGGGTGGTAGCGTTATGTTGAACTGCAGTACAAATTAACACTCGGGCTGCTGTCTGAATGTGTCCACCCTCATTATCAAACAATCCTTGACCCTCATGGTCAACTCCACCGTTTCTTATCCTTGCCACTAATTCTGCTCCGATATCTTTTTACCCTTGCCCATCCTCTTCCTCTCTTCCTTCTCTGTTCATTCATTCTCAAAAGAGCTAGTATTTATGATGAGCTTTTAACAGCTCAAGAACCCGTGTTTGTGTTTGGCTGAGGATTGATTTAGCATTAAATGTCAATGCCTTCAATGTCAACAAAAGGGATTAAGATGTTTTATTAATGTGTATCAATCCTCTTGAATTATCTTGCTCAGGCTTTTGTTTTGTAGTGTCCTGAATAAAAAGCAAATGCATTGGATTTATGGTTGCTATTTGATTTTATAGGAACATTTTCTTCTGCATATATACTGGTTGCTCGGTGTAAAGGTATAGAGTAAAAGTAAAGTTATTACCGTCGCCTTTATAACTGTAATCCTCTTTGTGATGTGACTCATCTTTCCTTTTAAAAGATTAAAAGGTACCATGTGGAGTTTTCATTGTAAACAAAGAGAGTTTTGATTACACTTGTTTCTCACCAAAACACATTTAGTTTCCCCTGAAGGTATAATAAAACATTTCCAAAGCCTTTCCCTGAATATTTGAAAGGCTACACTATTTACTCTTCCTCTCCTGTTTTATTGGCGCGCTGTACCGTTTTACAGCACATCACCAACAACAGCTTCCTGCTGCAAAAATTGGTTTTACGTCGCCCCAATGCTTGTGAAGTGCATGCGTGCATATAATAGTAAGGCGCAGTACAAACAATAAAGGCAGCAGCTGATCAAAACTTCGCGGTACAGCACAACTAGAGGTCAAAAAGTCCACAGGGTGCCTTTACCAGCCCTGGAGCATCTTTCTTGGATCTTGGATCTTGTTAGTAATGCTTTAGCTCCAGTTCAATGAAACTGAATGCTTACCAGGTAGAATATGGCAGCAGTTCATAGCTGGGGAGGATTTGCTCAGAGTTGACGTAATGGGGCGTCCTCTCCTCGCAGACGTATAGCTGTAGCCTATATGAATGAAAATTGAATTTGCCATGCTGATGAAACGGAGGCTTCTGCTTCTATTTGTATCAAGCCGAGACGACGCTTTGTAGGATGCTCAGCTGAGCAGGAAGGCTCAGTCAGCAGGGTTCTCATGGTGCTCCTCTCAGCTTCCCTGCCGTTTGTCTCTCCTGCCTACTAGACTGACACCTAAAGTGGCACTAATTGGCATGGGCTCTGACAGCTATCCAGTGTGCCTGTGAAACTTTTAATGACACGCCTTACACCCAGCAGCATCCAGACTATCTTCCCTGTTAAGGGGAACCTGTAAAAAAAATTAAATATATATATATATACTCAAGCTGTGCATGCTCACTGGCAGTATGTTCCCTCCTGCTGTCCCTTTCTTTCTCCCTCTTGCACAAATACAGACACACCAGCCTACACTGACACACACTCACTAATGCAATGTTACCCATCGAAGCACAGATGGGTGCTGTCTGGTAGCGATGACGCATGAACCTAATCATTTATTTCTCTAACTTCTGGACGGAATGTGAATTATGCATGTATGAAGGGGACTAAAATATAGCACACGCTTATGAAATGCAATAAAACTCTTATTTTCCAGTGCATGAAATATAATCTGTTACTTCATTTTCTTTTGTGTATGGACCATAAAGCCTAATCTGTCTTTATATTCCTTTCAAAGCCTAAATCCATATTTTAAGTTTCCTTTCGTGCACACAAAAGGAGAGAATACCTCATTTATCTTCTGGAATGTTATGTTTGAGAGAGTTTGAGCTGTAACAGCAGATTGCATTCATCATTAATCATGTGCGGGCTTACTTTAGCTATGCATGTGCATACGAGCACAAAAACAAGGATGCACAAACTCAAGCACACAAATACATACCGTGCAGATACAAGTGAAAACACAGAGAGGGCAAACATAAAAAGAGACAGACTTGGCCTAATTATTTCTTGCCCTTTCTTCCTCTGTCGGTTTCCTTCTCCAATACTCCCGTCGCCTTCAATCTAGCTTTCATACTCCCACATTCTCAATATTACCCTCAGTGTTAGCACTCTGCAGCACTCTCCCTGTGTCAGTCACTTAAGCCTCTCACAGCTGCTCACGCTTCTTTTTTCCTCCGACTGACACATAGCCAGTGGAGGAGAAAGCAAAGTTTTGGGCTGGAGATTAAATCCAGCTAGTATAAAGGCTAAAGAAAACATTTCTTATTCGCTTCCCCTCCGTGGACAACGGCAGACGATGTGTCTTGGCTTACACTGTAGCATTTCTCCACATTGGGACTGAGTTTCTATTTATTTTTTCTCGGCTGTATATGAGGGAACGTAGTGTTTTAGCTCATGAGATGGGGATTGTTGCAGGAGAGGCAGGCAGGAATAACCACAGTGGGGGAAATACAACAGAATGAGAGAGCGAGAGAGAGAGAGCAATAACACAAGAGGGAGAAAAGAGAGGATGATGAAAGTGAAACAAGAGGTCTTCAATCCACCACGGGTGCTTAAACTACCTCCTTCCTCTCACAGCTGGCCTTGGTTCAATCCGCAACAAATATGAGCAGCTGGGAGGCAACGCCATTTCTCTCTCTCTCTCTCTCTCGCTTTGGTCCTGACATTAAGCCTGCTCTGTGGCATTACTACCATGAAGTCCCCGAAGACGTGAAAGGGAGGTAAAGAGCAATCTCAGCAGGGTCACCTTGTGGCCGCATTGAATCAGTTGGTGGTAAGCAAGCCCTGTAAAGAGTCCAGCTACAGCAGCAATTAGGGGCTGGCAATGGTGGAAGACTCTTTAGTCTAAGGTATTTTAGTAGAAGTACAGTATATGCTCTATTTCTGCTTCTTCTTCAAAACTGAAATTTGAATGTATCGTTGATGGCTATCTTGAAACATATTGTGTTTTGTTTGATCTCATGTGTTGTGAAACCATCAGTACTGCTTGCATCATACTCAAATCGGGAGTGTACTGCAGTCCTGTACTGTAGGCTACTGTCAATGCCGTATTCCATAAATGCCCATAGTGTCAAGAGATTATTTATATGCTGTACGTGGATATACTTTATCATCACCACATAACCACTCCGTCCAGTTCGGCATCACCGTGAATAGGAGGAAGGGGGGAAAGTGAGACTCTCAGCCCAACTGAAATTTCATCGTCTCTGTGCCACAAACACTAGGCTATCTCAATTTCCATCTCTATTTTACCTCCTTGAGCAAGGGTGAAATATATTGATTTCACATGGTGTTCTGAGGACTTGGAATTGAATTCAAACAGAGAAGTCTGGTGCTGAACCTGCATGAGTGAAGGGTCTTTCACACAGAACGCGGCAACGACACCGCTGCGCTCTGAAACTCATTATTTCAGACGGCTTTTTGATGCGTCTAGCAAAGCATGGGCCCCGCACGCCACTTGCTGAGCGCTGCGCCCAAAGTTACACCTGGCCACGATGTGCACAAGCGCTGTACAAAATGCATCCTGCTTGAAAGGCGCTTTATTCTCTGCCTTGGTTTCTATCGTGGCTAAAATAATTCTCGATAAAGATATTATTGTGATATCTCTAGAAAATTTGAAGGAAAAACAATAATACTATCCGTCAATTCCATCTTCAACATTGTTTATTGTGCCTTTTGTCTTTTTTTTGGCAAATAAATTACACTCAAAATATGAGTGTAGGGAGATGGGGAGAGACTCTGTTACCAAAACTGTATACTGTATTTACACAATATTATCATATGTGTATTATCAAATGACGCCTGTATTTCAGTGTTTTATTGGCACCCGGGTGAGAATGGTCACATGCCAGCTATTCATCTATTTACACTCGGCCAGGTTCAATATGCTACATAGTTACATGGACCCTAGTCAGACCATAGTGACATGCATAGTTAGCTAAAGTCCTTTCTGGTAGAAAGATTTAGTAGTAGTAGTAATAGTAGTAGTAGAGCGACAAAGTATGTGTAGGTTGTAGTGGTTGAATGGGTCAAACTCACGACTTTCACCCAGGAGTTTATGTTCTGCAAGAAACCAATTATTACACTTAAATGAGTTTGTATTATTATTATTTTCAGTCGCAGTGTGGTTGCCAACAAAACTACTTTTTAAGGTTTGGGAAAAATATACACAGCTTACAGTAGGGTACATATATACAGTATCTAATCACCCCTATTTTAAATGAGCAGCTGCTATCTGTGTAGTTGGTTTGTCCATGTTCATGAATTAAAGGGTCAGGGGACACGAACATCTTCAATCTCACGGCCGACAGTGAAGCCCACAACCTTGGATTCAGATCAAACACTTTCTGGATGCAGACTGTGGGATCAGGGCTGCAGCCCTCCTGCTCACAAAACCCAAAACAACATGCACACATGTCTGTCAACACACAGACATGACGTGGGGATCGTGTGCACATACACACATGTCTCCCAACACACTCTCTCTCTCTGATGAAAGTGAATTTCATATCTCAAAAGATCAGTCTTGGATATTCGGCGAGCTGTCAAACGGTCACATTCGGCTGAGCGAGCACACAAACATCTATGCACATTCCTACACAAATGCACACACAGGCACACATTGCGTGTTTGTATGTATTTGGGTATGACTTAATGCTGGCGAGCGAAGGCCATGTTTCCACCGTCTGCAACCAGTAAGCGTTTGATCCGACTCCAAGGTTCCAGCTGGCTTTGAGGATGGAGGGCTCCCTCTTCTTGGCCAACCTTTAAAGCCACATGCTCGGTAATTAACATGAAGCACCTTCCGCATCATGTCACCTAAAATGCGAGAAGTAAAAATAAAATATGAGAAACTAGGACTGGCATCAACATGAGCATCATTCTTTGTATGTTATGGTCTTGCAAGCAAGAACACCAACTTTAATAACATCTGTGATCTGAATGGTAAACCTTTTGGTTATAACAGAAGCATGGTTTGTTACTGTGCCTGTTGTTGTTTTGCTTTGCACCGTATAATTATGGCACGATCAGGATTACATTTTGTGCTTGGGAAGGAACATAATGTGTTTATCTGAGATCGATCGTGAGGTGAGGTTTAATATGCGGTCCTAGAGTGTGGAGTGCAGTAATGCCACTGGAGAGGAATAAAAATAGTTTTGTTTTTATGGGACAAATGGAGAGGTATGAGAGGAGGAGGTGTAGGGAAGAGGTTAGCAAAAAAAAAATGCTGAAACCTAAAGGAAGAGAGGATGGATATGGAAGTGTAAAGTTTGAAGGAATAGCTAAAAGTGGCTATTTAAGGAAGAGATTCTGTGCAAATATCCCTCACCACATAGTATTTCCCAACACATTTGATCTTCTTGAGGTTGCATTGTGGCTAAACTTGCACTGTTGCCTGAAAACAAAAGCTGGAAAAAAAACGACACACACAATTATCACTCAACTCGACTACGTAGGATCTTTTGTTTGTACCTCTGGCAATTTTACTGCATCGTTCACCTCTTTTCTGGCCGAATGAAGCACCTGCCAACTAGTTAGCAACTAGCTGGTGCAAATGGAGCAGCATTTAGCTTCTAACAAGCCAGGATTTGCTCAGGAGTTGGCGGAGACCAAAAACAGAGCTAAAAAAAGACTAAATATTAGATTTGTATTCATCAGGAGGACAGGAACACAGCTCCAAATGAAATCAAATGCTGCTCTTTATCTGCTGGATATTAAATAGGCTCTTTGCTTACAAGTTAAACATATCGACTACATAAAGTGATAACAATACGATCCACGAGATGATCAGCTTGTGTAAAATAAAATGCATGAATGGAGAGGCACTTGGTGATTAAAAAAAGAAGAGAAATGAGCTTGGGAGCAGTCAAATCAAGCAAGGGCTGTTAGATGTCACTTCCATCTGGAGGTGCCAGCCTGTCAGTGTTCATTAGGCCTCAGAAGACCCCGCAATACCAGCAGACCACCTGCTGGCCAACAAGGCAACTCGTGTTTAGAGGAGACGCACACTGTGTTCTGCAGCCTCCAACTGAAAGCTATTCAAATGTTGTATCAATGACGTGGGGAGCCGTCTTAATATACAGCTAGAAAAATGCACTGCGTAGAGTGCGGATCTTCGCTAGATGTGCCTGCAACAACCACTGCTGTGATGTTTGATTGAATGAATACAAACATCAATTACCCCCCCAATCTAGACTGCAAGTGTAAGATCATACGCAGTGGCACATGCAGCGACTCAGTATATTGACTCCACTTCACCTTGTGTTTGTCATCTCTGTCATTAGAAACATTCGAATTCCATGGAGTTTTTAAGCCACCTCAGGATTTATGAACACACACAGACTGAAGGAAAGTGGAGTGCTGTTGCTCTCAACCATGAGTCTGACAAGTTCTTACCCCACACACACACACACACACACCAAAAAATGATTGATCTCTTTCAGATCCGTGTCCCAATGAAGACAGCTGCTCAAGAAAAGAGCGAACATGTACACAAGAACATGCACATGCTGTGTCTGTGTGTAGGCATGCATTCACAAACATCATTTTCTCAGCAGCATCTAATCACATTTCATATTTAATCACACAGCAAACATGCTTTGATTAGAAAATTGGCTGTTTTGACAGTGCGTGAGCAAGAAAGAGAGGTAGGAAGCAAGATCTGCAGGCGTAAGATAAATTTATACCCCGTAATGCAATTTTTTCTGCCTCATTTTCCTCTCATATGTATCTTATGTCTCGTGTGAGCTTTGGCCAAGAACTGTAACAAGCGTACGATGTTCAGGCTGCCTTCTCCACACTGTGATAGTTATATCTACCCAGAGAGGCTTTCCTTTATGCGACGTCCATGGGTTATTTCTCTTCTAGAGTTGAGACCTGCAAGAAGGAGCGGGTGCGTCTTCAAATGGGGTTGGTAGGCCCCTCCTCTCTGTTTGTGTGTTAGCAGGGTCCATTAGTAAATGAGCACTTGACCATTAGTTTCCCCTTAATGGTAAATAATGTCTTCCTGGAATCTACCCAACAGTTTGACCAATGTATGCCAGTGTTTCACGCTCTATTTTGCCTCAGCTTTCCTTTGTTTTGATCTATTTTTGATGTGCTCATGCATACAACTGCAGTACAATTTAATAAAAAGATCAAATTAATTTAATTAATGCTTGATAATTCACGCTAATTTGAGACTCACCAATTTGCCTATTTTTATTGTTTTATCTCCGTGACGATCCGTGCGATATCAGGCCACAGACTAATGTACTACTTCTGTCTTTGGCTTTTGTATTGTGTTGATGCACCACTTTGATGCATTTGTGTTTGGTTCAAATCCTCTTTGTTCCTCTCGCATCATTTGTGTGTTCTACATCTCTCCCGTCTGTAAACATCCCGGCGAGCGACATGCTGGAGCAGCGAGCTCTGATTGAGCGTGCACAACTAGGCGAGCAACAGTTCATGCATATCAAAGCAACAAAGCTGGATGTGAAACATAGCCTTTCATAATGAAATTATAAAGCAGACGCAGCAGTGGAACTAGATTCGAATTGCCCTTGTCGTTTAACGCATCTTGTTGTTGTTTCACAATTTCCCACCATGTGTTCTGTTGTCATGTAGGTTTTGTTAATTCATCTCAATGTCGCTGTTACCTATTTATTTTGTTGCGTTTGTTTATTTTCCTTTTCTTTTTTAGATAGATCTTCCCTACGCAGATTCTAGACATTTCTCCTCTCACTTTGAAACCAAACCAATAAAACAAACTACAGAGCGGGCCTATCCATAGCTGCTACAGCATCATTTAGGTGATTATATTGAAAGAATCAGGCAGGTGTTTTTCTTCCCCACACTCTGCCTAGCCAGGAGCATGCTTATATCTTATACAGTAGCTGTTCTCTGATCGATGCAGAGTGCCCGTAGGCAATGCAATGATCCAGCTGTATCTCTTCAGCCCAGCCCCACTCTGATCTGGCTTTCGCCTCCCCCTGACTGCACCCTCTCCCACTGGAGGACTGCATATGGGGCGGGTCAAGAGGCTAAGAAGGGCCATTATCCATAAATCTACACTGGATTTTACAGTCAAGCGACGCTGTTACATGAAATAAGCAAAGAGATGTGATCAACATAAATCCTGGGCTCAGGAGGTGCGTGCGTGTGTGATTGTAGTTTCCTTTCTTCTTATTGGACAAAAAAAAGCTGATCCGACAAAACCTGTTCACAGCAAAACTAGGCGGTAAATCCTATGTCTCACATTGTAGTTTGTTGCTAGAGAAATACAGAATATGACAAATGTGTTGCTGCCAGTAGTGAATCAAAAATGGAACATGTGAAACTTTCTGAATGACTGAATATCTTTCAGAAAAGTGCAGACCTTGTGCATCAGCTATTTCCCTGATACTCCCCGTAAGCCATATTCTTTTGGCATGTAGGTGTGCAGAATATCACTCATTCAATATATCAAGTTTGAGAGCTCCACTGGCAACAACCACCCACATCCACTGGTCCTTTACAAACCTAATGTGTGTGTGTGCTGAGGGTTAAGGAAATATGTTCAGGGTTTCTGAGAACTGATGAGGTATCAGCCTGCAACAGCAACAGCCACATTACTTTATTGTAATTATGATAAACCTCCAGCCTGAAATACCTGCTTGTTTATGCGGCTGATGAATGAGTCGGCTTTAATTACTTATTGGGAGTGTTTTTTGCCATGTTTCAACACTGCAGAAAGCCACTGCAGACATGAAAAAACTTGATAAATAAACTTGCAATGTGGAAACCACGATATGAGGTGAATATTATAGCAGGAAAACTGCTTTTCATTACCTGTCCAAAACCACAATCCATGTTATAAATCGAATGAGTCACGATTTACCATATAATTCATTTTAAGAAAATGACATTATGACTATAACGTATTATCTTAGACTGACGGGATGCACAGCGGTCTCATCTCCATTTGCTTCTCAAAGAGAGCAAAACAACATTTCTGCAGAGCTGGCTCCTGGGAAAAATCTCCAGTAATGTGTTTACAATAGCTGGCGAAGAAGAACAAAGTCATAATCCAAACACTTACATCCAACTGGGACCTACTGTAATGTCAAATACAATACATGAAAGTCAAACTGTGTGTTACTGCGCTCCAGAAAGCTATAATGGTCAATACGTTTGGAGTGAAAACGAATAATGCTCAAAAACCTAAAGGAGTGAAAATAAATTGCCAAAAATGGTAGATAGTGGCACGCAGCACGCCTTGTGTGATGTGGGTGGGCAGCCATGTTTGCTGGAATGGACACAGGCGCAAAAAAAACAGACACATTAAATAAAGATAGTTTAGATAAAGTCCGTGGAGCATGACCACACCTCAAACACTCTTCATATAAACGCCTTTCTGCTCTGCACGCCTGCTCTTGTTTCACTGCCACAGGTCTGTGTGTGTCTGTGTTTAATACCCTGTTAAATACAAACAGATCATTTCTGATCATGCGGTATGCCATCATCACATCGGGAGAAAATATGAAGAAGATTCATGACATTAATTGACCTTTGGAATTTGTTTCACAAATGTTCAATTAAATTGGTAAATGATCGTCTGCGTCTTTCTATCGCCCAGCGGGCTGCATCGTGTTTATGATACAGGAGGGGAAGATATGACTTTTAATTATTTCTAGGAATTAGTCTCAATGGCGTAAAAACGTATGATTTTTTTTTTTGATTTCTGAGAAGTTCCTGTGACTCGTTCTCAGGACATTTATTGTACTCGTGCTGTTTAGAACTGCAGCTGCTTGTCAGTTGATCTCAGCAGCCCGCTCTGGCGTTGGTATCCTGATACGAGGACAAACGCAACCAACACTGAAGGAACACAAGGTACTCGAGTTAGACCCCAGGACAACCTCCACAACAGACCATGTGTACTGCAACCATCATGTTGGAGTATTTGTTTTGCACCCTTCATTTTCAGAGCTCTGATTGGACTTCATTAAGCGGTATGGCTCTAAGTAACTGGAGGTACTTCCACCTGACTGAAAAGAGTAAAGTCTCTATTTTACATTTTGATCTCCATGCATCTCCTGCTTAAGTGTTCATTTTTTTATACATTTTTAGTTAGAAAAAACAAAACAACGTTGAATTAACTCAGGATAAGGAGATGGTGGTGTGATAGTACAACATGCTGCCGACCATATCCCTTGTTTGGGAGCAAATCTGAAATTTTGGAACAAATCATACAGCAAACCCGTCTCTAACCATCTTCTTTCTCTCTGTTCTCTACAGCCTCATATCTCTGCATCTATTTCACTTTGTCTCTCTCGTTTCTGTCCTCGTCGGTCGTTTGTCCCCGAAACAGTGTCTTCTTCTTGTTAAACCAATTCTACCTCGTCTCGCACACGCACAATATTCACCTGCTCTTTTTCGCCCAACTCACCCATTCTCTGTATGCAGTATCCCCTCCCTGCTCCACATTAATCCTCATTTTATTTTAATAAGATAGATTAAGGAGAAATATATATGAGGACGGAATCTAGGACAAGACCTCTCTGATAAAGTTAAGGTAATAATATGCAGTATCACACTCGTATAGTGCCAGCGCCAGGGACATTATCCACAATCACCCTTTCCATGCTAATGAAGCCATTGATGGATGTCCCAGCGAGCCCCACATAGGAACCCTCAGCTGTAACAGATGACCAGCGCATATTAGATACTTGTCAGTCCTTTTTGATTTATTTCTCTTCATGACAGTTGTGATGTCTCTCATTGCTCCATGCTGCAACCACCTTAGTACCTCTGTTTATCTCTCATCACCCCCCTTCTCTGCAGAAGACGTAATGAATATCCCAATTGTCAGCGTCTGCGCAGTAATTAGTGTAATAGTCTAGCCTCACCCTCTGTGAAGGTTATTTCTGAAATGGATATGTGTTATGAAATCACAAACCTCCCCCCCGTGTCGACCTCATGTCAACCTGCCAATTTGTAAGTAATCAGAGTCTCAGCTGGCATTTTGTTCACAGCCAAGAAACAACTTTCTCTATAAATCAATTCATTCATACAGTCGGGTGAATACTATCCAGGGAAAAAGGGTGTCTTACCAATTTAAGGATGAAGACAGTATTACCTGCCTTGAATTCAATTCGTGTCTTTGTTTTGGTAAATCCATGTCCTCTCTTAATTGCTGTGCGTTAACTATTTCTGCAGAGGTTGTGCGAGTTCATTGTTTTTTTCCATTGTTTTTCTAAAACCTTTTTTTCGGTGGTTAAAGTTTCCTCATCCTGAACGGTTTATTTTTACATAATTGCCACACAGCTTTCTGCAACCAATTAATCAATATACATTGCATTTTAGCCGAATTGAGTAATTATGTACAATGAATGAATTGAGAGGTATGTTCAGCAGGTGGGATCCATATTAAGGGAATAGTTTATTTGGGAAATATGCTTGATCAATTTCTTGCCCAGAGTTAAATAGGGAGCTTGAGACCACTCTCACGTCTGTACACTAAATGAGAAGCTACAGCCTGGAAATGATTAGCTTGGCTCTGGCTTCATATGAGATGTAGAGATATGAGGGTGATATTGACAAGACACCATGCGGGCAGATGTATGTGAATGTGTAGTTCATGTGTGCAGTTCATTTTAATTGCTTTGTACTTAAGCATAGCCTACATCTTGCATTATGTAAAGACATCAGCATTTGTGTGCATCATTACATAATAAGGAAGATAAATCGTAGTTTTGCAAAATAACAAGGTGGATGCAGCTGTGTCACCTATACAAACCTGAACACACTGAGATTGGTCTTCTAGCATCATTTTAATATTTTCTCCAGTCTGTTTGGTGAGTTTGTTTGTTGTCAGTGAAGCAATGGGTGGATGAGCCATTTCAATGTTATGACAGATTCTTCCTACTTCTCTTCCTGAGCATGTACAAACCTTTTCCACCTTTTGTCGATGTTCCTGTGATGCAAAGTGAGGTGACAAGATGTAAATGCCACTTAGTCACTGGACAGAGCATCAGCAGAACCATAAATCACTTGGTGGCACTGCATAAAATAACATCTCTCTAACTCCAGAAAAAAATTCAGACGCAGTCTTTTAAGTGAATCAGTGTTGAGTAGCAGGCGATTATTCCACATTAAAAGACAAACAGGATTCCCTGCTATTAGCTTGAGCACTGTCTCTCTCTCTCACTGCGAGGCCAGTTGTTGCCAGGTTTAACATCATCCCTGTGTGCTCATTTCACCAGGCAGCAGAGGACTCATCTTTCACGGCACAGAGCAGAGCTCCGATTAATGGCTTAAATTGAAAGTCATGCAGACAAGAGCAGAGCGGTTTGAATGTTCTAACATGTTTCCACTGTGGGGTTGATACCGTTCTATTTGCATACTGTGAGCCTCTGTTTCAAGAGCCTTTTTCCAAAATTGACTTCAAAGGCTTGTCACCATGCAAAGACCCAGCCTGTGTGCAGGTAGCAGGGATGTGTTCCCCTCCAGTATAATTCTGACTGATAAAACATTAGTAAAGCAATCAGCGAATAACGCACAATGCTGCTTGATGACCTATTAGCTTCATCCAGAATGTCATTTAATCATTTTTTTTTTTTTTAATCCACAGATGTTTCATCCTAGGGTTAATGACCTTCATATCGCTCAGCTAATGTCTCTATTGAACACTCACTTTTCTAAGATTACTCATTTACTCAGTTATTGAGTGTTTTCTCATTCATTGCTGTAGCTCCATCTCTCATGCTATTTGATTTATTGTCACAAACCTCATTGGCGTTAGTCCTTAAAATGAGTTAAAGATTGATAAGATATGGATGTTAATACTCAGAATTCTAAGTACATGCTTTTCTTTTAGAACATCTCAACCACTGTTGAATGGATTGCCATGACCGTACAGACATTCCTGGTTCCCAGAGGATGAATCGAAGCTCAGAGCCCTGCTGTGCCTGGGAACAGCCTCACGGAGCCAGAGAAGAAACTGAACCTTGGTGGGAGACTTGTGTACTCTAATTGCTGGAAAAGTAGAGGAAAGAGAAGACATTTACAATTTCCCCCAAAAATCATGTAACGCTGTGGTATCAATCAGACGATCAGTCCGAGATTACCACTTCGCCATGCCTCTATGCTTGCGAAGCTGCAGATCGATAGCGCTGGGGAACCAGATAAAGAACCAGATAAAGATTCAGAGTATCACATCACCGAACTGAGCACAATCTAAAAATGTTGTGAGGAAATAGCAACAGGGTATTCCCAGTGGCTGAAATAAAAGAAAAGGACACATAATCCTCCACTGAGCCACAAAAAGACAACAGATTTGGAGCAGTCTATCCCAGAGTCTTTGGATGGTGTTAAAGAAATGACAGCGTGTGGTGGAGGCATCATGTTTGATTTAAAGGATATCTGTGTGTTTTAATTGATTAAATTTCATATTCCATAAGGCATTCATTTAAAAAAATAAGAATATTTGTTCTTGCAGGCAAACCTTAAACAAAATATTCCTCTCATTAGATGTAAATCTTGTGCAGAGGACCAAGTTCTTTAAATCTCATTTGTATGTGGAACACTAAGAAGAAATACTTGAGCAAATGCAACTTCTTAAATCTAAAAGAAAGGGGGGGGGGGGGGGGGGAAGCAAATACAAAAGGCATAATCATTATATACGTCTTGAAGTATTTATCTTCATCTTACCAAAAGCAAACCATATGCAGAGGATGAGGACCAACTCAGAATTCTCCAACCTCCCTCATCCTCCCTCATCCTCCCTCATCCTCCCCCCCCCCACCTTCCCACCTCGTTGCAATCTTAAGGAATCTGTCAACATAATTAGACCTGGAGTCAGATTCCAGTTGGCTCTGGTACAAAGCGTCAGGTTTACCTTCCCCGGTCTCGGAAGAGTTCATCTCAGGGAGTGAACTGCTGAGTGATGAATAAAAGCACAAGCATGATTCACATTCAGTGCTGTTTTCGTGGCTCAGATGCAAACGATAAGGTCGGGCAGCTTTGAGAAAATCTCATCATTAGTCCTCTCACAGGCCAGGATTTAATTATCTACACATCCAAATCGCCCGCTTCCCCCTTCTCAGCAGATTACTCTCCTCCTGGAGGATAATAACCATGATGCCTTTCGCCTCTTTCCTTGCCTGCATGGTAAAACTTCAAAAAGGTGTGTGTGTGTGTGTGTGTGTGTGTAGGTGTATGTGTGTTGCTCCCCTACACACACACACGTCTCATTTAATTTTCCGTGATGGGGGGGATGGTCGGATTGGCTGGGTGATGAATAGGTGTGTGTGCAGCTTGCGTGTCCGAGGGTATTGGGAAGCCCCAGAAATAGGCTCATGTAAAATTAATTTTCAGACGGAAAAATTGACCCAGATGTAGAGGAATCTCATTGTGCCTAACTATATCAAATGGATCCCATGGCAAAGACAGAGTGGAACAGTGACAAGAGGAGCTAAACAAGGCTTGCTGATTAAGAGCTAACAAAAAAAGAAGGAAAAGGAGGACAAGAAAACCAGCGGGGGGGGGGGGGGGGGAGGAGGGAGCATCAGTGGTGAGCTGAAGTGAGATGAAGAAGAAAGTGAAGACAGAGAGGAGAGCTTATGCCTCCTCAGAGAGCATTGTAATGCAGCTGCTTTATGTCTTAATGTTGATCGCACTGACTCTGGTGGGAGCTCATTAGCTCAAGGCAGGGAACTGTGTTCAGCCATCTCCCCCCTTGCAAGGAAATACACGAGTTAGAGTGTAATAACATTAGCTCGTGGCTACAACTACAAATACTAGTTTGCTTGTGCCAGTTGTCTACCTCTGAAGTGTGCTGAGTATTTATTGGTTGGGAGGATTCTTTCTTTCAGGACAATTACAGTTTCTTGCAAATTGGGTCTTCTTCTGGCCATCATTTCCATCAGTTATGATATTATAGTACACTTATTAATGTTGTATGGTTTGGGAACAATATCCCTAATGCCGAGCAGTTACTGCAGGAATCAAGCAGCCCTGGCTAATTTCAGAATGAAACGACGATGTGCCTGATTATTAAATTACCCCTCAATTTGATTAACCCCTAACACCTCTAAAAATATTGTAAAATGATTTTGACACAGGGTCTCTCTGGACGACATTGGCACTTTACAAATTACAAAAAGCAATTGACATGCAGTGAACCTGGGGTCTGGGGCACCAGACTTTGCCCACCACTTACTTTGCGTAGTGGCTAATACAACCTTTGGGGCCGAAATGCCAGATTGATCGCCCATACGATGAACGATGTTGTTGTTCGACGATCGAATGGATTTCTAGCTATTTATTTTTAAATTTTGTCAAAAGATTTGTTATTGACTTGACTGTAGTGAGCTTGTTTAAATATTTTGGAGTAGTATTTTGCATGTTGTGCATCAATTCAGTCTTGACCAATGTGCTGGGATAGAAGTAAAAGGAAAAGAATCGAAGCATACAGTTTGAGACTAGAAGGCAGACATATTGGCCATCCAGAAAAGGCAATTCATACATAGTAAGTTAACACATATTACAGGATTGATAACATCATACAGTGTCTGCCCATCTGAAAAACCAACTCATTCTCACTCCCAGCTCGTCAAAAACCGCAGCTTGGTCAGTGCCCCTCTGTGTCTGATACCGACACACCAGGGCACCGTTTAGCATCTGTACGAGACGCACCAGGCATTCAACTTACTTCAATGTAAACCCACATTCACATCATTATAAGACAGTCCAAGCAACGTAATATGAAGGACGAGAAAGTCAGCATAGTGGTGGGAGAGAGGGGAGGATGGACCGGTCAAGCACACACACAGGACTTTTACCCAGGAATCCGATGCACGGCCGATATTTGAGTCTCGTGTGAAATCAAATCGACATCAACTTATTTTACCATAGTTTTGTTCCGGTTCAGTTATTTTACATAATGAACCCGAACAACAATCTTTTCCTAAGCCTAACTAAGTACTTTTGTTACCCAGACCTAACCAAGTACATCAAATGACGACTCACAATCCCTGAGGTATGCATTTAAACACGCGCACAGACAGCCATGCTGATTGCCGGTAGAGATTGTGGTATCAAAGCCCGTCACGCATCTATTTCCTCAATGTCTGCCATCACTCATCTGACCCCACTTCATTTGAAGCCGAGCAACATGATATCTCGTCACGTAGACCACACGGCCCTCCGTCAGAGGATCAATGACGAGCGGCAGAGTGACTGACTGCTGGATTGTGGTCCAAATTGAGATCAGTGATATGCTGAAAAGGCAGCTTGAGGCTACGAGCTGAATGGTATGACTCAATCACTTTATCGTCTCACACTCCTTTTAATGCAGAGCAAGTTCGTAGTGCAGCAGATCCAAAAAGAATTCGGATTTGACCTTGACAGGTACTAACGCTATGCTACAATAACCCTGTGTGCGGACATTTGTGGCCGAAAGTGTTAACTGTCATTGACTGCACTTGTAGGCTACTTTCAGCAGGTTGTGGGTTTTTAAGTAGCAAATGTCTGCACATAGGCCTTTTTCACAAAATATTGTGTTACCACCCTATTTGCTTTCTTGGCAAGATTGAGATGATGAGAGTGATACCACCATTAACCGACAGCCAGCAGAAAATGTGATTAGCTTAGCATAATGATTGGAAGCAAGGCAAGCAAGAAGAAACTGCTAGCCTGTCGTCTAGGCTCTCTCCAAAGATATAATGTGTAATTAGATAGCTTTATGTTTGCTACCGTCGTACAGAGCCAGGCTAGCTTCCCCTCCCTTGTTTCCAGTCTTAATGCTAAGCTAATCACCAGCTCACTCTAGCATGATACTCAGCAGACAAATGTAAGAGTGGTATGGATGTTCTCATCTCTCTCACAAAAAAAGAAAACTATTGTGAAGTGAATATCTCCCGCCGCAGTTTTGTCTTCACCTGCCTAGTCTCACCATCTTCTTCTTCACTCCCTTTTCCCCCTTTCTCTCACTCCCTCGTTGTTATTTGAGGTGTAGCCCTGTGGATCCACACAAGACTCTGTTATTGTACCAGGGAGGCCGCTGCTGTACAGCGATGTGCTCAAGTTCGTCTGAGGTTGGCTCTAGGTGCATAAACCAGTCGAGGCCAGACAAAGATTCACTCGTGTACTACTCAGTAATACCCCATAAGCTGCCCACAAGAGACACACGCACATTTTTTTTCTCACATCCCTCAAAACGCCATGCCACCCAATTTCAACCTTTATCACTGTGCGGTGGAGGACAGGATCAAAGACACGAACACAGTCAATCTCTTGCAGGCACTACACACACACACACACACACACACTCTGAGTGATCCGATACAGTCCTCTGTTGTGATGTGTGAGTCATGTGAGGTCAGCCATAGTTCCTGGTTCTGTGATGAAGGGTGCAGTACTGGACTGTTCACAGCTTGATGTGACCTGCCGGGGAGTTAAAAGTTTATCGAGCCCCGTCAAACTTCATTTACCTCCATGTGTACCTGAGCGCATTTAATAACACAAGAGTAAAAACTGGGGAACTGACAGATTGATGTGGTAACGCACATATCGTTCAACCAAACACTGTCGGAGGCCAGACTTTATATCGGGGGCATTACTATGCACATCTGCAAATGATACTGCTACAAAAACAACCCCATACATTTACAGCCCTGTGGGGATTCTCTCTGGGTGGATTTCATTTCATTTTGATTTATTTACAAGAAAAATGTTCATTCCTCAGCAGGAATACTAAACAGCCTGAAGCTTTTCATCTACTTGTATTGATAAGTGCTGGACTCATTGCTTGCTAACAAGTCTTACAGCCTGCTGTGAACGTCCCAGGAGTCCAGGTGGTCAGTTAGCTCCTGAAATATACGTTAGCTCTCAAAATCAGGACGATCAGCGTCCTACTTTCAATGCTAATGGGGAAAATGTCTAATGTGTGTTGTCATCCCAAGATGTTCTAAAATATCTGGAGCGTAACGTTACAGAGGTACAGCAGGTAGCTGAAACACTTATCCTCATTAGTGATTGCTACAGAGAACAGAAGAGTGGAGAAGATTAGTGTACAGGGGAAACAGACATGGGAGGTGGTGTGATTCCATCGATATTTTTATTGTTTTCTGCTCTGCATTGATTGGAAGTTTGATTTGTGCCAGACAGTGGCTCTGTGGTACAAAAAAAGTAATTGTTGCGATATTTTTCACTCCGATTTTACGCATCTAGTGGCGCTTTCTTAATACAATGACAGTTTTACGAAAATTAGATGAAAAAGATCACAATATATCGGCTTTCTTATGTATCGCAACATATTGCATGAATCACAACACCTGCATAAATTAACATATATCGGCAGATTCTCGCCAACAGCCTTAATATTTAGTAGCAAAGATGCAAATGTGTTTCAGTTCCCGGCAGCTTTTCGCAAGGTCTTTTCCATTCGACTCATTTACAGCAATTGATATGTAAAAAAAGTAAAGAGAAAAGAGCAAGGACAGAAAGCAGTAAGAACCAAAAGGCAGATAATGAATTATTAGTTCATAAATACCAATAGAAAATGTTCACGGTGATGGAAGAAGAGTTCAGATCCTTTCTTAAAAGTAAAAGCATCTACACGACATTGTATAAAATTACTGTTGCAAGTAAAAGTCCTGTATTCAAAATGTAACCTACGTAAAAGCATTTCGAGCAAAATGTATAGGTATTAGTAAAGATGTTAATTGTTGACACGAAAACATATTGATTCAGAAAGTCTATCCGAAGGCATGCGTGCTGCTGCGCAAAGTTTTCCCAACGCAAAGAGACATAAGTACGATATTTGTGCGTAGAACTGATGAAAAGGGAGGTTGAGAGAGACACCCTGCCTTACTTTCACACCTTCATACATCTGGTCGATTGCTGCATAATTGTCGGAAAGCCTGCAATGGAAAGTTACAGAAAATGCAACTTCTCCACTCTCAATCTATCTGTTGGAAATGGTGCATTAGTTAACCAAACAAGCACCAGGAAATCAGTGAGCGGCCAGAAAAAGATCAAGGAATTCAGTCACGGAGCGAAATTCCATATTTAGGTCACTGATAATAACTCACCCATCTCCATGACAACTGAGCTCACTCCATCCGATGAGGAAGCCAACAAACTGCTCTTTCCACGGTCGAAATTAACCCTCAAGGCGCACTTCCTTTTAAGCATACCAAGGCCTTTTAATGTGGGATGGTTGGATGACTGAAGTCTTCACTCACTACACCAAACAACCGCTGTGTGTAAAGTTGACTCCTCGTTGTTCATCAACAGTTTTTAGAATACCTTATTCCATTTTTAACGACGGTGCTGAATGCACCACATTTGCATTTTATTTTCTAGTCGATCAAATGCGTGCTTATCTTTTTGGTATAATGTCATCCGTACTGTTTTCTCTTGATAAGGGCATTAATGAGCCTGCGCTGCTGTCTGACTGCCAGAGATGTGACTGTTCAGAAGCTGAGCCGAATAGAGAGTAAACACCTTTAAAGAAGTGTTTCAAATAAGGTCTTTGAACCCACAGTCAAATCTTGAAACTGAATAAATAAGAAGTACACTATGGAACCATGAATAAATAAGACTGTTTTCTTACTCAGTTGTGTCATGCGTTCTCATTTTCACCTTAACGGACAATCTGTGTGTGTATTCCGGAAACACACAGTGTGTATTCTCCTTTCTTCTGCCTTAGTGGGAACTTACACCAAGGCCAACTCTCACACTTGATGCAACTTCAGTGAAGAAAAATAAAACAGAATCTGACGCCTCGTCTGTTAGGTGCGACTGCGAGAGGCGTGTAAAAATGTGAGTTTCACCCTGAGTTGTGAAAATATGTGTCTATAGATGGATGAGTCACTGCAGAGGAGACAGACAGAGAAGAAAAGAAAAAGGAGCAAATAGAGAGTAAGACGCCGTGTGTGTTTGTCTTGAAGTGAGTCCGTTGAGCTGCTGAATCGACTCCACTGGGGCTTTGACTCTGACATTTTTGTAATACATGATGCCCACTCGGGTGGTGGAAATGATCCAGGATGTGATGTGCACAAACACTTTAAAGGAGCATCAACCTCGAGCAGTCATCGACGCTTTGTGATCATCAATCAAACAGTCATTTTCTACCTGCTCTGCCATCCCGTTGGATTACCTCCATAAACTCATTACCAGGGCTGAGTATCTTCCTCTCTCAGATGATTCAAAATGCGTCTAGGTACACGATACACAATCAAATCCCAAAGCAATACAGATGAGTTTGAACCAATGCCACACACTGCAATTCAAAGCGCAATTTGATACGTTTAAGTGTGACGAAAACAAATTATTCCTCCTTCGATTTTTCATACTTGAGAAGTTCTGCAGAAAATGACGTCTTTAACCACACGGAAAAGATCAGGCAGTTCCTGAGGAGGATGAATGTTTCACTAAGACTCAGTTCGCGCCCAAAAGATTAATTATTTTGAACCGAGCATTTGCGAACGAAGGTATGTGATCGGGAAACATATAGTGAGCCGGCAGGAGAAGTGCAGAGAAGAGAGAGACGGTAAACTCATGGTTTGGAAAGAACATTTTTTGATAGTTTGATAGTTATATCCTTAAATGGTATAATTTTGTAAGTATTGATCTATTAAACTACACTGAACATTTTCTTAAAACATTTAGGTTATCTGTTCTCAAGGCTATGTTTCTGTGGAGGATGTGTCAAGGTTGAGCTAATAATGTATGATTTAGGGTTACTGAATAAAACACGAGACTAGGGAGCACTGGTTATTCTTCCTGTATGTAGTTCTGCTGGTCATGACAGCAGGTCCTGCCGTGTAATGTGAAAGCAATCCCACACAACAGAGCTTCATGTAATTGGAACTTCCACCAGCAATCCAGCGTGCATCAATTCACGAAACAGGGGAGAAGAAAGACAAATACCATGATTCAACACCTCAGATGGCAAATATTTGGTACTTCTTGCTCCTACAAATTGAATATTGTGTTTGTGTTGGAGAATCTGGCTCTTGTCGGAAATCAATGACAAACCTGCAGAAGTGCAATTAGACACGAGTCAGTGAACATGCATTATTAAAATTGCATTTTCCATGGCAGTGCATGCATTCACTATTCTTTTCACAATCTTTCCAGGTAACCTCTTGCATAATTCATGATTCATTTGTGGTTGATTAAGTTCTGTAAAATCTTCTCGTACTACAAACATGTTAAAGCAATTATAGTGTTAATTTATGCGCATAATAATAGAACGTCAGTGCTATGTAAACATGTTTATTTTTCTGTAATTCAATAGATTAATCGAAAAGATTCTTCATGGTCCATGTAGAATAGCATTTCTTTTATTCTTATTTCCTTTTGAACTTCATGCTAAACTGCAAGGTTATGGCTTCCAATTTCTGTAGGTTAAGATTACCTCTTTAATCAACCGTCTCCTAATGATTTATTTTAAATACAACCATTTTGCGACAGCAAATACACATGAGAAGAGACAAATAATGCAATGTTTAGGTGTAAATTTAGCAGTTGAACATATCTTCACCCCGGTTGCAAAAAGTTTAAATTTCAATTGCTGGTGAGACAAATAAAAAACACATTATATATTGCTTTTCCTTTGCTAAGCTTAATTGGCAATGACATTCAAAACCCTAAGTTTGATAATATGTTAATGTATTTTACTAACCACAAAAACCAGTGTACAATGAAGTACAGAATAGTCCACCAAGCAGCCTCGGTGTCGTCCCCAGCCCTGCACCCCTGATGCTCATCACCTCATCAGCCCTTCTGGCCTGCTAGCTGCTGCAGCAGCAGGTGTGCCTCGTTATCTCATTATCAGCCAGTGCATTTAAACCATTTAACCCCTTGTCTGCTATTCTGTGGGACGCTGCCTCTTTGCAGCAGCTACTTCTGTGAGTCAATAGCACTCGATACGTTGCTTTTTCACATTTACGCCAACGCCCCTCGGTAAAGTTTGACACCACGGTCTTCTTATGTGTCTGGGTTCTGCCCTCTCTCGTGTCACTGACAGTGAGTCGAGCATGTGAGCTGCAGTTTCAAGTTGCCTTTGATTTGTGCCTCCATTCGGTCCTTCACAGTTGCAATGGCAGAAAAGTCTCTTGAGGGCAGAAAATAATAGTCTAATAGACATTCTTCACAGCAGACCATTTTACATGTCATAGCAGGGGAGCCACAGGTGTAACTAATAACCTTAATATTTGCTACGCTCGGTATCCTGGTATTATAAGCTGTCTCACTGAGAGGGCTTACTGGCACACTTCAATGAACTGTGCTCTTCCTGGCCAATCAAAATGTCGAGTTAATCCATTATATGAATATTTTTGTAAAGGTGCTTTACACGACAAGCTATTGACAAAGAAACCATCTTGTGTTATTTATTTTACATAGACTTATGTCTTTTGAAATAGTATTATAACGATTACTGGTTAAGAAAAATAAATTTTTACAGTCTGAAATTCCCCTGAGGTTGTGACATTTGCGGCACTCTTAAATGCCTTGCTTGGTGTAAATGAGCGCCAATTAGCGGAAAATGGCTGTGAAATTTCATTATACGGATTGGGATCAACCCACATGGCAACACCTTGGTTATGGGCTTGCTTAATGTTGCGTGATTAAATCTAAAGGCTAGAATTTATGAGTAAACACTTCAGGGGAAGATGGATAAAATGTGTAATGCTTGCGTTTCCCTGTCCAACCAACAGGTTTGAAATGTGTTACGTAATTAAAATAAATAGAAGAAATTAAAGGCGAGTTAAATTGGACTGATTAGTAACTCTAGTGTAAGAAACAATTAGAGCGCCTCCCCTACGGATCAGCGATAGTCTGAGTGGCAGATTTTAAGAATCACCATCCAAACTTCCTTAACAGCCAGTATATGAAGACTGAGCAGGTCCGGCTTCACTGCGTTGACATGTGGTCACGAAGCTGTGACCTGACACGACTCAATTTTCTACATCGGTGTGGGACTCGACCTCCTGACCCGACCATTAATATTTATCATCTTCTCCTGCAGTTCAGCTCCGAACACGGTCAAACGACAAATCTTCCCTGATCGGTCTTTGCTTTCATCAAAGCCACGTGTTGCAGAATAACTTATAAATTATCGGCATGGCCTACAGTAAAAAAAAAAAAGGAATTGATTTGTACACATTTTTCTCACTTATATTTGCTTCATCCGTCTTGCTCTTGAGTAAGATCTCATGAAAAATTCATCCTGCGTGGCTGCTGCTGGAGGGAGGAACAGAAGTAGCATAGATGACGTCGGAGACATCATTTTTGCTGGTGCTTGCGTGCATGTTGTAGCCACAAAATCTTTCATATTTTATTAGCCTTTGCAAAAATGTATGAGCTAAAAAGAGATACAGGATTAAAAAATACACTCGTATACTTTTGATCCAGGACCATGGCACTATAGCAATACTTCAAGATATTTATCATCCAGCAAATGATAAATTATGATTAAATTGGTTACGGTTGATCAGTTCTGGGATCTTTTTAGAACTATTATTTGTGCCATAGATGGCGTATAGTTTTATGAAAATACCATCTTCTCTCCAGTAGTGAAATACTTTTTTCAAGCAACCAAGCTCAACTACTACCAAAAAGAGCCAGTTAGCTCCTGCTAGCTTAAGCAACAACGATGCCTTCGTCATTCTGGAGGCTGCTGTTGGAAATCTCCATTTCCTTTTTATTTTCGTCCTCACTTTTCTTTCCTCGCTGCTCTAGTTCCTACACACTTCCCTGCTTTCTGTGATATGCAGAACTATGACAGGTATCACAGCGGAGTACCATGTCTGAACATGACGATATAGGAAACGTGTCTGATTTAAGTGGGTCGAGGATTTGCTGATGTGTCACTCTTCTCTGAAGTCAGAGCATGTCTTGCTTGTACCTTTTTTCGTGCCACAGTTCCTCTGCAACTCCCTGAGTGACAGACGCACAAAACAAATGCAAGACTGCAAGCTAAAATCCAGGCTAACATATATATCTATCTAACACAGCACAAATAAAGCAAATCAACAAATGAGTTGCTAAATGCTAAATGCTCCCCTATGGTCCTGTTCAGACCTGGGATTAACATGCGTTTTGGGTGATCTGATCACAAGTGGATAGCTCTAAGTAGAAGTGTGATGTGCACCCAAGACGAGGAATGAGGACACATTAAGATCAGATCGCTCAGAACACCATCGGGTCACATATGGACAAATTCTCTTATCAGTGTGTGTCTTTATCTTTCTGCTCTTTGAAGATGATGATTATGATGGTGTTGTTCTGCTGGGCTCATCGGGTTGTAATCTCCAGCGGTTGTCAAGTGTGAGGCAGTTAAGATGAGGGTATAAGCATCTGGAGCTGTGCTGGAAAACTGTAGGTCGACTCTTCTCGGTAGAGGCGTCTCACAAATGAAGCATAGCGAGTATCTTGTTGATGAGGGCGAGGTCTTCAGTGTAGGACTTATGTGGGCACCGAACCACAATTTCATAGTATTCCGCAAACTTGTCTTTGTCAAACATGTAGTTGATCCAAATACAAGTCAGAAACGCAAAACATTGTCACACATGAATATTTCCATCATGTTTTGCATGTAGGTTTCATTCATCGTTCAGCTTTCCCCTATAAGATAGTTATAAGATAAGCAATGCACCACCAGGCCCTTATGTCCACACACCAACAATATAGGCATTTTATATAGACAGGCACTTTTTATCAATTACAACTGCCTTCCTTTGTGTAGCCTTACAAGGATTCACCAGAATAGGAAGACAACTAAACAAACATGACCATCAATTAACAAATAAAATCCTATGGGCACCATGCAAAAACAAATATTAAGATAAATCAACAAATGCTTCCTTTGTCCCTGCAAAGGACATATAATTGATGGATGGATGGTTAGAAGATAATACAGCTTCTGGTTGTGGCAATGTCATGTTTTCTGCCAATATGATTTGACTAAATGCGATTTTCAGACTAACCTATTTATACAGTTTATGGCAAATTATATAGAAAATATGAGGTCGTGGTAAACGCATAACTTCCCCTGCCGCCACTCACTATCCTTTCATCACCGTCGCCGCTGTTGTTCTATTCCACGAGGACTTTAGTCTGACTTTCACAAGAAAGAGGCATGTGATCAAAGGAGAGGCAGACAACAAATGACTCCAAAATAACCCTGCGTTTTCTCCCTTGGTTTCTTTCTAAGACGGCATTGCCAAGCAGTAAAAAAGTTCCTTTTTTCTTTTTTTTTTTATAAGGTGACATTACTGAGGATAGCATCACACCTTTTAAGGTGAGCCTATCAGCTCCCTGGAACAGCCTTCCTAACAGACTGGCTCCCCTGGGGGGCTCACGCTCCACAGTCTCAGGGTTTGGGAGTGTGAGTCATACTCTTTCTGAGATATCACTGTTGCTGCACCCAGAATGGGACCAGGTACATATTTAGAAAGCGGAAAAACGCCTATAACACAGACATATGTGAAATAGGTAACAGAAAGATAGGAAATTCACAGTTTTTTTTTTTTTTAAAAGAGCAAATATAGAAATGTGGCTACAGTGTATCTATTAGCGTTTGCAGGTTGACAAATGACGTTATTTCCATCATAACTTTAATCCAATGAATAACATCTTTGTTTTGTCACTTTAGTTGATTTCCTTTGATTGCAATATATTCTCTCAAAGGAAAATAAGAAAACATCTGGACTGTTTTTTCCAGGCTAAAATATTTCCAGGACGAAATGTCCTTTTGTGTCTAAAGCATTGTATGTAGGTGATCAATTTTCTGACAAATCGCATGAAAAGGCCGGACCGAACCAACAATGTGTTAGTCCGTCTCTCAATGCTTTCTGATTTTCATACCTCCACGAGCTCGGCCCTGAACCCATTTCCTCTTACTGATGATTACAATTATTTTCATATAAAGTCTGTCATTTCCTAAAACAACTGTAGTTTTTAAAGGAAAAGTTACCACCGCAGTAGGCTAAGAAGTGCATTTCATAGGGACTATTTTCAGCTGCGGATCAATACACATTTGTTGCTGTAGTGTGTTTTTGTTTATAATAAGAGAAACATAACATATTGTTGGCTTTATCCTATAATATTAATCACCTATAAGCTCTGTCTCTTTCTCTCACACTGTGATGAAATTATCATATTTTGATATTGCTTTGCAAATTTGTGTTTTGCAAATGAATGACATAATCTGTGCTAAAATGAATAATCTAAATTGTTCATTGCATAAATCCTCAGTCTGGTCATATTCTAAAAACATCTGTACCAACATTTCATGTTGATTTCAACCACATTGCAGGGTCCCAACTGGATGTACAATATACATCTATCCATCTATTATCCAAGAGACAATCCCGTATTTTTGTAGCTGCAATATCACTGTAGTGGAAACTGCTTAAAACTCGATGGCTCCTGGGACTTGCTCCACTGGGATGCTGCTCGTTGAAGTGTTCATGTTGGGTTGCCACAGTTCATGTAAAAAGGGCTCAAAAGCTGAGGCCCACTGCAGTAGGGCAGCACTGTGGTCCAATAGAGAGAGAGAGAGAGAGAGGAGATTCAACCAGCCGCTCCTGGCACGTAGACAGTGGGACAGATGGCCATGAGGGTCCATATGGGGTGGAGAGTGTGTCCAAGCACTCTATTGGCATTGTGTGTCCACATGAACACATGCGTGTGCTTTCCTGCGTGTGCATGTGTGAAACTACATGATTTAATGTACCATGTGTGCGCCTATAGATTGTGTATCGTGTGCATTATTTATGTATGTGTGTGTGTGTCCATGTGTGAAAGGAATAAACTACATTTTGGACAATCCACTGGCCCTAACATTAACACCATCACGGGTCAAACTGACCCTCAGCGTGAACGGCTCGTCTGCAGGAGTTTGGCCAAGAACACGGCATTACTAACGTCAGTCGGCCAGCAGCAGCACTCGACCCCACACGGTCCACCAACACGGCACAGCAGCATACACAAAGGCATAAGCACGAATACGAGAGGCAGATAGTGACTCAGTAGGACCGGTGTAGGCTCCTGTTAAAAGCCAAAATATAAAAAGAAGTGAAGAACAAAAGCAAAGCAATACTTAGTTTCCGAGACATTTCAAGCTGGAGGTTTGCCGTGCATAAATGGAAACTAAAGCGTCAAGTAATATTTGTGAAGCAACTTCCCTCTGATGCTTTTAAAAAAAACATAAACTGTCTGCTTCAGGTCCAAGCGTCGACCACAATTTCATTCATGTGAGCATTCCGTTGGTGTATGCTTCCACGTATTTTCTCTACCTTCTTGCTGTATCTAATCCTAGGATCAGAGCCAGAAGGAGGAATGTGGACTTTATTGGAATTAGGTGTGGTACATGACAAACGAGCATGGACGGTCGGGGCTCCCAGACGCTCATGATAATGTCTGATGCAGTCATTTAGGATAAACAGAAGCTCGGGGACAAATAAGCCTAGTCCTTTTCCTGAAAGGAGCTTTGAAATGAATGCATAATGAAATGTATAATTTATTTATTCTGAGATGCTGGCAGGCCCAATGAAATAAACATGAGAGAGAGAGACGGACAGAGAGAATCAGCAAAAGAGAATGAGACGGATAAAGAGAGAGAAGGGAGGAGGAATGTGTGATGATGTAGGAGAGAAAATAAAAGCAAATGATGGAGGAAATGAACGGAAGACAGAAAAGATAAATAGTCCCTCCACAACATACACATTAGGATTTCGGCTTCAGTGTTGTTCGAATGAACTGTGTGCAAATGTGTGTGTGTGTGTGTGTGTTGTGTAGTTACTTTAGTAATGATTTAGGTGTAGCTAAGGTACAGGAAGGGTACGTTAATGTAGTTTTATAGGCATTTGACCAAATTATTGAAAAAATTGTTTTCGATCGTGCCCGATTAGAAAGTCAAGATATTTACAGAATTACTATAATTCATCCTAAAATGGGTGTGTGTACTAAATTACAAACTGTCAACGTGACCTCACATCCGTCCCATTCTCGCGAACGCGGTATCTCAGGAATTTGCAGCATGTTTGCCGATTTTGTTTTGGCTTCCTGCGTCCCGTTTGTTTTCATTTGCAGCTCGTTTCGGAACAGCGTATGTGTTTCTGAAGCGGCTGCATGTTTGTTCTGATCGAAATGTATTGAACCGCTGTAATGCGTTTGCCCTTGTCGGCCACCGTAGGAAGGTGAGGGCTGCTCACAACAAATACGGGTGTTAGCATTTCATTTAATCACAACATGATAAAAAATAATTTAGTGAGCAGCATGTGTTTCACACATGAATGTGTTTATCATCATTTTGCCAGCTTGACAGTGCCCATCTCTCAGTTAAGAGTCACTGCACAGCTCTGAAGGTCCTGATATACAGTATCTGTACTGACTTGCACACACGCTATACTTTCCAATTGTGTCCTGTGTGTTTGGTCTCCACTGCACAGCATATCGGTGATCAAATGGAACATCAGATTTGAGATGACTGCCAGCTGCCCATTTATTCTCCGGGTCCAGGAGAACCAGTATGCAGAGCCGTGCCATAGACTTCAGCTTATTCGGGCAGATAATCCTACTCGGTTAACATCTGTTGGTCGCAGTTAACAACTTAAGTATTGATTTACAGATTTTCAAAACTTTTATGGACGCTAATGTACACTGCTGTCTGCTGCAGGTATTGCAGGCTGTTTTCATTCAGATATCGTTAACTTAGGCAATTTAGCAGGTGATTTCTCTGCAGAGGTGGGAGGAACTGTACGCGGGAAGTAAAACGCACAAACATAACAATCAGAGGGACAGAGATCCAGGTGTGACCTCGTTTTTTCTAATCAACATTGTTATGACTTTTTTATGGGTACAAAAAACAACCGCGATGGGCAGCATTCCAATTAAAATGTGTTAATGATAACTATAACGTGATAGTAAATAGGAAAACAAACTTTAGAACTTTAAAGTGAAGTAAGTACCTTCATTAAATACAGCAGCACATAATCCATGTGGCCGATGCTGAGGGAAGTGGGTTCAGATTTTTATCAGCGTTGGTACGTCAATATTATTTATTCTGCATAGTAGCTGCTACAGTTTGATTTTAATAATAAATCACATGACGCTGCATGTTTTTACTCTGTGAATTTGAATGTGTTGCACTTTTAATGGTCTCTTTCAGGGAAATGCTACCTCAGACAATTGAGTATTTAAATACACAATACACAGTGATTCAGAGCTTCTTCGATTTAGCTGTAATTAGGATTTTATATTTTTACTTTTCTAGTAAAGTGTGACTAAAATGGATAATTTCAGAGTTTCTGGGGGAAATCATCTCTTCAGGTGGATAACTTAATGGCGTGTCCCTCTGGAGGATTGATTTTTCCCTAAAATGCTGCTGACTGTGTATCGTTTAGATCCAAACTTTTTACCCTGCATGTAACTAAAATGGCATCTTCTCAACCACAACTACTGCCTTTATGTATGTGCAACAATCGAGTAAACAAACATTCGACCAACATTTCTAAATCATTTTGGAGCAAAACTGTTGTCCTGAAGGTGTCCTGTTTCTTGTTTGTTTGTTTTCTGGCCACCACTGTTATAATAATCTATTTTGAATTCATCTGCCAGGTTTGTGTTGTGTCTATGACGCATCACGGTGGGGTTGTAGAGTGGATGTGTGGCAGACGAATACACCTTGCCACATAGCACTGCCCCCAGGTAATGCATTTTTTTCATGCAGTACAGAATTCTGGGAGGTGGTATTTTCAGATGTGCTCAGAATTGCCCTAAGAGATGTTCTCTCGGCTCGCAAAAAATGTTCTTTTAGTGGGGCCGCTTTAAAATCGCTGCTCCGCATCTCTTTATAGCCATGTGATTTATGGCTGAACCTCAGAGAAAACAAGGCTGTGAAAAAAGCCTTTGCGGGTAAATACATCACGCTAAATATAAAATATATTGTTGTATCTGCTTTGACAGTTAAATGGTATGAGAGAATGATTACTATGTTTTTGCTTTTGGCTCATTGCCACCATCAGCATTGACTGCATGTACCTTTCAAAGACTATAGAGGCCGCATGTTACTTTATAGTTCTGCATTGGCCACAGAACACAGCTGCTGAGGGCACTGAATTCTTAATGCAAAAGAAAAAGTGTTTCAAAAAAATCTTTACTGAACTTTTTTATTAAAGTGCTTTTTAAAACACTTTTTGCAGTGGATGCAATTCAATTCATGCACATTGGGTCCAAAGAGTCTTTATTTTGGTTGTATAGTGGAACAATGGGCACGCAGGGTTTAACTTATGCACGCCATTCCTTTTGTTCTATGAGAAACATGCCTTTCATCTCATGATACAGGGCTTATTTCTAGTTCATTCTAAATAAATATTATTCAATTAAAAGTTAGCTGAGATCAAATATGTACAGAAGGCAATTCGGTATTTGGAAAAACTCTTCATTCATATTTTATGTGGCGCTGACTGACTGATGTGGCTGCGGCTCGTTAATTCGATGTGTGCTCACAGTGATTCTTGTGATATCGCCTCGCTATGTAAAGCCATCAAAATGGAAGCTTCTTGGTGTGAGCAGAAGACTGGAGCAGGCTGGAGCGTTTCGAGGGTGAGAGTGAGAGGAGAGATCACACAACCTTTTTCCAAAATATGGCACCAGAGTGCATCGCCGGTTTTGCTGTTCTGGAAGCACTTATCAAAAGGTACTGAAAGTTTGCCTCCAGCTCGCTGCAAGAATCCTCCTCCCTCTCCATGTTCTTTCACATTCACCACATAACCAGAAAGAGGTTTCCGACCAAAGATTCACACGGGATCGGGAGGCAAAAAAAGTGAGTGTCTGCCAAATAATATTACTATTTTAACCCTTTGTGTTTGCAATCGCTGAAAATTTGAATAAGCACTCTGAAAAGTAATTTGTAAAATTAGCCTTCATCTCTCAAGGCATTGATAGAGCCTCGACCTCGTCAAGAGCACCCAAGGAGCTGTGAGAAAGTGGAGGTCCTGCTCCCGTCGCTGCTCACGATAGACTGATTTTATTGTGCCCAAAGAGGATTCACCAGGACAGCTATATTGACTTTGGCCTCATAGAAGCAATGTACAGATTGCAGAATTAATGTCATTGGATATGAACAATTTGCTATTAAAGTGTGAAATCCTGCAAAAGAAAAAAGTCAGATTACTAAAGACCCTGAGATGGGAAATGTGAAAAAGCAGACATCTTGTAAATCATTTGAACATTCTCTCACTATAAAACACAATAATATGGACCCCAGGTGGCGAGCAATATAAAGAAATAAACAGCACAGTGAAAGGAAAGTCAACAAATGGCAGGAAGTGATAACAATGCAAATATACTTTTTTTTCAATTTACTTGGATAAAACTGTCATTGCTGCAGAGGAGGCAACACTTATTGTATACATCCAGCACACGGAGAAAACCAATTTGAAAGACAACATTATTATGCAAATATCATAGAACCACAGCAGGAGAAGATATGTCCTGTGCAGTCGATACATGCCCAAAAGTATAGCCTTCCCTGTGATCATTTAGTTGCACTCTGTACAGATGGAGGTGCCTCCACGATGAAGAGACAAAGGGGCTTCAAAGGCTGATTGAAGTCGGCTCCCCGCTGCATGAAACACTGAGAACTCCTGGTGAGCAAACATCCCGAAATCAAAAATCCGAGCTCAAACTGGGTGGTTTCTGATCAGAAACTGTTGGAAAGAAGTTTCTCATTAAGACATCATACCTGCCAGGCAGTCAGCTTCAGAGACGAACAAGAGCACAGAACTATAGTAGTTTCCTTTATAGTTCCTTTAAAGGTCAAGCAATCACATGGACGTGCCTCAGAAGAGTCATAGTTTGTCGATAAACACATCACCGTAGAGACGTGAGTGATGGGACATTTACACACAAAAGATGAACATGCATACAAATTGGATTTTAATTATCAGAACAACCACAACCTTCCTGCTTTAGGCCACAATAGACCTGTCGCAGACTGCTTCCAGCATTACAGTCATAACAAATATGATTCATTTTTAACAGCAAATGTGTTTTGCAGGAAACATGCTCAGATTATATTTATTATCAACATGACAAGTGCGTACATGTTTATATTAGACTTATCTCTCAATCGTAACATATTGTTCCTGCTCTTTTCTTACATTCACTGTCAACAAATTGTATTGCTTTTCCACACAGGCCCTTCGAATCCCCACACATGGCACCTCTGAAGACTTCTGTGCAGCCACCAATTGAGTTTCCTCTACAATAAAATGTATTTGCCAAATCAGGGAAACAAATCAGTGGTGTACAAACACATTTTGTGGGAGACATGATTGCCATGAACAGCCTCCATTTCACTATTTCTGTCCACTCTGCTGTATTTTGTGATTAACACAGTCATACTGGAAGTAAAATAAAATATCTATACAAAATTCCCATATAAAGGTTATAAGTTTGATCCCCTCCCCCTCCTTTGGAAAAAGGTTTGTAACCGCTGCTATAATTTAATGGATGTTCCTCTAATACTATCTCCAACATGCTTCCAGTAAAACCTTTCAGCGTTGTCCACATCTTTCTGTCATTCACCCCCATAGGTCTTACCATTCTCTCCTCCTGCTTACCCCCTACACATATGCTAATTATCAATATACTTTACATATTAACAAATGTCACTTCAGCTCACGAACACACATTCCTTCTCTCCCTCTATAATTACATTCCGTTTGCCTCGCTGAAATTCCTCCATCTTTCCCACTGTTTCTCATTGCCTTTGCATCTCTTAACCATTGATGGAGTGAGGGCCAGAGAACAATGGGAATTGGAAACATTTCAGCAGTACATAATTTATCGAGGGCTGGCTAAAGCTCCCTTAGGACCCCTCTGTTTTTCCTGCTCTGGCTTTTAATTTCAAAGCATCTTCCCTCCATATTGATCCAGTTAAAATCCACATAGTAGCTGTCTGAAATGATCCCACGTAAACACATTTGTATACGTTTTGTGTTGCATCTTTTCTGCGTGAAGAGATAGAGGAAAGGTATAGACCGATGAGGCAAACCGGAGAGAGCATTTGTAGTGAAGAGATGTGAGAAATGTTGCAGGAATCCATTCTTAGATTTTCTCCCACATTAACTATTCCATCAGAAGCTGCTCTAGTTGTCATCCTGCTGGGAACAGCCAGACTAACACTTCATCTGTAACACAGTGTAGGGTTTACAGCCCCACTGTGGACAGCTCTTAGTAGATACAAGGAGCCATATGGCGAATTAAAACTATAATTATGAAGGTGTACCTTATTTCTCTGTAAAGATTCCAGTATTTGCTTTGCTTGATAGAAGACTCGTATTGTATTGACAAAAAGAATATTACATTTTATTGTTTTATAGGCTGTGTGGCTTGTTTTTCTGTTTTCTACTTGCTGTCTCTCTCGCTTGTTCTCCCTCTTACTTTCCTTGGTGGAAAAAAGCTTTAGAAGACGGGCAATTACATTGCAACCGCGACAGCTTTATTTTTCCTTTTTTTGCTTGCGCTATGAAAGTGGCTTGGGATTTGGCGGCGTGGGGACGACAGTGTGATGTTTTGTTAGAGGCGTTTGAGATAAGTGCATCTCAACAAGTTCCCTCTCCACTTCAGCTACCCAGTCATGCTCCTTTCTAAAAGTTTATCGCTCTGTGCCGAGCCCAGCCTCCTTCTTAATTTATCCCAGCACTCCCTCGTTGCGTCACCCCTGTCTCCGTCTTCCTCTCCTCTGAACCTTAACAGCTTCCTTCCTCTCCGTTACCTTCATTACTGTTGCTCAGCTCGCTAGGTGTGATCTTTATCACTTCCAGAGAAAACAACATTAAATTACTCCAGTTTGCAATCATTCTTAAACATCTTATGTAACTGCCATGCTCCCGCCCCAGCTGAGAAAATGTGCGCGCACCTGCAGCTCCAAATCCGAGCCTTACCTTTTAAAACGATGAGGAAATGAATCTGGGTCAGGACGGGCCTCTGTGGCGCTGTGCTTTTCCAGGAGAGATTTCACAAACCTCTTCTCTGCCGCTGAAGGAATGAAAATGGGGACAACACCGAGGAGATAATGAGCATCACCGTCTCTGTGTGTGTACACGACTGCCTTTCTTTATGAAAATATACCGTTCTTCTAATGACCCAACACAAAATTCCACAACAAAACATGCATTATGAACTTTTTACAACTAGTCGAACTCATTTAATTTAAGCAAAGCAGTGCCACCAGACAAAAGGTAGAAATTAATGCAACGACAACAGCTGCTGTTGCAACGACAATGACAATCATTGGAAAAGTCAGAGCTATCAGCCCTGTCATCTTCATTTGTTCTCATTTGTTCCAATTCCAGCCTTGGACAGTGTGAGCTGGCTGCATTAGGTGTGTGCAGAGAATCGAGTTAGCATTTGGGAGCGGGAGCCCCTCTCATTTGGATTCTGTCAGACTATTACCGAGGTGTATGGAGAGGCTCTGCTCCATTAGAGCTACACAGCCAAGAGCCAGCGACTATAATTACACACTAATTTAGCCTCCCATCCAGAAAAGAAAAGGCAGAGGGATGAGCGAAGTGAAACAAAGAGAGAAAAAGGGAGGTTATAAAGAGTCGTGGGCAGAGGGAGATGGAACACAGAGAGATTTCTGGTTGAACAATGAGGGAAAGAACACGAGAGAGGATGAATTACAGAACATCACAGAAACAGATTTACATTAAATATGCTTTTCACCTGCCGAGTAAAATGAGAAAATTGATATCACTAGCAACAGGGGGGGGAACAGGGGGGGCTCTGTCCATACCATGGATTTATAATGAAAACTGGATATGGCAGCGAAAAAAAAAAAAAACATTCCCCTGTGGCTCAGAAAGCATTTTCTCGATAGACCACCATCGAAAAAGGAGACGTCTGTGAAGCTGTTGACAGGAGATATCGAACTGCTAGCAAGTCAATAGGACTCTTTCTATTGTGAATTTTTGATCCGTGGAGGTTTTATATCTAGACCTTGGTTGGTCTGTGGTCCACTGCTGACGTACTGCACCTTCAACTAACTCCAATGTAACCCCCCCCCCCGTGTCATTCTTAGACGGCTAGAACAACTGACGTCGTATAAACCGCGAGAAAGTCCACACAGGTAGGAGGGTCGGTAGATAGGTCAAACAAACACAGGACTTTCATCCAGGACACCGCTGTTTGTGTCCTGTGTAATACTAAAAGTAAACATCGACGTTGTCACGGCAGTCGTTAATCGCCTGTCGTTTGTCACTCGCTAGGCACGTGAGTCGTTGGTCAGTCAAGTTAAGGTCAACCACGCTTTTTTCCTCAATCTAACTAAGCGGTTTAGTTGCCTACACCTAACTTGCTGTGTTAACGGAAGTTTGCGTTGGCGAAGTCTTTTCTCGTAAGTCGGATGTGTGGAAAGGCTGACCAGCGAGCAGTGAGGGGTCACAGAGCCAGGAGGAGTCAGGTTGTTGGAGCAGACCTACTCGGCACAGCAGCACCGTGGCTTCTCTGAGAGGAGGTCTCTGCTGAGGTTAACTAGATTCAGGTTCACGGCTGCTTCAGGGCCCGTCACTGCTCGATGCGCTCAACCTGAGACGGTTAAGCGGGAACTTGAGAGATTTTGTTATCTGTCACATGGATATCTGCTCCTTTCTCTATTCCCTACATGCTGCAATGATCTTTTCTTAAATTCCATCGTTGCAAAACCCTACAATGTTTTCTTTCTGAGTTTATCGAGGCTGCTCAGTCGATCGCCAAATTTAGACCTCTGTTAAAAGTAGCCATGCTTCAGGGGAGCGTGTTCTTTTAGTTGTGTGTGTGTATACAGCCTTTCGATCCTCACTGCATCTCTGCACTGAATGAAATTTCCATCTCTGTCTCTCTCTTTGGCTCAGGCGGTGGATGGACTCTTTGGACCCTGCTGTTATTATTTTCGGGCTACTAATGGCCTACCGAGGATAGGAAGGTGCTTATTAAAAACTAATAGCCTAGGCAGCTGTGATATCCAGAGGCATTATTGTATGAGGTCTGAGGAGAGCAATGTGCACTCAGTGTAATGCTAAGCCATATCATCTGTTTTATTGTTCTTCTCTTTATACTCTAATTTGTCATTCCTAAAGTGTATTATTCTTTATTTCAGAGCGAATGTTTCTTTTACTATTGCTTCAATAAAGGGCACTTCCATGTAACCTATAGTTGGAATTCAACTTTGAGTGATTTGTGTATACAAAGTTTTGGGGTACCTTTTGTGTAACTCGACACCTTTTCTCAGTAGCACCACCCACACCTTCACTAGAACATTAAGAGCCAAATTTAGGAACTACGGTTCTTTCTTTGATTGTGGGCATTACCATAGCCGAACTGGGAATTCCAATCTCTCTCCAACAGGTTCTCCATTCTGATGGTATCCTGTCAGACACCTTTACCTTTGCTTTGCAGCTTACTGATTGTATTCATACTCTACCTGTGTATGGTGCACGATGGCTCTGAGGATAGCAATGTTGGTCTGTCATTCAGTCCACCACTTTGGTCAGGACCGAAATATCTCAAAAGCTATTGGATTGATCGCAATGACACTTTGTTCAGTTATGGTCCCCAGTGAACGACTTTGGCCGCCATCCGACTTTTAATCTAGCGCCACCAGCAGGTCAAAGTTTGCACTTATCCTGTGAAATTTCTCAACATCTTCTATATGGATTGGCAGAAATTGAATAGAGACACTCATGATTCCCAGAGGATGATTCCTAATGACTTTGGTCATCCCCTAACTTTTCCTCTAGCGCCATCATCTGGCCAAAGTTTTACTTTTTCCGGTACTTTCGCTCATGACAAAATGCTTCCACCATCGTGTCTTGGGTCAAAACAATTCGAAGATTAATTTAGAAGTCTGATTTGGTTTAATTGATCTTATGTCTCTTTCCTGAGGTAAAGTGTGTGTAGAGCATAGGGCGAGACAAAATTGACCTCCCTTCCTTTTAGCTAACACTTTTCTCTCAGCAACTCTGAGGTCTGCCATTACTAATTCACGACATCCGAGGGCATCATTCCCGAACTAGAAAGAGAAAGTGGGAGTGGAAATAGCCAAGCATTGCCTTGAAAATAAATAAATAAGACACTTCATCAATACCAAGAACCATGCTGTAGCCACAGTAATACACAATAACTATTCAATACAATTGTAGAAATAATCTTTGCTTCATTTGTAACTGATTGCTTTACATATAGCATGTCAAGCAAATGTGTGCCTATTCAAATTGTGACAGACAAGAGTTTAAATATTGTGATCATTACAATAATAATTTAGGAAATGTATTGTCTCCCTTCCATTGCAGCACATTTTCACTCCCAACTCGTCCAATACCGACACTTGGTCAGTGCCCCTAAGCTTCAATCTATGATGCTCTAGGTTCCTCTCTAGCGTCCAAAACTGACGCTAGAGGCTTGTTACAAGCATAGCGTCACGTGTACAATTTACTTTTTTTTTTTTTTACTTTCAAAGTAGGTTTAGTTGTTATATCTAACATTTTGACTGCCGAGAGCCTTATGAATTAGCTTGCTAGCATGATTACAACAAAAGCTGACCTGCTCACAGCTATATGCATGTGGAAAGACAAACTCCTTACAATTCACAGGTGAGGGAAAAGCAACGCTGTGGTGCGTTGCCAACATTCTGCCGTCCTCATGACCTACATACAGAAGACATCTGTCTCTGCATGGACACTCAACAGAGGGAACGTCTTTAACGCCTTCTCTCGAACACCATGCATTTGATTATGATGTTCAAAACAGATTATCTTTTAAACATCTCATTCTATATCGTTTTACAAGGCTTGGTTTGCTCACACTGCTTTTCTCATGATCAATATTGTAAAAAATGTGTGTTGTAGGCATTCATGTAAAGACGGATTACACTAAGTGTCAAGATTCGTACAGCAATCCATATGCCACTGCAGCATGTCTAACAAGAGTACACTGATTTGATATTTGACTTCTATAACGTTGTCAGAGTAACAATGGGCATTTCAAAAGAAGTAGATCCAAATCAATGCAGCAAAACCAGAGATATCATATTTTTCATTAAAGGCATTCTTTCTTGTCAAAACCCGGCGCCCTTGTTTACCCACAATGCAACTTGACCACCAACAGTCCAGTCTGATTCAGGTGTGTGTGTGTGCTGCTAGTAGCAGCCACTGTAGCCTAAAGCCAATAGCCTCAAGCAGAGATGAGGAGCAGGCTACAGAGGTCTGGTAAACTCGCCTCTTTCTAAATCCACATCCCAAGATTTGTTTATTTGCAAACTCAAACCGACACTGACTTAAAGTGACATCACTAGAGGACATTTATCAGACTTCACACATCTCCCGCTTGAGCCGCAAAAGGCTTTATACAACTTTGTCCACATGTGCATTAATACTCTCCTACACCTGTTAACAGACTTGGATGAGTGAAACAGACGAGCTTTGTGTAGCTTATTGACTTCATCTTTCATGGATCTTGAAATGTAACGGCTGCTCTTTTTTAGCACATTAAAATCTTTGTCAGTAAGTAATTTAATACGTACAAGCTTGCTTGGTCATTTTCAAATATCTTCCAGTAAATTGATTTAATTGGGGGGGATGAACTCCCTTAACACCGCGCAGAATTGAGTTGTTAAAGGGGAAATCCACCTGTTTCACACACAGTCAGTTTATTCATGTCATCATGAGCACTGCTCAGGTCAGTGGCTCTGTAGAAGCTTTGTGAAGTCTGAGGAGAAAAGCTAAAATAACCGCTGACAATGTCATCAGAGTTATCTCGACTTGCTCTTGGAGACTATACATTTTCAACAGACAGCCTGCATTACAGATGGAAATGTAGGGTCCAGTATTTGTGTGTGCATTAGTATAGATCCTGATGAGCAGATGGCACCTTATATTGCAGCTTCTGCCATCAGTGTGTGAATAGGGTAAGTGCTGGAATGTAGTGTTAAGCACTTTGAGTGGTTGGAAGACTAGAAAGGTGCAACATAAATGCACGTCCGTGAACCATTTACCATATTTGTTCTGTTTTTTTGTGAAAATCAAACACTTAGTATACAGTTATGATGCCCCAGACTGATCTGACTCTCAGTTGGGAAGCAAGAGACCAAAGGTGACTAGCCTTATCTTTAGTAGGCAAGTGCAGACACTCTACAATCCTCAAAATCAGTTATCAAGGTCACATCAGGGAGACAATCAGCCTTTATGCTGTGTAGTGAGCTTCCAGCTTTAGTAGCAAATGCCGCACTCGGGGGCTTGTGTGTGTGTGTTGGGGGATGTGCAGGATATGAACCGTTTAGGTAAAGGATCAACGTAGGCTGGAGGTCATGGGGGGCAAGGGGGAGTTAAGGAAGACGGGCTTCATCAGGAACTGGAGAGCTTCCACTAAAAGTTGCAGTAGCTAAGAGAGTTTGGGATTGGTTCAGATCAATCACAATCATTTTGAAATGAAATGAGTGGAGTTTGAGAGATTTGTGGAAAACTAATTTCTACATGGATACAATCTATACTGATAACATGTCTAACAGGGCATCGAACCCATGTCCTTGTATATGTGTTTCATACAATACAACAAGACATATTTCATTCTTCCCCCGAGTGTCATGGAATCAATTATCTCCTCCTCCTGTCCCTCTCCGTGTGTGTTGTTTACAGGGTTTTCCTGCAGAAATGTGGCCTGACAGCTGAAATGATCCACCTGCAGACAGGGGCGTCCTTGGATTATGCCTGCAGGGAATTATAATAAACTGAAAAGTGCCAAAAGTGCAAGGACTTTCAGACAGGCTTGCGAAGGAAACATACAAAAAAATAAGAAGCCAACAATATATCCACAGCATAAATTACCAGCCATTGTAAGCATGGACCGCATTTGTATATAGGAAGGGGAAGGGCACACATGAGACTGAATACATTATACTTTATTCTTTTTACAACCTTTATTATCAGCCAGTGCTGTGAAATTATTTTTGGCAATGTTTCCATTAAGCTTTCCCCCCTATGCTGCAAAAAAATATTCATATTCCATCAATGAAAGACGGAAGCGTTTATTGTGAAGATGTGTTTTGTATGTCAATGAATCGGCCAGAGTCCTTTTTATAGCATCCGATACAAGACGCCCGTGGTGAAATGAATGCCGTAAATAGACACAGACAGTGAACATCTCTAACACAGTGACCTACTGATACTCTAGCACACATCCTGGGTCTCTCACACAGTGACACACTAGCGAGTGCACACAACCATGCAACAATGGTCACCTCCAGACAAATGGGCAGAGAGATGTGGTGTGACAGGCCATTGAGCCCGCCATAGCTCTAATGAGGCCTACAGCCAGAGGGGACTGGAGTAGCTATACCAGTATGTTTCCATTACTACTGTACAACAGCAGAGGCTGGATGCACTAAATACATGACAGCACACATGTGGCCCACAAAAGAGGAAGCACTTAGCTCTGGGACATTGGAACCAAATATAGATGGAGAGAAGATGTGTTGTTAGCAGATTCCTTTCCTGTAGGATTTCAACAATAAGAGAAAATGTGCATAATACTTGTTACAGAGAACTGCATTAGAGCTATATTTCACTGGTGAAATGGATGATGTGCCCCCAGAAGTGCAGTAACATTTAGAAATGGTGTAATGTTAATGCTGTAATTTCTCTACAATGTGCTGAATTGTGCAGGTTAACAAATGGCACTGGTACGTAGGTAGATTTATGGACTAGCTTCTAAAGCTGTAGCAGCTAACTACTAAGTTATTAAAGGATGTAATATTAGTCCGTCTCAGAGAAAACCCGGTATTTTTAAGGAAAACAGCTATTTTTTTGCTATCCATGAGTGACACACTGAGAATTATGGATTCTGATTGGCTGGAACTTTTAGTAACTAGACAGTTTAACTAAACACATATGGGCGAAGATGTTTGTTTGCAGCTGTACATTAACTTCTCAAGATGTTACCTTTTCACTAAAACTCAGATAACAGCATATAACATATAGTCAGTTATATTATTTTGTTAAGAAATTTGCATATAAATGCGAATGTAAATTTGATTTAGGCACAGATTACTTTTTCTACTAAATGTGTTAAAATGACAATAAACCAGCAATCTTGTTTTGTTTGTTGTTGTTGTTGTTTTTTGTTTCTATTAATTATTTATCATCATCTATGTACAATTCTTGCACATATCTTGGCTTTTTTCACTGTGTTTACACAACATATTTTCTTAATCCATAAATTACCATAAATATCCAATATGTGAAATTTATATTCATTTGTTAATGTGTTGGTGTCAATGAATTCTTTAATTACAGATTCTACATATTTCATATATAATTTTCTGTTTTTGCTTTGAAACATTATGCATCTGTGTTTTCATTATCACCATTATTGTTGTGCCAGAACATTCATTGCATTCAATGCATGTCCCATACAATCTGTCCTCTCACACTGCTCTATGTGCACAAGAACTGACTGGAAATCAGCAGTTCCCACTCCATTTCTACCATCCACTATGGATTTGGACGTCACTATCAGGCCGCAGGGCACAACCCGTTCGCCTTGTCATTACTCTCTTACCCCCAGAAGAGAGGCCTCTCTTTTACTTTTCCCCGGGGCTGAGCTGACTCCATCTGCAGAACCCATGGGTCTCCAGGACTGAGGACCCCCGGGGAAAGAGATGAGCAGAATAAATAAAAGAAGAGAAGTAACAAAGCGAAACAGAGGCACGGATCGAGCACAGTGGGAAATGTGGGTGGATGGATGGCAGATGCAGATCTGAGAGTGGCAGAGGTGGAGGGGATTTGAATGTTTTAGAGAGACGGGGAGAATTAGGGATGGGCGGGAGTGGCAGATAATGATTAGACCCAGGCCTCCATCTTAGCTTTTGCACCACCGAAACACATTACATGAGATTCTCAGACATATCAACATTGTGTTGAGTTAATGTTGACTAATGTTGATATGAATATTCTTGTTATTTATGATTTTTGTTAAATCCTCTATCACCAACATACGGATCGGCTCCCCTGAATAAACAGATACACTATGTGAGACATAGAAACCCATATCAACAGCACTCAATAACACTAACTCGTAACTTTAAGGGCTTTTCTACAAACACCTTCACAGTTGCTGCAGTGACCCAGTTTCTATACAGAAATCATTAAAGTTTCATGTGAATTCAGCGTACCGGGAATAAATACATAGCAATACTTTAGATTTTAACAGCGCATCAGTGGACCTAGAATAAAACATATTCTCGGTCCACGAGGGAAGTGAATCACAGAGGCCGGAGCATGTGTTAGTTTGTGTGTGTGTTGTATGACGGAGAGCTAAATTAGGATGTACTAACGAATATAATATAGTATCAAACGTGTATAAACATACGTGTATGACGAAATACTCAAACATTTTATGTTCCTAATGTAAAATCATATTTTCTTTTCATTTAAACATGTCATAGAAATAAGCTGGTGACGTTTTATTATTTTGTTGTCAGAAAATTCAACATGTCAGTCTGTCTCTCAATAAATCCCGACTTCTCTTTCTTCAACGTGTCCGTTTCTTTCATCATCAAGCCCCTTGGTTCCCTCTGAAGACTGAAATCTTTAAAAACAGCAGGCAAATGTATAGTTTTATTTTTTTCAAACGAGTATATCATGTATTTGTTGGGGACTATTTTCAGCTGCGGATTAATACACAAGTGGTGCTCCACTTAATATTTACGGCAGCAGGGATTGATTGAAATAAAATACAGTGTCCTTGTTCGTGGTAATGAAGAAACAAGGATGGCTCATTGAAGTATTTTTAATACTTTTCGGACAACAATGGATCTTTATGCTACACAGAGAATTTAATACTTGTTGTTGACAGTTGTTGTTTTTTTATTCTCAATGCACCAACTGTATGTTTGATATCATCTCCATTTCTCCTTGGTTCTATGTTAATTATGCAGTAACAGATGACACATGAGATGGTTTCGCTTGGCTCAGTTGCCTTTTGATTTATTGTTCCACCTCTCACCTCAGTGGCTGCTGGCACTGCTGGGAGTAAAGGTAAATGCTCAGAGCTACTGTATAGTCTTTGGACCTCGATACCTTTGTCAAGAGTGACATTCCAGTTAAACAGCCTCTGAATAAAGAAAACTTTATTACTCCTTTCAGCCTTGACAAGGGCAGCACAGACCCGATCCATGCCATCTGTTCTTACCTTTCAAAATAAAAGCCCTAAACATATAATATTCACAGGCAAGTATATCGCATTTTCGTGTTGCTATTAGTGGCGCTCGGTGAGGCCTCACAAACAGATACTCTTGCACACACACAAGGTCAGGCAATTTATTAAGGATTGCTCATAAACTAGCCATAAAAAGTGCAAGTTAAAAACATCAGAACTGACTTTCATGAGATCACAGCACGGCATCCTGTCTATCCAAGCTTGCAAATGTACATTAATAATTCAGCTGCAGTTTTGTTCAGTTGCTTGCTGTATGGTTCATCTGGCTTGAAGTCTTGTCTTCTACTTGCAACCATCTGAGGCATTTATTTCCGGTGCAGGAGCTAACTTTGGAGTATGTACTTGATAAAGTCATATAGATCAGTGTAACTTGAACATTTACAAGATACTGAATACCGAATGAAATCGCCCTTATGCGTATTTTATTTTCACCTATTTTAGTACCTCACTTCATTGAACGCTGAACACTTCAATTCCTAATAACAATCCCATTTAACCAAATCCAAAATAGATTAAAGGAGCAGTGTGTATGATTTAGTGGCATCTGGTGGTGATGTTGCTGATTGCATCCAAAATCCATGCTCTCGCCCCTCCCTTTCCAAGCGCGTGGGAGAACTACAGTGGCCTTGAGATAACTTAAAAACTCAAAAGGCTCTCTGTAGAGCCAGTGTGAAGTTTGTCCGTTCTGGGCTACTGTAGAAACATGGTGGTTAAACATGGCAGGTATAAAAGGCTCATTCTAAGTTAACCAATATTATAACTATTCTTAGTTACAGTTATACACATACACATACATACACTAATGAAAACAGTTATGAATATTATATTCCATCATTCTGGCCTTTATACTGGAACACAATTATCTTTTATGTGCAAAGTGAACATTTGCAGGAAACGGGTGGATGGAAACACTTGACTGCAGGTCAATACAACAAATAAAAAGCATCACTTTTTCCCTGCCAAAAGTTTGATGTCAACCAAATGTCCTGTTTCTCCATCAAGATCATTTCAATCCACATGATATTGTTTGTTGCTTTCTAACAGGGAACTGGTTAAGTTATCTCAAAAACTCAAATGCTCAGATTGATGATGACTTGAATGTATCCGACTCATTTCTTTTCAATTAACTCGGCTTGTAGTGACAACAATCTTTTGGAAGTGTTTTGTTATTGAAAATCCTGCTACCTGTAGTTTACAATAGCTGCTCCCGCTTTTATTCAGAGTGCAGACTTCCATTACAAGTTTTTCAATCGTTGAGTTTCCTCAGGAGAGCCAGAACACCACTAAACAAATTGCTCTTTTCAAACAAATGCATTTTCAGCCTTTGCCTCGCTGAGGATTAAACTATATGCTTCCTGGAAGTGTGGCTGTCGACGACCACACAAAACCTCGGCACATGGCCTAAGTCCAGATTCAGCAGCATTCTGTCAACCAAAATGAATGGGCCATTAGCTCAGTGCAACTTCTTCACCTCCCATGCGCTGCCACCACAGCAAAGTCTCAGGATACAAATCCCAAATCACCTCAGGTACATGGGCCTCTAGGCATGCCAAGAAACTCTAAGCCTTTCTCAGCTGAGGGTAGTGCTCTACTTCTAGTCCCCAAAGATGAGGATCGCATCAGAGATCGCACAGTGGGTAGCACAACTGTGAGAAGTAATACCCTGCATTCACAGAGAATACAGCAGAAAATACCGACAACAAAAACAGCTTGTTGTCTTCTCTGATATTTGTCGACTATCACAAGTCAGATCAAATAGTCGGTTGTCTTGTCCTAAACCTCCTTTTCAGAGAAGATTGTCATTTTATTCATATTACAGTAAGACACTTTTGGCAATATGAACAATGAATAATGTTTTAAAAGCTATGATGTCATTAACAGCCTGTATCTATCAATAGACTAATAAGTTATTCAAGACAGATACTAAACCTTGGAATGAAAAAGGATGCGCAAACATTTGAATCCTAACAGCAGGGCTATAATTTGGCACCATGTGATGATATTTGTCTGAGGATTTGTTTTGATTTATTTGTCTTATTATGAAATGTGTTTTGTTTGTGGTAGAGGCTCTTACTGTGGTGTTGTGTGGAACTTAGCATCGTGAAATTTGAAATTAAGTCCTCCCCTTGTATATCTTTTAGAGGAGATATTAAAGCTTTAGTAAACAGTTCTTTCGACTGCCTGGGTTAAGAAAGTACATTAAGTTTAGATATGTCGACTTATCAAGTTGTTAGGGCTACCATATAAGCAAACACAAAACACAAAACACATCCATGAATTGAATCACTGTGGTGTTGCATGGTGCCCTTTTTAAAGTTTCCTATTCCATCTTTTTTTTTAGTCGCACTTGTTGCTCTAGGGATGGCAATGTCAGGCGTTGCACCACTTTGATCCAGACTGAAATGTGTAAACCAGAACAAGATTACGCCATGACATTTTGTAAAGACCTTCATGTACTGAGTTTGGTAATCCTTTGGGTTTTTTTGCAGCGTCACCAGCAAGTTTTATTTATTTATATTGAAATACGTTTCCATATCTGATATATTGGCACCACGTTGTGTGCAGACATTCACGGTTCCCAGATGATGAACCTGATGAATGTGGTGTTTTCCTGACTTTTACTTTAGCACCACCATCAGGTTGATTTGTGTTGTTTATTAAAATAACTTAACCATTGAGGATTTACATTGATGTCCCCCTTAGAATATATTGTAATATTGGGGATCTAGTACCATCATCAAGTTGGAATTTTAATTTGTCTAATACTTGACTATGACTGTGACAAACTAACTTAAAAAAACTTCCGCCACAGCTGTAGGCCTACTGTGTTTAGTGCTAATAAGCAAATGTTAGCATGCTAACATTCTTCACTGAGATGGTGAAAAAAGTAACCAATACACCTCCTCGCATCAACATCAGCATTTCTGCGTTGTCATTGTGAGCATACTAGCATGCTCATGTTAGCGTTAAGCTCCAAGCACTGCTGTACCTAAATACAGCCGCACAGCTGCCAGCATGGCTGTAGGAGATGTGTTTTGTTACAGTTTGCATTCAGGTATAGTACGCATGAAAATGGTTTGCACCTTGTGGTAACTGGGATTACTTACAACTGAACTTTAAGAGTTTTAAAAGACTCGTGTTCGTTATAAATGTGCTCTTGTCTCAGTAAAATGAACCAAACTCCCTCTTCTCGTGCACTGTAGCCGCAGGCATGTCTGTTTTTTCCCCCCTTCAACTGAGATAGACGGCAGTCGGCAGATATAGGTAGGTGAGAGTTATTCTTCAAAGGAAATGACAGCCGACAGCAAAGAAAGGAACGTATTCCAATATTCAGGGCTATAGCAACATTTTAGAGGTAAATGGCTGCCTGGAATTTTCTCTTCTTTTCTTTCTTGTGTTGACACTAACTCTTACCACCAGTGAAGCTAGAAAGCTGTTACAACCAGGACACATCCAACCAATATTGCCATTTAGGAAGGTTGACTGCTGGAAAATGCCACATCTGATGGATAAAACATAAGGGATCGATCAGCAGTGTTGAAGTTAAAAGATGATGGATTGGGACAAGACGGGATGGTTTGTCATAAGCGTGATATGAATCTAGACCTCCATTTTTCTCCAAAAACTATTACTGGTCAATGTATTTTTTTATCAGATCAAATGACTAAATATACAGCTTGACAACTGTACTCGCTATACTATAGGAATATACCCAGTACCAGGATCATTGGTCTTTATAACCCTGGCTGTGCTTGTGTGCACACTCTGTTCCTCATTCAGTCCAGATTGTCAGACTCAAAAGCTGATATAAAACCAGATAATTACAGTGCTGGTTCACTCTGGGTCCTCGTTCCAGGCATGTTTGTCAGTTTGCAGAGCTGATATTAAATTGTACATCTGACGGTTCACACTGCATCTTTCTTCCAGGCATCTTTATTTTCTGAGGCTGGATAAACACTGGAAATGGGCTACCATGAACAAGGGCAGCATGGCATTGCCTTTGATGTATGTGTTGTGGGGGAAAACATGCATATGAAGAAGGTTTTATTTCTGCACAAGGCACATTAAATTATACCATTACTATGCAGCCATGCTTGTTAGCTGTCTGAAGTCAAAGAATGACTCCTAGCAATCAGGAAAGCGTCAAGTAAAAGACTTTACTGCTCCAATACATCATACTCAAGAATATATTTTTCAAGAGATCATGACCAAACGACATGTTCTTATGCATCCCATCATGGTTATATGCAGAGATGGTGTTGTCCATATTCTCTACTAGATGATGGTGTTCTCCATATTCTCTACTACATGATGGTGTTGTCCATTACCGTCTACTACATTAAACTTTAACCGACCAATCTGTAATTTAAACATACCAATTATTCATTATTTGCTTAAACCTTAAGCAAGGGGGGTTTCATGAGCACAAAAAGGCCTCCTGGGTAATGCCACTTTGTTCGAATTGGTGTTTGGAATGGGTCCTCTCCAATACACTGCCTGGCTTGTTTCCACACTTATGCTGTGGGAGCGTATAGTTTGAGTGGATAGACGGAAAATTGAAACATAACGAGCAGAAAGGCAAGGGGGAAAAGAACAATAAAGTTGCCAATGAATGAGTGCCAACAGGATATAGACCTTTACTGCCCCCCACTGGTGGAGATATACAAGTAATTTACAATCAAACACCGACAGACAGAAAGATAAACTTGGAAGATTTATTTTTTTAATCCCTGGATATGATCAAACAGTTTATGTAATCGTTATGTTCTCCAGTGTGGTTTCTAATCTTTCTGTTGCCATACCCCAAAAAGTTTCTGTTTAGACGACTGTAACGCTTTAATCCTTTAGTTGAACAATGTTTTTGCAACACATGCTTCAGTAGCGCACACCTGTGATAAACATCCTCACATGTTGGCAACGTTATCCCTTTGACTGGTTTATCGAAAATCCCTCCATCTTTGCAAACACATCTTTCTCACACTTCAGCTGAAAGAGTAGGGCACTGGAACATTACGCCATCTCTGAACACCTTTAGGCACCACGGTGTTGTCTCCTAGCAACCAACAAAAAGGGTTGGCAGTGCAGCGAGAGGTGACTTTATCCCAAACCCCACCATCCAGTGATCCCATCTGTATGGTGGAGTGCTTGCATGTCTGCTTTTTTATTAAAAGGAACATTAGGCCGAGGCCCACAGGGGCAGCCTTTTTTCTTTTTTTTTGTGTAACTGCAAGATCTGGCCAAAACAAAACAAAAAAACATCTTTCCAATCTGCTGCAGGGCTTTTATTTCTCAACTGTGATGCCAAAACAAATGTTGATAAACAGCTAGATTTAATGTTTGTTCCACCTGAACCCGACGGTGCATAATAGCTGATGTAATAAGCTTTTGTCATCTGAAGATAACGATTATAAATAGATGTCTCCTTTCAGTGGGATTGTATTTTCTCCTTCAATACCCAGAACGCAAAGAAGATAAACTGTTGGATGCTTTTATCCTGAAGCCGCACCAGATAATGTACATGGCCTGACATAGAAGCAGGGAAGGAGCACTCAGGAACAAATATTTTGTTACCTGCTACAGCAGCTGAATTTATATTTCATGCCAGCTGCATTGCTTTCTGTTTTGCCTTGTGTGAGGGTTGGAAACAATGGAGGGCAGCGTAACTCAGCTCCTGGGGGCTTCTGACTGCCAGGTGCTTCTCATCCAGGAACTCCAGCAAAGAGAGTCCAACGAGAGTTCGGTTTCCAGAGCCGCAGTTCTCTGTAGAGGTGAAGTTAAATGTGTATCACTCAGCGTCCTGCATTAGCTCTGAGGGGATATCCTATGTCCCGTCAGTCAGTTTCAATCCGGGGATCAATCAGTCGAGGCCCCACCTTCTCCTGTCATCTAATGCACTGGGCTCCTTCTTGAGGGTCACGAGTTCATGTTCATAGCTGGTGCCCTTGAACACAGAGCTCTCTGGGTCATGGAGGCAGCAGAGCCATTCACGATATTGTAGCACTTAGCACAGTATTTATGCACATTATCTGTATATATCAAAATGTAACTGTAAAGTCCATTTGACATTAAAGCTGTAATTTGGTTGACTTTCACCGCTCTCCAAGCTGCTGTTTTCAGCAAGTTAGCAAGTAGCTGTTGAACATAGGGGGACATTTTCAAACCCCCCAAAACCAGGAGCACAGGTATGAACTTATGCATGCACGATATGCAGTTTCATCAGGATGGGGGACAATTATTTCGGGGCATGTTTGACTGTCCCGATCTTTTATATCGGCATTTACGGCGTGCGAAAACGTAAATTTACTCTTGCATTTTATGCAGAAAAAAAGTAAGGCGTTAGCGTCGGCTACTGACAGAAAAAGAGCCACGAGCTTTGAAGCAGCAGCCTTGAGAACATATTATTTTACCTTTTTATTTTTATTGTGGTGAAAACCAGGACTATTTGGTAGCGAGTGTTGAAGTGACCAGGACACTTTACTGTTTTACAGATAATAGTTGGGACCACCCAGCTTGAAACAGGACAGCGGGACAGCAGACAGACCAGGGTGTCTAGTAGAGACGTATAGAGCCAGATACATCCCTCAGGGGTTGTTGGAGACCAAAACTAGAGCTCAAAGGAAAGTGATGGGGATTGGAATATTTATCAGGTCGCCAGAAACGCAACTCCAAATGAATGCTAATGATGCTATGTGTCTGCTGAATATCTAAATGAGCAACGGTTGGCTAAAAACGTTTTCCTAGTCCAATCAACTAAAAGGGAAAAAATTACTTTATATGGAAAAATATGTGTTGTGATTACAGACTGTTCTGCTGTCCCCATGAGTACAAATAGGTCTTAGCAGTTATTGCTTTAAATATGCATTGAAATTCACAGTCATGATTCAAGATCATTGTTAGGAAACATCATATAATTTACCATAAAAGCCAAACAGAAGGGAACTAAGAACTAGCTCTAAATAATGCAAAGTAAAGAAGCTGCAGTTGCTGCCTGGTTGAAAGAGACTTGGGGGCTTTTACATTCTGTTGTTTTGTAGTCGAAATGATATTGGAGGTTTGCATTTTCTTTTGAATTATGGTTATATTATGCAAAGAGCCACAGCATAAATCTACTCGCAGAATGTGAGTGTATTTTAAACTACACCTCCACACCTCTCCGGCTCTCAAGTAATCCCTGAGCACAGACACACACAGAGAGAAAAAAACACGAAAACACACACACACACTCACACTTACTCCACCACTAGCCCCCAGTGTGACATGCATATTTTATAGACAACCTTTCACTCCAATCCCAGTCGTGAACCCGGGGGAGCATTCTGGTTAAAAGTCACATCGACTAGGCAAACATTTACTTGCCGGTTGCCAAGAACTCAGCAGGACGTGTGATAACTTCCACCAGTGTTAATCTTGATGTCTCATTGGATCATACAGGATCTATGGAAGTGTTTCAGGCAATATTTTCACTCACATTGACAGTATGTTATAATAGAACAGTGTTAAAGCATCTGAGTTCTAATATAAGAGGTTAAGTCTGTGTATTGTCTATATTATGTTTAGTGATATTTCTATATTCTTTTACATCTTTATAATCTTTCAATGTAAATATAATTGTAGATTTTTCAATTTTAGGTTCATGTATATCTTTGAGTGATGACCAAATTAGCATCCTTCATTTAAATGATTCATTTAATTTGCGGATATGAAGACTCAACATAGCTTGCCAGCTTTGAGTTACACAATGGAGTCTTTCCATCAAAAGAGATGTGCATAGTGTGGCTATATGTGTTTATCAGGGATCCTAGCAGCACTGTTCCACGCTGGGCCTTCAGGGACAGAGCAAGGATTGCACATGATGTCATCCTTACTTATAATGAGGTTGGATGTGGTTATAAAAGCCCCAGAGGAGAGGTTACCAGAGAACACACAGGGATACCATCCCTTTAGGAGATGCATTGTTACAGTTTGAAATTCAAAAACACTCCCAAAGACACTAAAGGTGTCAACTGCTAAAAGCCCAGATGATCTAAAACTCAATTTTCACTTCAGGAACAAATACCCTTTCTGAGTAAAAAAGGTGAATGACTCTTATTTCCAACAACTAATGGTTTCTCATGTGACACCAGTTATATTACACACAATTATATCCCTTTGCTTCCGCGGCAAAAACAAAACAGTCCTCTCGATCTTGTCTGCCTGAATATAATGGCATTTTAATTTGACACTGATGAGTAGCCATGCCAACATATTGGTGTTGCAGAGGTTTTAAGAGTGGAGGTCCAGTTCTTTTGAATCCGTCAACTCCATTGTAACGAGTTGACAATTCCAGCTGATATCGGGTAAATAATGGAGCAGAGCCGAGACGTCGGGCAATACGGATGAGGCATGTGTTCTATGACTCACAAACCCCTAATGTTGATTGGATAATTGTCAGTCCCTCCCCGCTCATATGCTCGATAGTTTTTTGACAGAGAAAGCACTGTATCATCTCACGATGCCAGACGAATCAGGCAACCCTAACTCAATAGAGTGGGCAGATTCAAAGCTCCGGACCCGGGCAACTTTTAGTATTTGGACGCAACCGACTTTGCCTCAAGATACATCACTTGAGGCAATTCATCAGACCTCACAAAGCTCCTTCTGCAGCCACAAATAGCTTTATACAACATTTTAAACATGTGCGCTAGCACTCCCAAGACCTGTAAACAGACAATGACAAGGACATTTTATACACTCCCACTTTACAGTAAGAGATGCATCTTTCTCCACTCATTTATTTGGGGTTTTCCTTTTGATTTGTCACCCGTCTGTAAATGCATATAAAGATGCCAATAGATATGTCTATTTTAACACTCTAAATAATGTATTGATAACACGACACTGACTTTAATGCATACACATTTATATTTTTACTTTGTTACTACAAACACCAGGCGCCTGCTTTCTTGGGTAAAATGCAAAAGTATGCATTTCATTCTTTCTGCATGGAAAACACCTCGACAGGAGAGAGAGGATGCCATTGCATATTGTGGAAATGAATACCATTGCCTTTTGTACTTTTCTTTGATGCAACGTTTTGTTTGAGCTTTTGAAGTCATTGTGCAGAGGAGAAACTCTTCTAGCTCAATGCAGATGATCTACTATAAGCGCCATCCAACACCAAATATTAATCATATTCATATGACAGAATGAATGAGTCGTGGAAAAACTCCCAAGTGCATTACTGCCATGTGAATTCCATGACAGGAAGTCATCAAATCAGCATTCCCTATGAGTGGAGGTGTTGAAGGCACACATCTACTCTCTCTCTGTCTCTCTGTCTCTCTCGCTCTCTGTATCTCTATGTCTCTCTCTCTCTCTGTATCTCTATGTCTCTCTCTGTGTGTGTGTGTGTGTGTGTGTGTGTGTGTGTGTGTGTGTGTGTGTGTGTGTGTGTGTGTGTGTGTGTGTGTGTGTGTGTGTGTGTGTGTGTGTGTGTGTGTGTGTGTGTGTGTGTGTGTGTGTGTGTGTGTGTGTGTGTGTGGAATATTCTATTAAGCAGAGAAAAAGGGGTTGAAGGACAGCTGGGCTCAGCCAACCTGCTGAGAAAAATTGAATGTACTTTCTACACCAATCAATACCCCACTGTGTGGAGATGATAGAGAGTGGTTGGGGTTAGAAGAAGAGTGTTTATGTGGCATGGCATTGTCCTCACAGCTCTGAGGGTCATCCCGCACTCCGCATGTGCAAATTTTAGATATAAAGCATTAAATGTTTGGTAAATTAGCCTTTATCTTTTCATTCTCTGGGTGACCGACAACAAAGTATATCATTTATGAATCCTTAATATGATTATAAGCAGCCAAAAAATAGACTGAAAATGAAGTCTGATCCAAAAAGAGACAATGTAAACAAGTTTTTAAAAGGCTAATTGTGAGGAAAACACCAGTTTTGTTGCATAAAGACAAAGGCTGCCTCCAAGGTTGAGAGTGAAAAGTGGTTATGCAACATGGCCTCTGTGCGACATTGCAGAGCATCAGAATGCGCCAGCCAGCAAGGACGTAAACTTGAAATAATGAATAATCAGTGAAAGCAGGAAAGCCAAATACAACAGGACAACTGCTCATGTTCTCTTGTTGGTCAATAGCAAACATGGTGACAAACACTATTCCCCCTAAGTAGGATAGAACAAATTAAACACGGCACAAAACTCAGAGCTGAATTAAGCAGATTTCTCTCCATGATTATGTTGGCATTTTTACAAAGTCATTTGCAGAATGTCGCAAAATACTAACTGTGAATTTTACAAGTGCAAGTTTAATTTCCTGAGGTGACAGTAAGCCCCGACTCTGCCATCGGGTTCAAGTCTGCGCTGTGCATGTTCAGAAGCATTCACGTGAAGAGGATGTCAGAGATCAGTGAATCACTGAACCATCCTTACATGTCAGACCTGACAGGCAAAAGCATTGTTCACTTCACATTCGCTCTAAGAATAGAACACCAGGGGATAGAATAAGAGCTGCCAGGATGTAAATCACTCAGTAAACATCATTATGGGTTATGATTGACGCTTCGGGGAACTGCAAAAAGAGAATCTATATGGTCTTTAGGTATCTTTAATATGTATTAATGCGCCTGCATAAATTATAATTTTGGCCACCAGGCTATCAAAGTATTCTGCTTGAATATGTATTATGTTGGCTATTGAAATGCAACATACGCTCACAGGGTGTCACACATCTGCCAGTTAGCTGGAGAAGCCTGACTATCATCATCTCTGCTTGTTACAATGTTAGCTTTCTCAGTCGAGATATGGTGGCTAATTCTGGATATAATGCAAATGATTGTGATCGAGTTTGATGCCTCTGCTGTTTACACATGCGATATATGGTAAGAAGTACTCCTGGTGTATCTGCTTCGGCTTAAATATGCAGCTATTTCTTTACTTATTTAAACATAAACCATTGCTGGCCCACTGTGTTTGTGTGTGTGGGTGGACCTGCATATGTGCATACATATGTGCTGAGTGGGAGCAGGGGCACAGCTAGGGTCTTGGCTTTCTCTCTGAACACCATCTTCAAGCCTTTTCACATCTCATTGTGAAACCTCCGCTTTCCTTCTCTCTGCAGCATCGGGCTCAAGCATGATAAGTCCTTTTTTCCCTGTCCCCTTACTATTGTATACTGTATGTTGTTCGTGTCAGCAGATGTTCCCTCCCTCTCCCTCTGCCTTCTCTATTACTATTGCCTTTGGTATTGGCTCGGCCCAGCCCCATGAAGGAAACAGCATAAAATGACAGGTCTACTAACAAGCTCGAGCAGGTACCCGCACCCTCGTCTGAACGGTTCACCTTGCATAGAATGCCTGTCTGCCTGCATTTGAACTTGCAGAGTCTTCCTTTCCCAGACCACCAGCTCTGAATCCACACGCATGGCACCAAGATGTGTGCACTTTTGGTTATCCGACAGGCACATTAAGAAAAATAATGGCCCAGCGGATTGGCATTTCGAGCTGTGGATCAGTTTAATTGCGGTTAATAAACATCAGCCATCATATCAGGTTGTGAAGCTCCTCTGAGGAGATGATGCAGGATGAGAGCAGACAAATTAAGATTGAACTTTGTGTTGTAATTAAGCCTGTTACTTTACTACCTTTCTCCCATTAGAACACCACAAATACTGCCACGAAAGAAAAGCTGAAGCACCACAGTGGGCCTCTGCTGCCCCCTGTAGGAGCAACGCTAACATGTCTCTGAATGTCCCCCTTGAGAAATCCAACTTCATGTTTTTAAAGAAAACACTGAAGATGGGAATGTCTTTATGTAATAAAGAAACATTCTAATGACTACAGATGCTCTGATCAACTCTGTAGAACATGAAGAGCATACTGCTTTTTAGGTTTGGGGTACCAATGTGTTTTTATGCTCCTGCTCAGCCCAATGCATTATGACTGGCAAGAAGATGCAAAATCAAATGTTGTTGCTCAAAGAAGAATATAAAAATGAAATGTGAAGCATAGAAAAAGAAGACCCTTTTTTTTAAATAGGTATACGTTCACCAGCGCCCAGACTTATAGATATGTGACTCTAATCAATGAGTTATTCTTTGCTTTTGTAAGTAAGATTATTGTTTTGCATTTTGTATTTATGTTTTATTTGTTTCTGTCCATTTTATTTGACCTTTCCTCTTGCTGCCCACTGTGCTTATTCTCTGTGGCTGTGTAAAAACAACTAATATATAGAGGAAGTACATTGTTTTTGTTTTTGCAGGACTACACCGCCATCTGGTGGTATACATTGCAGGAACATGATGTAGTTATACTGTATTTGGTATGGATGGATGTCAACTTGAATTGCTTTATTATTTGATCGGGACCCAAATTTGGAAGACCTACAGAGTGGATGAGAAAACCTACTAATCAAACCTGTGTGTTTATGTAGAGAACTTAATGCAGACTGCGTCAGGTGTTTCTTAAGGTATTTCCCTGTTTTACTTTGTATAACATGGGAATTGGTACAGTTTTTACTCCTGAAATTACACAAAATGATGGCCTTAATTTGATCAAGCTTTTATGAGCACTCCCATGAGCCTCACTTGCTAATGAGCACACCGAGAGGTGGTCAGATTGATGTAGTTTAACTTTTGTGACGATTCCCCACTCAAGACTGAACTAATCTAATTATAATGTCAGTGTTAGAGCAGTTTGAACTATTCTAGTGTAATTGCTAACATTGCTTTTAATGTATGGTCCATCCAGGAAATCATCCAGGTTCTTGATTTTTTGACAGTTCCACCGTTTATTCATTAGATCAATATTAAACAGATTTCCAGCAGCAGTTGCCCCAACATATTTGCGAGGTGTTACGGATAGAAAAAAAAGTCTTCTGGTGGTAAAAGTTGAATTTAACAACTATGGTTGAATGTTAAATGTTCTCATATTCTTCCACTTCGATGCCGGTGTGAGCAGGGCTGCTGTCCATGGTGCTGAACCTCACTTTTCCCTTTGGTAACTTTTGTGCCTGCATGGCCGAGCTCCCGCAGCAGACGGCAAGTTTTTTGGAAAAGGAGCGGCAGGAGAGACATAGAGAGGCTGCTTTGTATTTCCATCATGCCTTCTGTTTTATTAGCAAATGAATGATGTCGGTCTGAGACCTAACGTGTGCCTCTGACGTCTCCTCAATTAAATGACACCAAGTACCAAGATCTGCAGCCCATCACCTCCTCGTTTGCATGCAAATGAAACACCAAAGGAACAAGGCAAAGGGCATTTCAAGGTCCTGAACATACCAGTGTGTTGTAGTGCTGCTTGTGTCAGTCTTTTCACCGCCATGAAAATGGAACCAATTTGTTCACATTTCCATCAGGGCAACTCAAATCACCTCATTTCTTGCAGTGAAACGGAACAGAGGATCCCACACAGTATGCATTTAGAACGGTGTAGTTACGCTATACTGCCTCCGTGTCCTCAATACTTTCTTATGGTCCCACAAATGTGTCTGAAGGGACAGACTGGTCAAAACACAATCTGAGCCGCATATTGAAATCCCTAAATGCCTCTAATATATTTATTTTTCCATGTCACATGTTGAAAGATTATAGGGAATAGTCGGAATTCTATTTTTCTATACTGAAACGCAACATCAATTTTGACGAAAAGTCCCATCCATTGATATCTCTAATGATGAAAACCACTAACCGAATATTGCACCTCACACAGGCCTCTTCTTTCAGTGATCTGTGACAGACTTTTAGTGTCCGTCCTCATCCATGTTTCCACCTGGCTGATTCTGCAGGAAGGTAAAAGAACCACCTGTGAAAAATTAACAAGTAAAAAAGATAAACCCCAGCTGTTACCTAGCTCTCACCTGAATGTCCACAGACAGCTTTTCACACTATTGTCAATATAATCTGAAATTCAGACGACATTAAAGTGACTAAGTCACTAAGTGGCTTTGTAAATTGAATATGGTAACTCTGAATGAAGTCTGATCATAATGAACCGGCACAGAGTCACACATTGGCAGCGTGTAGCACACCTGTTTAGTTGTTTCAGTATAATAAACTAAATTGTAAATGTCTGTTTTTTATTATATCATAACATCAGATCCAGGGAATTAATAAATGACATGTATTCCATTATTGACCTATCAGGTGTTTTTTTTAATCTCATTTCACCAGCTCTTAACTTTAGGAAAATAGATTCATATATTTGTGAAAGTGACAGAAAAAGAATGCATGAGCCGAGTCAGAAGTCAAGACACAGGATGAGGATGAGCAGAGAATGTTTAAACTGATGGATAGCAAAAAGTTGAAATCCATCCTGGAGAAGTGCAGTGAGATGTCAAAAGGTGAACTGAGACAGTTTAGAGCTGAGAATTGGGAGGATCGTTGCACAGCATGACAAGAGTCACAGTGGGAGTGTCACTCTGTTACTAGCTTGCTGTAGTTGATTCCTATACTGACGCAATCTACAGTTTTAGTAACAGGTGTCATTAACAGTAAATGAGCCAAGGACTGTATATTTTGTATATTCAAGTGTTTATAAAAGTGTATACTCTTGTAGCCTAGGTATTCATCATATTTGTCAAAATGAAGAGATGGGCAGAATTTGACAATACCTGCAGGTACTTTAAAACATGTAATGTTGACAAATCCTCTAGAGCTACAATTAATCTCCAACCAAATCGATAAACGGTCAATTCAGTAATGTTTCCAAGCAAAAATAGTAAAAAAAATCCCAAACATTCTCCGGTTTCTGTCTATCAAATGAGAGGATTTGCTGCTTTTTATTGTCAAAATGTATTCAAAACTGAGTGTTTTTAGATTTTGGACTTTTGTTCAAACAAAACAATACATTTGAAGACGTTACCTTTAGTTCTGAGAAGTTGTAATAGCTATTGTTTCACTGTTGTTTGACAGTTTATAGGTAATACGGTTAATCAGTTATTCAAATGAATCGATAATAAAAAACAACAGTTTGTTGAATTTGAATCAAAATATTAAGTACACTCCGCTGTATGACTAACAGCAAACAGAGGAGGCTTACAAACAGAAGGCAAACAGCCAGACACTTTGATGGATAAACAGCCTCTCGAGACACAGTGCTGCTTTTTAGGATCAGACGAACATCCCCGGAAAGAAACAAATCAAACTGTGGCACACTCTACACACTATGGCAACAGTCCCAAATCACAGATACATCATGAAAGTATAAAGTGAAGTACATCATGTCTGTTCTGTATTCTGAATCAACAATATTTAATACTGTCGCCCTTTTGTTGACTTCCTATTCTTTTTTCAATGATACACACTGTGTACAATACAATGGACAATACACTAAACAAAATCTGAAATGCATCCTGAATTTTATTCCCATATCCCAATATAGCATGTTTCAAAAGATTTCCAAAGCCTCTGACAAAGATCTAAAATATTTTTCCAATAAACAGGGTTACAAGTTAAGATATTGCACACAATGCAGTGCTTTAAATTGTAGTATTAGCTTCCATTCATTCAGGGTTAATGAGAAAAGACAGCGAGATGAGTCTCAATATGTTAGATGCAAGAAGTTGACATGTCCAACAGCACACAGGTGCTTAACCCCAATATGTAGAGCAACCTTCAGAAAAGAGTTGCATTGAGTTATGTGACTGACTCATGCGTCCTATCAGACACAACTCTTGAGGATTAATATTCCATAAAGTCAAAGTTACAAGAGAAACTTTTTTTTAAATACGCCTTTTAATTAAATATATTTGAACGACTAACAGACATGTGACTTAAATTTTCTCTAAGTTTAAGCTATATAGTCTGCTTTTATAAACCGTGCATAGATCACCAGTATCCATTTAGATTAAGTCACAGGGGCCGAACCCTAACTGAATGACAACACGATCTATTTTTCTGGATCTTGAATGATATTTCAATGTCTGCATGTCTGCAATTAAATAAAAAATTAGATTTACTCTCTTTGTTGAGTTGTTTGGATGGAACGCATTGGCACATCTGGCCTGTTTTAGAAGTATAATACAGATATTAAAGAAAAAACTTTTAATATACATTTATCAAGTAAATACTACTGAATAATGGTAGTAGTGGGATTGTATTCCAAAATAGTTGATATCTGTTATTGGGAGTTGTGTCAAACCACTCCCATATTGGATATAAAACTTCCTAATGATAAGACTTATCCAATCTTTAATTGTATAATCGTTCTGTCTCTGGGATACTATAAAACAAGTATTTTTAAGGTTTATTTGACACTTAATTGTTCTTGGAAAAACCTGTTTTCATTTATTAACGCAGCACTAACTTTTCTAATTTACATACATCGTTGTGTTTTTTTTATGTAAAACATGAAAATGTAAAGCGTGCATTTAAAAAATGCCGATGTCATATTTGAATGGCTCCATGCTTGGCTGGACCGAAGGGTTGGACTTTGGGTATAAGGAAGCTGCTGGCCCGCCCGGCAGTCGGAGCGGAGGGGGACTCGACGGCGAGGGCTGCAGGCGGTGTGTGTGAGCTGGCGACGGACACCGAAATATCTCCACGACGGCTTTCCTAACATCTCATATCAACGCAGCAATGAACCCACTATTTCTGTAGAGGTGGTTTTTGTCTCAGATATGGGTGAGTTAAACTTGTGCACTTGTGTTCTGTGGCTGTAGCGGTGTGGAAAAATAGCCGAGGGTAAGCTGTGGCTCAATACAAAGGCTTTCTTTGCCGGAGAAAATGCCGGGGCTGCAGCAGCCGAGAGGCCCGCCTGTGTCTTTCAAGTCACCGACTGCTAGCCACGGTTATCCCCCCGATGCTCCACACTACCTCATCCATTTCCACCACAAATGTAACCATATTGTTTTACGTACGAGTGTTTACGGACATTATTGACGTTCAGCGGTGTTAGCGACCGAATATCGAGGTTTTTTTGTTTTGACAACCATGGCCGGAACGGAGAAACATGGTTGCTCTGCGGAGTCTCCTAACGCTGCACGCCGGGCATCGATGCAGTCCGTGCCGCTAGAGGGTTACGAGGACAGCCGGGGTTTCAATCATGCGACCAGGAAAGCGTCCGGGGAGGGAAAATACGCGCAATTACACAGTTTGCTTATGTAATACAGAAAATGCCACACACTAATTTTGGCATGTGTGGTGAAACTTTCTTCGTACATATGATATGTCAAACAAAGTTGGCATACGACTACGTTATGCTACATTTGTAGCTCGGTTTATGCGCCTCTCGGCGGTTTTTTTTTCAGATGGGCGTCTCTTCGTGACCTCTCCTAGTTTCCTGCAGTTAGTCGCACTTTTATACCAGGTTTATCAGGGTTTAATCACTGAGGGGGACAATGATTAAGAGTTGGACATATTGTCTGTTGCTGTCTGTAGCCGGGTTGTCCATTCCCCTGCAGGGTGCATGTGGACCTGGAAGGGAGGATTTACGTTACATTTGGGGGTAGGTAGGCTAAGCAAAGGCTGTTGCATGGCGACTTTTCAACGGGTTTAATGTCCGACAGCATGGTTGTTCGTGGAGGTACTAACACCGGCTGTTAACACCGTTCATCTCTGGACAAGTATCGCTGTAGTATTAGGTTCAGGTGCGACATTAACATCCGATGTCGTCTGAGCCTGGCAGGTACCCGTAGTTTTCGATTTGGGCGCAACAGAAACTGCTTAACCAGTATAGATCTGGTTTTAAAAGACACAACGTGAAATCTATCCACCTATCTGTCCAAAAGCAAGATATATTAACCCCAGTGGTGGAAAGTATTACATTACACTTAGTCAAGTATCATAGAATTACAGTTTAAGATACTTTAAGTATTTATCTAAGTTTGGTGTTACCAGTTACTTTGCAGATTGATTAAAAAAATATATATATACATCTTGGATATGAAATACGTTAGATTGTTCCAAAAAATATACACATATAGGTTGGACGAGTATTTTTACTTTTTATGGTTGAAGTACAGTTTGCTGATGATACTTTCTTTAACACAATTTTCATATTGCAGCTATATTTGCATAAAGTATTTGAATACTTTTTCTTTTTTTTTCACAACCAGTGACTGTAGTCCAGCAGCCCAGCCTGCTCATGAAGTGACACCATTCCATATTTGTTCTGTATTGCATATTCATATCCGATGTTCTCAAATCAACACACAGGTCTGGGGATCTATAGGGGCTTTCTGGTGGGTTCCATGGAGCCCCCAGGGAAAAAGTGGTTTATTTAGCCACCTAAAAGTTAACATAAGGAGAGCATGTAAAATGCCTTTTATTTTTTTAGTTATTTGGATATGAATTGAGTTTGAAAGCAAATCTCAGTCACTGCAAGATTATTAAGTAAGCTGTACCAGAGTAGTCTGCTTTAAGCACTCACTATTACTGCCACAGTCAAATCATGAAATAGGAAAACAGAAAAACCACGCCCAAGTGTATACTGTGATTGTGTGTGCAAAGTCCTCACATATGAGGGAGGAATGGAATACCGTTTTATTTTTTGTATTATATGTGCTTTATTGAATGCATTTAACACTCCAATCACAGCTTGAGGACAGCCACAAGGCTGGATTACTAACTGGACAAATTGGGACAATTGCTGAAAGACCTGAGGTTATATCAGAGCCGTGATGATGGAGTCCATTCTTTCCCTCAGTGGGACAGAATGTACCTGAACACGTTCTTCAGCGATTTCACAGTCCTTTCACTTTTATTAGATTCCTAGTCTTGATCCTGTTCCATTTCGGTGAGAAATTACTTTTATGCACTTGACTTAGCCTACAGTTACTGACTTAGCAATTACGTGAGCTTTTTGATCAAGGGACCGAAACAGGACTAAGAGACTGACTAAAGCCAGCCACTTGAAGGCTTAAACTGTGAGGAAGCTGCAGACATCGTACATACTGTACACACAGCCATCTCTAGTCTCCCAAATATTCCTCAAATAACACACAAATACGCACTAAGTCAGATCTCCCAGAACCATGCAGCACCATTGCATTTAACATGATAACAACGTGCAGCCTTCAATAAAGTACTGCAGAATGGTCACATCGAGTTCCTCCACAGGATGGCAGCAGAGCACTTAAGCTGCTGATTCTGCTGCATATTCAGGATATGTAGCTGTGGATATGTATTGTGAGTGGGTGTCTCCATCAGTGTTGTCTACTCTGATAGGGTAAGTAAAGGAGAGGAAATTAAATCAACGGATAGTCATAGGTTTAGTGGAAGCTGACTATATTCATAAGTTTACTTATATATACTTGCATATAAAGTACTATAACTTGAAGTTATCATATGGGCATTTTTTTTCTGACATTTTACAAGTAATCAGTGACTGTAAGTGTAAACTGCAGCGTATTTCCTCTAAATGTGTGTTGGTGGTTGTGAGTAGTAGTTGTCAGCTCCCTGAAATGTCGCTAAAAATCTCTTGAAACATAAATCAATTGAAGATTTCTGTCAACAATTTGACAAAATGGAAATCTGGATGTCTTAGACACTTTACTTTTGTTGGCTCAGTTTACAATACTCCAGTGGCATAACCGACTTAATTCACAGCTCTTACAAAAGGATCCGACATGTGGACACAGTGAATAATAATGTTTTGTCATCCGAATAGTTTGATACATGATTCCCACACATTGGTCGTGGGACTTGCCTGTCACTGATTCTCTGTTTCTGTTTTCTTCTCAGATTGAACAATGTGAGTGTGATCGGAGGCAGCTGCACTCCAATGGTCGAGGACCTCACCTCACTTCATTAGAATGTACTTGATGAATGTACCTCCTGTCGCAGCGACGCCCACAAAATGGAGAACATGTGGCCCACCTGGAGGCTATAGCCTTCCAATCTGCTTCAATGACTCTGACACCGAGCTGTCCACCAGAGGCACACCTATCTCAGATAAGGTCCAGATGATCATAGAGAGCCTTAGGAGCACCCAGTCCTCACTCGAGATGGGCGACGAGATCGAGGAAAATGTGCCACCAGGACACGACGGTCATCCCCAACTCTGCAAGGTTGCAATGGGTTCTTATGTGGGCCAAAAGTCCAAAACTACAGGTTCCACCGAAAACCAACAGGCAGATGTTACCTCCCCAATCAACCATGAGAGCAGTGACTCTGACAGCGATGCTTCTGTGGACAGAGGAATTGAGGAGGCTATACTGGAATACCTGAAGGAAAAGGATGATCACAAACGCAAGGCGGAACCATGCTTAGCCTTTCTCCAATCATCCAAGATTCCCAGGACAAGCCCTCCTGTTCCTGAGGATTCCAACCAGATCTCTGACAGCAATACCTTTTTGATTGCCAGTAGCCAGTTTCCAAAAAGTATGGAAGCTGAGACTTCCACAGCACCAGCTGTTATACCTATAAAAAAGTATATCAAAAACAGGGACCTCCTAAATGACAACGTAGTTGAGAAATTGGATTCAAGTACAACTAATACAAGTCTAGTCTTGCCCAAAGAGCAGACAAAGCGGCTCTCTAAAACAATCGGCCTTTTCGACAAAGTAAAGTGCCCGGTCACACTTAAGGTAGACGAAGTGTCAAATGACTCCAGTAGTGACGACGGCATTGAGGAAGCCATTCAAAGATACCAGCTGGAGAAAAAAGAGCAGCAGAACAAAACGGAAACTTTCTCTCCGCCTGCATTCAGAGAAGAGTCTGACTCCACCAGTGATGATGGGATTGAGGAAGCTATTCGTTCCTACCAGCTTGAGCAACTCAGGGAGAAGAGTGTCCTGAAGCCATTCTTACACGAGCAGAAACCCTTTACCAAGTCATTGATGCATGCTGTTGGAAGTACAAGCACGGAAAACATGAAGAAACACAGACTGAGAAAGAAAAGGACCAGAGCAGAGAAAGAAGCCAAATCTGTTCAACTTCCTCCTCCTCCTGTTTTCATACCCAAGAGTACACTTTTAGAGCGCTCGAATGGTAAAGGAAATGGATTGCTTTTGTTTCAAGAAGATGGTTTTAAGGAGCAACCTAGCCCTGCCCCTCCAAAGGTTAATACAACTGTGGAGCTCATGTGTGCTGAGGCAATACTGGACATTTCAAAAACTGTCATGCCCGAGGCCTTCCATCCCAGTGTTGGCCTCAGCAGTAGCACTCCTACCGAATCTTCCTTGCAATCGTCACCCCCTGACAACTGCCCAGATGAAGACAGCGATGGCACTTCCATTGATAGTGAAGATGGGATAGAGCAAGAAATCAGGACATTTCTTGAGCAGAAGGCCCAAATGCACAAACAGCTGCCCGCTGCTGCGACTCAAGAGCCTCAGCGTAGAAATCAACCGGAGAAAGTGAAAGTTGCAACCCAAAAGAAACCTTCAAGATTGTCTTTGACACAGAGAAGAAAACAGAAAGAGGGAAGCTGTAGCATTTCCATCACGTCAGGGACAGATAACAACGTCAAAGAAACGTCCCCGAGACCTTCACCTGTGCATGGGCAAAAATCCCAGAGAAGTCAAACACACCCAATGGCTGGATTATGTAAGACGGAGCAGAGTGGAGACAAAAGCAGCTCACTTGACAGCGATGAGGACCTAGACAGCGCTATTAAAGACCTGCTCAAGACAAAAAAGAAGTCAAATAAAAAGACAAGAGACTTGAAGCGGAAACCAAGGCTGTGCCCCAACGATGAAGAACCACAGCTTGGAAATGCTTTTGAGACCAAAAAGTTGAAACCTGATCCTTTTTCCAAGCGCAGTCTTTTGAAAAACCTAGAAAAGAGTAAGAATGACATGAAAGACAAGGCTGGACTGAGTAAACAGAGCGTTTCACAACATACACTTCCTAATAAGAGTCAAGAGCACGATGATATATATGACGGTGAACCAGCATTTGGGGGTCAAGACACCCCGTTGCCGCACAATACTCAGACTACTCGTGAGGTAAAGGAAGACAGCAGTTCAGTAGACAGCGACGATGGCATTGAGCTAGAGATCCAAAGGTTTCTTGCTGAAAAGGCCAAAGTCTCCACCGCAGAGAAAAGTAAAGATGGAGATGTATCGAGGAATGGTACTGTCGAGGTTTGTACAACACTTCGAGGTGAAGACATCAAACAGGAAAATCAGCTGGCTGAGATTCCAATCATCAGTCCTCTCTCTGGACAATCTCCTCTGAGGAGTCGTCCTCTTCCAACGCCGCAAAGTTCGCCACCGGCGGACGTCTCCGCTGATGTTGCACAGTCACGCCTGCCATCGGTCCAGTCCTGCAGCCCCATCCTTTTGGAACCAGCGGACGGGGCGGGAGCCGCTAGAACCGAGCAATGGCGGCCTCTCTCTGGGAGAGGGGACGGCCAGGATGTCACCCCACAGATCGAGAGGGTTCGGCCCGGTGTGAGTTCGAACATTGCGGAGTCGATCAAGTGGCGCCAGAGCCTTGGACTCCCAGCGACTGACCCTAGGACTACCAGTCGAACTGCGTTCCATATCACTTCATCTAAAATCAGCGAGACTGCATCAGGAAGTTCATATCACAGCGGGGGGCACAAATCACAGACTGCAGTCCCTTTTTGGTCCTCCGCAAGAACCAGCAGAGCACCTTTCCCATGCTCTACAGAGACAAATGTGAATACCAAGTTCAGGTCCCCTGTTTTGAATCATTTGTCTACGGCCAGGCAGCATCCAAGGACGCCCTTTGCACGGAGCCCTGCGCCCGGCCACAGATCCCAGTGCCCTATAGAAGGAGAGACGGAGAGTATGGTGCACATGTCTAAGGACAAGAGTGTGTTTGTCGAACTGGAGTCTAATAGGACCAACCATGTCCAGGTTCGGAGCAGGGAAAGGAGCGAGGGAAAGGAGAAAGCAGACTTGCTAAGTGAGATAAAAAGAGAAGACGAGAGCGTGAAGATAGACGATAAACGAGTGCATCTAGAAAGATCACAGGAAGAGTTTATAGATGAGGCAGATTGTGAGTCAGGCAGCAGCAGAAATCCAGAGAAGAAGCAGGGCTTTCCCACATTGTAAGTATTTTCTTTGGCCTCTGTGTCCCATAGCATCATAAGCCAATTTTCTACGAGTTAATTTCTTGATTGCTGATATATATAATGTAGGTTATGATCAAGCTCATTCATTTATAGGCTGGAAGGGAATGTTTGTTTATACGATAAAACAGGCATTTTTTTAATGTGTTTGTACATTTATACGGCAATGTAACACAATAGCACCACCATGACAACAGTTTTGTGCTCTAAAGGTTCATTTATATCACCATCAAACCTTTGAAAAGCAATACAGCGACACAAGAGGCAGACTGCATGAGTAGTACCACCATCAACATGCAGAATATTTATTTGCAGAAAACGATATCGTCTTAAATATCTTTCAGATTTTATGTAAAAAAGAAGTGACCACGAGAAATAACCTCAATATGACAAAATAAAGATTCAAGGTTCAAACCAAATGCTCAAAATTTCGATGTATTGCTTGAATTTATCAACACAAATTAGCAATATTTATCAGAAACATACATGGTGTTATGACATATCTTACCTAATTTACCTGTGATATGTAGGTTCTTTATGTGCAAAGGTTAAAAAGTTGTTGTTGTTAAATGTGTCCATAACTGCCTTCATTAGGGCTATCTGAATAAAAGCCAGAAAACCAAATGTATAGTATATGATTTAGATCCTCTCATGTCCTGGTGTACATCGAATCTAAATGCTCGCAGAATGCAGCAATATGGCTAAAATGTTCTAATTACATTTTACATAACTTGCAATTACACATATCAAAATCTATGCCGATTCTCCTAAATGCTTATTAGTTGGATTTATAATTTTAAAAAAAGACCAGTCAGATGCTAACTCATCTAGCATAATACATATTACCATGACTTTACCTGGCTTCTGCCATGTATTAAAACATGTCTCTTCACTTCCCACCCTAACCTATGTCTTTATGTCATTGCCCCCACACTGCTAAAGCTCTACATCTGAGTTCCTCTCATGATGATAGTTCCAGAAAACAACAGGTTGAGGGAGTCCTTTCTAACTTCTTCACATAAAGAGAAAAGGCGTGGTACACTTTTCAAACGGATTATACCCTCGACCCTGAAAAGGCATCATTTTTAGAGCAGCTTCAGAACACCATTCGGTACGGGAACATATCCTTTCTAGACTACCGTGGAGATATCGTATCATTCTTCCCAACATTTGTTTTTCAAACACAGTGCTCTTGGTTTAAACTCGCAGATGGGAAGTTAAAGCTCCGTTGTTGACGAAAGCCACCACAACAATCTTGGACTTATTACTTCTATAACTCGAGTGCTCTAGATTCCACAGAAACCACATAGTTACTCCTCTCTGTCTCGATACGCTTGATATTTAGTGTGTTCATTTCTCTGTCATGTTGAAGTTTTCTTGAATTTCCTATGTGAAAAAAAAGCTATTTATTTTTTGTTTATCAAAAAAAAAAAGTTACCAAACATGCTGTGCATTGCCAGGTTTTGTAAATATTTTGTAAGAAGTGTTTCTTTTTTCTTTTACTCTTTCAGAAAAAAACAAAAAACTTTTGCTGTGTCTTTTAAGTGCATCTGTGTAATAAAGAGTGGAATCCAAGAGACAATGGGTCTCCCTCATCCTCATTAATGATGTATAATAAGAATGCTAATGGGATCGCAGTAACGCTCCCGGCTGATGGAACACCTCCCGTTTTTCATTTACAAGCTGCGTTCACTGGCTTTAAGACGGACTTTGGGATGAGTTAGTAGAGCACTAAGTCACCGCTCTGATGTGTGTCCTGCTTTGCCTTGCCCAGGTCTTTGTCCAGTGCCATTGACCCTGGCATCATCTTCAGACCTTGCATAGCTCTTACCACAGAGGACAGAAGCAGGATGTTCACCAGGAGTTACCAGGCTGCGAAATGCAAGAAGGTACAACTAGAGACGAGTTTCTGGTGCAGTTTACTCTGCTCCATTATTTGTATCCCTTTATGGTGAAACTAGATATTCAGTAGAAACCTCTTCAGCTCCACCAATGGCAAGGAACTTGTTCTGTTCCTCGCCATCTGGCTGTTTGTAAAAAGTTGTCCATTTCCAGAGAGTGTGAAACCTGTACTACACAATACTTGCAGGCGCTTCCTTCTCACGGTAGAGCTCCAGTGAAGAGAAAGGCTCTGCAACGTGTCAAAAGAAAGCTTCAGTTCATTCCAGTGAACAGGTATGTGTGCGTGGTTGGTCTCCACGTTGAGTGATCACAGTCGTATAAAATCCCTCATCCAAGTTCTTCATCTTTTTTTCAGGGAAAAATGAAGCACCCAGCCACCACAGCATAACGGAATAAAACTTAATACTGCATTTGATAGTGTTTGATATTACAGTATGTGGGTTGTTGAGTATTTAATGTAAAATAATAATTTTGCACTTCAAGAGTGTATGTTTATGTCAGGTTTCCCTTTGGATTTGATGTTGCAGGCTAGTGGTGTTGGATTTGCTTTTAGCATTTTGGGTTGGATTTTGAAAAAAGAACATTTCGCCCAGTTTGTAATGTTGCAGGTTCAATATTAAAGACATTCTTTAAAATACGTAACGCTAAATAAAAGTTCACTTGTTAATGTAGCAAATGAAGGGCATTTATTCTTTACATTTTTCATGCTGCTACTGAATAATTAGAGTTCACTGGTGGACGGGTATTAGTTAGTTGCTGTTTTATAAATATCATTGGGTTGTCCTGGTACAGATGCGGTGAATTCTTATATTCTCATGTTACAGCATTCATTTTTGTTAAGTGTCATTCGTTTCAAACACTTGTTCCATATCAGGAGTATCTATATAACTAAATAACACGAGAGTGTTGTGTATTTGTTTTTCAATAAAGTTGTGAAGTTAAAAAATAATGATCTGGCGTCATGGGTATTGTAGTCTATTATGCCAAACTGTCACGACAGAACCACAACTTTACGGCAGTCCCTGAACTACACACGCGCAGTCGCAGTGAGCTGACCTTCTGTGGTGCTCCTGAAGCAAGCATGGCTGCCCGGGCGCTAACGAAAGGTATCTGCACATAAGTATTTCTAATTGTCCGAATGTCACACAGTATTATATCTCTAGATTCAGTTGTGGTATTGTTCTGGTTGATGCTTATAATCCTGACAGTTCGGTTAGCAATATATTTGACAGCTAACGTGTGTAGCTAGCAGCTAGCAGTTACTGACTCGCTTGTTACAAGTTAATGTCCGATGTCTTGACTGCTGCCACTTTGTGTCTCATGTTCAGGGCTTTGGGGACTACGACCCTCTGGTGTGTACCCGTGTGCTGGACACCAGTACGCCACTGCAGCATCCATCAAACCGACCCAAGTCAAAGCTGACGATGTTTCAGGTGAGCTCACAACAAGCAGGCGTGTGTCATGTTGTTTTTAAACCAGACTTTTAGTAATGTTGCGTCTCCCTACACACAGACAAAGTGATAAGCCAGCCACTGGAGAAGCCGGACTTCTTCCGTGTGTCGGAGCTCTTCTCGTTGAAAGACCTGTTCGACGCCCGAGTGCATCTCGGCCATAAGAAAGGTTGCAGACACAGGTCGGTGTACATTTATACTCCAATTCAAAATGCATGATGTTGAAGCAATTCCATTGATTCGTTCCATTTGAGGGACATGGCTGCAAGAAAAGGTTATTTTCATTATCGAGAAATCTTTTCTCAAATAATAGATTCTTGTTTTAGTCTCTAAAATGTAAAAAAATACTGAAAGAATATATATTTTTATATCAACATTTCTGAAAGTGTGTTTTCAAGTTCTTTATTTCTCATATGCATAACAATTCCAGTCATGTTTTGCTCTTAGGCTTCCATCTATAAATCTATCTATAAAGAACTCGTTTTGTCCGACCAGCAGTCCAAAACCCAAAGATATTCAATTCAAGTCAATTTATTTTTGTATCGCCCAAAATCACAAATGTGCCTCAGGGGGCTTTACAATCTGTACACACATCCTCTGTCCCGGGACCCTCGCAACGGAACAGGAAGAACTCTCCCAAAAAAACCCTTTAACAGGGAGAAAAGAGGGAGAGACCTGTGGGAGAGCAACAGAGGAGGGATCCTCTACCAGGATGGACAGAAGTGTGTACAGAATGTACAACATAACAGTTACAACACAATTTACTATCGCATAAAAACTTATGTAAAGCAGCAAATCCACCAATAAAGTGTGGCATTTGTTGCTGGTTAATATTCTGTTGCACAACTAATCAATAAGTCAACAAATAGTTTCGGCTCTAGTGAAGGAAATGAAGATCTACCCGATAACACACACAGCAGTCTGTAATTGTTTGGACGTGACCTTCTGTTTTGATTCTGTGCTCCAACACATTGATTTTAAATGAAATCAATTACCTGACGCAATGCAGAGCAGTAAAGCTGTGAGTAATTCCAGTCTGCCAGACAGAGACACTAGAAACAGTGTTAATATCGGGCTACATAATGTCCCCATTACAGTACATTTATGACAACTGTGCTGTTTTAATGTGTAACCAGTGTTAACATTTTATTTATTTTTTTGTTTACGATCCAAAATGTCGCCGCTAAACTAAAAGGAAATGCGGTTGTTGCTGCAGTACCAGGACATAAATAAATAATAGGAGGTAGATAAAGTATTAATGGAATAAAATTAGAACTTCTACACGAGCATTTGGAGATTAATTATAAAGTTATGTGAGGTGTGCTGATAAAGAGACAGTGGTGGGATTCATAGCAGAGTCAAAAAGTCTGTTATACACTAAGGTAGTATCTGATATGATTGGTTCTCTTCCATTAAAGCACATAGAATACATCTTGAGTTGGTATTAATACTAGCTCTGTGTGGAACCACATCAGAGAAACAAAGCCGAACAGAAAATGGTTCGATAGAGTTGACCGCAGACAAATCAATCAGTCAATATTAAACTCGAGGGAGAGCTGTGACCCTGAAAATGGAAGCACAGTTGGCTGCAGTGACCTCTCTATTTTTAAACCTAAATCGAATTCTCTTTTTTTTTCCTAGGCTTATGGAGCCGTACCTCTATGGCTGCCGTTTGGACCAAGATATAATTGACCTCGACCAGACCGTGGAGCACCTCCAGCAAGCCCTGAACTTCACCGCCCACGTCGCGTACCGCGGCGGCGTCATACTGTTCGTCTCCCGCCAGCGTCAGTTCGTCCACCTGGTGGAGAGCGCCGCTGAGAGTTGCGGAGAGTACGCCCACACGCGGTACTGGCAGGGCGGCCTCCTCACCAACGCCCCCATCCAGTACGGCACGGGAGTCCGCTTACCGGACCTCATCATCTTCCTCTCCACGCTCAACAATGTGTTCCAGCCGCACGTAGGGATCAGAGACGCGGCCAAGATGAACATCCCCACGGTCGGCGTGGTGGACTCGAACTGCAACCCCAGCCTGGTGACCTACCCGGTGCCCGGGAACGACGACACTCCGGCTGCTGTGGAGACGTACTGTCGCTTATTCAAGATGACCATCAACCGCGCCAAGGATAAGAGGAGGCGGCTGGAGCTGCTGCACGGCCTGTCGGCACCGGCCACGCCAAACTCGTGACATGATATATTGTTAAATAAGAGACATTAAAAAAAGTACAAATCGTCTGCTGCTCCATTTCATCATGCCTCTGCATTTGGAAGAATAAATGTGATGCTCGTGTTCAGGGCTGACATGTTGTCTTGTGTTGAGACTGAGCTTCCGTGTATCTTACACTTTAATGAATCTAGTTTCTGTGACACGGTCGTCTTCTGGTTCTCATTTCATTTGTTTTATACCTCCATGCCGGTGACAGCCTTGGCCTGAGGCGTTGTGTTTCCGGTCTGTCTGTCCGTCCGTACGGTTCCTATGAAAGATATGTCTCGGGACACCCGGAGGGAACTTCACATCCATTTGTACTCGATAATGAACTGATTAGTATTTGGTGGTCAAGGTCTCTGGCCGCACAAAACAGGCCGCAAATCAAGAATTCATATGCTAATCATGACAATGTCACAGATATTTAATAGGCTAGACACCCGGGACTGATACCAATCGAACCGCAATGACCGCTTTAGTGGGGGTAGAGCCCACTCCCAAGGCTCTAGGACCTTCCTATCACCCTAACCCTTATTCTGTGCTTGGCCACGCCCACAGCCCAAAGCATTGGGAGTCTATGACCGCTATACCAAAGGAACAAGCTACAACCACCAAACTTGAAACAGAGGTGCTATGGAGTGCTAGTAATACACACAACATTTCAGGAGTCTAGCGCAAACCTTTAAAAAGTTCAAAATCAATTGTTTAGACCAACTAACGTTTATTTATGGTTTAAAAGTTAATTCAAGTTTAACATCTGATCATTTACAACTCTGTGCGGGTCGATTTGAATACATTAATGATATCAGATCAATACCAGGAGGGATATTTCGGTGCTACCGTATACACACATTACTCTATCCGTTATTTGTGTCTTACATGGAGATTCATTTACACACGGAACAAGAAAACTCCACCAATATTTACAGTTGTACAAAAATCGCACCGTGTCAAATTTGACATTCTGCCTCAATAGGGAAAGACAAGAGTTTAAAAACTAAAATGACTCAGATTATTTTACAGGTAAAGTTATAGGCAGTGCCCTGAGAACATTATGTCCAAACAGATAAATGTGCTTCTCAAAATAACGCATTAGAAAACAAAAGACAAAAAATAAAAGTCTTGTTCTTCAGCTGTTTCATATTGTATAATCAGTATTTCACAGTTTCCTGTTATTCACAGTCAATGTAGAGTTCAAAAATACACCAATAATCACCAGCCTCTAAAACATTTGGCAAAGCTTTGTGTCCATGTCATAGTTCACTCATTCTGTAGATGTACAGGTTCGGATAATCTCAACCGGTTTTCAAGAGTACTGTGTGTTTGAAATTTTCTTCCACAGTAACGTCTTGAGGTTGTTAAGGACTAGTGAGTGGTGCACCTCCATCTGGCTTGCCAGACCGCTGAGTGTCACACAGGTGCGCAGCTGCTTCTCCAGATCCCCACGGAGGTCTGAAGGTGCCCCAAAGAGCAGAAAGTCCTGCAAAAGCACACACACCTTTGCCAGATTGGGCTGCACAACCTCCGTGTTACACTGCTTCACCAGTCGATCACAGGTGGCCGTGCAGTCCCGGCCGAAGGTGCAGTCCGCGTTGGTCTCACACCGCCGACCTCTCAGATGTCCCCGCACAACTGTCTCAGATGCCACACTGCGCAGGTTGGCCATTTTGCAGTCATACTTTGCATTGTAGCCCACGTGGCGAGGACTGGCGTCGCATATTAGGAAGCTGCCGTAGGACCCGTGGAAGACCTCCTCCACAAACTCCAGCAGGCCGATGGTGATGCGAGCCCTTCGGGGCCAGGCCGGTGCGAGCCAGTGGTTCAGGCTGGAGCTCAGGGCCTCCGGGACCAGAGCCTCCAGGTAATGAGGCACCTCGAGCCTGTAGAGGGAGCTGTGGCCCACGTGTTCCGTCACGTACAAGTCTCCACAGAAGCCTAGCAGCTTGGGGGTGTGCTCCTTCTCCTGCAGCGCCACCATCAGAAGGAACTCGTTGATCTGGAGAAGAGCCCAGATAGACTTGGCCTCTGCTAGAGACACTTTGCCATCCTGGTTGACGTCAGCAAGGGTAATGACCCTGTCCACCAAGGTGCTCAGAGAGGGCTGCTCACCAAGGTTAGCCTGCAAAAAGGAGGTATTATGTGGTGACATATATTATTATTATATTAAAATGTGTAATTGCTGAAAAAAAAGACCTTGAGGAAACTGTGCAGCATTTCTTTGAATTCGTCCATTGAGGTTCCACGAGTGGGTTTGTCAAATAAGCTCATCTCCCGCCGCAGCACAGAGTCCGGAGCCCCGTCAATCTTCTCCGGATCCTCAATCCCACACTTGATCACAACGGCTCTCTCCTTCCACAGTCCGCCGTACACCTGCCAGTAAAATAAATAAGAGACGAAAGAATTATGTCTGTAATTTGATGTCATATTTTTCTGTTACTTTTGTGAATGCTTCAGTTGTGTTTGCATACAAAGTGTGCCTGGTTTGTAAGTGTTTTACTTATTCTGTGGGTGTGTCGACAGTGTGTGTTTATGTCACCTGGTGTGTAGAGGAAGTGGACCTGCAGTGCTGCAGAGTCAGAGTTCTCTGATCGCACAACGCCTTGCAGGACGAGCCTGATATTATGCCCCTTCTGTAGTGATCACACTGCAAAAGGAAACAGAAAGTTCACTACATAAAACACAGGAAATAGTTGGGTCGGCGCTAGATTCGTGAGTGCTTAAAATTCAAATTCTGTATTAGGTATAAGTCTATTAAAGGAGACATATCGTGCTCCTTTTCAGATTCATACTTGCATTCTGAGTTTCTACTAGAACATGTTTATATGCTTTAATGTTTAAAAAGAGGATTTCATTGACATGCACATGCAACAGGAAATAAAGTGGGACACATTTAGAGAGACTGTGAAATGGTCGATATATTGTTTAGTTGTTGCATCACAACTGTACAGACACACTGACGGATCGTTTGAAGGCACAGTTTCTGAATCAGTCCAACAAAGGAATTAATTGACTATACTCCTGTTGACCACAGTGTTGGAAAATGTCTCTCAAAGTGCCATCCTGGTTACAGAAGATCAATACCAGTCTCATGTCTGTGCTGTATGGTGAATAGGAAGGGGGAAACAGCTAGTCTGGCTCCGCCTTAAGATGACAACATCTTTCTACCAACACCTCTAAAGTGCACAATCTAACGTGTAAAAACAAATGTCGGCTTACAGCAGGTTATTTCTGCCGACACCCTCTCACACTCTCCTCCCTGTTCAGAGCGCTCGTGTTAATGACACGTCACCAAAATACAAAGCAGCCACAAGCAAATCAAATCCCATTGTGTTCCCATCAGCACTTATCCGGGCGACACGAAACGTTTCCGTGTAATCACATTAGCCTTTATTTATTACATTTTCTCCATTATTTAACAATGTCAAAACTGAGGCACAGAAACTGTTGTGAAGATCTGATTAGTTGTTATGATGAGGTTACATCATTGATCTTTCATCGCGCATCAATTCCTCTCGAGCAGTTATCCACTTAATCGCCATCGTGTTCCGCGGTGTCTCATCGAATGTCAGCGCCTGTTCTGTTCTCGACGGCCGGAAAGCTCAGAAAACAGCTGGGCACAGCAGGAGAGGAGTTTAGCTATAGGCTGTAACTTTGCTTAGCTTCAAAGGCCATGTATGACGGAGGAGGCCCAACTGTCCCTCCTCTTCCTCAAAAGACCTCCCATCCATTTGTCCTGCCATATTTCCCCTTGTTTTGAGTACTTGCGCGTTCATTTAGGAGTCTAAGCGGTTCACTGCGGCATTATTGTAGCCTGTATTCTTCTGTTTCTGCCTTACAACTATCTGCAGTTCATTTTCCACCCAGTAACTCATGAAACAGAGCCTTGCATCTTCTTTTTCTTGTCTAAAAACAAATCCAATCTCTATTGATTTGTACGTGTGCTTTCATAGCGTTACCCCATCTTGAATCTGTTGGAAAACGTTTATCTGCCGCTGCATCTACAACAACATTTTACAAACATCATATCTGTACTGCTTTGTGCAGCAAAATGTGAGTGTGTGTGTGTTGCTTCCCCGTAGCATCCGGACCACCATCACACTGATGAAGTTATGAACAGTGGCTGTCACTGCATTGAGAGATTAAACTTACAATGACCATATGGCAGACATGCCCGCGGCAGAGTTCAGAGTATGAGGCATACTGCATGTAGATGACCCAGCTGGCAATGAGGATGCCCAGCCATGCCAGGAGAAGGTACTTCACCTTAATGGCTGGGAGACGACTCTGTGGAGGGAGGAGAAAGGGAGGAAAGGATGGATTGGAAGGAGAAGAGAAACACAGTTAACCTGAGAAGACATGACAACTGATCATAAAAACAGGTTTACACCACAATGAATGAAAGAACAGCTGGTCACTTGACCTCAGGATAAAACCAACATCTCTGATATGCAGGGGTGACATACATGTTCAGGTCCTCCAGTAAAAGTAGCATCAATATAAGAAAGACTATATTACAAGTCAAAGCCCTCATTTCAAAATCCCACATACGTTAAAGTACAACACAATGTACTTAGAGAAGTAAAAGCACACGTGCTGCAAAAAAAGTACAAGTAGGCTTTACTTGTGTTTAGTAGCCTATCTCAATACATGTAGCCTGGGCTGAGGCCTGCACAACAAGATTCAGAATCAGCTTTATTGGCCATTATGCATAGGCCCCCACACACATCCAGGCAATCGGATTCCAGTTTCCGTGCAGGCTAAATGGATGCTGGCCACTTGATGTTAGAATAAAACAAAGATGATGTGTTGGTCTGCACCCTCTGATTCCCTTCTTTGCATTTTTTCACGACATTGTGTGATGTGCATGTGCACTGGACGCAGAATATATTGCCCTGGTAGTTTGACATGCATGTGGGTAATTTGCTGTTAATAGCAACCCCAAAAAAAAGCAGACCGGCATCATGCTGTCCACACATACCTGCAGACCTTTGGACAGAGGACAGAACAGCACCAGATGGACCAGTCTCCGCAGAGCCCTCGGCATTGTGAGCGACTCTGTTGGGAGGCAGCGCAGCGAGAAACCAGGGATCCCAATCTGATCACATCGTTACTGCAAACCTACGCCGCGCGTCGCAAATAACCAAACCCCGGAGTCTAATCATCATATACCATTATAATTCCTCCCGCTTGTCTTCAACTGCAAAAATGGCACGAGTCTCACACGACGTGGGATTTGACCCGATGGCTTCGTAATCCTATTTCTCAACATAAATCATTAGTCGGAGAAAAAAAAAAGGAGTGCGTCCTTGAAATTGAGCATTTTCACATTTCAGCTCCATATGCATTCCTGCATTAAGGACCTCCTCCTCAGGGTCAAATCAAGGTGAATCCCATTAGTAGCGATACAAATCTTCTTCTACCGTCTCATCAGATTAAAACCAGGACAGAAAGACACATAATGAATAGCCAGTGGGTCTCCCGATCAGGAGCACACGGCCGTTCTTACCCAGCGACTCATCACTGCGCTCATTTAAAGGGAAAGATGCGGGATCTCAGCTGTGAGATGTTTTTTATACCGCCGACATAATTCTCGCCCGTGCTTCCTGTCCGTCTGTGTGTGTGTGTGTGTGTGTGTGTGTGTGTGTGTGTGTGAGTGTGAGTGTGAGAGGGGAAACATGTCAGGGCTATTCAACTTAAATGTAATGTTGTCCAGTTAGCCTACTAAAGTTTTCCCCCAGGAAAGGTCCTTCTTAATATAAGTGTACACCAGTCCACTAACTCTCCTGTTCAAACCAATCACCTTAAATAAATAAAGCTGTGGTTGCATTGTACAATAAAGAAGTGTAATTCATTTGTATTGCTATGGCTGATCAGGCTACATCAGTGGTTTGTTTGTGGATAATTACAAAGTAGACGTTCCTTGATTGTGTTATTTGTTTAAATTATGTGATAGTCATAAAGGAAGGTGCTCTCCGCGCAAGTTGTTCCTGCCAGGATATTGAACTATTGTTGGCTCGAAAGGGGGACACAGCCCCTGATACATGGCATCCCCTTATTGCCTTCACGTGCTATCGGAAAAAATACTATTTCAAAGCAGATACCAATAGAAAGGGTAAATAGTACGGCTTCAGGAGATTATATTACTAATAATCAACCTGTAAAATCAACATATCAATACACACATATTGTTGAAGTCAGCTCTATGTAGTATTGGTTTGGTTTTCTATTTATAGTTAATGTGCGATAAGCATGGAGATGAAGTAATAGAGCCGACATGCCTTCGGAAAGCTGTTGTTTACGAGGGGCTCTAAACGCAGCATCAGCTGCTCTGCAGTCTGCTGCTGCTGAGCGGCTCTGCTGCTTGACAACACAGCGACGGTAACACACACAGAGAGCAGAGGACTGTGGCCGTCATTGCACCGCTGGTCAGCGCTAGGACAGTAGATAACCGTACGCGAAAGGTAAAGTCTGTCATGAGTTAAAGGTAGACCCATATGTCAGCTAACGTCAGGTTTAGCTAGCCTCAAGTAGCTAGGTTAGCTACAAGTGCTGCCACTAGCAGAGCTAGGTTAAGTCAACGCCAGCTTGTTATTGCTGCTTTTAATATAGCCATCTAAGCTAGCAATGCGTTCTGCATTGTTTCAGGATAACGTTAGCTCGGATTATTGCACTCAGTGGCACAACTGTGCCCTGTCCTGCAGCGCACACTCGTAGCGTTCCGCATAATGAGTGATCGTTATGTAAAAGTAGAGATCCAAGTGGAGGAAATGAAATCACTGGGCGAGGATGCAGAGAAGGAGGGTGTGGATGCTGAGCAGCAGGTGCCTGTGTGTTCTCCCCCTGCTTCTGCCTCGCCAGACCCTTCTAGCCTCACTGTAGCCGGCAGAGATGCGTCCAACACCTGCAAATATAGGGTTAAAAATCGAAGCAAGCTGGGAAAGGATGCCAAGAACTCCTGTGGTAAACACACCTCGGATGTGTCGCACGGGTCTGTAGTTTCTGCTCATGTTGGAAAAAACCTGAACAGAGTACTAGGACACGAGCGGACACTTCATGTCAAGGGGACTGGGAAAATACTGCAGGGCAAGTTGGAGACGAATGGGAATTACGCAAACATCCAACCACCCAAAAACAATCAAGAAACACGCCGCGAGGACGGATTTAAAATGGCAAAGAAGAGAAGACCAGTGACGGTGGACATCTCCAAAGCCAAAACTTCATTGGAGGCCCTCAAGTTAAGCGTGAAGCAGCTGAAGTGGAAAGAGGTGTGCTACATGCGTTTCTTTCTCCTTGTTTAATGTTGTTCGATGTTCTTTACAGGTTTTATTCCTATGGAACAAGGTGCTGGTTTAACTGGTGCAGCGCGCGGCTTGATCCGGAGATGATCTCTGACATCAGCTGCATTAGTGTTTCATTTGGATGACAACCAGCTTAGGCTTCGGTCACGAACGTGCACGGATGGACACCTCTGTCGTACTGCTCTCCAACTATGTGCCATTGAGAAGTAAATGTCTGCAGAGACGGGTCACGGGGATGCGATGAGCAAAGTGTCTCTGTGGGAAGAACTAGAAGAAAAGGCCAACAATGCACATTTCTTTTATCAATCTGCACAGCACATAACACGAGGCAACCTTTACTGGGCTTTAAACAGTTAGAGACAATAGAATCTTAGGTTAGGGTTAAAAGAGGCAGTGTCTCTGACAAAAAATACAAAGGGACTGAAATTTGAGTCTGTGCAGGAGGAATGTTATTTTTGCAAGAACGTTTGGCCCACTTTAACTTAACTTACCTAGTTATTTAATGCAAAATGTGCACTTGTGTGTGAAATTAAATAATGCAATCAAAGAAAACGGGTTATATATACTTTATTTTTTTTATCCGCAGTACTTTATGCACAGCTTTCCAGCTTTTAAACGTTTTCATGTACTTGTCATAAAATATATACACGAGTACACTACTGAAGGTGGCCAAACTGATCTGTCAGAAGGAGATTTGAAGAGGATAGGGTGAGGGAGTGTTGATGAACCTGTCCATCCATTGAAATAGTATGGACAGCTGACACTGGGCATTGGATCAGTGTGGTCACAGCTGTTTTTAGACGGAGTCTCGTCATATCTATTTTTGTTATTTCGATCTCGCACTCTAATCTCTGACACCAGATAAGTTAGTTTTTGGCCGATCATGTGGCAGGCTAAAAGTCAAGCTAATCACTGGCTAGGAAATTGTAAATGGAGTGATCTATTGAGAAAATAATCTTTAAATTATGGTTGCAGCTCTAATTCAGAGTATGACGACAGTATTTATTTCCTGTATCAATGATTGAAGAAGTTCTTAATGAACGGCGTTAAAACATTTATGAGACGGCTAATTCATCCAGTTCTTCTTTTCTCCGAGCCACAAACACCACCTGGTCCATTTGAATGAGATGCAGGTAATACCTGCTATCGGCTATCGTTAACATGGGCTCTATTATGCATGAGGAGTAAAGAAGGGCATCGCGGTGAAGTAAAGACTCTACGTATCACCCTTGACCAGGCAGTGACACTTAAACCCTTCCAGGTCCGGTATCGCTATCGGTAGACAGAAGGCCGATGCATTACCACGACAAAGTCAGGGGCGCTATGGATCCTGTGCTGCTTTTGAAAGTACCTGTCGACGTCTTTGAAGGGGTTGAAACTCCAGCAGCCCTGTCCGTCAATTATGAAATGGACACTGATTGGGAGGAATCCAAGTTGTAACTCAAAGCACTGATGTGGGATTATAAAATAGAATGCTGGATACAGTTCTGGAGATTTTATTAAGACACGTTAGTGACTGATAAGTTGCTCATTTGCATTTACATCCAAATGACTACGTCTCTACATCTGCAGTGTTTTCAGCTGTCAACTGACTTTCAACATATCCGGCCTACTCTCACACGGTGGAAAATGATTAGCCTTAAGCGCCCTCTAATCCAATAGACTTCCAGGCCTCCTCGAGGCAGAGAGAGAACGGCCGGCCTGAGGGTCTGAGTGACAACTTCAGAAAATGAGACCAATAACTGTGCCTCCGGTCGCTGGGCTCGGCATTTCCATTATTATTCTACAGACTGAGCGGACATTATAAAAGGCCTGCCACCTGGAGGCTCCCATATTTAGGACATAATAACCAACTGAGATTATGATGATATAATAAAACGGACCGGCCCACTCGTGAGTGTGTCCACAACAATGGGTGGAAAGCGTTCCTCTGTCTGTCTCTCCATACATAGTGAAGATGGCTGCTTTGGGCCCTGATTCGTAGAAGCTACTCGGGTTAATTGGACTTCCTTCTCTGATGCGATGACACAGTTATACGTTGGCATCTGCGTGGCAGTATTTATAGCAGGTGCTGGCTGTGGAGCAGGGTTTCCCTGTTGTCACACACTCTCACGCTAACTCGTTAGAGGCTCTGTCAGAGAGCGTTTGAGTGTAGAATCTAGTGGTGACCTTCCGATACAACTTGATATAGATTCATACCTTTAAAGACAGACTCCACGACTAAACTCGTCCCAGCTCAATTTTGAATGTTTTGAAGCTCAGACGTGAGCTGTGTCAAGTTCTGATAAATAATGAGCTGGCAGAAATCGTTTATTGTATTTCAATAGAATCCTGTGTGTGTGTGTAAATGCAGAATCAAGCCAGTTTGTTAAAAAAGCTGACACTTTAAATGGACATTTGTCAGAACTCTGGTAATAAAAGCACCCAGTAACAGACCTCAACAGCTGATCACTTTTGTATGAACGTGTTTAAAGGAATAAAGAGCGGATTGTGCGTTGATGCATAGGAGTGAGATGTAATAGTAGACGCTGTCTTAACAGGTGTTCATGCACAGGTCAGTCAGGGGTCCAAACACTTGCAGTGTGTGAGTGTGGAGCCAGAGCAGAGGCGTGGAGGAGAAACGCTGTGCCTTCTGCCAGCAGGATTTCCTCGCTCTCTAAACCCTTTTTACAGTATCGCCTCGTCTTCTTTCCCCAGCTCATCACAACAGAGCACGCACTAGTCCCATCTTTAGGCAAGATTATCCCTGCACTCTGGGATGACCAAGAGGAACCCCCCCCCCCCCCCCCCCCCTTTCTCTCATTTACAGATGCAAAAAGTGTTTTTTATTGTCTAAATAGATCTTTTATTCCCCCACTGTTCCTGTCCTCTCTCTCCCTGTCTTCAGTTTCCTCTGGGAAGACGAGCACCCTGTGACATCTACTGGCACGGCGTTTCCTTCCACGACAATGAAAACATCGTCTCGGGGCAGGTGAACAAGTTCCCAGGTATTCCGCCGCTCTCGTCTTCTTTTAACCTTTCCTATTGATTTAATTTAAGGCCACAGCGAGGCTTGTTGAACCGTAGGTGGAGAAGACGGCTTCATTTCATCTCGCAGTGCATTCAGCATTCTGTAACCACAGCGGGAGGGATTTAGTTAAACCCTCACTCATCCTCATTGCTCCAGCGCTAACCTTTTCATGCCGCTGCAATAATCATTACTTGAGAGACTCTGGAGATTATTGTATTAGTAACAGATGCACGTCACTTGAGTCTCCTGGCTTGCATTTATCTTGCACTATCAGTGCATTATATGATACTTGTGTCATATTGAGTTATATCTCCTTACAAGGTCATGTCTGTTGGCCTTCCTTCTAGTCCTTCTGCAGATTGTATTTGCTTTCCCGTAGCAGTATAACTTCCTTTGACGGCTGTCTCCCAAATGCGTTTTTTTATTGATGTCAGCCTCTTCCATTTATTGTATCTGAAACGGTGCGGTGTGCGTTGCAGGAATGATGGAAATGCTGAGGAAGATCAACCTGAGTCGGGCGGTGAGGACGATGCAGGAGTTGTTCCCAGAAGAGTACGACTTCTATCCCCGCTCCTGGATCCTGCCCGAGGAGTGCCAGCAGTTTTCCACCCAGGTATATCTGCACAACCAAAGCGTTCTGATAGTGGGCACGATACGTGGAGCTTTTCTTTGGATTAATCTCTGTATTTCTGTGCACCGTGCATACGACATTGGGTACCGTATGCTGTCCGAGTAGAAATGAAGCTGCTGCGTTGACTGTAGGTCATAAGAATAAGATGACAAAAGATTAGAATGGCCTTGAAAAAGGCCATTTAAAAAAAAAAAAGGGATAACAACATAAATGGTTTTAACCTTTATTTAACATGATAAAATGAGGTTGGATATCTCTTTCGCGAGGGACACTTGGCCAAGGCGGCAGCATATAAAGGTGCAGACAAAATAACACATAAATCATGCAACGGATAAAACAATACTACAAATAAAGATAAGAAGACACAGCAGCGTAAGACCAGGTGTTACTAATAACATTAACGAGGGCTACATTCCATTGAAGTGCCCCAATAGGCCATGCTAGTAAGTCAACATGCATTACCCAGATAAGGCTTTTTAAATACAAGACGCCTCTAAAAAGTAAAGCCAGGGTTTCTGTTTGCCATCTTGCTTCCTCTTAATTTTCAACACTTGGCACATTTTAGCAATAACTAATGCGTGTACTGTTATCTTTACAGTACCGGTGCTTCTGGTCTCTCTCTCTCTATAAATACTCACCATGCTACGCCGAGCAGTAGTGTTTTAAATGGTGTACTGTAACTTGTTATTCCTGTGACGTGTGCTCGCTTCATTGCTCACTCTCCTTGAGGGGGAAAAACAGACTGTACCGTATTCATGAATATTACCCTTCATGGTCATCTAACACTCCTTAACACATGGCTGAATCTAGTGGGATTATTCTGTAGAGAAACGAAACCATTGAGTGCAGAATAGTCTGCTGGGGAAGTAGAGCCGTGAAGAGACGAGGGGAAGAATTAGCTTCCCTCGTTGAAAGCACGTTACAGTCGGTTACCAAATGTGCCATTCACCACCAAGTCCTAAATGAACTGAGAATACACTAATCTGGATAAATGCTCTGTCAATCAATTAAGGAGGAAAGTTGATCTGACACTGTTTAAAATATTTGTTATTAATTTTGGCCGGGAGACAAATATTTCCCGTTTGTCATTGTCTTTTATTTGGAAAATGAAATCAACTCTTTGATGCAATGGAAAGGGCAGATGGTCAAAAATGTATATTTAAGTAAATCATATATGGCAACAATACATTCTGTCCAGCAGGGGGCACCAGAACATCACTGTTAACCCTCCGATCTAGTTCACAGCACACACAACTTCTGTATCGCAGTGTGAAGGAAAAGGCATTCGAACACAGATGAGTGTTACATCAAAGAAAATCTCAGTGAAACAGAATAATAAAGCTGTGATTTAACTTTGCATGTATAATATATGGTGTTGATTTGGTACACTTGACTCAAAGGTTTAGTTGAATGATGGATGACACATATTTTTAAGGACCTGTGATGATTTTTTTTAAAAGCTGGACTTGGCACTTTATTTGAGAAGCTTTTCTTTTTTTTTCTCACATTTGTTAAAATTCTCTTTGCATCCTGACGGCGATCAATAAATCGAATGCTGGCAGGCCTGTAATCATCCCGTCCAATCATTTCATTCAGCCCTCGTGAAATGATGGAATGGCCTTCCTGCCCGCGTTGTCATTGTGCGTGACCGGAGTCTATGAGGACTAACAACAGCCATGTTTGTTGTTTACAATCATGATAATGTTATTTTTTTTAGTGTATTTTTTTTAGGTTGGATATTTTCAAAATGCTGCTGGTTTCTCTAAAGTTGCGTGCCCCGGCTTTAACCTCTTTCAAAGCTCCATCAAACAGACTTCCCTCAAACTCGGGGATCTTTGTTTTGAAGGTTTGGCACAGTGTGTGAAACCTGTGGGATTCCAGTGTTCCCACAAGGCCTTTTTTGTTAACCTCGTCCTTTCTCGCTCCCACCCCCGCTGTAGATCCGCATGGTGAAGGAGAGCGATGCAACATTGAACCCCACCTTCATCGTCAAGCCGGATGGGGGCTCTCAGGGGGACGGCATCTACCTCATTCGTGACCCTAGTGACCTAAAGCTCATGGTGGGTACGCAGGCCAAACAGGCTGTAGTCCAGGAGTACATCCAGAAGCCGCTACTCATCGACAAGCTCAAGTTCGATATCCGCCTCTATGTGCTGTTAAAGTCTCTGGAGCCGTTGGAGATCTACATTGCCAAGGAAGGCCTGACGCGTTTTTGCACCGAGCCCTACCAGGTAGCTGTGACGATGCTGTCAATACTTTACTTTGAAGTAGTTTATTCACTTTGATACATATATTTAAGGCCACTCTTATTCTGACTGTGTAAAGGAACCAAGCCAGAAGAATCTGAGCCACGTCTTCATGCACCTGACAAACTACTCCCTCAACGTCCACAGTGGCAACTTTGTCCACTCGGACAGCCAGAGCACAGGCAGCAAGCGCACTCTCTCCAGCGTGCTGTACAGGCTGGCGGCTAAAGGCGTAGACATCAAGAAGGTGTGGTCGGACATCATCGCTCTGGTGATCAAGACCGCCATCGCCGTGGTGCCTGAACTCAGAGTCTACTATCAGTCCGATATACCGCCCGGAAAACCGGGACCCACTTGCTTCCAGGTGGGTGGCGGTGGGTAACGTTGTGTTAGGACTAGCATGTGTACAGTAGGATCAATATTCAGACATGCAGTGAGGTCCCTCCTAAATATCCTCTCATTTGTTTTCACCATTTGTTGCTCAATGCGTGAATCAAGCCTCACTGATCTTCCTGGCGCTGTGCGTGACTCGACAGTAGATGGGAATCTGATGAGTTGAAGTTAGGGACTGTCCCAAAAGTGCAGCCAATTGGGCCAAGTGAGCTTCTCTCAACAGCATTCTCTTTTTGTTTTCATGGTTATTTTTCATCTGGAGCTCCTCCTTCTGCATGTACAACCCCGTTTTTAAAAGAACAGCGTGTAGCATTCAGGGGGATCTATTGGCAGAAATGGAATATAATATCAATAACTATATTTTATTTTGTGTATAATCACCTGCAAATAAGAATCGTTGTGTCGCATTTCAGACTGCATTGATAAAACCAACCAGACCATTAACAGTTAAATGTATATTTATGTTAATAAATGAATGTCAAGAGAAAACAACTTAATGCAGAAAATAAAGCCGACTAGACGACCACTTTCTGCAGAAATCCGATTATACAATTATACAGATACAGATAATAGCTTGTTGTTACACAGTTACAGTCTGCTTTATCCTAAAATATAAATACAAATGATGTACTAAGGATGTGTTTGTGTCTTAGATATTAGGTTTTGACATCCTGCTGATGAAAAACCTGAAGCCAGTATTACTGGAGGTCAACTCCAACCCCAGTATGAGAATCGAACACGAACAAGAAGTAAGAGTGAACGTCAACATCAGTATCGTCATAGTATTATTATCGTTATCGTTCGCTGCTGAACTCTATATTTGTGTTTGTCTCAGGTGACACCAGGAGTTTTTGAATATGTTCCCAGTCCGGTCGACGAAGAGGTCAAAGTGGGCGTGATCAGGGACACTCTGCGCCTCATGGACCCGGGCCGCAAGAAACCTTCAATGTAAATACTCCCACTTTCTCACACACACACACACACACACACACACGTGCACTAAACACACCGTTTGAAGTTCTTCCGTCGTCCTCTCTTTGTCTGCTGGCCTTAAGAGTCCACTTTTAAGGACATGATACCTCACTCTGCCCATCCCCACTCAGAGCCCATCTTCTGCACCACTCAACAGCTCTCCATAAGCCTGTTAAATGGAAAAATTTAATTCAGCCGAGCCGAAGTGGAAATTCACACATTACTGTACGAGTCCGGTGGCTCGCTCTCTCTGGCCGACCGGCCCTGCGTGGTGCCTGACAATAAATCTCCTCTACCATTAGGGTTTGTGGGTTTTTTTTTTCCCCTTCTTAATCTGTTTTTCTTCTATGACAAGAGGATTTACTGTTTCTATTCCACCACCATCTCAATGCTTTCCTCCTCCCCCCCCCCTTTCCTCTCCTTCCCTCACTTCTTTCCTCTCCAGATTATCTTCTGTATCAGATATTTGATCTGCTTTGTTCTGCAAGTGACGGGGATATCTTCTCCGGGATAATACCCACTTAACTGTTTCATTCATGACCAGTAACACGTCGCTATAATGCGCCTATGATACCTTTAATCCCCGTCCCTCCCGCATTGCTATATTTTCATCCAGCTAGAATCAGCAGAACCACATCTTGTATTTGTCTGGGGATGAAATACAATACTGTATAATGTAGTGTGCACATTTAGAATTTTGAACACTAATTCCTACGTATGTGCTGTTAGAGATCCTTAATCCTTTAATCTAATGTCCCTCATACTTTTTATGTTTTATGTTTATGTTAGAACTCCGGGGATCACTGAAAGCCTTTATGCCTCAATATTTACATCACTGTGTTAGAGCTTGAACAATTAGTCGATTGACAGAACGGTAAGTTGCAAATGTTTTTTATAAATAGTTAACCAATTAGTCATTAGAGTCATTTTTCAATCACTCCAAAAAAATATACTGCTGCTGGGACAAAATATACTATTTTGAAGGTTTGTCAAAATTTGTGACGGGCATTTTTCAATAAAGATTACTGCTAGGACAATAAATCACCGTTGGCAATATTAGGATATTCCAGATATATAGGTATTAATGATATGTTGGCTTATAAATAACAAAAAAATCCAAACGATATGTTGAAACCGTGTCTCCATTAAAGAGATTGTTTCCAGAAAGCACGTAAAAGTACATTTTCAGTTCTTAAAGTCACATTTCTTTTACAAACATAATCAAAGGATCCTTTGTGTTATTGTATGGCCCGATTAATCATTTTCAATATCTATGTTTAGGCACAAAAATCCAGTATTAGTTGAGCTACAATGAAGTAACCGTTGGTTGTAGCCCGACACAATTTATATTATTTTAAGACCTATTTCATGTGATTTCTGAGCAGCATGTTATTCATTTAAGGAAGCAATGTTTGTGAAACATGTAGCTTTTAGTTAATTAGCTATTAGTCTTAACATTTCATATAGGAAGTTGTATTTATATACAATGATCTTTCAATGATGTATAACATGAAATCAGATTTTCCATATCATCTGCCATATTTCACTGCGTATTCATACCTCCATTTATTTCACTGTTCCTTCAAGACACACAGTCACACAATTTTAAAGCCTCCTAAAGTCAATTATGAAGTAGTGAAAGAATATCTTTACACCATATCTGTGTGACAGAGTATTTGCAATCAGCAGTCACGTGGTGAAAAGAGGCTGAAGTCCAGACACTCAGTCATCTTTAATGTGATGTAATTCAGTGTGTCTATAAGAGAACAGCACTGCTCATAATTATGATGTGACAATAATGTTTTGAATTAATTATTTAGTAAACAATAATAACCACAATTAGTGATAAGTGACATTATAATGAGATAGCACCAATAGTCTTGCAGGTGTGGTTAGAGATGCTGATGATAAGACTCTAATTAGGCGACTATTAAATAATATAAATCACTGATTAGTGAATGTTACTGCTAATCAATGACTGCAGATGGAAAGTCGACCCAGATTAGGCGTGAAACTAAATCAGCGGCTGTCTGATGAACTTCCTGGAGTACTTATCTTATCACAAATTAGTCCTGTAATATTGGAAAACAAACTAATTGGCCTCAGCATTTCAATACATTATCTTTGTACATGATAGAATCAAACTATGTGCCATATCCAAAATATGTGCAACCCCCACGCAAAGGTTTGGTATTCATGTCGGCTTGTGATTGAAAGAAGGAGTGCTGTCAGCGTTGAGACAGTGACCGAGTTCTGTGGTTTAGGGTCCCAACTAGCTAGTGCTAATATTGATTGAATTAGCCATTCGATTGGATACGCTCCAAAAAATCGAATCATCACTGACGCCACCGACGCTGGCACGGAATGAGATCTCGTTAATCATTCGGTCCCACAGTGTGTTCTCTGTCTGTTTACACGGGCACATTGTACATTCATGTTTGTCTGGTAGAAAGCACATTTTTGATTCACTCAATGCTATGTTGACTCCGATCCATTTTAAATCAAGCCATTTGTGTGTAACGATGTGGCACCAACACCGCAGTGTAATCATACTCCATTACAAGTCAAAGTCCTGCTGGGTAAATAAATCTTATATACTATTATTTATGACATTGTTAGATCAATTCTGATGATTCAAATTTCAGTAGATGAGTAAAAAATACAATATTTCCCTCTATGCAGTGGAGTAAAAGCACAAAGTCCCACAGAAATTGTAAAACTCAAGTACAAGTACAACAAACTGTACCTCCGTGTAGTACTTGTGTAAATGTACTCGGTTTCTTGCACAGCTAAGTCGAAGCTAAAAGTTTCAGCATCCAAGATCCTCGTAAAAATGTACAAAGTGAACAAAGCTCCGATTAACGCAAGCTTCTCCGAAAATATGCTTGCTGCTGAAAAAACAAACTCCAGCGGCTGATTAATGGAAATAAGCAAAGGAGACACAAACCAGGTCAGCATTTAGCATTAGAACCAGACGGAACCGGATCGGTTCCGTCTGGAGAACAGTTTGCTCCACTACTATACATCTCAGGGATTCATATGCATAGATTCACATTCAGGTCAGTTATATTTGAATGGGGACGGACTGATTCGACTTCCTGTTTCGTCAGAAAACCTTCACAATCATTAACAAGTAGTCGTTGGGAGCACAAACAAAATGTTCCCAACATGCTTACGGGAGGTTAAGTAATGAGTTTACTGAACAGATGGTGCAGCCGTAGGTAAATACACTTGTGTTGTGGTCTCTGACAGCTGCTCTGCAGCGGGATGGATGGATGGATGGATGGATGGATGGATGGATGGATGGATGGGATTCAGTCATTCAGAACACAAAAGTTTAAACTGAAGTCACCCGTGTGTGAATTTGACTTGTCAAGATAAAGTGAAGTGACCAGGCACACAACACAAAGGTGCCGTCGAGAAAGAAAAAAAGACGGAGTGAGAACTTATACAAGAGAGATAAGTAAAAACAAAATGGCAGAACACAATGGGGGGAAAAAGTGTCATTTTGGAGAACAGGGGGGGGGGGGGGGGGTAGAGGTAAATGAGGAACTGTGAGGAGGAGGAGGGTGTGATGTGAGGGACTCTCAGGCATGTACTCCTCACACCCAGCTCATTAATCCCGTGCATGAGGCCTCTGCGGGTGATTTATGAGCCATTATGAGAGGTGTGTGGGTGAGAACAAAAAGACGATACTCGTAGGCAACCGTTTCTTAAAAATAAGGTGCGAGGGAAACGATTACTAAAGCATCGTCTCCATAAAGACAATGATATATATGCTGAGGAGGATGAATTATGTGTCCAACATGTTAGTTTGTGTCACTGTGGAAGCTTTGATTAACACTCTTCAGGGCAGTAAATCAGTGACATGTCGCTATCTGCGCAAAGTGTTCTGACTCTTGTGGTTGCAAACAAGGGAGAAAAGGTGTAATGTTAGCTGTGGGAGACTCATTTGTTCTGTGTGTTTAGGTATGACTCTCGCTCGGGCACTAAATTCAGATTTCTGAAATGGAGATACGTGTGCAGACACATTTGATTTATTTTCATTGACACATCTGGCACCTCTTTAAGCCTTTCCGCGGTGCGTAAAAGCTTGGAAGATGTGTTCACCAGGAGGACAGAAATTGCATTTACGCCGAGTAATGACAGCTAAATTAGGCCTAACCCTCCTCACGTACGCTCAACTAACATTTGGCACCGGGCCTCTGTATGTCTTTTTAATAACCTGCCATTCTTCACCTTTTACCCCCTCGCCTCGCCAGCCATCATTCTCTTCTCTCTCCGTCTGCTGGGAATGTTTGTCGACGTTCCCCTTCGCTGTCGGCCTGGCTGTCAGCTGTCCGTTTTCAGCCTGAGCCGTTCCTGTCTAAATACATGTGGGTGGTGTCCTGCTGGCTGCTGGGGGATGATTGATTCTATTAAACATTCAGAAGTGCTCTCTCTCTCTCTCGCTCTCTCTCTCGGTGCCATTCACACCGCTTACTAATTCATGGAGAAAGAAGCTGCCTCATGAAAGTCTGCAGCACTGTATCCCCTCGACTTGACTTGGATGTACCGTTGTGTTTCTCTTTGTCATGCGTTGACCATGGGAGTCCCACACCGTTGTTTTCACTTACTCTCGCTGATGAGACTCTCTGCTCAGGTCGCTGTGCTGGGAATTATTTGAGGTCGCAGCACTCGGGGAAGTAATAGAAATGATAAAGGTGTAATTGGCACTGCCCTACAGTGTGTATTAAAGCTAGCAGGAGAGGGAGGGAGATGTCAGTCAAACACAGTGTGCACACGCCCACACAATCCTCAGGTTAAAAACACGCCTCCTCTTCATTTTCTTTTAAGTCTTTGAGACGTCTTAAAGGCACCCGTGTGTCTTTTGACCACCATGAAGCAGAGTGGCTCACTGTTTAGTTTGTATCTTGTGCACGAGGACACATGAGTACGAGTGTGGTGGTGGTGTCATATTCATTCCTACCAATGGTTTTACACTATTTCAGTCGTCGTCAGGTGGCGGTAACGAAGGCAAGACACGGAGCAATATGCCGGAAGAAGATGGCAAGTTAACAAAACGTGCATGTAAACAATGAGTTTCAAGTTGTTGTTTCTATTGTCTTTGCAAATATTTTATGAAGACTGAAACTCCTCGGGGTACCTCTTTAATATCTACTGACTGATTCAAATTCAGAAATTACAAAAAGTCACCTCAGGGTGTTTGCAATGCTCAGAAACTGTGTCATGGAAATATATTCATGTTTTTACAGCTGTTCCTTTTGTAACGATTGTGAATGAGGTAAAAGTACTTTTGTTCACATGTTTGACTATCTGCTACACCAGAACCGCCCACAGTCCAGCCCTGTCCCTGGGGGCGTGCTGTGCCTTTGCTTTGAATATAATGAAAGTTGAACTTTCATCTCTTGACCACCTTTGTGCCACAGGAGAGCGATGGCCTGAATTTATGGTCAATGGATTATTTTTATTTTTTTGGGCCAATTTAAGTACCTGATATAAGTGCTTTAATATTTCTGCCTCATCAGCATTCAAAGCATCAAACGTGAAGTCCATAATTAACCTCTAAAAGCACCATTTGTCCTCCATCAGCAGTTGCAATCAAATTTGCAACATTGGTCTTTTTTCCAAGTGCAGACTAATGTCCCATACAGAGTAAAACCCTCTGCAGAGATCTGCAGCATCTCCTGGATAGACAGTGTTTCATGAGTCACAGTGCTGCTCCAATTAAAAGTCCACTTCCTTTCTGGGCTTTGTTCTACTGTAAGATCTGGTCGGTAAGATCTCGGTGGATCTATTGGAAGAAACGGAATATCATATTAATAAGTATGTTTTCCTTAGTCTATAATACCCTGAAAATAAGAATTTTCTCCCCTTTTAGAATGAGACGTTTTGACGAGATAGACGAACCAAACACTGGCTCGAGAGAGGGCCATTTGTATTTTTGCTCACACGGGAGAAGTTTCAGTTGGTTGCAGTCTACAATCTCACCTCTAGATGCCAATAAATCCTAAACTCTGGACATTTAGTACATTTAGTATCTAAACTTGGTGAGAAGAATCAACTTTCTCTTCATAAGAATTTAAAACTGACATCTAAATTGTAAATTCAAAACCCACACCATGTAGCTCCATCATCCTACTAATGCATTTCATGATGTGGACGTAATGACAGACTGTAACAAGGCCGTGCGGAGGCTGTGGGAGGAGAGAGTGCAAAGAGAGTTATTTATCCTTCATACACCATTATTCTTCCACTTTCCCCTGCCAAGCCAGGCTGGAAGTGAAAATCCTGCTGCATTTATCCAGCCCGGGTGATCTGTGACTCAGCTGACGGCTGAGTCACAGATTTCAGCTTTCTGGGTTGGCCTTGTGTTCTTGTGCTTCAGTCCTGCAGGGCTTGAAGGCAGTCCGTCTGGAGTCTTTATACCTCCACCATCTGTCAACCTGCTCGTCATTTTAAAATGCCTGTCATTTAAATACAATGCAGTTCATAGTATGTTTGTTTGTTTTCTGTTATTATCTCTGTCCTATCATTTCACGGCCATAGTTCCCAACTGAGGCCCGGCGGGCTTGAACACGGAGAGGAGATTCCCATGGAGGCGGAGCCACAAGAGAGGAGCCCGGACGAAGGAGCTCTGCCGTCGCTGTGTCTGAAGCAGGTCTACCCCAAGTACACCAAGCAGTTCAACTACCTGCGGCTGGTGGAGCGAATCGCAGCTCTGTTCATACGCTTCCTCGGGGTCAAGGCCAACATGCGCATGGGCCCCACCGCCTTCCGCACCTTCATCAGGTACACATGATTTCATTATGTCCAAATATCTTTTATATACATGTAACAGACAATCACAGTTATGGAAAGTTAAAGTTACATTTCCTTCTAACAACTCCCGACATTCCTCCTCTACGTACAATTCCCGAGCCTCCGCTTCTACAACTTCACTCAGAGCAGCTGTCAATCACAGCTGTCAGTCATGACGTCTCATCCTCCTTTCACAGCGCCAAACAATGTATCGAAACCAGACTTATCAGAAGAATACATCCTTGTGATAACTACCTAAGATGAGAGGAACCATCTTTTGGGGAAATTGACTTGACATGTACTTTGATTTATTACTTCTGTGATGTTTTGGCTTTACTTTCGGGGAGCTGTCATGTGTAGTCTAAGGTTACAACATAGATATCTTCTCTGTGAATCACTTGGCCTGTGTTCTCCCTTGAGAAAAAAATCAAAAACCAAAATGGAGGAATTTATTTTTTATTTCCCGATGACGCCCCATATCTTTAATTTGACCAAATGCTCTCAACTTTTTTCCATACAGCCAATCAAATCTTTGCATAAGGCAATTCTAATGTTGCCCTAAAGACCTTTTCCTTCCTTTTGAGTAATAAAAATACAATAAAGAATCCTTAATACTTAAAAAACATGTTGACATTATTGTTGTTGACTGCAGTGGCGGATGACTGACATGATTTCCTGGTTGCTTTTAGGACCTGTAAGCTGAGCAACAGTATCTTCTCCATGGCTTCAGTGGACATCCTCTACATAGACATCACACGTCGTTGGGCAGGAACAATGCCCGATTCTAGAGAAGCAGGTAACACACACACACACACACACAGAAACTACATGTGGAGGACAGAGAGCCGGGTATCCTTGAGACTCGGAGCAAATGATGTGCTCGGAGATAATTGCTTGTCATTCTTTGTCAGATTCCCTCTGACACTGCGCCGCCGTAATTGAAATGAGCCGAGATCACAATGTGGCAGAGAAGGGACTATCCGACATGAATTATTCAGACCGCTGCACCTTGCAAGGAATGTTTGCGAGGTAAAGCGGATGGATGGAGATCACATGGACCGGGATGGAAGGGTCTGTGCAGAGGGAGATTGTGGGCTGAATTCAGAATGAGCTCATACGTATTCAGGGAGACTCTGGGAGAAGTGTCATGGTCTGTTATTTCTGTGTGTGTGCTTTGGAGGATTTGTGGGGACACAAGATGGGGAATAAAAGTTATCGTTCGTACTTACAAATCAGTTTTTATGGGCGGGAAGGCAACAAAGTTTTAAAAGGACACATGAGGCAATTTACGGAAATGCTTTCTTGCAACAGACTAACAATTTTGATAAGAGAAGATCGACTTTATTGTCCGTCACAATGCAACAGAATTCTTGTGAGGGCACAACATCAAACAAACCATGTATGTTTGAAACACACACACACACACACACACACACACACGTAGAAAAGGACTAACACTGTTAAACCTATGGTTGACAATTACAATACATTTGATAATAAGTCCATTATGAATTGGCATCTTTCTCCGTCTGTCTCTAGTTTTCATTATTCACTCTTTTTTCACTTATTTCACTCTTTGACCTTCAGTCACTCTGACCTTAGCCCCCTGTAGGCAAGATCTGAAAGTTATGAAATGAAGATAATAAAATGATGAAATCCTCTCATTCCCTCTTCTCTACTCTTCTATAGCAGCAGCAGTTCAATCGTTTAACGAGGTGTTTTCTCTGGAGGACACTGTTCTTCTCTTAGTGGCAAAAACATGCAGTTGATTCATATGTATATTTGCATATTAATATCTGAATTACCAATCTTCAAATGTTAATGTACAGCATCCCAAATGTGCTTTCAAGGACTAATGATGTTCAATTTACATTTCAGGCGAGACTCTGCTGCTTATGTATTTAAAGTTGTTTAGAAAACCACTGGAGCAACACCTAAAACGTGGTCATTATGGTAATGTGTGATAATAATGTTATTACAATGTCACACCACTACCACTATAGCACCATCCCGCAGTTAGCGCTGCCGCTTCACAGCATGAAGCGAGAGGGAGTTGGGTTCAAACCCTTCGGCCAGCTCGGGCCCTTCTTAGTGGAGTTTGTGTTTGTTCTCATGTTCTCCCTTTGTCACTGCTTCCTCTGGCTTCCTCCCACAGTTGGGTTCATTGGGGACATTGAGTTACCCGTAGATGTGAATGGGAGCATGAATGGTTGTCTGTCTCAATGTGTCAGCCCAGTGATTCACTGGCTACCAGTCCGGGGTGTACACCGCCTCTCGCCCAATGTCATCTGGGACCCCTGAGAACTTGTTTAGGAATAGCGGTTACAGATGGATGGAGGGATGGATAATGAGTGAGATGAGAATATCCATACCACTCTTATATTTGTCTGCTAAGTATAAGGCGACATCAGCAACCAGTTAGCCTGTTGTTTGACAAACTATTGTCGTTTAAATGTCCTTTTAACATTCCCTCTTTCGTGCTTCTCTGGCCTCACCTTAAACACGCTCTCTGTTTTTGAAGGTATGGGACTGCAAGCATTTGTGGAAGCCTTTTTCCATCTGGCAGGTCGCAGGTTCAAATCCCTGCCGCTGAGGGAGCAGGTAGCGTCCCTGCTGGAGCTGTGCGAGGCTCAGCTCGAGTCCCAGACGGGCGGCGAAGAGAGGCGCTCCGTGAGCTGCAGCAGGGCGATGCCGCGAGCCGTCAAGTCTCAGACGCTGGGCCACGCCAACCCTCTGCTCGACTCTCCGGCTCCCCTGCGAAGGGCGTCCAGCCAGGACTACCGGCTGCATCAAAGACTCAAGCCTCGCACGCTCAGGGCCAACGTGGAGAACTGACGAGAAAGGGCTCCAACTAGGCATCCAACACCCAAACACTGCCTTTAGCCTTCTCTACAGGAGCCGGGGGAATCAGATGTCCCTTTGCTCCTTTGCAGCTTCCACAACAGGAGGAAAATGGGAGAGAAGGAGGCGCTTGACCCCTGCTGGCTGACTTGCAGGAGGACTGTTCTCGGCCTGATTGCTTTTTCTTTAGAGGAGGAAGATGTCCACGGGGGGAGGGAGGGTTTGGGGAATAAATAGAACATGAACTATCAGGAGGTTGGTGTATTTCCTCCCCTCCTGGTGTGGTCTTATACGAACAGCGTGGTCCAGTCAGGAGGAAGATATGGCTGCTTTACTATACTTACTGATTCTTCAGGGCAGCTACTTGCTTCTCTTCACCTTTCTCTTCTCGGCGACACACTGAAACCCAACTTTCTTTTTTTCAGGAATAACACAAGAAGCCATCCGGCTTCCCATTCAATGCAGTTACACGCATCACGCATACATAATTGAGTGCAAGGGAGTGTCCTCAGTGTGTGTGTGTATTATATTCTTGAATTTGCACAACTCTTGGAACTATTGCACAGAAATGGATGTGAGGGTGACTGAGCGTTGTGTGGGGGCGTATCGTGTATGTCTGAGTGCGTGTGTACCGTACTGTATTTATTTGTGTTAAGCTCAATGGTGAAAGCCTATTTATAGCCAGCGGCTCAGCTGTGCGTCCCAGCTCCGTGAGCCTATTAGTGATGAGTTAAGTGAATAAGTATTCAAAGGGAAAAGGCCACTCGCACTCTTTCAGTTCAGTCAGGTTGCCACTCAGAACCTCCAGCTGTCACATTTTAGGACGATTACTTTGTAGCTACACAATTGTTGTTTTTAGATATTTACACTGCAGCTACTCGCTGAACGATGACTTTTACATTGTGTTGTTTGTTTCCTTTACACCAAGATTATTAAACTAATTTGTCACATGCAGACCAATAATCAAGTGCGGTGTGTGACACAAAAAAACAATCAAACTTATTACTTAACTGCAATGCAGCTCCATAACACTGAACTTATTAACATGTCGAAGATTTCTGCGATACGCACTGTCGGACTAGCTCAGTATGCGTTTGTTAACATGAAGTAGATTTACGAGGTTGTTAAGCTCGATCGTACATATGAATGAAATGTATTGACAGCACTGCAAAAAATAAAAGTCCTCTTTGAACTGAAGGTGTGTGTTGATGTGGTCACTGCTGTTGTGATATTGACCAGCAATTTTTTCAAATACGTTTAACTTTGGCTTTCTTCTTTTTTCATACACACGATATCTTCTTTAGTGTTCTCATTCACCAAATATATTTGAGCAAAGCCGCAAAGGCTGGATGAGCTTGTTGCTGTACAACCTGTGTGCACACTATTATTGTGCTACCTCTGAGTGAGATCCCCAATGGACTCATTAAAGGACACCATTTGTCACATCATTAGTGGAGTGTATGCTATAATGGCAGCTTGTGCTATTTCCATCTCTGTGTTGAACGAGGCAGACCGATGAGCGTTTTATTTTTCTGCATGTTGGTAGATTTTAGATAATGTTTCACAGCACAAACATCTGCCCACGTTTCCTCGACCTTCCGTTGCGGAGGCTGACGATGCCAGTTGATGCTGCACCTCTGGTTGGTTTTAGTCTTCATAGTTTTGTTGTTGTTGTTGTTGCCCTCTGGTTCAACAGCTGAGGTGTCCATCACCTGTCGGAAAGATTTATTTTACCTTTTAGCTTCCATTGAAATGTTGTGCCGGTTTGCACATCGGATACGAATTGAGCACCAAAAAACATTTAGTTTGGCGATGAACACTAAAAAGACAGTCAATAGTAGTGTAACGGATCTTTTTTGACATGCTATACTATGACTTTTTTTTCGACATGCTATACTATGACTTTTTTTTGACATGCTATACTATGACTTTTTTACGACATGCTATACTATGACTTTTTTACGACATGCTATACTATGACTTTTTTACGACATGCTATACTATGACTTTTTTACGACATGCTATACTATGACTTTTTTACGAGATGCTATACTATGACTTTTTTACGAGATGCTATACTATGACTTTTTTACGACATGCTATACTATGACTTTTTTACGACATGCTATACTATGACTTTTTTACGACATGCTATACTATGACTTTTTTACGACATGCTATACTATGACTTTTTTACGACATGCTATACTATGACTTTTTTACGACATGCTATACTATGACTTTTTTACGACATGCTATACTATGACTTTTTTACGACATGCTATACTATGACTTTTTTACGACATGCTATACTATGACTTTTTTACGACATGCTATACTATGACTTTTTTACGACATGCTATACTATGACTTTTTTACGACATGCTATACTATGACTTTTTTACGACATGCTATACTATGACTTTTTTACGACATGCTATACTATGACTTTTTTACGACATGCTATACTATGACTTTTTTACGAGATGCTATACTATGACTTTTTTACGAGATGCTATACTATGACTTTTTTACGACATGCTATACTATGACTTTTTTACGACATGCTATACTATGACTTTTTTACGACATGCTATACTATGACTTTTTTACGACATGCTATACTATGACTTTTTTCGACTGAAACATTCAAATCTCATTCCCATACCGGGAGTCGAATCCGGGCCGCCTGGGTGAAAACCTTTTCCCATTTGATCAAACTGTTTAATAATATAAGACTTTAATAAAGCATTTTTCCTGGCTTTGAGCTATATTTAAAAACAAAGTGTGAACATTTTTATATAACAATCAGCTCAATACAGCTATGTGAGAGAGACATTTTGCAACAGCCCCCCCCCCAGCCCATTTTCAGGCTTTCTCCTATACCCACTGTCGGGAATAACAATCAAGCAGTATGTAGGTCAGGCTCACTGAGGAGTAGGCACTGCTCAAACCGGTCTGTCACATCCCTCCATCACACCCTCCACTCTGCCTTTGGACCTGGAGTCTGAGCATATGGTGTCTCTAGCTGCTCGTCATCTATCTAGGCCTGTTGAGTATATAATGAACATGTGATTCATCTCGCACGCACTCAAATTAAGCTTCATTTACATTTGATAACAAAATGTCACGGAGAACAATGCGAGCGAGCCGACGAGAGACAGACAGGAGACGACAAGATTTTAAAATAGCTAAATAAAACTTTAATAGGTCTAGTTGCAAATGTACATAAATTGCACAGCCACATTTTGTCAACACAAATTCCTCTGTACATTATTGTTTTGTCACTGTCGTCAAAGGAAGCAGAATCCAGCAAATACTTTATACTTTCAACATACTTACAAAAGTATTTTCTACAAGATAATAGAAAACATACAACATCTTTTACTTTATTTATAGCTTTATATTTTTGACTGATCTTTTGTCTGACTGGCTTAACTGTTTGGAAAGTGAGCTCACGGTTTTCAGACTTGTAAAAAACGGAGGTGGGAACATGGATGGGATAAACCGACTGGGGGAGCCTCTTCCTCTTTACGTGTTGTCGGCCCTAGATGTGCACATACGCGACAGCCTCATCAGGTAACTTGTATCATTGTAGACTGCAGTTTAAAAGTAAGACGATGAAACTTTTGATGAATAACCGCCCATTGCTAAATGTTAAAACTGACAACAGTAGTTCACAAGAGCACAATAGCAAACAATAGCTTGGTAAAAGCTATTCTATTTAAAGAAATTAATGTATTATTTCTCTGTCAAAAGTTACATTGTCTCACTTGAATCCCTGCAGTTATACAATATTGTTTAAGGACCGGTATGATGAGGAGGAAAGTCCTACATCTCTCTTTTCTTTCTGCAACACGATTCTCCAGTCTGAGGCAGAGACCGTAGACAGTCTGTGGTCTGAGGCTATTCCTATCTATTCAAGCAGGAACAAGTTAAACAGTTCTGTTTATCCGACACAACCATTTGTGAAAGAGCAATACCAAAAGTCCCTTTCTTCGGTTTCGAACTTTGCCACATTTTTAAACACCTGAAACAGGTGCTGTGCTGAAAAGAAGAAGCTCATTATGAACACCAACCACTGAACGTAAAAGTGCAAAGAGCTAGACTGAAGGGAAACGCGGGGTTGTGTGGCCTCCTCCACAACTTCCCAACTCCTACTTAATCAGTTTTTTTTTGGCTCGTGATATTACACTCTAAACACAAAAACAATAGCGTTAACCGGGAGAACACTGAAAGGTTAATTTAATTGTATAGTTCTACCCAATGAGGACAGATGACTGACTGAGCTATTCTGTATTTACAATATCCATAATGATACAGCAGAGGTTGAGCACAAGATACATTTACAAAAAGCTCTGTTAACATTAGGTAAAAATAGTGTGAGCATTTTTATTTACACGTTCCCAGGCCGTCCAGCCTCTTGATGCACTCGGTTATCATATATTTACTGTATATGTCTGCAGCAAAGCATTCGTCATCGTCATCATCACCTTGGAATCGGAAACTAAAGAAAACAAATGGTGTTTAAAGACACGACCGTTGGGTCTAGAGGGAGGATGAAGCATGCAGAGCCTCACACTGGATGTGTACAGTCTGTTACAGGTAAGAAAAAAATGAATACAAAAATATACAAAATACAGATGCTGAGATGGTATGAGAGCAATGAGAGCGATGAGAGGGGAGAGTAGACGGACCAAACCCCATGTTAAGACCAACTGTGAGTCAGCAGCTTCACATTCGGGAAGAACGAGGGATGAAGGTGAGGAAAAGAAAAGAGAGGAGAGAGATGATGCCACTAGGATTAATAGAGTCACAGTTTGGATGCAGCATACTTCATTACCACTGACAAACAAAGCAGTTAAGAGAGAAAGTGTTGTAACGAAGGAGGCCATCTTTACAACGGCTCACCAGTCCAGTGTACAGGATGAGTGAGCGTGTCTGAACACATGTCTCTCAATAACTATTGTGCTACTAGAGTGAGAAGGTCACACACACACACACACACACACACACACACGACTCAAACTATAATTGTAAATCTGGGTTTGACTGATCTGTGTCTTTCGGGAGCAATGATAAGCACCAGAAGAAGAAGTGATCACTGTGCAAGCTATGCCGCAGCTGTTAGAACTACTGTACAGACATTTTCTCTCTAATGTAGTGCATACTGCATGTAAAGGGTTAAGCATGGTGGAGATTTGAAATGGGTGACTGAGGCGCTGGTGCTGATCACTGCTCGGTGCGATCGACTCCTCCAGGGCTCTAAAGCAAGCTACACACCACAGTCTTTCATCACGAGAGAAGAAAAATAAAACTAGATCTCACTCCTAAATAAAGGGCTGCTTTTATATTTGAGATTATCAAATATAGATATGTGTGTGTATACTCTATCGAAGAAAAGAAATGCATACATCTATATTAAATTTCATCAATATAGTATCACGTAGAATTCATTTACTTTAGTGTTCATAATACATTTATGTGTGTATAATTTTATGTTCGTATCCTTTACAAATCCACAGTTTAAGTTGTGCCTTTTTTATTTTTTTTTTGCAGAAATAGGGGAGCTGTGGGATAAAGTCGAGGTGTGTTCCTTACTTAAGGCGTTTCATGTACCAATAGCGTCTCACAAAGTGCACTACATAGGGGGGAGGGGGGGGGGGGGGGGGAGCTCATCGGGAACACACCCAAGGAGTCAAAAGGGACATAAAGATAATTTGGGACAAAAAATATCTATATTCTTTAGCTCCTATTTGGTTCTTTATAAACTATGACTTTGAAATAAAGCAAAGTAATCCTCTCAAGACCACTAGCCTGGTAATCCTCAATGCGCGTGATTGTTGTTTAAGTGGGTCCGCTTGGTCGTCGAGAGGGAGAAGAATAAAGTGAGAGAGGAGGAGAGGAGGGTTGCTAGAGTGACCGTGTCTGCCGGTCGTCACTGTGTGTGGTTATATAGTGGTTTGTCCCAGGCGTGGGCGGGGTCTTCAATTGTCCCAGCGACTGCATACATACACGGGCAAAGAGTATGACTGATGGACAGCTTTAAGTCTCATATGTACAAGCTCTGCCCCGCCTCCTCTGGCCGTCTCCCTTGCAACGAAGGCCGTCTGGTGATCTTGCTCTCTTGGGGGTGTTTCTGTCTGTCACGCTTAAGTCCCGCCTCTTCCGGTTGGCCCGCTCACTCCCGCACTGGTGTCCAAAAAGGTTGAAATGTCTTCCAAAAGTACTATGTTCGCTTTTTAAAAAGCGCACGCGCACCCTCGCGGTCTCTCAAACAGGCATGCAGCCGTGCATGCACGTGAACGTCCTCTCTCTGAATAACTGTACACACGCAGGCACTCAATCACTCGGGGGGGGGGGGGGGGGGGGCAGAGTAGCCGGTCCGTCTAACAATTGCTGCTGTTTCTGAACTCCCCGTTTTCGGTTATCTGCAGTTTGGTGGGGTTGGTGGGTGAGATGCCGTTGCGGGTCTGCATGCTGTAGCGCTCCTTCAGCTGGGTCAGAGCGCTCATCAGACGGGCGTTGGCTGCATCCAAAGATGCTATGCGCTTCTCCTGCACACACACACACACACACACATGAATACAGTCAGAGAAACGTAGTGCAGAATCTATATTTAGACGAGCCACAGTGATCTGTTTCTCTTCATCATGCAAGACCATATTTGTATTCTTATCCTAAAACCTCTCTTACTTTTTTTCAGTGAGGCTTGTTTGTACAAGTTGGATTTACAAAAAACATTTTAACTGCAAAAACTTGTTTTAAATTGCTTTTTTTCAACCTGAATTCCTCACCTGTTCTTGAGGAGAGGACTTAGCATTTCCATTAACATTGTCAACCCCCCGAATTACCATGTAAGGCTACGTGACATCATTCAAAAAAATGTTACCAAGAAGTAAAAAGAAGCATATCGCACCGCATAGCTTCAAGTCCTGCTGTCGGAAATCAGCAGATTAAACGGTACGAATTTATCAGTGTCGCTTTCCTGTTAAGGAACCCGCAAAATGAGAAAATATTATGCGATGACAATAGCGAAAAGGGAATGATTTGACATTAAGTTAGATGCCAAAAAGGTCCTGCGTAAGAAAAGACAACCATGATTTGAGTCTATATTATAGTACAATAGGTGACGTTATGTGTTCCTTGGACAGCAAAACCAAAGAAAAGAAAAAACCCCGATGCTGCTGGAAGACTAAGAAATGTCTATATAATACGTTTTCACACAAAAATACCAGTGGCAAAATATAGGAGATAAAAATTGCATGATGAAGAAAATCACACTGAAATTATGAACATTATTTTATTATTTCAATTAAACCTGGAACAGATTTACTATCCCTATTAACTCAGATGATTTTAATTCATAAGTCAAATAAGTGTTTTACGAAAGTCACCCGTACATGACTCGGCTGCTCCTAAATTTCCGTTCCAAAGAGAACATTCAAAGTGCGAGAAGTTGCAAGAAATTAACGGGCCATTTGAAATCTGTTTGTATGAATGCTTCTTGCACGAGGCTCACTGTGTTAATTATATAATGTTGGCAGCGCTGAGCAGCACAGAAGCAAACCTCCCTCCCCGTCTTCATAATGAGATTTCTGGTTTTTTCATTCTCTCTGCCTGTTTACTGAAAGCGACGAAGTATTGCCTGACTGTGGCGTGTTTGTTTGCAGATGCAAAGCCTCATTAATTAAGGCATGAGGGAGATTAATCACCTATGCATGTACATGCCTGGGTTTGTGCAAATGTCATGTTGCAGCATAGCTGTGTCCCCCCCCCCCCCCCCCCAATTCTGTTGTAAAATCACTTTGACATTAATCTCCAAAGACGCACACGGCGTCATTGTGTGTTCATCGTATGCATATAATGTACACTTTCTCCAGGCTATAGAAGAAATGGTATCCACAAATACTCACACACTCATTCTTTGCTTAATTTATAATTATTCTCAACATTCAGAATTCCTTGCAGGCGAGCCCTCTAAAGCAACAACTCTTTTCTTTTCTGAGACGGATTTTAAACAGTTTTATATGAAGAAGAACCACATGGATTATAGAAGAGCTGCATGTCAACAGAAAACTAGATAAGACATTTGCAAATGTATGTTTTATAAGAGAAAGAGTGGGAGGGAGCTGGGAAATTCTGCTCAGCCATTCAAGCTTGTCAATGCCAGAGCTGAGACTGCCATGAATTAAACATCTCTTTGACCCTTTGTTTCCTCAAGCAGAGGACGCAAGTGACAGCAAATACAAATTTGAAACGCACAGACAAAGAGCATCTACAGAACCGTACAAAAGGCACAGTGGGCGCTGGATATTTGCTGTAAATGTATTGTAAATGTGACAGAGCAAACTGACCTGTGCGTCAATGATCTTCTGTTTAGAGTCCACCACCGCCTGCATGTCTGAGTGATCCTTCTTAAGCTCCTCTTCCACCGACATCAACCTGCAAACAGGACCACTTTAATCAAAATCTGAAGAACAAGAGCACAAAGCTGACGTAACGGTTTCTTCTCCTTCCCCCTACCTGCTGATGATGCCCTTCATCTGGAGGTCCTTGTCGTCCTGCTGTCTGCGCAGGCGCTCCTCCGACTCCTCCAGCCTGGCCTGGTACTCCATCAGCACCTTCTGGGCCTGATCGTCCTGACCCTTCAGACGGCCCTCGTACTCTTCCAGCTTCTGCACCGACGACCGCAGCTTCTCCTGCAGCATTGCGATCTCCTGCTGATACTGAACAGGGAAGCAGAGAGATGAGGAGATTCTCATCGTCGCCGTTGTCGTTATCATCATGAACATCATAATCATCAACCCTATCAGCAGGGTCCCCTTCTTCATTACCGTCCCTGACAAGAACAGAAAAGAAATCTCTCAATCAGGCCTGAGATTAGGTCCTGTTGTTCCTGAGAGAGAATCATCTCGGTCTAGAATATAGAAGGGAATCACACGGTTCATTTACAAGCCATTTTCATCATTGCGCTTTCATACTAGACCTGTATAGCTGCCCTAAAAATAACATAATTTTTCTTTCCAATCAAACATTTCTACTAACAAGGTGAAGCTTTCATCAACACTAGCAACGCTTTCATTGCAAATCATGAATCGAAAACAGTGTCAGATTCAGATGTTTCCCGTGTCAGACCTCTGGCTTGGTTAAAAAAAAGGTTAAACTGGTAAAAAACAGAGGGAGAAAGAAAAGAGAGGAAGTTTAGAATGAAAGAGGAGGTGAGGAGGGAGGGATGTAACCAGTGAAGTCAGACTCTAATCTGTGAAATAAACCCTGAGAATCTCTCCCTGACCTCTCGCTGGACCGAAGAGAGGCTTTCGCAGGAGTTTTCTTCAGGCGTCGGGGGAAACTAATGTAGTAATCGAATCTCTTCTGGATAGAAAAACACAATTCTTATAGCGGTGAGGGATGCTGTGATCAGTCAGCGTGTCACTAGAAGACCATTGAGAACAGGAGCCTGCAGCCATGCTAGCAGCTCTGTGTGGCTGTGCTAAAGCAGAGTGGTGCTTTGTGCTAAATGCTAACAATCAGCATGCTCACAACGACAATGTTAACAATGTTCAGCACATTTTTGTTTCGTGTGAGCATGCTGATTAACACCAAATACAAAGTGCAGCTGAGTGTAATGCCGTTAGTTTTGCAGGACACAAAGTGTAGCATCAATTTGACCTGATGATGGCGCTTTTGAGAATGGCCAAAATCTCAAGGGGACGTCAATGGCTGTACTGACTTTCATGACATCACGCTGCTAGCATGACTAACAGGTGTAAACAGATCATTATCTTGTCTTCTCATTGTGCTTCATCCTGACTGATGTTTGTTGGTCTTTCTGGCTGATAATATCTAGTGGACCCTGTCAACAGCCTCCTTTATCAAAGCCCTAACACAAAGTATCAATCAGTAGTATTCACGTAACATTTTAGACCTAAGAATTACAGCCTAAATAAAAACAACAACAACAATAAATGAGCAGTTTATCTGTGTGATAAATCTGAACTGGGTCCAGCTTATTGTTCAGTGATGACTGATGGAGAACCCTGTGAAAGACAAACTATCAGAGCACCCCGAGTTATCAGATTCAATCACACACACAGCGAGGATGCTGCTGGGTTCATCCATCTTTCATTGTCACTCTCCTGCTCACCACGAGGACATTTTCCCCATCAGCCCGCTCTTCCCAGGAGGAATGGTGACCTCAAATAAATGTATTATCGGTTCTTCTACCCTTTTTCTTAACTCCTCTCTCCATCTCTAATAACGCCTCTTCTCTTGTCACTAGATCCCTGGAGAATTAAAGGACATCTAGTGTGTTCGGAACAGCCTTTGTCCTGCACCGCTTTCTCACAAACGCACAATACTGCTCTGTAACCCTGATATGTCTTTCCCTGTGCCAGATGGCGGCCTGCAGGACAAAAGTCGGCCCTCCAACATTCATAGTTCATATTAAAAACGATTCACTGTAGATCATTTAAATACAAGTCTAATTCAAAACCCCAACCCCAATGGCAGAACCCTGCTCTTTGTATACATTTGCAATAAAGAATGAAAAAAAAAAAAATCTCACATCCTTCCAGAAGAATGACATTAATAATCCTTGACTGGATGCAGAGTCAGACATCAAGATAAAAAATAAATAAATGCACGCCCCAACAATTTTGCCTTCCTGTGTTTCACATTCACTATGCAATGAAACACTTGCTCTGATTCATTCAGTGGCATCCAACTGGAAAATAACAAATAGGGTTTCTTGTTTTTATTCTCGTAAATGCAAATAGTATGATATATTATTGCACTTGTGTTCATCTAAATGAGCAAACAATTGGAATTTCGATTTAGCTTTCTGCTCCTCCTGCAAGACAAATGCCCTAGCATTTGAACATGGCTACAGATCACTGGATATATACAGTGTATGTAAATGGATGTGAAAGCTTAAAATGGCTACCGTATGGCCTGTGTTGGTAAGACTGTATGGACCATTAGCTGCAGCCTGTGTCTGAGCTGCTGTGCGAGATGTACTGTTTTCCAATCCTTCTCTTGTTGCTGCTCGGCTATTTTAGGGCGGCTGCTGGCTTCTTTGTTAAGACTGAAGTTATTGCCTTCTTTGGTTGCTCTCCCTGCCTGGGCTGCTGGCTTCCATAAAGTATGAGCTATGTTAGGATGACAGGTTTGTATTCATTATGGATGGGGAAAAAAAAAATATGGGGGAAGCATGTGGCAGCCAATCAAAGCATGGAAGCGAAGCTGAGGGTGAACGGTTGTAAAGGAGAAAAGAAGCAGGAACACAGGCAGAGGAAGCAGCAGAAGGAACTCTCTCTGTCTCCATCTCTCACATAGATGCAAGCGCACACAAGCTCCAACATGTCTGTGTGAATGTACTGCATGCGCATACACACACATACACACACCTGCTTTGGTCTTCAGGTTCATTCCAAAGATGGTAAGAAAGACGAGGGAACGTTGTGAGGGTTGAGAGTTGTTATTCAAGGCCCAGGGACATTTTTATATGAAGTAAAGAGGTTAAAGCTGGTCTCACTAAACTAAGTCTCACTGCGCACTATATTACCAGAGCTTGTGCTCTCATGTAGGAGAAAAGTGACAATACAGGAAGTGTATCGTTTGCTAAGTCGTGCATATGTAATGATTAGTGGATTAATTGATAGAGAGCTGCAATTATCGATATTTTTCATGTAAAAACATTCCAGCTCACGTGAGAATTGGATGCTTTTCATGTGATTTATGATACTACTTGGGGAAATAATGATGGGTATATATCGCAATGTTTCGGACATTCTATAGACCAATAGTTACCAAGAAAATAATCAGCAGATTAATCAATGATGAAAATGATCCTCGTCCTGATATTCAATATCGGCACCTGCTTACACCCACACTGGTATTCTTGCCAACTGTATGTATTCAGCAGTTATTTGAACTGTAATAGCTACTTTCTGCCATTATTGCTGTTGCTGTGACTTTGATGCAGTTGATAGCCACGACCGGGTTCACTGCAGGCTGTGAAAATGGCAAAAAAAAAATACACATCCTAGAAAAAAATAGCCTGAACATCACGGGAAAGCCAATTTCAGGAAAATTGATTGAGGCATTATGGGGTCACATGCAGAGCCAGACGGATGCACAATATATCCTATTTACCTCAATTTATGTTATAAATGTGGATATTATGACTTTAAGTGACAATTTGGGTATGTCTAAGGGACCTCGGGCTTAGAGGAAAGGCAGAGTGGGAATAAATCCAGCAGACAATTAAGTGTAGGAGGGGTGTTTGACGGAGGGAGGTGTATGCGGGAACCAGTGATGGGTAGAGAGAGGAAGGATAGTTAAGTGGGAGTATCAGGGCTGAAGGTTGAGGTGGATTGTGAAAGGAGGTGTTGGTAAAGGTCAGAGGTTGGATGAAGAGGCAGGTTACCTTCTCCACCTGAGTCAGATCCTCTCTGTTTCTCAGTGACTCGGGCTCCATCCCCTCATGGTCTAAATACTGCACATTCATATTCAATAGCCAGGCTGCTGTGCGGTCCAGCGCACTGGGGTTCACTGGGGAGGGGGCCTAGTGAACACAACACACACACACACACACACACAAACAAACACAAACACACACACACACACATGAGCCGAGTGCAAGTGGCAGGGAGGGGAAGGGGGGCAGGTTGCAATAACAGCACAGAAACAACAGAAATAAGCTTGAAATGCACCAAATCATCTGGACTGAAAGCAGCAGGTGGAATGGATACACACCCCTGTGTCTTCAAGCTCACACAGACACAGCAGAGCACACACCTCAAAGCACTGATTTAAACACGTGCGAGTGTGTACACCTACAGTGTCGCACTAGCACCACGGAAGGTAATTACGGTAAGATTGAATGGGAGGAATTGAAATTGGCCTGGAGGCACTTAAGGTGTGTGTGTGTGTGTGTGTGTGTGTATATGTGTGTGTGTGTGTGTTTCTATCTGCCAGTTATCTGATGGACAGATGAGTAGAGAGGGTGGCCGTGGGCTGTTACAGTACATGAGAGGAAATGTAGGACGCTTTTATAGTCCAGCACACTCATGAGCATTGAGGGCTTTTGGAAATCGCTGAAATATCAGAACATGAATATTTAAAAATAGAAAAAGTAAAAACATTTTGTGTCAGCCGACAGATGAGATGTATCAGAACTTGACTACGTTGTTGGCTTCATTGAATCCAGGCAGATTGAATGAAGATCTAACTCTACATTCACTTTTACTCAGTATCAATTATTTAATATTCTGTATATGTCACACATGAAGGAAATTCAACTTAAAGCCACTATGCAGGATTGAAAAATGTCAGACTTCTGGCATACTCCAGTTTAGCATGTAGCATGCTAAAATGAGCTAATTATCATTATATATATAATACACTGATGGGAATGTCCTTTTTGCAGGTATTTGGTCATGAATCAAAGTATTGGAGAAATTTACAAATTGACCCGATGATCTCGCTTGACCACCAGAGTTAAGAAATTTCACCACCGGGAACACAAATGTCTGTACAAGATTTCATGGCAATCCATTCATCAGCTGTCGAAACAAAACCACAGATTTCAACCTCACGGTGGCACAAGAGGCAAAGTCAGGGGATCACCAGAGTCAGCAGGATTCATCATCTGGAAACCATGAACGTTACCCAATCCATGTAGTACATGTCGACACATTTGACCTGCTGATGGTGCTGATGGGGAAGAAGTCACTGGATCACAAAAACTGTTTGGATGCATGTTGTGGGGACCATTCATGTGTAAAATCTCATGGCAATCCATTTAATAGTTTCATTTTGACCGACATTACCATCCAAAAGAATCATTTTAAAGATGAATCTACACATAGTGGCTTTAAGGTCCTGGAGGTTTGCTGCTTCAACCGCTGAAAATAAATGCGTGTGCCGAGTTCCCCCTAACAAGCAAATTAAATTAAGCTTTGGTTCTATCAGTAAGCCAGTCGATCTAAAAGCATTCCTGTAATATTCCACAGAGAGGAGAGCAAAGCATTGTGGTTAATATGCAGATATCCTGCCCTTCAGCCAGTTACCAAGGGCAACCATTCACCGGTGTTTTTAATCACAGCCTATATTCCTCACCTGCCAATGTTGAACATAGACTTACCAGCGAAGGCATTGAAGAAGTGGAAACTTCCCACTGTGACGACACGCTAACCGAGCAGTATACTGTATCTGTTTGTACCCGTGAGGTCTGAGTGTGATGTTTGTGTGAGCACAGACATCGCTAGTTAATAGGATGCTAATTGTGCCTCCACCACCCTCCTCCTCAGCCCATTAAACCTGACCAGTAAAACAGTGGTGAAGTGATCTGCTGCCTGTATGCAAATTGCTGTTATTACACGCACAGTGACTGTAGTTCATTAGGGCACAATGTGCCGGGTGTCAGTGCTGAGGCCACCCACAGCCTTTCTCAACATATGGGCGTTTTGTACAATGGCCTAATGAATATCATCCTCATTTATTCTACTGTGGGTTGAAAATGTGTACACTACAGAGTGAGTCCCGTACCTGTTTGTGCTGAGCCCTCTGCTTGGTCTCAGGACTGTCCCCTTTGGAGGAAGAGGACTGCTGTCGTAACCGCGCGCCGCTGCCAGGCCAGTCGGGTGACGATGTCATCATGTTGCCAGAGGAGGGTCGGGGGTAGGGTCCGCTGTTGAGCAGATTTGGGGGTGTGCGGCCCCGGGTAATGCTCTGAGGCGGAGGTTGGTCTATCCTCCGCTGGGGGCCGGCACTGTTCTGTCTGGGGACGGTGGGCTGGTGCTGTGTTTCTGTGAGGGACAGCTGCCGGCGGTTGAACTCCCCCGAACGCCTGGTGTACTCGTCCCCGCTGCTCCCGCCACCTCCGCCTCCGCCTCCTCCTCCTCCTCCTCCTCCGCCTCCTCCTCCTCCTCCGCCGTGGTTCAAGAAGGCATGCTTCCCTCCTGCTGGTCCATCCTCGTTGTTGCTATGGGAACTGACAGAACTGTGGCACTCCGAGCCTGAGTCGGTCATTCCGCGAGGGGACACGGGCAGGCAGGCCGCCATCTGGTAGACTGGGTTTTGGAAGGACAGGGGGGCTAGTAGCTGGGCGGGTCGGCCCGGGGTGCTGTCTGTGGTCAGGGTCGGAGGGGTCTGGCCTGGCCTCCTCAGAGTAGGACCTCCAGGGATGTTGCCCTGTGGGACTCTGGCTGACCACCCTCCCCCAAGGATTGGGCCTTCACCCAGGGTGTCTGAGGAGCTTGGACCCGGGCCACCTTCCAGACTGCGGGGGTCCTGGAGGTCCACCATGGACAGACTCTTGCTGCCATTGGCCATGCCCAGGTCAGGTTCATTGGTCTCAGAGTAACTTGAACTGCGTGCTGGGGAAGGCTGGATCCCTGAGCTCCTTGTCACAAAGAATAGGTCCTTATTTTCCGGGGTAGGGGAGGGCAACCTGGTGAAGTCAACTAACCTGAAAGAGACGGAACAAAAAATACGGTGAATCTGGCGTTCATTTTAAAACCTCAGCCAATTGAGATCAGTCACAATTGATAACTTTGAGCTGTGGACCCACAACAAGTGTTTTTCTGTAGATTATTACAGCTGCCGGTGGCATAACACATAACTATTTATTACTCTTGTTTTTTTGCCATTGTTTTGGAAAGGTGGTGGATTTCTTTTTTTTTTACAATCAGTAGTGGGTTTTGAGTTACAAAAGGTTGAGAACATCTACTTTAAACAGCACAACTGACTGTCAGCTAAACATTAGCCACCGTAAGCTACTGGTCACAACAGACCTTGTGATGCTGTATAGCAGCAAAACCTTAAGTTTAGCATTTAGCTCAAAGGCTAAGTTATTGCAACAGTAGCACAAGTGGATTACAGTCATCTGGCCGGTTTTTGAAGATGTGTGGCTTCTGCACTCGTTTGCTTTGTCCCTCGCCCCCTTACCTTCCCCTTCTTCCCTCCCTTCAGCCGGCAGATGGAGGCTTTATTGCCAGAAGACGATTACCTTGACAGACGTGATTTATCTTCCAATAATCTCTAACATTCACATCACGCTCATCTCCTCCCTCTTTCTGTGTCCTTCTCCCTTTGTTCCACTACCCTTCCTTCCCAACTTCGCCTTTTTTTTTTTTTTTTTTTCTGCTCAATTCCCTCTCTCTCATCCTTGGCACCGTCTCCTTTTCTTTCTCCTACTTTTCGTGTCACCGGTTGGTGGATGAGAAGCACTTAGGTGAGAACCGTGAGCTCATTCAAATGCTGTTACAGTCGCACAGTTTGCTGACGAGGGGCCACCACAGAAGCACATAAGTTAATACGTGAGCAAACAGTTACTGTGATAAAGTAGAGGGTAGGCTTTAACATCAGGTCATATAGGGACATCACTTCATTAGTTCTATTGATCCTTGGACCCTAATTACCATAATGATACCAGCTGTCTGACTCTCATCCTGTTCTGTATGATCTCATCTGCTCTGTTGTTGTGTTTGCTGGTGTTTGTGTCTGGCTATTACTCAAATATCTCTCCTCCTGTGGGTCCCTGTGCCTTCATGTTAATCTCTGTGAGTGTCACCTTGCCATTGTTGTGCCAGGGAGTAAGAGGACAGGAGATAAGCGCGATAAGGCGCAGTCAGAGTGTGTATTCATAGTAAACGAGGCTTCATCTGGCTGATATAAACAAGCAGGGGTGACACTCTCACCGTGTCACGGCCTCAGCTGCCAAACATTAACACTCAGACGAACTGGTAGTTTGAGAACACAATCTATTGTGGGGGGGCATGTTTTCACTTGGCACTGGGATTTATTGGTAACTGACCTTCTAAAAACTGGTGAGCCTGTTCCAAAGGTTGCAAGTTCATTAACTTTCGAAGAATAGCTGCCCTTTTTTTCATTTATTTGTTCAGGTATAGAAGCACTGCTGAATGCTTTTTCAAGTGCTTTGGTATAAATAAGGACTGCTTTCTGTTTGTACAAGGAGTCATTTATATCTATTGCACTTCAAAGACTTAAATGAGGCTTTATATATATATATATATATGTGCAGAGGAGGAGCAGAACCACAGAGTTTAAATATATTAATCCTCCTATATTTAGGGTTTGCGCAATTATGGCTTGATATCCATGCCAGCAGCTGCAGCACCAATATAAAATAGCTGTCAGTTGCCTTTTCTGTGCTACTCACCTTACTTTCCAATATAGATAAATAGAAAATAGTCAGCTCAATCTTTGACACCCCCAGAAAAGTTTCAATGTGGTCCTAGATGTTTATTAAAGGGGTCTAATTATTATCTTGGAATCTTCCGATTCCGAGATCTTGACCATCTCTTACCCTGATAGCTCATTGTCTATGACCATCTTCTGCAGGCCGGTGGAGATGCTGCAGCCCGCCTCAGCGGGAGGCGAGGCCATGTGCTCCGAGGACTGTCCGGGTGACATCGTGACGCAGGACGGGTTAGACAGAGCCGTGTTCACCTCCCGCAGGATCCTGGGCAGAGGACCCAGCTTGGAGGCTGCACTCTGCGAGGAAAAGAGACACAATTATGTTTTTAAGCCAAATCAAATGTTACTCTGGACCACTTCAGTCGGGGGCATTAATTGGAATGGTTTTGCAGAATTTGATATTTGCATATTTGTTAGACCTAGTTATTTTCCCTACGCCATGCAATCAACTCTCTTATTCAGACAACATGCTGAATAATGGATTAGGCCGGCCAGTCTGATGGACTCAACCAGACTCACTGTGATTCCTGAATTATTGAAAGACAAGGTTTCAGAGAACTGGATGCTCCTCAAATCTGCCCTTTATCTAATTATTACCAGCTTCCCATCTGCTACCAGAGCTAATGTAAACGTCCTTGTGAATCCATTAATATGCCTCACCCAGCCTCCGACTTCTCAGAGTTCTCCCCTTGTGCTCTATTTATGTAATGCAATCATGAATTATTGATTGATGTACGATAAACATCCTAATGTAGTCTAAGCATGATTCAAGTCCTCAAGCTTGTGATAGTGTATTGAAGACCTTTGGAACTTCTGTAAATTGAATCCAATAATTTATTTATGCAGAATATCTATATATCTCTATTTATTTAGAAACTAATGCATTATAATTTCCAGTATAATAATACGGAATGTGGAATAGTGTATCCTGCAAACCCTGGTGATGGCTTTGCTTTGTGCTGAAATGATAGAATAGTATTTTGCCATCTTCAGTACCTGGTCCATCTGGGACACCACCTCAGAGAGGAGGGAGTGCAGGGTGGAGAGTTCCCTGCCGAGGTCGATGTACCCCTCGAAGCCTGCCGTGTTGGAGATCGTCTCCGGGTTCGAGATTTCGAGCAGGAAGCGCTGCATATTGGTCCACTCGTGCTCCAGGAACTGGTTCATGAAGGACATGTACTCTTCCTTGTTACCAAATCTGACGGCAAACAGGGACAGGAAAGGGAAACCGGGACAAAGAGCAATGCGGAAATGTTATTTTAGTAAATTCCACAATCTTTCTGCTAAAAAGCTGGGCATATGTTCATGGTTCCTTCATCCAAACAAACTCCTTACAACACACACACACACACACACTCACTTGGTGAAGTTTGCCAGGTTCTGCGTGACTTTAGCGATGAGCGTGAGCGTGCGTGCCGTGCGGTCGTCTGGATACTCCTGCATCAAGTTGAAAAGCGAGGGGGACATGATGGCCGGACAGAGAAAGCGCAGGAACAAGGACGCGCTGATCAAACGCTCGCTGATGTCCGGTCGACCCCGGTTGCTGCATTCCTGCCGCCATGACGCAAAGACCTCTTTCAGTTCTCGTGGAAAGACGCTGTAGAGAAAGAGAGACAGAAGTCACGTTTAAAGAGCGGACTAAAAGTGATCTTTACTTCCACATGAATGAGTAGAAATCTAAGGTTCTTTAACAACGAGTAGAGAAAGGTGGGTCGTATTAATCAGTTTTTGGCACATTTCCTGTTCTCCTGTTTCACTTTCAGTCCTACTTCGAGACGTAAGAATAAAATTAATTCATCAAATTTTGCACGACTTAAAAAGGCTGTTAATTTCAGAGCGCTCAAGAGCTCTCCTCAGTTGGTTCAGGATATATCCTGGAGGACTGCAGTGCAGAAATAGAGATGCTGCTGTACCTTCTGAGTGAAGCTTTGAGAGTGATTGTAAAAAGACTGGTCATGATGAATAACATCACTCGCTGAAGCCATCAGCGTTTAGCATATTATTTGCATCTGATTTGAACATTTGATAGGACTTTTCTCTCTCTCTCTCTTGTTTTTTGTATTCGTCATGGGTGAGAACAGAACAACAAGAAGGAAGCTGTTACTGATTTGATTGCAATCACTTTCCATCCATCATGTGGCACTAAATTATCATTGTGCTGAATTTGTTTGCAACTCCTGTTTGGTTTCTTTTGTTTCCATTTCAGCATCATGTATCCCCATATATACACAAAACTGGAGATATTGAAGATTTTTAAACAAATGGAAGGAACTTCTTGACATTAAATCCTGGTCTCAGATTGGAGCGAACATGTGATCCCCTGAGAGCTGCTCTGAAAGGTTACTCCTACACTTTGCTGTAAGTAGGAGGAAGCTGCTGGATAAATGTGTCTTTTGTTTGACTTTTAGTGAAGTTTTACTGCAAAGTTGGCTCCGTAGAGCATATCTCACATATCCAAGTTTTGAACAACAGATGTCTTTGAAAACTGACAACTGCTGCGAACTGCCACGCAACCTGATGAAAGACCCCTTCGATGGCATTGTTTTATTGTTATCAAGTCTGTTTACAAGAGACAATTCATGGGATAAGGGATTTCTAAAATTAAACATGTAATAAAGCAGAATGCACATTCAATATGGTGAAGTATGGATATTGTTAAGAGGTACAGTGTGTGCCATTAGACACTCCTTGTCTTGAATAGTACGTGCTCCGGTATTCACCAGTACGAGTTGATGATTTTGCAGAAGGCCAGCTCACAGCACATCTTCAGGTTGCTCTGGTGTTCGTGCAGGTCACCTGAGGAGCACCTGGACGGATCCACCTCACAGTTCTCATCTGACTCGTACAGAGCCTTAATGAACTCACCTGAAATAAAAAATGAAAACACTTCAGGAAATGAAGGAACAAAGGGCTTCTGTAGACGTCTGTTATAGAGCTGCTGTGGGAGTAACTTGTCTTGTTTGCGCTGGTGATTTGAAGTGCTTTTTTTAGTACTGCTGAGCTGAGCAACAGGAGGAAGAATATGACGTCGAAGCTACAGGGAACAGAGTTTGGTATCGTCCTTGAGATTTTAGTAAGCTGAGCCATGAACTAAAACAATTAAGACAAAGACCGACAGACCTTGAAGAGTCATATAAGCCAAACAAGGTTACACTCACAAAAAAGAGGAATGAAAACATGTCCTTTTTGCTACCTCCTTTGGGATAAAAGACCATTAATGCTACGATCTTAATGAGTCAGCAGCTGTAAAAGAGAGCTCACGGGTGTACTTGTGTTATCCCAGTCTCAGTTTCAGGGATTTCATATGTTAAACAAAAAAAACTCTTTTCAAAAACAGTGATGCATAAGTTACCAGAACCCCAATATCTATCTGACTCAATCGACAGAGACATGCACGAGAACAGGCAGCATCCCTTGTTCCAAAGACATAAACACACACGTTGAGCATGAATATTAGCAGCATACAGGGAAAGATGTGACGAGTGGCAGGAAGGATGTGTGCCGGTTGTAGATTAAACTGCCAATGTGTACATATCGGAATCAGGGAGGGAGAAGAGCACACAGTGCATACAGAGTGCTTATTGTTGGTCTGCAGGCGGACAAACACACTTGATCTAACCTTGGACTGACATTGTAGAGAGACAAAATAATCACCCCATAATAATTTTTCCACTAAGCGGATCTTGTGAGTGGTTAAGAATTCCAAAAGCGTCTGTCAGAGGCAGACGCAGAAATGTTTCCTGTCACAGTCTGTATTGTGTGACGTCCAAGACGAGCTTCTGAAGCAACAAACTGAAACGCTTCAGCTGTCAAAAGGATTCGTGGGAGGAGAGGACCAACGCGTTCAATCTCTAAATGTCACTTTTGCTTCATTCTATTGTTCATTTAATTTTCTGACGCTCAACATCTCTGAGTTTAAGAGGTGGATGTGAAGACAAGAGACGATCAGGAACATGCAGCAGAAGAAACAGACAAACAGATGAAAACAGAACTACATGACGAGAACAGCTTTTCTTTTTGCTCTCAGAACTATTTCAGCCCTTTTCTCAGAGGAACGGCAGCAGATCACATCACTCTGCCTCCGCCCCCTTCCAGATCACTGCTCCACTCACCCAGGGCGTCCTGCAGGTACTTCTGCCCCACCAGTTTGAGGTATTCCTCGATGGCCTTCGTCGCCAGCGTGTTCTCTCTGAAGATGAGGTGCTCGTTCTCCCCGCAACGATCCACCTCTGACATCATCAGGTCTGTGAGGAAGTCCTGCAGGACAAAACAAGACAAGCAGAGGGTTAATGACTGCAAGTCATACAATCCTATGTGATTATCCACACTTAAAGTCCCCCTCCTTCGTTCCTACGGTTGGATGTTTGAGCCTCACTGCAGAATGACGTGCAGAGTTTGACACTAGAAGTCTTTGTTTCACGTCCGTGCGGGTGAAAGTTTTATTGTATTGCATTGAAAAATCAGTATCAGACACACGAAGAAGACTTTCTTGTACTCTTCCGCCATTTCAGACACTGTTATCGCTCCTGTTCAGCGGTCCTCTGTGTGCTTCCTGCCTGAACCAGTCACCTGACTAGTCTCCCGCTGGTGATCACTAATTAACCACAGCATGCACACACTCCCCATCCACTACCTGTTTACCAGATTGTCTTTAGTTGCCATGACTCTGCAAGCCTTCTCTTCTGTCTCGCCTGCAGCAGTTGTGTTTGTTGGTCCTTATGTGCCAGTTTATGTGTTCACAGTGGGGTGGTAGAGAATGGAAGCAATTAAATAACTGTAAAGCATATATAAATAACAGTGTGGATGAAAATAATGCACATGTGCACTGCTTAGTCTTCAACTATTTCCGCGACTATCTTCGTAAAAGGTTAGCAGTGTTGCTCACAAACTCCCCTTCATTAACCTGTGCTATCATTCGCACCTGTGTGCAAACGCTGTCTCTTAATTTACTACAGTGCAATGATTCAACAGGTTTTCAAATTACATTTTTATGACCAGTGAATGTGGAAAAAAAGCATAATCGTGTCATTATAATAAATGGAGGGGAAACAAAACGTCTTTGAATTTGACATATCCAGAGCTGAAACTTAGTATGCAGAAAGAAACACTATGTTTACCAGCTGATGAAACATAGTGACAGGACTCATATTTGTATATAATGGCAGCAAACATTTTCTTCACTTCCACTTAAATGCTCCGAGAGTGATTTTGACACCCGTAATGCTGTGCAATGAGTGAACGAAGACAGAAATAAATGCTCGTCTCTGTTTCCCAGGATGTGCATTATAGCCAGGGAGCAGCACGACCCAAGTTTCTACCAAAGTTATATATATATATATATGTAGAAGAGTATAAGTTATCTCCATAAAGGACTATATGGTATTCATCGGGTGAAGATAGAGGCATTAAAAGCTTCCAAAATTCAAAGTCTGAAAGGGAGAGAGGGAAATGGAGCCATCTGGGGATGAATCATCCTCTTGTTTAGATCCCTTCAACACATTTCTGGGTGTACTCTCATGTAAGTCCCCTGGCAGCTTGTTAAACCAGGGGAACCAGCGTGGCGGCGAGGGAGAAGAGAGGCAAGTGACAGATGTACAGAGGGAAATAGAGAAGGAGAGGAAGAAGAGACAGAGCGGCGTTCTTTAAAGAACAGAGGAGGAGGCGGAAAGAACGCGACGGAGCCTCTCAGACGGTTTCTATAGCTGCTGCAGAAAGCCTGTTATCCGGCTAATCAGAGGAACACCACAGGGAGCCAATCATCCACTGATGTGCAGCGAGAGGAGACTTTTTGGTTAATGTCATTCGCATATTCCACACATGCACCATACACATATATAATACACACACACACACACACACACACACACACACCTACTAAATCTCAACTTTTAATAAATGCGCATTCATTGTAACACAACATTACAATAATGTCTACAAAGCAATCTAAATAAAGTACAAATGTGTCTGCATTAGTATTTAAAGTACAAATACTAGTAGATACTAGTTAGTATCGTGGCGAAACCTTCACCATGGAGATTTGAGGGGCACTCAGAGCAACGGAAAAAAGGTAAATCAAAGTCAGGGTATGATACACTAAAGTCACTAAACATCTCTTTGAGTTCGGTTAAATGACGAGAATAAGAAATGGAAAGAGCTTTAAAAGAGTGACTGTGAGAAAGGCCAGGAAAAGGAAGCGAACTATGACGACTCTGAAGGAGTTCCAAGCTTCAGAGGCGGAGATTGGAGAGACGGCACATACAACAACACTTGGCCGGGCAGTTGACCAGACACGGCTTTATGAGGGGGAAGAGGAGAGAGAGGCCGTCCTAAACCAGGAAAAACCTCACATGACATCTCGGCTACAGTTTGCCAGAAGCCACGTGGGAGAGTCTACGGTCTGAGGACACCAACATTTAACGCTTTGGCCATTAGACTAACTACCATGTTGGATTACACATCATCATAAACACATTCCCCCCCCCCCCCCCCCCACAGTGAAGCACAGCGGTGGCAGCTTCCTGCTGTGGGGCTGCTTTTCTGCAACAAGCCCCAGAAAAATTCTGAGGGTAGAGGGCGAAATGAATTCAGGAATATAAAGGGAAATCCTGGGGGAAAAAATAATAATTATGCAGTTTGCAAGAAACATGCAACTTGGGAGGAGATTTGCTTTCCAGAAAGACAATGAAGCCAAAGCTACAGCGGCTTGAAGACAATATCTGTCCTGGAGAGGCTCAAGGATGTAATTGCTTCCAAAGGTGCGTCTAATAAAGCAAAGAGTCTCTGTCTGCCTGTCTGTCTGTCTGCCTGCCTGTCTGTCTGTCTGCCTGTCTGTCTGTCTGCCTGTCTGTCTGTCTGCCTGTCTGTCTGTCTGTCTGCCTGTCTGTCTGTCTGCCTGTCTGTCCTAGAACAGCTCAACTGATATACTTCACACTTGGCGGCTGTATCGCACTGGACCACTGGAGCGCTTTGTCTACTTTGGTGAAATTTTGACACTTTGAGTATTAATACATTTTGAATAAATGTCCTCAACAGGCAGACCTGCTCTACTTTATAAGCAGGGGTGATGTCAACGAAAGCTACTAGCGCGCCGATTTGGAAATGAACTCCACTGAGTGTATCTCATCAATGTTTCTGGCTGCGAGTAAGCTCAACTTGGGTGTGTTTGGTGTCTTTTTCATGGATTTGGTGATTTGGTGAAAAAGCCTGCTTGATTAACTTTTCACCCTCTCTCTTACTGGGAATGTTGTTTTTGGCAGTGTTAGCAGAACTAGGCCTACTAAAAACTTATATTCTGATGTCAAACTATTAACTATTAGTAAAACTATTAATACTGTCCAATAAAAGTCCCGTGAAGAGCGAAAGAGAGACATCAGCTAATAAAATAAATATAAAATACTTCATTTCTATAACAGTTTGATCACTTTGTAGAGAACCATTTCATGTTGACATGAAACTGTCTTTTTTTTCCTGTTGATTAGTCTCAAAAAAGCCAGATTAAAAATACTCTGATTCAAGGTTGTAAGACAAAACATGAACTTTAATCACTGAAAATCATCCCTACACTCCTGTTTCTAATGATATCTTCTAGTCCAGGAATCTCATTTATGCCGACAGCATTACAAATTAGGTTACACTTTATAGGAAGAAAATGTCATCCCAATTATGATCTTTCCTCTAACCTAGTCACCCCTCTTTGGCTCTCTCCCTCCCTCCTCTCTGCTCTCTGCCGAGGCGAGGCAAATGCAGGCCTGATTAGAGAGGACGGTTATATGAAATAGAGGAGGAGAGAGACTGAGACTGAAAAATGAAACTGAGAGAGAGAGAGAGAGATCACAAGAGAGACAGAATTATTCCTGCTAGCAGCCTAAAACAAAAATGAGATCCATCCACCGCTGATAATCTCTTACAGGGACATGCTACAAACACATTGTTGAGCCCAACACTGTAGAGGTGGAGGACACAGTTCAGCTGCGTCACAGTTAATCAAAACACATGGATACAACGCAAGCACAGGGACCATAACGGTGGATTTGCACACTATCTCGTCTCTGCATGAAGTACAAACTGCATACATAATGTCAGTGCATACCATATGTTCTTAAGATTGATTTTGGCACCTTGGCCATTTCATTGATTTATTTTGCAACAGCATGGTAATGCAAACTGTGACCACCATCCCTAATTTGAAAGTCTGCTGCATTGACATGCTTTTATGTAGGGAATTCAAACCAGGAAGATGTGAATTTGTGTTTAAAAAGTCACGTCAAGTTTATTCATACAGCCCAATGCAACAAGACCAAAAGTCTAACATCATGCTCGCGGCTCTGTGAGGCTGTACATAGCACTGCTTTGAGTTAAATGCTGATATCGGTATGCTAACCAGCTGATATTGGCGGTTTCCCAACACCAGGGACACCGACAAAACACAAGTTACACTTGAGACGAACTGCGAATGTCATAGTTTTGCAGGTATTTGGTCATAAACCAAGTACTGACCAAACAAAGATGTTGCCTAATCACACCAGGGGATCACCAAAGTCAGCAGGATTCATGCTCTGGGGACCATGAATGTCTGTAGCCTATAACATTTCATGCCAATGCCAAAACTTTGTTCACTAAAATGATTTACCTCCGATTGTTTATAATTTTCAAGTCTCTTCAAGTGGTATTTATACATTTTATCATTTTAATCTGTGGAAACCGATGTTAGCACAGTAATGTATGTCGGCAGTAATGTATTTATTATATATATATATATATATATATATATATATATATATATATATACACACCACCACCGTGTTATGAAAGTCTGAAATCACGCCCTAAAAAGAGACGGGAGCTCCGTTCTTTTCCCTCCCGTCATCCCTCAGCCTTTTCTCTGATGATGTCCTCAATCCTGCAGCCCCCCCCCCCCTTCCTTTCCCTCTGCCTCAGTGCTAATAAGGAGAAGTAGAACGCTCTCTGTATCGCTGCCACATCTCATCAGCCGAACCATGCCTCAAAGAGAAATCAACACACAGTGCACAGAGACAGGAGGGTGAAATGAAGATAGGGTCGGAGTGAAGGGTAGACGGCGGAGCCCGGCTGATCAGATCTAATAAATAGTCGGGAACAGGGTCCTGTTGGAAGAGATGAGAAGCTCCCTGTGGATGTAGATGGGTTTACTTGCCAGTAAAAACTCATAAAGTCTTGCGCTGATGTACACACAACGATGTAATCACCACTAGGCACAGCCCTGTGTGTGTGTGTGTGTGTGCACTGCTTACATCTCTTTTCGGCAATATTCCACTGCACAATTTGCAGGCAGCAAGTTTTGAAGCTGAAATATTGATTCACAGGCCTCGACTGAAGAGACAACACAGTCTGCAAGATCGTGGCCAAGACTCTCGCACAGACAAACCTGAACACAGAACACAGCGGTGTTTTAAATGACGTGCTTTGTAATTACCGCACCGTGCATAGCAAAGAACATCGAGGTTGGGAAAGAATAAAGAGAGAAAACGTTGACAAAAAGAGGGTCGGGTTTATACTTTGAACGCGCTCAGATGTTTAAAAAAAACGTGTTTCGATGGTAATACAAGAGTGAGAGCAATAAAAGGCCTTACAAGGAAAATACTGGAGCAGGAACAAGCCTGAGGTTAAGTTACAGAACATTGCCTTCTTAATTCAGCCTCTTTAAAACGGTCTGAACCTGAAGAGCATGCGAGCGTCTCACCCGAGTTCAAATATCACACACTGCTCACTTTACCCAGCTGTGTCACGTGAATGGGAATCAATGCAAACGGCTAAACGATGACGAGCTCATGTGATTTAAATGTATCTATAGCACCGCTTGCTTATTTTCAGGGTTTCCTGCTGTCGAACGAGTGTCTTAATGAAAGAAAAGCTTTTTTTTTGTGGCTGTATTCAATCCCGACGATGTCGAACGGAGCATAAATAGAGCGTAAAAGATTTCCATTTGGCATAGTGCTTATGCTTTGTTCATGTATTGTTTCTATCTTGTGAATGGATAAACAAACATCATTAATGGAGAAGTCATGGTTTGCGAAACGAATGGGATTCATTAGAAAAACAAAATGGAAATAACCTGTTGATGCTTCGAGAGCTGCTATTCAGGTAAGTGTGTTTATACACCAAAAGGCACAAATACAATTTTTTAGATAATTTGAAATGGGTTGAATCATTTCGGAAAAAAGAGTTGAATGTGAGGAGGAAATAGAAACCCAATAACATAAGCAATTTGACTGATCGATGGGTTCAGTTGTCCAGCCTGGGGGAAAGGGCTGATGAAACACCCAGGGGGAGAAAAACAGGAACCACTCCAGCCTCTCCATCCTTTCGCTCTCCTCATCTTTCCATCTCTTTCTGCCTCCCCTGGTTTCCCTCCCTGGAGACTGGTGGCTAGTATTACGGAGTCATAGCCTGCAGCTCTTCCTGTGAGGGTCACATTGGGTTGACTGAGAGGACTGGAGGCCGAAGGGAAATGAAAGCAGGTTCTTCCCGAAGGCTCGTTATTCAACACAAACACAGGAAGGGCTGCAGCTCTCCCAATTTAGCTGCTAAGTGCACGTGATCATTATGAAGCTGCGTTAGACTGGAGGGAGTCTTACAGCCAGTGTCATCAGCATACAAACGTCATGTCTGCTGGCTTACTCTGCATATTCTCCGTGTGTTCTACAGTATATGGCTGTCGATCTTGTGTTTCTATTAAGTGTTAAGTGCAATCCACGAAGCCCATACATGCATTTGATTATTAAATAGAAATGTTGCCCTCTATAACATGACATTTAGTCTCGTATTGAGTCTTAAAATCTTATTTAAAAAAATATATTTTTACAAGCGCCAACATTGTGAAACCAGGCAGAAAACGGTGAGACGAAAGTGACATTATCTCTGCTGTTCTTAGACACATCGACGCTTTGAAACAATACAAATATTTTATTTGTACGCCTTGCTGTGCACATGTATGTTTGTCATTTAAAACTACACGAAGGCAGATGAATCTCATAAAAATAGAGTGTCGAGGAGACTGAAAGTGAGAGGAGAGACAGAGTCTCTGTAATGTCAGCGCCGACAGAGACGTCAAGAAGCTTCCACATGTTTCTCTCTGCAGCTGTTTGGCTCCGCATCCATTTACTGCGTTGCTGCAATGCTCTTTCTCCCTCTTTCTCTCCTCCTTGTTGGTGCCTTCACCTTTCTCTGTTTCACCTCTCCTCCATCCCTCCACACTGTTAGGGGGTGATCAATAAAAAACACTCTGAAGATATGATGCATTGCCTTTGTAGTGCAAATTGTACAAAGAGGACTACATGAGGAGAGCAAGTGCATTGATGTGCTCTGTATTTATATCCTGATCTAATTAGAGCCTATACAGCAGATATGGCTCCATGACTAGCTAACATCTCCTGTTCTCAATGAGCCCTCTTTATCTCACTCGAGCACACTTCACAAGCTGTTACTCTGTCTCCTCCAACATCCATGTTAGTTCATCATAAGAGAGTTCACCACCGGCATGTATTGGAGAAGCAACTAAATATGTACAGGTTATTGTCTCAATAAAAAAATGATACTGACAACTTCCCTGGGGAGGGTATTGACAAGCGGCTCGCATGTTACGAAAGCTCGCCGACCCCCTCGGGGGACAGCTGATTCACTCAAAGCTGGTAAAACAAAAACAAAAGCCCAGCGGAAAACAGAAGTACCAGAGCCCTTCATGTCAAGCTACTAAACCATTTGTCACATCATATTATGTGCTTATGACAAACTGTCTCTGTGCGCCACAGCTGTGGTGATGAGCACCACTGCCCACTGTTGACAGCGCTGAATGCATTAAGAAGTGTGCTGAACGTAACTGTGCTGACGACAATTCACCACAGAGGGTGTAGAGAGGAGAGACTCGCATATGTTGCCCTCTTAAAAGCGGGGCTGTTAGTTTACCTTGAGGAGCAGTAAAATAAAAATGGCATAATAACCAGGACACCACCCTCGTCCGGCCAGTTATCATAAGCATAAATCCTCCTTATCGTCGCTTCCAACAGTCGGCACGGCCGAGAGGAGCGGCAACAAAATTAGAACATAATCTTCCCGAAGGGGGCGAGGCGTCGAGAAGACTAGATCAATAACGCTGAGGATTCGTGCCAGAAGTGGAGATATCTCCAGATGAAAGAAAGGTGAACGTCTCCGGGCAGTTCCGACACAGCAGAGGGTTGTGACCTTACAGCGCAGGCTCATTTTGATTGTGGCTGGGTTTAATAAAAATCTGTTTAAAGAGAAAGCAGACTATTCATTAGTGTTCCAACCTACAGCCACGGTGGACACCTCTGACCTTTCCCTATGCTATACAAAGCCACATATATCTTAATACAACTGCAGGCCTATTTGCTCATGCACAAAATTGAATAACTGACCTGCCACCACCTGCTAATGTCTTTGTGATTAATACGTAGGTGTGTGTGCGTATAAAGTTAGCGTCTGTGCCACGACGCAGGGCCTGCTCGTCATGCTCGGCAATGCATCCAGACATCAATACAGCGTCCACAATGACATCCCTCCAGAGAGCCTTGGCCTCAAGATGCAATGAAGCATGAAAGAGAGATGAAGCAAGACAAAGACGGAAAGTAGGGAGAGAACAAGAGGGAAGGAGCGAGTGTGTAACAGAGCACAACATTGGGCGGGGGGGGGGGGGGGGTAATTACCCGGTGATGGGTGATAAAATGACACAGGAAGAAACAGAAGTCTAGAAGGTGTTGCATGCTAATGCTTGTTACATCCTGCAATCTACATCTCGCAACAATGGGCGGCTGCGATTAAAAGCCGTTTTACCACCTGTGCACAGCCGATTAAACACAACTGCACATCAGCAGAACTTCAGAACTACAAAGTTACAGCCGCATTTCCCAAAAAAAAAGAAACGGTCACCTCTGCTGGGTGACAGAAAATGTGCTCGTGGTCGTTTGTCACTGCCTTAATGTGACAACAGTGCAACGATTCTGTCCGAACTACAGAAATCCAGTGTGGTGGTGACAGGATTAGATACTGACTCATGGATTTGACTCGAGTCTGAATAGTTGGAAGACGACACAACGATAAGAATGGGGGATGAATAAGCCAAAGGCTCTATTAAACATTTGCAGGAAAACAATAAAACCCAGCTGAGAGGAGTTTATCCTCGCACAAGAGAATGTGCTCGATTCCTAAATATAACCCACCAATGACAGCAAAGACCGCACCCAAGTTGACAGTAAATGAAAAATAGAACTTAACCGCTGTATTGTGAAGGAGTAAACAGCGCAACATAGGGCCAAGATATGTGTACATCAAGCATCCGTGCCGCAGCAGAGGATGTCCTAATTAGGCCTCAGCAATATTTTAGAATAAGTGGTTTCTTTGTGTGCTCGTTTGGCATCATGACATGGCCGCTTTATCCATCAGGGCTGAAGGGAAATGTACTCGAGTGTATGTGTACTGCCTAATGTCAGACCACTTCACCGCGTCTTGAACGATGAAAGTCTTTTCAGAATGGAAGCTGTCGCTAACAGCACTGACGCTTGACATTTTGAAGCAGCTTTCATTAATTCTTCCTGTTCACGTCAGTCCGAAAGCTTCTGTTTTGCCTGTTCTTCAAAAGGCAACAGCAGCTGTTTTTTCCCCGTCTATTTACAGCCCCGCAAAGATAAAAATGAAAAGGAATGTTTTCCTGTTTGCATTTGGTGAACACAGACTACCCACAGTAGTGCGGGTACATACGTATGTATGCGAGAGTCTCTTTAATGATGAGCAACCTTGAAGTATCTCTAGTGCTGTTTCACAAGCTGCTCATCCACCAGCAAGCAGAAAACCAGCCAAAAGAGAAGGAACGGGAGGTGAGAGAGAAGTAAAAGTGTTAGTGGGGATTAATTAATTGAAGATGATTAAGGATGTGGCTGTCTCTCCGGGGACCAGCAGAGGCCTTCTCTCCCATCCATCAGCGGCTCTCAGTCCCTAAACTGGCAGACTGGCGGTACAGTGTGGATGGACATCGCTTCTTAAGCACTGATCATTCATCACTCCGCTGAGATGCGATAAAGTCAAAGAAAGTTTCAAAGCTCTGCTGATGAGACACTGTCAGGAAAACTTAATTGAGGCGCGCGAGCGAACTGACGAGGCGGTGAAGAAAGCAGCCCGAAGCAACATTCCACTACAAGCAGACATTTATTTCAGACAGAACAACAAGATGCCTATTTCCTGACAATCATTAGAAATGCCTTGGAACGGAATTAGATTCATCAGTATTGTTAAACCTCTTTCATTATTAATGGGCGAATAGTTTTCTCAAATCATCAGTTAATCGTTTGGTCTATGAAGAGAAGGAAACAGTCAAAATAAATGCCTCGTGTGTCTTTTCAGAACACAATTGAATTCATTTAAACGTCTTGCTTTGTCCAGCCAACAGACCAAAACTTCAAAATATTCAACGACTAACTGTCTGCTGATTCAACTCTAAGCTCCTTTGCGTCCTCTTTTCATCAGCAGCCAATGAGATGGCTTTCCCTCCCATGTCTCGCTCTCTGATGTTATGTAGGTGAAAATGCCGACGTTTGTCTCACTGCACTGAAAAGACAAAACACTGTGCTGTCAAAGTAAAGTGAAATACAGACATTCCCGGGATGGATGGGAGATTATCTGAGTCCAACGGCCTGCTGTCATGGGAGACTTAGCTCCCACTGTGGTAGACTAATCTCCCCCGTGCTCGCAGTGCTACAGACAGCGGCGGATATATTGTGCTTCTGTCCTGCATCGGTATGCCGTGAAGCACTGCAGGGGATACATGGAAGGGATTAGCTTGAGTTAAAAATGTAATACAGGCTGGTGCGGCGAGAGGAAATCACCTCTCTGTCTGGTCTTTGTCTGCATCACAGCTGTGGGGGGGGGTCGACAGTTCATAGGAAGAGCAGGCAGCGGAGGTATAGTTAACCTCTGTGCGCTGCATAATGTCTCGTCAGTACCTCATGGCAAGATAATAGTTTGACACTCTGGTTTTGTTATCCATTATGTCTCCGTGGGGTGAGTGCAAACGTGGGGGAAATGGAAATAAATCATCATTACTGTTGGTACTAACCTTGGCCTTGCCGGTGCTCTGTAGAATGTGGACCAGCGCACACGCCATCTCCTCCTTGTTCTTGACGCTAATCCCGGGCTCGAGCACCGAGCAAAGCAGCATGTAGTTGTTGGTGGTGTACTCGGCAAACTCCTTGTACATCTCCATGGGAAGGATGTTCATACTCTGATAGCGTGCCTTGATCCTAATCATGGGCCCGGACATCTTGCCCTTCGGGGGGGTGGGCGTGCTGACGGGATACCACTTCTCCATAAACTGTCGTCCGGTAACCGTCGCGACGGGGATATTGACGAGTCCAATGTAATTGTTTTTATCTTTCTTCTTCTTCTTGTCCGTGTCTTTGTAGAGGTGGGCCGTGACGCTTTTGACAGCGGGCAGGTTGTTGAACTCAAAGTGCTCTCCCCAAAAGACATTGTCGGTCTTGAGTTTGCAGGTGGTGCGGGCGTAGAGCGAGTCATCCAGACAAAGCTCGCAGAAGTATTTCTTTTTGGCCGGCAGGTCCTTGGCCTCGATGATCCAGAGCCGCAGCAGGTTCTCCACCCGGCGACTGTTGTCCTGGAGAGGATGATGGGACGTGGTTTAGAAAGGTCAACAACATCCTCACTGGAAACTTTATAAGAACAAAATATATATACAGTAGTTCAAAATGATAGTTTCAGTGGGAAACTTATCTGGTAAACCAACAACCTAAATGAATGAAATGTCTCCAAATAAATGAGATTTAAACGAGAATCTGCCTCAAACCCTGGTTTTGAAGTTTCTCCATTTTAAATGACGTAAACAATTCATTAAGTACTTCAATCATTTCAATTGAAAAGCTTTTCTCTGCTGCGCTTGCGGTAGCTAAGAAACCTCACTCCTACATTATTATCCCACAAAGTGCTAACCCATTCTTATGTCATCATTTGATATTGCCAAGAGTCGGGTGTATTTTTGGCCCTTTTATTCAGATTGCCTTGACAACTACCTCTGAAGATGACAAGAGGAAACGAGGAGCAAATAATTAGATTATTAGAGAGAAGAGCCTCTCACAATCACAAGGAAGCAGTTGAATGTTTGAGATACCGGTAGCTGTGCTGGAGACAGCTCAACAGTGTCTGGATGCCTTTTATACGTAACATAATATAAAATCATTCTTCTGTGTGTGTGTGTATATTTCTGTGGTTCTACATTCATCACACTATCGGGTGTTTCTGAACTCTGAAATGTAATTTTGTCTTTAATGGTGTGTGTGTGTGTGTGTGTGTGTGTGTGTGTGTGGTTCACTTAGTATCTGCATCAAGTGGGAGCAAAATGTCGAGGCGATGTAATCAGTATTAATAACGCGTTGTCAGTTGTGTTATCAATTTTCCAAATTTCCCGCTGTTGGTTGCAACATAACTCCCTCCTCTAAATCAAGGTGCTCAATACCTTTAATTCGAAATTAAACTTTGCATTATGACACACGGAAATGTATTTATCCAGCCCTCAAAGATGATACCTCTGTAAATGGCCTATTATCATAATTACCCACAATTATAACTTCCACACGAGCTGAATTGTGCAGGTTTAGCATTTAGACTACCTCGTTTCATTTACATTGATTGCATATCTGGCAAATAGGCATTGAAAAATCGCTGAAAATATTTTCATTCCCTTTGTTATTTGATATTTCTAATATAATCATCGCCTCCTCCTCCCAAGCACCAGCGACAGAAAACAGAGACTCCAGGGCGAGGTAACAAATACCGACCTGTGAACCACAAAGTCAAACAGGTGGAGCCTTGCGTGTGTTCTGCCCTGTCAGTCTGTGTCCTCTGTCATTGGAGATCATTACAGATGTAATGTTCTCCAGGAGCAAAACATGTTGATCTATTTAACAGAACTCCAAAGACTTCATTATGTAGTTCCAAAGAATCAGGGTATCTCACTCCAGTTTTGATGTTTGCCAAAAAAAACATTGCGCCGCATCTAATCTCTCTAAATTATGGAATAATTAAAAAACGCAGCGCAAAGACGGAGCGAGACAGAAATAACACCTCCCTGCCAAAGAAAGCTGAGGAGAGGGAGGACTCCAACGTTACAAAGGAACTTTCTCTTATCCAAACTTGTAATTAGCGAGTCATTTTCTAAACAATGACAGATGAAGGAGCGATGAAGACGCCGTGAGACGGGGGACTAGTTTCTTGGCTTGGACGTGTTTGCCGCTCTGCCTCTGCCACAGCTGCGTTTTTGTGTTCGAGATTACAGATGGCATCATCGGTGCTCAAGAGAAAAGCACTTTGGGGCTCTTGGCGCTCCTCGCCGCAACCTCCGTGTCCTCTGTATCCTCTGCGCGGGACGGTGCACTGCCGGATGTGAACACGTCAGGTTGCATTTTGTTTGCGTGAAATTGCGACATAAATGTCAACACCATGTAGCTCAGCTGTCTTCATCATAATCAATGTTGCACAGTGTGGTTTGGAATTGTGACACTTGTACACAAGCGCCGATTGCTGCACACAGTCTCGTCCCACCTACTGCGTGTTTACCTTGTTGGGTTGTACCGCTCTCCTCAGATTCTCCATCCATTTGTCTCTCTCGGCTGACGAGCGGCACGAAAAACATTTGCTTCCTGTGGAGGTGGTGACCTACAGCCGCCACACAGAGGGAGAAGGAAACCGAAACGCTTTAAACATCAAACTCCGTGCATAACAATGACAGGGAATGAGCCGAACAGAATGTTTTGCTAAACTTAGTTCTAAAGTACCCTTTTGTGTCCGACAGCAAAGAAGCTTAGCAAACAATACAACACAAGGATATGAGGAGACTGAGGATGACTTGGCAGTGTGGAAGAATGACTGAGCGGTGAGAATGGACAGAGGAGAGAGAGAGATGGCTGCCCGGCAGGCTGGATGATGACTGGATAATTCAAAAATGCACAGTGGGAGAGAGAGAACAGAGAGAACAGAGAGAACAGAGACAAAGAAACAGAATGATGTAATGAGCAGGATAATAAAAAATGATTAGTGGAGTTTTTTGGTCTCTACGGTAAACAGTGGAGGATTGAGCAGTACGTTTCTGTCACCCTGAGTCTCCCTAGCTACAGCTACTAGCTACAGCTACTAGCTACAGCTACATGTATGCAAGTACGTGTTTGTGCACATTTGGCAATTTGTTGGAAATGACTCCAGTCCGGTGATGATCGTGCCTGAAACAAATTACCGCTGTGCTTCCGTTCCATTTTCTACAACCAGAGAAATATAACCACTATCGCTCGCTCCTGTGTTTCTTTAACACAGAACTGCAGTCTGCATCTGAACCTCTGGTTATAATTGGCCATCAGCAGCTAATCAAGAACAGGACTGTCAATAGAGATGTGAAGTGAGAGGAGCAGCTGGATCCGGATTGTTCCCAGCTGTTACTTCTTTTTATTATTGAAATGGTAATTCTGCACTATTTTATGACATTACATGCAGGAAATGAACAGAACTTTTACTTACGGATTGCCTGAAATAACTCCACACAGTAGCAACACCAGATCTATGGCTGTGCAGGGCCAGTAGTGGGAACGTTCTGGAGCATTTGTGTGTGTTTGTGCACTGTATGCGCGCATGTGTGCCTCCTCACCTCAAAGCAGTAGTCCTGCCCGAGGATGCTGCTGTGAACAGGCTTGATGACAACCTCGTCCTCCATACTTAGGTCCAGGGCTTCCACAGCGCTACTGGGGCTGAGCAATGACTCATGGGAGCGAGACTCCTTCAGCCTTGGCATCAGATGAGATCTAAAGAGTGTCAAAGGAGAGAAAGAGAGAGAGAGGAAAAGGGTGAGATCTGAGTCACCCTGCAGAGCCCGAGTAGAGGCAGTGAGAGAGCGGCAGCATATGCACGGCGTGTATTAGCGAGCGCTCATGGTGAGTGTGAAGGAAGAGAGTGAGAGAGATGATGAAGAGAGGATGCTCCACTTGCCTCAAAGTCAGCGAGTCCTCGGCGTGACGAGCTCTCGCACACGGTATCAACACATGTTCGTGCACCCACTTCTACGCTGACTCCCTGATGGATGCTTTGCGCCTTCTCATTTTCAACTTGAAACATGGATGAATGAAAAAAACGCCTGAAAGATTTGAGTCAAGCTGCGCTGCCAACCAATCGCAGACTGGAACCTGCTTTAAATAGGAGGCAATTCCTGCCATTGATTATCGTTAATGGTCGCGCTGTGAAAGTTTCCGTGATGTGATAATGCTTCACAGTGATGAACCGCTTGCTATCTCTTTTGTGGAGCCTCGTTTAACAACCACTCGCCAACTCACAACCCTGTCAACTCTTCTCCGTTGCACATTGACAGGAGCTCAGAGTGCACTTTTGCAAAGTGTTCAATATTCTGACAGAGACGACCCCGAAGCCTTATTCTTGGCAATTTTTTATAGCCAGGGAGGATTAGGAGACAAACATAAGAGCTTTCCACTGTTTGCTGTCGCCCTACTTTCTGTGTTTTCATAAGAGTTAGTTAGTGAATGGCTGTCACCGGGAAAGAGCAAACGTGTGTCTCCATGCGGTGTGTATATTTGCCCATTACCGCATTTGATCCACATTATTGAGCTTCATATTGAGCCCTCACGTTGAGCTCTTATTCAATAATAACCAATTATGTTGAAGTATGTTATTCTGCAACATGTCATGAAGTCAAGTAACCGTAAGAAATCATTAGAAACATACTTATGATGCGTTATAATATGCTTACACAATATTTCGGAGTGCTACAGCTCTTGGTGCTGTTGCGTTTCTACCAACCAGTCAGGCTCACAGTGAATAAAGCTAAATATGCTAGCGAGGGCTGTAAGCAGCGACACAAACATCAGCCCCTGAAACTGGCAGGACGAGGAAGACAGAGGGTCAATTGCTCGCGTAATGAGAGCGAACATTCTGTTAGTAGTGCCCTCTATGGACGGCTTACACACTAATCCCATGCATGTGAGTAGGCCAGTGTGTGTACTGTACATCTCTTCTGTTGCAGCCCTTTGTACAGTCAGCCAGCTTTGTTGTCGAATCCACTGTCCAGTGCGAAGTGGATAATGATCTGGACTCTCTCTCTCTCGCTCTCCTTTTTATCTCTATCATAACACACACATTTCATCATCTGAAATAAATGAGAAAAAAAATACACGTGCAAACGCCTCAAGGATAGCTTTGCATGTGAGAATCTAGTTTTTCAGGAGCTCCGAGCCTTTTCCAAAGCACAGCTGCAGAGGAAGTGTGTTTTGCACCTAGCCCTGCTTTGTGATTGGCTGACTGGGTACCGGGCAGAACACAGAGCGAGTCAAGTGAGCGGAGAGGAGGGGAAACAGAGGTTTTCTACGTGGGATGTGCTGTTAAGAGACAGGTAGACACAGTCCCTGAACCTGGCACGATGATGCTTCTATGACTCACAAAGAGACTCACTGAAAGGAGAAAAAAATGAATCTGGCAATGCTACACACACGGTCAAACATTTTAATGAACTGGTAGCATATATGTTTTCTATATTTAGAATATAAGGAGGCATGCCAGTGTTCTTCATGTGAAAATCAACTTGAACGTGCAGTCAGTGCAGCTCGCCAAAAGCAACATCCTCTGGAGTAATGTTCTACATGATCTGAAGATAAATTGCGGCTGAGAGAGGAATGCATCTTCTAAAAAAGGAATATACTTTGCTCCGCTATTATGGTTTTCTTTTTTCTCTCGGCATATCATATTAGCCCATTAGTGTCAGTGGGAATGGTGGGAGACTGTGAAAGTATGAATTGATGTATAATAACGCTGCCTGTCATCTGTACGGCGCTGTATTAAATTGTACTGTAACGTGTAATTTACAGCGTATTGTCAGCCACTTTGTATTAATGACAACGAAAAAAACTGTCTTGTCGTGTGAAATCTGCTCATAACTTCTACATCCCCCAGTTTGGCACACTGTTCATGTCGGTCGCTGCAAATAACAGCTGGTATTAAAAGCAGAGCATGCTGTCGTCGTCTCCTCGTCTCCTCACTTCTCCTCTCTTTTGGTTACCTTCCCCCAACGTCGTCTATTCTCAGCAAACGTCCTTCTACGTCCTTGATAATCCTCCATTACTCTGCCTCCATTTTTTATCCTGTCTGCCTCTCATTCAGAGTGTTTACCTGATGTGTGTGTGTGTGTGTGTGTGGGGGGGGGGGGGGGGGGGGGAGTATAGTTTATGTTTGGAGGATTCTTTCCCACCCTCTGGTACACATCGTTCCATCGCACTCTGTTCTTATTTCACTGTGATTATCTGCCTTCCCCTCTGTTGGCCACCAATCAATCTATCTCTTCCTCTTCTGGATGTCATGCTGGGCCACCTAAATATTTCAGAAACTATATCCAGGAGATACTCAAGGCTCTAATAGACCAGACACTTCCAGACACACAGACTCAACCACACAAAGCCCTGTAGTAAAATACATAATTGAACTTGCCTGATACGCCAACTGTTCCAGCTCAGCCGAGTTTAGAAACATTTCAGCAGAAATAATAGGATTTTCTGGCATTCACCCAAACGTTTTTATGCATAACTTTTAGTCCGAAACGAGAAGGCATGACCAATGACCTTGCATGAGTTAGTGTTGCCAAGTTACCGGTTACATTTAGATTTTTTTTATCACTCGAACGCCTTCTCTGGCTGGTGATGTAGGTATACGTTCAGTATTTACGAATTTATGTGCCTGCATCAGTCCAAATCCTATCATGCACTGTGCCCTGCTGGGGTTCAATGGAAACTCAGTTTGGAGTAACAGAGTAGGAGTAGAGCGGAGTAATGGATTGTGAGTGAGTCCGGGCTGCACCCAGCGCGCTCCGTCCCTGCATCCTGTAAAGAGAGTTGATCTGATAGCCTGTCTGGGATCTGAAACCTCGGGCCCATGTAGGCATCAGAGCACTTAGACTCCTAACACACTGACTTGATGGCGAGCCGGCTAAACCACAAGGGACTATATTTGTACTGATAGCTCAAGATAGGCTGGATTAATGTACTGCAAGTCCAAACAACGGCGCTTTGAAAAGTCCACACCTACTGGGTTCCTGCAAGCGTATGCATCATTTCACTACAATTACATGACACAACAGTTGGAGTGCACGTGAAGTGGTGTTAATCTTCACAGAAACATAATAACCTCTTTAAGTTTGTGCTTCCACTCATGTTACTAGAACAACCAACATGCAAAATTACCTTAAATGGCCAAATCTTAAGCTTCTGACATAACCAAAACAACAAATACTCCAGTTAATGCTATAGCATTAGGCAGCCTGATGTTAAGTCTCCTTGCTAATAGTGTTTTCTGTGGTAACTGCCCTGCACAGTGTTTACACAGCATTCTGCGGTGCTGCTAGACCAGCATTTAAACCAATCGATACGCCTTCCGCTGGCAGACTGGCACGGCAATTACTTGTTAATAATGCTCTCTACCAAACAAACACATGACCACTGTGTGCAAATAGGCATGCAGATCAACAAGCAGAGCCGGGCAAAGACATACAGGCAGGCAACTAATTGCACTCGCAAATTTGTCTCGTTCCTGCCGAGTAGGGGGTGTGTATTGATACACACGAGCGTCACGATGTCATGTTTTGTGATGCTGTATTGATTCTCAAAAACAATATGGATTTTTAATGAACAGGTTTCGTGCAAAGATTCGGGGCAGACAGCGGGAAGGATGAACTTATTGTAAGTGGCTTTAGTGTGAGCGCTCACTGAATGGTTTGAGTATGTAAATGAATATTTAGCACCAGTTTGTGCCTCTCGTGTATTACCACAAATATAAATGTAAAATAAATAACATGAGTACGGACACATGAAGTAGAACTGACAACGCTTGGCAACCCGACGAGGTTTGATAAGACCTGTAGCACAGCGGTTAGGCAAGTGGTTTTGCAATCGTGTGCTCGAGATGAGGTTGCAATACATTCGATACGTTTTCATCATATTCGTATCCCTGTAGAGTCTCAAAATTCATTAACTCCTCACAGCTGGCTTGGTTTGTAGATGGGGCTCAAATAAAAAAAAAGCTCTCGCAAGCCAGCAACACCAACCGCTCTGCAAGCACCTGGGCCCCTGAACTCAGACATCAAAGCAGGAAAAAAAAAAATCACAGTTAACAACGAAACATGTACCGCTCGCACACATCACACAGCGGTTGGCCGACCTCGATTATGAACCGCGTGCACTGCAGAGACAGGAAACCGGACAAATAAGCCATTATTCATGCGTCAAGCATCACGAAATACAGTGTCCATTATAGCTTTGGCGCTGAGTCAGAGGGAAGGACCACAGACTGCGATGAAACAACGGCGTGTCTGTCACACTGCAGAACACTCTGTCACGGGTCTGATCGCTCATTTGATCCAAGCAGATGTGGTAAGTCTTTCTCAGTGCTTGATGGGAATAATGAGCCACTGTCACCACAATCAGCGAGTGAATGTTCCTGCCGATTCATGTCTCTATTTCGCATTTTTATTCAGGCAATACGACGGCATTAGAGTTTTTGGGTAACACCGTGAAAATCGATGTTTCTGTGCATCAACCTGCCATCTGACGGTTGTCATCTGCACTGGAGTGAACAGTAGCGTGATGGGTAGCGGCAGAATATAGACAACCAAACAAACATCTGGCCCACAGCGAGAGGCAGAAAGAGGAGGGATCCTGTCAGACGCTGCCGGTGCAGAACGGCGAATGTGAGAGCTGAACCACTGACATGTGGCTACAGGCCTTGCAGCCCGAAAACACCAATCAGGGAGGCCAGAAGATCCAGTCAACACAACAGCAGAGAAAAAATGTCATTCACTGTCGAAGGCAGACAGAGAAAGAATGATCTCTGGGGGGATGAAGGCAGACGTTGAGGTTTGCGAGTGAGTGAAGTGAGCTTGGAGACGCAGCCGCTAATGTGACAGCTTTTAAGTTAAATTCCAATAACCCCTAAAGGGAAAATTGCCACACATCACACTCAGACACTCTGAATAAAAAAAATCCCCTCTCTGCTCATCCAAGCGCGACCTCTTTGAGTCCTGATTGGCTGCGTCGTACGGCCATGAAAGCGCTAACAATGAGAGCGAAAGGGAAAACATAAAAAAAAAAGTGCATTTAAAACAGATGGGTAATGTAGATGAGTGGGCGCAGTCTAGTCCACGTTGGTCCACATCCAGTGCATTAGTGCTTTGCGGCACCTGTGCTGGTCGACAGCGTCGGCTCTTTAGGCTTAGGCTCTTACAGTGCCAGCGGTCTAATGCACACAAGACAAAAGAGAGATTATGCTGGGAAGAGCGAAGAGGGAGACTGCCCCAGGCATCGCTGCACCAAACAAGGTGAAGCTATGGTGTGACCACCTTTGTGAAGAGAAACAAGAACCAGTTAGTGCCATAGATGGGAGCACACATTGGCCAAAAGTACAGGAGGACAAAGAGGGCCTTTCATTTACAGGGAGGAAGGAAGCTTTTAAAAGGCAAGAATGGGACACATGCAAACACACCCTTTTCACTAAACAAACACATAGGAAAGGAGGGTGTTAGCGTTAGCATCTCCTAAATGATCGGATCCTCTGGGAGTCTAGTTTTAGGAGTCTGAAGGGATGCCTGACTCAGAGCACTGGCAGACACACTAGATTGTGGGGAAGTTTGGCTGCTAACTGAGATCAGGTGGTTGGAGAACAACTGTTGGGAGAGCCAACGCAGCCACTGAGCCAGGCTGCAACGCGAACACGCAGATGCAACGGCTTGATTACAGCGAGAGTCCCCGCTAGGCTGGGAGGGTAATTCAGTGTAACATCTGCTAGGACACTCACTGCAGGAGACCAACACGGAGCGCAGAGGAGCTGCTCTGGAGCGGGACCGGCGTCGGCTCTGAAGTCATGTGCCGAGTGAAAAGAGAGCGGAACAGCTGGCCGCGAATACAACCACTGGACAGGGGAGATCACAGTAGCAGCTGCAGCACACAGCATGCCAATTACCTGTGATCATCTGCGAGGACTTTTTTTTTTACATTTGTGGTGATTTCCTGGCTGTGTTGGATTGGATACATGTAGTATATCCTTCTTATTCATATTTATTTCCCTTATCCCAGATGAGTTGAAAGAGCCAAAAGTGAAAAAAGGGTCATTAGAGGATATTGTGTAGCTTCTCCAGAACAATGGACTTCGTTTCGCCGAGAGCAATGTGTGTGGGTGAGTCCACAGCTCTACTCACTGTCACATCGGGGGGGTGAGTCGATCCAAATAGGATAGCCAGAACATCGCAGTGTAAAGAGAATGTATAATGAGGTCAAAGGTCGAACTAATGAGTAACTCCTTAAGTAGCAACTATGGTGAGACGGCAAAGGTCAACCGTCATGCTAATGACGGACGGCCATCTGGGACCTCACCAATGCAGTAGTATTGATATATTGATTTAATCAATGCCCTTTATGGGACACAAAGGGGGGGGGGGGGGGGGAGTCATCATGATCGAATATGACTGTACTGGAATACACACACATTTGTTCTTCAGTCAAGCGGCCTGGTGGAATACTCCGTCTCATGACTTCATGTCCCTGGCCTAGAGTGACTAGTCGCCCACACACATTCACACGCGAGTGGTATCCCCCCCCCCCCCCCCCCCCCCCCAAGCAGTAACCAACACTCGCCCACACAGAAGACGCTGCCGCAACTGAAACAGGGGAGTGAAATATGATCGTGGCAACAATGTCTTCTTTTAAAATGCCTTTGCCTTTCGTACAGAAATGCCTCACATGACGGATTCATAATCGGTTGCACTGAAATGTCATATACTGTGAGGTACTTGTGGGACAAAATATATTATTAATTTATCGCATTCTACTTTTGTTGACTTTTGCTGATCCATTATTTTTCTTTTACTCCGTCTCACATAATTCACTACAATTCACTTTTTCCCTCATTTGGACCAGTCCGTCAGCGCTCTATATATGTGTCGTATATTTTCAACAGACCAACAGCGCCAGAGTTTGGACAAAGTACAAAGCAACAGCACCATAAATGTTTTCGTTTAACTTACACGATCAATAGTATGAGGTCTGGTGAAGTCATGGGCTTGGAATTGATTATTTCCAAAACCAAGCAAAGCGAAATTAACTACAAGCAATATCATATATTACACTATTGATTTTTGCTTATGACTAGATATATTCTGTATTATTTATCATTAAAAGGTGTGCCACAAACTGCACTTCAGACTGCGCAGGAACAAAATGAATGCTGCACAAGATTTGAAAATAGGAATAATTAACTGTGAACAAATGTTGTTGTAGTCACGCCTGACTGTTATAACCGTTATAACAGTTATAACACCGTTATAACTCTGTAAAATCACAACATCTTTCATACTTTTCGCTTTGTAATTCAAATTACCTCTGACCACCATTTCCGCTCAGCACACTCATTAATTCTGCACTAAAATACCACAGCAGAGAGGAGATCAGGGCAGTGGTAGAAGACGGAGGCAGAGATAATAAAGTTATCATCATAAGACAGTGAAAACGCCAGCCTAATTGAGCCGATGTCTGCCCAATTAACGGACTTATCGTCTGGCTTCGGGCCAGCGAGCCTTAATGTTAAACCCTGTGGGCAGCGAGGTGTCAGGCTGTCCTTCGACAAGAGAATACGACTTGACTAGAGAAGAGAAACCATGATTTCCTGAATCAGAGACGCTGTTATACTCTAGATGTCATATTAATGATCCCCTCCCATAGCACGCACGCACACACACACACACATACAGACAAATACATGTTTTGCACTCAAGAGTCTAACATTTCCTATTTTTTTATTCCATCATTGATTTGTCATTTAATCGGAGCAATATAGGTATGCCTTAATCCCAAAGCTTCACAGCGACAATAATAGACGTTTAGAGGCAAGACAGCGGGTATGACTCAGCTGTGAGATTACTCAAGGCCCGCCAGGGTCACGGAGAGTGTGTGCATCTGTGATCATGTGTATATAGGCCAGACGAGAAGGATTGTAATTCTACTTTTTAGCACAAACTGAAGAAAATATAAATTAGTTACAAGCAAGAAAGCTTTTTTTTCCTCTTGAACTCTTGCATAACTGTTAAGTGCTTGGGGAACTGATAACAACATGGGCAAAGCAGTAGAAGAGATGAGGAAGTGTGCTTTTCACTCCTGACCCTGAATATTCAGACGCCCCTGTGGCATTGGACAAAGAACGCGGCAAACACTTAAGTTCACGCAGAGAAAGAGGGCAGAGACTTTTTTCCCACACAAAACATGGAAAAACAACATCAAAGCTGATCTCATGCAAACACTACTCTTCTTAAAATAGAATACACGTTTAGTCGTTACATTTTTATTATCACCAGATTTAGCCAGGTGAAATATCTTTAGCACATAATTGGTTCTAAATTGAGAAGCGTACTGTCAATACCGGGATCATAGTTGCGCACTAAGCCGTAGATTCACCTCTGGCACTGAATAGTTTTCATGTTCAAGTCTAAACGTGTCCTTGTTTTTCCCTCTGCGCCGTTCCTCTCCAACTATTCAGATGTACTTTGTCCTTTCTGCTTTTTAATCAGCTATCCTGACCTTTCTTTACAATCCTAATTCATACAGAAAAGTACTGTACGCCATTTGTGTGGCAAAGAAAAATAGTTAGATGAAGCCACAATGAACAGCCCTGAGTGAACCGTGGGTCGATGCAGAGACAGAGGAAAAACCACAGCGTGCAGCTGTGACCATCCACGGTGAATGAGGAATTTTAAAGAAAAAGACACTTACGATCTACTGAATATGTGAAACATGGTCCAGCAGCACCTCTCCAAGCTGGATTCCCCAAAACGCACAACTCCACTTCGGGTTGCATTCCTCACCGGCGGCTGGTCTCAGTGTTTTTTCCAGACTATTTTTGAGTCTCTGGGAACGTGGCTGGAGCCTCTGCCCTCTGAGCTAAACCACACCGCTCCCAAAGGATGTCTGTTGCTACTAACACACCCCTCTCCACATCCCATTTAAAAAGACAGCGCCGTTTTTTAAGGACAAGCCTGCCCATAGTCCAGAGGAACGTGACACAGTGAGGACGTTATGCATAAACACTATGCTCATGACATGGACTTATGAAGGTAAGAGTCAAGGGGCTGGATATGGAGCTTCAAAATAAAATACTTTATCAAATTCAAATAATACTACAATGTAAAGTCGACAAATTATCCTACAGAATATATCCTATAGCAAATAAGTGCTCAAATGTGCATTTATGGCACTAATGGTACTTTTTGGAAGGGCTTTTTTTTAACCTCCTTTGTCACCACGCTACTTTTATCTTCATGATTGTACATGACGCTTATAGTTTTGCTGTCGTATTTGTACAACAATGATCACAAAGTCATTTCCAGAGGAAAACATTGCAAAAACAAATGCTCACGACACATCTAATGTACAGTAAAGGACAGTGCTGACTCCTACTGTCTCCGTTCTTAGTAGGACAACAAAGAATTAGGCCAAAACAGCTGACAGCCTGATATGAAGTTATTTAGGTGCAACTGTCTGAGAAATATAGCAAATTCTATATTTTTTTTTTAGCTGAAGTCAGTCCCTAGGATGCGCAGCTCTTCTGTCATCATCAGATCTGTCTCCCCTGCTTTTTCTCACACTGACATAGACCCCGAGTTGGCAGCCAGGAAGTCAGCCTGCCTCCTCCTCCCACCATGTGTCCCCGTAGAGCAGGAAACAAAGGCTCAGCCTTCAGCACCGCACTCTGTGGGAAAATGCTGGGTCCTTGGCCGGAGAGATGGACTCCAGGAAAAGAAAAGGAAAAAAAAAGAAAAACCAGGGGAGGAGGGCACAAAAAAAACGGAAAAGAGGGAGCAAGAGAGAGAGAGGGAGAAAATGTGGCCGGCCATGGTTTAAGGAGGGAGCGCACTGCCAGATGTATTGTACGGTTGTTTTCGCATAGCTGGCGAAACAGTGAGTGAAGACTGATGTCACAGCTAAGACATGCTGTCAACAAACGCTTCCAAACTGATGTTTGAGCTGGTCACAGCTGGGCACGGAGCAGCTTCAGTACTTCCTATTAAAATGCTTTCTGAACGACAGGAGAATATTTCAGCTCAATCATTCACCAGAAATTGCATAGACGTCACAATGTGTATAAAGACTCAAGTGAAACTCTACAGGAGCCAGTGGACAATGGATTTCATTGTGCGCTATACAGTGGAGAGGTCTTTGCACCCCATTATAGACGGAGGGTTTTCTCCAGCTCCAAAACAATTTTAGTATCATTTGGGGAGGTGAAACCGGAGGAGGTTTAATGTACTTGTTCCCCCCCCCGATGCAGTGGATTAGAGTTGCTTGCTCTTATCACAAGTAAACAGACCTGCGTGCCTTGCTGTTCTGGAGAATGGCTGGGTAAAGGTTAACTACAAAGCCAAGGCCTGGAGACTAAACACTCAGGGGGGATTTCCTCATTCCTCTGGTCTGGGTCATGATAATATCATACCTCATAGGCTTGTTTGGAGTGCAACTGCGCCAAAATATAATGTAGGTGCACGCAAGGCTAATCTTTCTATGGGAGTTTATTTGTAATCACTGTGGCAGGAGAGGATAACAGAAAACTATCTCAATGTTTTCGTTTCCTGTGAATAACGAACAATAGCCTTCTGTACCGAATCACGTGGCAGCACGACTTTTACATCTCGCATGTGCATGTGAGCATTAGTTTGTGCAGATACGGTTTCCGTGCATGCGCACACGCACTCAAACAGAAAGTGTATTGGTAGAACGATGGGAATTTGTGAGAAAAAATCCATGTCAGGTGCGTACCAAGGTGTGTGTGTGTGTGTGGGCGGGGTATGCGCAAGATCATGAGCCAAGTGTACAGCAGACAGACAGCGTGGGTCATGAGAGAAGGTGGGAGAGACGGTCCCTGGAAGGCCTCGCCACTGAAAAGTTATTCCCCTGCCTATCCGCTCACCCGTTTAGAGGAGCACCACCTGCCTGCACCGAGGCACCGAGTGGGAGGAAGAGAGGGAGGGACGCGGAGGGAAATAGTCGGTGGATTTGGGCCGTTCCCGGCAGGCTTCAACAAGTCTGCATCGCAGAGTGGCAGGTGGCGAAATGGAGAGAGGGTGACACACGTTGGACAAGTAGGTGTTGATAGAGGGCCGGCAAGAACAGAGGGCAGAGGGAGAGGAAGATGAAGAGACTGACGGGATGGAGAGAAGAGCAAATTGAACTCGCATCAACGTTCCAGTGACTCAAGTAGAGAGGATATGGATATTACTGCAATCAGGAGGACGGCAAGATCGAGAATAATTTCTGTTACTGCAGTGAACGTGGGCTGTACGTGATAGTTTAATGAGATACTTCTGCTGTTAAATATGAAAGGTGATCCCTCCCATGAAGTGTATGGGCAATATGATGACATATACCGGTTTTGTCAAACGTCTATCCCTTTAAGATGTCTGGTTGTCTGAATCTAAAGACAGCGTCGCTCTGTCTCGAAGTGTAGGCACAGGAAGTGAAGTGAGAGGAAATGATACGCAAAGAGAAGCATTAGAGATCTTTCCCTCCATCACTCCATCCCTCCATCCCTCTATAGCCGGCCCTCCATTTCATTTTCGTAAAGCAGCTTACTGTAGAGAGACAGGCACGCAGATAAAACAGAGAGACGGGGCAGTGGCGTCAGCTCTTCTGCATGTTTGTGTAAAAGAAATATAAATATATATATAGACAGAGATAAAAGAGTACTGTATGAGAGCAGAAGGACAGAAAGAGACCTTTAGGACTGATGCTTGAGAGCTCTCCTCTCTTGTTGCTCCTATAGACTCTGCACTACGGCCTTCAGGGCAGGAAAGAGCGAGTGAGTGATTAAATTATTGACAACGTGCAACGCTGCCCTATCATGAGCATATGCTCGTCTTTCACCCGCTACCAGGCAGAGTTGAGGAGATCCAGAGCAACGTTGCTGAATGTCTTTGACGCAGCCTACTTACGACCGTCTTTCATTCACAACGGCGAGCTGGATTGAAGTCGATATTCTAACCTTCAATTTTGTCGACGGGCGCCACAACTTTCAAAGAATTAAAACTCACTGAATGCAAGGCCTTGGATATCGAGGCCCGTCCGTCTCTCTTCCTTTCATGCTGCAACTTCTTTTCAGATCGATCACTTTGACGAAAAAAAGTGCAGACGCTCAAATCAAGCATTTAAAGTGTGCTAAAAAAAATCACCAAATTTGGAGATACCTGGTATTCAGGACGGCAACAATACATTTGAAAATGTGCAAATTGCCTCAAAATAGATAACTATTTATAGACAACAAACAAGCAATGGTCCTGAACAAACACCCCTGCTTGCTTGGATGTTTGTATTTGTGTGGTCGTGAGTGAGTGTTGCTGATCGAGTGTTCCGACTGTGGCTGTTTCTCCGTCCCGTCCCCCCCCCTGTATGAACCCGCCAACGGTTCAGACCTATTGTCCCACGGTGGAGTGGCCCATGGGTGCGGCACTGACCCGCTCCTCCCTCCCTCCCCCCGTACGTGTGTCTGATCAAATGCTCTGCTCCACTTCACCAGCTCTCAGTAAATCAATGGACCTCACGGAGATGATCTATGACAGAGTAATTACACAGAGACGGAACAATGGAGAGACGGGGAGGAAGTAGCAGAAATATACTGTACAAAGCTCTGCATTGATTCTGGCCCTTCCCTGCAACACGGATATATCATGAATATTATAACACTATATTTCATGTCTTTATACATCAGTGTTGAATTTCATGAATTCAATTTTGTCCAGTGCATTACATAAGAACAGTCCAACAGCAGGATTTAAGGGCAAAGTCCTGGAAAAGGGAATAAATTCTGCATAAGAGGTTTAGTCCCCCAGAATAAACTAGTACACTAAATATTGGAAAATGACCAAGAGCAGACTGTCGGTCCCTTTTCGTTTCAGTCATCTTATGTGCTTTTCCCTTTCTCACAATGTTTGTCATCTCTCCATCTCACATTGGCTCTACCCATCTCCCCATCTTGTCCATGTTTAAGGCTGTGAAAATGACTAACGGCTCTATTTCTCGCTCTGCCATCCTTTCGTTCAGGCTTCTGGGATTGGAACATACTAAAACACGCGCTCGGGAACATATGCACATATCTGCATACAGCATGTGCACATGTACTAATGTGTGCAAAAACATTTGTTTGTACATGCAAACATATACAGAACCCCAGGCTGGGAGGTGGGGGGGGGCAGGAATCACACTGTTACTGCATATAAATACAGGCTGGCACAAATGCTTGGAGCGTAATATGTAGAAGTCAAGCTCGGTTTTTGTTCTTGAGGGCTCGACAGCACGCTACAATCAGGAGGACCACCGGCTGAGCTCTCACACTGAACCAGTTCTGCACACTGCAGTGAACAAGCTGCACAAAGCCATCAGACTGTCATCGATGTGTCTGCTAAACCAAAGATGGCTTTCTCCCGTGAAGCCATCACCGAGGAAAATACACGTTAGTGGGAATGCCGTTCTCCGGCAGAAACTGTTTAACTAAACTCTGCCTCCATTATGTGGCAGGGAGGTACGACTGCACCGAGCAGTTTGCTGAACGCCTCAGTGTTTCATCCGTTCTCTTAATGAGACACATTAAAAAACGGAATAACTCAACGAACTGGAATAACTTCATTATACTCGATGTGCGGTTGCTGACGAATTTCATGCATGTAAGTAGCATGTATAGTGAGATTCAAGTGTGAAACTGGGTACGGTGCGTTAACTGGGCCGCGGATGTTTGTGGGATAATCTAATCAGCGTCAGGAAATACATCGGAATAATCCATGCGTAAAGATGAAAATAACTCGCATGATAATGTGTACTGACTGACTTAATAGCGTCCCGTAAGATCACTTTGAATCTGAAATATAAACTCCCCGAGGCCTGGACGAAATGATGACTAACCGGCAAGATTATCCCGGAGACATTACAATGTATCGACGATGGAATGAGCTGTTGCTCTCCCAAACTCTCTATCCTCGAGACACACGGCTCTCTTTCTCTTTAGCCGCTGATAATTGCCTCCAACATACGGACCTCCACTGAGAATGACAGCCAAAAATCAGCCGGCTGACCTCAAAGCTTGGCCCAGTCATCTGATTTGTGTTAGCTGGCTGCCCTCCGTCACACAGGCCAGCTTTGTGTGATGTTGCTACATGTAGGTTATGGTCACCACTCGGAATCAAAACCCCATCTCTGTATTATCATCTCTGATGTTATATGTATAAACCCGATGTTATATATACACATCTATGTGTGTGTAATATATGCACCGCTCTGAATGAAAGCCCTTTGGGAGTTAAAAGCAATTATATAATAATGACTGAGTAACCTGGATGTACGCAGGGTGTAGTAGAGTGTGTGTGTGTGTGTGTGTGTGTGTGTGTGTGTGTGTGTGTGTGCGTTCAGGAGAGCAGTCTCCTTTACGTTGTCACTGATTGAGAGAAGCAAAGGAGGAGGACGGCACAGCTGAACAGCACACAGAGGCAGAGGAGCGTAAACAGCCTCAATGAAGCATCCTCTCGTCCACATTGCTATTCGCCGCCGCATGTAAGAACAGAAAAATATATACGACCTCCCGCCGCCTGAACCCAAGCAAAACCAACACACAAAGGACGGCGAGTGACATGTGAAAAGCAGCGTAACACTCACCAGGCATTGTCAGAATTCCACAGAACAATCAAAGGCAAGCGGAGAGAGAAACCGAGGCTGAGCCGGAATAAGAGAGGAGAAAAAAAGAAAAGAAAAAAAAGAGGCAGGGATGGATGAGGGCAGAGGCGATTTCAAAGCTCCATTTTTTTTTTTCCCCCCCTGCTGCCGATGCAGACCGCTGCTTCGCCTCTTTGCTTCCTTACTTGTGGTTCTCTTCCTCCTTCTCTCTCCTCCTGCTGCTGCTTTAAGACAAGGGGTGGAGAGTAAGCGCTACAATGCTCTCCCTCTCTTGCTGCTCCCTTTCCTCCTTTCGTTCTCCCACCCTCTCTTGGTCACCCAGTGCAGAGCGTGCCCTACTTCCTGTGTTGTCTCTGGAATGGGACACACTCTCTCCTCTCCGTTTTCTTTCATTCGGCATGAATGAATTTAAGGGTTCCCCGACACTCGACTCTTGATTTGGGAATGATGAAGATTGTTTCCCTTTTCTCCTCTGCTGTCTCTCCCCCCCCCCCCTCACACAAACTCCAGTTTATCCCACTCCCTTTCACTATCAGTGTTTGACTGCACCTCCCATCTCTGTCTCCTTGCGCAGGGAGGAGCCTGCATATGTTGTGCGAGGGTGTGTGTGTGTGTGTGTGGGGGGGGGATTACATGTTTGGGTGTGTGGCGCAGCCTAGCTTGGCCCTGCCCCCCTTCTTGTGTTGCTCCAGTGGGAGTGTGTGTGCTCTTTGTCCTGTCAACTCTTGTGCGAGGTGTGCTGCTTTCCCTGTCAGCCACTACTGCTGCTGCTGCTGCCGTCACCGCCTCCGCTTGGGACCGGGGGGGTTGCATGTGCTCTGAGCATGGACTCGGTTCAGCTGGGACACAAGGACTCATGCTGGGGGGCTCAGAAAGAAAATAAAACCCAAACAAAACAAAAAAACAGTGTACATATGAGGCTGGAGCTCAGCTTTGGCAAAGTGACTTGGCTGATGGGGCCAGCCAAAGGGTCGGTGGTGGTGGTGGTGGCTCCCATGTGTGTGGGAGGGTTTTGCCACGCTCAATTTGAGCCGTGATTGGTAGACTGGCAGAGCAGATATGGGATAGTTCGAGGCTATTTCTGGAGCTTACACCCTGATGGAGCTGGCACGAGGGGATAAAGGGCCGGGGCGGGCCGCACCGATAAGGGCAGGGCAGCTGTGGAGAGCTGTTTCAGAAGAGCCACGGCCACTAATCTGCACTCCCTGCACGTCTGCAGTGATGTCATCCAACATGACATCACCCTTAGCCCTTACTCTCCCAGACACATGACACAAACACACACACACACACACACACTTGTGCGCGTGTAAACCAAAAGGATCACACAATGGGATGTGGAGGAGGGTGAGCTCTGAGTTCACTCCATGCTTAACAAAAGGTCACACGCACATTGTTAGGTTCATAATGAGCAAATCATGGTACGTACTTCAGTAGCTTTCTGCTGGCCACCTGTTTCCTCCTGAAGCTGACCAAATAGTTTCGCCTAAAACCATTTCTAGTGGCTTCACTCTATTCAAGTCAGAATCTGTGAGGTTTATCTTCCCATTTTATGAGCCTAAAACAGGCTGTTCTTATACAGGGTGTGTAGCTATACCTACGAAAATGAATGCGCCTTAAATTGTAGATATCAAACAAAGTCAATTTGTATGGAATCCATGTAATTATGTACCAGGAAGTATAAAGAAGTCAACATTGATTTATTTGTGACGGAAGTAACGCCACTTTCGTAGTTATTTTAATCCAAATCAACATCTTTTCCTAAACCTACGCGAGTAATTGTGTAGTTTAAACCTGACTATGTTGTTTCCTTTGAAGAAGGAAGCGTATTGTTGAAGGATTGTATGCTATAACGATACAAATTGACACGTGTTGCTGGACTTTCCAAGTAAAACGCACGAAAAATGAGGAAAGTTACTTTTTGTAAGATATCATACGAACTGTTGTATAAGGAACTACTGTCTAAAACACTGAATATATGTATACAGTAAGAATGTGAAGAATACAGCATCATACAGTATATAAACCATGATTACAGGTTCATTAAAACCTGTAACCTGACATTACTTCAATCTCAGCATGACATGTTGTGAATTAAAGATTAATTATCTATTCTTACTGTGAGAGCACTGTCCGGTGCAATCCAGTGCAATTGCTCTGCGATAACTGGGGGGTGATAAAACAACATGGTACATTTTGATTGCAAACTGTATTGCAATTTAAAAAGGTTTTTCTTTGGTTAGTTTACTCCTTACCTGAACAGATAATTATTATATTATAGATACAAACCTGTCATGCAAAACACAGACGGGCTAGCTCAAAATAGCTGTTGCTAATAATGCATTTACCAGCTTGTATCAGCATGAAATGCAGCACAAAAAAAATTTGTATTTTCCCAACATCTTTGAAGGTAAAATGACTAAATTAAAGCCAGTCTAACGACACACTACTCTACTGCACAAGTGAAATTATTAATATGAAAGCATTCTTTGCACAAGCCGTGCAGTACTGTAAAGTGCATGAAATACATAAACAACGACGTGCTCAGAACTCTGTGACTGTATCATGCGTAAAGCACGCTGTGTTTTCTGATAGAAGGGGCACGAGTGCAGCCTGAGTGCAGCGAGCTATTCGAGAGGGTTTGTAAATGCACAATGAAAAGCTGAACGTCTGACCCAGACATAATCCAGCTAACAATGACAGCACTCAAAGAATACACTCATAGCGCTTTTTTTAAAAAGGGATACTGAGGTCTGTCCAGCTCCGTCTCATCTCTCCTTCACTTCAGTGCTTGTCCCTATATTTACAATTCTCTGTGTGGTGAGCATGCAATGCGGTGCGATGACAGCCATCAGTACAGAGTGCAACAGTGGGCGTCTAGACTCCAGCAATCAGTCAAATAGATTCTGACGAATTCCAGCGTGTTGCAAAAACAATGCTTTTTCACAAAGGCTGTTTTGTCGGTGTAAATGGGAACGACGGGAGAGCATCCTGTGGAATGTAATGTTCCTTTGGAGTTAGTGGCAGCCCATCCTTGGGCAAAACGGAGGAGACGGAGAGGAGAGGTAAACAGGCAGCTCGGCACCTTGGATCTTAAATGTTTGTTTCTAACTAGGTCAGACCGCAGCAGCGGCGCTGGGCTGCTGTTACGCCACATCTGCCAGTCTCTCTCTTCTCTTCTTCAGCTCGATTCAGTTCGAGCTATACCAGATAAATATTTGCCAGAAATACTATTTTATTAACAGAGCATACATACATACATTCATCAAAAAGAATGATACATTACAGCAACCACACTATTAAATGTTTATCTAATATATAGAGCCGCGATGTTGGCATCAATGCGCGGAGAAGAGGTTAAAGATTGGGCAACACTCGACCTGGCAATGATGACACTTATTCATGTTCAAACTTTTACATTTACAGCTCACTGTGGAATGAACTACTGATTTGAGGGAGCAGTGAATGAGTGAACGAGGGAGTCATTTTGGACACAGTTTAGTTGCTGGCGTTGCGAGCCAGCTGTAATGTGAATCAGTCCATGCAAAGTCAGAAGGACCAATCAACGTTTGGACGGAAGGCCAGCTCGACAGATCCCTGCTGGCTTGTATCACAAACAGCAACAGAAGTGAGAGCGATGCTGATCAGTCTGCAGAAACTTGAAAAGATGTTGCTTTCTGCAAATGATCGAAGCATACTGGATAGGCAGATGGTCACTGGCAGTGTAAAAACATTCAGGACATTAGGATGCAGCGCGTATTTCGCCTTTCTCGGGCTCCTCGTATCACGTGTTACCACATGCGCATGTCATCACACTACGTGGTTGTCAACACTCAGACCAGAGTACAAGTGAAGCTATACGTCTCCTATAGGCCGCCGCTGTAATATCTCCGTGAAGCGTCTGACCTCTTTTACGCATGCATGTGTGTGTGTGTGCGTTAACACTCAATATTATTATTATGCTTTTACATTTTCTTATTTTGTACATAGATTATTTCCGTTGAAAAGTGGAGGTTGAGGAGTCTGACACGCCAAACAAACAGACTAGAGAAATGACTTCCCTCATCGGATGTTATAGCTCCTGTATTCAATCCTGCTCTACAGAAAACTCTCGAGGTTTGGTACATTAATACATTATCGAGCTGGTGAAAAACACTGGTGTGTGACTCTTTACTCTTTTACCATACACTCTTCCTCTATTCCGTAAGTTATAGTAAAGTAAAAACATGTATTCCTTAAATGTAAACACTGTCAATGATGCTTCAAAAAGGCAAAACAATATATTCATAATATGAGTGCGTGACAAATCACTGATAAGCCTGTGTAACCGGGGTAGATTAAAGAGAGCCATGAATGAGTAAATGAGTGTTTGCATGCGTACTGAGCAGTCCTTTAAAAGGGATGCGCAGGGAGCCGCTTTGATGGGGCCCTCTGTATTCCTGTCACGCCCAAGGCCCTATCCATTACAGCTCATTACCCGGGGAGAGAATGAAAGAGAGGAGACCCTTGGCCACGCTCGCCCGGGCTCACAGAAGGCCCAGCAGGGTTAAACATCAACCCAGCCACCGAAACCTACCAGCTGGGCAGGTGTCAACACCGCTAGGATCGCTGAGGGGATGATGCTGCAACAAACTATGGAGAAAGTAAAGTGATCACAGAAGTAATATACAGCACAGCTCCCTGGAATATATTGAACGTAATTTGGTGCGATGTAAATCACGCACATTCTGTCGATTTGCTATCGGGATGAGGGAAAGGAAGTACGTAACAAGCGAAAGGTTTTCAAGCCGCGCCGAGCTGAGAAATAGAACGAACCGAGACCATTTGAAATCTAATTGCACATTAGCACATCATAATGGATCCTTCAATCGCGACGCTTTCTTCTTGTTTCAGGGACTGCACTTAATAGGTGTAAGCTGCATCTGAAAAGATCAGTATGTCTGTTGGAGGGCACAAATTGTGCATCACTTAATTTGTTCATTCTACAAATAGGACTGACTGAAGGTGTCAGCTTTTAAGTCACTGAATTCAATCTTTTTTTCACGGAACGAACACACTCAGTTTGGTTCTGGGATTGTAATTAAAAAGAAAGAAAACATACTCGGATGCTTGTACTGACATTTCCATGTGAACAACAAAACAGATTCAGTAATTGGGCGCTGGTGTTCTCTGTCTGTGAGAGTGTTTGGACATCCAACACCAGCAGTAAGAGAAACCCGTCTCATTCAGGGGAGCTTATCTTAGTTCATGTACTTAAGCTACTCCGGGGACTCTGAGTAACAGACGATACAACCTTGAAAATCTATAAAAAGTTATTTTGCCTGAATCTGGCGGAACATTGGAACAAAATATATAAATAAATCACACACTAAGCCGGGGCGCTGGAACTTCAAAACTGAATAGCCATCTCTGTCCTTGTTGCAAATGAAGAGCCCTCTGTTTATGAAAGCAGGTCAAATTAACCTTTTCAAAACACCCACCTCTGTCTAAGCGCCTAAACAACTACGCATTACTCTTGAATTAATAATGTGCTCGTTACAATCTCGGATCGAGAGGGGATAATGCCTTGAAGCCTTGAAAATCATCACCGAATTAAAGCCATTATGTTTTTAGATGCTTTTGCTCTCCTAGTCTGCATGGGGATGGAGCATAATAATGCACGGCGGTAGGGCAAACCTGCTCTGTACAACACATTATTACCCTGAGAGCTCCGTTTCATCTACGCCGAACCATGCTGATGCATTGCAAATGAGATGGCGAGAGGGGAAGGATGCCAAAGAGAGAAGGAGAACGATGCAGTCTTCCTCTGCCTAATTATCCTGCTGCAATGAACAGAATGAAAACACTGCTGTTGTTTTTCTTCTTATTGGCGGAAAAAAAATAAAAAAATCTGTAACCGGGCATTTGATTGTTGTCGCTACTTCGAGCATTACTTCAATGGACAGTGTCCACGCCCACATCCTTACTGTGTGTGCACGCCAGTAATCACCCCCTACAAATACTGAATCAACATCTGAGAAGACCGTGCAGTGAATGAAGAATAAGTGAATGAATGAATACGCTGATGCCAGGATGAATTTATAACAACATGGATCACTTATCTGACTGTAAGAAAAGGAGACAGTGTGTGTGTGTGTGTGTGTGTGTGTGTGTGTGTGTGTGTGTGTGTGTGTTGCTGTTGTGCACATGAGATCAACAAGCATGTGACCTTCAGCAACAGGGAAGTGGGATTGATGGAATGACTGGAGGGAAGAAGGAGGATGACGAGCTGGTAAAGGAGACATTTCCCCTACAATGAGGAGAGACAACAGGGTGGGGAGTATGCAAATGATGACAAATATGAACAAGAGGAGAGGCGAGGAGAGGAGAACATTGGTGCAGTGGCACGAAATGAGGACGAAGAGGGCAGAGAGAGAGGAGAGAAGAGGATCCGGGGACAAGTCTGTGAGCGCTGGATTGGGTTTAATGGAGCGGAAATCCACCAGCGAGCCGCGGCTCCGAACGCAGCTATTAGCATGAACGGAGCAAATAAGATGGGAGCAAAGTGACAAATGATAGCGAAGCAGGAATGGACACGGGAGACGGAAGAAATTAACACATGAGCGGGGGAGGCTCATAACATGAAGGGTTAACAGACGATGCTGGCAGAGCAAAAAAAGTGAATGTCAGTAAGTGAGTGAGATGTGGAGTGAGATGGGGAGAGGAAGAAGGAAGGGAGCAATAGAAAAGGTTGGATATTACAGTGGAACCACCTGGGGAATGTTTACAGAATTTAATAACTCTAAATGGCATCACTTTATTGGATTTATGGATGGATGTGTCTCTCACTCCCTCACTGCGCTGCTATGTTCTCACAGACACGCTCCCAACACCCCCACCTGCAACAATTACCGCGGTACCCCATTGGTGCAGCTTTATGAAAAATGACAGGGGGGGGGGGGGTGTTTGTATCGAGGGCTCTCGAATCCCGTTCAGAGCTTCGGGCTAAAGCTTCTTACAACACGGGTGCTGACACCACTGTTTCACTACCTTATATGGTCGGTGGAACTGTGACATCGTGCCTGTCATTTCAAAATAAGAGATATATATTAAGCCCAATATGTTTTTCTAAATCTGTTCACGATTCACAAGCACTCAATTCAACAAAAGTGGGTATGAGAAGAGTCTCCTTTCATCTCAAAAAGCCATTTAAATACTGTTTCAGGATAATCAGAATTGAGGTAAGACTAGCCGTTCAATTGTCAAGCGGATTTCAAGTGAACTTGTGAAATGTGGCTAAAAAGAGATGCAAGTTTAGACAAAGTCATGTTTATCTACTCATCTATACCTATTTGTCTTGATCAGGAGTCTCTCCCAGCATGCATCTCTATATGGTCGCTCAGTATACAGTATAGTATGCAATGCAAACAGAATTAAAGCATAAGCTGAGCAGATTGCCTGAGACGAGCGAGACGGGGAGAGACAGACAAAACAGGAAGAGAAAAACGAATGTAAAGAATTGCTTTGGCCATTTTCTCCATCTGCTAATATTCAGAGTCTGTGAGTGACGGCAAAAATAAGCTTCCCCGCTGTGTTAGAGACGCAGCGTTTCCATAAAAACACATGAGTCACACTGGTGCCCACAGTGCTGAGAACTTCAGCTCCCCAAACACACGCACCCATTAGATACGCATCTAATTACAGACACACAGTCACAACCATCCACAGACTGTAGGAACTATTTTCTCCCACGGAGAGATGGTAAACATCTCTAGGGCCGATATCGGCAAAACCTCGGCAACTCACACAAAAACAATGAGGATTGATAGACAGCACTACAGGTAGAGGATAGATATGTATTTGGGGTGAACTGTCCCTTCAAAAAGAAACGATTTCAGGTAGCTCCAACGTGTTTACATACATGAATAAAACTATGTCCTCCACATAAAGTGCAATATATGTAGATAAGACTAGCTTGCTGCACTGATGAATAATTATTGAAAAGTTCATATATGCGCGACGGTTCAACCAAAGCACTCTAGCTGCTGCCAAAGAATCTAAAAACCGACATGTTGCACCCACTGCGGTATTCATCAGTGTGTCCACGGAGTCCGGGAAAGGTTGGTGTGGATCAGACGAGGGCGCAGGAGCTAGTGAGGGTCAGAACATCTCTGATGCAAGTAAAACGTGCAGAGCGCAACAAGTGACACGGAGGGTACGGCAGCATCAGGTCAGCGCACAAAACCATCACAGACCATCGCATGGAGACGCTTGATTAGAAACAGCATATGGCAGAGCATAAAAACATGATTAGAGAAATATTGTGGTATTCAGTTAAACTCAAGTAAGTAGTCATGCCACAAAACACATAAAATATATATATATATATATAAATATTAAATTGCTTCCCTAAAAGTTTTGGAATTGCTTCCTTCTTTCTGTAGTGCCTTCTGTTCTATCAGTGCAGTTAAAGTTACTTCCATAATAATTACCTCGACTAAATCGTGCACCGTCTGTCACGGTGTCCAGATGATACATGACATGGGAAGAACCTGAAAAGAACAGCCTGTCTATATGCTGAAGAGTGTACTTCAGTATAAATAGATGTACTTCCTTAATCCAGTAATTAGCGTGTGCGTGTGTGTGTGTGTGTGTGTGAGTTTGCACAGGGCAGTCGTGATCGTCCACACATCGCTGTGTTTCTGCTTTAGCCAACGATAGGAGACTTCTGTGTCCAGCCTCTCATTAACACCGATTAATATTTCATTTTAGAAGTCCAGCTGCTCCTCATCTGCAGGTCGCTCTCCTGAGACCGACTCGGGCAACACGGCCTAACGATGTCGTCACAGCTGACACACACTCTGCAAATGTGTGTGTGTGTGTGTGTGTGTGTGTGTGTCTGCTCTCACGACACAATCTTAACAGAAATTCACGCAAATATGTGGCTGTGAAATGTAATAGGAGAATATACATTTTGATTACTGTTAAGTTAAGTAATCAAACTCGTATAAATGACTGAATTGTAGGTAGTTGTCTGGTGGTATGACGTTTGAGATGTACAGTGGATACTAAATGTTCCCCGCACGCGCCGCATCCCTCACATTCGAGGCTGCACATCTGCACACCAGGGAGTTTGCCAGGCTATAGGATTCCCTCCCTCCACCCTCCATCTCTCCTCCGTCTCATCATCTCTCTTCTGCCTTCTTCCGCAGTGTTTTCTGCCCTCGGGCTGCTCCCGTCAGTCTCCTTCCACTACACGAGGACATGTTTAGAGAGAGCTATCATTATATAGGAGTCAATGTGTGCATTTGCAAGAGTGATGCACGGGGCGTGCGCGCGCACGTGTTTCTGCGTTAAGTCAGGTGAGATAAGATACCTCCTGAACGTTCCAATTTCCCGTCCGATATTTGCTTTCTTCGCCGGGGCGCTTTATCATAAATGCTGATAGGCTAGGAAATCTCACTACTGTTTGAAGGGGGGGGGGGGGGGAGCGAGGATGAAATTGGAGAGTGATGAGTTTGAAATGGAGAGAAGGGAGCGAGGTTCGAAAAATAGACGGCATAACAGAATGAGTAGGAGTGGGAAAGAAAATGAGAAAACAGCGGGACAAAGGAAGGGTACATATACGAGCTCATTTCGTCCGACTGCACCGGGGGAACAGTTCACCATGTTCCACACTGAACAATTGCTAGTGTTCCCTTGTGATAGTTTGACAGTGATGTTAATGCCTCATTAAAAGTACGAAGAGAGGCAGCAGCTCGGCACAGAGTTTTTTCGAAACCGAGAGCTGTGGAACATCTCTTCAAAAGCAGCACCTCCGTTAATTAATCTCCACAGATGGACACCTTGGCTGCTTTCCAGACGCAGCAAACATAGGTGCTGGGAATTATAGCTAGTTACTTGTGCACGCGTGGAAAGGCCATCAAACGATCCGGAGCGCGATCGCAGGACAACACGGCCCCGTCCGGAATGGTTGTTGACGTCATTGGGGTCGGGGCACTTGTTTGCCAAGTGGCTGAACTCCTGAGGAAGTCAGAAACTGGCAATTATCACAGCCTGAAGCAAAACACCATAGCACGGGGTGGCACTGTGGACGGAAGGCTGTACATAGATCTGTAGAGTTTAGACTCTGACGCCAGAGATGGACTGATATAAACGGTATGCGGGGCAGCTTGGGTTAGCGAGGCGGGGAAATACAGCAAAAACATCTCAGTCGATACCAACATATAAATGAAGTCGCTAGTTCTGACGTGACATATTTTCTAAAGCTTAAAATTCCCTTGCAGTAGATACAGAACATGAAAAATCACAGTTGCTTGGGCTGTGAAGAAATAGCCACAGCATGTGTGACGTGTTTTTTTAACAGGGGGGGGAAAGCAATTACTGTTTGTGCTGCCGCACTCGCACTCTGCATGCACTACTAGATGGCGAGGCGATAATATTCCCTATTCCCGTCTCTGTTGGCACAGCTTTTAGACTTGGTTGACGGTTGACACTGCATATTTACTTGCCTCTCCATTTTCTATTGCGAGGCAAAGCAAAATTAATCGTATTTCATTTTACATACAACCTTTTTGCGAAGACATGAGTTGAATGCCATTGATGATCGTCGAAAATGATCATCGAAAATGATCGTGCTCTGGCACGACATGGCGGAGGATCACCGTGTAAGACAGAGCCGCATTAGAAGTGACAGACTTGGAGAGTCAGGATTCACTTCCTCTCACGATACACCGACAACACAACACGCAAATGTCAACAGTGACCTGAATAACCAGCCATCAGGTATAGAGGGAGAGGCACCAGAATAGAACAGACATGTGAACATATCCAGCGCACGCAAAACGCGCACCGGTACCGGCGCGACAGGCAAACACCCACCTGTCATTGTCGACGCTCCTGAAGCCGGGGAGGATGTGCCTGAAGCTGGAGTTGCGGTCCAGTTTGGGTTGACTCTTGGTGCGCTTTATGGAACCCTTCAGCCGGCGACTTAGAAAGCCCTGACGGAGAGAGAGAGAGAGGGAGAGACAGACAATGAGACGGTGTCTCTGCCACTTTGTGAGGGAAGTCTCCGAGATCGTCGAGCTCAAACTCGGCAGCAGGACGGAACACATTAACACAGACACTTGCGCTCCACGTCCTAAATTCGGGGTGTCGTGTGCAGTTAATGCGTAATACATGAGTGTAGATCTTCATGTCAGAGTGAGAGTGACGTTCACAGTGGAAAGAAGGGAGGACAAGGTCAAAGACAAAATGTTCCCTGAATGCAAAGGGACAAACACGGTCACGTACAGGACCTTGACAAAAGATTCTCAAAGAGCATAGATGTAATAATAACGGCGGTAGATAATATGTATGCAGAAATTACAGACTGATTCCCACAGCAGGAATTACGTCAGTGCTTGCGGAAATTAATTAGACGGATACACCCCTTTATTAGTGTTCTCGTTCCTCTCTTTGTCTGAGTCTGTGTGTTTACTTCTTCTAACATCTGCAATCGCACTCGCGCCCCCCCCCCCCCCCCCCCCAAGCACCTCGCTGTCTCCATGGCAACTGTTGAGGCTGGCATTAAGAGCGAGAGAAAATGAACAATGAGATGTGGTGCAGGAACGACAGGCTGTTGCAAGTTTTGAGAAACAAAACACAAATATTTTTTCAGCTTTTTTTTTTAATTCACTGCTGGGAAGAAGATCAGAATGAAGAAGAGGTTTAAAAATAAAGGACTTTGAATAAAGAGTATTTATAGGAGAGTAGATGACGAAGAAGACGGAACTTAAGCAAGCCGGCGTGGTGCCGGGGAAAGCGTTAAACCAGGTCGCGTTCAGGCTCAGGTGTAGCTTTTTATTCCAATCGAAACGACACAGTTCACATGCTAAACAATAGGCCAAACACCTTCAAGAGCCACAGTGTGGTGAGGAGACAAGAGACAGGAGACACACCGCTCAACGACCTCCCTCAGTCCCAGTCAGGCCATTAACACACCTGTATAATTACCACCTACAGCGTGAATAGGTCGCCCCGGGCAGCAATGGAAGAGGGATAATTAGAGAGTGACTTCCAGACAGCCTGCCAGCTGATCACAGAGGAGCCACTGCATCCTGATGAACAACACCTGTCATCTGTAAAACCCTGTGGGCTCGGAACAAAGACTCGCTAATGTCAGTGTGTTCCTGCTCACACGGGAGCGTCTCTGTTCCGTCGGCGTGTGACCCAAAATAATAGCTGTCCAACTTCAACGCTGCGTACCTATTTTTAGGAGTTTCTTAAAAGTGTGTTCACACACCGCCAAAATGATAAGATGGCAGTCAGTATTCACAGAGTGTGCTGTTGATGCACGGTGCCGTCTCGCAACGCAATGCTCAAGAGGATAACGGAGGAGCTGCTGAACGTTGAAAAACAAATTGCGCACAGTGGTGAGAAAGCTGGAGGAAAATCTTGAAAACAAGTAGTATTAAAAGGACTCTCCGCCAATTCCTACACATGAAGTTCAGGAGTACTATTCAGCCGGCGAAAAACAGTTGTTCTCCTGTGGCTCTGGAGGGAGCTTCGGAAAATAACTGTGTGAGTGTGAGCTCGGAGGCTACAGATTTATAACAGAAGGCCTGCATTAGAAACTTGGATATGGACTTTGAATAAGGAGGGAACTTCCCAGACAGGGGAAATCTAAAGAGAGATGCTACTGAGGGTACAGCACACTGATTTATTGTACTGCAAAAACCAGTGTACACCACATCCTGTGTGCAATTAGTAGATGTTGAAGTATGAAAATGGGACCGCGTAGTGCTGCTACTGCAAAGGTTGCGGGAGGATCATTTTAATTCCTATCGTCACTTGAAACATTACAAAAAGAAATCAGCTGTTTTGTCATTCATCGTGATCGGGAATGAGTTACTTTGTGCTCATGATAGTAAGTCGGATCTGACATATGAAGGCTTACTGTTGCTACCTGTTCAGGGGCTTTTAGCTGAAAATGAGCAGGGCTGAGTCACTGCTGTCGGTAACGAAACTGCCACATGACGCTCTCTCCCTCTTCCCTTCCCTCCCTTAGCCGTCGCTCACTCCATATGTGTATGCGAAGCGTGTGGGCATGTGGTTAGATTAGCATTAGGCACCGTTCTGAACAAAGACAAACATGAGTCAGACTGTGCAGTGGGAATTTGGACGTCTTCGACTGCATTTCGCAACCCCCCCCCCCCCCTCCAGATCAGCTCCTCCAGAACACACAAGGAGAGGACTCGAGGAGAGGCAGAGGATTTTTTTGACTTTCTGATGGCAATGATGGCGCTGCAGCAGAAAACACCCACGCGCTCTGTATGCGCAAACAGTGACACACACACACCTTTCCTCATTTCTGGATATCATTCACAATCACCTCCGGATTTATAGTAATTCCACGCCTCTTCCCTGTAGGCCCTGGAGAGAGGATCTGTGCCTGCCGCTGTTGGTATATTCACAGCTGACAAATTAAAACGCTTCTCTTTTTTTTTTCTCCTCCATCCGCGGAAATAAGTCAGCGAAGAGAAACCTGTCCCTGTAGGTGAGGCAGATTGATTAGTGGCTGCTTGTTCTGTTTTTACTTCTCTGCTTGCCCTGATGGATGGACTCTGGAGGACGGAGGGAGAAAGGGAAACAGAAAGGAGAGGAAGAGAGAGAGAGAGAGAGAGACGTCAGGAAGATACACCAACCTATGATTGCTCTGATAATTTCGCATTCCTCGCTCTCCCTTTCAGCCACTCCAGTGCATGCGGACGGCGATGCGACATTATACAACGCTGCTCTCTAAGTCTGTCAGCCTGTCAAAGCCCTTGCAGAGCTATTGCACAGGTTAAAAGGTCAGCAGATATTAACGGCCTGCTTCCTCACTTACAATCAGTCAGCAAGGAAGACTGATGCCTATATTAACACCGGATTAAACCCCACAGGAGACACTGGAAGCACCGCAAAAATTGTTAGCATTTAATTTGCCTCGACCGCAAGCTCATATAAGATGATTGAGAGAGCGAGAGAAAGAAATATATATATATGCTGGACGAGAGGAAAAAAAAGATAGAGACATATGGTGAAATGGAGGAGAGGACAGATGTGGAGGTGAGAATAGTCGCACAAAAAAAAAATAAAAAATGGAGAAAAAATGACAGTGATTGCTTGCCAGAGAGGGATAAGCTCTAGGAGCGGGACAAATGGAAAAAGTGCAGCACAATGTGTGGGTGGCAGAGCGTGAGCTGAGAGAAAAAGCAATAGAATGAGACTAAATGGGGTGGGGGGGGGGGGGGGAGTGAGGAGAAAAGTGCAGCAAATGAGCGACAAGGTCGCCGGTGGATCAGGGCTCAGCGTCGGCCGCGAAGAGGAGCCGGCGAGAGCTGAAACAAAAGACGGTCAACAGTAGAATGAGTTCGGTTCCTCCCTGTGGTTCACATTCTGATCAGTCACACGCCTCAGCATGTGTGTTTTCATGTGACATCAGTTGTTACGTGTCAAGGAACTGATGGCTGACATTTCCTGACAACTAAAAAAAACAAACGTTGTAAACAAGCTCGACCTCTCTCCAGTATGTCTTACTGCATGTGATCAGTTCTCAAAGGGGACACGTCATGAAAAACACCCTTTTTTTCAGTGCTTGTGCACATATATTTTGGACATCTGGATCGCTAACCGACCCGCAAACTGTGAAATTTGACAACCCAGTCAGTTTTTTTTTTGTGGGCTGCTTGGAACAGAAAACACGGTATTCAACAAGCCATTAAGATTTGGTTTAAGGCGGCACGATCTATCATTTCAGCTTCTATATTGCGATGTGCGCATGAGCAATAGTCACATCGCAGAGCTGACTGTCCCGTCTTGTTAACCACGCTTCGTCGACGGGACGTTTTTCTTTGCGATGACATAACCATTCACATCTATACAACCAATGTGTATATGTTTACGTTTTTTTAATAGAGCACAAACGTGGTTATCTTGCCTCTTCATTTTGCTCTCCAAATGCACTGGATTACTGCATTTAAGTATGAGGAAAGTAACGTGTTTGTCAACGTTAAGGCATTAAAGGTGTTCCAGTAGAAGCCTGAAATACCCTTACGAGGAGGAAAATAAAGCTGACGTGGCCAGAGACTACAATGAAAACTGACACCTAATGAGATTTCATGCATCGCATCATTGTTCTATTGTGTGGTAAAGAAACTGGTAAATTGACTTATGGGAATACAATTTCCCCGTGAGCTTGGTTAATAATGCCTATAAATATCAATGCATGAATGAAAAGAAATTCAATACGGGACATAAATACTGTTGAGATCCCTCCGTTAATTAATTTCTGTTTGGATATCATTGGTCCGCTGTAACGTCTGAACCTTTTACGTCTCATTTTGCAAACACACACACTTACGCACAGAAACACGATAAGGCCATTACAGCCGGTGCAACCTGACAGGGGGCATTACAGTGTCACATGTCAGCGTGCATTTCAATGAGCTCTTTAATTATTCCGCATTTCTACGGCTGACAGCTAATTAGCGGAAGGAGGGGATGGATTAATCTGACTCAACATGCGTCCTCGAAGGGGAGGAGACTCCTCCAGCCCCGGCGTATTGTCCTCGCTCCAAAGGGTCTTTGACGGCTGTAGAAAGAATACGTTTGTCCATATTTGCCATGTCACCTTGTTTACAGTGCAGAATGTGTGTTAGCGTTCCTCTGCGCATGCCCGTGTGTGTCTGAGAGTGCAACAGGCCTGCATACTTGATTGTAATCTCAGCCTGTCCAAGCCCATTAAATCACCACTAAAGAGGACAGCTCAATTTTATCGCTGGGCTTTTTTTAGTTGTTGTGTTTTTTTTTCATGAAATTAAAGCAAATGCTTGCAACAAGTTAATTCTATTCCCTTGGCTTGGCAATTCCAGGCTCCCCTAATGGGGGGCTGATAGAATCAGTGCCTGGACAATCAGCAGGGTGTTCCCTGCTTCCACATCCACCTCTCTTGTCCTCCTCAAGCACAACCTGATGAAAACAAGAGACATACCTGTCCAATTAGACCCCCTGCTATTATCTGAGAGGAGAGGGGAGGCAGGAGGGGGAGAGATTGGATAAGGAGCTAAGTCACAATTGAGAATCAATCCAGCCAGCTGGTGCAATCAGCGGGACGTGGACGTGACAGACTTAGATAAGGTTTGTTTGTCTGCTCTTTAAACAAGTACTGAATAAGAGAAACCACCAAGTTGCAACTTTTGCATTTAACGTATGCAATCTTTGAGTATTTCTGAATTGGCTGTGGAAGATTAGGCTTTGGAGAGATTTTAGTTTTCTTGCATGCCTACTGGGGAGAAATTGTTTTTGAGAAGTGCTGGAGGATGTGCTTACGAGTGTGTGTGTGTGTGTGTGTGTGTGTGTGTGTGTGTGTGTGTGTGTGTGCGCAGCATCCATTTGTGTGTGCAGACAGTGAACCCAGTCTCTGCAAAAGAACATGAGAGAAAAACATTTTGACCGATTTAGCTCAAGGCCTAGGAGGGATACTTTAGATGTCACCACAACTCTTTTCACTGGAGGGAGAACAGTGAGGGGTGGTTTGTCATTGCTGAAAGTGGGAGATGCAGGAGAGACGGAGGAGAATACGGCCGCCTGCCTGCAGGTCTTCCTGTTTGCATTCCTACATTTGTGTGTGCCATCATGCCGGTATCTAATCCCTCTATCCCCCCATACAATACTGTGTTTTTCTCTACTGTAAGAGCATCAATTTGAACTATCGGCAAATATGTGATGATGATCAACACAATTTTAGTGAAATCTGATTTGTTTACTTGTTTACATCCAACAAAAGTTGATGGAAAAAAGTTGCTATGGGGAACTTAGTTGACTGTGCTACCCTCAAAGTCCAGAAGGGGGCAGTACGATGAAATAGTGGGTCAAACATTGTCTGGGGCTGCTTTCTTTGCCCAAGAAGTTACTGCTGCTTAGCAATGAGCCCACAGAAGTAGTTAAGTGGTCATGTGATTGAGACAGGATGACTTTGCTGCAGTGCTCCCCCCCCCCTTCTTCCCTGGAGAGTACAAGGAGCAGTGTAACAGACACTTAATCAATATTTAGCCCCTCTATCTGACCCTTCCTGTCTCCTATAAGCTTTTTATTCTCCTTTTATTTTATATATATATATATATATCCACTCATTGATTCCTGGTCACGTCAAAATAACACGACTCAATGACTCAATTCACATTCATGAGACAGAAAAAGACACTCGCACGCGCACACTCACACAAACCTCATTTCCTCTTCTTTATATGAGCAGATGAGAGTTTTGCAATCTCTAGCTTATCAGGCTGTGGTGATTTCATCAACTCCTCAGTGAAGTTAAAACTGTTTCATGAGACACTTTATTCTCACTCTGCAGGTGGTCCAACACCAGTGGTTCTAGTTCTTATTTATTTGTATTTACTGTGGGTTTTTGCTCAGCCTTAGAGGCATCCAAATTTGTCTCTTTTAGAGATAGACACTACATGATGGTGAAACTTTGAGTGCTGAAGATGTCTGATATAGATCCTAACAGCCTAACATCCACTGTTTACAGTTCACCTCCAGGTTGTCATCTCCCCGCTCATTACTTATTAAATGCCAATATGCACTGCTAATTGCTAATTAGCGTGAAATTGATGACTCATAGCGAAATTTTTTGCTTCATTAACTGGCTGTTTATCTATTGAATTAAACATGGCAGAAAGCGTACCGGATTCGAATTAGAGAAAGATGACAAAGAACTGTACTGTGTGTGTGTGTGTGTGTGTGTGTGTGTGTGTGTGCGTGTGTTTCAAGAGGAAGAGAGACAGTTTGCTTATGAGCGAGCGAGTGACTGTGGGAGGTGTGGGAGCGTGCGTGTCGGCTCACATGAAGCATGTTGAAATTATTCAGTGTGAGATGCAATGAAAAATCTAACAGGATGTAAAAAAAAAAAAAAAAGGCAGTGGAGGATGGTGTGCTGAACATAAAACCCATGATGTGGAGACGTGTGAGGTGTAGACGCCCAACATCAAAGGCCCCATTCCAACATTTGAAGTAAATGAGTTTCAGATTGGCATGGGTCCATCTGGACACCAGACACATCTCCTGACATATATACACAGCTGAGAGCCTCCTAAGGCAAACTAAGGTGGAGACGGAGACAACACGGACATAGACCACAGAGACGATACATAAAAACAAACTCACAGTACTCACGGTGACTCTGAAAGGTGTGGCAGCCGTGGACGTAGCCTCCATAGTCGGTGTGTTCTTGTCTGAGGAGCTGCCTGGCATGCTGCGTCGGCGTCCTGTCCTCTCTGGAGGAGACTCTGCAGAACACAGACAGATCTTTAAGCTTTCTTTTTCTCACTTTGTGCAGCTCGACATTTTGGGAAATGCAATTGTTCCCTTTCTTGTCGAGAGTTACAGGAGAAGATTGATACCACTCAAGACAATTAGCTTAGCTTAGCCTAGCTTAGCTTAGCGTAAAGACTGTAAGCAAGGGGAAACAGCTAGCTAGGCTCTCAAAAGTAAAAACAGAACCAAAGACAGAGTGTTGAGTGAGGGTGTGGAGTTTGGGTTGCCCGATGGACTCAGAGTGCTTCAAGAGAAAGTTTAGATATGACATAAAGAATTCAACGTGTGCCGCGTGCACTTTGGATAAAAGGCAAATGTTGTATGAGAATATGCAAAAATACATGTTAGACTGTGCATCACTGGACCGTGTGTAGGCCTATTCCTCCCTAAATGAGTCCATTCAGGGAGTAGGCTGTTGCTTTCCATTCCGGATTTTCCCATCATTTCCCTGTTTACTGATAACTTATCTGTTATCTTTTTTTTTATCTTGAATCTGTCAATCTAATGCTTTCCCTTTACTTGGAAACACACAGAGCAGCATGGTATCAGATCAGTATGAAAGAGTTGTTCTGGAGTCACTGACTGCGAGCAGCAAATCTGGACACGTCCTAAAGGAATGTTGAGCATGCATGTATCCACAGACTTAACTGTGAAGCTCATATGTGAAGAGCAAACTATCACCATGTTAGTCATTTGGTAAACTTTTATAACCCCATAAAAGCAACAAAGTTCAGGGCATGAACTGCAGGATGAAATTATGAAGCAACTCCTCCTCCCCTTCTCTCGCTCTCTCACACACACATACACACTACACTGTAGTATATATAATGGATAAGGAGTGTTATATACATATATATATATACATATATATATATATATATATGTATATACAAGGTTTCTGTAACCAGTGAACACTTAGTATCCTCACAAAGCTTGGTCGTAAGTCCACATATTGTAAAATCAAAATGCGATAAGACTTGAGAATATGCCACTAAACAAAGGAAAGATGCATGAATTTACATATGCTGGTTTAAATACTGGCTTCAGCTAAATGAGGACTGTAGTCGTCCGATATTACTAAATATTGGATGTACCGAATGTTGTGCCAAAGTCACATTACATTTGCATATGGAGCATCTCTAATAGGCCACACACACTTGGAGTGTGGCGTGTCTGTCGAGCTGAGCTGTGCTAAATTATCTGTCTGCTGTTCAAAAGGCTGGTTGTCTGACTTAGCGCACACTGTAATTGAAGAATGAATGGTGGAAAAGCACTTCCTGCTGTGCAGAGCACAAGCCGGCATCCCAACCCCCCATAATTCTCAGCTTTACATAAACATAAACGCAGTCCGCAACAACAAACAGCAGACGGACACAACGTGCTCCGACACGGAGCAGACGTCCTCCGTCGCAAAATCAAATCTCTATAATTGAAAAGCGGAGCCATCTGGATCCTCTGAGCAGCGATCCAATGCTCTGTGGAGGTGAGGAAGACTTTAAACTAGCTCGGTCTTTGTGTCACAGAGACATGGTACGACTCAGGACGTGACTGACAGTGAGAAGTGGTCCAAGTCAAGTATCAAGTACTTGAAGGAGAGTCCATGTCCAGTTAGTCTCCATAAACAAATTACAAGTCTTACGAGTCTCTGAATCCTGATCTTTAAAATCATTTCAACATTTTCTTTTGAAAGCTGTGTTAAGCCCTACTTGGAACGGTCACATTTATTTATATTTGCAGACTTAAGCCTGACTTAAGTCCAAGGCTGCGATCAAATAGTTGTTTTTTTGTTTTTTTCGCAGAAGGTTCCTAACAGAGTGAAATGATCTGGATGTATCTTAAGTGGCAGCCATGATAAGACAGCTAAGAGCTAAGGAAAGGAGCTTCAGTGCTTCTCTTCTTATCTCCTTTTACACATGTTACACTGGACCATTCTCTTTAAAAGGAGAAAATTACACAATTCCTTGCGGCAGCCACATTTAAAGCAATGCACCATTCGGCCCTCGATAACATCCACCATGGCTGTTTAATCGTACACCGTGGATAGATTGAAAACATTCTTCTTGGGATGTGTGATTCTGATTCCGACAGGAGTCTTTGCCTTGAATTGTGCAGCGCTGAATTTCTCACTGTAGCCTACTCAAACAAACACATCCTTCCGCCCGCCGTCACGGGAGGGCAGTTGGCATCTCTAAGCACTGCGGTTATCTTATAAATTCTCCTCGACAGCTCTCCTTGACCTCGTGTACTTTTCCATCGAGGTCAAGGAAACCTGGTTAGCAAAACACATAGGATGCCATTTTTTTTTTTTTTTTACTATTTGATCGCAGCCCAAGTCTACAACTGTTACTGTCAGTCCGAAAAGGCCACGACCACATGTCCTATGTACAGTGTCTTCATTTGTAGCAGGGTGATAAGCTGGTCCTGTCACATCCTGGAGAACGGATACCATTATCATGGTACAATATTTAATAAAAACTGGTATACTAACAGACCACTTAAAACACTGTGTCTCACTTCCTTATTATAATAAAGAAATATGGTGGTATTGAAATGTCTGCTGCCAGGACTGATGAGGTAATCATGAACATTGCCTGAATTAAGTCAGCAGCGTGAATTTCTCTTTTCTCTCGTCAAAAACTATTTCTGCGCTCAACCCTCCAGTCTTCTTAATTCCTTAACGGAAATCTCCCCCCCGCCCCCGCTCGTACACAGCTGGCTGCTCCGAGCTCAGAGGAGAGCTCACACAGACACACAAACACACATCATTTAGTTGTGAACTAATTGCTGTGTGAAATTGCAGCGTGCGCTTCCACATGTTGTCACCATCTGGGTGTAATGCATCTTTACAAATGCATGGAAAATGTCCCTTGCCACAACTCGCTCATGTGACTCTGACTCCAAACTCCCTCCCCGACAGCAAACGGTAAACATGCACTCGCGCCCAATAAAACTTCCATTAGAAACACGACTTCCGAAAAACCGAAGTAAATCATCAAAGAGCCGTTTACCACGGCATGTGGTGGCTGGTTTCAGATTGTTAACACTTTCTAAATGGTTCTGAACACCGTTCAGAAGGGGCCGTCTAACTGCTGTTGATTAAGCTATTCTATCTGAAGTGGTATGAGGGAGCATCTAGCATACCAAGGCTCTATTTTGTAAGGTCAATCAAAGGGCCAGAGGGCCCACAGACAACGGCTGATGAACTACCAAATCCTATTGTTTCATATCGACCTTATTTCAAATCTATTCCCTGCATATCATTCTCTTAATTTCCTTATCTTCCACCTTCTCTTCCTTATCGTGGCCATATAATTGTCGTTCTCCTTCACAAATCCACTTTCCTTCCTCCGTGTGCACTCAAGATTATCGTTATCTTCAAACCTCCATATCCAAAATGTTCTCACTGTATCATCACAACATCATCTCCTACCTTAAATCAAATTCTCATCCGACCTTACCTCCTCATTGCGCCTCTCTTGCTGCTGTTCTCTACCCTTTCACATTCCCCCAAAAGTCATACCACCGCCTCCTTCTCCTCCATCATCATATACCCACAAATAGAGCCATCACTCTGCCTTGATTCCACTCACCTCTGGGCTTACTCACAGTTGTTTAATGGGACCCTGAAAATGCCAGTGAGAGCCCTGGGGGACATAAAGCTGCACAGAGCGCATAGATAATGGTCACCTGCATTTCTTGTGTGCACAGGAGTGAATGTGTGTCACGGGTCTGGCCCTCAGAGATAGGGGCAGTGTACAGCCTGGGAGTGAAAACATCTCTTTGTGAACAGTCAATAAAATATTAACCAAAATGAATAACTGAGTGTGAAAGGAATAGTTTGACTTTTTGAGAAATTGTCTGTTCTCCTTCCACTTGCCAATCAATCCACCCACCAACCCATCTACCCGTCCATCCATCGTTCTATCTTATCCAGAGCGCTTCCTTCCTCCCAGTAACATTCAGTTATACTTTGACCTTTTGGGAAAATATCTGCTCTCCTGCAGCTTGTCGCTGTACATCCATCCGTCCCCCCATCCATCCATCCATCTATGCGTCCATCCATCCATCCATTCGTCCATCCATCCATCCGTCCCCCCATCCATCCACCCGTCCATCCATCCATTCATTCATCCACCCATCGTTCTATTCTACCCAAAGCTCTTCCTTCCTTCCATTAACATTCAGTCATATAGGTCACTTTTCATATTTCCTTAGTCTTTCCTGGCGAGGCGTGCTCCATCCAGTGACCAGTGCCAGCTAACGTTCCCTTCCTCTCAGAGCTCACCAGCACAGGATATTACAGCTTGCAAAACGAGTAGCCGAACGGTGGGGGAGGAAAGGTTCAAAGCCTCTCCTACTTCTAAAAACAAATCATTTCAAATGTTTTGTGCGTTGCTATCAAGGCGAGACAAACGGGATGACTGTAGTATGGCTGACTGGTGTGCGAGGTGTGCAGGTAAACAGCACGCTGGGCAGTCGGGTACCGGTGGCAATGTGTTACAAAGACTGCTAGAAGGCCGACAGGCACCTGATAGCATCTAGCTCATCATCTGACAAAAAAACAAAACAGGGATGGAGATGAACATTTTGCACAACAACTTATTTTTGCTGTGGCTGTGCTGAAGTGCTGTGCTTATATAATAATAATGGCAGTTGGCCTTTTGAACACGTGTTATTTTGCCTGGATTGACATGCTGTATGATCTTTCATCACTCTACGAGCTGGCTGCGCTAAGTGGCTGATTTCACAAAAGGTAAGCAAGTTGTTGTTGTTGCACGGGGTATTTAATCTGCCCACAAATGATAGCGACTTGAAAAGAAACATTCGGCATCTACACTCTGTACTGCTGGTGTTACACTGGTAAACTGCTGACTCGGAGTTCTTGATTTGTGTGTCAGAAATGTCTACGCCACAGAAAAGATGAGCGATTTGTGATTTAATGTATAATTACATGCACATGTTCATTGCTGCTTCTGTTTATGTGACGTGTTGATGAAATATGTATCGGACACATGAGATACTTTATCCAAATGCTGAAGGTCCTGGTTCAAAAATACGAAGTTTATAAACCTAAATTAAGTGATCTGGGAGAATGTTACTCCTGAGCGACAACTTTCACATGCATGTAGTCATTTGATCGACTATTAATATCAAAATATGATAATAGCCGCTTTAAGATGCATATTGGAACAAGGCGGACGAATATTCAGACCTGTGCTCATCGAGCTAATGAGGGTTTGAGTACAAGTTATCAACAGCAGCGCGTGTCGGCGCTTCAACATCGCTATACAACCCGAGTGCTGAAAAATAGCCTCCAAAGAGAATGCAGAGTTCTTGTGTTGTGACAGGAGGGAACATCACAGGGGAATCCAAAACACACGCGCACACACACACACACACACACACACACACACACACACACACACACACACACACACACACACACACACACACACACACACACACACACACACACACACACACACACACACACACACACACACACACACACACACACACACACACTCTCTGTAGGCCGGTGAAATGTGCAGCAAAAACCACAGGCTGTCAAACTGCGTTTACTGTGTTCTCTCTACCTGGAGGACTATCTTCTCTTGGTCCGCCCCGCCTCTCATCCTCCCTCCCTCACAAATACATCACTTTTCTGTTTTTCTCCCTCAAGTACAAGACAACTAGAACTTGCCTTGACTGGCTGATAGTGCCGCATGAATAAATAAAAAAAAAGCTCCGTCTGTCTCTGGAATATAAACTGTGAATTAATGTCAATCAACGAGCAATCTGTCAGTTTTTTTTCTCATTTATTTTGTCAGAAGGCATCGTCTCATTACTGGTATATCTGACTCTGCTGGTTACGGAGGTCACAGCGGAGGCCCGCAAGGCTTTACAGGCACGGCTTCGAATTGTCAGACTACACGTGTCGGTGTGTGAGATAGAGAGAAAGAGACTAAGAGAGGAGAGAGAGTGTTTCCTTGTGGGTGCACAGAGACTGTAATGTGTTAACACTGAGCTGTGAGGACGGGGGCTGGACTTGTGACCTGTGAGATGTGGTATTTACACAGCGCAGAGATGATGGGGCGATAAAGAGGTGCTGCTCCGTCTCCTTGGGAGCGACTCCGTGGACACGAGGGCGTAAGAGAGAATCATTTCAACCACCGCTAGTTCGGAAACAGTCGACAGTCACTTAACTTTCTGCTAACACTGTGCCCCTCTCTGAGGTCGACTGTGTGGTGATGACATCACAGCGGCCTGAATTTAGACCAGAATTCAGAATAAACACCCCAAAAATGGAATATGGAAAAAAATCTAGAAATGTTTGTGAGACAGACATTCGACACTGTAAAAGTTCAGATATCGGGAGTATCAAGCAACACCACAGCGAATTTGAGCTGGATTCTATATTCGACCCCGTTGGAGCGACATCCAGCGAGAGGGGCTCTGCTTCATGTTTAGTTTGGCACACGAATGCCTTTGTGTGCAGAGTGTTCTGGGAAGGCAGAGGAGAGGGGTGGTGGTGGTGGATGAGGACGAAGAGGAGGAAGAGGAGGAGAAGAGTGGGCTGCAGGAGGAGGAAGTTTGTGTTTGTGCAGAGGGGCGACACAGCAGCAACATTCCTCCGACGGCGGACTGAGATCGCACCAACTTCAATAACATCCACTGCCAGACAGATACGAAACAAACATTATCATCATTATTGAGAACGGAATTCATGGATTGATTTTCAAGACGCATTTCTCACTAGATTTTTCTCTCATTCCTCATTGTTTTGTTGCATATTGTGGTATTAGATCCAGTAATTCCAACCACAATATGAACTGGGCCGCTATCAAATAACTTTGTCAGTATCATGACAGCACACTTCATGTTCCAACCTTGACTGTGCGCGCGCACACACACACACACACACACACACACACGTGATGCATGTGAAAATATCTACGCTTCACTCACACACGCTGTCTGCTGTATGTCGACAGGCTGTTTTCAGGACGAGGGATGGCAATGATCTTCTATAGTTCCACAGCTTTTTACCCCCCGAAAATCATTCCCAGGCTCTGGCTCTTGTAATCTGAGTTGATATATATGGATTACGGGGGGGATTAGCCTGCACCTGTCCTCCTGTTATTGGAGTCTTTTGGGTGCTCAGAAGCGCCGCGTCATCTGGCCCGTCTCCATGATTCACCAGGCTGAGGTGAAAAAGGGGGGGCAGGCAAGGACACAGACCCCAGAGATGAGACTAAAATCAGACGTAATCCCGGGTTAGACATTGCGATGCTGAGGAGAGTTCTGGCGCTCTCACTTCTCTGCTTCACTGCTATATCCACTGTCTCTCTTGTCTCGTCTGTTTCCCATTATATGGTCTCAGAGGAAATGGATCCCATAATACAGACCTGACGAAGTAGATGGGAAGTACTTGTCCTCCGTTTTAACTTTTAACTAATTTCTACAGTTTTATCTCATATATACTCTCCTGCCCCTTGGCCTGACAGTATATGCTGAAAATTAAGGCAACATGATCAAAGAATGAGGTTGCCTATGCTGATTAGCGAAGCCTTTGTTTTACTAAATCGAGACCTTAATCTCAGAGAGGATGCTCGGGCGCAAACTGCAAAAACAGATCAAAGGACTAATCTGTTTGAGAGAAAACAGGAAACGTGATTCCATTGGCCATGAAGTTAAGTTCTGAACTTGGCACTACTTAGCTCTAAATCCCTCTTTTTTTTTTATCTCCTGCATTTTAATATTTAAATCAGATTAACACTTTGGGACACGAATCATTAATTCCACCCTTCCTGTGTATACAAATGTGACTTAGGCAGTGGAAACTGAGTCGTTATGATGTGTCTGTGTTGTCGTGGCCATGTTTCCTATCCAGCCGCCTGATGTCTGTCCTCAGTTCCCATCAGCACACACACACACACACACACACACACACACACACACACACACACACACACACACACACACACACACACACACACACACACACACACACACACACACACACACACACACACACACACACACACACACACACACACACACACACACACACACACACACACACACAAAAGTGTGTCTTGATAATGACCCACTGAGAGTATGATTATGTGCAATAATTGTCAGTGGTAATGCATTATTGAGTTGTTATTGAGGAGTTCAAACACGATCGTGCGAGCTGCTGGCTGTAACTTTCTTCACTGTTGTGATGTTTCACGGTTCCACGCAGTCGGTACTTCGCTTCTTGTTACCGCATGCTGCGTCGTGTATGTTCCGGTGCCCTCACCGTGAACAGCCGCAGAGCTGTCTGAGCCTGTATGTCTGTCGGTGCATGCGTGTGTTCAAAACCTCCTCTTTATTTCTAAAGCCTACCTCTGTGGACATCGTGTGCTGGACTTACCATACCAGTACAGTTGGAAGCGATTTGTATTATTGTTCTGTAATTGTCTTCCTATCATTAAACTTCCTCTGCTAACGTTTTGTTCAGTATTTCCTTCCCTTTCCTGTCATTTTTCCTTTCTTTGGTTTGTTTAGTTCTTCCTTGTGTGAACAGAACACAACCATTGTTGATGTGGACCCATTGAGAGACTGTATGTGATATTGAGCTATACTGAGACTGAGATATGTCTCCCTGACTGCTGCTCGCCTCATCCTCGAACATTTCATTTTGATATAAGACAAACCAATAGTTGAACTCTCACGTCTGTCTGCTCGATCTAAGGCTGGAGCCATGAGGCGGTTAGCTTAGCTTAGCATACAGACTGGTAACAGGGGGAAACAGATAGGCCGTCTCTGTTTAGAGGTAGCAAAATGTGCTTTTGTTTAATCCGCACACAGTGTCGTTGTCATTGTAAGGTCGCCAGAATGAGATTTTCAACAACAAGCGGTCAGAGTGGCCTCTCTGAACTTTTTACCACGACCTATTTGCGCACACTTTGAATTGTGCTTTACAGGTTCATTATTTACCGACTGGGCGACTGTGGCTAAGTGGAGAGCAGGGTCGTCCTTCAATCAGAGGATCGGCGGTTCGATCCCCGACTCCACTAGTCGCATGTCGATGTGTCCTTGAGCAAAACACTTAACCCCAAAATTGCTCCCGTAGCTGTGCCTACGGTGTAGAAATATGATATAATCTGAATTGTAAGTCGCTTTGGATAAAAGCTAAATGACTGTAATGTAATGTACCGAGTCGAATACTTGTGGAGGCAGATCATTGAATAAATTAAATTACAATTACAACAGAAAAACAAAACGCAGTAGACTCTGCCAGTAGCAGACAAACTTCAAAAGGGAATGGATGTTATGTATATGGAGGCCTTCAAAAGTACAGTATGTGAAGCGTCTATTTATCTGTACACAGTTGCCAGCTGGTGGTGAGGTGTTGTCAGCTTTTAAGTGTAAATATGGGTCAGCAAGAATAGAATTAGATCAATGGAAAGGAGGGAGCAACCAGCTGGTTTGGTTGATACTCCTATGGGGGGGGACCCACCCACCGATGGCAGTCTATCTGATACCCTCCAAAACAATATGATGGCAAGCAATAGCGGCTCCACTCAGCCAAGTAAGAGAAAAGAAAGAAGAGACAGACACTTAACTTTGATTCACTTTTCAGAGACCTAATTCTCCCACCAAAGTGTCTCTCTCCGAGGAGATACAAAAGTTTAGTAGAGCCCAGACAACTTCTCTATGGGTTCTGTAAGTCCTTTGCAATTTAAAGATGTTATGTCTCGTACAAAGACTGCAGATAAAAAGAGACAGATTATGAATTCTGTTGCGTAAAATGGCAATATTCCATTTTTTTCACAGGACAATTCAGAACAAAGAGTTTGATTGCATCAAGAGTTTCGTAACGCGGCGGCATAACAAGTCAGAACAGACAATGTGCTCTCTCTTTCTCTGCCGTTCTCCCTTTGAGATAAGCAGTCATTTTCTATGTAAATGTCACAAACCTCTGCGAAAGAAGGGGAAACGGATCCAGAGTGTGGGGAGAGTGAACCGAACTGATACGAGTGTTTTCCATTCGCAGATAATGACGCGCTGACGCACACGCTGGGAAAACAATAAACACATGAGCTCATGCAGCTGCCACCTGATCGGTGCCAGTGACGGTGTGTATACACCAAAGAGGGGCTTTAACTTCCTCACGATAACTCACAGAGCTGCTCCGAGGCTGTGGCGTGAACAAAAACACCCTTTTTATGCAGCGCTGCTGGGCTTCTCGGATGAGACACATTTCAGCGATATCACATCATCTGTAGCTCCAGGCACATAGAAGTGTTTACTTGAGAGAAAAGTCTTATTGCGAGGAGTTAGAGAAAACACACACACATATTGAGAGGTGGGCGGTTTGAATAATACCGTCCAATCGTGTTTATGTAATTCTATATATACGTAAATATTGCAATAGTGGTATAGTGAATTACATACTTGGGTTATAATTCTATGTGGGCTCATCACTACAAGCAACTCCTTTCACATACAAGTAGTCATTTGATACGCTGTGATATAAAAAATATTGATTACAGCGACTTTTAAAAGGTCCAGCGTGTAGGAGAACTACAGTGGCCGACGCGGGAACATTAATGACCCCTTCTAGAGCCAGTGTTTGGTTTTGTCCGTTCTGGGCCACCGTAGCAACATGGCGGTGCAACGTAGTGGACTCCATGAAGAGGACCCGTCCCGTATGTAGATATAAACGTCTCATTCTGAGGTAACGGAAACACAACAATTCTTATTATCAGGTGATGATACACTAAAGAAAACCACTTGTTATTATATTACATTTCTGCCAATAGATCCCGCTAAATGCTACACACTGGACCTTTAAGAAAGCGAAACAAAAGAGGAATAAGTGTCACTTGTTGCATTGAGTATTACTTTTAAATGAAAAATATAACACTGCCTATGATGCGAATCCAAAGACATACGCTCTAACATTTTTTGTAGCTTTAATAATCACTTGCTTCTTATTGATTCAATTACAATAGTCTGATGAATCCTGCCAACTGATCCACATAAAAGCCTCCAGAATGCACTGATGCACGACCACACAAATGCAGTTACAAGTTTCGGGACGTGCAAAGCACGACCACAACTTCTTTCAACTATTCCAACCACAAAAATCAAAGCGTGCATTGCTCTTGACAGTGTTTTTTTCCTTCATCTGGGAACAACCTCCACTCACCCCCTCTGCGTTCATGTGCAGTGTGTAAAAGGTTTTGTGAGGGGAGCTCGCACTTAGCCGCAAAGATCAAGGCGTGGAGTGTGTTGGCGTGTGTGTCTTTGCGCATAAGCTTAAATGCATGTGCGCGTGTGTGTTTTTTTATTTTTTTTTTTGCTCACTGAATGACAGAGGGAAGACTTCAAAGCAGCTCTTTCATCAGATAGAGAAGCAAACAAATCAGGCACCTGCAAACTCTGTTTGTCTCTTTCGCATGGCCATGCCGGTCTTTGTCTGTCTGTGACTATGGAAGACAAACAACGCTTACATAATGGATCTGAAAAAAAATAAAATAAAAATAAAATTCCAAGCAAAGATCAGTTTCAGCGACAGTGAGCCTGGTGTTTTCCTGCCTGAGCCGTTTGCATCATATCCACAGCAACCGAGCAACAGATGCGCAACAGTCTTTTACTTAATATCTTGGCTGGCAAGTTGCAGCAGTTCACTTGGAAAACAAATCAATTGGCGGGAGATTTCAGAGATATTTCTGTTGTGTGCAACTTGAGCCAAGCCTTGGGGGCAGACTTATCGCTATAACCTTGCAGTTCAAACACTGCCTCCAGCAGCGACTAGAACAGTACTGAGAGGCAGAAAAGGCAGCAAAGTGAAAGAAACGGAGCGCTCGAGAACATGGGCCAACGGAAAAAAAAGAAGTTATTCAGTGCAGAAAACTAACTTACTTTTTTTTTTGGGGGGGGGTTACTCGGAACTCCAATGTTCACAGGCAAAGCGCCCTGAACAGGGTGGGACACGGCAAGTTGACACTTAGCTGAGAGCTGTCAAGTGCTGGTGGTGCAATTTCAGAGAAGCATCACCTTGTGAATAGTGACGCCAAACTGTCATCTCACTGTGTTTCTCATGAACACACGAACATGAGCAAAAAAAAAACCCACATCGGCAAGAGTGTGCATGGCTTCAAATAGTAATGTAAATAGTAATGTTACTATAAATGTCAACAATATGGCAGTAAAAAGTGTTGCTTGCACAGTACATCATACAATTCCGAAGAGAAATACCAACACAAATATGAAATTGCTATTCAGAAACACAGGCACTGTCAAAATAAATACGTGAGCCACAGTATCTTCTTAAATTTATCAGCTTCAGTGTTTTGCTGGAACAAAGCTACTACACTGAGTCTTGTGGTGTCTACGAGGCTAAAACTGCTGCATGGGGGAACTTATTTCTTTAGCAGTGGTAGTAGTATTTATTACCCCTGCTGGCAGGCGGCCTGGTGCGGCTGCGGGACCGGCTTCGCTGACGCTGCAGTCGGGACTTGCCCAGGAATCTGTAGTAGTACGAGGGTCTCCCAGACCCCTTCCTAGTGACCCCAGCCATGGTGCTGGTTCCTAACCTGAAGCCCGCCGACAACAAGATATCTCAGCAGCACTCGAAACAAGACCTCTTGATTGTCGTTTCTGGTAACGGTGCAGATAAACTCCAGGCAACGTTCTCCAGGACTGCAACTCTTGTTTTATCACAAACTTCACTCTCAGTCCTCTCGCAGACGATCACAGCTACTCAAGTTAAAGTCCTCATGGATTGTGCAGTGATCAAATCAAATCCAAGCCATTGTGAAACCATTTCCCATTGCAGAGAGAAGATTAAACCATCAAACAACCACAAAGTCTTCCTGGATTGTGTCCTGATCAAATCCACTCCATCGTGAAACTGTTTTCCCTCATTGGAGAGAGAGAGAGAAGATTAAAACATCAAACATCCGCCTCTGTTCAAGGCTAGTGTCCTGTCCCACAAGCTCAGACTTAAGCTCCACCTTTTTGAACACTCCCCTCAATGTTTCCCACAGTGGGACCCCAGAGGCATGATGTCCGGAATACTGTGAGTGTGTGTATCCTGAATGACAGGAAAGCTGTTGCTGTTCCCAGTGTGCCCGAGTGCACCAAAGGAATTTTATAGACAGTCAGAAAAGCCAGTACCTCTTTTTCATGAAGCAGCGAAGGAGTACTCTTGTAACACAATTGTGTGCATCCACAAACCACTATCTCCAACTCCTGTGACTGTGTGTGTAACAGACAGAGAGAGAGTGAGAGTGCGCTTTGTGTTTGAGAACAACAGGAGGAAAGTTTGGGCTGCGTAGAAAACATGCATAGATAAGGGATTCAGTGGATTGGAGTTAACAAGACAGCAGATTACAGAAGGTTGTACTTCCCTCCAACAACCACGCTAATCTGGTACAGACTCACAGATAAGACGGCCTCTGGTGCAGTCGGCAAGTCTGACATAAAACAAAAAAAACTCCCACTATAAGTGACTCCTGATCCGGTGACAGGCCGAGTCATGTTCCTGGTTTTACAACTTAACAACTGTAATTTGCCTCCCTGGGCAAGAAAGGGCATGACAGGGAGGGACGGCCAATCACAAGCAGATGTAAATAGGCTGTTGAACACCGTGGAACAGCCAATCACAGCGTGCTCTGAAGGAGAGGGTCAGGCAGATGGAGTATAGTCCACAACTAGTCATTATCACATGCGCAATTGCAAGGATGCATGTGTGCGTGGTCACAAACAACAGCCTGGGGGAAAAAAACAACTCTTTGTAACCTCTTTGTCTCTCACGGTCCCAAGATAAATTAATTTAAATCTTCATCTCCTGCTCTCTCATACTCTGCATTACCTTTCCTTCCCTCTATGGCTGCTCGGTTGTTCACAATGATGCCGCTTGTTGCTAGTCAGAGCAGGGGGACCATAACGCTTCACGCTGTGTGGAGTTTTTGTCATTACCTCAGCCCATAAACTCACAATGACAGAATGCCGCAGCGCGTGTGTACGTCTCTGTATGTCTCTAACATTGACTTAACTGTTCCCCGGGTCCCACAGAGAGAATTTAACTGGACCATTAGTAGGTACACATCAATCCAGAGCGAGTCAGAGCCTGGTGCCGGGTAGCAGAGGGAATGAAAAGGCCTTCAGGCTTCACTCTGCTGCCGGAGGGCTCGTGAAACCTCGCGAAACCCCCTGAAGACCCCGTTAACGTGTTCTCTCAATCTCACGGAGAAACGAGTGGCATAGAAGTGTGTCTAAGTTCGAACAAATATGGGTCACAACCAAACCAGAAGTGGCTGGTGTGAGGCCAGACTGTGTTTGTAATTACAAATCTGATTGATTCATCTTGCCTGCGTAATAGTCCCTGTGGGAATAGCTACCTACAATGAGCTCCTGTAAGACGGGCCAGCAGCCTACAGACAGGCGGACCGGAGAATCAGGGTCACGCAGAGTTTGCGTGCTGCTGCCGGCCTCCTCTGGGGCTAATAACATGTCAAGAGAAAAGGTAAAGTAAACCACAGGGTTTGGGTTTGTGAATGCCAGTTGTGAACTCCTGCAGTATGGGATAGGTCAGGAGGACCCAAATGTGCACCGTCAATGATTCCCGAAATTGGTCTGTAAAATACTGGCTACATTAGAGGAAGCTAAAGACTCTGCAGATGGAAAATAAGATTAAAAAAAGAATAAATTCTCACAGTTCTGTTTGAAATAGTTATCCGTCTGCCTGTTGCTGGCAGATACAACTGGTTTAAGGAGAAGTTTTGAGATATTATAAAAAACCAACGATCAGTTGATCAACTAAAAGGTATTTTCTTCGCTGCCAAAGCCTAACAAACACATTGTTGCCCTTGAACATCTCCAGTGTACAGTTCCCTCCTCACAATGAACAGGGACATTATAGTGTATTGACTCAATCCCACAAACACTGTTTCGCTGCCATTAAAAATCATTGAAGGACCATATGTGTATTAATCCACTGCTGAAAATAGTCCCCAGCAAAGTACCATTTAGTTTTGTTTGGATAGCATTTGCTAAAAACTATACAGTGCCCAGCTGTTATAGGAAATGATTTAGTTGAGTCTTTTTTTAAACATTAAATGATGTCTGTGACCCAAACCAATGGGCCTGCCTGTGTGTCAAAGACAGCATTAGGATGTACTGACACATTGTTGGTCTTTTTGATGATAATGACAAAAATATTGACCAGCGGCAGCCTAACCCTTTACGTCTGACATGCAGTGCATTTCTATTTGAAGGGGGGTGTAATAAAGATGCTGATTTGCAAGTTTCTTTGATGGTATCACTTAAAAAGCAGGCATTTCCACGAGGTATTTAATACCCCGCTTTCCATCCAGTCAGCATGCTGGATAGTTACAAGGTTTGGAAACAACAAGTCTTGCACGCGAATAGAGACACACTGATGACTTAAACGGAAATATAATATTGAGATGAATGCATTTAGTTCACTGCTGTGATCAGCGCGAGCCGCTAAGTGTGCTGAGTACAGAACCATCGAGCAGGAACCAAGAATTTGAGTGGGATGGTTTGCAAGTGAATTCATGTGCAGCCTACGGGAGGACGACACTTCTTGTTCTTCGTAACACCCGGAAAGAATATGTCTGCCGTGTGAATGGTAGCATGTTTTCATAAAGAGCTGTGCTGCATGAAACAATCTCCTGTATATCTCCTATATATTCCTTGAGCTTCGCTCTATTTTCTTTTGAACTTTTTTAAAGCTCTAAAACACTACTTAGAAATGCTGGTGATGTGTCCAGCCGAGGGGAAAATGAAACTAATTCCACTTTTGGAGCAGAATAAAAAAAATAAATAAATAAAAGACAAAGAGAGATGTATCGCTTCTCAGCACAGCTCACTCTATTGTCTCTAAATGGATCTTCTCGCACAGAGACTGGCACACACTGGCTATTACACCTAAAATATAGCCGGCCATTAGAAGAAAACACCTCAGAATGAGTCACGGAGCAGACCAGCGGGTGATAAGAAACCATAAAGATTCGAGGTTTGAGAGTCCCGGCAGACCTTGTTGGTCTGGAAATGACAACACATATATTGGTATGGATTACAAGCAGCGGGTAAGACACAATTGATAGCTACTGCTGCTTGAATCTCCGTGGGCGGATAGTATTTTACCCTCTAAAAGACAGCTCGACTTTATTATATAAAATAAAGTCACTGCTGCGTTGGTGTAAACAGCAGCAAACATAGATGTCAGGTGACAGAGAGGACACTCGGGAGTCTCTCTCTCTCTCTCTCTCTCTCTCATAGATATAGACTGTGCAAACTATACATAATAGACTTAATACAAGAACAGACTTTGTGTGTGTATATATATTATCTCTCTCTCTCTCTATATATATATATGGATATATATATATATATATATATGGATATATATATATATATATATATATATATATATATATGGATATATATATATATATATATATATATATATACACACACACACACACATGTATGTATGAACTCAGGATGATCCAAACAGCACATCAAAACTGTATTGCTACTGTCCCCTTGTGGAGAACATGGTAATGTACAACTGATGGTCGGATGCTGTTATGACACTGCAAACCGTCCTGTTGCTAGATGGCTTTAACACATGAAATACACTGCAGGAAAAGCTGTGGATCATCACAGAGCCAGTATTTACTGCAACATGCTTCAATGAAAAATGTAAGTCCCTTATGAAATGAGAAAGACTTCAACTGCACTGCACTGGACTCAAACTCAGTTTTCTGGTTGCCGTTGGCTTTGATTACACAGCAACGCAGAAAACAGACAGACACATGGTTTTATTGCGGATGCATCCTCGTGGTCCACTTTGATGCATTACGCTGGCTAACTGCCCACTCTAACTGCCCACTCCGACCCGACGTCTTAATAGTACTGTCCAATCAACTCTGAATTAATCCACAGAAATCTGGCAGAGAGAGGACCAACAGATGGGACAGAGAAATCAACCAACCCTCTCTAATAACAGATAACAGGGGGGCTCGTCTGTTTTCCACCAAGTGTTTTCTTCACAAAGAAAGTGGAGCGTCTGAGTGGATTAAAGGGATGTCCGAAGGGAGATCAAAGCCCGTCTAAAATCTCTGGTTCTCTGAGGCGACCTTTAACGAACACACAGTAAAAGGGAATTCGAAACATCTCTCTCATTTCTCTCTGAACTCAAAAGTTTGACTGTAATAACTTAATACTCCACGGTGCCATGGTGACAGACTGGTGCCATCTATCCATGCCGTCTTTTCTTCCTCCTCTCATTCAGGCTTCCCACTCCCTCGTGGCCCCCAGAGTAAAGGCCAACACTGCAGAATGTACGATCCCAAGCAGGACTCATTAAACAAGACAAGAGAACAGAGGAGTCTGTGTGACACTGTTGGCCGGAGACAAACAGACATGCAATATGGAGGGGGCTGAACTTTTTGTTTTGCTTTTTTAGCAATGATTAAAGAAATAAAGAGCATGAATAAATAGTGAGAGAGGGAGATGAGAGAGGTGTCGCTAATGAAGCGACCCCTTGAGATGAGCACAGACAGAACAAATGTGCCGTTCATGCACCATCGTGCTCAGTCACAGGCAACTTCGTATACAGACTTTGTATATCGTAAAAGAGGCGAAAACGCGAAAACATGAATGTCCCTGCCTTGGTTTGTCTGTTCTGGGCTACTGTAGACCCGCTCCCTACGCAGATATAAACGGCTCATTCTAAAAGGTAGCGAAAAAAAAACAACAATTCTTATTTTCAGATGATAACTTACCAAAGAAGACATACTTATTAATATTATATTCCTTTTCTGCCAATAGAAACCCCGAAATGCTTCACACTGGCTCTTTAACACACAATAAAGAACATAAAAAAGAAAAAGAAATAGCCTGAGCGTGACCGTTTTGTAATATTGAAAAAGACTCTACTTCATAATATGCTACCAACCTGCTAAACACCTCTGAGTTGAGTATCGACGGTTTCCTACTGTGCTTATTGGCAGTCTGGCTGTGCAGATTTAAGCTTCGGCGGTGGCTGTGTAGCTCTGGTCTTATCTCCCTCCTCCACTGGTGGGCTTCAGATCTCACAGACCCCCAGAGACCCAAAACACAATAGTGCTGCTCACACCAGAGGGAGAATCATAAGAGCACGAGGTCGACCAATAGCAGCTCGTATCACACAGCAACCAACAATGCAAACAACACCGAACCTGAAATTATCGACCAACGCTCATAGCTAGAGTGTGTAAAAGCATTTTATTGAATTCTGTCACTGCAATAAGCAAGAAATGGCTACTTTACGACTCAAAGTGCTCCGATTTAATCATAATTAATTTGCAAAATAAATTGTACAGAGAAAGTGCACATGGAAATAGAGATGAATCCATCTAAAAACTTTAACTACTACTTGGAAATTGTGGAAAATGCCGATGGGTAATATCTTCAAATCTCCTCCCGTCTGATCATCAGCGATCAGCCCGCTTGAAAAGCTGGAGCCAAACAATGTTTGGTATTCATTGCGCTTGATTTATGACTTGATTATCACAACAGCTGGCGATTAATTACCTGTTGATCATCTTATTGACTTGTGCCTCCAGCAGTAATCCGACCTCAACACTTTTACCCGGCCTCTCCCTCTCTCTCTCACACACACTGAGCGACACATGTGCACACACAGCAAGGCCATGTGCAGCGCTCGCCAGAGAGACAATGGAAGGATTACAGCGAGAATAGCCCACATTCTGTTGTTGACATTTAAGCGAATGCTTACACGGGGAAATCAATCCCTTGTAGATCAAACAAATAAGCGCCCGGCCTGCAAACTCACTGGGACCAGCAAAACAACACACACACACACACACACACACACACACACAAGGGAAAGGACTATTGACTGCATGGTTAGACACACCAACTCACATCTGGATACTCATCTCTACATAAGACGAACAAATTGAGGCGTCATCGATCCCACTTGTGGGGCACGAGCAGGTTCATACGCGCACATGCGAGAAGAAACGCACGCATGCGGTGAATGCTCTCCACGGGTCTGCGTCCATCTCCTTTCAGTAATCCTGTTTGTTACTTGATCTACGTGGAACTCTTTAAATGTTAGGTCAAACAACTATGTGAGAGGGATGGAAGAACAGAAGCGTAAACAGTTTGCTGCTACATGTCTGAGGCTACAAAACAAAACGCTCTCATCTTGAACAGCACCGCTACCTCAATGAACATGATGTACTAAAAACTGCCGCAGTGAGCTTCAAATCTCTTGGTGTCCGATATGAGGGCAAAACACCGTCAATATTCAGGGACAGAAATAAGATCCACGCGTGTGTGCGATCCTGCTGCACGGCATTTCGCTGGGAGTAACGAGTTTATACAAAGGTGCTGAAATATTGCGGCATAAACTAATCCAAAATCTTATCTGTAATAGTCTTTGCTCCAACAGGACAGGCTATAAAGATGCAGGGAAAAAAAGGAATGAGAGGACAGACAGAGCCAGGAAGCCGGTTTTATAGGTAACGAAACGTGTCATTACAGAAGTGGGACTGTAGTGCTTCAATTATCCTCCTCTTTAGTTCATTCCTAAGCTTTTTATTGCTGCTCTTTATAACACCCCCCTCTCTCTTTGTACGAGTGAGGAAGAAACCCCATTCCTCGTTCTCTCCTGTAATTGCTCACTTTCTTTTCTTTGCTCACTCGGGTTCCCATTTTCACTTGTGTGCTACACAAACAATGCGCCGCAACAAAGCAAATGTGGGACAAAACAAACCCGTGTCGATATGTAGACGTGGCATTTAATGGAGCGGGTAACTTAAATATACAGACCTCATAATATCTGATCCTGTTTCCCGTTGTATTCTGTAACGCTGGAATTTATGGAATTCAGTCACAGCCCACATAAGGGTCACTACTTCTCATTTAGACACAGAGACTCCATTGTCATATGAACAATAGCCATAACTTGTTAAACGGCCATGTGAAATGTAAGTGGCTCACAGAGTGAGACTACGGAGGGGTGACTGGGGATTTGGCAGCGATACAGGCAATACTGAAGCTGGCAAGTAATGGTACTGTAAAAACTTCTCCATCTGTCAACCGCTGACCTCTGATCTGTGCAAATGTGCCGACTGTTAATCAAGCTCTCACCTGCGTGTACATAGTTTGGCACACGAGCACCCGCTTTTATCTTTCTAATTGTAGTCAATGTGCTGCAGGATTTAATATGCATGAACGCACAAATGAACAAACACGCAGAGCCTGGATCTCATGGAGCTGGTCCCCTCGAAACAAATGCAAACATACACTCGTGTCATGCGATACAATACAATGAACATGGGGATGTGAGGCTGGGTGGTGGTTGGGTGCGGGTGGGGGCAGGGCGGTTTCCATGGACCACACTGTCGACAGTAGAAAAGTAGTTCCAAAAACTGCCGACCGTGATCTATGGATGTGGATTGTCCAGAGTAACAATGGCACCATTTCTGGAAAGAGATGTTGGTGTTGAATTTTCTAACGTTCCACTCATCTCCATTGTATTGATTTTTAAATTGTTTCATGTATTATTTGGCCATTTGAGTGAAGAGACCATTTGAATGAATTTTGAGGGTGGAAAAGTTCACCTCCGTGAATCACTGTGTACTCCAAGACAACAACGCAACACTAGAAATATAAACACCTTCACCCAAAATACATTTTCAGTGGAGAGCATTCTTTTTCTGTTGAAATGATGTTTCATGAAACACTGAAATGTTCAGATGTTAATGTTTTTTGCTGACAGCTTCTACGTAATTATGCGACGGCCGATGTTACCGACGTTGGTCTGCCCTGTCACTTGAAATAGTGCTGCTGCAAGGAATTGTGGGCCAGCATCATCTCCTTTCCTTACCTAAAAGATGATCCAGGAGATGAGAAAGGAAGCATTGAAGCACCTTTCCACTTAGATACTGCCGGGTCATTTTTAAGTTATGGACCGCAGCCCTCGTTACTGTTCCAGCAGATGGTAAACTCACTCCAATTGAATACACTTGTTTATGTACATTCCTTCCCTTTGATTGTTAAACTATATGCATCCCAACACTTCTTGCAGTTCCTTCACAATAAAAGCCCACGAAGAATAGTTTTACACCATTAAATACTTGACAATATATTATATTATATATATATATTTCAGTTTGGAAAAACCCTTGAAGCTTAAACAGCTGATCGAGGTGAGATACACCTTTTTTAATTTCCTGTTTTGGCAACAAGCCTTCTGATTTCAGTTGCTTTCAGCATAGCACACAATACAATAAGTCAGCCAATGGCAATCTGCTAACAAGTCGACACACAGACCAACTGAACCATGAAGCAAAGACAAACTAAACAGGCAACATCAACGTGGCGTGTAAGTGTAGTCATCCCTCTGATCTATCTGGCGTGGGAATCCACATCCGAGCTATAAACAGCAATCTCGCCGTCTTTCTCTCCAACACACGCGCACAGACACATTGCGGGCGTGTTTGTGTGCATGTCCGTGTCCTTCCGCAGACGAAATGGACGTCGTCAGTGAGGCCGGAGGGAGGAAACGGGGCAGATTTGGAGTTCTGTATTTGAACGTCTTCAGTCACTTCACTCAGGGAGTGTCTTTTTCCTCAGAAGTGGTCCAGCCCCAGTGACAAAAGATGCAACTTCTGTCTGCGAGTGCGCGTTCGGGCATAAATGCAGTGTTTGTATGTGCACAGCTATTCAGAGAGATCGATTACAGGACACAGGAGGAGTACAACTGTATCAGGGACAGTGCAAAATCTGGTTATAATAACTACAGATGATCTCCTTTTAAACCATATTCAATATCTGCATACTAACAAATAGTTGTGTGTAGTTTTGTTGAGTGAGTGTGTGTGTGTGTGTGTGTGAAGGATCGAAGTGGAGAGTTATGCGACAGGAAGTGAGGTACGTTGGGAGGGAGAGGGGAACCTTTGGGAGTGGAGATCATTTCCCCCGCTTTCCTGTTTTCTGTTTTGTCTCAGCAGGTTGGGCCACCGTCTTACATCACCAGCACCAGCATGATTTATCTCACTACCACGGTGTGTGTGTGTGTGTGTGTGTGTGTGTGTGTGTGTGTGCGTGTTAAACTGAGAGAGAACACTGTAGAATCAACTGAGTAAGGGAACTGATAAACGGAGAACAATAAGGACAATAATCCATCATGGAAGGAGTCAGAAAATGGTGAAACATGTCGATCCGTGTTTCCCACAGCTCAAGATGACATCCTCCTCAAATGTCTTGTTTTGTCCACAACTCAAAGATATTCAGTTGACTGTCACAGTGGGGTAAATAAACCACAACATGTTCACATTAGGAAGCTGGAATCAGACAATTTTGCCTGAAATGTTGCATGAAAATGATCAAAATAATTAAAAGGGTTAATTACACAATTACAAAGTGTCATGAAGGTGTCATGAATGCTATTGCTATCAGGACGACCTCCCTCATGGGAAAGTATGTGTTGTCATTGACTCTATGGGGAAATAAACTTATTAAAATCTGTCCGTAATCTTTTCAGTCCACATATTAGCCAGCCTCTCTCAGGACGCAGCGTGAGCCTTCTCTGCTGATCTGACTCTGTGGAACGTCTACTGATCCCCTTTGCTGGTTACCATAGAAACCACGAAAGCCTTGTGATACGGTGCCGATGAGAAATGTGAGTTTACTTGATTAGAAAGGTCAGGATGTCACGAGGGAGTCTGTAGGACAACTATACATCGGAGTGCAGAACTTTTTTTGTTGTTGTATTTAATAATTCATTGCTTCGCTGCTCTGTGGAAACACCGCAGGCCTCGGATCCTTTCTGGTGAACCCTCGCTGCCCCACCAGCTGCGGGAGAGTATTTATACACGTGATAGTTGTTTCATGGCGTCTCTGAAAGCTGAGCGACATGAGACGAGTTAGCGAGACTTTGATCTGAAGTTCAAGCTTTTTATCTTTTTCATCGGTGCCTCATAAATTATAGAGCGGTTGAAGGTGCACTTAGGCAGCAATAGAACTACAGCCTTGTAGTTGAAAAGAAACTTGATGACCATGTCGGTTGTATTGTCCACGCTGGGTTTTCCAGGAGGTCAACACCTTGACTAACCGCTTTGAAAACCTGCATATTCTCAGAGCGTACAGTGGAAGAACTACTGCATGCAGACAGTGTGCGCTCTTTTCTGCTGTCCAGTTCCATTTTGTTTTGACAGCCGGGGGGGGGGGGGGGGGGGGCTGGTTCAGTGACTCCACAGATTTTATTGGTTAGCAGTCAATCTGGTTCTCTGTGATGAAAGCCTGTTTATACATCAATGTCAAGGCAGATTTGAATAGAGTGAGGAGAAAAATATAAAAGAGCGACTAGTAGAGATTCCTCACTTGCATAGTTTGTGGCACATTTCACACATTTTGCAGAAAATTGCAAGTCTACCATTAGAGTGCTTTTTTCAAGTTTGGTCTTTGTGTCATTCGGTAATGACTACATTAAATACTGAGCTTTAGAGATAAGACAACATCTCTAAAAAAAGAAGTCAGACAAAAGCAAGAAACACCAGCAGTCACACTATATGGCCCCTCCCCCACTGGGCAAAAAAAAAAAAAAACACTTACATCCGCTAACGTCTGGCTTTTGTCTTTAGTGGGAGAAACTACAATCTGCATTCATTCCTGGGACTAATGACTCAGCGGTACGGGTTATGCATCAGCCACAGGTCCGATCAGCAGTGATGGAAACACGACAACCGGGTGGACAACCGGGTGGACACCAGCGCGGCGCCATCGACGTGTGCGTTTGAAGATAATATATATTTAATAAAATCAACAGGAATTTGGACAATTATTATAACAAGAAACTAAATGAAACCCATCTTGTTATTCCAGTGTTCCAACAATAGGCAACTCTACACTACAGTGTTGTTCTACACCATGCGGTGCGTGATGTCATACAAACGCAAAAACAACAGGAAGAGGTGTGATGGCAAACATACACACAAAAACACTCGCATACTATCACCTCTTTAAACAAACTTTAAAAGCATTTGTGGTATTCTAAACTCTTAAACTAGAGACACTGAACAACTGCTGGAGATCCACAGACAAGAGACCTGAACTATTTGCTCTGCTATCTCTTGACTCTTTGAAAAGTCGACGGGCGGTCCGGCTCCTGCGTGAATCAACACAACAATGCTTTGTCAGACCAAGATGGCCCACTCACCTTTACATCTGCACAACACAAACAACTTCACATATGCAAAGAAATGCACACAATCACACAGATCATCAACTCCGTGTGAGACATTTACTTCCCAGAACTGTCTCCCCAGAATAACACTGGAATAGCAAATAGGTAGCGATGTAAAATCGCACACAATGTAAAAGTGAACATGACTTACTGCCTTAACAAATCATTTACAAGCCGTATTATTCAAATATTACCACAATGCTATACCATTATTGGTGACACAAAGTCTTTGCACAAAGCACAAAGAAGCTGGGATCACAGCATGTCAAAGTAAGATTCTTTGATGCTTACCTGATCATTCAATTTCAACGACAAACGGATATTTACTGACTTTCCTAGTGAGTCTTCCACTCCACCATGAACTCATTGAGAACGTGGAAGCATCTATTGGAACGACATCTCTATGCAGCATGGTGGCATACAGCGTACATGCTGACACTGTGCGATGTGCCTATTCATATTCTAAGCCGCCGTTAACACAACCAGACACGCAGTGAGCACATACATCCGTCTGACTGGCAGCTTCAGTGGAGGGCGTGGATGTCGAAGAGCTCAGTCGGGGGTTAGAGCCACATCTGCTGAAAGGGGGCCACATAATTCAATTATTAACGACTGCATATGGACTCCAGCTGGATTAATAACGACAGTCAGTGAATATATCAACATATTATGATGTCATCTTATCAATATGTAAAGTGCTACTAAGCCTACGCCTTAAAGCTGGCTTCCTCCACTCATGTACACACCTACAGTACATACAAATGTACAATCACACCGCATGCAGAGAGCTGATATGTGAGCTGTTGTAATGTGTGTTTACAACATACAGGTCATGAGACACACTTGTTTGGCGCAAGGACGGCACAAAAAGTCCAAAATTGATAGGTTCCTCTGGGGGCGCAGATGTGCACAGCAGATTTCCCACAAAGCAGGGCACATAGAGGGGATAGTTAGAATGTCTTCAAGTGGGGTCGTACGAGGTGATCATCCACAGTCAGTGTATGACCTACAGTAGATGACGATCGGCAGAACATGTACTGTTGTGGACCGGGGCAGCGAAAAAAGGCCCACCTAAAATCAATATCAGTTCAGGTATGCGCTATATTTGGAACATTTTCACCCCTTTACCTTGCCTTGAGACAGCTCCACAGTCTATGTTTGAGAGGGGGGAACTGAAGGCGTGTTCTATGCTGTCGACAAAGCCACCAGACTAGTGGCAGAACTTCAGAACGGTGAATCCGAACCGACCAAAGTCACGCAATAACAACGAACCGATTGAGGCAGCGGTACGTAGACCAGCAACTCCCATGTTCTGCAAGGTAAAAACACTTGGAGTCTTGCGGCTTTGGCATGAGCATACGTGGATAAAACGGCATCAGTTCCCCATCGGAAAAGGCTGTCTCATGGCAAGAAACGACGGTGAAAATATTATAAATATAGTGTTCAATTTCTTGCGATTACTGCTGTCTGCTTCTCCAAGCTGGGGGCGAGCCAGCCGTATTCTACTGTAGGTTATAGAAGGATTATAGATAAGTACCTCATACAACCCCACTCCAGAACATCTGAGCCATCCCTTTGAGATATTTCTATAACAAGCAAATGCATATCATTTATAATTCAGTTTGTATCCACAGAAAGCCTGGGATTTTGTGTCCCTAAATTCAGATTGTAAGCACTTAATTGCTATGACAAAGACACGATGAATTCTTTCCCACAGCCCTCATTAGGTGACTGCGGGACGGAAAACAATGAAATGTTAATTGATTCTGATATTAATAAGCAATAAGTGCCAGCGCACACTCGGAGGCTCCAGCTGCAGCCACCTGCCCAAACATGCAATCTGAAAGAAGCAGTTCATTTACCACACATCTGATCACACACACACACACACACACACACACACACACACACACACACACACACACACACACACACACACACACACACACACACACACACACACACACACACACACACACGTGTCTGTGGATGCGCAGAAGGTACCCAGCCCAACACATGTACAGAATTGTACGGTACGCCAACAAAACACCCTTCTACTCAACAAAAAACCCAGAATCCACATATACAGTGAAATCGCTCCTCGTTTATTGCTGTCAAATATACGTCAAGACCCACTCTGGTGTCTGTGATTCATGGCGCTGACTAATTACATAGCTGCTTCTTCAGAGGGCTGGGGGGGGGGGGGGAAGCTGGAAAGAGATGGGGGAAATGAGGGCAGGTCCTGTGCTTGTAAAAGCCTGTAAGCCACAGTAATGTTTGTGAGGTGGAGACGCTATGGACAGCATGGGAACTAAATTACTTTTATATTAAAATACAGTGAACTCTGTCAACAGCACCCCCCCACATACACACGTCCCATGTGCTTTTCTCTTGACCACTTTTGCAATGTGTAGGCCTACACACGTTATACACACTGTATATAAAGTATTAGTAAAGGGAAAACTTCTAATGAAATCACAGTCTCTGATACCACTTTCCCCCCATCTTTGATTTCACAATAGTTAAAAAATACCGAAACAAGTACAATCAAGACAAGAGATGTTAATCTTGAATCTTTACCAATAGTGGTTAATGAGACCACTGTTTCCACAGCAGCAAACGCATCATAGTCTGCATTCAGCACTACATGCAGGGAGGTGACCGGCAACTTTTAAACATAAATGTTTAAAAAAACAAATAGTTACTGATGACAAAGGCCTTGTTGCTGTATCTATCTTATGAAATAGAGTAAGCACACCCGACTGGAATACACACCGGAGACTAACAAGGGCAGAGCGGCAGAGATAGCAGAGATATGGGAGATATACCGGGATGCTATTATCTCTTTCGCCAGTGTGGCAGCAGTTTATCACAGCAGTCAATCACCAAGTAATCGCTATCTGCAAAGAACGCCTTCCACTTTCACCGCCTGAGAACACTTGGTCAGCGTGCGCTGCCCGGGCCGCCGGAGATAAAGACGTTACAAAGAGTGACAAGCTATATATTAGGTTGTGTTTTATTTATCACCCTTTATACAAACTGACATGATCATCCATTACACTGACCACTGTAGTCTGGAATACAATATAGTGATTCTATAGGTGTTCAATTAAAAGTAAATCTGAAGTCAACACAAGGGGATGATCTGTTGATTATAATTCATTCATCAAGCAGAACATTCACTGGTTTCAGCTTCTCTAATGTCGACACTTCCTGCTTTCTCTGTTTTGTATCATTGTAAGCTCTTCTGGACTGTTGACAAAAGCAACTTTCAGATTTCACCTCGAGTTGTGAGAAAGTGTGACGAACCTTAAGTTTAAAGTATAAGTTTAAAAAAAAACAGAGATAAAAACAACCTGATTAATTTAATGAAAAAAAAAAACCTGTGCCAATAAATCAACAACCAAGTTATCCAGCTGTTCAACGAGCTGTAATCTGCAATTACAAGCGGGGTGTTTCAGTCCAGATCCCTGCTGACCTCCGACCTCTCATGTCTTTTCTTAAGATCCACACTGATCCCCGTCTGATGCTCTGGCTCACTCATCTTCCTCTCCAGTGACTCTGCCACCTTAGGAATGCCATTCCAGTCGCTCCATAATTCCCGCTCAGTCCTCCCAGTAATCCCTCTTCTCCTGCTGCTCCGAGCCTACTTCCTTCCCCACAGCTGCTGGCTGGCCCGGCATTCTCTAATAATAGGACAACAATGCCCAACCCCACGGCCGGACACTCCACACTACTGCTGAGAAAAATCTAAAAACTCTTTGCGTGGAATCTGAAATATTTGAAGTGTCTCCCCACACAAACTTCACATAACCGATAAGTAATTCACACATTAAAAAAGGTCAGAAAATGTAAAATCAACGTGAACGTCACTGCAATTATTGACGTCCGACTTCCAAAAGAGCAACCTTCAGACAGACTTGTTGACGTTTAGTACCTCTGTGTGCGGGTAATCGGCTGCAGCATGTAAACGCATGTTGGTGGAGGAGTGATGACGAGGCTGCGCGCTGAAGTGAGCTAGTATCTGTGGCGGAGTGAAGAGAAAACACTGTAATCGTGCAGGAGCTGATAAATGAGGGCTACACACTGCTAGAGTAGTTAAACACTGCCTTGAGCCTTTGCATGTTGGAATGGGACTATACCTAGAGCACACACACACACACACACACACACACACACACACACCAAAGAAGGGGAGGCATTACTCAGAAAGGAGTCTGGAGACACAGAGAGCTGGACCCAGTTTTCATTCCTCATCTTCTGCTGGTCCCACTTGTGGAAGCAGAGCTCAGAATCACATGTTGCAGCTCTTTTGTGTCTCGGAGCCGGACATTTCTTTCCACAACCCACGTTTCGTTCCTCAGAGTAAAAGTATGCTTCTTCCCCCCCCCCCCCCCCCCCGAGAGATCAGCGGGATAACGTTGCTTCCCTGGCACGTGAAGAGCTTCCCCTCCACACCTCCTCCGCCATTCCACCAAGAGAGCACTCCAGCAGAAATTCTGTAGCCCAGACCCCCTTCTTTTTTTTTAACCTCTCACAGACTTATTCAACGGCGAACAGGAGAGAGAAAACAAAATAATAAAAAGAGTGGAAAGCTAGCGCTCACCTCAGACAAGGTCCCACTGCCGCAGGGAAAGCAGAAGGAACGCCATCCTCGATCCGCGCAGAAAACCAAGAGCAACAAGTAGCAGCTCCAGAGATTCCTCCTCCCCTCACTCGCACTCCTGCTTCCTTGCTCTGTTTCTCCTTCTGCTTTGCACTCATTCAGGCTGCAGTAGCTGCAGTGCACTGTGAGTAAGTATGCGTGTGTGTGTGTGTGTGTGTGTGTGTGTGTGTGTGTGTGTGTGTGTGTGTGTGCGCGTGAGATCCTGTGGACTCCTGCAGGGGTATTGACTCTTAGCAGGGTTCAGGTCCTCCCCCTTCTCAGGATCACATAGTGAGAGAAAGAGAGAGAGAGAAAACCCTCACCCACACACACAAACAGCGGGTAAGAGAGTTCTCTCTTTGTCTTTTGTTGCTTTCTCTCACTTCCTCGCTCTGTGTAACTCGCCGCTCCACAGCCCCTTTCATACGGGAAAACGAATGGGAGAGAGAGAGACTGTGTGTGTGTGTGTGTGCAGAGGGAATGCTGTCGTGCTTCAGCGCCCGGAGGAGGAGGAGGAGGAGGAGTTGAGACTTTCAGAGAGCCGAATTCCTCTACCTCCCATCCAACCAATCGGAGGCCTTGTTGTGGCTGACCAAAAACCGCCGGGCCAGGCCGGGCCTCACTACCACACTCCAGCTTTAAAGCATTAGCCGGAGTTTGCCGAGCACTTAGCCTACATTCTGCAGCAGTGTAGTGGATGACCGTGACTGTTTATATCTTGGAAAATGACTAGTCTTTGAACACAAACACATTTTGCTCTGTGTGACTAATGTTTCAATGTTAAATAACAAAAAAATATTCTTTGTGTATTACAGTGCCAAGCCGAGGGAGCGTTATCTATACAAGATATGAACACCTTAATTTGCAAAAATCAGTCCAAGCAAGTTTCCAGACTGTGTTTAAGTATCAAGTCACCACACAGAACTATGTCCAAACTACAGAAGGTACCAGGTAGGTTACAGCATAAGGAAGTAGAGATGTTTCCTTCACTCTTCCCATGTCCCTCCCTCCTTCCTGCCAAAGAACAGCGCTCTCATGTTTCGGCTGCTGTCCCTGGCCAGACATTTGTCAGGCAAGGCATTTGTCCACAGAGGTGACAACAGACCTCCCCCTCCTCCTGCCATTCACACTCATCTTTCACTGATTCACTCATCTTTTAAAGGCATTAGGGCTCTGTGAGAAGAACACGATCATATGGTGAGCTGCTGTTGTGGAAACCTTTTTTTTTTGTGTCTGAAAGAAAAAGTGTGTCCGGCATGCTGACAGTGACAATGCTAACATGCTGATGTTTAACCGGTATCATGGAGACCATGTTTAACATCTTAGTTTAGCGGGTTAGCATGCTAAGTAGCACTAAACACAAAATATAGCTGCGGTTGATGGAGATGTCATTAGTTTTGAAGGAGTTTTTGAAGTAGTGAAATTAACCGATTACTGATTTCCACTTACTGATCTGACAGATAATGTGATGACAAGATGTTTCCTTTATTTAGCATCTTTTAAATCTGTCATTAAGCTATTTATAATTACAGCAAAGGAGCGTTAAGAAAAGCAACAGGTTAGAATAAACACTCTCCAATATATGCTAAGTGAGTCCCGGCTTCCAAAACCGAACCATCCAGTAAACGTGAAATGATACAAATACAGTCTGCGACGTCGTCGAGGACGGGATAAATACGCCGATCTATTACTTTCACATGTTTCTTGCTTCTGAGGCATTAAAACTCTCCAGTTAAACACTATGTTGACAGTTTGTCTTTGTTCGTTGAGTTGTTTAACACATTTTGCCATGTGTTGTTACTTGTCATTTTTAAGACTGGCTTGATAACTTGCAAATTTCCAAAACAGTTTATGACAATTAGTGTTTTCATTATTTCAAATGACTCAATGGAAGGAATGGAATCCACGTAATATACTTACACGTACTTAAATGTTTAAACCGCACAGCCGCGTCATGTGCTTCTACTTCACTATGGTTAGTCACGCCGTTCCTTAAGTCTTCTGACTCTGTAACATGCTCACAGTTGCGTTGCTCATCACTCACACTGTACTTAGGAGTAATGCATACAGGCTACATTAGCAGGTGGTGGCCTGGTGGTTTAAGAGCAGATTGAGGTTAAGCCAGTAAGACTACGATACGCGTTTAGGCCAAAGTTTCGCTGAAGTCTAAGTCCACCTTTTAACAAGCGATTACCAGGAAAAACCATTGAAAATCAGGGAGTGAGAGTAAAACTGGGAGAGACTAAAACCCAAAGGCTGAAGTGACATAATGAGTGAGTACTTTGGTATGTGGGCTATAGAGTTACACAGGGACACAAAAGCAGAGCTGGGAAGTCCACTCCTATAGACTCCTCTGACACGCCTCTCCTTTCATCTTCCTCTCTGTTTGTCTCCCTTTCTGTCTCGCTAATCCCTCACCCCTTGTTTATTTTCCTGAGTCGATTTGTGTGTGTTTATGTCCAAGAACGTGTGAAAAGTTAACAACAGGCGCAGTGATGGCGGTGTCGAAACCTTCTGTGTATTTAGTCTCGGCACAGATATTTGTGTTTGAGCAAAATCCACAACAAGGTGCGACTTTTTCCCACGGATCTCCCCTGAGAAACGACACTTATGTCGGTTAGCATGACAGCAGAACGGGAGAAAAAGAGTGGATATAAAGGAGGAGACAGAGCAGCATACCAGCGGCAATGAGACAGAAAATAATGGAAAGTGCCAGTGTGAAGAGAGAGCTGGCCGGTCTATGTGTATCTACAGAATCCTAATGAAGTAATTCCATACTCCGTTGAGTGCAAGCAAAAAAAAAAACGTGATGCATAAACAAAGTGACACCGCGCTCCTCTGAGAGCTGAGTCAGACAAAAATTGACACACAAAACGAAATCAGATCCAATCAGAGCGTCTGGCTTCCAACTGGTCTCTGGTTTCCTCTCGCCAGTAGAAGCAGAGAAGTACGGGAACGCGTCTTTCAGTTGTCGGAAGAGTTGGGCGCGGGACAGTCGGGAATGCCATCCTCTCCCAATTTTCTAAGGCACTTGTGTGCGGCACGTGGGGTCAGGCTGCTACCACGCCTACCAGGCCAGCAGCAAGATGCCGTTTGTGGAAGGATTTCAAAACGGGATTCAAGTTATAGAAAGGCTGGAAACTAGGGGCGTCCTGGGGCCCGGCGGTCTAACATGCACACCACGCAGCTGCCAAGGTCCCGGTTTCATTAGGACCTTCATCATATATCATTCAAGCCTCTTTCTCCACATCTCTGTCAAATGGTGTTAGTTTAGGTAACCACTGAAGCTCTGTCTATCACTCTGATGATTTTTTCAAGTCCAGAAATATGACTTGTTAGTGGATTATGTCATTCTATATCACTGTTGTCATATCATAACCTTATGTTCATGTGCAGGAGTTTTAAATAAAGTATACACAGAACAGCATGTGACATTATGTGAAGCTTTTACAGTTAACATCATCATGGATTTATTTAATTGTGAGAAAAATTCATGAAGATTGTGTAAAAAAAAAGCAGACAGAAAAGCAAAAACTTAAAATCGGACTGCTGAAACTGTTATCAAATGCAACAATGAAGAAGGATAAACAAAACACTGATGAAGATCTGTTTATCTTGTGATTCTAGCGTCCTCCTTTGATCAGTATCTCCCGAAAAGCTCAAGTGTGCTCGTGTTCGAGCTCTTTCTGGCTTCACCCGTTTCCTCTCACAAAGTCAATATTTTCCAACTCTCCTCCCTCACCACTCTCGCCCTCTCTGGCACTCTTTGCTCTCATTTCCATAAGATTTACGGAGACATGAAGAGCACCATTGCCCGACATGAATTTGTTGTGAGCGTGTAACAAGCTCATGACTGTGTTTGGCTCACTCTCTGCCCCACGCAGTCACTTTGACTTAGACACACGTCACACTCATCGACAGAAAACATGCCACGGACACACAGTAACACACATTACCACGCACTAGCACGCCCACGCGCTTAACATCTACATAACATACAGTAAAAGACACAATTTACGCTTTATGCATTCCAATTTTCCTTGATTTTCTACAGTCTCTTAAAGTTTTCTCTGTTCCTCCTCCCTCCTTCCTGCCGTTGACTGACAGTCTCCCATCAGGGAGGCTCTCTGACAAATGGGCCAAATGGAGTCGTGCCACTGCTGCTGGCCGCAAGTCAGCTCTGAGGTTATTGCTTAGCTCTGCTCACACACTGTTATTTATACACACCATCACCAGACGAGTTTTAAGTGTTTGATGGACTGTTCACGTGTCACGTCCTGCTGTTGGTTTGCAATCTGTCATGTCTTGTTATTGTAACCGACGGTATATTTTGGTGTGCAAAAATGCATTTCAATAATTCAGTGTCACGCCGATACAATTAGAAAATGAGGAATTTCCTGTTTTTGTGAACTCTGTACGACGTGACGAGGTTTCCATACGACTTTTTCTCAATTTGATCCACTTTGGCAGATTTTGTTTTTGTTAGTAAGTGTTTATTTTGCGCTTTTAGGATTAAACTCTTTTACAACTGTTTTTTTCCTACTTTGTATATCCAAAATAGAGTTGGTCAGGAACTATGCGCGAGACAGTAATGGCCTTTTTTGGATCCCATGAACTTTACCTCCAGCTAGCTCAAGGTTTTGTGCTTTTTGTAATGGCCCAGTCGCTGTCTGTGTCGTAATGAGCGTCAAACACAAGCAATTATTCTGATTACTGGTACTGGGTGTAATTTCACTTTTAGGACTGTGAGATTCTTCGATGTTACCGACATTAAGAGTAAAAAAAACAGCTCCAAATGTGACAGTCTAAAAACAGAGCAAGATAAAGAGAGACGGGGGCAAGCTCATTTTAATTAATTTGCCAACCGCCTCATTGTGGTAGCGTACCAAAGACAGACAAACTACGTACTTCAACAGACAAAGACACGGAACATCACAGTCAGCAGATTGTTCCTCATTTTAGTCGTCTTCTGAGTGTCTCCGCATCTATTAAAAATCACTCAATCGTAAATGGCAGAGTACAACACCACGACATCAAAGTCACCGACAGTACGAGTGTTTTTTTCTCCGCACATAAAAATGGTCTCAAAGCACTCCATTAATCGGAGATCGGTTTGAGTTGCTGGAATAATAAGGCAAAATAAATCAGAGGCATCAAGTCCTTCTGAATATTTCCATCATGTTTTATGAGACAATTACAAGTATCAGGCTTTTAAGTTACAGGACACACAAGCCGATCACAGCGGACGGCCCCAAATAAAGGAGTGAAAGCACCCTAAAAATGCCCCCATCAGAACCTGACTGTGGCAGCCACATTTGAACATGTTCAGGTCAGGATTTTATCCAAACATGTAGAGTAGCGTCAACACAAATGCGTCCTTGACCTCCTAGAAGGACCACCTAGTCAAGTTTGCAGTTAATATAGCTCAACAAAGCAACCAAACATAGGCCACTGAGGTCTTCTCTCCCTCTCTGTTCATCCGTGTTTTCGCGGCTCTTTTGTATCCAGCTGTTTCTTTCCATTTTTCAGTTTTTTCAGTGTAGTGCTATCCATTATGCAAATAGCCACAGCAATCCTCTTGTGTGGCTGCACGGATGAGCGCAAATGTGTGTGATGAGCGTTTTTTTTATATTCTCTGTCTTCGGGACGTTCAGAGTTTTCTCCACAGATAAAGTCAAATATGAGCACAGAGGCAAAATGCCATCACAAGCAGCCACTCGAGATACAGTTGAAAAGAATTTTAAAGCCCAGTGTGAAATGCAATCAGCCTTAAACTGGATGTCGACAAAATCTAAAAGTCGTTATGCAAGATAGCAGGATTTAAGAGCGACAATTAGATAGTGGTTCGGTACCGAAGAGGCGGAAAACCAGTTACAGAGAATGGGGGCCGTCACGGGTAAAACTGGTAAACGCCAATCAGTGCGGCAATGTTTGACTCGGCCAAACGTGCCAATGGAAAAGCCCTACGAGTGACGAAAGTCGACCATCTAGCAAATTTGCGACCCAGATATTATTCTCAGGAGTTTGTAGCCAAAATAAGACCCTGAGACCCTGAAATAGCCCTTTAAAGAGGTGGGACAAGCCGGATCCTCATTTTGCCAAAATATCTTTCCAGCTAATGTAAAAAATATAGATTTGCTTTCCAAAACATGCGAGTACAGAAACACACACAAACATGTTTACAGCTGGACTCAGAACAGACTAAACATGAAGTTTGTTTTACTCTCTAAACCCTTTCGACAAGGCTGCAACCTCAGAGCGAAGAAAGTCTTGTGCACAACAGAATAAACTGCACTTGACCGTTAAGCCTGATGTAAGATAGTGTTTCCTCTCTTAAAAGTAGATTAAAATTCATAAGCTGACAGCCCAGCTCCCACAACACACCCTGTAGCGCCCGGCTTCACAGTCTGGCTGGATTTTCAGACTAAATATTTTATTAAAAGCTGAAGATTCTCGAAGACAAAGCTCTGTAGCACTTTCCCCCACAAGACCGCAGTGTCATCTGGATAAAATCTGGGATTTTTGGAAGTCAGAAACCCTTATTCACCTCAAAATGGAAAATGAGAGAAGATCCTCTTGTTTATCCACAAAAATGCTTCATGGTGATGAAGTAGGAATCTCAACTGGTTTAACCCGTGTAAAACAGTTCTGTACAAAATAAAAATGTCCCTATGTTTTTTTCCTCCAGCACATGAGCAGGCATTCAACCTTTCCCAACTAGGACGAAACCACGCAGACCTATTTACATGTCAATGAAGGCCAAGGATAAGGACTGTTCTTTTTTCATCCCTGTGTGTTCCTATGAGCGAGCAGATGTGCTCATGCTGATGCCTGATGCCGATTGACTTCATATGTCTCACTATTGCTTGAGTTATTCAAGTGACCACTTTTAGATTAGCCTGTCTGGTACCGACAGCACCACTCAGAATATCATCGAAAGCACAGCACAGCAGGTGAGGATGTCCCGCATCAGCAACCGTTTGCCTTCTGTAGATAGAAAGAGGAAATGTATTGCTGTAATGATCAGCTTGATGCAGACAAAGCACTGTGTAATATATGAAAATAACATGCATATAAAAATGATCAGCAATGCTCTTGGATTGAGAACAAACAGCAATGGAGTGGTGCCTGTACGCATGTGTGTGTGTGTGTGTGTGTGAGTGTGAGAAAAAGAGTGTGAAAATGAATAGAAGTGTGAACTCCTCCTGAGGATTGCCTGAAGTGAATCGGATGATATGAGATAATTGCCCTTTCTACTCTGACTTATGTATTTGTATTGAGCCTGTAGAAGGGGTCTTCTGAGGCTGTGTGCATTGAGAGAGGCGGGTCGACCGGTTGAGAGGAGACAGTAGTCAACCACTGTATGAAGGTGACGTTTAATGTTGGGAAATCACTGTGAAGGTGAGAAAATGCTCAACGTTCTTACTTATTTTGGGCTGGATTGTTAGAACAAGCTCCAAGTCTCAGGAGATGACTAAAAACGGATAAAAAAAAAGTTTCGCCTTGAGCAGCTTTCTTTCCCTTTTCTCCGTCTTCTCCGCTGTGGCAGACAGCCCGGTGCATGAAGCAGTGTGGCTTAGACGCTGGGCGAAGACAAACTTTCGGTCTCTTGGAAATATGTTCTCTGTTGACTCAATTCTGTTAACCGCATTCTTCATCAGCGGCGCAGCAGCAGAGTCCTTCCCATCGGCCATGAAGACAAAACATCGTCTTTTCTTGGCCCAGTTAATGACACACCACTCTTACTTGTCTTTTAACTATCTAGTTTGGGCTCTTAACATTTGGAGCGGTGGAGAGATGAAAAAAAAAAACTAAAACGAGGCAGCGGAAAATGAGGGGGAAGAGAAAGAGTGAGCACTCTCACTGGCCTATAGTGCAGCCCAGATCCCCCTGGATTTATTTGTGTACATAACTCTCTTTCTGTCTCTCCCACGTCCATTCTTTTGAGCCGCTCAACACAAACACCCACATGGTGCAACCACTGCGCAGCGTACAAATATGCAGATTCACATTACCGTGGAATTATCTTGCCGCTTTTGAACAGAAATGATGGTACACCCACGGCCCTCACATATGTGCTACAGTTAATTATTCCATTCAAAGAGCAAGAGGAGGGCCTTCCTGCTCCACGAAGCTCGCACCAACACGGCCAAACGGAAAGAGGGACATCATTCCAACTTTGAACTTTCTGAGCTACAACGAAACTGTGTAGCGCCGCTAAAGTAATGACGAAAAGGTCATAAGACCAAAATGTCGTTAGCAGGCTGTTGATTTCATCACGTTGCCATGTAACACCCCCTGACCCCCTTCGCAACAGAACAGACTGAAGTCCTATTCATCTGACCACAGAGGCCCTAGTCAACAGCTTAAGAGCCAAATGGAGAGCCTAGTCATAGTGGCAAGCTAGCAGGAGAACCATGTGACCCGACTCCCATCGTTCACCAACATGCTCTTCAACTTTTTTTCCACAGAAGCGCTCTCATCGTTTCCCGATCTTTCCCACCCACCCCCGGGGCGCCTCAAATCTCACTCACCATGCTGTGCGTCTGGATGGGTGCTGGTGTCAGGCTCCATGTTAGATTCACAGTGTGACGAGCGCCCGGACCGGCACAACCATGTCCTGAGGCAAAGTCGGCTCTGTCACTGAAGTGCGGCTACTTAAAAAAAACTGTTACCACAAGTGCTGTTCCGTTTTGTTCCTGCTGCCGCCGCCACTGCCGTCTCCTCTCAGCTGTTCTCTCCAGTCAGAGCTGCCGGCTCTGGTCTGGGCCCCCGCAGCCTGCCAGCTCAGCTCAAGGCTTCTACCGCTGTGTTACATCTGTCTGACTGAGCCTCTCTCTGGAGAGTGGAGGGAGAGAGAGAGAGAGAGAGAGAGAGGGAGTATAGCCGAGCACAGAATGGGTGGGAGGAGAGAGAGGGAGAGAGGGGAGCATTTTCCACAGTGTGGTGGAGAGAGAGAGAGAGAGAGAGAGAGAGACAGAGAGAGATGGGTGGAGAGGGTTGTGGCAGCTCTGAATGTTTCCACTTTGATCAATTTTACACTCGCGGCATATTTTTTTTGTCATCATAAAGAGAACTTAGCCAGAGAACATCCGTTTGGAAAACATTATCAGGCCATAAAAAAATGTAGGAACCTATGTGGCACTGCAGCCTGATTTTAACAACAGGTGGGCTCTGACCGGGTTGTGCTGGCCGGGCGTGGTTTCTACTCTCATCTCAATTCGGCACACAAAACAGGACATGCTGCTTTTTGCCGACCTGAACAACTTGCGCGGAAACTTAACATCGGGGCTGTAAATAGAAAATCAACTGTTCAGTCTGTGAAACGTAACGGAACATTCTTCAAGTGACGCCTTCAAATTGCTCGTTTTATACGATACACCCCAAAATCCAAATATCTGAAATCTGCAATGACAGAAAATGCAAGAAGTCTTAAATTGATTTAATATATATACAAAATATATATATTACAGTGGTGTGCTGGCAGGATAGACTGGCACTAAGTCAATAGATGACAGTCTGGCTAATGATAGCTAATTGTAGTATCTGAGGAGAGAGACGGAGGCAAGCAGGTCTTTGTTAAAATAAACATCAGAGGGAATCTTAAGATGCTTAAAATACGTGTGAGGCAGTATTTGGGCCACAAGGCATGTACGAATCATTCAACAGCCTTTGGTCAGTTATCCAGTTCTATTTAATCCTATCTAAAGTGTTGCAGCTGCGGTGAAAATATTTATGGAAGAAGTGAAAACTGGAAAATAGGGCAGCATATGCCCTAGCATCTTTAAAGAAACCGAGAGTGGAGAACTTTTCCTAAAGCGGCATCCAGAAAAAAAAACGTTCACCTCAGTCAAATTAAGCTTAGCTGTTCAGATGGAGGAGTGAAAGCGCTCTCCGTCTCACGCGTGTTTGTGCCAAAAAGAGTTCAAAAGAATAGAGGAGGCAGCCGCTCACCATTGGGTCGGAGGATGAGACGAGATGTGAGCGCTCTGTGATTCGCTGCGGAGTCCTATTCATCCAGCCGCAGCTTTTATCCGTCCTGCTGCTTATTTGGAGCCCATGTGTCACACAAGGACAAGAGCAGGTGGGGCCTACGCCAATGCATGATTTAGTAAAACACAGGCCGTGTGGGTGTTTGTAGTGTTGTGATTTGAAAACCATAGAAGCGCGCGCACACACACACACACACACCTTTAAAGGTTAGACACTGAAGAGGGGACCAGAACATGTATTACCGTTTGGTTTTCACGGGTAAATCAGAACCCTTCTGTCAATATGACAAACACTTGCTTTGTTCCTGTGAAATATGATTTTTACGAGTGAAAAGTGTGTTTTAATGAAGCTCCAGCAGTATCTCACCCAACACCACTAAGCTAACACCAGCATGAATGCAGTCGATAACAATATAGAAGTTCCATGCCTCTGTGAAATATTAGGTGAGAGAATAGTTGAAAATGTGTTTAAATGGCCATAATAACCACTGCAGTAATACATTGATGTATTCGAGCTAAAATGGAGAAAAAAGTTTGGCTTGACTACGGAAATCTGAATCAGCAATTTAGAAATTATCCTACATCATCATCATCATCATCATCATCATCATCATCATCATGGAAAAGTTTGAGAAAGTCATCGGCAGAGTTGCAAAGGTGCCCTGTAATTCGTGAACTAACTGGCAGGCTGTGTTTATTCTTTTAGCCTCCGTCTCCCCTCAGATAAACACAGATCAACCTAATCACAGATCCAGTGTAATGACGCGTCTGTGTGCCCAACAAGTCATCACCTGTTAGAACGCTCGCCTGTGCTCTCCCTCCTCTGAACGCACATGTGTGTGTGTGTGTGTGTGCGCGTGTGTGTGTGTGTGTGTGATTCAGCACTGCACAATTGCAGCAAAAAGTCGTCCTTGTATTTTAAAGTCAAATATGTGCAATGCGGAGAATGCTGGGTAACTGCCATACCTTTGAAGAAAGGACATCTCTGCTCGTCTCGTCGCCTTTCCCTCAGCATACTCTCAACAAGAATACGTCATTTGGGAGATAATATGATAGAATGATAGTATGATAGAAAGAGACGAGTGTCTAAAATAAAGTGCTAATAACACGATGACATGGCAGTAAATAATAACATTAATGTTGCCATTGTTTGCTTTGCTAGCACTGTTAGCTGCGAGCCGCCGGCTCAGCCGTCGCCATGTTCAGACGAGTGTGGAGGCAACGTTTTGAAAGTCCAACAGAAACTTTAACCTCAGGAGTAAATATTCTACTAAATATATTTTCTCATGGCAACTAATAGATCTTTAATACATTTGTAAATACTTTTAAGTGCTCCCAAAATTATATTTGTACTGTAAAGAAATACCTAATCTACAAAATGATCATTTGTATGTCAATTACTCACCCCATGGTGCCTCGAATCCTTGAAGGAAACTTGTCTTTTCTTGCATCAAAACATCCGTTTACAAACTCTCACAACTCGTGCAGTATTATCCAAGTCTCGTTTGTTCCAGTAGTATGCTCAGTACTTCAGAAATACATACTTAAACCTTACTATTCAACAAACTGCAGACTTGTCAGGACTTGCTCCGATGAGTGGGCGTGGGCACAAGTGAGGCTGATTATGCAGAAGAATTAAAGGTAAAACAAGGTGAGTAACGGTTAATAAAACCTAAACTCAATGTTCTGTTCTGTGCTGTTAAATCATGTCATGACATCATGAAGCACTTTAACCAAATAAACATTGTGCACGCTGATTTAAAGGCGGGTTATATTAGGTTGCATGCCAGCTGACAACCCAGCAACAGTAACTGTGGGATAGGATTACTTCAATATCAAACCTCAGTGCCACCTAGTGTCTCCTCCTGACTGTGTCTCCTCCTGACTGCGTCTCATCCTGACAGACGCATCACCTCACCAGCTTCTATGAGCTGCTCCGTAACATCCACAGACACAAGTTCATATACTGGCACATCCAGAGAGCAATGGTATTATATAGTGGAGGAATGTAACATAGTACATAATACTTAATAGTACTTAATAAGAGTACTTTCATCATATGATACTTTCTACTTCACTACATTTTGAATGCAAATATTGTACTTTTGTATACTTGCCATTCTGCATAGAGAGTACTTTTACTTGAAGTATATTTTGATGCAAACTAATTTGTACTTTTACTAAAGTAAGAGTTTGAATGCAGGACTTTTACATTGTAGTATTGCTATTAAGTAAAAGGTCCAAGTACTCCTTCCACCACTGGTGTTTTATTACAAGCATTACATTTTCATAAACGCAACAAGGAAAGGTCAACGGGCCATCTGCTGTTTGAAAGAGACCAAAACATGTCGAGTGTCCGTCTTAGTGGTGAGGAAGAAGCATTATAAGAGCAATGAAGCGCTACGAAGCAGCAAGCTCTCCATCTAGTGGATATATACGGCAGATTTAAAAAGGCATGAGAGCAATGCAAGTGTGATTGTTTGGCTGCTTGCGTCACTGACGAGCAGGAAGAAGTGCTTTTCTTGAGTTACGTTGGACCTTTGTATAGAACAAGTATCTGCACACGACTGCTTGAATTTGACTTTAAAATGATATTTAGTAGCTTTTTAAAAGTCAAAACCATAAAAAAAGCAACAACTTCCCCTCAGTCTCCTGAGTCTAATGAATTATATCTTTCTATGTCCATAATCATGTTGAACAAGTGTTAAATATTTGATTTCTTGGTTATTAATCATTCTAATTGAATTAAATGGTTTCAAGACAGTAATGTCTGTGTGTGTGTGTGTGTGTGTGTGTGTGTGTGCGCACGCATCCTGATTACTGCAGAGGTGTGTCCTCGGGCTACTCACCGCTCTCGGTGGACAGCTGGCTGTGGAATTCGGGAAACTTTGTCTCCACTGGGACGCTGATGGTGCGTCGCAGGAGATGGACCTTGCTTGACGCAGAGCGCCTCTCCTGCAAAAACAAGGCACGGATCTGCTGAGACAGAGGGAGAAAGAGAGAAGGAGACGGAGACACGGAGCTCCGAATTCAAGGCGGATAAAAGGAGACAAAAAGGCACAGATACAAAAGTGGGTCGCGTAGAAGAAGATAGCGTACGGAGGAAGAATGAAAGCTAACAAAAAGAAAGAATGGTAGAATTGTAAGAAACGCACACAGCCATGAGGCCCCCTTATTCTGGTCACCATGTTTAAGGCTGTGTTGGGCCAATAGTGCATAATAGTGGTAGAGCTCCTGATAAATGAGGAGTCACTGGATAAAACAAAGCAGGCATTAGCAGCACATCAGTCTGTGTCAGCCCGTATCTTCCTATAGCTCGCATACCACACGCTTGGCTCTGAAAGATTAAACGGACAAAAGCAAAAAGGACGGCCGTGGTGAGAGAGCGGCGATTGAAAGAAGAAGGGCCCTCTGTCCTCCAGGAGGCTTATCGAACATCCTCACACCTCCTGACTCTTGCCGTCTCTATCCCTCTGTTTCCACGTCCGTCTGTTTATCTCTCCGGGTCTCTTCGATCCTCTCTGCTCGTCAACCTCTTGCCTCATGGGACTCGGGCTTAAGGACAGCTCTCACTGAGACCACCTCTAAAGTACAGACGATGTCTGGTGGTCTGAGCCATGATGACTAAGCAAATATGAGCTGCAATCTGAGTCACAATGTTGACTGCAACTATTCGGTCTGGGATAAAGCAGTTATTCTCAACCAACTAAACTTAAAACATGACATAAAAACAAGTTGTTTGTCGTTAATCATGAGCCCCCTCTACTGGCAGTCATGTGCAGCTGTAGACGTGTAGGTGAGAGCAATGAGCGGAACCTAATGACTTGTTTTACACACACGGGTCTGAGGAACAACTGAAGGCTTCAGTATAAACTGAAGGTTAAAATAATGAGAGTAGTCCAAACTGTAGGAAAACCCCCCTCTGGGATCTTGCCCTTTCTCTCACTTTTATTACCTTCATATTGCAGCCCTCAAGAAATACGACACCCTTGCTGAATGTTGAGATTGTTCTCCATTCCTGCACTCTCTGAATTCCTCCTCTTTGGCCCTCTTTGCTTCTGTTTAAGCATCATTTGTCTTACGATTAGGGAGACGCCACGTTGGCTGCAGCAAATAGCTCAGGGCCTAATCGCCTTTGGCCAACGAGGCCAAAATCATTTGTTGAGCAAACGTTCTATTACAAATGACAATATAAGCATCAGCTGTTCAGTGATACTGCGCTTCAGCTCCATGTTCTTCATAATGTCTCAGAACACAACAGAACCACGACTGTAAGCAGGGGAGACACGGACAGGCATGAATAAAGAAAGACAGAATAAGACGAAAATAAAACAAAAGGTGGAAATAAAGGACTGAAGAAAAAAATGTCTGTGTTCCTCCTTCACAGGAAACAATCAATAGAAGCTTCTGTGAAGAAACTCTTGAGGTCAGAGATTTTTCTTTCCTCTCACTTTCAATATTTGTTCACTCTAGTGTTTGCTCACGGTGGTATGGAACGGAGGAATATAAAGTCGAGATTAAATGAAAAATGTATTTTTTAACCCATTTAGATAAAATACCCATATTGTGCACCTATTAAAATAAATGTGCAAAAATAATGAATTTCTTTGTATTTTTAGATCAAAATCAAACCATCTTTTTTTGTCCTGTAAAACTAAATACGACGTGTGCTTATGTAAGCGATTACCAACCAGTTTCAACCAGTAATGGCATGACGGCCATCCATCAATTGTTATGCAACTTTTAGCAACAAGGGAGGTGTGTGAAGCACGGTATGGCAATGTTACTACATCCTAAGACCGCCCACTTTTTAGCGGTCCAATCAAATGCGAAGGATTTTGATTTAAATCCCTCTTGTAACAGAAGCTCTCACTTGCTCTTCACTGGGTCATTAGAGACAGTGGGTCAGACTGTCGACACCGCTGCAGTAAAATAAGTGGTTTTCAAACAGGACACTGATGCTCTGAAACACTACCGCTATTCTCCAGAGGGGCCGCCAAAACCAAGCTGTAAATAATGAATCTAGGAAGATTTAAATATGCAGCATCTGACATATTCCATGTTGAAGGTCCTTTAATGGGAATTGGGAACATCTCTATTGACGCTCAATATGGCAGCTGCTGACCGAAATTGTATCAGCTTCACACATACCAGCCAAAGTTCAAACTATTCTCATTTATAATTTGTGGCTAAATCTGAATGATTTAAGTGTATTTCTGAGTGTTTTCTTAGATGTGTTGCATTATACATCGTATGTTTGGAGAAACATTGCCTCACCAGTACAACAAGAACAGAGGGAATTGCTTCCCAGGATGGAAAGTGCTTCATCTGAATCATTACTGTGCAAGTGTGGCATCATCCATAACCAGAAGGAGGAACATGGACGAACATCTGAGTCCGAGGAGCTTGAACAAAGCTATATTTCTTTTATGAATAAAATCAATCACATCACTTTGTGACCAACATGTCCAATCATTCTGTCATGGAATGAAGAGTTGATGAAATAACTGAAAACCTAACACCGTCATGACAAACATGTCCCCCAGAAGTGCACATACATGTTTGACCTCCACTGGATGATGCTCGCGGTTTGCTGGTTCATAGCAGTTGATGCTCTGACCAGTTCTACTGAATAAATGTTCAGCTGTCAGCAAGCCGTTATAAATCGTATCACGGTTTTTGAGCTGCAGTTTGCTGACATCGCGTGAAACCCAGCAGAGTTACAGGAGACCTTTCAGAGGCGGGGTCTCTGGATGGATGGGAGTTGTGTCCGAGTCTGAGGCTAATTTAAAAAGGTAACTTTGGTATTTTTTTCAACCAGGACCCTATTTTTCCATGTTTTTGAGTGTGCAAGACTAATACGCACAACCATTTTTAAAATTGGTCCAGTATTGAGGGAGAAAATTGTCTGACAACATTATGGAAAGAACCCTCCGGAGAAATAAAACGTTTCTGTTACCATTGGCTTTCGGGTTGTTATTGAGCCATGTGACGTGTTGCCTGAAGTGGAAACGTGGGTAAGAGTTGGAGAGAAGAATGCCGGTGTTGTCAAGAGTTTGTTGTGTCGGGAGCACAGAGAGGGAAGCGTAGTGTTATCTGAAGGATTTTTCAATTGATTTTTAGCAATAGGGATGCAACACTATATTTCATGAGCGAGACATTTTTCAAGCGAGACACACAATAATAAACTGAACCGATCAAGCGAGAGCTAAAGAAAAACATTGTGTTTCTCTGTAAGGTCCTTTGCTGAATGTTGTCAGACAATTATAATAAAAATCTGAGCCCGTCGGGTGGACATAAATTGACGTTACGCAATTTCCCGATATGATGATATCGCAGCCCGTTCAGCGGTTGCCCGTCTGCCGCGTTCTACCTCAATACTGGAGCAATTTCAAAGATTGCTGTCCACATTAGTCACTTAGACACAACAACATGGGGAAATAGGGTCCAGGTTGAAAAACGCCAAAGTTTCCCTTTAAGTGTTCTTCCACAAGATGCTATGTTCTCTAAGGGCGGCGTTCTGTCCCTGCCGCTGTGCTGAGAACAGAGTTTGAGAAATTCCCCAAAGCGGCAATAATTGAATTAGCTGCTGATGGTTCTCAGATAGTGGCGTTAGTTAAAAGAAATTACTTTTGCTGTGGTATATTAAATATTGCTTCTGTGATATTCATGTCGCATGCGATTGGCCAGGCTCAGCCAGAGACGCTAATGTGCACGAGTTATTGGCACCCACGGCAGGACAGACAGGCAGAAATCTGAAGATGCAAATAGAGAAAGTAGTAAATAATCACCTAAATGTGTATTTTGGATGTTTTCTTTCCACTAGTCTAAAAATATGTTTTACGGAAGCAAAAATAGCCCAAACCCACAAATATGAGCAGCGGATGAAAAATGATGTCTCCCCTTAAGATGTACAGCTATGTGGAGAAATGGGTGAGTGGGTGGAAGAGCTAAAAAGCTGAAGCAAATAAAACGAAATTAACAGAGACAAAAACAAAGAAGAACACGAACAGACGAGGAGCACAATAGCGACACAGAGGGACATGACAGACGAGAGATAGTGCTGTGTGCTCTCACCACCTCCTCCTCACTCAGAAGCAGCATCTGACAGTCGCCAACCACGCAGTACTTTGGGTTCCTCACAGTTTGCTCTTCACAGGAGTGGCCACGCGACATCCAGTGTCTCGATGGACACCGCACATCTGGAAAGGAGAACCGGACAGAGAGATACACATCAGCTGTGAAGGTCGAGGAATAAAAGAAATACGTTTATATTTGTTTATTCACTTGATGATAGAGTGGAATATCATAGTTTTAAATAAAGAAAAAAAGAAAAAAGAAAAGACCCTTCATCTATATCACTGCTTTTCAACTTGTGCAAATAACTGTTTTGCTCAGCGAGCACAAAACCCCTTTTTTTCCTGAATTAGAAATGGCGCGGAGGTTAATGACTACCTCATGCTCTCCACTTCTTCTTTTTTAACTTCAGTCATTCTGCAGATGTCAGGTGAACAAAGGATAAATATAACTCAGCCGAGACAGGCATACATTGCATTCCCCCGCATCTCTCAGTGACATAAATCTCAGAAAAAGCAATACACGGGCTCTTTTTCACACGGGGAAAGGCAATCCATCAATTCTCACACACGGGTTACTGCTGCAGAGACACTGTGACTGCATCAATCAACACGGAGAGCACAAGCCCAGAGTTTCATTACAGATCTGCTTTGAGAGGCATCGCTGGTATTCTCTCTTCATTACAAGAGAAGATATTTGTGACGGTTAAACTCCAAACACGACATTTCTGCGAAGATCTAGATCACCTGTTGGCGCGGCTCTTGTGAGCTTATGATGCTCACGAGTGGCGTATGTGGGTCAGAATGTGCCGTTTTCCATGGTACAGTACATTGGCGCTCTTGTTGCTAAGAGGCCGAGTCCATGCAGAGAGGCTTCCCTATGTTGCTCCAATGCCTTTCATCACGCGATACACACCACATGCAATATGTATGGAGCCACACTTGATTAAAAAAGAAAAAGAAAAAAGCAATGGAAAGATGGGGTGTAGCTACTTTAGAAGAATAATTCAGAGACACTTCCTGCTGATCTCATACAGTTCACTCCAACGTGTTTGAGCCTCCGGTAGCAATTTTGAAGCTGGAGGTTTTTCATCTCTTGTAAATGTAAAACTGTGAAACAGAACATAAAACTTTCAGGGCCTCTTCAGTCGTGCAGAGTTTCACAGTGAATATTGAACATAATGAGACGCATATTATTCATTCAGCGCGCGGAGAATTTTTTGTCATGTATTTATTTATTTTTAAATGTCATTTACAACATTGTGGAATTAGAGCTCCGGTACACAGTGGGCATAACGCAGATGTTGAGTTTGTCGCAACCCTGTCAGTTGAGATCATTTCGCGTCAGTGACGTAGCTTCACATCACAGGTAGCCTCATCACCATGCCATTACACTAAGTCACACACACACACACACACACACACACACACACACACACACACACACACACACACACACACACACACACACACACACACACACACACAGACAGCCATTGCATACTGCCTCCGTCTGATCAGCTTACAGTCACGCTGTGGACAGGAGCAGGTCAAGCACACAGTTTTCCATTTAGCGGAGCTTCTTTAAAGACAGGTTTTTCATCTTGGCTTTGATTAAATTAAGCTATTCAGAATCAGCTCTACCCGCTTTAGAATGATGAGAGCGAGGTAGAGGAGAGACGGGAAGGGCAAGCAAGAATGCAGAAATGTAGTGAAGTCTTTTGTGACACGGTTCTGCTTGGAATGTGTGACTTCTTTTCCTGCAGTAAAGCCAGCAGCGGTGAGGTTCATCTGCTTCACAGATGAGCTTCCGAGTCTTGTACCAACAGAGCTGTTCAGCATCGACAACAATAGAAAGTAAAGACAAAACAAAAAAAAGGTAAAACAATATATATAAAATAAAAATCACTGGTATGAAAAAACAACTCATGTTAAGCCATGCACTATTTCATCAACAGAACTGATGGACTCTGGTTGACACACACAGACCAAAGGACAACTCGCTGATGTGACAATTTTTTAATGGATTTTTTTATTTTTCATGGCCTGGCTTATTGTGCCTGGCTCATCAGCCACATTTTGTAGTCTATCGATATTTTGCAGGCTCTGCTGTCTGAGGTAGTGGGCTAGGTGAATATATAAACTGAATTTCACATGTCAAATTAAAGGAAAACATTTAGGCCACAACATATCAAAATATAACCTACACAGAGCCTCCTTGTCCATGTTTCTGTAGACGATAATGCAGCCTGTGCATACAACTGAATTGTCAATTATAATTCAGTCTTCCTCGACGTTGTCTCGCGAGAATTGACCAGACAAGATGACATAACTGTGACAAATAGCCCCACAATAAATAACAAGAGTTATGGGTCTGAGCACTAAACAACCTGCCGCTTATGATAGAGTGAATAACCTTGCGCATTCTGTTAGTGTTGTGCAGCGCGAGGTCCTCCGCCATCTCGAAATAGAACTTTCTGCTAGTTTGTTGTCGCACTAAAACACACACACGCACCTCTCTGAAGGTCTCTGAATCATTGCGGGACGACCCACCAGAAGCCTTTTAGCATTTTACCTTTTAGTCAAGCAAAAAATAAAAAACGTGGGTGTGTTTGATGGGTCACTTAGCATGCGCACTGGGTTTGTGCAAACCAGCGATTCATTAGGTTAGATGCAACCCTTTTTTGTACCTGTGCTAACCTTAACGCCAAGTGTACACTGCTGTTTACGAAGTGCTTCAACTCATCGGCCAATGAACGTGTTCAACATAGATTACATATTTACTTCATAGACTGGTTGCAGAGTTTAGAAGCTTCTTCTCTGCTGCAGACTTGGCTCCTTTCTTTAGATCCATTCTCACACAGTTTATCTTGACTTTTTCATCTGACTGTTTTTATTCTGTAAAGGATGCGACTTGGAGCAATATAATTACTGATTAAAATACTCAAAAACAAAAACGGTAGGCTACTGGCTTAATTATTGAATACTTGGAAATATATTGCAATCCAATACAAATACTACTGAATATTTAGTATGCCAGAAAAAGCGTTAGTATGCCCCAATATATAGTTGGCTATGTCAAATACAGAATGTCCAAAACTCCAAGATTTTCAACAGCATCCAGTAGCATTTTGCAGTGTGCAAGCCAGCATGCTTTTCTGGTTATTCTAATCATTCAAGGTGCAGTGTTATGAGCTATAAGATGTCCCAATAGAATGGACACTGCATGCAACGGTGCGTACTTTGTAAGGGAATCTGCAGTTTGTACTAAAAGTAAAAAAGTATGCCATTTGCAGCGTAAGTGTGAAGCATCTTTATTTCTCCATATTTGAACGTGGCTGTGAAAGGTCACCATAGATAGATATAATATGTACACAGGCCTGCAACATTGCGGGACATTTTAAACCGAAGCAACACAGCTAACTGTTAACTGTTGCCACACTGGTTCAAACTACTACATAAGCCATTTTTTGCCATGACAGATCCACAAAGCCCTCTGTGGGGATATCAGACATAACATGGTTCCCTAAATGAACCACAGGACTGGTGCTAAACTTGTCAATGATTAATCGAGTTAACTGGCCAGCCTTTGGCAACTATGTAATTTAAAGAAGCTGTTTTTAAATGCTAAGACAGCTATGCAAAAGGCTGACGAGACAGGCACACTACAGCAGAAATGGACGCGGTGTACACATGCAATATGTGTTTAACATGTACCGTGCCCAGCTAAAACACAATTGATTTAATTAAATGACAATGTGAATAGTCTCTCTTTGTAAGTGTTTCTATCTTGAAGCAACGAGATCCTTGTTTTTGATTACATTTTAATTCAAGAGGGCACGATTATGTTACGCATTAGTCTGCTCTCTTTGTATCGTTACCTTTGATTGCAGGGCAGTTATGTAATCAAGCACGTTTTAATGAGGCTCGAATGAACAGCAGAGGAAAGAGACCACGGGTCACGTACTCGTTGGACTTACGTATGCGCGCACTGACGCCTGTGCTCAAGAAAGCACGGCGTCATGGATAAGTGCGTTTCACTCTTGTGTGTGAAAGATAAGCAGCTCGATGTTCTAATCTAACTCAGATGACAAGCATGGCCGCATTGTATTTGCATTTACTTTAAAGCCATGCTGTGCTGCTCCCTCCCGTGTTTCACATTCGAGTGGCCGAGTGAGATCAATAGCTCCACAACATTAGCATTTCATCCCCCATTAGCAGACCTCTGCAATATGACAATAAATTCATAAAAAAGGTTATGAATTCAATAAACTACTTATTTTTCCTCAGGTTATTTTAGGTTTTGTTCATGGCTGGCACACAAGTGCTGTGAAAATAAAGAGACTTTGCATCACAAAGTCCTACGACTCCCACATAATATGGATTCCAGTCTTCTCAGCTGACCTAAATCAGACTTCTGCAGAAGTTTGGAATATAAAATTGAATTATATTCTACACCTTTCTCACCAAAAATACCCATGTGATTCAATTTACATATTTTAATTCAAAAGAGTTGCTTTTACGTAGACAATATCCGCATATTTTGTGCTTTACCGACTGCACCAAACCCGTTCTCGCTCCCAACTCTTTTACTGATGGCACAAAGAAAGTATAATAATAATAACAATACGATGTTACAGTCCAAAACCTTCTTAGCTCTTCTACATATTATATGCTGCTGTGTTCCCACTGCTTCATAAGAGAAGCATCGTTCTCTTATGCTCTCCTGCCGCTCAGTGTCATTTTTTACAAATGATAACGCCAATTGATGGGGCACATAACTTTGAATACAACTATCATTTTTGGTTTAATGTCCATGATCGGAGATGCACTCATCATAACCCACTGAAGAAGCACTTAGGAAGAGATGAATCCATTTGAATAGTCAGTTATAAATCCTGCCCGTCTCCATGCCTCTGGCTACACCAGCGTGCTGTGACGCAGCTTTGAGAGATTTACAACCCCAGGATTGTGTTGCGCTGCTGATGGAAAGCTCCATCTTGTTTTCTGCTCATTCAAAGCAGCGTCGCAAAGGCCACAAGGTAAGCCCACATGCAGAGTGATTGAACTTCCTCTCAGAGCTTTACAAAAAATACCACGCAAGCAACTAAATGCCACGAGCTCGCCTGACACCGCCACCAATCATAACTTGAGGGGGCAGCCGACGCAGAGACAGAGAGGATGCCAACGCACAAGAGTTTGGTAATCTTGTTTTAACGCGCCGAGATGAGATTCCACAAGCGGCGTTTTCTCTAAAGCTCCAGAGGATGTCATTTAAACACATGCGGACTCAAGGGTGTCACTGAACCATAGCTGTCAAGTAACAGGCTCAGAGAGACGGCAGTATTAAATGCGCTCTAGGAGCGTGAAGATACTACAGGCACAAGGCCAGAAGTGCTCTATGAAAAAGTCAGTGGCACAATGGAGCAAGCTGGAAAAAGAAGAAACTCTGTAGCTGCTGCTGCATGAATATGAAGCTCGATCAGTTTTGTAGCTTCTGGTCATCGATTAAAATGTAATCTAGAGTCGCAGGCCTCAGTCAGGTGAGGAGACGATGGAATCATCCGTTGTTCAAGCTCTTATGAATCACTGTCACTGCACTCGCCAAGCACACAGGAGGTTGTCTTGGCGACACTGGTGCAGATCCAACCCAGGCAACTGACAACTTCTGGAGTTTCAAAGCAAACATTGTACAAGGACAATAGAAGGACGTGTGCAGACCTTCACCTCCTCCCTACACTATCCGTTTGCTTCTAAACAACACGGCATACATGTTGTTGGAGCTGTACAAGGAGATGTTGTGGCCCTCCAGTAGCCTGTGCAAAGGGTTTCAAAGAATCAATACAAGGTCTCATACACACTGATCACAATTGGGTAATAATAAATATGGCGAGGTATCGATACCTACTACAATCTAGCAAAACGTTGTATTCAAATTCCCTCAGTATTGGCCTCACAGTTGATCAAATATAAATAATATATTAGAATACTGGAAGAAAAGCCTGCGGTTGCAGCGTTGTCAGAAGTTAATTTCACGGCAACTTCCATGTCGTGTAATTGTCACATCCGGCTCGACACGAGAAACCAGCAGCGTGAGACGGATTACATCACAATCTAAAAGGTTAGACTTGAGCAAGAAATAGACTGCAAGAAATTAAAATTATATAATTTGAAATTAATCCAAAATGCCACAAAATGTCACACCTCAAATAAAAACGGATGTGCGTGATTGTGCTTGGCCATCGAATTGGAGCGGTAAAAACAATGTTTATGATTTGAAATCCTAAAACTAAATGCGATTGCCATGACATGGGCGATTGGGTTTGGAGGACTTAGTTGGTTCTCACCTACTGTGTCAAGTGGCCCACCTGTTTCCAGTCAGGTCTATTGGCTCCTTAGCATGCCCACTCATTGTCTCACACACACACACACCCACACACACCCACACACACATGCACACACACTCACACACACATCAACAATTAGTTTGTTAACTTCTCTTGCTAACAGCTAGACTGTGAAAACTAAATGTGAAAAGTGACTGTGTGCAAGTAACATTGTGTCCCTGTGTTTCCGTGATAACACAGTCTGACTGAATGCACTTGAAAAAGAATCTTAAAAAACAGAAAAAAAAACTATAAGCCAAAAGCTAAACAGAAGGACTGAGTTGCAATACAAAACTATAGATTCGGGTCAATAGGAGAACGTTTTAATGTCCATTATGTAGCTCTGTGGCTGTGAACTCCAATCACCTTTTGGCTTAGTATCAGCAATACTAGATTTTGAGTAAAATCTCTTGGCTGTTGCGTAGGAAGCGCTACATTTGACTGCAATTTGCTTACATACAAACTGACACAGACTTTGGTTTCTCTCAGCAGCTGCTGCTTGAAAATCATTTGTCCGATTCTCCGTCAGGAAGGAGATGTTCTCGCTCCATAGCACAGGACACTGAGGTTCATGACCCAGCTGCTGTACTCGAGGAAGAAATGAAGTGGAAGGTTAAGTTGAGTCAGTCATTCAACAGTTAGCCGAATAGTAATAGAGATGATTGTGCTGCTGTCTAAAAGAACAAATACCCTTCATCAAGATGCATGTTTCTCTTTCATTCCATTAATAAGAGCCTGAACTTACTGGACGTTTTGTCTAACTAGCCACCAGATTTGAAAAATGCATGCAAAGGAAAAGGGACTAAATTGATTTCAGACTAATGGGGGCTTTTAGCTGAGTCCAGAGATGATGGAAATATTGTAACCTTGACCACTGTATAAAAAACAAAGCCAGATGATATAAGCCTGTTAGTGGGTTTTTGTCCAGTGGTAAAGGGGCTCTAGACAATAAAAAAAACATGGGAAAAGATTGTCCAGGTAATAAAATACTGAAGTTGCCTTTTAATGATGGAATTGTACCCAGTAGTGTCAGATATGAGTGACTGAAATGTACAATTATGAATCCAATGGGTTTAAAAAAAAAACGTAAACCCATAAAATAACTTTTCTTTTTCTCTGTGGAGCAAAGATGTTCTTTGTCAGAACCTTCTGAAGCAAAAATTATTATTATAGTACATAATGCAGGATAAAGGAAGTGCAGTGATACCAGAAACTAAAGAAACAGGCTGCGCTGACATAATAATCCAGCTTTGATTTCCTTTGAGTTGTAATGGTGTCTTTAAGGGAAACTGGCAAACCAAGCAATAATTTGGAAAGAAATTAAAATTCCCGACAGAAGAGAATCATGTGAGTAATGTTGTTTACACCTTAAACTGTGGTTGTCACAGAATCTATTTCAGAATTTATGACGCTTTCGCATCAAGCAAATATTGCAGAAGTTGACTTTGTCCAAGACAAATGTCTCCCAAGGGAGACAACTAAAGATAATCTTACTTTCTGTTTATCTGAAAAGGGAAAACAATTAAAATCCTTATTTTAAATGGGGCAATCTATTCTCTCCAAAACTCCTCCAATGTGTTGATAATTATAATCCATTTCTTCCCTTTTGTTGAAATTGTGGCTCAGGTGCCATGTGGACGCTTCTCTTCTCAGGCAATCAGGCTCAATTGCTGGCACCTGTGTGGCTCCAATAGATGCTCAGTGCAGGTGGTGTTGGGCTTTTGGATTCAGTGCTATGTGGATGATACGTGTTGTGTATTTAGATTTTTATAATAGTGTGTGAATTGTCAGTTGCTTTAAAAGGACAATGTTTCACCCTTTAGGACAAAGCAGAGTTCCAACTCTCCCTTTATCTGTTGATTCCTGGAGCGTTCTCATTTTTAGTGTGATTTGTGCCAATTCAAGGGAGCCAACACCTTGTAATGCCTTTACTTGTGCATGTACCAGTTGCACCTCTCATACATCGGAATGCAAATTTGTATTTCAATTTTTGTTGGACAATAATTGATAATGGTGCCCTGGCACGCATGAGGAAAATCGAGCATAAGTTGCAGTTACCTTTGAGTAGCTTCAGTCTAACTTTAATCACAACCACACACATTTTTGTTCGTGCATTTGATGGTTGCATTGACATTTATTTTACTGAAAAGTACAAATCCTGCAGACTCAAATCCATTTGACTGCTGTTGAAATTCAGGCATAATGTGTGAGAATCAATAATGACAAAAAAGGTCTATCACCCACAAACTCAGCACTAGAAACACTCGAATTTGATTTGATTAACGTGTACTTTGCAGTTACTGGTGGAGTGAACATGTTTTGTGTGTGCTTCATCATATACATACGAGGCTTTGCCAGAGCTATCTATTGTTTGCTGCTTCTCTTAGGAAAATGCAGCATATTCGGAAAATGTATTGTTGCCAGTTCTTTTCAGTGCAGTTTGGCTCTTTGATTAAGAATTGTTGCACATTCAAACTGTTGTAGAAACTGTGCCAAGGCAATCAGAAAAATGTATTGTCATCAGGTAGGAAACCAGAGTGGTGTGCAGCATAAACGCACAACTAAAAGAAACTGAGAGTGCATGGTGTTTACCACTCAGATACATTAAACAACTCATTTAATTGGTGGTTTACACTTTTCCTCGCTTTACCTCCCAGTGATCCTTCACATTTATCTCTCGCACTCACACGTTATGTAATCCTGCTTGCCACCTGCTATTGTCACTGTAGGCCAATATAATACACTTAAGGGTACAATTATGCCTTCCTCGTGAACACTGAGACTGCGCTACTAATAACGCCCAACTGTCCAAGAAGTGCATCTGTACCACAATCACCTCAGAGCTGCGCTGCTGCTGCTGTGTTATTGTTGTTGTGCTGGTGGTTTATGCACAGACTTAAGTGCAGCAGAGGTGATGTGAATCAACCTGAACCGAATGATGTACTGATAATGGTGATGGCTGACAGGCGAGGTGTCAGAGCAGGAGGGGTGTTTCAAGTGTAAATCGCAAACAACACCGTGGAGGAAATGAAGTGTATTTAAAACGTAAAAAGTATATATCTTTTAGTCTAGAAAGGTGCACTCAGTAGAGTGGAAATCTCCTCCAGGTGTGTTCGCAACGGCCATTGCTGTATTATGTGATGTGAATAAATACAACCCAGAATTGGCTAAACCTCCATCTAGACACCAATCAGAGGAGCACACTCACTCAAGGACGCACACAAGCAACCAATCACATGATTCTCCTGTTAACGATACACCCCCCCCCCCCCAAAAAAAAAAACGGGCTCGGTGTAAGAGCCATGACAATTAGATAACTGTATCAACTTAATGGTTTCAAGTTGAGCTTGCCGAGCAGATGTCACAAATATACATGTATATATATATCACCCCTTCATTGATATTACTGTAGCTTGTGCAAATATGGTGGTTGTATGGTTTCGTGTGTGTCAGAATTTCCTCTAACAATCCAAAGCCAAGCAAGAATGAATACTGTGCACCTTTCTATTTATTTCATAATGATCTGATTTCCCCGTCTTCTGCACACAGCATGCTGGGATATGATCCCCCTGACCCTCCCCCCCCAAAAATATCCATAAATACATGAATAAATGCATGGTCAGTCCAGCAGCAAATCAGGTAGGTGTTTACTTTTTGAATTATGCGGCTGGTATAGAAAAAAAAAAGCCTGTTAATGAGAAGCCCAAAACATAATTTTAGCTGTTAATCTTTAGAGTCATTCAAAGTTGAAATGGAGTCAAAATTACTTTTCTTTCCCTTCACCATACAAAGACTCATTATTTCCTTCTCTCAGGTTTCTGTAATTATCCTGTTCACATTGAGAAGCCTTAATGAGTTTTGATGCTGCGCAACGATGGGGAAAAAAAACAACTTCTTGCTATAATCCTGATTTTAAATGCTATAATCCTCTCAACAAACACACCTTGACCAACAACAACGATTGTTTTAGCTTTTCCCCTTCCAGGTTAACTTCACAGGCTCCAATCAAATGAATTACATAACCAATGAAAGCTGTGTGCACAGTCTAGTTCCCCAGCAGGATCGTCCTCATCAACTATGCGCCTCTACGGGCCAACCGCAGACTCTTCCACTGTTCAACAAACCACGCCACTTGCCTTCGATTTCTCACTTTTTAAATGTCTTACATGAACTGAATATCCAGCTGTCTGAGGACACTCATACCAACACACACACATATGACAATCAGCTCAAACATAACCATGGTGTAATTTTAAGGAAAACAAGCATCCCAGCTAAAGTAGCACAAGCTTTGTCATTGTATCTAGGTCAGAAGAATGCAACATTCTCCAGCCCATATGTACTTGCACAGCTGTGCTTTGGGTGTGAGGCAGTTGTAGTAGCAGGCGCTGCTCCACCTTTAATGTACTCCCTTCAGCACTGCCATATGGAAAAAGGTACACCTCCTGTTTTCCCACAATAACAATCATCATGGTCATCAACTCTTGTAGCACAACACATACTCATGAGCAAACGTAAGAGGAAGAGAGCCACGCGAAAAGGAACATGGACAGACGGATACAGAGAGGGAGAATGGGGAGAGAGAAGCCAGGCAAACAACAGAGAGAGAAAATAACAATGTGTGTCATTTAATGTAACAGTGAAACAAGATGGATAATGAGACAGGAAAGGGAAAGGAATGACAGAGATACATGTTCAGTTTTTGCATTTACCTGACAGGGAATCAGAAGATATTCTCTCTTGCTGCTGCATCTTGAATGTTGCCTCCAGTGTGAGACTGAGTGTGAATGTGTGGTGTGTGTGTGTGGTGTGTGTGTGTGTGTCCACAAGCTACAGAATGTGAGCAAGCCAGCACGCCTCACTGTGTGTTTTGATGACGGAGTCCGTGTAGCAAATCAGGGAGTGAGCGAGCGATCGAGCAACAGAGCCAGGAGCAAGGTATGGGAGAAGGAAATTGGCTTCTTCATTACCTCGCCAAGTGTCTCCAATCACATCCTCAATTGCTCTCTTTCTCGTTCTCATTTGCTCTGAGTGTGTAGGTCTCACACGAAACACATGTACTGCAGATGGTGATTTATGAGGTGCACAGAGGCAGGGAGATGGGAGGAGCATTGAGGGAGGGAGGGATCCGGGGAGGTTGAAGAAGAGGAGGTGCTGAGGAGAGAGAGGAAGCAATCACCATGTAGTGTAGGCTTACTCGCTCAGGCACTGAGCCATCACTCGTCCCTCCCTTCCGCAGCTTGCATGTACCACAACATCAGTTTGGCTGTGTGTCAGAGATCTTATCTTTACTGAATTTGCAGCCAGTGGCAAAATGCCACCGTGTCTACGTAACAGACCAGAAATTCAAACACTAGTCTTCTTAATGATGTTGTCCTTGACTGCTTGTAAGATGAAGATGAATGAATGAGTCTTTTTTTCGTACTTGATCAAAACCCCATAGCCATTAGATGACTCCATAGACTGTATATAACAAGTGGACGTAGTCACCATGATGTCACGGTGATGTTTGTGGACGACCGTTTTGAAGCCTTGATGGCGACGGATTTTTGCATTTTTGGAAGCAGAAGTCACACAGCAGGGTGGAGCTAAGTACAACTGAACGCTGGACAAGACATATTGAGGCCAACAAAATGTTAAAATATACTTACATGAACTGAAAACACACTTTGAAAGTCCCAGACCGGATAACACTGTGGTAGCGACCTGTCAATCAAAATGTAGCTCCGCCCTAAAGCATACACCGACTAACTGTCAATTTGACTTTAAATGGGACCATAATTTACTCAATGAACATCATGCTGTATTAAAGAAGACTTGAAACTAACGATTGAGACCATAAACTCATGTTTTACAATGTTTAATGAGGTAATAAATCAAGTGAGGAGTAGGGCCATTTCCCCATAGACTTCTATACAATTAGGCTTCTTTTTGCAACCAGACGCGTCGCCCCCTGATGGCCGTTAGAATGAATGCAAGTTTAAGGCATTTCTGCAACGGCTTATTGTTTGAGAACGGGAGGTTGCCGCCTGGATGATACCAGGTCTGGTTTGCACTATTATCTTTTTTTCCAAAACAGTGTAATTATGCATCCTTACACATCTGTCAGTATGCATGCAAGGAGCAATAACTTTATCCATGGACTTCACAGACGGTCCCTATTCACCCTCACAAACAACTAATGTGAGACGTTTTGGACTCAATAATTGAGACTTGAGGAAGAGATTAATCTGGTCAGTTATCCCCCTTGGCATCACTTCAATGCCCCATGTCCATGTTCAGAGCTTTGGCTGGCTTGTGGCCAGTGGAGCCACGCTACGTTAAATATAAAAGCGCACTCTCCGTCTCATCTTGGGCTACTGTGACGGCATATTATTCAATATTCATTTCATTTTTCATATAGCAAAACTCTTAAGAATGCAGAAAAGATATAATTTGATTCTAAAATATGCATTCAGATTAAAAAAAGTAGCTCATTTGCCCTTGGAAGTGGATCTGGGATGCTGTATAATCAAGTCGTACCTCCCGGGGAAAGAGCAGTTTTCTGCCTGGAGTTGCTCCTCCCAGCCCATTAGTTAACTGCCTGCCGCTAAAATATTCCCCCGAGCTTCAATGTTTTCACCCTGATCAGCTCCTTCTTGCACACCGTGTTGTATTGTACTTGTTCACAAGGTTCTGGATCATTTAATGGCGGCAAGAGAAAAAAGGGACAGTGGGATCACTTACAGAAACGGAAGTAAATATCGAGATGATTGTTCAGTATACTGTGAAACGAGCAGAATGATAAAAGCATAGTCTCTGAGTTGTTACTCACAGTTGCTGTTCACCTATGTCAGCACTGCAATGTGAAGACCATAAAACAAGCACTGTTGGACAACACTACAGGACAACGTCTATGAATGCAACACAAAGTAAACTGAAGAAAAAGCCAGGCGTGCTGTGATGAATAGATTCATATCGGCTACTTTTCTTGATTAGTATTACTGTCAAACTGCAGTGACTGCAATGTATGCAAGTTGATGAAAAAGCACCATCACCACCTTGCCTTGCTAGAACAGATAGCTGCATGAGTGTCATCCTCCGTTTATTGAATCTCTCAGTGGGAGCATGCTATCAGCGTCTGTTTCTTACAGCTTATTCTTAATTATCCTGCATCCCGTGGAGAATTTGATGACACACAGGGAGGGAAAAAAAAGAGCCAGCGTCTCTAAGCATATGTCTCTGTGTTTACACAAGTTACATGATATTCATATAGCGATGATAGTTCTTTAGCTGTTTTAACCAATTAAGCTTGGACTGAATGTATAAAAGATCTCAACAGGAGTACAGAGAGGTTCAGACGAACTGTCGGAGCGCAGCAACCAGTGCTCTGTGCTCGTTGGAAATTGCCATTAATAATGATACCAATATGTGGGAAAGAAACCTCATATACGAAGTGGTATTCATCTTCATCAGCCCACTTCATAAGGTTGAACCTCATGTAGTAGTAAGTCAAAGAGAAAGACTGCTCTCTAGGTAGACGATTTAAATTGGGCAAATTTGTGAATTGTGTTTTTGTAATAGTTTCTGACAAAAAGCTGCCTGCATTATGTCAATGGGGACCACATGTGAATGACTGGTAACAGTGGCATGTTTTCATGTGTATTGAAACACCACCATCTAGTGAACATTTAATCAAATTGCAGCATTTATTTGCAATATTTATTTCACAGTCGGCCCTAAGTACTCACGGAGGCATCTGTTAGTACGTATGGAACATTCAGACATGGCATGTACACACACATTGCTGTGAATGGGTACATCATGCATTGAAGTAACAAAAACCCCCCACACACACTCTCACACACACACACACACACACACACTGCCACCAAATGGCCTGATCTCCGGACCTGATGGGGAGGATTATTTTGGCTCCACAGACACAACTCCCGACTGAACGGTGTCGGCATTTCTTTTGTTAGGGCCTCACGCCGGAAACACTTTCTGCAGACCGAGTGCGCATTTTTGTTTAGTGCGGTAAGCGTGCATGGCTGACCTGTATAAGCACAAATAAGGCATGGTGGCGAATCTGATGTCATTTAGAATGTGAAGTTATTTTTGAAATGTAATGAATTAAACCTCCGTGGTCGTGTACTCTATTTCCAATCATTATTTGTGAAAGCAAGAATCCAGATAACAAGACCTGTGATGCTCTCAAGATGTGCACGTGTAGCCGAAGGCTGAGTAACAAATTAGTTTGTTCTTGTGATTCAATTTAAGTTTCATTTGGCAAGACTGTTCCTGTGGAGATCAAGGATGTGCTATTCAAGGGAGACCTGATCAGATCAGCATCAGTTCTTCAAGATGCAAGCAAAACAAACAATAAAGCTTTATAATTGGTCATTAGAAATGCAAGGGAGAGACGGGTTCAAGATGTACAATCACGCCTGGTGCTGTCAGTGGTATCCATTTGTTCATTTATCCTCAGTAGTACTGTGTGGCATTATTTGAGGTTTTATTTGTTCAAACTGAGCTAACCTGGAGCAAAGTGGTGCTGACATTCAGCAGTGTTGCCTTTTTACTTGTAAATACAGTACACAAGGTCAACAGTTGTGTGTTTCAATAAAGGAAACTCTTCCACAGCCCGATGGTTCAATAATCCACAGAACTGTAGGTGGATTCTTATAGTACGGGCAATGTTGTGCTCAATACCAGGCGGTACATGACTATTATACCAATTACTCTATTACAATATTTATCAGTATTGTTTAGTCACGCCATCAATATGCACACACTATTATAATGTTAAACCTGCCTACATAAGTGATGCCATCTTACATGAATGAAAAGCAGAACGAGAGGGCTTGTTTTATCAAATGCAAATACGCAAAGATGACTGATATTACAGTGTTATCTGTATAAGAGGTGCAGCAATGTAAATGCAGATTTCTACTTAAAAAAGCTTCTATGTGTCCGTTTAACCAGTGAGAGTTTGCTGTGAACACCCCGGCACAAAGCAGAAGTAGTATTATGGAGGTTACCGACGGAAAAATATGCTTTGCCTTAAAACTGACCGGTCGAAAAAAGGATGTTTGAAGCATCCTGTTATAAAATGCTAACTGACACCTGCCAGTCAATCAGAAGCAAGTATTGTCTATGACTGTGGTACAAAGCTCTTTAAAGGACTGAAATCAAATCTCCACAGTACGAAGGGCAATTAACAATGAAAAGGTCAAAATAACAAAATAGCATTAATGTATGCTTTCCGAATCCTTCCATCCAAAGCCGTCAAACAACAGACTGTGCGCGTGGCTCAGTGTCCTTGTTCGGCTGCAGTCCATGCAGAGATCGGCTCCGACTTTAACGGCGTATCAGTCGTCCGGAATGGCTTCATCCATCCACTTCATGTACGCCAGACTGCCGTCCTCCACCGGGAAGCTGAGGACCTCTGGGTTTGCATAGGGGTGGACAGACCTGAAAGGGACCCGCGCAAACACAAGCATGTCAGATAAGATGCAGTATTACTTCAGATGAACACTAAATGATATCTGTCCTAGACAAAAAAATAAACAATCATCTGGTGATCTCTTTATTGACATCTGTGTGTCCTCTCTATTAATATGGTAAGATATTATGTTGTTTTCAATAATCTGTGCTCGTGGGAGCATGCGGATGTTGAACAGATGAGCCCTGAATGGATATAATCCATGCCCTTCAAAGGTGATGGAAGAAAGTCCCACTCAGTTTGACAGTCTATATAATATGTTGAGGTCATCACTGAGCACTGAGATCTAATAATAAGACTGAAACTTCTCCACCGTCTGTGTTTAAATGGATGTCATCTAAGACCTTAACAGTCTCTGTGCTGTGGTTGGAATGCTGACTAGAAAACATCCAAACAATTGTTTCGTACCAGGAAGTTGTGAAGCAGTTGAAAAACAGCCTTTTGAATGATTTTACTTAAAAAAACAGAAAGTTTGATTTAGGCTTACAATTGCTCATTAGCGAGGGTTTAAACTGTTTTATTTAGAGTGACTAAATAACTGCAGGGCCTGCGGGAAATAGCCTGGGAGCAGAGAAGTGTCCCTTGCAGATCTGATCTGATCCCCTAATTTTGTTGAAAAAGCCGGCATGCAGGATAATCAAAGCAGCAGCAAGAGGAGGAGGATCTCAAATGGTGCACGATGTCAAAAGCTTATGTGGTTGATGGGATCAAATTGTGTCATGTTAATTGAGTTTGTTTTAAGGGGCACGCAAGGCCAATACATACGCTACACCTGATGTGGAGGAACTGACAGCTTGTCTCATTTGACTGTTTTGTCAGTGAAGAAGGAGGCATTCATTGCATAATTTAAAAGGCCAGGGCCTACTGATACAGGAGGGTTTGTCAGCCGGTCAACATATCAAATAAGTCACGTGCATTATTATTGCATTTGGCTGTCATGCAGGAGAAGGAGGACTGCGTTTCGATTCTCCGTTCTAAATTATAAATGTAAAGTCTCTCTTTATGGATGTCATTATTGACAGTCTCTTTTTTTATACTTTGAATAAATGAATAATTCACTGGTGTGTATAGCGATATGCTGTTTCATGATTAACTGCTTGAACATGTTTTGTGCAACGCGATAGACTGTGAAAGAAAAATGCGGGAAGGATCAGAAAGGGCAACATCAGTCACCACAACCAGAGAAATGTTGAGAGGCTCCGAGATGATTAAGTCCCGAGCGTGCCCCTTATTGTGTGTGCGCTCCATCACATGCGGAGTCGGTCCATGTTCATCCAGAAAACGACACAGTTAGTTGGTGCTGCTGTCCTGGGGGTTGCGGACGTGAAATGTTAAAATCACCATCAATAACCACGCAGTCCAAGGCAATGCGGATGATGGACAGCAGTTCAGCAAAGTCATCCATAACAGTTTAAATATTAGGGTGGCCTGTAGATGTTTAAGAATTATTAAATAAAATGGCAACTCCCCTTCCTGTCTTCTTGTTGAACTCGTAAAACTGAAGTTGTCTTTGCCAATTTAAAGTAATGATTACAAATAAAATGTACTGTAATAGCAGATTTAGTCGAGTGCATTTTGTTCCTTCTACTACTTATCAAAACAGGAAAAGGAACATGCAGTCCAGAAGAAGAGCACAAAGACAGGAAACAGACTCACTTAATGGTGAATACCAACATGGGCAGGGGAGAGTGAAGGGAGGAGGTATGAGGAGACTGACGCGCTGACATTGAGTCTGTGGCGTTTTGTCTTTGTGGCGCCGATGCCGCTTGTGTGTCCGATTGCATCAACTCAGGCCTGGCTGACGGATGTTGCGGTGCTGAAGCAGAAAACGGTCCATCAGTACTGTAAGTCCAGATCCCGCCTACGGCCCCAGAACAGATTGAAGGTATCAATACAGTTGATCCTTTTCAGAGCGCAGGTTTTGCCGAGCCATGTGTTCAGTGATAAGACTCCGTGGAACCCGTTGATCCCTCTGATGAACGCTGGCGGTGGTCCGCTGATAAAAAGCTGCCCTTCCAGTTCGTCCAGACAATTAAACAGTTCAATGAAATCCTGATTTATATATTCTGTGAATATCCTTCGCCCCCACATGAAGAATAATATGATTCATTTTGGTGTTTATTTATCAGATAAGGATTCTTCTCTTTCATGTCACAAATCTTAGCTCCTGGATATTTAACCGCTTACGTCTCTGATAACGGCGTCTCCGTCACATGAGACTTTATCGTCTCCCTTCTGCTCAAAGAGATTTATTAATGTTTTGAACCTGTTTTCGAGTTGTAATGTCGGAGGGACAGTGGTCGGTCTTTATGCCCACCTTTTGGCTGACCGCCAGATGTCCTCGGTCGAAGTTGGCTGAGCTGAGCTCGTATATTTGCCCTCCCTGGGAGTACAGTCTCGCATAATCTTTAGGTTTTGCTGCCAGATCGTCCCAGCAGGTAGAAATCCCACTCACAGCACATGAATCCACTGCTTTTGTCTCAGTGAGTCTCAATTATTTTCAACCTGGACTTTTCAACCCAAATAGATGCCATGACAGCTTGGCACATCCACACGTCTAACCGTCTGATGCTGCAATCACAAATGGTCAAATGAGCAGAAATATAGATGATTTACTCCTCATGGTTATTGGATGTTGTTGCAGTGTAATAGTTGTTTCAAGTCGTGTATATGTGAGATCAGTACACAGTTTATCTTCTGCAATTCTATAAAGATGTGGTTACATTCTTGATCAAACACTTTTAACAAAAGCAGAGGAGATTTCCCATTTTCCTTAAAGTCTAACATCTAAAAAACATGTTGAAGCTGAAGCATCCTGTTCTCCTTCTCCTCCCTCCCACCTACACAGAGTTCCTCGCTCTTAATACAACGTCTGGTGCTCTGACCTTGTTAACAATGACGCGGATGGGTTTACATTGGAGTTAATGAAAGTCGATGCGTCTCATACAGACACTAGAGGGTGCCTCGATATCAGCCACCGAGGGGCACCGATCAAGCTGCGGTATTTGAAGAGTTGGGCAGTGATAACGTGTTGATATATATTAGGTAATATGCTTTTTTTTTGCCATGAATAAAACGATTGTTTGATCACAGTGACTGGTTTTGTTCACCAGTGCAGTGGCCCACTAGAGGTTGTGAAGAACTACCATGGAGTAATTTCAAGTACACAATAAGGTCCAAGTTGAAAGTAACTGCAATGAACCTTTACAGCATGTCTACAGTAGCACGCACACCTTAAGCATTGCACGGTTGTCAACAATCTGAGATATCCATTACATAAAGCAATCTCTCACCTCACAAAATCTACGACTTGCTGAATCCTGGAGGTCTTTGTTTTCACCAGCTGCAACAACAGTGACATCTCATCTTACACTTCCGCGTTCTATTCCAGCATTCCTGTTCAGTACGTGTTTATCATAGAAGGACTTTGTCAGTAAGCTCACCATCAGAACTTCACTGGCATCCTGGATCTCTCCTTTCCAATAGTACCTAAAGAACCAGAAGACCCAAGACATTAGAACTGCACCATGTAGCACACGAGTACATGATGGACTGTAAAGCACAATTAAGTAAAATCATTTTCATAAATGACTGTATTTTCTGAAATAACACATCAATCAAACCTTGGCCAACCATTCATTACGGCTGCTGTGACTCAGAGTAAGACTGTCAAACTGTACCAGAGAGGCTTTTATAGTGTCAGATGCATAACTGCCTCTTTGCTTTTAAACATGATGCTTTTTCTAAAGGATTGTGAAAGACAAACTAAGAGCCCATATTAACACATTTGAAATGTCAAAATAAATGTTGAAGTGTAAGACTAAATAAACCTGGATAAAACAGAAACTCCTTTTCTACTACCCTGCATCCTCTCCACCCTGAGTTCTTCTTCCGCTCTTGTTAAACTTGTGGTTTATGCATTAACAGGAAAGCTCAGCCATGCATATAAACTAAACCGCTTCGAAGGCTAACTGCGACTCAGAACTGATACAAGCACCGAGATGTGGTCCATTCAGCTTGTGGTTTCCTTGTTAACCAGCTAAGTGGTGGAGAGAAAAAGAACACGTGTCTGCACATGTGAGGGACAGAACAACAGAGCTATAGCCTTTGTGTTGGCGCCCCTGCCGGGTACAATGTTGTGTCAAGGTGGAGGGAAAATATGATTTACATTGTGGAGGTCCTGGAGAGAATGTTAATGCTGGCTGCCAGCCGCCTCTCCATGATCGCCCTGGAAAAAAAGGCAGAATGGTAGGACGGACACGGAGGGGGAGGACATGGAAAGAGAGGAAAGAAACATTTTTACTTTTACGAGCCACCAGCTGCTTATCGATTACAGCATTTAAACTTTGCCCTTATATCATGTTGCTCTTCACAGCAGACCACAGGAAAGGACTTTTATGCACAATAATTCAGAAAATAAATGTTGAACTCGGTTTTCTGCTGCTGCTCAGCTGCTATTATAGTTTAATACCAACTGAGTCGTGCCACCTCCTCTTACCAGTGCCTCTGAAGGCAGTGGTCTTGCAGCTGCACCGTGCACTGCTCCCTTCTGTCTTGACATGTGGTAAATAGAGCTCGTTTACATGCAGCTGAAATGCCAACAAAAGGGGAAGCGAGTGCCAGTTGTGGGTTTGACAGCACTGTATCTCTCCTCTAGATAGAAAAGTCAAACTTACTCTCTCTGTCTGGCTTCTCTGACTTTTTATCACTTTAACTCATTTCCAAGACATAAGATTACATGTTAGTGAGCTTTAGAGGTCCCAACATGTGGAACAATTCCCTTTGATGTATTTGAGCTGATGAATCAGTTAACAAATTTAACCATTTGATTCCAAATTTAGCTCATACTCGTTTTTGTATTTTTTCGAGGGCTACAGTTGCGTGAGGCAGACTGTAAAAGGCGAAACCTGGAGTCACTACTGTACCTGCCGATGTCCTTGGCTGCCCGTTCGGTGGGACTGTTGATGAGAAGAACAGAGTGGTGGCCTGGCACATAGCTCCCTGTGAGGGCTGAATGAAGCTGGACCCCAATGGACCACAGCCCAGGATACATGGACACGCACAGGACCAAGAGCTACAGAAGGGGGTCGGGTGCAATAAGGGACATCTCAATGTGTTGAAATGTTGAAGAGTTACCTTACAGACTTTAAGAGCATGTTTGTGACATCCCGGGCTGATGTTTTTACATCTGACATAAATGATTTGGACATTTGGCTTCTTCGATGTTTGGATGATGCAAATTTTATAACTCAATTCAATTATCTGCTGGCCTCTGAAAGGATTGCCAAGTTTGGATTGGATTCAGTATTTATCCTCTTATTATTTGGCGCTGTCTGTCACAGATAAATGAGTATAGGCCTTGGGTTTGGACGCAGTGACCAATTTATAATCCGTCCTACTTCTCCGCACAGCATCACAGCCAGACACGGCTCATCCTACACAAATAGCCTCTGGTCGAATAAATACAATCAATAGCAATTTAGCAAATTCCATCGCCTTGTGGATCACTGGAGGTTTTTTTTTCCTCAAAGTTTTCAAATGAGAAATGATTAAAAGTGATCATGACACAATGCAGCTCTTCTTACCAAGCATGACATGAGCAGCACGGATCGAAACGCAGAGAGGAAGGCAGCAGCCTCTTTAACGCGTCGGAGCAGCCACTCCATCCTATTAGTCGCAACAAATGTCATCTCCCGCAGTCCGGTCCGGCTGGTGCGCACAGGAAGAGGGACGCACTTCGTTCAGGAATCCGCTGAGACTCTCTCCGAGGAGGATTCGCGTTCCGTCATTCAGCCCGCGATCAAACGGCCGCTTTGTGAAATAAAGAGGGGGGGGGAAAGAACCTTCAGGGAAGCCATTGCCTTCTTTCTTTTATAATAGAGGAAGTGCATTGTGTTGACACGCACTTTAGGGTCGGACTGTCAAAGGCAAGAGATAAATCTCCGCGCCGTTCAATTGGTTGCTTGACACTTCCTGACACGCCGGTGACCAATAAAATTGCCGGTTCACCTTCGTTCCGCCCTGCCCTCCGTGGCCCGGGTCATAATCGGCTTAGGTTCGTGCCTTTACCGTATAAACGCTCCGGGGCTCAGGGCGGCAATTTAAAGCGGTGAACTCACGAAATGAGAAGAATGATAATAGTTTTATAAGAATGTCCTTCAGCGGTGTGCATGAAAATACACTAGTGCTGTGATTTAGACTTTAGTAACATAACTTTCTTGTATTCAATCAATGGGAATGTTTCACACTCCAATACCTTTATACATAATGGATTAATGGAGTTTGAAGCTTGATTTGGCAATGTTCATTGCTTCAGGTACAGCAGAGGGGGATTGAAGAGCATAAACAATATGAGGAATTAAACACGGTTGAAGTAAAATGCCCCAATAGTTTCTCCACCCGTGCCTTCATTCGTTGTGGTTTACTGTGACATTATGTTGACATGTTTTATAAATGACAAGGCTTCTGTCTGGAACAGAACAAATCAATACAACACAATGCATGAGATCCACATATCCCTTATTATTTATGTGAAAGAAAAGAACAACATTGCACAATCATCAGTCTCCACAAAAGCCTCAACACAGCAACTACACCATTATAAGCTCTTTAGTTGCTGCAGTGAGTTGTAAACTTTAAACGCCCAGATGGTAAAGTTTCAAAGACACCATTTGTGTGAATGATAACGTTTAAGGGACACTTGTTGCAAACTATTATAACTGCAATTAGTCTTTTAAGCAGGAGAGGAAGGAGCTTTGAGTGGCAGAGCATAATCAACACTTCGCACCTGAACAACACAGATGTGTGTTTGTTTTCACAATGAACGCGCTGATTACTCTGTAACGAGAGCAAAACATGTGCAGATGAACAGCACAGAAACAAACATGCAGGGGCGCGGAGCCAAAGAGAAAGTCTCTGTATCCTCCTGTTCGCTGATCCTCTCATGTCGACACACAGATCTGCTGGTGTGGCCCCGCACACACACACACACACACACACACACACACACACACACACACACACACACACACACACACACACACACAGCTCACACACATCATCGTCACACACGGTGAGTAAAGCAACTGTCAGATAAGCTAAATAGAAAAGCCAAGGACCCTGCTATAGGATGCATGGGAATGAGGAAGATTCAGAGAAAAGGGAATCTTAAAGAAATATGGATAATTCAGAAGGTGGATTGTTGAAGCGAGAGCAAACCAACCAAACACTCTGCTTGGCATTCCATTGGCCAAGTACAGAAGTATGATGGGAAACTATACGTATAAGACGGATTAGTTGAGAAGAAGAAAGTCAGTATATCAGTAATATGTTTGTTGGTTATAATAAGTTGGAATATTCAACAGGATGTTTCAAAGTATCAGAAGTCAGCTCACTGAAGCTTTTCAAAAAGGGGTTTTATAAAGGACGTCCACATGGGGGAGTTGTGGGTCCATGCATTTCTCTATTCATGTCCCTCTTTCCATTGTGAATACATTAAATGCAGAGTGTTCACTTAGCATGTATACAACTCACATCGACTGAGATGAAATGCAAATGCTCCAGCAAAGCAAGTTGCGTAACTCATCCCAGTCCTTTTGTTTTTGTCTTGACCTCTCCCGCCGCCATCGGACGCTGCACGGATCACAGAGCGAACAGCAGGGGGCGCCACGGGCCTCGCAGCTTCAGAACAAACCAATTTATTTCCCCGAGTTCACACGAGCTTCATTTGAGAGCCCCTCAGAGAGCTCCAATAGAGCCACTTAAGCCACTGTTCCCCAACATGAAAGAAGGCAAACCAAAATAGAGAGATGAAATAAAGGCGGGGAGCCGCAGGAGAGGTGTTAGATCTGGTTGTTCTGGGGCATCACTCAGAGGAGTTCACTTCCCCTAAGGAGCGCTGAGGCCTGTTTGTCCCTTTAGAAGTCTAATGTGAAAAATAGGATACATTTTATTTCTGTCTATCTTTCTTGTCGGTTTGTCCAAAATGAGGCCACAAGGTCCACAGTGAGAGCAGAAAGGAGAAAATGAGAGATGAGACGAGGAAAAGTGCAGCGGCATCTGGCAAGCCTTGCCTGATTCTCTATTAAACTGCGAATGTCTCTTGGTGGGATCAACGAAGTTGCCTTCGCTGTGAAATAGAGCGAATTCTAGCTGGGAGAATTAGAGGGATAGGGATGAATGGAGCGAGGTGTGTGAACACGGAAACAGAGAGGTTACAGAGAATTGAAACTCCGAAAGGGCTCGCTCGGTACATTCACTGCCAGTGTCTCCCTTTCTGTGTGGCGGTGCCCATTACTGCACTGAATGGGAGGTGGAGGATGTAGGGTCAGACACCGCGAACACAACCGGACACGGAGAGGTCAGATAAGTCCTAATGAAGGGACTTTCCGGGCTGTGATTACCTCTAAAGGAAGAGGCCGGTCCTCCCAAAGAGGTTAATTAAAAAAGTCGTTGGGGCCGAGCAGGGAAGTGTCTCCATCACCGCCGTGAACCCCGGCGACCCCTCCATCCTCCAGGACCGACACGACCATCCATCACTGCTGATTCCTGGGCTGTCTGGCCCCTGCTGGTGCCGCTGAAATCCCTGAGTGACTAAAAACACAGAACTATCTGTAGCAGCGCCGCAATTGTGACAAGCAGCGAGGAAAAAAAAATAAAAATACGCCACCGCCGAGACATCCTCTGCTGAAGTCCCGCAGGTAATGAAACCTCTCCCCTCTCAAGGATCAGACAAACACCATATCTTGTCATCTTCCCTCCATTCTCTCCCTCGATCGTCTTCTATTTTTATTGCCCTCTGTCAAAACAACTGGAGCGCACGAGGCCATTTATCAGAAAACTGAACTGACTGTCGTGTTGCTTATTTCGTCTGTGCCCCCCAGAAAAAAAAGATTGCAAAAATAGAGTATTTATGTTTGTTTAGCAACATAAGCACACTGTTCATACCCAAAACCACGGGTATAAGCATTTAAGCTCAATGCTTGCCGCGAGGGGAAAGCAGAGTAAAGGGGAGCATTGCCTTCGTGGAACACAACACGAAAGAATCAGCCACCATCAATGAAAGAAATCCCTCCAGCAATCCCTACCGAGAGGAAAGATTTGTCATCCCTATTTCCCTAGTTCTGGGAGGTGAGGCCAAAGGTGTGATAGTGTGCAATGGAGAGACACAGTGGGGACAGGCTGACTTGGGGGGGGGGGGGGAGAGCGAGAAGATACGGGGGATAAGAGGAAAGACAAAGAGAGAGAAATGGAGCGTTTTGGTTGATTGGGTTTGAGATAGGACAGAGAGCCTGGAGCAATCTTACAGGGAAAAGTTAAACATTTTCATGAATCTATTCTCGTGGAGTTCACCTGCAGCGGCGGGAGACTTAAATCACGTCACGCTTGATTGGTTGAGAGGGAGAAGCCGATCCCCAGCGCGGGAGGTGGGGGGGGGGGCGCAGAAGAACCTGTGCTTCCTCATTACACTTTCCTCACCGAACCGTCTGCAGCATAACCGTTCCCCGTGCTGACGCGGGTAGAATGAGCTCATTCCTTCTCCATTCACAAGCTGAGTGCACCAAGATTCAGAGAAGGGAGAAGCATAATAAGTTCAGAAGTTAGAGTGCCTGCAGGCAATAAAGTGAAGGATGAGCAGTGGAGACTTGATGGAAGGAGAGGGTGTGCGTGTGTTTTCGAAAGGGGCTTACAACTGAAGAAAAAAAGAGAGGAGCGCTGCTCTCGACTGCACCATCTCTTCACCTAAATTTCACAAATCCTCTTAAAAGTATTTATCCTGAATACTTTTCACAGGGATGCTGTGAACGACGACCATTACACTTGAAATAAAGACTCTGAGTGCACAAACACACACACACACACACACACACACACACACATTTCTGGTGAGGAATCCAAATGATAAAAACTGAGCCATACAGGTGAGGGTTCATGGTTGGTGTCTAGCTCATATAGTATGCACTTTGACGTTGAACACATAACAATACGTACGCTAAGAGATTTCAGATAATATAATTATGTCCGTCCGTCTGTCCGTCTGTCTGTCTGTCCTACGGATAACTCCAGAACAGCTCATCCGATCTACTTCACACTTGGCGGATGTATTGCTGGGAACCCAAGGGAGTGCTTTGTCGACTTTGATGCAATTAAGACACATTCAATGTTAATAAACTTTGAATTGACAGTCAAGCACGTCGTAGCGAGCGGACCGCGGCTAATGGACCGAATTTCACTTTTCAAGAGAACTCTTCTTCGCTTCCGTGGAGTCAACATGAGCGGATAGCCAACTGGAAGCAGCATCGAACCAGAGTGCATTTCACCATTTGACTACGAGTAAGCCGATACTTTCACCAATTAAATCAATCCTCTACTTTATAACCACGGTGGTTATGTCAAAACAAGTAACTAATACACCTATTTGGGAAAAACTTTTGCTGAGTGCATTTGGCTGAAGTTTTTGACTGCGAGTAATCGCGACCTGGGTGTTTTTCAGGGGCGGATTTAGTGATTTGGGGGCCTCAGAAATCCGCCATCTTGTTTTACTTTTCACCCTTTCTCTTACTCGGAATGTTGTTTTTGACAGTGGTCGAAGAAGTAGGCCTATTCAAAACTTTTTTTCTCATGTAAAACTATTAGCTATTAACTATTTCAGCGTACAATAAGTTAGAATAGTAACATAATTCAATATTTGTTAATTTTTAAACAGCCCTAGGCCCAGGTTGCCTACTTTTACGGTACAGTCTGCCCCTGATTCTTTTTTCCCTGTGAACCAGTGTTCTGACCTCACGTAGCCACGGCTTGGGTGTGTGAATGTTATGGAAGGTGTTGTGATCAGGACCCAAGGAAGCGCAGTGTCGAGTGTGAAGTTGTTTGTATGAGTGGCCACTGGCCGAGCAGTTCTGAACAGGCGTGTTATCAACGGGCACAAACGGATGGAAGCAAAACAAACTTCTAAATGTTCAGTTCTGCAGAAATTCTGTCTGCAAAGGCAAGGTCATTCGAAAAAAGAAAACAAGGCACTGGGAAAATAAATACAATCATTGATGTGCTCCCCAATGCAGATCAGATTTTGAGCTGGGTGTATAGTTGGCATGTAGGTGAGTGTGTGTGTGTGTACGTCAACCTCAGACACTCAACCATCAGAAAGTGGCATTATGGAAATGCAGGAATCACCATGAAAAGGGCAGCCAGAGGCATGCTCAGGGCAAGATTTTATATACAGCACATAATCAGCCAACCAACTGCCGTCGCTCCCGTTACCCTGTTTATGAGTCATCCCTAAACCTGCAGCCACTTCATCTAATCTCTTCTCCTCCCTCTTCATGTCACAATGTCAGCCAAGTCCCGGTCTCACAGTCTCCGAGGAGCTGTTTTTTCCACCGAGCTATGCCCTATATAGCTCACTTGTAGTTTTAGATCCTGCTGCCCTGCAGTGACCCCGGTGTTTCCGTCACTCCCCATCACTTAACCTTCCCCACCCACCTGCACACCTGTTCCCGCTTCCCCATCAGCCCAGTCGCATATACTATACACTGGCCCACATCCGTTCATTCCCCGCCAGATTGTCTATTATGCGTCTCGCCATTTTCTCTGCCTGCCTAAGTTTTGGCTGGTATGAACCCCTGCCTGCCTTTTGGACACCTGCTCTCTAGTCTGGTCCCACGACTGGATAAGTTTGCCTCAATTCCCTTGCCTCCTCAGTTTTGACCTCAAGTTTTCATTTAATTGGACTGGTCTCAGAGTCGTGCTTATGGGTCCGAACCTGTTTCACTGAGCCTTTAAACATCCTCCTCTCTGGTGAGAAAGCAGCAGCTTCTTTATTAATTGTTTTCCACCTGGGCCTTGTTCGGCTCTGCTTAATATTCAGACCTTCACTGCCAGCCAGCTGATAACCTCCAACTGCTGTGAGCAATTAACAAGAGTTCACCTACTGTAGCGTCCAGAAGGAGGGATCCCTTTAGAGCCGGAGCAGGGAAGGTTACAGAACAAGGAGGAAAAGAGAATAGGAGATAAAGCGAAGGGAGGGACTTTTTTTTTTTTTTTTACATTCAAAGGGAAATCAATGCTAATGAATTGGTTGGTCCATGCAACGTGGTGATAAGGAAATCACCAGTTTTAAGAGGATGCTGCATGTGCACGTTTGTGTGTCCGTGACCTGAAGCAGATAAGGATGTTTGGTATCAAGGATGGACAACCCACTCTGCGAGGTACAGCAAACACAGGTGTCTCGACCCATTAGGAAGTGGTCGAAGCTAAACACCCGGTCAATATCTCGGGTGTTATATCGATTAAGCGTCCGCGACTGGTTTGCTGTGGTTCAGATGATAAAGCCAATACAGATGAAGTGTCAGACAGTCTCTTATTGAAGCAGGCTTTGTCAAAAACATTAGTTGATAAATGCCCTGCACGGTGTTGAAATGTATAATACTGTGCTACAATTAAACCAGCCAGACCCAACATGCAGCCAATACCAATAAAAAAGGCAGCTGTAATTTTTTGTTTCATAACACCAGTCACACTTCTGAGTCAGTCTCAGCGTGGTGCAGCCAACACAGATTGATTATATGGTTAAAAAAAAAAAAAAAAGAGGAAAATTGCTCTACAAAGACTGCTGAATATTTGTGGAGAACAAAACTTGGATATCCTTCCAGCCGCTGCTCTCTCAGAAGCAGCATTCAAACTGCAGCACGCACATCTCTGTGCCGTCGGACATGAAATCACAACGTATTTACTTAACTAATGGGACATTTGCTTGGCTTAACAATCTACCTGTTGAAAAATAATTGAATGGTTGTTGCTGGTAATTACAAATGCTTTGAGAAGGCAGGCAAAGTCAGGTGTGTGACTGGTGGTGGTGGTGGTTAGGGGGAGGCTCCTCTCCAAAAGTGCTAATTAAAGTAGGAAGGTGTATAAAAATGCTACAATTAGCACTGCTTCCCTGGTGATGTCAAGTGTTTTGCAGGTTGCATGAGGAAACATATTTGCTCTGCCTATTTGTTCTGCACATATTTGTTGGCCTTCAAAGTTCCACAGTGCTACAGTGAGCATATAGGGTGGAGGTTTACAGCAGATAACAATAGAATCAGGAGCGGCATATAGATCAAATGATTTTATTCCTGTTGTAACTGGGAGAAGGGGGCTCCTTAGGTGTCTCTTCTGGGACTACTGCTCCACATTCTGATATCCAATTTCCCTTTGTTTTCTCTCTTGGCCCTTTGAAATATTTAGTGAGAATCCCTGACGAACATGTACACACATATTAAGAGTGTGTGTGTGTGTGTGTGTGTGTGCACATTCACAATCACACATCCCTCATAGCATCAATCACACACTTTGCACTAAACATCTGGATGTGGACAGTCTCTCCCTCAGGACAAGAACACTTCAGATCTCCCCGTTTCAGCATCGAAAGGCACCTCGTGTTACGGAGGCTAGCGGATCCACTGATGAATCTCCCTCAACAACTACCCCTCTCCTTTACTCCTCCATCTATCTCTCCCCTCCGTTGGAGCAGCGCTGTAACCCTCCTCCCACGGGTTGGACTTTGCCTGCCACTTCAATCGTTTGCTGTCTTCAACTGCAGAAGTTGACAATAAGAAGAAGAAAAAAATGTAACCTTGCAACTAAACCTATTTAAAGGGTTTCTAAATTTACTGTTTAGAAAAAACCCGCCGTACAAGATTTATTTTCAGGCGGAAAAAAGCACATCTTCAGGCTAGAGGACGTTATGTACGGCCTCCCACAAGACGATATAATAAACCATTATTTCATGATGCTGCTGTAGCTCCACAGTCCCTGGCATGGCCTTAACGCACAGCAGAGAACAATATCCCAGCATCTCCCCGCAATCTGTACCACCTTGTTAGTGCACGCGCGCCATATGAGGCCTGTTGTATTAGTTATTCTAATGCATGTCTTGTTATCCATATAGATGAGAGAGGGAATAGACCAACAGATGGCCAGGGAAAGAGGGAGTCACAAACACAAAAAAAACCATCCTCCAGGAATGTGAGGCTCACCTGCGCAGGCCTAGAGACTCACAGACAAACACTCTCTGCCACCAAATATTTCACCACCCTTCTGCTCGATTCTCCACGATGTGTTGGCAACGAGCCAGCCGGCCGATTGTGTGTAAAGGTTTGCGTAGGGATTGTCAGAGGAGATTTAATCTCTGCTCCCTTTCCAGGAGTTTTCCTATTGGATCTCTGTTATCTCCAGGTCTGAGAGGTATTAAAGAGTATCAATAATGTGGTTGTTTTGCAGATATTAATCTTTAAAAAAAACGATGTATTGTACAGGAGAAGGCCCCGCTGGCTTTCGAAACTACAGCAAATTTCATTAACCACATGCAAACACAGCTCGCTCTTCCATCTCTGGAGGACTTCCACATCCAATTTCCGAGCGTTTATCTTCTAACAGAAAGCATTTGCTAAGCTAATTGGTGATATACGTGTAAATGGGACACCACCTGGTGATCTATTTCAGAGTAACACGATATATGTGAATACAAATGAGACTCTCGTTAGATAATGAAACAAATCTGAAAAGGTGAGTATTACTACGCTTGTCCGTGATTTAGTGTTTCTAATGACAGCCATAACACGCATTGATGGACTTTTATCATTTCATTTGAAAAACAAACAAAAAAAGGATGAGAGCACTCACATACTGTATGGAAACCTGCCTATCAGTCCTTTTGAAGACTGATAGTCATAAATTGTTTATTAATCCTGTATAGGACATTAGGTTGCTCTTAGCTGGAAAATAGATCCATTAGTGTGTAACTGCATGGGAGGCAGAGAGGAGAAAAAAAAACCTTAAAAGGTTTTCCTACTGCACGAGTTATATTTGTGAGAGCAGCCTGACACAAGAGGAAGACAGAATAACAGCAAGAAGAAACAAGACAGTAAGCTGTAGGTAGAATCCAGTGGGTGGTGTTTTCATGAATTCTTTCCACCGTTGTCCACATGACCTTTGCCTTTGTGCTGTGGCCCGGTGGCTTGCTTCTTCCATTTGACACAATGAAGACAGACGAGCCGCTCTGAGACGTGCTCTCTGTGCTCGGCTTTGTCCGATTTCTTTTCTCTCCACGGGTTTCCTGCGACTGTCACGCACCTGCGTGGAGTACATTAAATAAAAGATGTCAGTGTCTGCACACTGTTATACAACCGTGCATGCGCACACTTGGATGTGGAGGAGGAATATGTCACCATGAACATGTATATGAACCTATTACACACATAATTGGTACCCATAAATATAGCTCTTGTCCATCTTCACACCCATCTGTTGTAGGAGTCTAAAAACTCCAGTGATGATCATATGTGACTTTTATACACGTATGAAGGAGAAGTTATGTGGAAGAACTGCTCTCCACTTACTTGATCAATCACGTTTAACTTCGATCACGCTCCATGTGTTATTAATGCCTCAGATAATCAACCTGTAATGTAGGCTACATAATGAATGAATGTAAGTCACTGGCTTTGAGTAATGAAGTGAGGATGTACTTCACACTCCAAGGAAATAGCAGGGCACCAAGTATAGCATTTGATTCATGTGTTTGGCCTACTCCAAACCCATTGGGACTGACTACAGAGGACCATTAGTTTTGTTGTCATTGCTAACTGCATCACACATGAGACTTTGCTACATAGAGAGAATATTGCTTTTCCAATTTCACTCTTTTAGATATATGGACGACTGATATACAACGATCTCATTGATTTTCACTCACACCTTAAAATAATCCGAAAAACCCTTGCTGGTAAAGACAATCTGCAACAGATTGTATCAACGGTGTTTTCATTTGTCCCTCTCTGCTCTTTCGCGTCTGTCCATCAGTGGCTCATTCCACCCGCTCAATCTCATCACTTGTCAAAACATTTTGCTGACTGCAGTGGACCGGGTAATAACCAATGCGGGGGGGGGGGGGGGCGGCCTGAGAATTCCTGCCAACCCTTCCTCATCGGCTTCGCAGGTATTGAAAATCGATATCTTTAATAATGAAAACCTACTCCTGGTGCATTCTGTGCAGCTTAGAGCAAATCATCTGACCAGGGTGTCAAACTTATCGGTGCTCCTTTATGACACCTGAATGGATTTGACCACTCGCTACTGTTTACTGAAGCTTTGACTGAAAAGAAAGGACAATAAGAGACATTTTACAAATCTGGTGGCATGCCTTCATTCCTATGATTTAAAAATAATTAAATAAAAGCCAATTTGAAAGTTTCAATGAGGTATTGGGTTGAAAAAAAAAAGAAAAATGACAGGAAATAAATTTGAAACCCGCACACAAAAACTCTTTATTTAACAAGTGTTGACGATTTCAACTTCCTTGTCACATGAAGCAGCAAGTTTCACAGGCTCTTGAACAAAAAAAATAAATCTTTGCAGCAAATATCATCACATAAAACTGAAATACAAAAAAAAAGTGAAAATTAGAGATGGCAGCTCTCCCTGACTGGCCTATAATAGGGTTTTTCATGTGCAGCGGTATACAAAGAAATGTAGTGATCTGTGAAAAAGGGAAGAAAAATTACAAAGCGCCTCCAAGGGCCTGTCTCGTTATTATTAGTTTTAGATGAAAAACACAAACGCTACCCAAGAGGCGGCGCCATGCAGCAGGCAGGCGTTCTCTGACATTTGAAGGGGTGGCGGTTTGAGGGTGGGAGAGCTGGAAAGAATAGGAAAAGTACCAAACTAAGCTTCGAATGGAAGAAGTTGGCTAATCACGGTTGGGATAACGTTCTCTTCCCACATCACGCACGAGACTGACCCAATGTCCAAAATGTCTCCTTCAGTCAGAGCTTACGTTTTACTAACCACAATGCATGTTGGCTTATAGGTACTCATTCCATATAGAGCTTTACTTTTATATCTCATGAATATGTTTGTAAATACAAACAAATCCTAGATCTGATTCTGATTCACAAAAGGCATTTTAAAAGTTTACAGTTGTAAAGTCTGCAGTCCTGAAAAACCGTTTGGCATGAAGAGATGATGGAGGCTTGTGATATTTGGCCTGAAGACATACTTTGCAGAAGCCTGTGGATAAGGCAGTTGCATCAGTCTCAGCTCTTCCTGGAATGGTGAAGTCAGGACAGGTGAGCAAGAACAGCCAGCGGGGTAGAAGAAGGGAGGAAAAAAAAAGGCTCAGTAGTCAACCGCCAGAGCTTCACAAACAAACCTTAGATATTTCAGGGCAAAGAAATACTCCTAACTTTACTCGCTAATAACTCGGATCACGGGTTAAACTGGGGTTTGTCATTGGAAGGGTGGAGGTCAGCGTATTTGAGTTTGTCTTGGTTTGTACAATAAGACAAATTAACTTGATTATCTTTAACAAATAACCACAATGTGGCTCACACACAGTCCACAGTCTCAGGTGCTCACGTCCCAGATCGGTCGCAATGCAGAGCTCAGTGAGGACAGCTCCGGCTGCACGCTTTCATCAGAATACCAGACAGACATAGAAGGTGGAGACGAGCCAATTCATGCCAGTTTTTACGGCACCACTGCAAGGCTGACAGCGACTCAGCAATCCTCTGCTCAACACATGTCAATCATGTCAATATGTGTTAACGCAATGGAGTGACGAAATAGAACAAAGATAAATAGGCATTTATTTTGCTCTTTGAATAAGCAATAACACCTACCTTCATACTGTTGAGTGGAACATTTTTGTATCGTTTTTTTGTCACGCCCCAGGTGTGTAAATACCTTCAGAAAAAAATCTGCCACGTAGAAATTGTCTTCTTTTTTTGGATATGTTATCGGTTATTGAACTCTTCAATAGAATTGTTTTTCTTATTTTGATTACATTCAGATGTAAGGACCTTTTAAAAATACATGTTAGCTACCCCTTTGCTCGTGACTGTGCTCCTTTTTTTTCTTATTCAATCTTATATGTTGAGGTCACGTTCTGTCGGGGGCCACACATGACTAGGGCTTTCTTGTGGAAGAATACACCTCTGAGTGAAGATAAAACGATTTATCATAGAGCCATGGCTTTCCAGGGCCTTAGTCTCTCCGCCTCAACTGAGATCAGTCTGCGTCTGACATCCTGTTCTCGTACTCTGGTTGTAGATCTTTTTGAAGAACGTCGGATGAACTGCAGCCCAGTTTTCTTGAGCGGTTACAACGTTCCACTGGTTCACATTTGAAGGGTAATGGTCGGTTCGATTTTTTATTTATTTGCAAACTAAAATATTTAAATCTCATGTTCATCCACACTTGAAGTATCAAGAGACAGACCAGGACATTTGAAAAGTTGAAAGTTAATCTACCCCGCGGCCTTTGGCTTCTCCATTTCCCACTATATTTCCACTTTTGCTATTTTAACCAATTAATTAGTTAAAATTTGGGGGCGTCGTGCTCAAGAGGTTAATTAATTTAAAGTAACAATTTCCACAAAGCTACTCTGAACAATATGTTTTAACTATGGATGGGATGACTGCGTATTATCAAAGAGGTCACTGAAAGTGATAAACTCACAGCAAATTAACGCCTGACTTTGCCATTCTGCAATTTACTCACCTCTACACAGCATCTTTAGCATCTCTCAGCTGATTGCTCTGGTTTTATGGCCCGCAACTTTACTGTTTTGGCCCACACTCCTCAATCAATCTCGTCAGCCTCTTTTCCGGCCACAGCAGGCAGCTGTTTTTAGTGATGAATCTCTGATAAACTGACTGTACGCTACCTGCCAAGCACCACCTGACAGGAGGATACAAATAGCAACTAGCTGTTTCACTCAGGAGTTGGTGGAGACCAAAAACAGAGCTAAAGGGAAAATGAAGATAAGTAAATACATTTGCCATGTGTCCATAAATTCAATATAAGTTGAATGTTGCTCCGCGTCTACCACATGTGTAAATAAGCAACACGTTTACCATAATAACTTCGGCCAGGTGCTAACACATTTGCCCCCTTAAAGAGGTGACAATACATCAATACAGGGTTTACTGCGTGTTCCACTGCCCCCAAGTGGTAAAGAAAATCAATAAATGCAGCTTTAAAAGAAATCAGTATAGATGCTGTCCATTTCTTCAGAGGGTGCTTGGTCCAGCTACAGTATTTTAAAAAGCTCTCGAGCCACAGGGTCCTTTTCTTACTTCAGACATGCCTAAGTCCACCTTTATTTAGAAACCCAAGCTATGACTCCAACATTCAAAAGGACTACACACCAATAAAGTGCAAATAGTTTGAATTGAGAGCCCACCACAGTGACGAGACGGCCTTTGTCAAGACTACTAATGCCTTTCCTTTCAAAAATAAGACCACGACTCTTCATTTCTTACGCTTTTAGACTTCAGCTCAGTATTTAATACAGAGGGCTGTAATATGTTTTTGCATGACGTGGAAAAATGATGCTTTTTGTTCATCAATGCTAAATAGTAACGCGCCTGTGTAAAATCACACTACTTCCTGCATTGGCATTGACTGTTGCTGCAGAATTGTCTATTACGAATCCTATTCCTCGGGAGGCTCGGGTGGTCTTTCTGTAGCTGTTGACTTTCTCAGATGCGGCTCTGTGTGTCTTTTTCCTGAAGAGGGACAGTGTGGGGAATTGAGTTGAGTGCCAGAATGAGCACTACAGGAAATCAACACTGTTTCTCATTTAATGGGGTTGCTTCATAAAAGATGTGCAAAAAATCATGTTCCTCTTTTATATTTGTTGTTGTGTTGTGGCAGTTTTTTTTATTGGCTGGAGGTTGCCAAAAGACGTGACAAGCAGCAGAGGGGGAGAAGAGGGCGTGAGGTAAAGAGAGAACTGAAAAATTCTAACTATGGGGGACGTTAAGGATCCATTTGACCACACGCCTTGTGACTCAGCTGTGATGGTAAATGCGCCAAACAATAGCCATACAAAGTTATGTGAGTCAGTTCACTCTCGTACAAATCAAGCCAAAGTAAAAGACTTTCTGCAGTTCAAAGGCTGTATTGGTTTTCAAATGAGAAGCCTAAAGACACTACTCTTGACTTTATTGTCATGGAATGTTGTAATGTTCAGTTTTTCTCACATTAACGGTGTGTGCCTTACATACTGAAATGGTTAGACATAATGTTTACTGTGTAGTATATCAATACCCATCACCTGGGCTCTCACACTCACTGTCATGTATGGTAAAAAAACAAAACTCGCAGGTTCCTTCATTCAGCGACTTTGATGGGATGACATGCCCTCATGAGAATGAATCACCAGCACCAAAGCGTCATCCCAGGCTCATGCCTCTTCATTTTCATGGCTGTCTAACTTGAGCATGACACACAGACACACACACACACACACACACGCACAGAGAGGGAGAGAGGGCGAAATGCACAGATGTAAAGGGAGACCAATAAAATGTTACCTTTGAACACACTTTGCATCTGTGGGAGCCGCGAGAAAAAAGATGGATATCACACAGCAGCCATGAACGAGAGGAAAGCTTCAGTGTGACAGCGACACTTATTGCAGAAGCCTGAAGAGCACAATCACACCAGCATTTGACAACTTTGCTCACATGCTCACCTTTAAAATATCCCCCAGGGCATAAACATTGGCAGATGCAGATGTTGTCTGCAGTTAGTTTTATGTTTGTAACATCATAAATTAGAGGGCATACTGGGTCAAGTGCTAAGATGCTAAAAGATAGACTTGCATAGAAATTGCCGTATTTATTATTCTGCTCTCAACTGTGATATATATATTTTTAAAGGGTCACTCCCGTAATGTGGTTTCCACTGGTTTGCTAGTAAACTGGGCTTCATGCATGCGGCTCTTGTCTGCCAGAAGACCTGATATTTGGATTAATGCCATAGAACAATTTTAGTTGTGTAAACTGGACAGATGAGACGGTGCTCACAATCTTTTTCAGCGTGGGTGAGCAAAACACTATTGATTTCTCTTCTGCGGGAGGATTAAGAAACACGTTTGCCGTTCTCTAGAGAGCGGTCTTGGGTTGACTTCAGTCTGCGAGACACAGACAAACAGACAGAGGGAGAGATAGATTGTTTGCTGGGAGTCTGACATTTGGCTGTTTTCTGTCTGACATTTCTGCAGTCAATCAAATAAGGTCCAATCTATCATGTCAAAAAAACAGCATGTGGAGGTAGTCATCCTTACTGGATAACACTAAGAAAAAAGAATAGTCTAATACTAGATGTAGATGAATTATTACTGTAGATTATGGTTGAATGTTGTAAGACATTCTACTCATACTCTCAAGGGCAGGTCCTTAACTTCTTTCTTCTTATTCACTGTTTCTTTCTTCGCTGTTATGCAATCTGATCTCGTCTTCTACTTCACTTAATTCACTTTGCTTTCCATTCAAATTTCCTGGACACTTGTGTGTATTATAATTACATTCTCAACAATCCAAGGTCACTACATTATGTAAATCCACAGGAAAAAGAATAGTTTCACAAAATCCAACAACATGGAGTGGGCTCAGATGTCATTTGTACCGAATGACGTCTAAGCATCAGCTGTGTACTGTGTACGGGGCTGGCCACGTCGCTGGAATCAGGTCATCAACAAAACTATTGTAAACCACACGCCGTGTTTTTCTTGCAATTCTTAAAGCAATGAACTGCATTTTTTGGCACTTTGCTTCATTCTTTTATTTATTTATTGCGCAGCTGTTTTTTAAAGCAGCTGCGCATTTAGCGTCACGTTTCGATGCGATTTGTCCCTAAGGAGGATGGACAGGAAGTTATAATCTATACAGGATATTGGTTCTGTGGCTTTTGCAACAGAAATGTGGTTCTCTTGCAAAAAACGTCTCTAGTTTCCTTTACGTTACATAGTATCTGGTTGTCTGCCTGTATTTTCCTGCCTCTCTAATGCTGTCTTATTACCATCTCACCATCCCAGAGGAAAAGACCCCTTTCAATGTGATCTCCCAGCGCCGACACTATCTGCTCAGTGTCTCTGCTGATGCCATACAAAATGACAGCCCCAAGTCCTCTGTTCCACTGCCAGATAACGATGCAGGGGGCCCATAAAGCAGAAAATACCAAATCACATTCTGCTAATACCCTTAGTGGTGACAGCCTCCGTCTTAGTGCACTTGAAATCCGCTGCAGCAGAAATACCAAGGGTTGTCCTACTCTAGTGGCTCTGCAAGTTTGCTAGAAAAACTCTTTTATTGAGTTTGCATAGGGGGGAACAAAGAACATGCCAAAGAAAGCATCAAAGCCGGAACAGCAGAGGGTTGTATAAGAGGTGACAGTCATATCGAACCAGCAGCTTTTGAATGCTTTTGCTGTAAATCTGCATCTATGGGTAAAAATGCAACACAGTAGTGCGAGTTCAGCTCAAATACTAAGAGGGAACTCAGAGTAAATGATCAGGATGTCTACCAAATACCTCCATGTGGTATTCTGGGAACCTTCCAGTGGGGGGAGACTCTTTGGGACTGATTCAATGCTGGAGCAATAACAAATCCTTTCTGGCCACGGACCGTATTGGGCATATCCCAGAAAAGGGTGGAGTATGTCGGTGGAAAGAAAGACATCAGGACTCCTTTGCTTCCACCGTGATCCAAAAAGAGTCAGCATTGGGAAATGGGTGGATGGTTGTATTGGGGCTCTATAGGCTTAGCCATCTTTCACACACATCTGCGAGCTGATGATTACCCGTCTGCACGCTGAGGCAATCAGGATAATCCTGTGCTCTTCCTGCCCTGGCTTGGTCATCGAGGTTGACCTACACAGTGTTTCGTCTCACTCATCATCAACAACAATACCGGCCGTCTGGCGGTGGCAAGATGCCAGCAGCGGTGGGATGACTTCCAGCGATCTCAGGTGGCGCAATGACAGAGAGGCCATGTGGTAGCCGCTCCAACAAGCGCGGCCACTCTGCCTTTGTGAAAGTCCCACCAGTCCTACTCTCTCGTCTGGAGGACAACAAAGATGCTGCTCAGTGGCCGGGTCTCTCTAACAACCTAGCGCTGTGATCTTAACTCTGTTCCGTCACATGAGGAAGGTTTTCCACTATTACTATTTTACTTTACTTCTTATTTGTTGCTCATCAGGACTTTCCTGAAAAGAAAGATGCAATACTGTTAAAAGCAGTGATAGCACTGGGGTGACTATTTTCAAATAAACACCCCGGAGGACGACAGTGTGCAAACACATGCGAAGCCCTCAGTCGAAACATAGGGCATGCCCGCTGGCTTTGTGATGGCATATCAAGCTTACACTTTGGCAGGCAAGGACCATCCCTGCTGGCATCAACAGGCAAGATCAGTGGAACATGAAAAGGACATATGTACAGCATTGACCAGACCTGCCTTTGTTGGCTTAATGTCGTCTCACATTCCGCTTTGCAGGAAGGATGGGTGTGGGGCTGGAAATTTATTCTCAACTGTCTGGTGTTATGCTAAGGTCTCTCTACAGGTTCAGGTTCAGGCCTCAGAGGAGACCAGTGGGCGTGAGAGATTCATTGTGCAGGAGGCGTACAGAGCTGATGTTGTTTTTGGATCTGCATGTGTTGGAGGTGGACGTTTCAAATTTGTCCCAGGTCAACTGGAAAGAATAACAGTTTGCTTTGAGTTATATGTTTTAAAGGGCCACATGACATGTACGTTTGAAATAGTCATTGTTAGTGGGTACCTTTATTTTGGCTATGCAGCTTTACCGGCTGGCGTTTTGTCTTCCAAATAAATTTTTGCACGGAACAACGACTTTAACTTTGATGATGCCTTCACTTTTCATCTAGCGCCATCTTCAGGTCAAAATTCCAATTTGTTCACTTCGTGGACGAAATACCTGCAAACTAATGACATTACCGCCAGTGTCAGCTGTTCTTGGTCTTTAGAGCTAATTAGCAAATGTAAGCATGCTGCCACTGGCTACACTAACTCAGTGAACACGGTACATCATATACCACCTGCTAAACATTAGCATGTTTGCATTGACGTGAGCATGTTAGCATGCTGACAACACTTTGTAGCTCAAAGCACCACCGTTTGTTCCCAAGTGCAGCCTCACAGCCGCTAACATGGCTGTAGATTAGTCTCGCTGTCAAATTGCTATTTTACAAAAAAAGTAAGTGTGAGTTTTCTACATTAATATAACTTATGTAACTTAACAGAATATTGTAGTTCCTAGAGTAATTGTCTGACTCTTTGCTGTTAAATTAATCCAGTTCAGTCAGTATAATAGATGGAGGGTTTCCAGAGTTTTCTTGCTCTGTATAGTAGAATCCCATTCTGTGATACTACCAAGCTTTTCACGGACTTCCCTTTTAATCACTACTTCAATGGTGACAAACCATTGAATATGTATGAATTGCTGCACTGACAAGAATGACTCGCCGACAATAGAGGGTAGATTACAGTCCCTCAACTGAGTGTGTGCAATGTGGATGTCAAAACACACAAAGGGATGAAAAAAAATAAAACACGTAGCAAAACCAAACACACGAGCATAAAAAACCAAACACGCACACAGACACAAACACCATCGCAAATGCTGTCATCTTCATACAAAGACACATTATTGCAGGCTGTTTGGTATTTCTGGTGCAAACCTCTCAAGACATTAATGAGTAAAATGTTAGCCCATGTTGGGTGGATGGATTTTCACACTAGGCAAATTCTGCCAGAGAGGGTTCACACAGAGACATTGTTTTATGAATCACACATATCAAATGAATACACACACACCCGCATGCACAGAAATAAACACAGATTTAGTGAGCACTTCACATCGTTGGATGTCGCCGACTGCAGGCATGGGGCGCTGTGTGTCTTCTATTCTGTATTCAGTGGCTGCCTATGGTTTGGATATAACTCATTTCTGAAAGCAAAAGCCTGACACCCCACTGCGTCTCCTGTTGGCTTACTTTTGTTTTGTTTTCCTGCTGCTCTCATAGTGCTTTCCACGGCTTGCTCACTTGAGAACAATCTGCTTGAATTTACTGCAGCTGTAATGCCATTTCCCCCAGTTAAGGTGACCTCCACTCCAGGTGTGAGGAATCTGTCATAGTTTCTCCACCACGTCTACTCCTGCTGCTAATGACTGCAACGTGTATCTTCCCGCTTGTTTATGGCTTTTTGACGCAAAGCAATATTTTGAGTTCAAGTTTAGTAATGTCTGATATGAATAGCTGTTTATTTGCTGTGGGTGTACATATGTGACATCAAACTGTTCAAATACACAAATACACATCTTCCTTTCTGCCAATTAGCTTTTGTCAGAAAGGAATTAACGAAATGAATTCATCAGATGTGAAATGATGTTTCATGTGTGGTATAAACTGAAAAAAAGACGTTTTTACATGTGATGTCTTGTGTTTAATTGTGAATATACAATTTCACATGTTCTTCTGTGCACAGGAATACGGAAGAATATAAGAGCCACATGTGAAAAATGTATTTAAGTTCTGAGGTTAAAGTTGAAATTCTAAGAATAAAGTCTGAATTTAATGATAAAATCAATAAAAAGAAAAATATTTATCTTTTGACTAGTCAGAATTCTGAGCTTTAAATTCTTTGTTGTTGACGTAGTGTTGACGTAGATGTGCAGAAGGTGAGCTCAAAACCGTGAACAACACCGCCGCAAGCATTCCCGACCAAGGAACAACCAATCACAGCTGCAGCGGCAGATATCTTTCTTTTCCCTCTGTAACGGTAAATGCATGGAGGAGAAGTTCATCATTTTAACCTGGAGCTTTACGATCTGTCCCACGGACTATTTTACTCGCTCGACACTTTCTGTCCAAAGACGTCACAACATCAGGTTGAAGGGTCAGCCAAACTGACAGCAACGCTGCTGTGAGGGGATTTACAGTGCTGGAAATCCAATTATCTTTGTTTTGACTCACTTCAGTGTAAGTGAGGCTTACTGCTAAATTACCACAACTTCATCATCCTCGTTGTCGCAGAGTGCAGGTTTTGTTTGCTTAGTAGCTACAGGTGTGACAGGAGCGCAACACCCCCAAGCACCTTGTAAAAGGACAAAAGAGGCACAGCTGCCGCTTTCGACGAGTTCCTAGATGCAACGTGTGAACGGCCCCAAAATGAAAGAATTCTGAGAATAAAGTCGGAATTGTAACTTTAAACTCAGAATTCTGACTATACACAGACTTCAAATACATTTTTTCAACCGGGGCCTGACCTCAAATATTTTTTCACGCAACCAATCCTCTTCCGTAGGAAGGAACAAATACAGTAGACAGCATAAAAAGTCTGTGCTTTTAACTTTTCTGAGGTTGCATCAAAATGAGACAAGATGAAAACTATAAATATATATTGCATTATAGCTCAAAGAGTAAGGAGTTGTGACAAAGCTGGGAGATAAAAGCCTCTGAGTAAGATATTATATTTATTTCACCCAAATCAACCCACATCACAGTGAGAGTATCATATACATTTTTAACGGCACGTCTCCTCAGCGAGATGAAGACCCACTTATCGTGATAGTCACAGCAGCGATGTCTGTTGCTAAAGTAAACAGAGAGAGACAGAGATGTTTAATGTAAGCTTGAGTACAATTGAATGCGATTCTCAGGATGAGCGACTTGACTGACCTCTTTCTTACACTTTAGAACAAAGACGTGTTCCACTGTGAGTTGAACATGAGAGAATCCAGATTTGGATCATGAAAAGAAAAAGAATGCATCAACTAGGAGAAATTGAGGTGAGGAAAACCCTTGGAGGGAACGCCATCTGTGGTAAGATACTCTGGTTGACTGTATTTTGAGAAAACACTCCGGCTGTGATTTATACCACAGCACATTGTGATTTACACATGTATTTCCGTATGTGGAAACATGGAAAACATAATTTTTTTTTTCAAATCATAGGCATAGGTTTGTTATGCACACCGCTCTTAGACGGGATTTACGTCTAGAGGCACTAGGTCAGCATTAACATGAAGAATTCAGGATAAGAATGAATAGTAACTCCGCCACCCTTTCAGACCACCAGTAATGTGCTGACTAACGTACAGACCACCAACGGAAATACACATAACTTGGAGCCTTGAGCTCTTTAACGACCCCCGGTTACCATACATCTGATGTGAAAAGGGCTGCAGGGCCACACAATGTAAAACGGTCCTCTCCATTAATATCACAGGAGCTGTAAAGCTGTCACTGCCACTCCATGCTCTTCCCACATAAAGCTGATTTGTGATGGCTCCAATCCGCCAGCCCTCAGTCTCCCTAATGATGGTGAGATCCATCACACTCATTTAATCAGAGCTGAAAGGAAAGCAAAGAAGATGGATGAGGCTATTGTGTGCCTCAATAGGTACTTTATAAAGTCACTCATATACCCCGTCCCACACCGCCCAAACTCGGGATGATAATATAATCAGTAATTTTGTGCAGTTGGAGTCGTTTCTTTCCTTTTTTTTTTTTTTTTTAATTACCCGCTTGAACTGTTGACACTAATGAGCACAAACAACTTGCACTCCCGAATTGATGGTTCCATTTGATAGAATGTCGATTTTTCTAAGAGCGGCTAAGGCCATAGAAAAGAAAATACACAAAACAGTTGGGCAGAGAAGCAACTAATGAACCAACAACAAGTCCTCCAAACCCGACATAAATAGGTTGTTCGTCACAGCCTTCCAAAATGACTGTCATGACCATTTTAAGAGTGATTCATGCGAGTGTTTTCGGATCTGATGCACCCTATCGGCAAGACAACATTGTTTATCAGTGCCATGTGAACCTAACATGGTTACAGGAGTTATTTGCGAGTATTTCCTGATCGGCCACCAAAGTTTGGTGAGGTTTACGCAACCTGACTGGTTGGGGAAAGAATGTGAACCGCGGTTTCGGGTTTCAAAGTCAGATTGCAAAGTGACCCCAAATACCTCCGGATCTCTACCGGCAATTTAACGATATCAAGCTAAGTCATTGTTCACGGCCACAAGAGGTTGTTTGCTAAGAAAGGATTTAAGACTTTTAGTGTTTCAACAAAAGAGCAATTGGGAGAGAACAGCTTTGATGGACAGACAAAAAACGCAGACACACAAAGACTAATGGCGAGAGACTAGCACTCAATCACTCACAGCTCATTATGAATGTGCATTGGGAAGTGACTTCTCTTTGCATGCACATTACCGAGAAGGTCTCAGTAATCAGCATCCCTGCTCCATCCACACGTCACGTATGATAGCCGTGTAGTGTGCAGCAGGTGTGCTCGGGCAGCTGAATGCCAGAGGCGCCAGGCTGAGGTGGTGGACTTGTGCCCCTGGAGGACCTGCGAGTTCACTGTGCAGTCAGCTGCACAGGATGAGGGAGTCAGTGGAGAGAATGTGAAAGTGATGTGGAGAACGATGGAAATAAGCCTGTAATTTTCCCGTCTGTAGGAGATGTACATGACCCGCCATGAATAATCTGTCATGGGACCTGTCCTTGCACTCACACACACTGCATTGTGAGCTAGGAAGGATGAAAAATGGGCAAAAAACAGTTAAATAAAATAAAAATAAGACAAGAGAAAAGGAAATCAAATAAAAACACAAAATGAAAGTGAACATGGCATAAGTTTACTTGGTTATTTCAGGGCTTTTACCATTAAATAATACCAATAACAAATGACTGCTCTTTCTTTCCTCTCTCTTTTGTGCGCAGCCACAGCCATTTCAGAGGCTTTGCTGCAATTGGCCTTTACCTGTTCATGAGTGCTGCCAATTCCACACCATCAATGTCTACGGCTGTGCAGTGTATGGACATTACGTCTGCGATTCAGCAGAAAGTTGACAATGTTATTCTTTTGCTTAGAGCTATTGAACCATATCCGTCTGGGCACAGCAAGCCCCTAAACCATCTGGAGGTGGATGTGTGTGTGTTTGTGCGTGTGTGTGTATACTCCGAGGTGGGTGGTGGGTTGATATATTGGGAAAACAAATGGGTGGACAGAGGTGGGGGTGGACAGTGGGAACAGGCAGAGGAGTAAAGGGGTGTTGGAAGTGTGCAAGCAGCCAAACAAATAGCTGACTCTGTATTCCTGCAGGCAAAATAAGGTTACTTCTCTGGCGAAGCTGCCCAATAAACTCTGCAATTTGGTTAGGGTTGCAGCTAGACAGGACTCACAGCTTATCACTTTATGTATGTGTAACTGTGTGTGTGTGTGTGTGTGTGTGTGTGTGTGTGTGTGTGTGTGTGTGTGTGTGTGTGTGTGTGTGTGTGTGTGTGTGTGTGTGTGTGTGTGTGTGTGTGTGTGTGTGTGTGCGAGAACGCATTAAAGAGTGTGTAAGCCTGATGTAGGGAAAAAAAGGGAGAACAACAGAGAGGAAGGAGCGAGTGGGTTATGAAAGAGAGAGAGAAAAAAAAAAGAGGAGACACAGAGTGAGACGCCTACCTGCGCTGTTTGAGAGAGCTTAGCCCAGTGGGACAGCCCATGCCACCATATTAGATTTTCTGCCTTATTGCCTCAGCCAAACTCTCTCGCCTCAGGTCACTTTGCGGTATAAGGGGACGGCGCATTACTCCGATATCCTCGAATCCTCCCAGATATGTTGATCCAAGGCCAAAGCTTTAATATCAGCCGGCTAACCTCTTAAGACCCACCTGAGGTTAATTCAATTCAAACAACATTAATAAGAGCAAACATGTCAATATTGGAATGATTAACTTTAGTAATACATGTGGGTATATCCTATTTCAACAGGCACAGGTCCTGAGAGACCAGGAGGATTCATCTTAATAGGGAGCTGCATCAGCAGCCGCATCAGTACTCATTTATTGAATAAATGATGAGGGGTGTGATGCTAGAGAAGCTTCCTTCACCCTTATTTAAATCCGGTCATGGGCTGGATGAAGGCTATGCAAATGGTGAGGGAGGGGAGCTGTAATCTGCAACTGAGACTGATGAGATCTCAGTGGTTTGAATAAAAGGAGCAAGCGGTAAATAATCTAGATGAATAAAGAACAAGAGCAACATTTACATTCAAAAATCGATTTATTTCCATCTCTGCTTTAGTACTTCTCTATCAGCCTAAACATGAATGACTAATGAAGTGCAATACATCTGCAGACACACACACACATGCCCAGAAATATAAGTTTGACTTACCCAAACACTGATATCGCTCATGCCTTTACCATAGATTAGTATGACGCTCTGGAAGTATAAAAACCCCAAACAAATCTCACAGTGCTGCATTTAAATCATTCACGAAAGCATCCCTTCACACAAACACAATGAACTCAGTAGGATAAAGCATGCTCATCATGTACAGTATGCTCATATTAACTACTTATGATTGCAGATGACCTTCAACACCACAGTCGCAGTCATTCAGCAAATATGGTTCAGAGGAAATAATACGGATGAACTCCTGACATTTAACAGCGTGGTACAGACGAAGAGAGGGCTTATGGGTGATTGGTGATGCCTGGAAACAAATGAGGAAAGCATGAACATACACCGTATCCCTCATCCATCATTATGTATCTGTGACATGGCTCAGCATGTGCTAGAGACTTTAATCTTCCTGATAAAAAATCATATATTCAGCTGTACAGCTTCATGTGTGCGTGTTTCATATCACACGTGAGCTGATCCATGACGGAGGATTCGCAGCAGCCTGAACCACATGACTGGGACCAACAGGACTTGTCAGATTTGCTTCTGTATGTCATTTTGAAAAAGAGGAATCGTCCACGTTGCGTTTGTTCAGTTTGAAGCCCACATGCTGAACATGTGCCCGAGTGAACTCAAAAGAAGACTGGGGAGGGTGAACATAAAAATCCTTTATTGTTCTGTCATTTGCATTTTCTTTAAACACAGAGCCATCTCGAGCAGCAGAGACAGTGAAGCACTGGCTGAACTCTCCATGGCATGATATGCAGAGGAGCTGAAGGGACAAAGGAGGAGTATGAAAGAGCAAAAGACGGTTCTGTGGCAAATTAAATAGAGATAAGTGCTCTCTCAAGACATAGAAAAGAACGGAAGAATTTGCCAGAAAGTGCAAAGTTACGCACTGAGAAGGAAAACAAGATGAGGCTGCTTTTGAAGCTGTATCAGCTCCATTATTCTCTGTTACATTTAAAGTCTGGCCCTAATCTTCATGCAGTGCAGAGAGCTGTCCAAGCTCTGTGGCATCAGTCAAGTCCCATCAGTCTCGTGCCAGTTATGCTGCAAGCAAGAGCAATAAAATGGCTATGCATCATCAGCAAAGGCACTAATATCTTTCAAAATGCAGGGATTGTTTAATTGACCCTTGTCTCACATACTGCATTGGCTATGACTTTTCCCTCAGTTGAGTATTAATTGAATGAGTAGGTTCCATTCAATTTCTTTCAAAATATGCTTTTAAATTGAGTGAAAAGGTTCACACCGATTCCAGACACTTTACCTTAAAATGCAATATACAGCAACCCTCGAAAAACAGCATCAATGTTGCAGCGTCTCACGTTCCATATTACACTTTTTAGTCCACCCCAGATGCTCTCTCGTTTTGGAACGAGTTTTGTCCACCTGGTCCTTCGCCTCGCTATATTTGCTATATTTGCGTTTTTCTTCTGTGCTCTATTTGCCATTTTTGTAGCATCCTCTTGCAGCAGCGCTGACAGAATTATATTTCATAGTACGTACGCTCCCCGCTTATAGGCCACCCTTCGTCTAGGTTAGTTAGCAGGAGAGAGAGATTGTTTCATGTTTCTTTGCACTTGCTTTACCCATAAAACACCACTCTAAAACTCTGACTTCAGCCTCAGTAAGCCCTTGCTTAAGGCTCCATAGCCCAGAGAAATGTGCAGTAAAAGTCACTGTTAAGCGCGAAAGCAACGGATTCCCTCGTGATAAGAACAGTTGCTGCAACAGTCTGACCACCAAAAAAAGGAAGAAAATAATAATAATACTGGCAGAGGGCAAGTTCTCAGAAACAGACACCACCACACTCTTCCAGTAAGTGATGATTGAGAGAAGTTACTTTGCATAGTATACCTTTAACTCACATACATGAACACGTATCTTGTCCTGCACCTTAGCTTGTTGAATGAGGGACCACACCGGGTAATAGTCCGCTCTAACTCTTTACATTGTCTCTCATCCCTTAAGGTGTAAAACAGACACATTGGCAGCCTGCCAGCTGCTGTCAATCAAACAAAGACACATCGAGACAAAAAAGGAGCATTTCTGATTTTCCCAAAGGCCGTTTTTTCCTTCCTTCTAACAATAAAAGACTATGAGCAAAACATTTACATTTTTTGACTACGAAAAGTGATGACTAATCGTGATTTCATTATTATTCATTATTCAAACACATTATTAGTCACTTTGTTAAGTGATTTAAATCTCTAAATAGGCAAACTATAACTTAATTATCGAGCGAAAGCATCGCTCACGAGTTACGTTTGAATGCTCGTGTCAATTATAAACATTAGAACCCATCGGCAAATAAAAAGTTACATGGCTAAAATGGAAATAGTAATGACTTTTAAACGGTTAGTTTACAGCAGCAAAATGTTTGTGCTGAAATCTGCATATTTTAATCTAATAACATACATTCTCCAGTAATCCAGAGGATGGCATCATCCCAACTGCACAGTTCTGGCCCAGTACATCACTCGTGATTGCGTGCTGTCATTCGGGCCCGTCCCAGCCTGCAGCTTGACAAATCTGCAGCGCTGAGGTGATGTACAGTCTCCACAGCCGCTCGCTTCATCGCTCTCATCTCGTCAGATCAGCTCGAGGATCTGACAGACTTCCAATGAAAGGACCCTCAACATTGGATGCTCATGTGAAAGTTATCCACAAGCACCTCCGGAGGCCTCCTCGCTCCTCTGAACAACATTAAGAGATGATAATGATGACAGAGCTTGATCGCTTTCAGAGTCATGCATGGACGGGAAGATAAAATACGCAGAAATATGATGCAACTGCACATCCTTCATGTTCATGATGTTTAGTCTTCCTATGAAGTTCAAGAGCTGTCTTTATGAATACAGGTTCATCCATGATGCCAGTTGCCAGTTAAAAGTTAAGTGAACATCAATAACATATCAAGCATATCTTCTTAATGGTATCGAGTATATTTTTCCCCAAAGCTAAAGAGGACACTTACAATGCTGTCATTATCATCAAAAAGCTCAAATGGAGCCAACGCAGGGATGCTTACGGTCTCTGAGCTCTGCGGGGTCGACATGAACGACAGAGTGAGCATTTATTTGAATTACATGACGCTAAATGAAGTGGCAGGCTGGTAACTTGTCTACAATAAAATGTCTATAGATTGGTGAAAGAGAATCGCTGGACCCTGAGAAAACATGGAAAAAAATATGTTTGAATTCTAAAAAGTGTCTTTGTAATCTATTCAAAGTGTGTTGTCGAGTCTCTATTCTTTTTCTCGATTCGGCTGACTCAGGAGTTATTCAACACTTAGACTCAAGTGAAGAATTGTCCAGTGTGAATTAAGAAGGTCAATAAATGCTGCTGAGCTGAAGAAAGCTGACCAGTAAAAGGGACAAATCAAGGGAAATATTAATTTATGGTTGATCAGGGATCACTACAGAATTTATCTTCTGAACTTAGTTGTATGTGGGACGTAAATGTAGGATTTTGCGAACACACTAACGCTTCCACTAGGAAGAGCACGTGTATATCAGTTTGTGAGGTGAATTTATGGAATGGGTTGGATGAAGACATTAAGTAAAGTAAACATTAATTAATTAAATGTTCTAAATAAAATCTATCCATCTGACTGTCTGTCTGTCTGTCTAGAATCGGGGTTTTGATATTAATTTAAAAAGCTGAAATAGTATAGATAAGAACTAACAATGACTGCACATTATACGCTGGCTTTTCATGCTGGTTGTTTCTGTCGATTTGGTGCATTTAGTTTTGTTGCTTTGTTTGAGGCATCTTATGGTCCATAAAAAGGCGGCAATGTTCTCTGTTAAGTGGTGATGACAGTTGTACAATTTGATGCAATCCAATCCAACCTTTATGAGGCACACAGCTTCAACTTGTGTATCAGAGATGTTGATTCAAAACTAACAATCATGTTTAGGTGTTCGTGTGGGTAGATAGAATCGCATTATATTTTGTAACCCAACTTACAATACTAAATGCCACACAGTTACATGTAGGATGTATGAAGCGGTATCAATTTCTCATTACATTTCTAACGGCCCCTCGCTCAGTGCTTCCTATGTAATTTTAGACAGGGACACTGAGGCCATCAGTATTACTGGTGGCAAAACCAAATTAAAAGGCACAGGAGCTGTAGATTATACTAGCTTGTGATTGGGTGAAATGCACACATGGGTAATAGGATCCAACATTGTCTATAATAAAAAAAAGTCCCACTAAAACCTGTATCTTCTTGGCATTTGTGCTTTTTTCACAGGCATGTCTAAACATTCAGTTTTCTTCGTGAAATTGTAGACTCAGGCGGAACTTTAAAAGTCAGGCAATGCACGCTGTTGCATTTACAAAAGATCATCATGAGTAGCTTTTGATAGGATATGACAGAACCTTGACGGCGCAAAGATTCACATGTGCACATCTCTGCCTTAAAAACAGTATTTTTTGTCTTTCCAGCTCAGGGTACCTTATGTACTAGTGAAATATGACACACATCGGGACATAGACAACACCCTGGACACTCCAGGGTGTTGTCTATGTCCCGATGTGTGTAGCATCCGCTATAATAATGAGAGATTTCAAACAAAAGGAAAAAAAAGGAGTCTCACACTGAGAATCCGCTGACAGATGCAAATGCTGCCACCATGCCTGTGAGGACTTTGATCAAGGAGTCAACCTGCCACAAAAAAAAGAGAGCCAGTGTCATATAGTCAATACATGGTCCTGAGACTTGCAAAGATGGGTCATTAAATAGTTTGAATCCACATCCCTGAATTTCTTATGTTGAGTTACTGGCTAATCAGCAGCGTGATATTATTTTCTGTCTTTAAAGCAACAATAAGGCAAGGTCACACAGCCTTTTATTGCATATTAGAGGCTTCCCATTAAAAACGTCTATGAATGATTTATGCAACTGTCTCTTTTACCTCACATCCATTCACACATTGCGCTGACAGTACAAAGAGCAGCCATTGCTCTTAGCGCAGTAAATGCTCTATAACTGCCTTTGGCAATCAGGTTGTTTTTTGGTACCAATTTGTCTGTTTTTTCTGTCAGCAGGATATTTCAAAGACTACTTAACGGAATAGCATAAGGGAATAATATTGAAAAAAATAAACAAGGAGTTACATAACTAAGTTACATAACATAACTAAGTGACAAATGAGTACTGCAGAATCACTCATTTGTCCCGTATTACTAAATGTGTATCATGCAACAATTGCAGGAGCGTAGATACTATAGTATAGTATAGTACAGAGTCGTGTGTGATCATGCCAAAGATGTTGTGGTGAGGAGTTCCCCGAAACTATCGGCCTTTGCTACCGTAGGTCTATTTACAGCTTGACCAGCAATCCTGCAAATTTGTATGGCATTTCACATTGACGTATATTTTTTACAATTAATCCTTGTGAAGAAAATTTTAAAAAGTCATGATTATTTATAATTACAGCTTTTTATGATGCAGGTCCAGATAAAATATTCTTTATATTCAATATTATTAGCAACGGATTTTACAGCCTCAGCGGAGCCCTTTTTATTAGTTGTTAAATAAATGATCTACTTTATGCACTCATTTTGAATTTTACTAACCGAATGGGTGAATGGGTGCCATCAATGGTTATCACTACCATTCTGAAGCATCAGGCGGGCTTCATCGTCTAATTTCCCCAGCGCAAAATTCCTGTATTTGTTGATTGTTCTTTATACTATGTCACGTTGACTTCCTCTTCCTCTTCCAACATCCACTCAAAGTCTACGCCATCTTCTTGTATTCATATGATAATGGCCTTCTGAAGCTCTACTTTTCAATGTAGCAGGCCCCTTCTAAGCCATATCTATGAGGCTGATAACCGCTGATAAGGCCCATTCATTGGGCTGATAACATTTGAAGCCGGTGCTTTATTCCATTGTAATGGGAGCTGTTGCAATATTCATTTCTAACATTTAAGCCATGAAAAAGAAAAAAAAAATCATCCTTTCATTTCCAGAGTCCTGGCTCTATAGTGGCAGTAAACTAATAAGGGCAGCTCACGCATCGTTTTTACCAAGCCATGTCCTCCAAGCTCCTTCTAGGGGATCCGGAGGCATTCCCAGACCAGTTGGAATATTTAATCCCTCCGAGTCTTCTGGGCTTCCTCCCAGTCAGACGTGCCCAGAATACCTCCACGGGGATGCTTCGGGGAGAAATCTTAATCAGATGCCCCCAACCACCTCCTCAGCATGCTCCGCTCAACATAAAGGAGCAACTGTTGCAAGAGTAGTTTAGGAGCTTAGATAGAGTATCAGAGAATCTCAGCCCCCCAGCCTATCCCTGCTAAGAAAAGTAATTTCAGATACTTGTATCTGCAGTTTCATCCTTTTGGTCATGACCCAAAGCTTGTGAATAAAGGTGAGAGTTGGCGCTTAGATCAGGGGGTAAATCTCAAGATTCTCCTTCTGGCTCCAAGCAAGGCCTTGAAGGTGAAGCCAGTACAGCAAATTAAATTGAATACAGAGAAAAAGAGACAGAGAATTACTGAGGTAGATCATACTTGACAAACAGAAAAACAGAAGAGTAAACATTTGCATAAGAGAAGAAGGGAGAGAGAGACAAAGGAGATGGCATTAAAGTCCCATTTCCTACGGGCTGTAACACAGATAAATGTTAGTCATTATCAATTAGGCATAAGGCTTATCTGCAGTGCTAAATCTCTAATTCATTGTTTTATAAAGGACTGAACTAATTATCATTGTGAGCATAAATAAGACCAGCCATGCTGAGAGAAGAGATACTGTACGTACCAAACAAATTACTTAATTTAAGTGCTCGGAGGGTTGACAAAACCACACATTGGAAAAACCTCAAGAGCCTCAAGAGGAATACAAATAAACTGCTAAATCCGTCATTAGCCGTGGAAATGTCAGCAAAAAACATTGCATTTTTATTTTAGCAGAAGGTTGAGTGGATTTTTTGAGTTGAGTTTAAGCAAATAGATTGCACCATTGGATAATCTGTTAGATGGCTTCAGTTAAGAAATCAGAAAAACATTAACATATCAATAGCCGTGTTAGTAAAACAACTAAACCATTTTTAAAAAAACATTAATTTGGTGCATCCGAGTCTAGCAGACTGAAAAGCTCACTTGATATTTTTGTAATTTGCGCGAGGTAGCGGCTGAAACACATTAAACTAACGCCTCAATAGGAAGAGGTTGTTGCTGCGGTGTGACTTTTGACTGTAAAAAAAATCCCTTTACTGCTTCACAGCCATCGGGCTCAGTGTTGCTGCGTTTGCTGGTGGTGGAGTGGGTTTTATGAACGTGTGAAAGAGAAGACGGCTGACACAAAGTGAGGAAAAAGTAGACAAAAGGGTATTGTACACCGAAAATTATGAGTTTGGAGGGCTTTGATGGTGGATCCAGTGTAAATGTATACACATAACTTTCCACTTAACATGTCATACGGCCCATATATTCCATATAATAGGATGTGAGGATTACAAGGTGCTAATGTACAGACTGTAAGCTTTTGTGGGGCTTGTAAAGCTGCCCGGTGTGAGGTTCCCAGCACAGTTTTCATCTTATTCTGACCAAATTAAATCTGTTCTTGACCCACCATCAAGCTGTGTACTAGAGGAGTCCAAACATTTCCTCCCGGGGGCCACATGGAATAAAAAAAGGATGTTATCCCAGGCCATTTAAAAGACTTAATGTTTTAAGCACATTATGCTGTGCAGTAGGATGATTTCATCACTATTAAGAGAAAGTGGCTCTCACATCTACGTTGAGACAAATTAACTGAACACTCATGGCGCCTAATCTGAGGCAGTCTGGACATTTCCAAACCCCTGTAGATCTCTGAAAGTGGAAGCTGCAGTTTTGTATCATCACATTGTATTTCAATAAGCTCCAACATGCACGTCCTCCTATAATCCTTCCATATCGACAGAGAGCGAGTCTGAGAACAGTCCTTATCAAGGGCAACGGGAATCACTGGTTAAATTCTGTGATCAGCGATGTAAATCACATGTTTCTCAAAAGTCCCAGAGGTGTTGGCGTTTGAAAAAAAACTGGAGATAAATGCTGGCAGAGTTGGAAAGTGTGCAGCATTGCTCCTCAAAAAGTTGAAGCTTCACAACAGATTGTTTCATGTGTGCATACATTTGCCACACAAACTTCCTTTCCTTGCAAGCTGTTGTTCAGTGGGCTCATATGTCCAGCGATATTAGTCTAATTTCCTCACATACAACACCCCCTCTGTATACCATGTGGCCATCGCTCTTAATGCAAATTTAGCCATATATTGTTGGACATATGATTGTGAGCTTAGAGATGGATGACAAGAAATGATGCTACTTTAGGAAAGTAACAGACACACTGTGCTTCCTGAGATGCACCGGTAGACTGCATAATATCAACCAGTGAGTCAATTGGGTCAACAGTACTGCAGAGCGCAGCCCCACCTTCATTTCGTGCCCACACTGCATGTGACACTGCATTAGCTTCCCACCTTTGTACTGTGATGACTCAACAAGGTTTGGCAAATTCACTGAGTTTTTTTCAGCGGCAGTACTTTCACCCAAGATGTAAACTAGCTTCTGGCTCAATTTACAGATATTGATAGCTGTTGAAATCCCTATTCATCTGTTTTTTTTAACCTGTGAATATATATATATATATATGTGGAATATATATAAAGTACAATTAATGGTACAAATGATGTCATAAACCAAATGCATTACACATAATACAATGTTGCCCTCATGGGGGCACTGAAGGAAAAGTCAGGAAACCACCAAAATCATTAGAATACATAGTCTGAGGACCATAAGTATCTGTTCATGTAGTAGACGTTGAGATATTTGGGCATTAAATGAGGGATTGGCGACTAGAACGACATTAATGGTGATCTCGGGATTCCATATTCTTTCTGAATATTGGCCCATAATAAAGATCACACAGGATCATTCCGTCTGACCGAACATAGAGTTTAGCCCCCGGGCAAGTGTTAATGTTAAGCCCTGGCTCTTATGATGCTAATATGACTCATGTTAAAATGTACCCTCCTTTGTCCTGGGCTGGCACTGTACAAACAGAGATACGTAGGTTTGGCATTACATGACTTCCTCTTCCCTTGTATCCCAAAGCGTTAACGAGAACCATTTTTGTTATGTTAATAGCCCGTCTGTCAGCCAAAACCTCACTTTCCTTGCCGCCAACATCTTTACATTAAAGGCTCTCATGGGGTCTGCTTAGTTATCAGCCACTGCTTCATATTTGTGAGGTGTCACCAGTAATAAGCAGGTACCGGGTTACCTCTGCCTGTGTCTGAATCCACATCTCCCACAAAGCCCCATTGGGACCTTCTACCTGCCAGCACCATCAATTAGCTTAACGCAAAATAGCGGGCCACAGGGAGAAGGGGACTCCTGGGTAGGAGCTTGGAGACACGACTGGCCTGTGGTATTTTCACATATACTGTGCCTCAACAACCAAAGAAGGGGAGCTGCATAATATAATTCTTGCAGACAGGTGCATATATACTGGAGCATGAATGGAAGCATGCAAGCATACACCGAGACAATGATTTTATATAGAATGTAATTCAATATTTCAAAACTCTGGTTCAAAGAAAAGCTGAAAGGACACATTTATTTTTTTACAAATGACGGAGAACAGAAGGAATACAGAATGCAGTGCAGTGAATTTCACAAGTCTGGTTGACAATCATCTTCTCTTTGATTGAGTCAATACAAGAATAATGCCAAAACAAGACTTGCATCAGATTTGACTATGATTGCTGAGTTTTGGTCATTTCACATGAGAGACTTCTGTTTGAAGGGGGCGGGACTCATTTACAAAAAGGTAATGTGACATAGTTCCATGCAGTGGCTGACTTGGGTTGTCTGAGGGCCAGGGGGGAAATATATTTAAAAAAGACACCAGCTGCATGTGGTGGGGAACGTTTTCTAGAATGTAGGGCGGCCTGTTTAGCACCGCATTTTATCCACTTATTTTATCTAGGGCAGGTTAGCTGTAAAATATGTAATGTGCAGGTGAAGGTCACGTGATCAGCCCCTCGCCTGCAGAGTCAGTTGAACAGCCTGCAGACTAAAACACTGCAGTCTAGCAGGCTTGCTAAGCTTGCTAGGTCGACCCACATGGACTCACATGGACTCACCAGTTTTCTGTTCCCTCCTTGTCGGTCAGCGGGTGAAAATGTGTCACAGACAGTGTTCTTTCATTACTGACTTTGTTTTTTTTCTTTTTAAATAATAACGTAATTTACTATGTATTAGGTAATATATTTCAATCCACATTTTTACTCTTTTCAGTTATATACCTGTAGATTGACAGAGGCAAGCTGTACTACTGATGGGTAGTTTTATAGCGGTCCGCTTCTGTTTTTCACTGCCACAACACCAAATCACTTCTCACATGCTTCAAGTTGAACTCCGCTCAACTTTCTCCTGTTTCCAAAACCACTGAGCTCTCTCTCTCTCTCTCTCTCTCTCTCTCTCTCTCTCTCTCTCTCTCTCTCTCTCTCTCTCTCTCTCTCTCTCTCTCTCTCTCTCTCTCTCTCTCTCTCTCTCTCATTGCTCTGCTCTCCTCTGTCGCTCTTTGTGTCCGGGCACTCATTTGAAATGAATGACTCAGTTGCTCAGTTTGTCTCTAGATGTCACTGCCGGTGTGAGTGTTCTGTTATAGAGGTTGTCACATTTGCTAACAAAGCTGGACCCTCGAAAAGGTTCCTGTTGGATATCTGCTGAAAACAGCATGTGTCCAGACAGGCTGACTCAGAATCAGTTCTAAAGGTTTAGCTGGTTGTTCAGCAACGGGGTCAGGATGGCCTGCCTGAATCTTCTGAAGTTCCAATTTCCTCACAAAAACTCTAGTACTTTAAAAAATGCTGCTTTAGAGTTTCCAGGAAATGAAATATAGCCAGTCAGAGGAAATATCCAGGGTTCATGGTTTCACGAGTGTGATTTATAAAGAAAGAAGACGGCCGAGTAAAACTATTGCCTCAGTATTTCCTCATCCATTCCCGTTCCCTCCTTAGATTATTATTCCAATTAAGGTCCCGATATGTCAAGAGCTGGCCACCGTCACAGTACACTACAATACAAGATGTAATAAAAGGTGTGTGGTTTCACCCTGACATTGCTAGTTTGATACCCCTGCTGAGGTTGAGGAGAAAAGAGCTATTTGAAAAATAAAAGCCTTGCCAAAACTCAAAGTGATTTCTGCAAAGGAGAAATTCACAAACCCGAACACCTGAAAGCTCTTCAGAGCCAAACGCAGGAACATCAACGCTGTGTGAAGAGGCCAAGAGCGACTGCTGCTCTCAAGCTGATCATTGCAATGAGTCCCCGTCATTGCTGCATCATGCCATGTACTGAGAGCCTTCGTGCGTGATAATAGGCTCAAGGGAACCGACTCTGGCGTGATGCAATATCTGTGCTGCAGCACTCGCTAAGAAAGTTCATTCATTGCTTATTTATTGTCCATGCGGGAATTTGAGAAAACCGATTGGAAAAACATGTTGAGAGTTAGATTTTTTTTACATCCAGATTCATAAATGTAAGAGGATCAAATGATGAAATAACTTAAACTGCCCAACTTGCTTTACACATAGAGATGTCAATGTTGCTCTGATAAACAAATCCCAATTTCTCATGTTTCAAAAATGATCCCATAAAATCTTGCTTCATATGGAAATGAGATGGAGTTATTGTGGCAGACTACATATTTCTTGACAGACAGCATCGCCGCACCGTAATTCTAGAGCCCTTTGAGGACATCACAAATCCCTGTGCGGGCTAACGACGGAGCCCATCCATGCCAAACACTCTCAGCTGTCCAAGCAACGCGGGTGACATGGAACGAAGGCGACACTTACATCAAGGAATATTAAACAGAGGTCTCTGTGGCTCCAGCTCCAAAGAACTCGAACTCCATGTGGAGATGCAATATTAAAAGAACAAAGACACTTACAAGGAAATGTTTAAGTCTAGAGGACACATCGCTTTGTTTATGAACATATTTAATGGTTAATGCATGTGGTGTTAGTGTCGATGGTGGGATGATCTGATGGTAATTTTCGAAGCAATTATACACTCATACACTGTGGATAAGAACATAAATATAAAAGTTTAGCTTGTGAAGTGTGTTTGGGGGTTCTCTGAGGAATGAAGTGAACATATTCTCAGGAGGACAAGAAGTAGAAAAAGGGCGATGTTCATGGATCGATTTGCAGATGAAAGAGAAATGGCAGATTAGGGAAGCAGAACATTTGTTGTGTTTGTGTTATCACAGAGGAAGTCACAGGTAAACTCGTATCATTATACGCTGGATTTATTGCAACAGTATAGAGCTAATAGTACAAGATGTTGTACTTTAATCTAAAGGGCTGCGATTACTTTCATTATCGATTAATGGCAATTAGATTATTATGGATCAATCAATTACCGTTTAGTTTATAAATGAAATGCCCATCACATGTTGCAGAAGTCCAAAACCCAAATATATTCAATGTACTATCATAGAAGGAAAAACACAAGATATTCACATTTAAGCAGCTGGAACCAGCAAATTCTGGCTTAAAAACAATTGCCAATTTCGAGGTTAGCTTGAATTCATGGTGTGTGAAACAGAACCCAATGGTAATGAGGTTTCACTGCAGAAAAGTGTAAAATATAGATAAAAAAACTTAAACCACTCCTGCAGCATAATCCACCTCTTCGTTCTCCATCTGTGCACTCAATATGTTCCACTGCCGCTAAAGTACGGCTAAATAAACTTGTTGCAGTTGTAGCTTGCATGTTAAACTGCCTACAGTGGTGGTCGTTTGCATCTGTGTTTGCTAACATCTAGTCGAAAGGAAAGAAGCGAGCACAGGACGCCTGGGCAGTTGCATCGAACAGAAAATAATTAGAGAGTGGTAAACGTTCACTTTTGCAGTTAGTAATGCAAGATATGTGCACCACCCGCTGAAAAAAGGACATTATCTCTACTTGAATGTGGCTGTACTGTACTACTGCTGTCACCAACTTGAAGGACATGCTGATGCAGGTTGAAAGGGGTCATTTTCATGCACAACGGAGAGCGTGATTAAATCACCCAATTTAATTAATGTCACCTCAAAGTTACAACAAAACTAAAATGCAATTAATTGAGATTGCCGAGCAAACTTCCATACTGGCCCAGACTGCAGGGGAAGCAGACAGCTTCCAGGTCCACACAAACACACAAGCATGAAGCCGGAAGTGCTCCACAGCCTATTCATTGTCATTTGTCAAACAAATCCGACTGGTCTGTTTGGAAGGTCTTCCAACAGCACTAAAGCAGACATTGAGTGGTCATTACTCATTGTGATGGCAATGCAGTTACTGATCACACATGAAGAACATAAGGATATCTGTCTACACTACAATGTGTTAAAAGTGTTCCGCAGAAAAATCATAATTGTACCACACTGTGAGAAAAATAAAAGAACATTTGTTCACCAGACAACAGCAGCGATCCCATTACTAATTCTAATTGCTAAAATAGTCATACTTAGACAAATTAAGCATTCCATTCAGCCTGAAAGTAGGCCTACCGCAGAGTGTGTGGACAATACACACTAAGTAATGTCAACTTTATTATTCATGAATACAAACATATTCGCATCTTCTTGTGTGTGTGTGTGTGTGTGTGTGTGTGTGTGTGTGTATATATATGGCTCAAGGTCAGCTAGATAAAGAAATCAGAGAATCATGTGGCGATAAAACATGACTTAAAACAAGAAATGAACAAGGAAGAAACATACTACTACAACTGCTATAATACGTCTGAGCAAGTAAACAGCAAATGTGTCAGCTTCAACCAATCACATGCCATCGGCAATGAACAAGGCTGTTCACGAGTGTGAACCAAAGCCTGCAATTTGTTTGCCTTACGGTCTGGTTTATTTTGGTCTGTGCATGACATGGCACAAGGTTTTGATGATCTGGCGGCTTTACATATAAAACTGTGTCTATGTTTACACCTATGTTTTATTTGCAGACTGCAGGATCATCAATTTAGGTTGTGATTAAATCAAAGTGCCTTATAACATTATAACAAATTGACGTGACTAAAGACGACACAAAGCAACATGCACCAGTAACAGAGCAGCAAACAGTAACACAGGTCCATTTGACTTTCCTGTCTCTGCAGCAGGCTGCCCTCTGCTTTCCCAGCAAGCATGCTGAGGATATAGCCAGGTTGTAATTCGAATCCCCCCATGGGTGTTCACAGAGTAAAGCCAGGGCAACAACAGTACTGTGTTATCGGTGTCAGAGCCACTGGGTAGACTATATCAGATAAAGGCTCAGGGAGGTGGGGGCAAGGCTTTACCTTGAAGCAAAATACAGTAGTTCATACAGCAACAATCAGAGTACAGCAAGTCATCCAAATAGACTGATGGAGATTGGTCTGTGCAGCGATTAGCTGATAGATTAGCAAAGCATGACATTTGTGCTCTGCCTGAACTAATACAATGCTCTCTTTCAGTCAGGTGTTCAGTTGGTTTTCACGGCTCTGCAGTAATCTGTACTCCCTACCCTGCTGGCATGCTGAAAAGAGATGCAGGGAAGAAATGCTAACACCCCCAAACCCAGAACAAATAAAGTGGAGCAGATGATTCTTTGTGAGCGACCAACAAGTCTTCATACCTAACAACACAGAACACAACCTAGACACAAGCCTTCTCTTTGTATTCTCTTGGTTGGGGCTGCCTTTATGTTTTAGTTTACCCCCATGCAGTGATTTTTTGCAAATTAAATGCACGATTTAAGTCTGACATTTGGGGAAATACTGTTATTCACATACTTGCTAAGAGTTACATGAGGAGAACCAGATTGTATACCTGTGCATGGAACTTGAGCAAACAGTTGATTAGCTTAGCATCTCAAGGAGTTATCAGGAAGTTATAATGAATGAGTGAAGATCAATTTATACCTGGGTCTCTAATACTACTAATACTACTAATAGTATTAGAGTGTGTGTTGCCACGTCCACAGCGCTTGAGTGTTATGTGCTATAACTATTTCTCTCCTCATGCAGTGACTTCCTGTTGTCATTGTGTCTATCTCCAACGTAGGCTCATGTAACCTTGTTAAAATGAGTCACTTACTAAGACTTTATAACTTAGTAACTTGGTAATATATTGCACAAAATATTACACTGATGCTGCATCATCCTTCCTCGACGGATCTCTGTGTGAGCAGTTGGAATGTTATTTAAAACAACTTGACACCGTTCCACAAATAAGCAAACACGTTTGCTGCCAATTCTGCACACTGGCTGTGCACACACGGAGTGTCAAGACCAGACTTTTAATGCCGTGTGCATCTAGTGGCTCTACAGAGAAAGAAACTCAGTCACTGACATCATTTGCTCTCTTTTGAACTATGAATTGACGAGCGCGATCACACGCCTGGCATACCGTCCTCGGTGTTACTCCTGCAACTTGCACCCTCCCAATCATGAGTCGCACTACTTCCAGGCAATTAGTAAGTGCACCGTACCGGCTTGGCTTTTGGCCACACGCAGACACTTCAAAATTTGATCAGTCACAAGTTGCATTGTGTTTGTTGCTAGGGTTTCAAAACACCAGGGCATCTTAGGAAGGATGTTCAGCATTAGGAGACATTTGAGTTACCCTAGAGAGGACGCCTCTGATCCTGGATAGTCACTCATTAAGCTAATTATCTGCATGCACCTTATAGCTGGTGTATTTTATATGAAATAGGATGAAACTGCTCATCCACGTTGTTGGTGATGTTGGAGTAACATGTATGAAAACTAACGAGAATGTAACTACACATAAAACTATAAAAGCAATAGAAACCGTAAACGGAAAGCAATAAAATCAGTCAAGCAAGACTTGAAGAATCCAGCATTTCTGCAGAACAAACTAATGGATGAACATCCGTAGCCTGTCTACATTGTAGTTAAATGTTATGTTGTTTATGTTCCTGAGACATGAGAGCTAATTATATTCTCCCAGGTTGGTAGATAAGTAGGCAGCCCTTCCAACCTTTTTATTCAGCCCAGATGAAATAATTGGACGGGTGTATTACAGTCCTGCAACAGCCACAGATACCTTTTTTTTTTGGTCAGAGCATTTGATTTATTGATAGCTGTCGGGATGTAAAGAGAATTTCAACAAATATGAGTGTTGTGACTTATTGGCCCATGAGCGCGCAGGTTCGTGACGCTCATACCTTTGGTTAATCTTTGGTGGCTTGCTTCTTCCGTGATGCTGTAGCTGTAGATGGCAGACTGTAGTTTCTTCTGCTGTGTCAGTACTCATGCAATATTTAGAATCTAGCTTATTGTTTTGTGTCGTGTAATTGAGTTTGTCTTTGCGGTAAGCGTAAGAGACGCCGCACCTGTGGCGCAGCACGCTAATTCATCCACACATCAATAATCAAATGACAAAAAGTGCAGCTGCCAATCATCCAATTTTACAATGTTTCCCCTTAGATTTGCTTTTACCCACATTGAATATGCATGGCCTACTTTTAACACAAATATAAACATCACTTGAAACTTACCCTGGATTGCCCTAAAAAAAAGCAGGACCAAAGAAACTCCACCCATGTTGCAAGACATCAGCACGGCCAAGGCACCTTGTCTGTGGAAATTAAGATAATACATAATTTAAGAGAAAGTTTATTAAAAGCTAAATCATTTCTGCTATCTCAATGCCAATTTCTAGGTATGCAATGGCACAGTGTAACCTTGTGCTTGGTGATAGCAGCTCCTCTAGGGTTGATAATGCAGTACGGGCCATTATTTTGTAATTATTATTGGGATTATTTTTCGGCGTAAATAAGTTTTAAAAAGTTGTCTATAGTTCTGTGGAGTAACTGGGACATATGGAAAAGACACGGTGCGGCTGAGTTCATGTCTTTCAAAATGCCATTTTCTAAAGCTCCACAAACAAAATCATTTTACCTCTATTACAATGGGTTGGCAGCAGAACACTTTGAGATGTTATCTTAAAAACCTTTTCAAGTAAAGCCTTAACTCGTTGCGTGGCCCCTATGACCGAAAGCGTTTTCACACTGTGGGTCTGTTAAGGCTGCCTCTCTCACCGAGCTATATGTTCTATCGTCACGTTCCAAAACATTAACAGACTTTTTCTTTGAAAGGGGAAAGGCTATCAAATGTCCGTGGCCTTGTTTGTATTCAGCTTGATCAAATCAAAGTCCCAAAAAAAACCAACCACACTGCTGTAAAGCGTGCACGGACGCACTGAGAAAACCCCACACACTTCAGGGTGTTCCCCATTTATAAAATGTGAATGTTTATTAAATGTTGACAAGAACATTAAAACACAGTATCAAGATTCAGCAAAACAATCTATAGTACTTCACCAAGAAGAAAAGAAACAAAAAAAACAGAGTTAGTTCTGCGCTGGGACTGAAGGGAAAGGGAGGACTGAGGTCCGGGGAGAGGAGAGTGGTGCAAAAAAACAAAACAAGCAGAGCAATAAAGAGTCGGGAGCTGGGAAGAGAAGAGGGGGGGGAATTTAGGAGCTATGGAGTGAGGGAATTGGCAGCAGAGGCTAAGGCAATTAAGGAGGAACAGAGTGAGAGAAGTAGAAGGTTTGGGGACCTGGGGGATCGATCCGGGTGCTGATGCACTGTAATGAGCGGGATAACCGGGAATGATTAGAGCCTCTGATTTCCCTCTTTTATCATCTCTTTCCCGTTGGAGACTTAGCAAGAGAGAGTGACTGCAAAGGCATCCACTCAACGAAAACACAGACGGGGGCAGCCATGGCAAATAATACTTTACATTGAAATAACAAGGGAGCATCAACATATACAGTGAGCACAACGTTGTGTCGAGGTGACTGGAGATTTTGGGGAGTGGGTTTCTCGGGGGGTTTCGGGGGCACGAGCGCAGTTCAACACAGTACCAGAGGGTGGTGTCCACTCTTATGGGTTCACAATCACAATAAGTAATAGTTCATTATAATTATGTAAATCTCTCTGGTATCAACACAAATAGCATGGGGAGGCAAGTTTTACATAAGCATCACATTACTCCAGAATTCCACAGAGAGACGCACTCAGCCTTCCGCTCTGTCGTCTGGCTCATGCACACGGGCATGTACAAACCGAAGCATGTGCATATATGTGTACACACACAGAGATGCTGTAGCCGCACACATTTACACACACACTCACACCCACACACACACCCTCTGTCTAGCACAGAGACACACACACACACACACACACACACACACACACACTTGCATACGTTCACACACTGCTCATCCTCTTTGAGTGACCTCACACATTTCCAACCTTTACATTTGCTGTATCCTCTGACATTATCAAACCATAAGAACACCAAGCAAGTATTTGTAACACATGTCCGTGCTTTGATGTTTGAAGAGAGGTGGCAGCAGTCCACCGAGACGTGACGTATGCACACAGCCGAGGTGCTGCACACACACACACACACACACACACACACGCACGCAGCAATGGGAGATCCTTCCTAGCACCGGTGGTGACAGAAAAACTCGCAGCTGTTCCAGCGTCAGGGGTATTCTGTGCAACATTGCTGTCAGCTGGGGCAACACCCTTGAGCACACATTCAAAATTGTCTCCCAGTGCGACGAGACTTTCCAAAAGCCAAGATAGTCAGAAAAGATCCCATATGTCCAGCAATGTGCAGCTAATGTGCCGAGGGGTTTCAAATCTCTCTCATGTTGTGCCTCCGTTTCTAGGATTTGTATTTGTGCTGCAGGTTTGAATGGGCATGTGCTTTAGGGACAATCACATTCCTCCTCTTCACTTGTATCCGTCCTTCTGTTGTTCAGGTAGAGGAAGGGGGAAAAAAAAGTTCTATAAATACTTCACTTCACTTAATTCTTTTTTTAAATTTAAAATTTTTTTTTTTTTTCAACCGAGGGATTTTTGTGAAGTCCGTGTGCTTGAGTATTCTTTGTGTTTTAGCATAGTAAGAAAACAGCTTCACATGCTCTAAAAGTCATACACACTGTACAATAAAATCTACAGATATTTTTTAAAGCTTTTAGTACATCAAAAATAAACTCGATGAAAAAAAGCTTCAAAATAAAAAAATAAGAGAGACGGAAAATCAGGAATGCACTATTTTCTGCCCACACTTTGCCTTTGTGCTTTTCCCTCATACACGTTTTTTCTTTTTCAAATTTTTTTTTTTTGCCATAACACATTGTATAATTCCTACTCAGAAGAAAAAGACAGTGATTGAGAGCGTCAAATCTTATTTTACAGCAACCTTTTCCCCCTTTGCATGACAAGAGAAACTGTGCCACACAAATGAAACCCATAGGAATCACCCAGAATGGATTGGGGGGGGGGGAGACGACAAACCAAAGAGGTGAGAATGGGGGGTTGTTTCCTCGACAGGTCCAAGAAAATGAGATCAACTGAGGGAACAATGGCGCAATGTTTCTTTCCTCTTTCATTCTGTGATCCCATTGGTCTCCTTCAAATTGTTGCCAATGTCTTCCCCTTCCTAATACACGTACGTACTTTACAGTCTTTGTTATTTCACGGTAACTACAGTACCTAAATGGAGAGTGAAGGTATGCCAGCCATGCATCACGTTTAGTCTGTTGGTGCTAAACATTGTAGTCAGTCGAGACGCTCCACTGAACTCATGACAGGAAATTGATAATGTTAGAGAACTCTGTCTGTCTCTCTCTTGTCGAAGACACACGCACACACTTGCAACACACACACACACACACACACACACACACACACACACACACACACACACACACACATACAAAGTGCTGGGTTACCATCTGTGAATGCTGCATCAGTTGGCCAGTACTCAGCTGGCAGGCAGATCAGACAAAGTGCCCAATATGCTTCCTAATGGCCCAAGTCAGATGAATGAGATCCTCCGTTGTCTCTTTCTTTTTCTCATTTATCTTTTTTCACCTCGTCTTCTTCCACTGCCTCACTCCCCTTTGATTCACTCTGCCCCCCCTCCCCCCTTTCCTTAGACTAATTCAACTCTTGTCAGATTTTTTCCTTGTTCTCGCCGTCTCTGTCTCCCACTAATTATCTGAGACTCCGCACTTCTTGCCACTACCCTGCTGGGTCGTGCTCACACAGATCAAGGATGTAAATGTGACGTAGTGTACCACTGCGCTGTCCCTTCTCACTGGTGAAACTCTGGACTTCCTTGCAGAGGAAAAGGGGGGATTTGTATCTCCTTTTTATATTTAGTTAAGGGTTTGTTTCTACTACATTTGGAGCAGCCCTCTCCGTTCACAGATTATACAGCAATGGGCAGTGAGACTGAACCACAGTCGAAGTGCCATGGCAGCACAGATGGGAGGTCAGAGATACATGTCAGGAGTGAACTACTGGTGTGTGGTTCTGCAGGCGATGCTTGGACCACCACGTCAGACTGAGTAAAGCTAGCGCAGTGGACTGTGGCTTCGCAGCTCTGGTACGCTGCTTTCATGAACTGAATGATCAAAAAAAAATATGCATGATGCTTATGTTCTTTTTTTTTCCAACAAAGGGACCTGGGGTAAGGATAATGGTAGCCAGCATGACACCAGTAGCTGAGTGATGGAGGAAGAGGAGCAAAAAAGGGAGTGAGACATCGGGAGGCAAACAACAGAGGCAACTAAACTCAAAGTGAATAAACGATATCAAGACAAGTAACTCCGCCTAGCTGTCAGAAATTGTGGTTTGTAATGTTTGGAAAAACTTTTTTTATCTCCTTTTTCCTTTTGTCTTTCTCATTTGTTCTCCGGGTCGCGGGTAGGCCGTATTTTCATCTCGGAGAACTTGAGGGAGTACTGCCAGCCAGTCCAGGAGGACCACTCGATGCCATCGGCATAGGAGGTGTGCTGGCCGCGCAGGTACTGCCCGTTAAGGTTGGCGGTGTGACAGTTGCGGTACCACCAGGCACCATGGTAGAAGGAGGCGCAGTTGTTCTCCGAGTGGTCGTTGTCCCGGTCTTTGGTGGTGAACTTCATCCCGTTGTGCTTCAGCAGAGAGTCACCTAGGGCGGGGAAAAGATGTGCGACACAAATTGAATGTGTGAGTACATATATAAAGAAATAGGATAAAGATGTAGGTTTATTTAAAAGGAATGATACAAGCTCTCATAAACAGGTGCAGCAGGGAGATAGCACAGCTCTTGCACCTCCTTTGCGTTTGAAATGTATATCGGTCTGGAATCAAAAAAGAAGACAAATAGGCAAAACACTATATTTGTGTCTTTCGCCGACATATTCTTGGATCTGCAACGAGAAACCAGTAATTAGATAAATCCACAGGAGATCAACTTCAAAATAGTACAGGACATTTCAATTCATCGTTTCTATAAACAGAGGGCGAAGACAGAATAAAGAACTAGGCTCCCCAGTTCTCCAGAGTATTGCTTCTCATTATCTAAAGCAGGAAGTCAGACGGCTTTGTGGCCAATTTATCAAAGGTTCCTTGGTGACCTTTTTATCTTCCACTTCTTAATGACGCACACCCAGAGATTTCATCAGGATGTCTGTCAGTTAATGGACAGAAATGTTGAAAGAGAGGAGAAACGACATAGTTAATGGACTTCATCACATATGCTGCGATCGTTCTTTCTATGTTTATCTTTTAAGCATTTTCGTAACTGGTATGGAAAAGCATGAATAACAGTGACAGGGCATTCTTTCCTGCAACCTGTGATCACGATCATGATGTAAGACCACTGCAGGCAAGTCGAATCACCTACAGTACGTGCCCTTAATCGCCGTCTGCCGGGCAAGTCTGATCCACACAATCAAATTGCCGAGCTGAAAATATCTACTCACTATATAAAGATTTCTGACTGGCAAATTCTCCAAATCGATAACGGCTTCACAAGCCATTGCTCTAAGAGGCTTACAAGTAAAATGAAAGCAACGCGCTCGCAGACACTGCGGTAGATCTAAAGTTTTCAGCAAATGGATGTTCAAACAGCTCATAATGTTCATTGAACTCCCCATACCTCCACTGCACTCTCTGTCCTTTCCTTTCTCTCCAAAGCAGGCTTCACACTGTGGCCAGAAGTGGATAGAAGGACAAAGCTGAGAGCAGAATGAAAGACGGCTCACCAGCAATCAGGTGATGGCTAACAGCCCGTCGGGGCATCAAACAACCCTTAATTGCTCAGGATGTGGCCGCCCAGCTTCTTACCCTCTCACTCTGCCCTATACACTGCTCTCCATTTGGCATTACCATGGTAACAAGTCAGCTGGAAAAGTATTCTGACAGCCATGTCTGATATTAATGTTGTGTGCTGCTCGACATTAGGAAAAAAGGAGACAGTGGGGGAGAGAAGAGAAGAAAAAGCAGCAGCTCAATGGCAGCGACAATGGTATGATGTCCAGGGGGTGTAGAAAAAGAGGAGACAAACCCCCCCCAAAAAACAAAAACAGAAGCACTTAAAGGCTCATTTGCAACACGCTGGATGTCACCTTGGTGGCGGGGGGGGGGGCATCCTCCTCTGATGTCCATTAAGATCCATGCTGCTCCCAGCCCAAATGAGCACCTGTCAGCTGATCGGAAAGCAGCCACAGCAGAGCAAAATACTACTAATAATAACAGCACTCTGCCTGGAGGGAGGCCAAGGTGAGAGCGCGAGCATCCTGAGAGAGTTTGAGTGCCCTTAATTTGACTGGATTCAAATGTCCAGACAAACAGGCTGATGAGTTCAAGGTCAGGCCACGCTGTGGACAGGGGACCAGAGGCATTACAGGACACTGTATCTGGGGGAAAAAGCTGTTACACACACAACACATTGTCTGTTTTTATCTTCCCTACTCTCCTGTTCCTTAAATACCTGTATCCTCATTTCTATTTACCTCTCTCCTGTTACTCCCCTCTTTTTTTCCACATCTGTCCCCCCTTCATCCCTCCATTCCAGTTCCTACCAGCCCCTCCCCCCCTCTTCCTCTCCACTTCTTTTTCTTGCCCAATCTCTCATATCTGTCCCCATTCTCTCTCTGCGTTCTCGAAGCAGCGCTCCCCAAAGGTTCTTTAAATTGCTTCCTCATTTCAACGGCTGGTTTCTGTTTATGCTGCAGGTCAAGCAGTGCAATTAATTGGCGGTAATTTAATCAAGGTGACAGGTAGCTGGCTTGGATCTGAAGGTTGGGGAGCAGAGACACAGTCCCTCTCCCTGTGCAACTGTCTGCATGGTTTAACAAGTAGGCACATCTACTGAACTGTAAAAATACAATTATTATTTCACTATGAGGCGGCATAGACTGGAAGTCGTCTGGAGGTTTCAGCCACTGCTGTGACTTGTGCATTCACAGTAAGATTAATAGAAAAACAAACATAGAGTTAAAATTAGAGTAGCACAGGAAATCTTGCAAGCAAAGTCTGGCTAGCTCACAGAGCTTACATACCTGCATTGCCAGAGTAGTCTCCCACAGTCAAAGGATATCCATCATCATCAGCGTCTACTGAGAAGAGGCCTACTCCAAAGGTTCCATACTGGGCATAAGCGGTGCTATTTTCAAAGTCCTCCAAGTCGATACGCAGCTCATAGTTCCCCTGGATGGACAGGGCATGGATCTGCTTCAGCCCTGCAGGGAAAAAAGATTGAGACACAGACCAAAACAATCCATTACAAAGTACTGCCGTTGTTCTCAGCAAACAATTTAAAGCCATCTCAGCAGCCTCTCAACGCCGTACATTTTCTGGAAATAAGATGCAACATGGTTTTTGGCCCATTTAGAGTCTCCCGCTGCATCTCTTTTCTCTCGAAAACAAGATTAGAGTTTCTTTTCAAAAGTGCGCGGAGTGTCTACCGCTCACAGAACTGTTTGACATGAGGACGGAGAGACCAGCCGAATCCCCTAAAAACTATGCATGTGATTTGAAGTCGTGAGACCAACTTCTTCACATTGGCTCGCAGTTTCAAAATTACAACTCAGACAATCTGTCACAGCAACAAATTGGTATCAGGACATTTGCATCAACATTGCAAAATGTCTCTTTTGTGTTTATTATGCTCGACAGATGTATTTTCATCTCAATCTCACGGGAATGTCCTAATTCTCTCTCGCCCACCTCAGCCTCATCCTGCTGGGTTAAAGCTCATCCATTGCCTGCCCTGAATGTAAAAGATTGAGAATTTGTCTTTAATTGCTCTGAACTCTCCATGAAATAGTGCAGCAAGGATATGTTTTAAAATTTTTTTTTTATAGAATGTTATGTGTTGTTTAGTTAAAGTTCCAAGTATTTCTTCAAATAGCAGGGCTTCACAGACTTATCCAGGAAGGTGAATTGCTTTTTGAACCAACTGATTCTTATTCATTCAAATGAAAAGGTATTCATAATTCATCATGAAACATCAGAGCCAGTCCCCTAACACTTACAAGGATACTTAGCTTGGTATAAAAGTTGTAATATCGAAGAGGAACATTTTACAGCAGGGTCAACAACATCTGTGGCCTCTTGGTAATGAAACATTCACAGTATGTTGAAGTCAAGTCGAGTCTGTTATTTTAAATGGACTCAAGCTTTTTTCAAAAAACTCACTGATGAGTATTTCTGCTCTCACTACAGAACTAATCATGCGATCATTTCAGTTCCCTTCAGATCAGCTCTAAAAAAAAAACTGCTGTGCACTCACATTGTGTATTTACTAAAGCAATGAAATGATGGCTTAATAGGCTAATGGGATGTACTGATAGAGGAGACATTACCAAAGAAGAGTAGTAGTTTTTAAGGCAACACTAATTTCCTTTACAGAATAATAAATACATATATAAATCCTCATTAACTTTTGATTGCACACATATGATTAGGCATCAGATCCGAGCTCATTCATGCTCATCATTAGTCGTGAATGGAAGAAACACCCTTGAACTGATTTGCATATTAACGTATATATGCTATGCAATAACATTGTCGCTGCATCTTAATTCCTTTTTGTTTCAGGAAAAGTATGTTTGTATGAATCCTCGATTGTGGGTCTATGCTTGGAAATCCCTTCCATAAGCCAAAGACACACATCTAGTTCACATCCACCTGTCTCAGCTATTTCAGATCCTAGTTTGCCATCGCTTCATCGGATGCCCCGAACAGATCTTTTAATTGTTGCTCAATCCTTTGGAGAGAATGTGTTCGACAGAAAGTGCCAGAAGGAAAAATGCTTTCCATCCCTTCTTCCTTGCCCCCTGCTGCTCTATGTTTCCCCCTGCTGCGTTGGACTGATGGTGCGTCCCAGGCAAGTTTCACTCTACTGAGCTGATCAAAGGCACGAGAGGGATAGTGTGTCAGGCGGAGAGGAGCAGGAGGAACTCAACCTGGGTGTCTTGAACGCAAAACGCAAGGCAGGAAGACAAACAAACGTGAACTCAGCCTCAAGACTAAACAGCCTCCCTCCATGCTTATAAATGCACTTGATTGCAGTGTTTATTTGGGAGACAAAAAAAGAAGAAGAAAACGTTGAAATAATGCACTGATGGAGGGGCTTCAAAGGCTTCATAGTTAACACCGAAGGTTGGATTTAGAGCATGAAGAGGAAGCTATAGGCTGCAATTGCTGGTTTAAGGTTTGTTTTCCTGGCACTCCTGTAATGTGAGTCAATGCAGCTGCACTGCACGCCGTCATTTTACCTCCTACTGCAATCATCCCGCTCACAAATGAAACCCCTTCTCCCTTTTAAAGCTTACAATCCTCCAACTGACATTGCCTAATTTGAATTCCGCCGTCGTCGAGAATTGCACTCTGAGAGCGCCTCGTCTGAAGTGGAGGGCTAATTTGATGACAAACACAGCTGAAAGAGACCCATTATTATGCAGAGACAGAAGCTTGCAGTCTGGGCCCCGGCACTTAGTTTGGGTTTAATCTAGCCCAACGGGAGGTTGATCCCGCTCTTTCCATTTTCACAGCGGATCACAAAATTGGAGGCGGATGGATCAGTCATTCATACATTCATGGGCAGGTAACGTCACGCAAGTCAGCTTTCGCTTCATTCTTGCACAAGAATATCAACATGCGAGATACAGACAAGGACAGAAAGACACACAATTCAACACATTTTTTCGCGCACGCACTCGGAGAAACAAAAATGGCTCATTTTCAGAAATATTTTTTGTCACCTAGTCCTTTGAGAAAAATCCACACAAACACCGAAGGGGAAAAGTACCCTGCAGTGATTTGACAAACTTCAAAAGAAAGACTTAGGATGTTTTCTCTTTCAGCAAAAAAAATAGAAAAGAAAATACCAGATGCAGCACAACTCTATTTAAAGACTCTGCAGCTTCCAACTGTATTTACATAACTCTTATTCAGTCGCTAATTAAAGCCCCAGAGAATCTCAGCGAGACTCTAATTCAGAATAATTAAAGCGGAAGACAAGTGGAATAACAACGGAAACTTCTTTGGTTAAAATCTAAATGCTCAGGTGTAACTCCCTGTTAATTAAATGCTATTGTTAGGTTATTTAAAACGGGTTCTAATACAAGGGAGGATTTTGAGGTGTTTTGCTTCAGAATTAACATGCTGATTGCTCCGCTGGGGAGAGACGCTTCTCTCTTCTCACTGATTTGCCGTTTACGGGAAGCTTAGCAGAGAGTCCAAAAACTTCGGTCCTCCTACGCGCTTTAGGATGGCAATTAGGGTCTGCCTTCTTTATTTCTTCTATTCTGACTGCTTTTACATCTTATTACGGGCAGATTACTTTTAATTGATGTTTGTTTTGATTGTACGGTCTACTTTGTTTTTAACTCTGCAGGACATATTAATAATAATGATAATAATAATAACCACCATAATCATGACGATGATATTAATATCATATTGACAATAATATATGACATTTTTAATATTATCAGTATTTTACAAGAAGTCTTCATTCACTCCAGGGTACTTCTCCTTTAGGTGTTTGTGTGGATTGATACTTTTTCTCAGAGAAAATATTTCAGCATCATAGTTTCTCTGAATGTGTGTGAAAAGGTGTTGAACTTTGCTGATGTATGTGTGTGTGTGTGTGTGTGTTTCTTGCATATATATATATAACAAGGCCGAGAGTCTACCACCGTGCTAGCGGTCGGTGAGGCTACTTGATAAATGTTAAATTTAGCATGGTAACACACAGACACTAACAGTGAGAACGTTTACCATCATCACTGTCTAAGCTTGGCGTGTTGGCATGCTAACTTTTGTTAATTAGCATTGCAGTTACACACAAAGTACAGCTGGGGCGGTTGTTACTAGTTTGATCAAAAACCAAAGTATCGGACGGATTAAAAATTTGACCCGATGATGGTGCTGGACGAAAAGTCAAGGGAAAAGTTATCAGAATGGGCCCATGCCTCATTGTTGCCCATGCCATCCAGCACTTCAACTAACAAATAGTGAATGGGTGGTAATCTTCTCTGAACTTCTTTCTGGATAAAACTCCATATTACACAAGCAGCACAGCACCATACAGGAATAATTACTCAATGTCACCTAAAAAGAAGATTAATAACACTGGAAAAATCAGCATCTCATTTTGAACAATCAATGTGTTTGCTGATAAGGAATCTCATTTGGAGTGAGCCTGATTAACAAACACGTCGATGGGACAAAAATCTTTAAGCCTTCTTTGGTATTAAATCATCCATGTCATTATGGTCTCCTTTACAATACAGATACAACAGAGCTGAGGGCTGATAGGCTATAGTGCAGTACCTTTGTCCACTGAAAGCAAAACAACATCTTCATCGTGTCCTTTGTGATGACTATGAAGCACTTCAGGTGGCAAAAATACAAAGAGCATCCTCTCTTCAACACATGAAAAGCAGGCCAATCTTACAATTTCAATAAAAATGATATATATCTGCAATTACCTGATTAAACTAGGCCATGGTAATCCATACCTCATTTTCTGAGGTTCACGGGAAAGGGGACACATTTAGCTTGTTTAGAACATGAAGACGGTAATTTGTCATTTTGATCTTTTATTCATTCCAAGAGGGCATGCTGTGTTCTCCAAAGAAACCAAGCTGAAGCCCTCCATTGATTAAGCCATTACCACCAGAGACTCCTGCTCCTTAACACGTGATTTTACAGTTAATGAGACTGACATCAATGACTTGATTAAAAATGGAGAAGACCTCTGCGAGATGTCTGTGATTCTGCTAAAAGGCCCAAATATTAATGATTTATCTGCTTTTATTTGAAAAGTATGTAGGGGAATGTATTGGAGGCCTTTCGGGGACGGGTTACAGTCTCAGCGTAGTGCAGCACTACAGGGCATAAAGGAAAAGAATGGAAAAACAGATCTCTAAACCCAACAGAGAAATGATTACACTTCTCTCTGCCGCTTGTGACATTTCTCAACGTTAATTATTCATCATGCTTTTCTCCCTCTGTTGCTGGGGGGCAGCTCCTGAGACTGCTTCAGCTGAAAAGGAGAAAAGGAGCAGCACTCTTCCATCTCCTCCTACCATAGCTCAACCCCTCCCTCATTTTGTCTGCTTGATCTTGCTGTCAAGCTCTTCTACTCACAGATTGTTGATGGGGAGGAGTTAGAAGGGGATGGGCTATTTCCATAGTCACAAGGACAGTTGCTGTGCCCTTTGCCATCGGGGTCTGTGAACGCACGTCTGCTGAAAGGCTTGCTGTCGTCGGCTCTTAGGGAATAGAATAGGCTCGCTTTCGCCGGCACTCCCCTTGTCATGAAAAGATAGGAGCGCAGGGAGAAAAACAGAGACAGGTGTGTGCTGAACCCTTGCTGCTCCCCCGGAGCCGACGATGACACAAAAAGTAAAATTATGTTAAGATTAACTGTCTCACCTCTGACATGTCTACCTCTGTTTTTTTTAAAGTTTCCTTTAGCAAATTCCTATTTCTCCTTTGTAAACTTATGTCATTTATCATTAAAAAGGAAAATATTATTGTTGTTATGATTTCTAATGTTTGCTATATGGAGGGATGGTTTTAATGCATTTTTCCTTTGTATGCTTTGAAGTGTAAGCTCCTAATCCGCCTCGCACAAACATCCATAACTTGGAAAGGTCACATCCTTACTCACTCACTTTTCACTTTGAATGGTGAATGCTCAGACGAGCAGTAGATCAATCGAGATGTGGCCTGTTATGGGCGCTAACAAGGTCCACGTCCTTTCATGCTTGCTGAGAAATAAAAACAAAGAGTGTGGGGGCCGCACTGTTTTTTGCTTGGCTGGTTGGTTTGCACTCACTCGAGTGCCCTGCATTCGACTGATAGAACAAGCGCATACGAGGCTGATTCCACTATATGCAAAAGCAGTGAGAGACAGAATATTCTTTCACTAAATGAACATTTTGGCGGCACTATTTGTTCAGCAGCGAACACGCGGTGCCGTTCCCCAGGCTGAGTCTAATTTGGGAATAATGATCTTAGGAATGTTTGTTCACTTTGCCCACAGCGCCCTCATTACTGCTTTCAGGAGTCACTTGCTTCATCTTTGAAGATAGATACATTTAGCAATATATTATTAATACACATTGTTTCCTTTGAATCATTATGGGTTTCTGAAGAGACTAAAGCTCGCCGAGTTGCAGTTTTCAGACCTGCAGCATTTTCACTGATTTAAATCCAGCAGCTTTGATGGGAGTTTGTCTCACTGTGGCATAGACGGAGGTGGCTCAGTGTGACTGCAGGTCTAAAGATGTGCCATGAACGGTGTGTAGGATGACAGTCAGAAGAAGGAATTATACAACCGGACAGATATGTTAATACGATAATCATGAGAGCAGTATAACATATTTGGGCTTCTGTTCATTACTTTTCATATTGAAGGCCAAAGGGCCATATTTAAGTGGGCAGTTTGTGCACACAAAGCTATACAGCACCACAAAGGCAGACAGCCACTGAAAGCAAAGTTGTTTTTGCGGCAGGCCGGATGAGCTTTTAAGTGACAGAGAGACAGTTATTATGTCGGTGTTCTAATGCAAGGTATAATTAAATGTTAATCCACCACAAAACACGTGTTCACTGTGCTTTAAAATTCTCCTCCCCCATCAGGGACAGCTCCAACTGCAATACAATTATTCTAAGTGGCTGGAAGTATTTTGGAGGTTTTTATCTGCTTAGAGCAGCTAACTTATTCAACTTCTTATTCATCCCTGTTTGCTACATTTTTACCATTTATCTAATACTTTTATCTTTGGTTTATCAACTCCCTTTAGCCATCTTTTTCAACCATATATACATTACTGTTAGCTCACTATTTCAAATATTTACCCACCTTTCAATTCATTACTTGTATCTATCGTTCAACCTTTTATGTATTAAGCTATTTCTAGCTAACTTTTAGGCTCTTCTCTATTTGCATGTTGATAAATATTTCAAAGTCAAATCATATTTTTCTACAGGTCTATGTAAATCTAGACGTTGCGGTTGTGAATCGCCAAGCAGCTGCTTTCTCACTGGTCAATGCTTTCCAAAATTGTGTAACATGTGGGGAAGTTCACAAACCACAGCCTGTTGAATTGTTGAGAATCTAAGTGTGTTAATGTTATTTTCAATGAGCTGTGCAAACAATGTGGTGTCTGTGACTACAGCTCAGCTCTGCTCATTTAAAAATGAACTCTGTTTAACTTTCTCCTGTGACTGAAATCTCTCCGCCAGCTGTCACTCCGTTTTCATGTCGCATCACGTCTCCCGACACTCATTTGAAATGAATGAGTTGCCGGTCACTTTGTCTCTTGTTGCTGCTGCCAGTGTGAGCTCACAAGTAAGGAGGTGACAAGTTTGCTCATGTTGCTTGTGATGTAGCTTGAGCGGTTTATTCTCATGTTTGTACTGTATGGGTCAACTGCTAGTGAGCTTATTTCGGAGCTCCTTCCACGAAGACACTCATCTGTTTATTTGAAAAACTTTTCATCCTTCATACACGATCTTGCATTTCTCTATCATGACAATAATTGATGAGCGGGTACATTATTTTAATAGATGGGGACAGGCAGATGTTATTGTAACAGAAAGATGCATAGCTAATTGGCAGTTTACAATGATGAATAGTAGCGATGAGGCTTGATTAAAACTGATTCATTTACCCCTCCAACTAACATTTCTACCAAAGAATTATAGCAACCAATAATACATCAAGACCACCCACACACACACACACACACACACACACACACACACACACACACACACACACACACACACACACACACACACACACACACACACACACACACACACACACACATTTCAATTCATCGCTGACTCCCTCCATGTTTATTTCCTTCTCATCATCTCAGCATTTCACCGGTAAGATCCACGTGGAATTTCCTCGTGGGACTGTTATGATATATTATGTATAAAACATTGCCTTTGTTCCAAGAATAATTCATACAGACATATTTGAGCACAGAAGAGGATATCAAAATGTCAGCTATGACTATGTAGTTGACAGTGATTACGGATGGTTCTACTCAGAGAAATGGAATAGGAGTAGAATGGATATTCCCATTCAACTCATAGCAAGACGGTCAGAGCGGCGGCCATTTTTTATGTGTACCGTTGGCATTGCAGCCGTTGTAGCGGGCTAACTTCCATTTAAACTGAGCCGACTTACAGCAAGTCGGGGACTCGCAAGGTGAGGTTTGCAATAACGACTAAAACGAGCCGTGGAGTAGTAATGTTACGAAGCACAGACACCCAGAGTGGATGAGAAAAATGTAACAACTCCTCGCAATCGCCGCACTCCTGTCATAGCTCAGGAAAAGACATTGCTATCGCCAGATAAAAATATCACAATAACAGCTTCCAATTTATCTATATTTTATATGTATGAGGTTATCGCTTTTCTATCGATAGTTTACAGAGTGGCTGACGTTTTTATTCCTCAGAGCACTTCACTGGTGCACCTCATCGTAAGTGTCTTTTTGAGAGTATTTAAATAACAGCGTGGGTAAGTGAGCTGGATGTCATCCTATTGGTCCACTCCAGATGCTCTTCAAAAGCAGCAACGTGCCAAAGTCAGAAATCATCAAACCGGCTGCTAAATACCCAGGCAGAGCCAAGCCAGCTATCTTGTTTATTCCATTCGAACTGGATTCATTTGTTAGTGATGATAGGAGCAGGTAAGACACGGGTGACACAACACATTTAAATCTCTGAGGTCATGCAGATTTTAATGTTGGCTAATGTCACATACGATTAATCTCTGTGATGCTAGATAGCTCAGATTGATGTCGGTATTAGATTCCTGGTTTGCATTCAACCTCTCGCCTTTGAGAAACTAAATGCTTCCAAATGGCATCCACAGGGCAAAATAAAGGAGGCGATTTTGCTCAAGTGGCAGGATGTGAGTCATAAAATCGTGAGAGAGAAGAATGAGAGCCAACAACCCATCACATCTGATATCATCAGAAATTAACCTTCGGGGTGGAAAGACTGAGCCAAGAGTGGTGAAGGGAGATACAGAGGGAGAGTGGAGAGAAAGAGAGGCAGGTAGACAAATGCTGAGGGAGTTGGCAAGCCTGTAAGGCTGTAATTCAGGGAGAAGACCACATTAATATTTAGAGGTGCTCTCAGGTAAAACAAAATGAGCTCCAGCTGGAATGCCGCAGTCACACAGACACACAAAGCTTCAAGGTTTAGCGGTAGAAGACACTTTTCTGAGGTAAGTAAATTTGCTTCAAAGAATGTACATTTTGCAATAACAGGCCTCATCACATGGAACAAGACAGGAACAGATGAATCCACAAGAGGTCTTCATGTTTATACAATTTCAAACCTGATCTAAACCAGGCCCATGGAAAGTCCACCTGAACCCGAAGTAAATAAAACATAAAAAAAAAATCAAAAAGGAACCCAAAAACAGTCAGAACCGATCCAAAATAGGCCGACAGTCAATCCAAAATATGGTCCAGAGAGAGAACACCAACACTGGTAGCAGCTTGATTCACCATTAATTACGAAGCAGCTGTGGTGCAGGGTGAATTACAATGTTGGCGATCCCTTCACTTTTCATTTCCTGTCTGCCCCTATACTATCAGCTTTTCAATACAAAAACATCAGCATGCTGGTGTTCCTGTTTAGCTAAAGTTCATGGTGAAAATGAATGTGAAAAAAATCACATTCGCTCCCTTGCAATTATTTTAAAACACATGAACAGAGCAGATGGTGAATTCACTTAGATCCACTTGGGTATTAGACAACTGGACCCCGGACCCATGTCAGGACAGAACTGGACCTGACTAATGTAATTCGGTACAAGGTCGAGTCTTGATAAAAATCGAGAGAACCGTAAAAGACCTCTACTACCTCCAATACTCGATCTGCCCTGATGGGTTGAGTCCTTGGGGAGGACTGGTAAAAAATGTGGAATGCATTAAAAGGATTGCTGAGCAGCAAATCTAACCGAGCAGAGAGGATGTGTTGGTTGAGAAGGAAAGACACTGACAGAGAGGGAAAAATAAGGGGAGAGAGTCGACCTGGAGCAATGCATGATGAGCATGGAGTAGAGATGCCACGAAGACTTTGATCATGGGCACATAACACCATTAAAGCCAGGCAAGGGCAGTGTCTCGCTAAGCCCCACCTCCTATTCCAGGGTCAAAGTAATGAGGGGCTTTTGAGAGAGAGAGAGAGAGAGAGAGAGAGAGAGAGAGAGAGAGAGAGTCTGAGGGGATACACATCTTCAGACTCTTCAGCGCCGTGTGCCTGTAATGAGGTAGCTAAGAGTTTGGCACTAATTGAGCGCCAGGCATCATTTGTCTTTGATGTCATGACACTCCATCAAATAGTAGTATGGTCAACAGAAAGACTTTTTCTCACTATTCAGTAGGGTGGCCGAGAAGTGTTGACCGATCGCGAAAGCCACAAAGCAAATGCAAAACCCGCCTGGATATCGTGAGGTTATCGTTGCCCAGTGTGTGCGTGAAACACATCTAACTGGCATGCATTGGGAGGCGATCACCGGTGATCGATTCTAGCTCATCTAGAATAAATCAACCAGCAACGATAGTCGGCTTGTTCCATTGCCAACTTCCGTTGTTGCTCACTTCTGGCTTTTGCATTGTGGATGTTATATGTGTTAGGATTATTTAATTAGTTTGACACATTCCTTGGACACTCAGCTGTGATTTAAGATCAAAATCACAAATTCCCTGACTGATGGAATAAAATGAGGTTAAAATAGAAGCTAGATCATTTTTTATTATTTTTTTTATCCTATTGCCATGGCCTTCAAAGGTTCATGGGTACACAAATGTTCATGTGACCTCAAGAGTTGAATGAGGAGAAAATGTCTATAAATAGCTTTCCATAGAGGTAGAAATAATTACAAACATTATAGCACTGGGGTGAGAGAAGTGAGAGAAACATGCTTTTCACAGTCACCCTCGCCTCACCCCTTATTTACGGTATTATTCACAATGCAGTAGCACACAACAGGGATGCAATCCTGCAGATAAATGTGCTTATCTCAGTGCAGAGGAGACGAGAGAGCGTTAGAAATGATGAATTGTTAATCTACGTTGTTCTGGTGTCTAACGTCTGACCAGGCATGAACAATGTGGCACTGCTATGTACTAAGTACTGAAAAAGTGATACGTGTTTTTTTTTTAAATTGAAGGCCATGATGAATGATGAAATGAATTATTACGTGAAACAGAAACTGAAAAGATGTGGCTAAAAGCTGCGTCTTTGGCACAGAGACATTTCTGAGTGTCATTAGGAGATCAGTCAATCACTCCTCAATCTGTGCTCGTTCAGCATTCCTTTGTGGGAAGATTCTGCTCATACATTCTTTACAGCTTCAGGAAAACAAGATCCCTTCCCCTTTCGAGGAGCCTTTTCTCTAGCAGGAGCTAAACTAGAGGTGTTGGACTACACCTGTAGGCTGGTGATGAGAGGCATCAAATAAAGTACCTCCCCGGTCCTTGTGGAGAGGGCTACGAATTGCCCTGGTTCTCATACATATCGAAATTACTGGCGGAATTGCTGCAAATTGCAGCTATCTCCACTCCAGCAGTGCAATCTAGTGCAGATGGAGTGTCTGCCAGGGTACAGCCACACCAATCAGAGACAGCATACCCTCCTGAAGGAAGCAGAGGCAGAGCTGGAGGCTGAGGCATCATTGTAAGAGCATCAGGGCTGATTGGCAAGACCTCAGCTGGCCGGCTCACTGGATCCCTGAACAGCCAGCATCAGTGTGTCGGACTGACAGAGGAGGAATCACACTGTTGAATAATTGATTGGATATGAATGCAGTATTGGAGGAGCTTTAACTGCAAACACTTACGTGTGCTCTAAATAATAGATTGCCTTGGGATTCAAGTCCTGGGAGATATTGTAGTTTATCTTTGTCTTTGTTGTGCAGGATATGGTATCATAGCATATATTCTTGCATTTCCTGACAGCTGGGTTCAACACATCTTAGTCAGTTCCCCTGATATGTTTGGATTGGCACTCTGCAGCTTGTGCTTGTACTTTAATCAACATATAAGTACATGTAATGCACATGTACTCCCACTTGAAAGTCCCTACACGTAGTAGTGTTAAGGTGTGCTTGTAGAAGGAGAGATCTCTGAAGCTTTTGTTCTAGAGACACTGTTATGGTGGAGAAGAGTACATAGAGTACACTTGTGATCATATGTAACACATCCTCACGCATATTTGAATTATAAATATTATTCATTTCTATGTTGAATACCGCTCTGCAGCAGAATGCATGTTGTGATTTTTTAAGTATGAATCGTAAAGGGTGAACTCATGAAGTGAGATATAATGCTTTTTGATGTCGGTAGAGAAAAATGATTCTGGAAAGAAAAATATTGTCTCAGAAATGTTGCCGTAAGTCACTTCAATGAGCACACAGACGGCTATATTTGACAAAGCATAGCAACCACACTGAGAGCCACTTGTCAATGACCTCAGAGACCCATCATTTATCAGTCATATGCATTTTATAGTGCAGTAGTATTGCTATTCTTCCTTTCCGGGGATTTTTGCTCTTCTTTCCGAGTGTTAACTGAATAGTCAGGGACCATAATGTAATGCATAATAAAGCCATTTTCACGTGGAGCCACTTATTATGGCAGCGATTGTATGAAACACTCGTAGAATTTTACACTGTGTCATATTGAGGAATTAAACATAGTGTTAGCAAGCTGCTGTGCTTGTGCTAACCCATGAAATGGTTTCTCTGGATTATAATTATCAGTGGGTATACGGCTGGAGGGAAGTCGGCAGGGTAGGAAGCCAACAGGCAGTATGAGCCACATGGGTACAAGTGCGTGGGCAGACAGTGACTGTAAAGAGCTGCACAAGGCACTAAAAAACAATTACTCTCCTGATGTTGGGGTCATCTTGAGGTGATCGCAATAAGCATTGTTTGATGTTAGAATTTTGTTGTGAAAGGTTCGACCCGTGGAATTAGTATTCCATTTAGTATTACTGAAAAAACTTGTATTATAGATTCAGTAGGATTGCAGGGAAACACATTATGGTCCTGTAGAATTAAGTGGCTCGGATGATTATTTATCAAGCTGTGCACTTATATTATTCAGCCAAATAATTACTGATTCACTGGTCTACTGAAAATTAAATCGAGTGAAATAGAGTATGTTTTGGTAATATTTCTTCTTTGTTAATTGCTTATTATTACATCAGTGTTTTTTGGATGCCATTACAGGCTACATGCTTTATACTAGATGATACACTGTAACGACATATCACCATGCTTATCATTGTTTACCTGCTGCATTTAAAACAGCAACATGCTCAAATGGAGCCAAAACATGCTAATGCTATACAAATACATACATGCAAACCAGCATGATATGGTAGAACAAAGTGGCTGCCCTGCAGTGTTTTGACATTCTATTTGGAAACCACATGAAGAGACGCTGGCTTAGTAATTCTGTCAACCGGATTTAGAAGTTAGCGTTTGCTTCCTGAGGCAGAACAAAGCACCATAAGGACTGGTTCTAAATTGCGCCATAGACAGACTATTATATTGTTAGAATGATGTAAAATGTCCAATAATTCTTACATATATGGTTATGGGGACTATTGTGAGAAGTAGACAGAATTAATAGTTTAGGAGGAGAAACAATGGAGGCGACACACAGCTTTGGATGGTGAGCACCTGGAGGAATAATGAGGCTATTTATTCCCTCAAACGGGAACAGGGAGAGAGTTCAGGTGGAGACTGTGTAAAGCCGTGTGGAGAGTTTCTCTAAGCTGTGACCTTCCCGCAAGGTAGCAGCCTTTATTGACTCTACACCAGTTTCAAATCAGCCTCTTATGCACATTGTGGCTGTGCATGTATATTAGATTGTGCATATTTAGGCTCTGTTCATTTATGCATGTGCATCTGATAACATACTCCTGGCAGGAATATGGTGGAATTGCAAAACGCTATTCATAAGGAACTGAAAAACATTTAAAGTAGCTTGCTAGTCTGAGGCAGTTTTATAAGATTGCTATGAATATAAATGTCATGTATACCTTTTTAATTATGTTTTTGCTTCAGCCCCTTTTTCACTCTATGCTTCGATTTATGCTTCTCTTCCCTCCTAACGGCCTATTGGATTTTTTTCCTCCTACCTAACCACTGTTTCTCCCCTTCTCTTACTCCAGTGTGCGCCGGCTTCATTGCGAACAAATCCTTGCTACGGTTGCTTATCTATTTCCAGTGACCTCACCAATTTTCTGCACACATCATCTCTCCCACTTTATTAATTATTCTTTTCTACCAGTCCTCTCTGTCAAACTCCCTTAGTGTATTAATTAATAATGCACTTTCACAAATTGTATCGGCTGGACATTGGCAAGCTGTGCAGCCGCCTTTGAATGAGGCAGAAGGATCATCAAGACGGGAGTAATAAATCTCCCCGAGAACAATCGATCAGCACTCCGTCGCCCTCTCTTCACTAACCTGTGAGTGGTGCGAGCGTCACTGACCCTTGACCTGGTACTGCTGCCAAGCTGAGAGAAGACGGCAACACATGATTGGGGTGTTTGGCAGATTTTCACAGATAAACCATTTACAGGGTCAAGGCATGTCTAGCCAATTGTAGTCAGTTGCTGCTGCCTACAATGGATGTTTCTTCAGGGATATGAAAGTAAAAGTGGAGGAGAGGGGAGAGTTTAGGAATGGTCCACATTAGTAGAATCTAATTTATTTAGTTTAAAATTTATATAATTTAGTTTATTCAAACCCGTGGCCCTTACCATGAATTGTGCATCACTTGCGCCTGCTATTAGCTCCATCTCAAGGTCTGATTCACAGAAGATATTACGCTAATGATATTACAATGCAAACACAGCCAGCAAGTTTTGCAGCTGAGTGCAATTTGCCATTTTTTCTTTGCCTGCAATTGCAATTATTCATGTGGCAAAGTATAAATGTTGCACGGAGTAGGCAGCAAAGAGGAAAAGAGAAATTATGTTTTCAGACCGCAAGCTACAGGTCCTGACCGACAAGTGCTGAGGCCTTCCTCAAAACTTTAGGCAAGGAATTTAAAGAGATAAACCGTACCTAGGATTTAATATCCCAGTGCGTCGGTATAAATGTCTCTCTGAAGAATTTCACTGCAACTGCATGTGTTGCACGTCATCTTTGTGAATTGGAATAGTTTTTGCAATGAGGCTCATTTGCGTAAAAAGGGGCCGTTACCTACTTTAAATATGTGCAGATAGCATAGAGCACCGATAAGCTATTTGCTTAACGGGGCGTTCAGCGGTGCATTTCAACCCTTGCGGGTGCTTTGAGAATTACATGGGTTGGTTTTGTCTTATTTGTGCAGCAAAAGTCGCATAATCCTTTTGTTAATTCGCCCCTAAGTGTCCACAAACAAAAAAGATACACAAAGAAAGGCAAAATGGGCCGTCATCCTCGCAGGAATTGTGATGTTCTTTGATTTGTGCTCTCTTTTGTAGATACAGTCCTCTTTAGATTTTCCACTGTGCGACAAGAATACAAATACAAGCCTCAGGATGCTGCATTGTGGTGGAGGCAAGCTGTGGAGGATAAATGTGTGTAAGAATGTATTTATGCAGGTCCCTGGGAGAGAAAAAGATTAGGAGGAATGGAATGATTTTAGAAAAGAAAAACTGAAAAATGGTTGCAAAGGTTAACTCTGTTCAATGTGGTGGTGTATGACTTTAAAGGAGCTGTATTTAACGTTCTAAACATGAATACAGCACCAAACAACGGAGCTCTTATACTCTGACTCAAATAAATACGGGCAACCATCGAATTTAAAGACCTCATCCACATTGTCAAAATCACCCGAGTATTCAGACGTGGCATAGAAAATACACTAAGCTATGATTTTTGTAGTCCAACACAACAAACTCTGCATGGACAAGAGATTTCAGAAGGAGGCTACTCCTATGTTCCTCTCCTGTTGTCAAACACTTGGCAACAATCAGAGCCTGTCAGTCGCAAAAATAAGCAATTTTAGTGGACGTAGACGATGACGTCAGCTCGACTCAAAAGGATTCCATTGCCGCCTGGTGAGCGGCTGCTCTCTCTCACTCAATACTGGAACAATTTCAGAAAGTGTTGTCCCTTTAAATCAATCGGACACAAAAACATGGAAAAATGAGGGTCTGAAAAATACCAAAGTTACTCTTTAATAAGAGCCCTTCATGAGAGAGAAGGTGGCACCAGTGTCAACAACATTGACACTGGTGGCTTAAAAACGTTCTAACAACGGCAGCTAAATCAAAGCATTTCTGTGGTTCAACAACACTAGGCTGTACCAACTTTTCAACAGAGTAACATGCTAACCAAAAGGAGTAGGTTTACATATGGCATCCACACAGAGAGCTTTATTTCCTTACAGCGAATAAACGCTCTCTTAAAGCTATCAGTCCCATTAAGCGTGTGTCCTCCTGTGGGTGTATGTTCTCTCCATACAGAGGTTAAATGGGCTCCCATGCTGCGCGTGGCTCCTCTGCTTCTCTGAGCTCTGAACAGTTCTACAGGCTTGGAGTTAATTGCCACAGACTCTGTGCTGTTTCACATTGATCTGAGATACACGGGTCCTTGCACAGACAAAGATACTTTGGATAGGAGAGAGATGAAGGAAATTAAAGGGCAAAAAGAAAGACAACAGACATTGTCAGCAATTTCCCAGCCCACCTACAGGTTTACGATGTGTAGTTTACTTTTTTCAGACTGACACTATGCAGGGTTTTTTCTCTCCCCCAATCTTTTCAGGCTTGATGTGAAGTGGCCCTCACTCGTTTGACAGCCAAGCCTGTCAAACGCCCATCTCTAAATTATAGTCATCCCCCTGATTGACTCCTGTCTGCAACCCTCGCTTCCGCATAAACACACACACAAAACACGCAAATGTCTTATTCTTTGTGGCTAACTTCCCAGTAATCACATGAGCGTACACTACTCAGGTCGGGCTAAGAGCTCAATTATAGCTCTTGTGTGTGCCCCACTCGTTTAAAAGGTGAGCTGTATGCTAAGTGGCTCACGCTGCAATTTCCGCAGAATTCTGGGCAATTTTAGTGACAGGCAGGAGAAAAGACTGTAGAGGAGGAAAACAAGGGTTTGCTTTTCTATCTCCTCTCAGTCGCAGCTGTAAGTGTATCTTTAATGAGGCAATCAGCCGAGGAATGTAAGATCACAATGAGGCACTCGTCAGATAGAGGACAACTTCCAGGGACAGCAGTCGACACATGGATCTTATTACATTGCTCCCCTTCTCGTATTACTGGGGACCACCACAGAAATATGATGATACGACACGCTCTGAGCAACCTCTCTAAAAGGAGAATCACTAAATACTTGACGTGAAAACGAGTCGTCTTTTTGTAGTGCTGGAATGTAATAATAGAGAAATAATGCCAGTTGTTTGGGCTTGTGGGCGATCTCTTCTCCGAAATGAAATTCATATGCTAATGACAACCAAGAACCAGAACTAAGTTTATTGGTGAAGTGTGCTTTCATGATTGGACACAACAGGAATTTGGCTCTGGCTATCAGTGCCTCTCCATGTGCAAAATACAGCAACATTTCAATCATAGAGACTCCAACAAATACACAGCTATACAGTATAAAGAGCAAACACAAGCCAAACATGTACTGTATCAAGTACACTGTGAATACATGGTTCTGTACTCATTGGAAACTCTATGTAAGTATGAGTGCAAAAGGGGTCTAAATAAATAATTATGTGTAATCAATAATATGAAGCTGTTGTGTATAGTATGCAGCTCTAGGCTTAGAACAATGGCGTACTGCTGCACAGCGAGCTGGATGTTATGTAGAGGGTAGATGGCACTGCACAGCTATCGGGCAGATATTGTTTTGAGACACCATGCGGCTGAGTTATCTGTTCATTACTGCAAAGACGCGTGGAAAGAAATTGTTTCTGTGCCCGATCGTTTTTGGTGCACGCTGATCTGAATTAGAGGGCTGCAACAGAAACGCAAGCAGAGCCGCTCACCCCGGCATCATAACCACAGGATGAGCGCGGGATGAAAGTCCACACATGAAGCTGTTAGAGCCTACAAATAAGGCATTAAATAAAGTTTCACTTTAGTTCCTCTGTTGTTTACCTACTCGCTCTCCCTCTCTCTTTGTACACTAGTTGTGCAGTTGGATACAGGCCTGTCTTTTTTTGGAAGCCAAATCTGATCTGAAACAAAATACTGCAGTCTGACATTACAGCATCTGGTTGCATCTCTTGCTATAGGAAATGACAGACTGCCAAACAAGGACACGATCCACAACATTTTCCATCCACTTTTAGTCCTCACCGCCTCAGGATGAAGTTGTTTTAATTAGGCTTATTTTCAGTTCACATCTTCTACAGCTGGCTTATTAAACAGTTGAATGAATGTATTCGTTTTTTGTTTGTTTTAAATTAAAATAATCCATGAGGGCTACACATGTCCTATTTTCCCTGAGGGATGTTCCAAGCCGATTTTCACCAGAATTCAACTAGAATTTTCACAACAGATTGTAGGCGACAGTGATCAGGATCAGAAAACCTGGCATAAGGGTGGAGAATAAACCCAGGCCAGGGTTAAGGGGCTCTACAAAACATGTTTGCTGACTCAGTCCTGGGGGGTAGATAGGTCGGTGCCAATGATCTTTTCCTCAGTTTGGACCATATGTTGTAGCCTGCTCTTTTCCCGTTTTGTGGCCAAACCAAAGCACACAACCAACAAACACACAACCTACAGTTGATGTGTACAATTGAAGTAACAGCTCCCGTTGCAATTTCCTCAGCTGGCACAGGCAGAGCAACCTCTGCTGGGTCTTTTTATGACGCTTGGTGTAAACCTAAACATTCCATTATAGGCCGCGGTGTTGAGTGGTGAGGGAGGTTGTATGGGCAGCTGAGTCTCAAAAGAGCCTGGTGTCCCCAGAGGCACAGTCATTTGTGTAGAGGAAAAAGAGAAGTGAAATGAAAACACACACACACACACACACACCCCGGAGGAATGCCAGAACAGAAAAGCGTTCTCCTGTTGCTTTCTGTCTTTCAGCAAGTTGGTGATTGAAAAGCCTGCATACAAGTGAATCACCTGTATCCAAGCTGTTCTCATACCGCGCTATACTGACGGAAATGAATGTGCCGTAATTTGTAGATATCCCACAAAATCAATTTGTATGTAATGCACGTAATCATGAACCAGGAAGTATTAAGACCGCAATAAAACCACTCAGGGCAGGTGGGATTGGAGGGGGATGGGTCAAACAAAAAACCGGTCTTTCACCCAGGAGATTGCTGTTTGTGCCCTGTGTGAAACGAGAAGCAAGAAGAACTAAGTTGTTTTCGGTGAAGATGGAAGTTTACTTTGAAAAGACTGTATGCATGTAACGAGCGGAATTTGACACGTGTCGCCTGACTTTTGTAGGAAACGCACAAAGAATGAGTACATTTTTCGAGGAGGATACTTTGCTGTATTTGATTTGAGTGAGTGAATTCACTGACATAGTTCCATGACAAGAAACAAGATCCATGCATACAGTAAGTTTCCACCAAAGACTCTGCAGGATACGTGCAGTGCCATAATGACTGCTTCATTAACCAACATTTTTGCCTGGTAGACAAACTGCAGGGGATACAGCAGGGGGGCTGTGATGTGCTTTATGTGGGCCAACACTAGTTTTTCAAAGAACTTTGGGACTACAGATGTGAAGGAAACATGCCTGTAGACATTGCTCCTGTCGTGCAAGATTTACAGGGAACACTATGGTTATGGAGCATTTGAAAGAAGAGAGAAGCTCACACACAGTGAGTGATCTGCTTAAAATCTGTGTGAAGATGGCAGCCAGTTGGTCACCACAGGGCCTTCAGACAGAAGTGAGAGACGCCATCTGGGCCTGGGGCTTTCCTGGTCTTGTCTGAAAGAGTCGCAAGACATCCTCCTCACTGATGCGGCGTGCAGGTTGACTGGCGGGAGTGGTGAGTGATGGGAAATCATTTGGAATTGAGGATTGTGTTGGGAGTGAGTTGGGGCCAGAATGATTTCTTTTGTGGCTTTTCACCGTTCTTCTTTTGTCCCTGCTCTAGTTCCTTTTCCACTGCTGTGGACCTCATTCGTTGGCCTGATGAAGCCGCCTGACGTCGACTGCAAAACCGTTTCTAATGCTGTATCGAGGGAACACATGTTCCGTCCATCTGCACCTCGCAGTGTTGCAGTACCAGTAATCCCAATAAGATCATTGGCTCATGGCTCCTTCAATTTTTACCACAGGCTTTCTGGATTTTGTTTTTTGTAAATTGGGATTGGATGAGTTGTGAGAAGCACAACAGTAAGCATCCTGTTTCTGTTCCCTGTGGGATACTTGCTACACTGTCATTATTTGTGTCCCTTATGACTGAGGTTTGCTCAAACTTCCCCAGAATAACGAGTAGCGAGTTCGGTGTTCTTGCTCAATACTAGTTAACTGGTTAGCCAAGTGTTGCATTCACATACAAGCTTGAGGCAGGATGCAAACACTGGCCAGAATTCAGGAAGAAAACTCCTTTGGTGAGTAAAATGGTTACCGTTGATGAAAAGAGCTTGAAGGCTGAGGGCAACAGATTCTCTGTACCACCGGGGCATCGATACACCAACCTTCGCTGATATAAAAGCAGATTGTCTCCCCTAATTTTCCTGATACACCGGCTCTAAATAGGTGGTCCACTCCTCTGAGGAGAAAACCAGGCAGATATAATGTAATGTCCTGGATGGATTCACCTTGTCAGGTTTACGTGACTCAGAGTGCAACAGAGAGTGAGCCGTTCTTGCTGGTTCTGTCGAAGAGTAACAATTTGTTTATCTTATTGCCCAGAGAGCAAAGATCCATCAAGCGTACAGTGAAACCCCAACGGTCGGAGCTTAAGCAGCGCTCGTGTGTTTTCCCTGTTGCTTCAGAGGACGGCTGCTCCTCAAACTGTGCCATCTGCAAAAATCCCCGTGTGTGACGGATATAGTGTCAGAATGATAACAAGGGATCAGCAGTTTTCCTCCCTAAAAGTACAGTGTCTGTGTTTTCAAAAAATAAAAGAGAATCTTGACTTTACCTCTAAGTTCAGGGTTTTCTCCGTTAGATTTTCCACATAACTATTGTACTTGTGTATTGATTAAAGAAAAAAAAAGTTCACGGCAAAATGACTACAGTATGACAAAGATGGCATTTTGCCCTCTATTGTAAATAAATAAACGGATGACAGGATTCCAATTCGGCAGTTGGTATGACAGCAATTTAATATTAATTCCTATTACTCGGAGCTACCAAAAAAAGCTAGAATTCCATTTAGAGGTATTGATTACGCTGTTAATGCTCCACTGATTGATAAAATTGAGTACTGCTCAAGAATGCCAAGTGTTTCTGTTTGTCTAAACCAAAACAAACCTTTGACTCAGAATGAATATAATAAGATAATACTGACTCGAAACCTTTTTGTTTTAGTTGAATGCATCACTGGCATATAGATGTTGAACTAATATCCAACTGTAAATTCAAACATGCTACGTCAGAGGTTTTCCTACCGTTATATAACATCATACACCCAACAGTGTGAGCTGAAATGACAACCACACTAACAACCAAACTTTTTTGACGAATAGCCTCCCGATCACGTTGGAAACATTTCTTCTGAATGTCACTCCCCCGACGACAGGTTTCACCAGAAGAAAAGGACAAAATGTCACAGGGAATTGGTTGTGTCAACTTTAGACTGATATTCCATAATTCTACAGCACACAGTGACAGCTTCGGGTTTTTGTTGTAATATGTTGTTTACGCAAGTGTACGCAAGTATGAATTATAGCTGCAGTAAATGGACTAGCAGCGAGGAGAGGGGACATGATTATGACAATAAACAATTTGTCTATCCTCTTTCTGATGGATTTAAGTGCTGCTTTCAACACTAAACAGACCGAAGTATGGTATTGTAATAGGCCATTTGGAAAACTAGGTTAGTCTCTTTGGGACAGCATTAAACTGTTTCAGGACCTACATTACAGGTAGACACGTCTACATCAGCCTGCGAGACCAGGTGTCTAATAGATTTGACGGCAGCGATGGAATTGCCTTGACCCAGTTTTATGCTCTTTATACACGCTCTTTGGGGAGGGATTATTCAGCAATATGTTAGTGTTTACAGTTAAACACACAGCATGGTGAATTATATCTGAGCCATAGAGGATCCAAATTATATTTGCTGTCTGCATGCCCGACATACACTTTATCCAAATAACTGCAGATCCATGATGTCCTTCAATTTAAAAAAGAAAAGAAAAGATAAAAAAGGTACGATATCAAAGAGTCTTTGCTTAACGTCCATGCAAGCAGTCCACCGCATATGTAAGACCAAATCATTATATGACTCACTATAAAACTATACCTTCATCATGAAACAGCAGCTTTCAGCTGTCTTAAATCAAATATTACGGCGGTTACTCTTGACACCCCGAGTGAAGTCTTCAGGCATCCCAACTAATTAACACCTAAGCTGCCAAACCGCCAAAGGAACGGATAAAAACAGACAAAAGGGATGCTAAATTGAGTTTATATCATTTGCATGTGGTACCAAATGCGCTAGAAATTTGTGAAAGTGTGATTGTGTCATCCTGCATACACAAACTAATACATGCAGTGAAGGAGAGAACTTAGGAAAAAAAACACATGATGTATGATTTTGTTAACTCTCGACTGCTTTCTTATTCTTAGTTTTCTCCCCACCGCTCTTCTTCGGATGACTTTCATTGCCACTATCATCACACTATTAGAAGTTCATTACATGAGGAAAAAAATCTGAAATGAAATCCAGAATCCAGCTGCATATTAAGATAATGAGATGGGGAAAGATCTTCAGAGGTTGGCGGGTGGCATTAGTGAGCAATATTTGTCTGGTGGCGGTAATTGCAATGAATTTCTTTCTGTAGGCTGCAGGCAAGCATGGACCCATTTCTCATTTTTGCCCTGAGGGTAATCGATGACGGGGGTGACGAGACAACAGCACACCTTGAATGAGCAAGGCTACTCTGAAAGGTTCAGAGTAGCCTGCTGGCTCATTGAAATGCAGTCTGCTAAGTCCTGAGCTTTCCATATTCACACCATTTCCTACAGCGTACCACAGGGAGATCTAGCTGGCACTCTAACCACGTCTTTTATTATGGGTGCACTCTATGATGGCCTCGGGTCAGCAAAGAGACATAGATGTCCATTAATTCACATAACCTCTGCAAGCGCTATAAAGTACATGCAAGCATTCCTATATCATATATCCTACAGCAAGGACACAGAGTGATGCAGGTGGCGAAGAACCTAGAACTGTGCAGGCCCACCTAATATTATACAATCATACAATTATGCATCGCCATCTAAAAAGCATATATGTATAATTACATTGCATGTTTCCTTATTTTGTTTATTTCTAAGATCGGCTTAACGAAACAGATTCTTGGTTTGATTGGAATGAAAGGGATGAACATCCATCATTCATTTACACGACATGGACAGTCCAGTACCCGGAGGAAACTGTGTTGTTGATGATGATGATGATGATAGATGACGGGAAGTAATGGAAATATTGTCTATATTTACATTTAATTCAATATATTTCATTTTATATATTTATATTTATACATTTATGTGTTAATCTCAATTCTTGCATGCAATGTATGTGTACTTTTGCCAATAAAACCCCTGCATTTTAGTTAGACATACTTTACAAACGTAATACGCCACTGCCTAATCTAGAGTGCTGATGGGAGAGTATCTCCGCTGTGGTATGGCACGCACGTCCATAACCTTGACCATGACAAGCTCATGTTTTTTACAGAAATAGACTTCTTCAAGCTCCACTTACTCCACCCGCCTGAGCTTATGCACACTGCGATGAAAGGTTTTTAAAGACACACACAGACATGGTGATATCTCATTAACACTGCTGCTCAACCCACATTTCCTCAGGAAACTACACTTCTGCAAATGCTTAGCGCTTTTGGGACCGGAGTTTTTTTTTTTGTAAGCGGACCAGATTTGCCGATCACTAATGCACTCATAAGATTATGGAAGCAGCTTACTATCCCAGTATTTTCCCCATGGATGCTGATTGGGCAATGAACTGTCTTGTTTAATGACGACGTTTTGTAGGCTAAGTTGTTTTCACATCAACTTCGTGTGATGTGATGAATCCCCGGTGGGCATCTGGCCAGCTTCCGAGTGTTGTCACTGTCACAATTTCACTGTGTTGTCACCGGCACAATGTCACTGTTTTCGGCATGAATCACAGTGCAGTCACAGTGTGTACGACGTGTTAAGTGGGAGAGCGGTAGCCCTGGAGGTTCTGGGATCGGGACTAAAAGAGTGTGCTTGAATGGTGGCTCATGGTTCAGAAATGCCGCATCCAAGTACAAGTCAGCCTAAATCTATCTCATTATATAGAACAAAGCTCTCTAACCTTCTCCTTTCAAGATTCTCGCTGGTTTGCTTTTCCCAGTCCAGCTTATATTTGTACACTGAAGGTAAGTGTGGTGACTCAACTGACTGAGTGTTAAACACAAAAGAACAACAACGCATTGAGGATGTTTGCGTATACAGGGATAATGGTTGAGATTATGCAGCCATAGAGACCCAGAGAGATGTTGATTGTGTGATTATATGTTCCCACAGGGTCACACTCCTCAGCTGCAGTTGTTTCTAATTAAGTCACACGTCTTGTTTTCGACCGCATATGAGCTTCATTGGTAGTCAATTTTCATAGTCAACACCTGATGTGAGAGAAACACGGTTTTAGACTCCGTCTCATCATTCTCTCCCGCTTCTTGAACAAATGTCAGTCCAATTAAAAAGGAGCTGCAAAGGCCAGTCTACGATGGAAAGTACTTGGTTGTCTATTTCTACACGGTATGATTTTTTTTTTTACAAAACATGTTGGAGTATGAATGTTAATATAAAAAACACAAATACAACATCTCATATGAAGGCCTAAGCAGATAACTTTGAGCCACTAGAATGGACATGATGGACATGATGGAGCCGCCGCCCAAGACGAGAAATGTTTGAGTCTATTTAATGAGAAGTGGTGTGAAGAAGAGGAATTTGGCTTTGGAAAAGTTGATAATTTCACACTCGAATTCATTTCTGCGTTGGCATTCTTTTCCTGTCAAATTTGAGAGGAGGCATGGACTAATGTGTCATGCTGCCAGCAAGAAATAAAAGGATTTGGACAAGCACACTCTGAAAAATGCAAATTATAAGCAGAAGGCGACTGTTGAAAAGCTGTGAGGTTTGCAAAAAATTAAAATAAAAATGATACTGTTGTTGTGTTTGTCATGTGAAAAAAAAAAAAAAAAGATTGTAATTGAATCGCTGGTCTTTTGGCTTGTGTTGTGTTATTGTGATGCTGAACAGACTCCACTCACGAAGAACACTTTACACACATATTTTGATTTGCTGCAATAATGTTTGTCGATGTCACTGAAGTGGTTTTCATTACTGAATTCTTGATGATATGAAGAGCCAATGTCATCCAATGTCTCTATCTGCCTCTATTTGGGTGTCTCTAATTTTTCTCCATCATTCGCCATGACTACTGTCGCTATTTCACTGTCAGAGTGAGTTTCTTTATTTTTTCTGTTTACAGTCTGCGTGCTGTACTTCAGACGATATCCTGACGATAACCTGACGATATCCTGACGATATCCCGTCTTGGAATAAGACGATATCATACACCAAGAGATCTCCTTCACACTGTTCCGTTAACTATCAATTTACAATATATTTATGATGATTATCATGAAGTGTTACTGTTTTATCAAGTCCAGTCAAGCTTTATCTACAGCGAATAGACCAAAGTTGATAACACCGTGTAAAAATCTGCTTTCCAGGGTTTGGTCTGCCCTGGCATGATCACATTACACATACTATATATGAGTCATACATTGCCAAACACACGCACAGACACAGTCTCACAGCTGAGACACTTACCGAGCCAGTGTTCACCAGTGATCTTGCCGAATCCCTCGCGATAGGACTCCCATGCTCTGAAGAAGTTGACCGAGCCGTCCTCCCTGCGCTGGATCACCTACGCAGCCAAGACAGCAAGACAAGAGGTCAGGGGTCAGATGAGATTCATCTCACACAGAGAGTGTCTCATCCTCCTCCGTGAAGAGCCATTCGAATTCCCACTGTTGGTCGCTGAGCTCATCTAGAACTAAACCAAATGAACTTGCTCTTTCACAAATGAATAATGCAAATGCTCTTCCCTCTAAAAAGGCAATTTGTCGGAAGCTAATAAAAGGAATCCATTAAATCTTTGACTGACTTTGAATCAAATCGCCATGGATTTTGCATCCTTAATTGAAGTCGAAAGAGATGGTATTCCTAAAACAATCCTTAATACAAGGAGAGGGACAGTTCTCTTCTTCTTCTGTACTGTGAATCTGGAAATTCTATGAAGCAATGGTGTGTGGAGAAAATGAGTGGTAGTTTTTTTTTCTTTTTCATTTATAAAGCAACCCTTTCAGTATGAAAAACAAAGGATATAGTAGATATTTAGCAATTTAACTCTAGTGTGTGTGTGTGTGTGTGTGTGTGTGTGTGTGCGGACACACGTGTGAGGTGACGGTGCAGGATCTGTAACACCCAATGAAATTGTCTATGCATTAAAAGTGCTGACATTCGAAGTGCCAGGTTGAGGATGAAGGGACATCGGAAATCTGCTCCTGAAGAGGAAATGCACGCAGATGGAAAATAGCCCAGGACTCGCAGTTGTTAGTGTTGTGTGTGTTGTGTGTGTTAGTGTTGAAATGACAACGGAAACTCCCTGAGACAGTTTATGTTCAGCGTGACTAAGCCCTTAACATACCATAAGGTACCAGATGGCACCAACAGACATATTTGCTTTCATCAGCACAGATGAAAAACTAAGAGCAATGGCAAGAATCTTCATCGTCGTCATTTTCATCCTCGTCTTTGTCTTCATTGTGATCATCTTAATCATCATCATCATCAGTTATCAACACCATCTAGGGATTGTAGGGATTCTCCTCCTTATCCTCAAAGAAGCTAACTATCTCATGTCCCCATTCAGAGCTCTCTGAATATCTCCAACATAATTTACACAATAATTCCAAAGATTGATTTCCTCCCTTATTCCAGAGATATGATCATCTTCCAACCGAACTTCTGTCGTCACATTCAAGATCCTTCCTCTCATCAGTCCAGCAATCTTGTTCAGGAACCTCAGCTCTCCAGCATTACCGAGGTAGAGGTTTCCAAAGATATGAATGTGGACCATAGCTAGACACATTTTTGAGGCCAATACAGATATCGATATGGGACGTTCAAAAAATCTACGGTATATTGGCTGATATTATCCTTTTTAAATAAACATAAGCAAACAATACACATTTATATTTATGTATATTTTTAATTGTGTCTTCCCTGCATGCTTTTACTGTTACGCTATGACATTTGTACGGAGGTCAGAGTTTACATGAAGCCGTCTGCTAAACACAAACAAACAAAGGGATTTGCACCAGCTTTTGCACAAGACTCACAGGCTTTGCCCCGGTCACGGAGCATTAGACCGTCACACTGGTGTCCCAGTTATCTTTAGCGATGTCAGTGATTATACCTCTTAACTTCCTTAAGCCCGTACGGAAATCCAACTTGACACTTCTACAGAATTTGACCCCTTATATTAAATCTGAATCTGAGATCAAACTAATAACTGTTATCAACATGAGTAATGTAATGTGTTACTCATTTACAAATGATTTTACACTGCAGCACAGTGATGCATTTAGTTTTCCTGTATCCATCTACTGGAGAGGTATATTATTGCTGATGATTCCAACATTAATATATGGTTTACAGTGTAAATACTGTAAATAATGTCATCGGAGGGTAGTTCATTTTCACATTCCAAGTGCTAACAGTATAGAACAGCTTAATGCACAGATGGAGAGGTTTCAGCTCAATAAAAACAGCCCTAGTGTTGTATACTCATATTGTAAGATATGTGTCAGAGTGTTATCATAACACATGGCATCGAGTGTGTCACTATGACAGCTATCTTTATAATAACAAACATGTTTATGCTGTTAAAAGATGTAGAGTTATAAATATATAGTGTTTAACTCAACGGAATCTTTTCATGGTGATAATAAACGATGTGTTTGACTCACGGGGACCAATAACTCGTTAATAAGGCTGTTACTGCAATGATGAGACAAATCAAAAGACCTTGGGGAAGAGGCTTTGGCATTTTACCGTGCAAACAATGCACCGTCATCATGTTACTGATACGTCAGCAGGGCACTGAAGGACCGTCAGGGAGCCGGCCACTGTTGTGTTTTCTACTGATTCCCTGCTGGTGAGATTTATGTCAACCTCTCTGGTAAAGGCACTGCAGTAAAACACCAATGTCTCCAATGCAGAGGCCAAGTGCCAGTTGAGGAAATTACAACATTCATGTTACTAAAGTCTCCTTGAAATGATGCCCCCCCAGCCTCCTTATCTTGTTCCCTTCTTCCTTGTACCCCTCTTCGCCCCTACATTCAAATTAACTGAAATAGAGATGGCTTCAAATTGATAATGCTGTTAAAAACGAGGTAGAGGTTTTCCTTTTCATCCATCCCTAATTGTTTTCTTCTCTCTCCCCTGGCGCTCACTGTAAAAGCAGCAGTTTATGGAGGCATGAGAATTGCCACCTCAACTCAATAAATCACACGGAAATCTTTTCTTTCTTTTAACAAATTTACACCAAAGAAAGTCTAACAGACGTGCCAGACTACAGTCAGCCTTCTATTTAAATCCTCTGTGGCCTTTCAGAACAATGTATCGCTCACATTATCACAGCAAGCCAGTCTGGATGCATACGTGGAGTAGAGCCACCGACAAATACGTCCGCTAGGCTGGAGACGGAGAGAAGAGAGACTGAATAGCAGTGTGCTCTCGTACTATTATTGTTCCAAACAAACAAAACAAACAACACAATTAGGAGACAATCCCTTATGTTAAATTTAGAGTTGGTGTTTTGGTAGCTGTCAGCAGTTATTGAAGATGGGCTTTCGTGCCTCAGCTGAGGTCTCTTCCTAGCGTTGCCCTGATAGAAAAGCTGAGACGACCAACGGTATCTGCAACTATGAATCACTGGGACAGTGAGGAATTGACCAGTGGTCACATGAAGCAGGGTTAACACTCTTGTCTTTCTGGCCCTGCCTCCTTCCATGTGTAGCATCCTTGTAAGACTGGAGAGCCCCTCTGAGGTTTAATTGCATTGTTGACCCTGAAGGCCAGTATCTGTATGTGTGTATGTGTGTGTGTGTGTGTGTGTGTGTGTGTGTGTGTGTTCCCTGGAGACATGGAGCTCACAGAGATCTCCAATCCTTTTCTTTCACATGTTTCAACAGGGAAAGGCTTTGGTCACTGAGGAGTGGGTGACAATACTATTGGAAAGACAATATGTGTGTGAAACATACATGTCTGTACATTGTTTGTATGTAGGTGCGTCCATGTACAGCAGCCATCCACATGCTTATAGTGATGCTGCATGTGCACATATGTCTGCATGTGTTGTATGGAGAGCCAACAAGGTCACATTCAACTGTATGTGCATTTCAAAAGCTGTTCAATAAATGTGTTTTAGGCCGTTGCTTTTTTTCGTGTGTGTGTGTGTGTCTGTAATTGTATTCATGGTTGTATAAGCTTGTGGGTGTTAATATTAATGTTGAAGTTTGTGGGCACCATGAAAAAGTGTTGTTGCTTCTGGCCTGTTTTATTACTGATAACATGCGAGTGAAGAACACGCAGCAATATGCAGCCAAGAGGCAGATAAGCAGACAGTACAATGTCTCTGGCTCTTACATTATGGTTGGCTCATAAAGTACTTGCTCCCAACACTGGTCAACACGGTTGCAGAGAGAAAAGGGCAAGGAGGAATTTAAAAGACTGTCAGCGCCACAAAACATCAGCTTTTCAATTTCACCTTTTAAAGAAACAAAAGTCGGCGGACCATTTCAGAGTGTGTATAAACGTGCACGAGTGCATTTGTACAGTTGCACATGGTCGTACTGTGGCTCAAATGCTTGTGTGTTATAGAGCCTCGGCTACTATGTCACCTCACCACACCCCCCAACACAGCCACAAACACAGTTCCCACTGTGACGCAGCGTAACATCCCCAATGACAAATCCTTAGACACAATGTCTGGCTAGTGGGCAGAGCCTGACATCAAAGCTGTTTCCGTCAAGGTCAGAAGCTGACAGAATTGTTTTATTACGGTGTGGGGTCGGTGATGCTCCAGCCATACATAGACTGAGAACTGCAGTTGTGACACGGCATGACATTTCATTCAAAAGTTTGACCGAGGAATCAGTGTTTCACATCATAGAGTACAGAACCGTCACAATACAGACCTACAAGATCCCTTTCACCGTGTGTTTTCAGTTGATGATAGTTAATTGTAACATTTTCTACAAAAAGCCTTCAGCGTTCGTTTGTACATAACCCTCTCGTGTAACTTCTGGCCGCAGGAAACCAAGGAGACCGAGTGTTTCTGGAGTTCCAACAAATGCAATGGACGTCTGCTCTCGAGCGGCTTGCGTTACATCAATTACAGAAGTTGCATTCGCCCAGTTAAATTTTCATTCATATCATATTAATAATTTAAGCTCATAAATGTAATAGTTTGGAACCGGGCGCTTCAGTATTTGGATCAGGTAGCTCATAAAAGAAGACACGTAAGATAAAGCAACACCACTGCTGTCATTTCAACGTGTCAGATTAATCGACTTTTCAGTAAATACACTGTAAGTACCAAGAGTAAAAGACCCGGACACAATCTGAACAAACATGCAGCATTTGCTGCTTCATAAAGGTCATTTTCATTGCGTTTGTACTGTATTGCATTGTTGTGTGTGTGTGTGTGTGTGTGTGTGTGTATGTACCATCTGTACGATAAAAATAAAGGATGATTCTGGGACAGTTATACTTTCAGCTTCCTCTCATCTTTTAGCTCTGGCACTCCCCATCAGTCTTTTTCCATACTGCAGTGTTTTAACGTTATCTCTTTTTCTTGCAGCTCGTTGCAGCTCGAAGGTAATTAATTCTTTATGCATGCTGTTCTACATGCCCCACAAAACCTGAACAACCCATTTCTTGGAGGAAACTTTTTTTCCCCCCAGAATTACCTCCATCATCTCACAATATGGCGAGGAGCGTTGTTTACAAGTTAGTAAAGAAATCAATCTCAAAGAAGTAGCTGGAAAACCAGTAACTACAAAATATAATATAGTCTTGGCATTTTTCCAATTCATTATCATTTATGAATATCCACACACGTTATACTGGGTAAACTCTTGTTTTTGTTTCCTGACGATGTTACATTGATGCACCAATTGTCTCTCGTCATAGAAGTATATCAAACGTTTAATGACTTATTATACTCAAATTTCCCTCATTTAAGAATCTGTTAGCTGTCTTTCTCCCCACCAGCCTTATTTTTTTGAATCGATGCACATGTATACAGCACAAAGGCAGACAGGCCATCCAGAAGAAGGGAAGTACCTTTGAGGGGGAGAATGGCTGCTGTAACATGTTTTGTCAGAGCGTCTGTGTCAGCAAGTCGCCATTAACAAAGTATTGACGGTTGAAAGTCTCATGCACTCTTCCTCCCAAGTCAAGAGAACTCTGTGACAGTTTGTCAGAAAAGTGAGACCCGTGTTCCAGGACTGCAACCCCAATACAACTTGTAAGAGAAAAAGTAAAAACAACTCCCAGCACTCAACGCTGCAAATGGCAAAAAAAAAAACGAGTTTGAGTTATAGGTCAACTATTTAAACCCACAAACAGCTACGTCAAGTCAAACGGCCAAACAGTGTTAACAAGAAAATCGCTGATCCTTAACCACCTCACCAAGCACTTGTTAAAGGGCTGTTGCATTGGCATGATCACATTAAGCTCTCTGGAATCGCTGCAGTAGATGAAGGCTACTTAACAAGGTGCTTTAAGCTCTTCAGCAGGCTTTCTGTCACCTACTAGGAGCCCACAGCATGCACAGACGGACACCCTGACTGACAGACTAGAACACAGGGAAGAATCAACACGAGCCCTCTGAAGCTGATCGGGGGAGATTTACAATCTGGCATGTGACCGGGTGGAAAATAGGAAATGTGCCAATAGCTTGTTAGCTCCTGGCATGTACACACTGTGAGCACACTATGTTTATATGTTTGGTGCTTTGGCAGCAGATGTCACTTGGTACCGCTGCTCTACACTGACTAACTGAAGATAATGTGTAACGTCTCCAGAGAGTGATTAATGCATCAGCAATTGCAGTACAGAGAAAAATGAAAAAAAAACAGAAATACAGGGGAAAAAACAAAACGGTTGTGTTGAGGCTAATAGAATCAGCGCCAAAAGCTGCCTCCCTTCATAGATTTAAGATGGATCAAAACTGACGGAGGAATTGCAAACAATTTGATTACATTGTTAAGAATATTGACGATATGGTTATAAATTCAACACTGTCTGGTGAAAGCACTCATAAATCCACAGCAGTCTGCAGAATTGCTATCTTCAAAGGGGACTGCAAACATCTGTTGGTGAATGTTTTATAATCCTATCAGAAAGACAGATGTGTTCTGAACACAGCAGCAGCAAACGGGAACAGAAGGAGGAACACAGTCATCCACAGAAACACTTTCTCCCACTCCCTCTCACATGTGTAGGCCTGAGCACCATTCCTGCATTTACATGTACTTACTGCAGGTAAAAAGATTAGTCATATGGCGTAATAGGGCGACTGTGGCTAAGTGGATAGCAGGGCCGTCTTTCAATCAGAGGGTCGGCGGTTCAATCCCCGGCTCCGGCTCTGCTTGTCGCATGTCGATGTGTCCTTGAGCAAGACACTAAACCCCAAAATTGCTCACGTAATTTCCAGAAATCATGATATGTTGTGACATCGTTGTAGAGTTTTGAAATGAAATGAGGGATAGAATATTCTGGCCATATCGTCCAGTGTTTGTTTTATTTGCATGTGAATACAGTGAATCAGACTGCTTTAACTTCTCAGGGAAAATCATTATAATAATGAATAAAAAGTGCAAAAATATATACAGTAGGTCCAACAGCAACGACATAACTGGGAATCCATTCGCCATCTATTTGTGTGCCCGGACATGTAACTGAGAGAAAATATATTAATCAGTCAATGTTGCCGAACGTTTTCTCAAATAACCTCTGGTCAATAGCACTAATATCCTGAAACACATGTCTGACACTACCTGTGATAACGTTACTGGTAGACAGCTGCATACTTCCCCTCAGCACCACCCGCATGCCAGCTAATGAGGACACAAGTACATGCTCGTCCAGGAAAGTAAATTAAAACGTCAGGTCACATCTGAATAAACTCGCAGTCCACTCAGTGCACTCAATCTGAACATTATCAAAACAATTATGTTCGGAACAAAAGTTAGATTGTACTCTGAAGTTTTCAATTTCCCTGCCTTACAAAACATTTACAGATAAGACACAACTGCAAAAAAAACATTCATCCTGGATTTTTCTTTTTTTTCCAAACCAATAAACTAACAGATGAAATATTGAAGAGCTCGTGAGCCAGATAGAGACACTGAAAAGCTTATTCCGTACACTCTGAGAGGCTCAAAGGCACTCCGAGCCTCTAAAGGGGTGACACAACATGCACACAGTCGTACATTCAATCTAAAACTTTTACTTTTCGGTTCTTAGCTGAATTGTATATTTGAGAGTGATTGCAGTACTTCTGATAAAAGCACCATTTGATAATGCAGCCCCACACTGCACTCCGATGTATCTACTCTCATTCATTATTAATGCCGTGGTCATTTTTAGTCCCTTCCTTTTAACAAATTAAATAGTAATAATAGAAGACATTACCCTAAGCCGTGAGGCTGTGTTTAAATGGCATTTGGAATCCCCCTTTGCCGAAACAGGTAGACCACATGCCCAAAGGATTACTTTATCTGAGTGAGGGGCTTGTGTGTATACATATTTTAGTATATGTGTGTGTGTGAAAGCATGTGTGTGTAAGCACATATGACCACACATTTACTGTACGTAGAGATGGCATATGTACGCTTCTTTGATTGTATAGATGTTTCTTTGGTATGGTCCAATATACTCTTTCATGCATACGTGTGTGTGTGTGTTTGTATTTGTTTTGAGGAGCTTGGGGCCTCGTAATGACAGGTTTTCTATTTTACGTCCTATCTGCCATCATCCCTCCTATCTTTGTGCTCAAACAGTCTCCAGGGCCTGAGTTATGGCGGTGGTGAAATACTGACCAATTTCCTCTGATAACCATCCACATCAACCTGTACTATAGTCTCCTCTCTTCCTATTAGTTCTTAGTGGACACTAAAGGACACAGTTTTCTAGTGACTTAGATTCTATTAAAATGAAAAGAACCCCCTCACCCTGTCTCGCAAAATGAACACATAAACGGTATGTACTGTATCTATACTGTATGTACGGTATGGGTGCATTCAGGTCTATATGTCCCCGCCTCAACGGAATTATTTTCATCACTGAGATAAAATGTATTCCCCCCTCATCGGGATTAATGCTACTTTACCAATAGAAACAAGTAAATAAAAAATGGATTTCGTGCTTGTGAGATTATACACCGCATCGAGGACACGCTATGAACGTCTCCAATCAAAATGACCCCTCCACAGGAAAGCAGAAGAAAGAAGAAAGTCATCAAAGAAGAAAGTTTTCTTCGTTTAACAAGTAGGTTTGTACTGTAGCTTATTTATTGCTATGTTGACAGTACATTGTGCTATTGCGATGTTATTTTCTATTAAATATTGAAGTATATTAAGTGTTTTGGCATGTCTGGCCGAGTGGTGCTATCCATGGTCCTGAAAAGGGGATTTAATTCTAGCATCTTTTATTAGCATTTTACCTTTTTTTATTGTGTGTGTTTGCATTCCCTATGTCTACATTTGAGTAAAGGACATGGCAAGAGAGTGAACATATTGCACTACTTGACAAAAGTGGATTAAAATATTCCTTTGGTTTGGTTTGGATTAAGGTCATGTTTGCCTTGATTGCTGATTGATACCTGCCCTTCGGCTCTACTTGGTTTTGCCCAAATCTGAATGTCTGGCTGACAAAATAACTGTTAACTCAAACTCATGTTTCCATGTTTTAGTTCATGCTACAGTATTTATCTTCTCTGTGTTGATATAACTGTCAGCTCCATACAGCGAACACTATGCACACCTGGCTCTGGGTTTGAAGTAGCAATAGCTGTCAAAAGATAGCAAAGAAGCAGCCATTGCTTCCCTTTGTTTATTTTTGTATAGGTTCTTCACGTTCAAAAAGGAAAAAAATAGACACGCACGTGATCTATGAGTCACTACGCCCGAGTCAGTGTCTCTCTGAAACAACCTGACAGCTTAGGCTTTGTGCCAGGTTGGTTTGGACAGTCTGATTGTGCATCATGCAGAGTATTACGGAAAATAGTTTATTTGATAACAAAAAAAAGCTGTTGCCTTTTGAAATAGCTGAGGGCCTCTGATGGATTTGTTTGGACATTTTTTTCTTCGAACTAAAGAAAACCTTGTTGGGCATTATGAGTATAGTCCACAAACACTGCATGTGTACCCACGCATTAACAAACCCATACATGCAAAACCAAGTCTTTGGTGTGCTCTGGTGAATTTGTATACTGAGATATGTAGATATACAAACAGACATATGAGCAAACATCCTTCTAATGTTAATCACTGACTAATGTTACAGTTTTGCGTATTGGCATCTACAGTAGTCCTGGCTTCTTCCTGTCACCATCACTTAAGACACAGGCGTTATCCCAGAGGCTCCCTAAGGGCTACCTTTTCACTGCAAATACAAGAGAACAGAAAGATTCAGTTGAAGGCCTGATCTGAATGAATGTATTTCAGAGAACGGAGAAAATAAAATGAATTGCTGTTCCCTTATTGCGTATTATATATTTTTATCCGTATGTCTTCCTTTCTCTCTCTCTCTCAACATCCGATTCTGATGTTTTCATCGGGCTCTCTCGTCTTTGTCTCCTCTGCATCGCGCTCTCGTCTCTCAGACTTCCTGCAACGGTGCTGCGTTATGTCAAACGCATGCTAATGAGGTGGCGGCATATGGCTCATCCCTTATTTAAGCTCAACCGTCAGACAGACAGTAAGCAACTCAACTCACCATGCATGCCGTCTCCCTACCTGCCCCTGTTAGCTCACACCGCGCTGATCTCTTAATGAGGCGCAAGCGTGATCACAATCAGCTCAACGCACACGGCACAATCGGTGACTGCAACGTTATCACTTCAATCTCAGCTGCTACATAAATCCTTTTTTTTATGAAAGAACATGCAAAGAGCCGTTACTTAACACTTTCTCACTGAGCACTGTGCAAAAAGGGAGCAAAGCTGAAAGCACAATCACAAGCTATGTATGTATAGATGCACGTAGTTTGGCACAAACATTAATTCATGCATACACAGCCGCACGCGCGCAAACACACACACGAGCATTTACCCACCGACAGTCTGGTATGTAACTCCATTCCATCATGCTGTGCTAAGCACTCTGTCAAACTGACAGTATTGTTTTATTTGATGATCGTAGGGGACGACCTTGCCCATCTCGCACAGTTAGTCACCGATTTCCAAGCGCGCACACACAAACACACGCAACTCACTGTCATGACTTTGAGTTTGACACGTGCTGTATGTGTTTGTAGAGAGGGATGAGAATATATTTAGCTTTTCTAAGCTTCTTCTAAGTATTAGTTATTACACTGGACATTTATTTTTGGAGAAGCAGGTAGCACCGGTGTTAACAGCTAAGAACAGTGGAAAGAACAGACAAACACATGTATCTATTTGCAGCCAGAGATTGCTGTTAAGAGGAAATGATCCATATTGAAACTATGGAGACAGTTTCTACACCTCTATAACATTTTCACACACGAAACACGTAAAACATCCGTGAAAGTGATGTCAACAAGACCGCATCACTCCCACAAGCTGGAAGAAGATAGCAGATTGGACCTTTATTACTAAATGCAGTATGTATGACTGAATACTTTTGAACAGATTACACAGCCAGCCCCTGGGTGCCTTCATAAATGCATCGGAACCAGTAAAAATAAAACAAAAAGGGAGTTGTGATGGATTCATGTAGCTGAAACTGTTAAAGTGTTACAAGGCCTTAGTTCTCTATTAAGAACTGCTCTTCTTTCCCAGAGGACTGCTACAGTATACTTCAGAACAAAGGGAAATAAATGGCTCTAACCAGTAGGATGGTACGTGTGTGTGTGCGTGTGCGTGTGCGCGCACAGTAAAATACATCTAAACCACACTTCCAAATATAACTTCAAACAGCTCAGTGTCAATGTTTGTTCACCTCGCTGTCTGTCATTCCCAAAAGACACGGCGCTTCCAGTATACAGTCTCTCTTAAACAGCTCTGTTTACTTTAGCAAGGCCAGACAACTGACAGATGTTTGATCAAGGAAAGAAAAAACACACACTTAAAGAAACTCGAAGTATATGTTTCCGTGTCAACATTTAAGAATCCCAAATCCTGTCAAAATATCATTATGCAAAGACGAGAATGCAAGATTTACAATACCAAAACATAAACAGGTCAGACATGCACCAGCTCCAATGGAATTGTACACATTGTACAACATTCAAAATGGAAGCTGTCATGACATGAGCGGGCTGAACACGTCTCAGCCACAGCGCATATGTTAGATTGTTATGATTTACTTATGTTTCTGCCATCAATTGTCGCGGTAACAGCTAACACTAAAATCTCTCCCCTTGTGATTATGGCACCATTTACTTGTCCTACTAAAGACATAATGATTCATCGGATGCACTTTGGTTCTTTTGCCGCGTCTCTCAGAACCCTGTTTAATTAGCCTTCTTTCTCTCGCTCCTCTTTATTCATGTTCCTTTCAGCAGGCTACCTGATGACATCCTCACTTAGATGTGACTAATTAGCATTCTGTTTTCTAAATGGAAAAAAAACTAAACATGAAAATGAATGGACTGCTTTCAAAGGGGTCCACGTGAAATTTAAGATCTCCTCGCTGTTCTGTGATCAAACTTTGATGAGACCTTTTCAGATTGATACACGAGACTCCTAAGGCAGTGCAACTGTAATCTCAGCAGGTGTCCAGTATATGATGTCTTGTGCCGCATGACTGTGATTCAAATGGAACCGGCGTTGCAGACTCATGCTCAGTGAATCATTTTTATGTTGTGGCTATTAAGTAAATAATAAAAGCAGACATAGTGAATAGGCCTCCTTTTTAATGTTGATTATAACCCCTATGTGAATGTTTTTTATATTTTAGGTAGATACATATACAGCTTATGAGCCTGTGTATAACTGTAATACATGTTTCCCTCTGACTCACCGTCCAGCCTCCTCCGTCTGTGGTCATGTCGCAGTAGACCTGGAAGCCTGCAGGGTAGTGAACAGGAAACACTGAGTAGATGCCGTCCTCTCTCTGACCACTGGCGTACAGATCACCGCAGTCACGGGGACGCGAGCCTAGGGAGAGGTGAAAGTCGCGGGGACATGAAATAAATTAGATCCAATATGGCTTGCAAAGGGAACGAGTGCTTGGAGCAGTAAAGTGTAATCAGTAATAAAGAGGAAATGAGGAACACATGAGATCACACTTGTCACACTAGACCTCTGTCTACAGTCATAGAGAGGCACAGTATACAGTTAACATGGAGGAGCGGTTCTGGGTCTGTGTTGTGAAGTCTTCCTGTCAAAATGAAACCTCAAAGTGTTTCGAAAAAAGGATGGCAAGCTCCCTGCTCTTGAAAAAGGATAGAACGAGCAATGAGGAGGTAGAGAATGGCCGTGCGGAGGTGGGAGACACACACACAAAAAAAAGAAGATGTATGGAGAGATGGGTTGATAGATGACACGGTGGTACAACGGAGTCTAAGTGCAGTGAAGATAAAAAACGTGAAAAAAGACGGAACACGAGCAGGTCGAAATGAAGACAGAGAGGCACGAGGGCGGTGCGCGGACGTGATGCCGCAGAGAAGACGCAGATATATTGCACAGAGACGGGAAATTGAGATAACACAAAGTTGTAGGAAAAGGATGAAATGAAAGACGTTATAGAAGTCGGAGAGGAGGAAGTATGGCTCAGTGATATATAGATTTGAGCGATGCCGCACAGAAAACGAGACGGGGAGAGTGATGAGAGCTTATAAGAAACAGACAGAAAAAGAGAGTTGAGGAAAAGTTAGTGCAGAGAAGAAGAGACGGCTAAACAGGAAACAAAATCTATTCCCCAGGAGGGACAATGTCATAGATTATGCATGCCGGCCTTCACAGGGTCAAACCCCTAAAACAGCCAGGAGAGTTCTTGAAAAGGCCGTAGAAGATTTTATTTTAACCATCACTACACGATGTGGAATGTTTGGTCTCCCAGAAGCTTTTTCATTTCTCCATGTTAAGCCTCGACTACTGCGCTCCGACTTTCATCATCATCACACATAAACGGTAACATTTCCCGGTTCTTCTTTTCATGACAGAAAACCGAAGCTGCCTGGGTTCCATGGGACATTAAAAAAAAGACTGTCGTCATTATTTTAGAATTTGGTCGTCTGTAACGAGAGCTTTCAAAGTTTCTTCAGTTTAATGATGCATTACAGCGGAGATTTTCCAGGTCCACTTTAACTTCACAACTTGGTGTGCACGCAATTTACCATGAGTGAAAGATAATTTGGTCTTCTATTGTGTGCCAATTTATTCACATTGCATCATTTTCTATTCCGGTGACAACATGTAACCTAGCTATCAAACTGGCATGATGCGTCACATCCCTGTGTGACCATTCGTCCTGTTGCCTGTTGTAACCATTGTGGACTTCATGGTCCCATGGTTTTTATTATATTGTTCTTACTAATAGCAAATCCAATGAAAAGACCAAAGGCAACAATGTGTCTCGCTATCGATACTTTGATACAAGTACCGTCCATTTACCATTCACATAAGAAAGTTCACTAAGGCACTAAGCCTAACCAATCATTTCACAAATGCATTGTGTTTTTCTGCAAGTGTGATACGAGGCTGATATGAAACATATTTATGAAGCGTATTTTTGGTTGAGAAATGTTGACATTCAACCCATCGCGTGGTTTGTCAAAAAAAAAAAACACATTCTGGCAAATGGGTCTCCTGTCAGACTCGGAGAGCATCTGTCCTGAATCTCATCTGTTTGGTGACAAAATCCTCAGTTGCATAAACCCTTCAAAGTAAGTCACTCTGACATCACAGGCACTGCACAGCAGGAACTGAACTCATTTAAATGCACCCCGCACTCACATCTCCAGCTCACACTGCTCATCTGTGGCAGCCACTATAGTTCTTTCCATCCATGCACATGTCCCTGCGTCTAACCTTTTTATGTATGCTTTGTCTTTCTCTCTTGTGTTGTGAAATGCCCACTACTCATAAAACTGAATAATTAATGTGGCAGCAACAATAACAATAACAGAAATGGGCTTTCACTTGAGCAACAGCACAGCGAAGTCAGGCAGTGCATGAACTGAAAAGTAGGACTCCGACAGTGGTTTCGTGAAACTCAGAAAACCCCGCTACCGTCTGAGCTGAGAGGGGCTTCACTGCTGTCAGGTTTGGATTCATATAACTTTGAGAATCTAATATGCTCTTATGGGAATCCAATGCAAACAGTACAGAGATGAATACTTCAAATATCCACAGGCACAGTGGGACAGACAGGCAGCCAAAGATGTGTGTGGATGTGCCCCAAACGTATGCACACAGACGTAAAGAAACAGACATAAAATGTAAAGAAATGTGCTGTTCAGTGTGCTGTTCAATTTGATTCAATTTGAAACCGGCATATAACTACATTTCAAGCGGGATGTGGTGGACTTAAAATGTGTACAACAAACATGTACAAATAATGCAAACTTAGCATACTCTATACACATATATTTTATGTATTGTATGTAAGAGTGCTTTCAAAGAATCCTGCGCTCTGAGCCTTGAGCAGAGAATAAGTGAGGCGCTATCCATGGTGCTGAACCGTGGTGCTGGTTGGTCGATGACTGTGAATGCTGTACAGCTTTACTCCTGACATTTACGTTTACATGAAACATGTGGGGGTGATCAATTATAAACACAAATAACAGAGAAAGATTCCCTGAAACCGTTTGGAATTGTCAAAGCAAATTAGTCATTTTAGCTTACAAGGGCACCAGATTAAATCCTGGCTCTATATAGATGGCAACATCTACAAATCAAGCTACTGAGGGGAGACTAATAGCTGTATTTTGCTTAATAATAGGATGGCATTTCCTCCCCCCTTGGCTGTATAGAGCCCAGGACAAAATAATGTCAGGACAACATACAGAAATACAGATAATTCTCTAGAAATCTCACATGGAATGATAATGAGTAAACAAGGATATGTTTATTCTCCCAATATCTCTTGTGTTAATGTCACAAAGAAGAGCAAATTCAAGCCTTCAGCATTAGGTCCACTGTGCGTCTGCTGAATCTGCTTTGTACGAATAGGTCTGCATATTTCAGTAACCCCAAATCCCCAAACAGACAAACCCAATAATTTATGTACATTTTTATTTTGTTTTAAACTTCAAAAGTAAAACTGCAAAAAACAAATGGCTTCTTAAAAAATGCATTGGTTTTAGTAAACGCGTCTTTCCCATATTAATTTTCTGCAAATGGGTGAACTGCTCATATGGGTAAAATATTAACAATAATGAGGGGCTGACTGAACTGGACTGCTCTTTCCAGGACTGTCGGTATGAAGTGATGACAACAGGAACAGCCTATGAGCCACACTCCAGCAAGCAACAACAGGACTGATGTAATCGTCATTACAACCTTGTACCGGCTGCTGACTTCAGCGTGTTGGGCAGGAACGGATTTTGAAAAAAAAAAACACGGAGCTAATACATAACTGTACCAGACATTTCCCTATATGACATGGTGTAAAACACAAACGCGTGTTTAATCAAATGCAATGCAAAATGACAGCCCTGCAATAAATGTTACCTCATTAAATTCCTTCTCTCTTTTGAGTTCGTTAGAGCAGTGATGATGCTTCACATCCCGTTGCATCATATTGCGAGTTATTCTTGCTCTCCTCATGCGGCTAATGAATTGACTCAATCTTTTGGTAATGACTTCAGTTATAATACCTGCTAACATCCGGGCATGTATGACCACCCTGGATTCTGGTATGTTTTAAGAAACTGTTTGCTTATTGCTTCAGATAATCTGGTTAAGGCGAGACAAATCTGGAAGGGGGTGTCAGGCATAAAACTGTGTGAAACACAAGTTCAGCACCATGGACAGAGTTTCAACCAGTCCATCCGCGCTGGCCTATGAAAGCCATGTTTCTCCAAAATGTCATGTGGAGCAGGCCTGCTTTTCAGCTTTTTCTGATACTTTAGTGGGATATTTGAGAAGTTTATATTGCTTAAGGAGATTTTTCAATGCACAATAACCGAAATTGGAGATTTCACAAAAATTTGTTTTAGGTGTAACGGTGTGTTTGGTCTTGATCAGGTTTTAGGTAGACTTAAGATAAAATCATGCATTACTGTATAGTGCACATTCATTTTAAACATTTACTAACAAGTTTAGTTGACACCACATCAAAATTTTAATCCCCAACAGATCTGTAATTGTATTCAATATAGCAACAACAAAAAAAAAAAAATAATAATAATAAAATAACCTATAATCAGGACATTGTAATTAAGCGCCTTAAACAAGAAGGCTGTCATCCTGATGAAAATAAATGTAAATGAAACATTTAACTGTATTCTGTACCCAGAAGATCCACTGACATTAAAAACTTTAAGAGTTTTTAGATTCATTTTCAAACCATCATCAGGTGCAGGTGAGAATTCCAGGCGATAGATTGCTGATAGATAGCAGATGTGTGAGCCCATTCAGCACCGGAAGATCAGGCTGAAGATGTCACAGGCCCGAAACTGTTTGTAAGATAGCATATTAATTAATAAAACACCCGGTGAGTCATGTGAATTACTTCAGTTCCTTAGTGCAAAAGAAAAAGCGTATGCCTTCGCTCTCATGTTTGCAGATTTATGAGACATCTTCGCCATGCTGCTCTCCCAAAAAACGTGAATATCTCTCTCGCTGTGCTATTGTATGCCGTGTGCTGTACATGAGTAGTCTTCGCTCTGTGCTCCTTGGCTACCTTTGCAGGGGAAATCCAACAGGGGAATGGCATTGGGTGTACTGTGCCTGGTTAAAAGCCTTCCAATGGGATGATGCCTCGGGCCTTTCTCTGCCCTCCCAGCAACACAGCCCAGTGGACATGCAAGTCATTTCTCATGTATAGTAAAAAAAAAATAAAAAAATCCACAGCTCTACCAAGGCCACTGGATAATGTGGAGGAGATGTAGCCCAGGGAAACATACTGATATCACCAGGAGATGTGGAGTTGAATGACTATGTGGTAAGATGGATGACAGACCTCACTGGAATACAATTTCAAAGAATAGTGGAGTCGGGCTGGCAAAGGATCACAACGCAGAGCGGAATACAGTGGCAGAAGGTGAAACATATAGGGGGGTCGGTGATGTATGAATAACATACACAGAGGCAGAGGGACAAATCGAGAATCAGACAGACAAATCTACAAAGAAAGAATCGAATCCAGCCAGACAGGTACAGATCGTCCGGCCGCGCCTCGTTTCTCTTACCGTTGGCGCAGCCCTTGAAGCGGGCCCCTCTGACCGGTGCCCTCTGCAAGTCGGCCTTGACGCGCGCCTTCAGGCCCACGTTCTCCTTCTGCATGGCGTTAAGAGCATCACTCACTGAGTTCACCACCTTCACCATGTTGATCTGACTGTCTGACAGCAGCTGCAAAACACACACACACACAGACAGACACACACATACACATTACATTTATTAACAATATAATTATGCATGGTGCTACAAGCTGTAAAAACCTCATATTGCTTCTGACCATTTACGTGTGTTAACAACCTTCCAGGCAGTTAGTGAATTCCATTTATTTTACTACATTATAAAAAAAGACGTGTAAAACTTTCTCAGAGTTATAATCGTTAACATTATAATCATATCAAACCCAATTTGCAATACTATTGCCATTACAGCCATATTCCATCATTCCTACACTGGATTTGAATGGTGTTAGATTCACAGGAAACGATGCGTGAGCATATTTGACATAACAAATGTAATTTTTGCAAAACTCTTGTAATGCCCTAATTTGGAAGAGCAGAGCAGCCGGTCCCGTTTTCCAAGCGGAATCATATTCGCATCGCCACAAGTAGAGTGCATTAAAGAAGACGTATGAAGACATTTTCATCATGGCTGAACAAAGAAGGAAATACATGAGTTGCTTGTCTTCCTCAGTAGTATTTCTCACAGGGTAGCAGTATATTTCTTGCCGCCAGTCATTTGGAACGAAAGTCTGGGAGTTGTATTGTAAAGAACTTCTTAGCGTTATCACCAGTAAGCACAGGTGTCGCCAAATCGACCAGAACGGAAAGCTTACGGATTAGGACTTTAAAGATAAGCGATCCAAAACATATTTTTTTTCTTTGCCTCTGATTTTGTCAGAGTTGCATCACATTTGCATAGTAATGCAACTGCAAGAGGGAACTTAGAAAATTCTCCCCTTGATCTGTCTCACAGTGTCCATGTCTGCGTAATGTATGCTTTCTGGGTTTGATTCCATGTTAACAGCTTGGGGATGCAGCGCTTTTCAACAGCCAACTCAGATGTCGGTGCATCCTTGAACACACCAGCAAGGACAGTTTTCACAGTAGTTTCCACTGCATGGACATGTGATGACAATGTGACTTTTAAAAAGGGGGTAAGTCTATCTGAAAAGTGTTTGTATTCTTGAGGAAAGGGCACCAATGTATAGTATACTTCATTTGTAGTTAATGGGCTTAATCACACAATATTGAACCACTGGTACAGCATTGTAAGGCTCTTTAGAAACAAACCAAAGTGCAAAGTGTAGCAAAGACGCCACATGGTACCCTGTCCCATAATGCACCCTGGTGAATGCTGTGAAATACAAAGTGCCCTATGGGAAGCCTGGTGATGAATGTATGTGCTGGGCCTAGCGGAGAGCAGGGTAACCTCTCTGATCTACTGTGGTCACTTTCTTACCTGCAGTTTATGTGCTGTTTGTTGCCGAAAGGTTGTTTTCACATATTGCCCTAGTCGGCCAACACCTGGTGTTGGGGACCCACATGTACACACACACACACACTATACTTTTGCTGGTATGATAAATGTTCTAGCTCTTCCGTAGCGCTCACACATACCCACTGTCTCTCTCTCACTCCCTTTCTTTCCTTTTTCCTCCACTTTATCACCCACAAACACACACACACACACCAAGACATGCAGTGTTTTAAAGTCATTTATAAAGCGGTTCAGAAGTGTCCTACCAAAGGTGTGTCTGTGCAGCTATATTCAGGTGTTAAAACTGCATTAGACAGAAACCCCGGTGGCCTTTCCCTGGCCTCAATAACTATGCAACGCACCTCTGAGGCACAGCAAGCTGCACAGCAATCATATTACATGGGCGCTGGGGCTTTAACCCACACACAGTCATAAACAACAACAGCACATTTAGGTAGCCACATGCAACTACAAAGGAAACCACATGCATGAATACTCTACAGAAATGACACACTGTGCTCAGCAGCTATAGGCAGGATGCATAAAAAAAGATAATTTGGGTTATCTGCTTTGTTTATGTGTATGTTAAGGTTAACATTATCTGATGAATGAGTTTGCCTCTGTATACTTTCATTGGTGTGATTTGTTCGAAGGCAGAAAACTAAAAGCAAGGGACCGTCTACAGCCTTCATTTCAAGCCTTGGCTGACACATCAATTAGCATCATGATGTAATTAGCTCTCATTAGGCAGCCTTTCCATTGGCGCACAACATCAGTCACACCACAGCACTTTTTTTGTGAGTAAAGCTTTAAACGCCAGCATTTGTTTAAAGGTGTTATTTCGTTGGCGTCAATCAGGTGCTGCATATATTAGAGACAAGCATATATTAGAGGTGCAAGGCTGGAACTGGCGGGTTAAATAAAGTCATTCAGTCACCATCTGCCTAACAACCCATCTTCACCTCACAGACAGCGGCTGTCCAGCCGACTGGAGCCCGGAGGGGAGTGAGAGGAGCCACGAAGGAGTCGCCCACTCTCTCTCCTCTTGAGTGGTGTAGCTCTTGCAAGTTGAAAATAATTTAAAGCCTCAAGCACATTTGAGCTATTCCACGACTTCACTTATAAATCCAAGTAACCGACTGAGGTCGAGATAATGAGAACATTTCAAACAAATGTGCTTTTGCGGGACACCTACCAATCAATGCTTTCAGAGAACAGGAAAACATATCTCATAATGATGCGGGTCATCATGGAGCGTAGCAATAACTTGTTTGTTTATACATATATGTATACATATTGTCTTTATTTCTCAAAATGTTTTGACATTTCCTCGACTAAACAATTCATTGATTAATCCTGAAAAATATCCAGCAGAATAATTGTTTAAATTCATAACTTGGAGCTCTGCATCTCCAGATTGTTAACCCCGTTCTTTTGTCATTGTTTTGCACTTTCCCAGCCACGTCTCCGCTCAGACGTTGCTACATCCTGCATTAAAGAGAACGCCCCATCTTCATTATCGACTGGAAGCTTTGCTCATCAGACTACACTTTGTGCTCAAGAGCATCTGGGTGGCTAATTGTTTCTCTGATGCCAATAAGCTACAGCTGGAGCTTTTTTTAAAGCCAATTTTGAACCCAGAAAGTGAACTAACAGACACCTTTCTGGATTAACAGGACACAGTGTTATGTATGCCCTCCATTCACATACTTTAGATTCCTCCCTTGCTAACAGATGTTAATTGACCATGAGCACATACTTGACTTGACCTACTGTATGAACGCGCCACAACCTCTGCCTCACTTACTGTATCCTTCTGACTAAACAGGAATCAGAAAACCCAGACATATAGACGAGGCCTCTGAAGCACAGAAACAATGAATAAAACATTTCCCCACTGACTGACAGAACCTTCACGCATAAAGGGAATGTTTTCATAGCAAATCTGGTTCATATCATACAGAGAGTCTCTGGTCTTTGATCAGGCTTCTGATTCTGTCCATGTGTGGTTTGATGTCGGGGTCGGGGTGGGGCAAAAAGTCCAGCTGTGCAATTAAATCATTATTCATGACTAAAGTGCAGAAGTGACCCTTTAATGTTTCTGCCCGCTTATCGGCCGTACAGTATGTCTCTATTGAGCAACAATCCCTGAACAAGTGTCTGTCACAGTTTTGACATATCTGTATGTAATTGTACAACTTGATATCTTATTTTGCTTCCATAATAACATTGTTTGACAAAAACAAATTTCCAGTAATTGATGTTGCACTGAATCATAAGCAATCTCTAAAGGATATTGTTCTTGTTCTAAGCAAATGGCTTAATTACATATGTTCTGTCATTTCCTTAATTAGAGACATCTTTGAAGCTACCCATTTGCTGAATTGAATTTGGTTTCCACATTGTATGTGACTTTTATCATTATCCACTCTTATTGGGGGGTTTTGAAGTTATTTGCATCACATCCCTGCACCAAGCACTCTGTGAATTTTACTTTTTCAAATCCTCAAAGGACTGCGTGTCCACCAGAGAGAACATCTTGAGGCAATATGGTTTTCTATTCTACAGCAGCAGAGGTTGGCCCCGAGATCCGTACGAGAGGTTGTGGGGGACGCTAGTCAAACACATTAATATTCCACAGCCACACAATTCAGTTTAAGATGTGACCTGCGGTTCAAGGAAATCAGTAAGTCATGCTCTTCCTTGCAGTCTTCTTTTCTTTCTTTCTTTTTTCTTTTGCAGTCGGACATTGTGCAAAACTGAATGTCAAGTCAGATGAATATGTGAACTACACACTATGTCTGTTGGACTTCTGCTGTGGGGGATCTTACCCTTCCACTTAATGAAGGGGTGCATGTCACATGACCTCCAGCTCGTGGCCATTAGACACAGTGGCCTGCTGGTGCTCAGGGCTGCCACTGCTGGTCAGAGCTGAACAAGTACATTAGTAATTGTTTTAATGCAATTTATACCACTGCCAAACGTTTGTACTTGTTAACGTGCCGTTGCGGATACTGTGATGAGAACACTTCATGAGAACTGTGATGCTGAGGTCACTTTTGTCAAAAGAGAAACACTGTTCCGTTACTGTCAACAAACAGCGAAGCAAACAGCGCACACGTCATCCTATTTTTAGAATTTGACATACAACTGTCAGTGAGGTGAGACAAATGTCAGGGAGTTGCGTTATTAAGTGGTGACAAGCTAATGTCTGTTTTTGCTTCATTAATTATCCACAGATGACTACAGAGAGGTGTCTGGATGACTGTGTGTGTGTGTGTGATAATTCCGCTAATTACTTTCTAAATGTAAATAGATTTTATGACAATATTCAATCTGGCTCATGACAAAATCATAGCACAGAGACAGCAATAGTGAAGACATTAGATAATGCTGAATCAGGAAAAAATCCCAGTCCATCTGCTTCTGTTCTCCGTCAGTTCAGGTTGTATCTAGAAATCATGGGCAATGTTGTGAGGACATTAAGCCACGAAGAGCCCCCCAGGGCTCAATTCCTGGGCCTGTGAAGGAGGAGGAAATACACTCCCAGTATTATGCGAGAGATTTGACTTAGAGCAAACACGAGCAACATAATACAACTTGTCAAACGCTCCGCAGCCTAACTATCAGTTAAATGTATTGCTACCTTATAGTCACTGGTCCCATCGACGTTGTTTATGAGAATGCAAATGCATGCCTTTTCTATTTGAGGCTGCAAGCACTCAACGGTGAAAAATGAATAAGTCGGTTTGTGAAAAATCAAAACGCATCGCTCCTAAACCCACCGCAATTGGATTCTCCTGCTTATCTTCTCGGGGGGCATGTGAAAAGGTTTGTCTCTATATGGCGGGGTGAAACTGTTCTTCAGGGGGCTGTGGTGCACACGGAGCCATTACTAACACTGGCACAGTCAGCTCTGTCGGGGTTGTATAAATCAGAAATCCTGGCCACAGGTGGCTCATAGATCACACAGTCACACCATCGTGTCAGGCGAAAAAACAGCGGATGTGCACTCCACATGCCTCGTCTCCAAAGAGGAAATCAATCACCGGGAGTGTCTGGGCTGCCATGTACCACCTCCACTTAGCCCCAGTGCCCACTGCGCTATGCCACCTACACAACATTAACAGCAATGGGGACAAGCCCTCTTTCTGCCTCCAGTGGACTACCAATCAGCACCCGTGGTTTCTTAGAGAGGCAGTGCGAACCAATCCAGTGAGCTTTTGAGTGATGTCTAAACAATGTTGAACCACGAGCTAAAGAGAACGGACTGGCAGAGGCAGAAAGCAGCTGTATGGCTGGCAGCTATGAAATCTATTTACCGCAGAATAGAGAGAATGAGCCTGATGGGCCAAAATTAAAAGAGCATGTGGTGTGAAGATTTTCCACGCACATTTAGGAAACGCATCGTCAACAAATGAATGTAGACAGTGCGAAACTAAAGGGGGTCTAATCATGTTTTCATCCAATGTGGAGTCTGTCTTACACATCTAGGGACACATTATGTTATCTTATTGAATTAATGGGCGTTGTTCGGTTTCTTGAATCTTGATGGGCATCTCTTCCCCTGTGACTTCATCTTCAAACACTAGACTGAGCGAGCTCTACTCAGCGGAACATGAGCCTTATTTGCACTTCAATCTTGTCGCTATTGGGTTCGTGAAGTGCAAAGAGAAATTAACATGGCTGAGTTGGCACTGGCTTAGTGAATGATGGTGTTAAGATTTTGCAGTCAGGAAAAGGAAGGGACTAAATGAGACCGACTTCAAGTCCAATGAGCTGTCAGACGTCTTAAGGTGGTTTCACAATCAATACATATTGATAGGGGCTTCACAAGCCAGTCCTTGAGCGCCTCCGTACAGTACTTACAGCCGGGACTTCAGTACACTGGATTCAGTTCATCTGTTTTTACTGCTCAACCAATCATTTTTATGTTCAATTATAAACAAATCAAAAAAGAAACAAAATAAACACGATGGAGTATTTCTTCACAGATGTAGTTATGACTAAAATAGTTGGCGGTAAGCCAAAGTTCAGCATCTAAACCACTAGAAACCAAATGAGCACCATTCATGACCGCGTGCCTGGATGGAACAAACATGTTCACCGTTGCAGATCATTTGCAGTGCATGGGATGTCAAACCTTTGCATTTTTTGATCACAGTAGAAATGGATTATTACAATATTATTATTATTATTATTATTATTATTATTACAACTTTATACGACATAACGAGAAGGATGCTACGGCTTCTGCAAATTCCTAAAATCATAAAAATACCACCTTCAATGTATTCAATGATCACCATTTCAGCCCTGTATCTTTGCTTTTGATGTGTTGCCTGTAGTATGTAATATTTTTCCCTTGTATATATATGAGGACAAGGAACAATGTTGGGCTACACCTCTGCAGAATCTATTTCACCAGTACTGGGGAATAAAATCCATATCTTATTAAGCAGTTTCATCTCCATGATAATGATTATATGATAAAATGATTATATAATAGAACTGTAAGGAAAGATAAAGCTGGAGTTCCATAATCAATGTCTTATTTGTGTTACATGGCGGCTCAATTACCACTCTGACCTGGGTGGTGTATTCTCTTTGACCCTTTACGACTTTGCATGTCCTCTGTGTCTCTGGCATTTATGCTCGTATACGCTTGTGTGCGCGTGTCTCACCTGTATGAGGCGTCCCTGCTCCGTCTGCAGCGTGTTGAGGTCTTGCCCCAGGCTGCCCTGGCCCCTGCGTAAGGATTCATAGTCCATTTTCAGTTGCCCCGCATGGGCTGACAGCTTGGCCACCTCCTCAGCCAGACTGACAAGAAGAGCCCGATCCTGGCCTTTCACTGACTTCAGGTCAGAGTCGTGGTCGGTAAGTGAGTGGAGCAGGGACGTCTGCACACCCTCCAGGCGCAAAAAGTTACTGTTGTAGTCGGGACAGTTGGGGTCGATGAAGATGTTGATGCGAGAGCCATCGCCTCTCTCAACGGTGACCAGGGCATTGGCTTCATCCTGATTGGTGGAGATGTGGGGTAGGCCGTCAGACATGGGTGGGGCCTGGTAGTGATTCATAAAAAGGATGGTGCCGGTTACAGTGACAGCCAACAATACGGCCACGAAGAGCAGGATAGTGCAAAGCAGGTAGCTGCAGCTCATCCTCTGTAAGTAGGAAGGAAAGAGGGAAGGAAGGGAGGAAGGAAGGAAGAGAAAAAGGAGGTGTTAGGATCACAGTTGCTAGAAAGTAAAAGTTACGGGGGGAAAAAACTCGCCTTTTTCAAAAATAAATTACTTTCATCCATCACTGGGGATATTTTGAATGCCAGATGCTCAGCAATATAAACATATTCCAATTTGTGAGAATGTAGTTGTGAATGATTTATGTAGAAACATAACAACTGCCAGTTGTCTTGGGAATCAAAACTCTGTAAAACTTCCTGTATGTCATTAGAGTAGCGGTGTTTCGGTAGAGGGAGGATGCTAGCCTGAGACACCTCTGGTCAAAGCACCGATGTTCCATATTTCCATTTTAGAGACAGGAAGGAAAATAAGACAAACCTGAAACGACAGCAGCCAGGAGGAGAAAGTGAAAAAAAGAAGTAAACGAAGACAGCCAATAGAATTGAAATGAATGAGCAGAAAGTAGAATCCTCTTAGAGGACAAAGGCAGACCTCTACCAGTAACATGGTCTCCATTAACTGGACCATAAAGGCCTGTATGATGGCTTTTTTATGATCCATTTTCCCACTCAGGTCCAGAGAACTAGCAAAAGGTAGGAGAGAGCAATATGGCCCACCTATGCATGATTAAAAATTCCTGGCTCCCCCATATCTTCCTCCAAATTAATCAGCAAGTGATCTCTTACAGATTTTTTTTTCTTTTTCTGCACCGGAGGATGTTCTCTGTGAGAATATGTGGGCAGGTGTGTGTGAGTGTGTTTGTTGTCTTTTTGTATGTGGAAGTGTGACTGAGAGCAAGCTCATTAATATGTAAATTGGCTGCACAAGCACAGTGAAGCACATTAATAGACAGCTAATGGTCTGCTTTACGAGAGAGGTTTATGGTTTCTTTAATGTGAAGAAAATCAATCGTGTTGTCCAGGAAATACTCCTATCCACTGTGTTTACCCACAATAAAAAAAGTTGTAACTTCCCCCGGCAACTTGTCCTTGTGTGGGCTGAAATATGGGCTCTGTGGACAACAAGTGTGGATGGCATACACCATGTGGCTCCCAAATATTAGCCCACATAGTGATGGCGCAAAAAAAAGGGTTGCCCTCCTTACTACGATCATGAGCCAAAGTAAAGGCACACAAAAAGGGGTTCATGTGGAGCCTGAGGATGGTTGTTCTCACGTGGGTCCCATTTGTAACCCCCTGGCTTCATTCACAACTCACATGGGCAGACACACATGGGGCTAGGCCTGGCTAGTCCCTGCTGCAATCTAATGTGTCTATGTCTTACAGAAAAAAAATTATTTGATTTAAGCTTTGATTTTGAAAAGCTGACCCCGAAGACAAACAATAGGCAAACGTTTCCTTGGTGAGGGAACACAATACATGCATTTAGTAGATGTAATTTTTGAGAAGAGAAGCTGTTTTACCACCTACGCTAAAGCCAAAGAATAAATGATTCCTTTGTTCTGGAGAGTAATCAGAAAGTGATTGTGAAATTACTTACTTTCAGCATATATTGATCTTTTTTGTTTTTTATTCCTGTAATATATAAGTCTATTTGGTAGAATCTACTAAGTACATTGATGAGAAGAATGCATTATTGTTTTTCTGCAGGGGCCAACTTCTATGACCGCTGTTTTCTGAACACCACTGACGTATCAGCACTGTCACTGCGTACCTCCCCGAGGCTCTATTTGTTCCGAATGGGTTGGAAACTGCGTACACACGCATGCACACATTATTTGCACACAGCCCATTCTGCCTAATACTTGTAACAGACAGGCAAGCACATGCACATAGTGCACATGAAAAATAAAAGGATTACTTTGTCAGAAAATTTCCCACTTCCTCCTGTTTTTTCACCCAAAAACATCATCACAGAAAACGGCTCCAGGGAAGTATTGCCGCACGTAACATTATTCTTTTTCCTCTCCTTGCTCTAACTTAAGATGCAGACCGTGACGGCATGATGAAATCTCTCTTTGCAAGTCAAACAGTGTTTTTTAGTCTTTTTTTTTTTTTTTGCCCCGTGTACTCGAGTGCAGGTGCAGCTGAGTGATTATGACGAGGTCTCGGCTATGTGTGTGGATGTGTACGTGGCAGGGTGTCTGTGCCGTGCTTATTAATGTGCATAATGGCCTCGCGCTGCAGAATGGCTGCAGTGTAACATTAGAACAGTTTCCCTGAGCTCCACTGCCAGCGGGCCAGGACATCAGTGGAAACCATCATTGGCACTGCGCTAAATATTCATTGCTAGCATACTGATTGTTGACTTAACATAGAGAAGATATATGGTGACCACCCCCCCCCCCCCCTCCCTCTATGCGCTGACAGCGACACACACACACACTAAAATATACCTAGAGCAGCCGGGCATGTAATGAAACCTTTCGCAGATGCACTGTAACAGGCACATAATGGTCCTCAGATGTTAACATTTTAAGCCACCAGGTATGAAGCAGTTTCTGGTACAAATTTGGATGAATAACAGCCAGAAATAAAGGTAACAAAACACAGTTCACAGGATGCAAAATGACTTGACACAGCAACGAGCTTTAGACAATTCTACTCTACTTCAGGCTGACATGAGGTCAGAAGGGAACGACTTGTGGAGGTTTCGCGTCTGCCTTTTTTGTGTTTTTCAGATGGTCAATAAAAACTAAAACCTTCAACCTGTTTCATGTCCCAACGGAATTAAAAATCTGTCAACTCAGCATCACGAGTTGCAGCGGGGTATTGTGACACTGAGAATGGTGCGCGTGCAGCCTCTAAACACTGTCATCTTCTTTGTAAATGAGTCTCTCAATCTCGCAGCAGGAGCCCTCTCTGTAATTAGTGGCTGACTTTCAGATCCTCTCGTGTCTCTCCTCGTGCCACAACGTGGGATTTAGGACAACAGGGGAATTCTGATGGTTGGATTGAAAAGGAGAGGCAGAGAATGAGAGAGAATTCTTCTGTGTGAAAACGATGTTGTCCACCCACACAGGAACATTGGCAGACGAAAGGCTTTGTCTGCTCATTAGATAAGCGGGAAACAATCGGGACTCTTGCTCTCTCTCTCACTCGCTTTCTCCCCTTCAAATGCAAACACACACACACACACACACACACACACACACACATATGCAGACTTATACAAAAGATATTGTCACATTGATGCTACCCAACTGGAACATAATAGAAAGGCACAAACATTTTTAAAAGCTGAATTGGCACACATACTATATGCATGGCAAGCCTGAAGCAAAAACTCGTAATTTAGATTTTCCCCGGCCCCACTTTCTATTTCATTCACCTCCAACTTATGAATAACACTTTCACATGGGTATCCAACTCATACTGCAGCTACCACCGACATCCTGCCATGAAATCTTTCCACGATGACTCCGCCGAGTTAAAAGAATCTGCAGGGGCCTAATCCCGTCTAGAACTTGTGTGTTTTTGTACTTGAGCTGGGGTTGAGTCGCTGCCGCATGGTGGCAACGTGTAATGCGTAATGTGCAATAATCCTTTGCACTGCCATCAACCAAAGTAGGGAGAAAGCGGATTGCGAGGAAAAAAATCATCATCAATGACACCTAATCCCATCCGCAGTTTAGCAAATCACTGTTTAAAGTGTGCCCTGGTTTTAATGGAAGGAAGGTGGTGGGATATATATACAGTAGGACCTAGAGGTTGTACAGGAAACAATAAATGGATTTTTGGACAAACACAGCAATGTGAAGATGTCCCCCTGAGAACATTTCTTTCACTATTTCCTGTCATGTTTTAGACCATACGATTAATTGAGAAATGAATCATCAGATTAATTGATAGTGAAAATAATTGTCAGTTGCAGACCTATTCCAATTTAACCAAGAGTGGGTAACAAATAGTGAATAAATTGATTTAGTCGGTCAGAATAAAAATGATAATACAACATCATTTTCTTACATTCACTAATTATGTCCTTCTGATATAACCGAGGACACAAAAGCACATGTTGGTGTGTGTGTGTGTGCATGCCGATCTGCCTGTTGGTGTACACAGTACGCTGTGGATGACAGGGCCTTACCTTGGCAGGAGTCTCCCTGGCAGTTTCTGAGTCTGACCAGCGATGTTTGAGCTGGGAGGAGCTGGGCACACACTCACAGAATGTCTGCATGGGACAAACAGACAGGGCCACCAGTGTTGGCGTTTGTTCAAGTCACATGTGCAATCAAGCATGCAAGCACATGCGCACAAACACACACACACGTGCACAAATACGCACAGACAACGGTTTTGGATCGGTATTTAAATAACAGAGAAATCTAAATAGTGGGCGCAGCACATTCTCTAAGGCCTCAAATCGAATATAAAATCATTGTTTAGTGATCAATGCTGCTGGCGCTGATAAACTACAACCACCTACACACATAACTGCGCACTGACATAGACGGATCTGAACAGGCATCTGTACATCTCAAAGGCATCACTGAATTCAATAGATTATGACAGGCTCGATGCGTCTTCCAAAAGATGGCATTGCAAGATCCTCAGCACACAGAGTCTCCTCCTACTCCAAACCCAGAAGCAAAGCAGTAAAAAGGACAATTCCATCGAATGTGAGTGGGTTCAGCATGTGCAAAGAAGCAGGCATAAGCAGTTGAATGTGGGTGTTTGTAGATCTGAACATAACCTGCTTCATTCAGCATGTGTGCGTCTTGTGCTCGTATGTGCGTCTGGGAGTACTTCTAGCTGCTGCACAGATAGAAGCAGAGTAATTATGAAAGTGGGGGCTTTCTAACTGCTCCAGGAGAGCACGTTGTTCCATGACCGTAAACCCCCGCTGCTCCCACTGTGGAATTGCTTAATTAGCCCGGGATGACGAAGTTGACGCACACACACACACACACGATCGGTGGAACGCCTGCACTCAAAAATGACTACCTAAAAACGGATGCAGGAAACATTAGCAATTAATGTATCAGAACGTGTTATATATGTGAGCACGGTGTTATAAGCCTGTGTGTGAGAATGTACACGTGACCGAGACTAAATATGCTCTTCACGCTTGTTATGACACTGTGTGTTTTAATACCATCAACAGGAGTGTTACAAAATTATTTTTAAGCTGCATTAATCGATTTTCAACCACTAGGGGGAACGAGCTCAATTTGGCGAAGACTAACATTGGTTTGGTTAAATGTAAGTTCATTATTTAATCTCCTTTCATCGCTGTTTCTGTTTCTAATAACGCTTGAGGAAAATATTTGGATTTGTAGCTGCTCAGCATTCTTCACCAATTAGCCACTTCTGTCTGTTGGGGATCCAACTTTTTCAGCCACGATACCGATAGCTGGGCTTTGGGTATCGGCCGATACCGAGTACCGATCCGCTACTTTACTTGAAAAGCTGCCATTTTACACACATAGGGCCATGACGAATAAACAACATGAACATTTGAAATACTCGCCGGTGAATATTTCGCACCAAAACTATATAATAATATAATAATAATAATATTCACGCTCTGTGTGATGGTATACACGACAAAAAGAACAGCTAAAAATGCGAATCAGTGAGAGTGCATTGCTGTGTATGCAGCTCACACAGACATTGTTATGATGGCTGACCAATAGTTCACCCCTTTGCTCGAAGCATTCTCTTCCAATGTGTACGACAGCAAGACGGGGGGGGGAAGAAGAAGGCAGCAATAGAGAAAGTGATGGAGGGATATTTGGGAAAGGTGTGCTGAATTCTAATGAGCAGCCTTAGGGTGAGCGATAAAAATCTGTCTGTTCCGTCTAAAACATCGCAGCTGTCTGTGCTTGCAGTACACAGACGAGCTACAGAGCTACCATTACTAAATAAACACAGACCCCACAGTGAACAAACTAACAAGTCAGCGACAGAGCGAAGACAATTTCAATGGATTTATGTGTTAAAAAAAACAACAAATAAAAATGTGCGTTTTATGCTGTTGTTGTGTGCACCAATACATTATAATAATATGGACACAAAGGTATACTCCCACTTCGCTGCAGGAGATAGAACAACATGCGTACACGTATTAACACATTCACACAGCACAGACGTTGTGTGTTGCAGCTGCAACCAGATCCCTGACAGAGTCCTCCCATTACACTGAGCAGCACGTATCTGAGCTTTAGTTTGTTCATCCCCCTGCCTGCTAATGCTCACATTGGGGTTCTTTGCAGCCTGTGCACCAAAAAAAAAAACATGCACACACACAGTGACACGGCAATATCTGTGGGGCTTCTTGTTGGCAGTGGTCCCGGTGTGGGCATGACTGCTTGGCAGTGTTTGTCTAGTCCTAATCTGACTCCACAAGCTCCACCAGCAGAGAGGATTTGCACTTAATAGAATATTTGGGCTTTTATTTTATTGGTTGGACCTTACACGCAGAATCCTATCTGATGGGCCAAGTCTTAGAAGACAGAAGGCTCAGACTTAACCCGGGTGTGACTGAACGTGTACGTGCGCTCTTTTAGAATGAGGGGGCCTACGTGTTCACATGAGAGTATGCGAGGCCGTACATCTTCGAGGCAAGAATCCTAGCAACCACCGAAGAATGTTTGGATTGTTTGAACTCGTTCTTAGAATACACCGGCACACTTTGCTGAATACCTTAATGTGTGTGTGTGTGTGTGTGTGTGACAGGGACTTTAGCAAGGTGTGTTTAAACCTTGCTGCTCACTAAGCTGCTGGAGTGGAAGAGGATTTGCATATATTCACTTGTGGGCTTACTAATCATTTAACGGGACTTGCAGACTGCTAAATGAAGGGACTGAGACTGACAGAATGATGGGGGGGGAGTAAAAAGGGGGAGCAGAATAACAAACACATGGTGTGCACAGTTCATCAGTTCATCATATAAGAGATTATCTTGCTAAGTATGTATTGTCTGTAGATATATGTTTGCTATAGCCACCATAAAGGAATGAATGGGTGAGTGAATAGCACTGCGACATCCTGACAGAATAAATGCTGAGGATTCCCTGTCTGCCATTAGAACTTAAGAAGCCATCTTTAAACACAACGAGGCCTTATCTTACTCTCAACATTGACTACTCAACACAGAGATGTAAAAAGAACTCCAACCCATCTCTCTGAAATGAATTCATATAGTACATCACAATGAGTCTAAGTTCTTGGATGACTCCAACAGAGGACTACATAACGAATAAAGAAGTGGCTTTTATGTGTTAATGTAGATGTTCATTGAATTAGATTTATTTTTTTGAGGATTCTCTCTATGGTACATTATTCAAGAACTAATGAACTACTATATTATGACCTAATGAATCCTAAACTAATGACAGTCAGTGGCTACTTGAAAGCTGAGTCAGATTATGTTCTATTTCACTTGAGGGGACACGAGGAAAGTCACTAATATGAAATGCATGTAATCAGGAAGTAATAATTAGTTATCGGTTATGTGCTATTAAGCAGCTGAAACTGGCGTTTAGAGACTACATCCAGAAACTCATTACATACTGCATCATTGGCATACTGTTTAAGTAACGTGTCATTATCATTATCAATAATCCTCAACTCCGTTATTCAAGAGCTACTTATTTGCTACTTATTGATCAGCAGTTAGCCCCTGATGTGTTTCTCATTTGATAATTATCAGATTTTCTGTACTTCATTAGAACGTTTCTGTGAAACCATTCAGCCATGAGAAAAATATAAAATGTTATTTTTGTCCAGCACACACCGACATCTAACTCTAAAACAAGCTGAGTCGGTGTGTCTGTGATCTTTGCAAATCTCGAGAACCGTTCATCCGATCTGCTTCACACTTGGCAGTTATATTGCCAATCAATACATGCTGCTCCGACATTGCAACTCAAATTGTGTACGTTTTTGCCCAAAGTAACTTATTAACGCATGCTCTACTTTATAACTGTGATGGTTATGGTAAAGCAAGTGACTAATATATACATCCGCAAAGTGTACTTCACAGATGATTCTAACTGTGAATATCCGGACTTGGGCGTGTTTTTTTTTTTCCTTGAACCGTACTGTATTTCAGGACCCAAGGAGGCCCAGTGTCGACTGTGAAGTTCTTTGTACGGGCGATTGTCGCGAAAGCTGCAAGCAGCAATACCACAGGCCAAGCAGCATTCAGCCCATTCTGAACAGGCGTGTACATGTACTGTACTTTATCAACTCACGCACACACACGGTCTTCCTAAAGAGGAAGGAGGATAACACATTTTGGAGACCTTCATGGCATCCGATCCAATCTTGAAAAGAAAAAAAATGCTGAAAGAATAGCGTTTTTTTTCCCCCAAGTAATATATTCTTAATACCAAACTACGTTGCATAAGAGCGGTTATGTGGTTAGGTGTTGAGGTGGAGAACGGAGGATGATTGCTTTTTGCACTGGTCACAATTTGTATTTCTGTTATTTACCCATGTTCACAATATTTTCCAAATCTTTACCATAAAAAAAGCAAAAGTTGCAGCAGATGTTTTTTTCATTAAAACAGTCAGACATTCAGCACCACACCGTTTAGACAAAATATGTTCATTACCTCCCCCACCACCTTCCTAAAACAAAATGGAATCGAGCGGCAAACAGAGGATTGTCGCATGGACTGCTGAATGTGATGAGGGAGGTGTTTACCTTGCCACAGCCATATTCTATTCTGCAGACGACAGAGATTTGGGTCTGGATATTTTAGAGGACACTGCCGTAGTGGATGTGATGGCCGGCATAGCGGCTTCTACAGACTTTAAAAGGGACCCTGTACAACTGATGGCTGATGACAGTGCTGGACACCTAAATAATGGCTTTCTATGGTACCAGGAGGGACACTGCTGTGATTTGGTGTCAATACTAAGTACCTTATATGAGGCAATATGATACATCAGACATTATAATGGCAGACAAATCATTGGTTTATTTTTCATGTCCTCTGTCCAAATTATATCCATACTTTCTTTTCAGTTGATTTCTGGCTAACTAGAGTGACTAACTAGGAAAGAGCTCTCCGTGCTTTCATGAGGCTGTTTGTTTGTTTCTACATTCAGCGGATTTCTTCTTCTTTGCTTGTTGGCTGCGTCTGCTCGGAGATAAGCGTCTCAGAGGTGTAAACAAAATATTCTTTCAAGACACGTTATCGGGACTGGGCAAAAGAAAACAAACAAATCTAAACAAGCCGCAGTTGGAATAGAGAGTCAATTAAGACACCTGAATTGGAGAGACATTTCTCCAAGTTCTCCCACACAACTTCCCTTCTCCGTTCTCTACACGGGCTCCGTGTAAGAGCTCGCGTCCAGTTTAAGACTCTGGTGCTAGCCTACAGGGCAGTGAAAGGAACAGCTCCTTCCTATCTCCAGGCCATGGTCAAGCCCTACACCCCCGCCCGACCACTTCGCTCTGCTGCTTCGGGGCGACTGGTTGCCCCGTGGCTCAGAGGTCCCTGCGGCCGATCGACCCGGTCACGGCTGTTTTCTGTCCTGGCCCCACAGTGGTGGAATGAACTCCCCACTGACGTCAGGACAGCAGAGTCGCTGCCCATCTTTCATCAGGCTGAAAACTCACCTCTTCAAGAAGTACTACCCTGAGCCTTCCACTCAGCACTTATTGTGTTCGTATTAGTTTGTTTCTGCACTGTACTTTTGCTCTGGTTTATGCTCTTAGATGCTTGTGTAAACAAGGAGAGATGCACTTATGACTTCTGGTGACTAGTAGTTCTCTAGAATACCTATGTTGAATACACTTATTGTAAGTCGCTTTGGATAAAAGCGTCTGCTAAATGACTGTAATGTAATGTAATATATAGAGAGTGCTGCAAGGATAACGTATTTTTGAAAGCTAAGTTCAGAAATTAGCATCGCATTGGTTAGCTCGAAAAAAAGGCAATGGGATTTTTTTTTCCCATTGGATGTGGGAGTATTGCAGGAAGTGAGCTTTGTGGCAAACACGAGTTTATGATACTTATACGTTTAGTTAAGCAAGATAATCTTGATGATGCTGGGATGAGTCATAAAGCCCACATTCCAATTCTTCTATAAGTCAATGGCTAACCCATTGACTTATAGAAGAATTGGAATGTGGGCTTTATGACTCATCCCAGCATCATCCCAGCAGCACTCTATACAGGAAGTGCCTCTGTATTTCTACTATGAAGCTCCATTGGCTGAAATAGCGAAAGAAAAAATCCCATGGATCACGTTTTTATTTTGTCTACATTTGAATCTTCTGTGTGTAGACGTGTGCTTGAGTACAACATGTATGTTGAAATTCTGAAAAGACAATCAGCTAAAACGGACGCATGCAAACACAGAGGAATGCTCTTCACCTTCGAAATAAGACAGCATGCCGAGAAAGAAGAGGGAGGAGAGGCCCGCGGGAGACCAGGGCAAGATGACTTCAATCCTAAGAGACAAATCACCCGCTCTACCCTCCACTGCTCGTCCTTGGCGCTCGCACTGCAATCGGCCCCACACGGGGAGTGAGTCTGTCACCCACTGTCCCTGAGGCGGACGCACACACTGGAATGCAAAAACATATCACTGCAGCCGCTATTATAAAGCACACAATCACCGGGAGGTCAGAATGGCTGCTTGGTGAGCCTGAAGTGAAACGGCGAGATTGAACGAGGGCTTTCAATTCCGTATGGGCGTTAATGGCTTAAATTGTTACCTCTCTTCTCTCACGCACAGAGGATCCGAAAACTGCTCTTGCTTATGCTCCCTTATCCGCTTATTCATTTACTAAGAACCTAAACACATGTTTGGACAGGACTCCAAACATGTAGGAGCTCAACCAGTACAACTTTATTTTCATTATCTTTCATTGCCTTTTCCCCAGCTACTGCTCCCGCCATCCACAGTAATCCGAAAACAGAGGATCTCTCTTTTAATTTCCTGTCCTGATTTTTTGTGGAGTTTTTTTCTTCCGTCTTCACAGAGAGCTTCGGCTTGAAGTGCTCTTTCAGTGGGCTTGTATGGCTCATTGAGACAGTGAATGGGAGATCGGGCTATACTAGTACAGCTGACTTCTGTTGACTCGATGCAGGCTAAGTAAGGAGGACGACTGCAGAAAACACCATGTGACCACCACGTACACAAATGTGTTCTGATGGGGGTGAATGAATGCGAAAGCAGCATTTCTGTGACAGTAAAAAACATTGTTATTGCACTGCGAGGGTCCTTAGCAGCAGAATGGCCACCTTGCTAATACTGCTCCAACACACGGACAGAGAGGAATCTTCATTAAAAGCAACACACTTATTCCTACGGAAGAAAGCGAGGAGGCAATTATGCCGCTATTCGCTTTACCTTTCTCAGGAATAATCAAAATGATTCCCATCAAGGATGCCTCGCATTTTAACTTCACAGGCTTGCATCACTTTCTACCTCCTTTCCAGTCCACACTTCAATTTCTCTTTTTTGAAATTGCCGTCCACTTAGAGTCTTGATTGCAGTTGCGAGCAAAGTTAAGTGCACCGGCACAACCACGCATGCACAAGATCCACACATAACTAGACACGCTAACACATTCACACACCTTTATGAGCTGCACACACACACACACACACACACACACACGCACGCACACACCATTAAAAGACAAGATGGATCTCCGCCCCACAGCCTTGCTATTTTAATAGAGGTAGTGATAAGAAGGAAGTCACTTCTTCAAACAGGCAGGTATCAAGAGCCTCCTCTCCTTAATGTATATATTTGCATACATCGCTATGTGCCAACCGTATGGGCGCTCATAAATAATACATGCATGTTATGGATACTGGTGTCTACATTTCATGGTTCAGTTACTTTGCAGAATGACTTATGGTTGTGGCTGAAGTAGCACAGAAGGCTGACCTTACACCGCGCGTGTGCCGTTTTCTCTCTGCGTCTCTGTGTCGATCTATCTCTTGGTGTGTGTCTATGACTGTGTTTGTCGGTAGTTGATATCCTAAAACTTGAGGGTTTGACCTTGGCAATGAGATCAGATATCGATGCTGATGGTGCGATCCAAACGCGGTGTTTGCTCCTTTACTCACACGGGTCGGAGATATGCGTGTGTGCCCTTGGTACTTTATTTATGAAAAAAAAAAGTATTGGTGTGTGTGTGTGTGTGTGTGTGTATGTGTGCATGTGTGTGGCACTCCGTGACTAAAGGAGATGTTAGTTGAGTGCCATCGGGTGGTAAGTGCTGCGTGTTCATTCTCTCCCTGAGGGTAGGTCGCGCCGCAGTGGATGTTGGTCTTCGTAGGTCATGGGTTTCTATGTGAAATCAACTTTCCCATAATGCACCCAAGTTACGGGATCACAAACAGACGAACAGAGCAGTTCTCTTGACATGTCAAGTGCAATAGCTCGCCTCTCTGGGCTTTCTATACTGAGGAAGATGGAGCATGAAATAGAAAATGAAGATGAATAAATAAAAACACAGACAGTGTACTCGCTCCTGATCCAGCAGGTTAAGAATGCTCTTACATGGTCCTGTTCATGAAGGTTAATGGGAAGCCATTTTTTTCCTTTAGGTCCTAAACCTGACTTTCTATCCTTAAAAGTCAATGTGAAAGCATTGTATCTGGCTAGGATCTAGCCAGCAGTTACAAAGGTACCTAGCATGCCAACAGTGTGATGCTACAACTTGTATAGTGGCACTACTCGTAAATACAAAAGCAATTTTCTCAACAGGGCCTTCACTATAATGGAAGCATTCTACATTTCTCTGCAAAATAACCCGCCATTCAATGAGTGCAGTGCGTACAGCAGAATGGGGGTATGTGTGCGTTGTGAAGGGGCCTCTTGATGCAGAGTGTGGGGGTTTGATCACTGCCTTTTCAAGAGGTAGTATCACCAACAGGGATATGTTCATGCAATTGTGTAACTTGTTGAAAAGTGGATAGTTTCAGTCTCGGTGTGAGTAACTGTTTATTTTGGAAATTATTAATATAGAAGACATTTCATGTTTTGATGCTTTGGCAGCGTTGTTTTTCTGAAACGTGCCAATAAAGCCACATTGAATGGAGTTGAACTCTCACTGACCATTATACATGGTATAGTCGTGCCCTAGTAATTGGCAGAAACAAATAAAATAAAATTCCATCAGAAAGGCAATTATAAGCCTAAGAGTCTGATGTACCAGGCGGATACATGTGTAGAATGTATTTCCTATTCTATTCTTTTCACAAAATCGAACAAGCTGATACTGAACTGGTAATAATACATATAATCAATATTTTAAAAAAGTAAACAAAGCTTTTCACAAATTAAGTGAAGGTACCATTAAAATTGTGTCCTGTGGTTCGTTTGACAATTTTTTAAACTCTTTTTTCTTTGCAGTAGTTTGGTTGCATTATCCAGAAATTAAGGAGCCATTTAACACTTCGTACAGCACAATGTGAACCGTGCATGCAGCGTCACACTTTACTTTAACACTACTGTCGAATGAAGAAAAGAACTGTGACAGCTTTGGTGAAATACAAGAGGCATGAAGGAGAGAGATGTAAAACAGAGGTACACTTTATTCTGAAAAGCTAAGATCTTAAGTCAACAGTCTCGGGAGCTGGCAATTATGAGAAGCAGTGGCTTGCTCTCTGGCTGTTTGTAAAAGGAACTGCCACAACTGTCTTTTTTTTTTGTTTTTCATGAATGCAGTAAGGCAACGTCAAAGAAACTGTAATCCAAATGAACACTGAAGAAGGCAACAACTAAATCAAAGTGGAGTGACTGCAAAAATAGACCAGTTGAGTGTGGTTAGCCGGTGCTAAACATCAGACACACTCTGGAAGTAACAGACAAACTACTCACTTCACCCAACTGGAACTATAACTCGCATCACGTTTAATGTCTGGTTTTCATAACAGCTTGCCACAATATGCAGGTTCATAAGTGAGGGGGTAAACATAAGCATGTGTCCGCTCATGTTTCTGTGTTAGAACAACAGCATCCGGCGAGCAGCTCAGCAAAGCTCCCAGAGATTACACAATAATAGATTCAAGCTGGTGACAGTTTTGATTTGTGTGGACTCGCACAGTTGCAAATGGGAAATCAATGTGCTATCAAACTTTTTCAGAGCGACAAACTGCATTCGTTTCATTCGGACTAATCGGCACATTTCCCCAAAAAACGCATGCAAATCCGGATCACGAAGCCAATCCCGCACGAGTCGCAAAGCAACAGTAAAGCGATGGTGGCAAACATGTTTATATGGTAGGCCCGTTCTGTGGAATGTGGAAACTTTAAAACGAAATACACGCAGGAACTTAATTAATGCAGTCCTCTCTGGAGTTACGAGATTAAACCACTTCATTAGTGTCTGGAGAGACAACAGACATGAGATGAGAAAGGCAGAGCTTGGGGAGAGAGGAATGGGGAGGGAGAGAAAGAGTAAGAGCCTGCTTTGTTAGTGTTCGAAAGAGAGACACTTTCAAGGCAATAATTATGACGCCGAAAGAATGTAATTATTTTTCCCAGAATGCCAGAGGGCTCCGAGTGTCTCCTAATAGTGATGGGTGACAATCTAATAGACCGTAGATGTAAGTAGTGCATGGGTCTTAATTGGTGTTTAAACGTAGCTTGTCTGAACACATCCCGGCTCTCTCCTAAATGTGCCTCCACCCTGTGATCCTGCCTGGCATGATGTGACAAATTTGATCAGAGGAAAGCGACGTCACCTTGCAGCGCACACAGTCCGACAGCTTGCAGCAATAGGCCTGAGGTATCGCGAGTCTTTTAAAACGGTCACGTTTCGCACTTCCGCGGGGATCCTCAAACCGTTTCATACCAAATCCACAATTAAGAGGGAGAGACCTAATCTGAATAGAGATCGCCACGGGTGACTTGAGGATTTGTTTGTTGTTGCAGATTGCGGCGTGTGCCTAACACCATGAGAATGAGTGCAAAGTGGGAAAACAGTAGCTGGCAAGAATCGCAGCCGTTTTACTCGACATTATTCGAGTGAATGACGTTTTTCCAAATCTATCAAGAGTGATTTTGAAAGACGGTTTTTGCATTTCTCCTTTACAAGATGGTAAAGAGAGGTATCTCACGCCAAATGACTTTTCTCACATGGGCAAAAGTGAGAGAATAAATGATCCACTATAATGGATAAACCTCTTTGCACCTTGTTGCTGCTTTTCCCAGGGTACTAGTGTGAACACGGCTTTATGGGGAATGAAACATTCTCTGCATAACTCCTGAGGGAGAGCTGCAGTGATGAGTTCAAACGGCTGGACTCCTAATGGAAGGCTTGGTCGTGAGAACAAAACACAAAAGGTTTTTAAAAAAAAAAAAAATTTTGCCGAGCCTCCGTCAGCTCTCATTTGCGCACTCTCCTCACACAGTCAATTCCCTTTTTCTCGCCACTCAGCCGAAACGTCGATTCAAGAAGCTTAGCATTCTGATTGAAATCATAAATCCATTTCCAGATTTTCATTTTGTAAGATCTGTTATAGAAGAAAGGGCGCTATTGAAAGCTCAAAACGCACAGCATGCAGTGACATTTAGAGGAAGTCACTTTAACACAGTGATGTAGCTGGTAGCATCAGATCTATTGAGAACTTCTTGAAAGCGGAGAGCAGGTTGTGTCACCGTCGCTCGTGTGACAGATGCGAGAAGCGTGTGTAACTTTTTTCTTCTAATAAACCGTGTAATCGGGTTACGTTCGCCGCCCGCCCCACTACTCTGGATCAGGGTCGCGGATCAGCGTTTGACCCGTGACCCAGATCACAGCCAACTTCTAATTGTGACAAGGCACATATGGCAGATAATTATTCTGAATAATCTGTTGCCATGGCTATGGCTGACCCTGATGGCCAGTGATGCGCCCTCTTCATGTCCAGCTCTGTGGGTGGAGGCGGTTTTTCCCTCTTAAAGTGCTGGGGATTAGAGATGTACATTATCACTTTAATCTCCTCTTTAACCCCTTCAAAGAGGCTCTCACTGCGGCGGCCGCGGCCCCTCCGCTGAGCTGCACATGGCCACAGAGAGAGACGTATGTTTCACTGCTTGTGTATTTCACCAAAGCCTAATATAAATAAGATTTCATTCTCTCTGTGGCGCGGTCCTATCTCAGTAATCCACTTCAATCCTCATCTCCATCAGCTTCAGTGTTTCTTAGTGTATGCCAATGATATAAATAAACCAAGCTACTATTGAGCTCTTATTTACTCCGACTCCCCCTCCATCTTCTCCAGAATGGATAAACAAGCCTTTCACTCTTGAGATATATAAAATAGAAAACAAAATTTACTGTTGAGGCATCCCTCCTGATATCCCCTCTGAGCTGCATGAGCATGAAATGCAAAATTGCTCTGAGTCATAATTGAGTGGCAACGGCAAGATAATTTGTTTTGAGTTTAAAAAATGCTAAGATTAAAAGTGACTCAAATAAATAACAACAGCCAAAAAGCCATTACAAAATGCATTAGGTACAAATGAACACTTTAATATGGTAATCATTTTGTTCAGAAAACAGCAGACATTTTTTTAAAAGATGCCACATTCCAATAGTGCAACCCATGAATAGCAGCCAGATAAATGGATGATGACACAAAGGTGACTCACACACTTTATAAAACAAATAATGTTTGCAGAAGTATGAGCAAAGTGGTATAATGCGCTTCAACTGCCTCACAACAAATACCGCGCCTGGCCAGTGCTTTCAGAGTAGGGCAATCAGGCGGCAACTGCGCCCCTCCTCGTTTTCTTTGGCGAGGGAGAGTGTTGGCCAAAAATAGCGGTCATGTCTAGATTGCTAACCCTAGATTTGCTATCTGCCCGACAACCAATCCTAACTTTAACCGTTCAAGGTCAATACCTGCATAGTCAATAGTCTGCAGTTGTTTTGTGCTGTAGTCGGTATCTGGCGACGGAATAGCACGTCTGTCCAGAGCTCTTAGAGTTGGGCAATATTGTATGACGTAAAACGTTAGTCCTATAATATAGTCGGTTGCCTTAAACCTGTGTGCTCTACTATACTTTGGACCAAATCTCTAGTAGCGATATCGACACACAAGATGAGAAAGCTACAAGATATATGGAGAAAGTTGTCTTTCTGCTTGTCAGGTGAGTGTACTGATAGCGTCTAATGGGAATCCAAGCCACCGCCATCTCTGTGACCCCTGACCCCACCCGCTACAGGGCTGACAGCAGCTGTCACGCTCCACATACTGGAAAATCACAGCACACAGCAAACACATCGCAGCCATCTCAACTAAAAAAAAAAAAAACACATCATCATCGTTTTCTCTGGCCGATGACAAACAGTGCGATGACCCTGAGGTGAACAATGTCAGCCTATCAAAACAAAGGTCAGCAGATCCCTCCTCTTTCCTCACTCCTCCCTCTCACCTCTGGTCCCAAACCTGCCATCGTCCCCTCATCCTTCTCCCCTACATCCACTCCCATTGACCAGCCTGCCCCAAAGTGCTAAAGAGTTTCTCTCTTCATCTTCAACACATTTGCAATAAATCAATGGGAGCTGAGGGGCTGTAGAAATACTGAGAGTCTGATTGATTTCTTATGTTAGCACATTACAGAAGCCTGTGAGGAGCCTGCCAGATTCCATTGCCCAAGTGAGAGAGGCTAAGAGGGAGAGAGAGAGAGAGAGAGCGAGAGAGAGGGATCATAACTTTAACATGCAGACACTGTATGAACCAAATAAAAGCCGAGGAACAGTTTTCAAGATTTGTAGGCAATTATACTGTTTCTGTGTCGTCACAAATCCAATGTTTTACAAAAAAAAAGCCCATCTGAGACCGCTCAGTTTTAGTTTTTAACTTGTCTCTCCAAGTTTCTCGAAGCTCGACTTCTCACAAAAATCTACGGACATCACATTTTCTAAATAAGTTCTCACACTCTCTGTAGTCCATCCCCATCTCTTGCAGACTTTATCTATTAGTCATTGCATCTGTAAGGGAGATTTGACTAAAGGTGGCAGACAAATGGCTGAGGCTGTTCTCTGCTGACAGGCTCCACAGTAGAAGGGCTTTTCACAATACCAGACTGACTTGCAAGTACAAGTATTGGATTATCTGCCCAACGTAGCGAGAACATTTCCATTCGAGATTTGTGATGGAAAGTGAAGATGAAAGCGAGGTAGTTTATCGCAGAAAGAAAAAGGGTTATATGCTATATTCTAACTGTTGCTCCCAGTGTGCATCCACAAGATTTTACATAAATTCTCATCAACCGAAAAAATATTCCAAAAACACAAGGAGGCACAGATGGAGGAAAAATAATGACTCTGGTTGTGTAACAGCATGAGTGAATACTGAATGGGAGCTCCTATTGACATGCCATACCACGATTTAATAATCTTCCCATGATTGAGGTGAAACTTCATATACGATGACAGATGAGCCAAGATTGAATGAAACTTCTACATTTCTAGACATCTTCAAATCTAATCTGATACCTCAATGTTTTGCAGACATTTGTCCCAACCAAGTATATATATATATATATATATATATATATATATATATATGATGAACAGGAAATACTGGAACTAGTCGGGCTATTCATTCCTTTTGATGAATGATACAGACACTACACTTGATCTTCTCGCCTTTGTTTTCACCCCCCCCCCCCCCCCCCCCCTCGGACCGAATGCTTGGAATTGTCGACGACGAGATACCATTATTGGCCAATTTTTCTAAAGTTCAAAGAGACTTGAGCTTCCGTTTTGGACCAGTTGTAATTGATTGGACGCCACTGTATTGCACAGATCCAATTGCAGCGCTTGACTCTACCACGGACAGTAAGCCAAGTGACTGAACACTGCAGTGCTTGGCCGATGCGTTGGCCAAGTCCTCGAGTGGAATAACACAAACGACTGCAGCGTAATACAACAAGAGAACTAAGGCTTTAACAAATGCTATAGAGTTTAATAAGCAACCCCCCTGACACGATCTCAACAAAACATTAACATTAAAAGCCTGACAACTGTTGACACTGTCTAGGGTATTAGATCGAATGGTAATGCATAAGTGGTCATTATGACTACCGCCTGTGTTGTGTAATGATACTCTATCATTCTCATTGTAAACAATGTTATATCTACTAAACAGCAGCATGTTGGCATTGTCATTGTGAGCATGTCAGCATGCTAGCGTTAGCATTTAGCCTACTGGTATGCGCCTCACAGAGCCGCTAGAGTAGCTGCAGACTCTAACATAAGACTTATCATTGTTCATCATGTCGTCACATATGATATACAGTATGTATTATGGAGATTGAAGAAAGAACTAGGTTCATCTGCAGTAAAGAGGTAATATATAGCCTATCTACTTAGTTCAACTGTATTTTCCCCACATGACACATGACACGCTTTTAATACAGTAGGCTACATACTGTACCGTTTTACTGTGGTTGGCTTTTTCCTGTCGTGTACTACATTAAATGAAGAGTACGTCCGTGCATGTGTCTCAGGTGTCACGTGTCTGCTCGCACAGGACCGTCTGCATGCGGGAGTGTTCGTCTCTCAGAGGAATGTGTCCCCTTCTCTATGCTGCCAAGTTCCACAACATCAGCAGGAACTGCTGGTCTGCAGTACTCCACATTTCCATATCCAATCTCATTCACACTTAGGTATTGCCGAGAGGTGCAGAATTGCACCAGAGGAATCAAGGCGAACCAAATGTTGTAAATATGAGCTTGTCTACTGCCGCCACGGCAGGGGGTCGGCAACTGCCCGGAAATGAGATGCAAGTTGAAAAGTGCAGAAAACTTAATGTTTTCCTCTCCTGCTAATGAAAGACAAAAGGCAGATGGTGTGCGACAGAGCCACTTCCAAATGTTTGTGAGTCTGATTCTATTTTAAATGGCCAAAAAGAATAAAATGTTTTGGTTTCTTTCAATGACATACTAAGCTATGTGAGCAAGAAAGGGCATTAATTTTTCAATATCAAACCATCTCCTGGATTTTTTTGATTGATTTAACATTTGAATAATTGAAATGGAGGGTTTTGGGGGTAAAAACGAGCCATGGGAGTGAGTCCTACAATTTCTCATTTATTTAAATGTGCCACTTTCCCCTAGCACATCTGAATAATGGCACACAGTCTGCCAGATTGAATTTTTTATGATGAATAAATAATGGATGTTGGTGGGTGAGTCAGTTAATATTTTAGCCATGAGTTTGTCATAACTGTTTAATAGGATAGCTGCAATAAATACATCTCTGTGACTCTTTGTGCCTCCCTCTCTATCTGTCTAGTTCTGTATATTTTTTTTAGGCATCATTACATTTTTTATCTCTCCTAAAACGATCTTTACTTCAAATGCTTCTCGTATCAGGCTCCTAACCCCTTTCATGAAGTTCTCCTCTCACTCTGTTTATCACAAATTTAAAATAAAATCATATTTATGTTTCAGTTAGTTGAACAAACTGTATCTTTCAGTGGGAACTGTTTTGCTGGAAACGGATGAGTGGAGATATGTTGACCACAAATGTCTTTTGGTGTGAAGGGCTGGGCAATGTGGGCAACATTTCATAATAATGATATATATTATGAAATAATAAGCCTTTTTTTTGTAAATTAAATACTTGACAAATTCCAAGTACCAGTAAGAATTTTCTCTGCTTAAGTTAATAAATATAGGCTTCTCCTATATCATTTTTAAACAAAGGGGACAGCAAATGTGACATCAAGCCTCATCATTTATACGTGCACATCTCGGTCTGAATGAACTGCAAGCAAAGCCTGACCTCACTGATTAATACTTGGTTATGATTTAATTTTGTTTGAAGAGCTCATCAACACATTTTATATTTGGCTTGTTAAAAGCAAAGCACTGCCCCTGAAGATAAAAATATACATCTGTGATAGCGATGCAGTCGTTGAGGTTTTTCTGCCATTGGGTAACGAGGCAATCGTTCTTTCTTTTTTTGCATCCAAACAGCAAAGAAACGACTTAATAGGAGCAACAAGGATTTCTCAGCCTTCATCCTTCTAGTCAATTAACGCGTGCGACACTTGGTGGTGCCTGGCCCATAATGATGCCATTATGTTGCAACGTTAACTTAAGCAAGTCATTAGCAGGTAAATATATGACATCAGTTTGCTAAGGAAATGACTCTATTTGGCTCAGAGGAGAACCAATAATGGGATTTTGGAGAGGCTACCAAGTATGAGAGGCTAAGAGAGCAACCCAGCTCAGATTAAGGGCACATCGGCATCTTAACGCCGTGATAAAAAGGTCTCCTGAATGCCGGCAGTGAGACAGGTGTCACACTATGGCATCACTATCTTAACAATCAGCTCTGCCAAGCCGCCAGGCATTCCAGCAGTTTCCAGAGTTAAAACTGCACCCCCGTCCTCGTCCCTCTCTCCTGTAATATTCTTCTGCTCCAGATGCGGTGGCCGGAGTAGATTGATTGCTTGATTAAACTTCTCCATTCATCATAAATTATTCACTGGATTTTCAGAGTCTAATTAATTCCCTTATTATTTACTGGTCCATCGGCATTCCTCGTCAGAGACGTTACCCATTCACATGACGGGAACTGTGCTCGAGTGCGTGCGTTGTCTTGCTGTGCGTGTGCGCTCTCACGCATGGCCGCTGATTAATGACGAGCCGAGGGAACGGAAAGACAAAAAGGCCGTTATGTTGTGGGAAGTGTGATCCCTTCAAAGATGGCCTCTAATCTCAAATCTCTATTTGATCAAGACGCTAGCGTCACATGTGCACAGCTCTTTAACTCTTCTATTGAGAGCGGCGGGAGGAAATTGGACACTCCTCACTGCAAATATGGAGATAGAGCCATCTGTCAGGGGAATGGGCCTGGCTCGTTGTCCATCAAGACGACTGAACTCTGGAACACGTGCGCGCACACTGCGTCTCTCTCATCCCTCACTCCACCACTCTGCCTCATTCCCAACCCACTCTTTTCCCCACCACCTGCATGCTGATGATTTTGCATGGTGATTTCCAATGCATTTTTAATGACGATTTAGCGGGGAAGTGAATGATAAATTTCAGAATGGCGATATTACGGTCTTCCAGATTAAAAATAATGGGGTGAATGTACACATTTATCTTTTCTCTGAAGTGTATTTTTCTTCTCCCCACTTTAATGACCCTCCTTGGCACACACACACACAAACATGCAGGAGGGGCCAAATCCTGCAGATGGAAATCTAATGCCTCCGCCTGCCTCGTCTCCCTCTCTGCCTCACTCTCTCTCACACTTTTAGCTCCTCTGCTGTGAAACCCTGCCCAACAGGTCAGCCTGCTGACACATCTGTCAATACATACTCTGGGAGGTAGAGTATAACCTTGCCCTGCGGTACCATCCTAATGTTTCCTACTCAGCATTGCTTTCTTCACATCCCTTCAACGGCACAAAGACAAAGAAAGAATCCAACGGCGACCATGTATGATATACGCTCGCCCACACGCTTACGTCGACATGCGAGTACTCGCGTGCATACGCAGAGCGTGTGTGCTGCATTAAATCAACACAATTACCAAAAATCACGAATGAATTAGGTACAATTACGGTCTATTGCAGCTGTTGTGTTGGATGCGGGTGAGCCCTTGGTGATGCTTTGGGGCTTCCGTGATGAGCCTTGTAACTGATCCAAGAGCCGACTGGAAAAGGTCTCTCTTCCCTCCAACAGCACCGTGTGGTACATCTGATAACAACCCTTTGTTGTAGGTATGTGGGATTTTGAGCAGCTGGAATATATCTGCGTCATCTTTGCAAAGGTACATGTGCCCCCAGCTAGCCTGCTGCCTGCTCAACGCTGATCTGGGACCTACTGTGATTCATGCTTACCAAGCCTCCCGTGTCCTTTCATCTCTGCTCTAGGTTACTCTTTTGTTTCTCTACTCCTCTCTACTTATTTTTATTCTGCTGCTTTCATCGACTCCCGTTTTCATTTGTGTTCCTGTCCTTCCTTGCCTCGCCCTATTTTTCTCTCCCAAGGCCTCCTGGCCACCTTGCAGCACCAGAAATCTGATATTAAAATGTCCTGTGCCCCTTCGCGTCAGCAAGAGATATGGAAAGGGAGAAAATGAGGAAAAAGACATGGAGGAGCGTGAGGGTCAGATAACAAAAGGCAGATGGAGGAAGAGCGAAGCCAAGAGCACATGGGACAGCTGCCGTCATTTGTCACCT